>NC_080560.1:5066250-6340625 GCF_030253575.1 Rhododendron vialii
TTCTCTCTCTCTATATATATATAATGAATCTTTAGAGCACCTATTTTTTCAATGTGATGCTGCGCGAAGGTTTTGGCGAGCGTCTAATTTGGGATTTGATTTTTCGGTGGGGACGCACGCCTTTGACTGCGTCGTGTTGGATTGTGTCCTGGTGGTGAGATGCGCCGGACAAAGATGCTATTTTTGAGTCGATTACTTAGCATGTGGGGAATTTGGTGTTGTCGTAATCAATTTGTATTCTCTGAGCATAAGCAAGACGAGGTTTGAGGTTGATGTTGGGAAAGCTTATGATTATTTGCTCATGTTGAGAATGCTTTTGATCCTTCAAGTGCGGCTTTTCGGCTCTCAGATCTCTATGTTTTTGTTCTTTTTTATTTTCTTGCTTGATTGTTCTTCACGTGTTATGTGTTTGTTGGTCGGTTTCTCTACAAGTTGGACAAATATATAAATGTAAATGGAGATATTAAACTCGGTATATATTTAAAAGACATCTGGTTGCTCCTGAAATCATCATAGACAAATATATCCACACTTGTAAATTTCTAAGCTATTGAAAAGGAATTAACAATTGCGGATAAAAAAAAAAGGAATTAACAATCATATACTTATTCAACATGCTCAAATCATAAATATTTATGTTCTCTCTCAAGTTCATAAATATATATGTGTGTGCGCGCGCACGCGAGAATGCATTGCGCCTTTTTTCTTGAGAAAATGTATGCAAAAAAGAGAGAACAATTTGGCACCTAAATAATCAATTGATGATAATTTACCTTTGAATTAAATAGAATTATAACTAAGTACTGTTTCTCGATGCAATTTTTTTCGTCGCCAATCTCTCCATGCAAAAATTGACATCACTAGATCCACAACGTGTCCATTATATCAGAACTCATTTCTCTGCGTAATCGTCAGCTCAAACAAATCACTGCTATTTGACTATTTTTTTAGGGGTAACGCGTTAGAAAGTCTCAGGTTGCATTCGGATCAAGCATCTACGAAGTGGTTTACAAACAAAAATAAAGCAAAAATTGTGAGTTTGTCCTACTTTTCTTACCTTACCTTGATATACGTCTCTACAAATTAATTATAGTATCTACATTCCAACTTGAACAATAAGTCTTTAAAAATTCAGGAAATAAGGCTAAGTTTTGTTAAGATTTTTGGGGTTTTTCTTATTTTGTTATTATTATTATTATTATTATTTTGCATTTGTTCCTTTTGCACTTAACTTTTTAAATTATTGAAGATGAAATGAAAAAATAAAAATATTACTATTAATTTTACCTATATATTTTTTAAAATATCTAAGAAAAAGTCTAAAAAGCCGGCTCGTCATAATTTTTTACTTTTCCAACTTATCTCGACGAGACGATTCAATAATCCACAAAGCGCAAAACTAACAAATAGAAAAAAAATTTAAATAAGAACAAAACAATAAAAAGTCGACAAATCTAAAAAAAAAAGCCCTCTAGCCTGAGCCTTGAGTGCTGCCTTAGGTACATACACTCATATATATACACCGTGTACATACGCACTTTAGACCCATCTCGAGTTCCACAAAAAAAATTCAAGCCGCTCAATTTGTTCAAAATAGTTTATCTACGATCCCTATAAAAAATTAACTCAATTTGGTTTCGGTAAAGACGTTTACGAAACATCCACTTTTGCAACAGAATTTAGACCTGAATTCTTTCTTAAGCAACGTTGGATGTTTCATAAGCATCTTTATCAATATTGGGTTGAGTTGATTTTTTACAGGGACTATAAACAAGCTATTTTGAACAAAATAAGCGATTCGAATCATTTGTTTTAAAACCCAAGACGGATCTAAAGTGCGTACGCAGTGTATGTAGTATACATGAATGTATGTACCCATAGACGTTGCGCTGAGCCTCTGCTTCACAAATGAAATCAATAGATCCCCAAAATCTCACTAATTACAGAACACACCAGCGTGGGATTGGTGGGGAATGAGGAGGATGACACCAACCTCGATCCTGTAAATGTCGATCCTCTTGTCATCAGCGGCTTTTGCAAATTTCTCACCAAACCCGCAAAAAGAATTCTCAAAAATCCACCAAGCTACCTTCGGATTTCATCATCCTCTCTCAACTCCATTAAAGTCGTTACCCAGATGCTGCAATCTCGATTCGTGCGCATCCCTCTCTCTCCTACCACTCTCTCTCCTCCGAAACCCACGACCCTGCTCCCTCTCCTCTCTCTAGCCAGAAAACCCAGGTCGCAAATGAGTTCCTACGCGACGTCGTCTGAGTCCCCGAAGCTCTTGTTCCGTCAGCTCTTCGAGAAGGAATCGTCCACTTACACTTACCTCCTCGCCGATGTCTCCCACCCTGAAAAACCCGCCTTGGTTTGATCCCTTTACCTAACCCATTTTCTTGTTTGGCATATGGATTTAATGTTATTCACCTTGATTTACTAATCACGGAATTCTACTTAATTTTGTGGAACTAATCACCATAATCACGGTGACACATGGGGTTTCTGTTGAAACATTTACGTATGTGTTATGGATATTGAGGTCATCTATTTGGGAGTTATCTTCTGTTTCGTGAGAGCGGACACTCTGTTGGATCATCTAATCTGGGTCGTGCGATAATAATTATGTATGTATAGAATTTGACCCAGTTGTGTTCTTGTCAGTCTTGAGGCTTGTATAAATTGTGGACATTGCGACTTATTCATTGTGATGATCTCTGGTATTATTAGTGATCTTTTTTCAGATCAGCTTGTTTTGGAATTGACTCGTTTCTTCTTCTTGTTGAAATGAGTGAATAACATAAAATGGTTCGTAGCCTGACAAATGGAGAACTTAAGCAAGCATAGAGTGCGTAAAGTGATGTCGTGGAATGCTAAGTCATGAATACTACTTTTCCATAGATTATATTAGGAAATAGACATGGATTTTCTTCTTCTGTGGCATATGATTTCAAGCTTTTATTGACCAAGCTTAGTTGGACTAATAGTTTTTGCCAAAACTGAAATTTTTTAGTAAGTAACAAACGAAATCATATCTGATTGCTCTATCAGGAGTTGATATGGTGTTGAATAACATGAAATTCGTAAGAAGTACGGGGCATCTTCAAATAAAAAGACTCTTCAATGGATAAAAATCAATCAAGATGTAAATGTTTGAACTTTTTAGGAATTGAAATCTTCTGTAGTTGTTGCTGGGGAAAACTCTGCTCTTAAAGTACTTTTTATAGAGAATTCACAACCAGAACGACGTTGGAGTGGATATTTCAAAATTTAAGTCACCTTGATTCTTTTGTATGCTTTTTGACCGCATCATTCTATAGTCCTTCCTCTTAAACCTCCAAATGTTTGACTATTGTACTTATGGTTGCATGCTGTGCATGATTTGCTAGAACCTGCATGCACATTTCTAAGCTTATAGTAATTACCACTGCAGTTAGTCTTGTTTCTACCTCTTATTTGGACGGTAAATATGTATTTGCTTTGCTTGCCAAGTTCAGTATATGCTTATTCAGTATCTATATGCAGTTGGTTGACCCTGTAGACAAGACAGTGGATAGAGATCTTTCTCTTATTAAAGATTTGGGATTGAAGCTCATTTATGCTATAAACACCCATGTCCATGCCGATCATGTCACTGGAACTGGCCTGATTAAGGTAGTTCGATTCCAATTTCAATTCCGATATGGTGATTTTATAATGTCTTTGCTACTACAATGATATGCTTGGGGTGATAATTTTTTTTTTTTTTTTTTGCTTTTTTTGTCGAATGCTTACCTCATTAAACAGGTCAAAGTCTCTGTCGGCATCTATTACTTAATGGTATTTGTTTGCGCTGATGTCATGCAGACTAAATCTCCTGGTGTGAAATCTATCATCTCCAAAGCAAGCAATGCAAAAGCAGATCTGTTCGTTGAAGCTGGTGATAAAATTTGTTTTGGTGATCTCTTTCTAGAGGTAGGCAGGCACATGCTTCTTCCATATTGGTTCTTGCTGAAGAGTAGAGTGCAACACATGTAAATTAGCAATTCATTCGTTTATGCCTCTTTTAGTCCAGTTTACTTGAAAAACCAAGAAATGTCTTGACATTGTCAAGGTAAACGGTGTACTTATAAAAAAAATCAATCTAAATGGTGTAAACTGTAAATACCATTCTCCTTGTGGTATGAGAGAACATACAACTTCTCTTATTAGTCACCCATTCCCTTGCTGATGATGTATGGAAAGCAAGGTCTTGAAGTTGCTCAAGAGAATAGTGCATTTTACTTCCAGTGAAATGGAAACCTAATACCGTGGAATTAAACTTCTAGGGATGTTCTAGTTGCTACACTGAAAGGAAGTACTTCGGAGCTATGAAGGGAGCTAAGAGCTTGAATTGATAAACGTTTTTCATGTGAAGAATAATTTGTGAATTTAACAGGAGTTTAGTATTTTGGTACCTAGACTTGGTGGAGGGATGCTGGGTGTGGCTTGCGTCATCAACACTTACCTATGAGATCAAAATGAAAATTTCACATGTCAGATATAAGACCAACCAAGCTTTGTGCTTTATGCTATATATGCTTGCATATATATAGCAAATTGGAAGATAATTGAGATGAGGATGTTAAGGTGAATGCGATAAAAACTGGGACAGATAACGCAGGAATGAACAAATTCATGAGACGATACAGGTAGCATCTATTGATGATGAAATGAGAGAAAATCTATTATGGTGATTTGGGCATGACAATAGAGACTGGTTAGTGCTGTGATTATAAATAGTGAAACTATCCCCATTGGATAATGCTTGGGGTCGAGGAGGCCAGGCGAAGAATAACTCTTTTTTTCATATAGATTCGGTACAGAAAAGGAACAATATAGATTCGGTACAGAAAAGGAACATATGTTATCTTGCAATGTAGCTTGCATTATGGCCCTCGATTGAGACGAATCAAGAAACAAGATCTACTTACCCAATATGATAAGTTGCATTATGTTTTGGTTAATATACATGTACATATGTGAATATCATGCAGCCATAACATCAGTCTTTTTACCTATCTTGGTTTTCCCTTTATCAATCTTCTGGAATAATAAGCTATTAACTTGCTTGCAGGTTCGTGCTACTCCAGGTCATACCTTAGGATGTGTTACCTATGTTACAGGAGATGGGCCCGATCAGGCCCGACCAAGGATGGCTTTCACGGGTGATGCACTATTAATACGCGGATGTGGGAGGACAGATTTTCAGGTGTAGTTCTTTTTGTGTGGTGGGAATAGTTAAAACAGGTTTACAGATCCTCCCCTTATGAAGCATGTAGACTATAGTCATGAAAATTTTAGGCTCGGTATCCTAAATTTATTTCTAACCCACCCACTCCAGTAGCCAATGGCGGAGGGAGTTGGAGACCAGTGGGTACGGGACCCCACTGGTTTTGTTTTGTTGTTGTTGTTTTTAAATGTTTTTTGCACTTGTAATTGATAATCTTAGGTAGAAAACTATAACATAATATCTTAGGTAGAAACCTCATACCTCAAAGCACAAAAAAATTATAGAGTACTTCCTTCACATGCTGTGCCAACATCCTTCTCCATTACGTATTCATGTAAAGCACAAGACTTAATGTTTTGAATGTCACCTAAATATGTAATGGGAAGAGTGTTGCGGCACCCTGCGACGGTGCTCCAAGATCACTAAATAATTACTCCGGCAAACCTCCATTCACTAAACTTTAGCCCGCAAACTACCACATTTTTACAGAATTACAGTTACTGTCTCATCACAAAATTCGAGTCAAGTCAGGCTCCTTTTCACATTTCCCCTTCTTTCAGTTCTCTTCTTAAATCTATCAACAACTCCTCTCTAGATATTGATGTGGAAGATTACTTGTTTAGAACTAAAAATTTAATTGCTACTCTATGATAATCTGATAGTTGAACAAATTTTTTAGCAGTGATCTTGAAGAAGTAGTTCAAAAAACTCAAATTAGGTGTATTGTCAGATTCTTAGAAAGGAGATAGATAATTTTTTTTTTCAAAACCAAGTTGCATGGGTTGGATTGTGCTTCACTGATGCCAGATTATGGCTACGCCACTGCCAGTAGCTGAATGGTGGTACACCAATCGTCAAACCATCACAATGTAACTGGGTTTTGTATTTTAACATCTTCTTTCTTGCTTTTAGACCCTCGAACTTGGCGTGAACTCTCGAAATAATTGAATAGCTTTAGGGTGCCTGCTTAACTTAGTTATTTCTTCTTCTGTTTCAACTTTCAAAACTAAACCTCTACTCCGTACATTGTCAAACTCAAACATAAACGTGGGTATCTTGGGGGTGTTGGTTGCTTATGGGATGGGGCTTTTTTAGTGTGTTCTTCACCTATGCAAGACCTAATATTGACATTTGTGGCTACCATGCTTAATTCTCTTCAATGTGTTGGCCTTGTGCTACGGTTTGGGGTTTATTATGCTTTGTTTGGATAGTTTTTTGGAAAAAAATTCTCAACTCAAAAAACACTCATTGCCCTTACTTCCAATCATTACTTACCCGTATCTCCAATCATTATTCTCATTTCTCTCTCTATCTCTCCAACCATTACCTCTACTTCCAATTATTACTCTCATTTCTCTCTCCACTCATAACCCTATAAAATTTCTCAGAAACTCATCCAAACACAACATTTCACATCTGCAGTCTCCTTTTTGCTGGAAAGAATTCAATAAGCTAATTTTTTTATTTTTTATTTTTTATCTTTTACTTTTTCTGCAGGGTGGAAGTTCGGAGCAGCTGTATAAATCAGTTCATTCACAGGCAAGGACATGAAAATCAGCCTAATTTAATTAAGCAGCAAAAAAAAGAAGTTAGAATTATAGCGCCGATATATTATGTATGTTTTTTACTACTCTTTTCCTTTTATCTCCCTTGTTGCTCATTCTATGTTATATTATGAACCAGATCTTTACACTGCCCAAGGACACATTGTTGTATCCTGCTCATGACTACAAAGGTTTCACTGTAAGAACTAAGGATATATGCTAAATGCTCTCATCCCTTGGTCAAATGCATATTCTGGAAATAACTCATGATACAAACCCCCATAATTTCAGGTTACAACTGTAGAAGAGGAAATTCTGTATAATCCTCGGTTGGCAAAAGATGAGGTGATTCCCTTTCTTCAAACCGTTTTCTGTTAGTTGAATAGCAAAAGAGGTATAAAATCGGACTTGTAGTATGAACTTGGTTATCCATGACATCAGGTGTAGTTTAAATGCATTTAGAAGAAAGATAAAAAAGGAGATTGCTGCTTAGCCATCTTATGCTAGAGGATGCAATTCATTTGAACCCAAAAACCTATTAATGTTGCATTCCATTTCCCCTTTCAACATTTCGTTTTCTGCTGCTGATTTATTCTCCATGATGGTGAATACTTTTTGTCCCACCTTCTGCAGGAAACATTCAAGAACATCATGAAGAGTAAGTATTTTCTGCTACAAGATCCAAATAGCCAGTTTACACATTGATTTATCGTGACAAGCCCAAAAAATACCACAACGTTCCTGACATAATTCCTAATTCTACAGATTTGAACTTGGCTTATCCGAGGATGATTGACGTAGCTGTCCCTGCAAATATGGTTTGTGGGTTGCAAGATGTGGCTCCTAAAGCCAACTAATTCTCTGTTTTAGGCCAAATGGAGGAAATCATGTAACAAATGTTGTTACGATTGGAAACCAGTATTATGTGTCAAAACAGTTTATGTTGGCGTTTAGGCGTGTGATGTATAAAAGTGGCTTCTCTGATATGGTTTCAGAATGATGCCATTGGAATTATGGGAGGACATTGCTGCAAATTTGCACTATCGTGCAAAAATGCTCTTGCGAATAAAACTCTCATTTGTCTTCTTTGCAGGTACTAGTTAGGAATGTTGCGAAAAGGCCTTTCTATACCAATAGCATATCCTGTTTGGTTTACGTTTTGCTGACTATTGTTCAACTGGGAAACTACGTAAAATCTGTCTTGCATCCCTTGTTTCTTGCTTGTTGCACGTTGTGTGTGGTGGTTTGGATGCTTGCCGGCGGTCCTCCAAAGCGATTTGTCAATAGCCTGGCGTGGTATTGGAAGTGGCCCAATCCTAGGTCCACTTGACTCCATGGGTTCGGCTGGCGCAGGGGTTTTGGGGGGTGGACCCCCTAGTTTAGCAGGAGTCCGATGGGTTTGGGCAAGCATTCGCCGGGATTGCCTGAGCCCGGTAAAGAATGGGTCGGGCGGGTTTTATATTCCACTCAAGTTTTGTGTCATTACTTTGGTCACGAACCACTCTCACTTCAGTATTACTTTGGTCACGAACCACTCTCACTTCAGTAGTACGAGTTTCAAAAAATTTCTCTCCATAAAGAATGGGTAGGGAGGGTTTGATATTCCACTCAAGTTGAGTCATTATTTTGTTCACGAACCACTCTCACTTCCGTAGTACGGTTTTCAAAAAATTACTCTCCACTTTACTTTTTATATTTCTCTTTATTCGTCTTATTAAAATCTTTGCCAAACAACTTGTTTCTCGAGCATCATGTGAGTTGTGAGTATGCATGAAATTTATTTTTGTACGTCCAATTTCTCACGTTTAATGCCAAAAGGCCCAAAACAGTTATCGCTACGACAGAGAATGCTGCCAAGCATCTCTCTATAGAGCGGTGTCGAGCGATCAATTCGGCTATTCATCTTGACACGGATAATTCGGATTGAATTTGAGCGCATACAAATTCAAACCATTTATTACTCAATTAAAATTCAAACTGTTGATTACCGAGAAAGTCAGCCAACGGCCGCTCTGCCATTCCATCTACCATTAATTTACAACCAAACGCGACGTCAGTGAGGCCTGTGGAGCCACAATGAAAGCGCCAACTTTTAAGTCAAGTCGTCAATGTCCCAACACTACACGTGGACGGCTCTGGTTAGTCAAAGCCAGATAACAGCTAAGCTTCACCTTCGCTTGCTTAAAACTTTGCTCTGCACATTAATTAAACTTTTCTGTCTTAATGTTTGTTATATTCTTCATTTCCCCCCTCAACTATGTTATTGCCTTTTTTTTTTGAAGATGATGTTATTGCCTTCAATTGTCATAAAATGTCCAATTTTTATCCATTATGTTTACAGAAAAAAGTTCACATTGCAACTAGTGGTTTTATGTGGTGTCGTATGAAAGTAAATCAACCAAGATCCAAATTCGAAAACCCTGAATGCAAACTTGAAAACACAATCCTAAACCAAACCATTCGAAGACGAGTGGTTGTTTTGGATTTGAGTTTTGGGTCTGGATTCAAATTTGGCCTATGGGTAGGGTTTCAATATGTGCAACCTAAGTTACTCGTGCTAGTATGATTCTCCACTCTCATTCTTAACACTCGCTCTTCACTCACATTTTCAATTGTTGCCCTTGTGAATTTCGATAGCTTGCAAATATTTTCGAAATTATACTTTCACGTACATGCTCATTATGTGAACGTAGGATATGATCGCACAACTCAAGGATTCCATGAGTTGCCACGCGACAATTTTTATTTTCTTCAGCAAGATAGACATGAATTACAAATTAGGCCATGTTGAAAAGACATAGATTCGACAGTCAGAGGTGTCCATGCCAGTTTACACCGGCACGGACTCCACGGTCAAAGGCAACCCACCCATCCATGTCGGGAAGAGGGAATTCACAAAAAATGATTTTCTTACGACTTGACCCCAAGATTCAAAAATTGGTTAATTGTGCGAGGAATAAATCTACCAGTCAACTGAACTAACCCCTGGGGATGAAAAGAAATAGATACCTCATGAATGAACCGGAAATAAATATTTTCCGTGGTCAAATAGGTAAATTTTGCAAAACCGACAAGGAACTAAGTGTAATTTACGTCTTCTTGTAATATCCAATAGTATCCATTCTCTCAGTTATATCTCCCATTGATTGATCCTTCTCAGCTCCATCCCAATTCGTACCCAAGAAGAAACAATCAAACCCTAAAAAACCTGATCACCACCACCATCCCAAACCCTAGAATTTCTACAATTTTCCTTTAACAGTTAAGATGAGCGAAGAATCGAAGGTTCACCACCACCACCACCAGCAGCAGCAGCCGGAGCAGCCGCCGCCGCAGTACGGCACGTTCCAGGGCGTTCAAAACTTCCCGCCGCAGCCGGTGATCGGGTTCCCCCAGCCGGTCGCGCCGCCGGGGTCCGCCGAGCCGCCGCAGTACTACGCCCAGGGTTATCAGGCCGTTCCAGGTACCAATTCCCCATCCTTTTCCTTGTGTATACGAACATGTTTTGTATAGGGAGGCCGATTTTCCATGCGGGTTTTAATTGGGCCGTTTGCTAGGGGGATTGCCCAAATTAGTTGAGGTGCGAGCAAGCTGGCCTGATATGTGATTTGTTGGAAAAGATGTTTTGTATAGGCGAACACGGATTGGGTCTGGTAATCAGAGGTGGTAGTTGGGTTATTGGGGTTGATCAAATTGGACCTTTTTTGGGTTCGGTGGATCTAAACCTATGAAGCATAGATACTTCTAGATGGTAGTGGTGTTCGTATAGTATCCGATCGGATACCTGTAAAACCCCCGATATTGGCAGATATGTATCCCAAAAGTATGGCCAATAAAAAGTCAATATTTTTGCACCATTGAAGTATCGGATACTTTTCAGATACTCTAGATCATGTATCCGGACTTTTATGAAGTTATAATTGGGACAGTGTTTGCGTAGTTCTAGAGTAAAATTGTTTGGAGTACAGAAAAGTATAGAATTTTTGACAGTTTACTTGCTCGTTAGAGAGGAAGATGTAGTGCGATCAACTACGATCATCACTGTTACAATGTATTTGATATCCTTATCCTATCTTATGTGTGTTTTAACTTTTGTATTTTAACAATTAAACAAGTAGCCTCAACAACATAAGAAAGAACGAAATATGGAACAGTTTACCACCATTTCCTTTGATTATGCGTGATACAATGCTATTGAAAAGATAATGCTATACAATTATTAACTACATTTTAATCTAAGGTATCCTAGCCATACCGTATCCTATTTTTCTACAGTTTCGTATAGCCGTGTCTATATCGTATCATATCCTTATCCCATATCGGTATCCATACTTCATGGATCTAAACTAATGGACATGGATTTCAAATGAAGGGATATGATGTTTGCATTTACAAAATTGGAAGAGGTTAGTTATAGGTGGGTTGGGAAATGATGGTGGTAGGGGTTATTGTAGTGATGTGGTAGGTGGTAGCAGTGGCAAAAGCTTTTCGCCAACCACTCATTTTTCGTTGACCTTGGTAAAATGGTGTCTTACCAAAAAGTTAAAAACAAGAAAATACAGAATCTTGTTCGGAGAAAACCTAGTGTATGGTGAAATATGGAATTGAAGATGCATTTTATTGAGGCTCTTGTATTACTGCAATTCTTAACCCGAAGTAAATAAGTATTTCAAATTAATCAGAATAAAGCTCTCAAGCTCAATATTGAAGTCCCTTAGTGACATATCAAACCTAAATTTGAGCTATAATGTCAAATTCCTTCATTTAAATCCACATCTATCCAATAGGACCCTAAAGTTATCTATTTATTCTTGTAGTTGTGACAAAGAGATTGAAAGTGCATGTGTAGACATATCATTGTTCGGTAGTAGGTAGCAAATTGCAGTGATTACTTGTTTTTATGCAAGACTTGTCGGTGCATATTCCTCCTGAACTTCTATGAGAAAAACTCATCCTGATCTAAGAGCTTCCACTGTTTTTGCTTGGCTAAAGTTTTAATTGTTGGGTTGTCATGTACTATTTACATAGTCGTCACTTCTGGTTTAAATATTGTAGTTCTGCTTCAGGTTATGCTGTCGCTGAAGGAAGACCTGTAAGAGAGCGACGCCTTCCCTGCTGTGGGATTGGGTTTGGCTGGTTCTTGTAAGTTATCAAATTGATGGTGTAACAGTAGTTGCGTAATTGACGAGTCAATGTTGGCTACGATTGAATAATTGTGGCCCTGGTTTGTGAATTTGCTCGGTGACTTTTGCATCTTTCTCCAAGAATATGAAGTTCCATTGGAAGACAAGTGTGTTGAGGACCATGCCCTTCTGCTTTATTTATCACTTATTTGTGAAGTATTATTATTTTTTTCCGGAATGACTCATTTGTGTCACTGACTTATGTGACCTATGTTTGTTTGGCAGATGAGATTGAACTTCTTGGTGTTTTCTTATTTCCTATCTGTTTGGATTTGTCCTCCCTCTCTCTCTCGCTCTGTACCTTAATCTTTCTTCGGGCACTCACTCTTCCGGTCTTCCTTATAAATCCATCTTCAGCACTATTTGCCACAATGTTTGGAGACAGATTTCTTTCCAGAAACATTTGTGTGTGCATCGTCTGCACTTCTGTGTACTTTTGGTCGGTCAATTATGAAGAAAGTTGGCCTTTCAATTCCCTTCTAATCACATTTTAATGTCCTATTTTCTGCTCATATTGTGATGATAGGAGTTTAGGATGCTTCAGGTCCTTTAATTTTTTGCCTCTTTTTTCTAGTTCTTTCTCCCAGTCAGAGTACAAATGATACCTTTGAAAAGTCTGTTGTAGACCCAAGCTCTGATTTTGAAAGAGTTCTTTCAAGTTTTTGGTCAAATAAGATACTTCACAATTCCTAAATGTTTGCACCAGCCACTGAGTGTAACTTAATGAGCTCATGTTGTCCTCTAAAAGCTCTGAATGGTAATCAAGCAAGCGATCCAACAGGGTTGGCAGTTTCATGCTCTGCCATGTCAGTGTGTTAATGCTTGAATGGTCTGGATTTACTTTTTCTTATATCATGATATGCCAGGGTTTGTGATTTCTGAGACCTGACATACTCAGGTTTTGGTGTCCTTTTGATTTTCTATAGGGATTTTCCAGTTATTCATCATGGTTGATTCTAATGAGCGGTCTGTCTTGTGAAGGTTTATTGTTGGTTTCTTCCTTGCTGCTATCCCCTGGTATGTTGGAGCAATCATTCTTCTTTGTGTCAGATCAGTTGATTACAGAGAGAAACCGGGATATATTGCTTGCACAGTTGCGGTGAGTAGTTCTTATCTATCATTTCTGTTTAATTTTCAGTCCCTGCACACATTATCGCATTTCCCCAGTAATTGATTTTGTTCTGAATATTCAGCACATGAGTCTCATTACATTTCGTTCACCTCTAGCTTCCAAAAGCGTTTGGGTAGAAAAAACATTTTGTTCAACTTTGTTTGGCTAGTAGGTTTGTTTCAATGTTCTAAAAATAGCTAGACATTAGCCGGGCTAAAGTGACATGCCTAGCGCTTAGGCTGCTCAGTTGGGGCCTTGACATAAGATTAGGAAGCAAATGATGAAGACTAAAATAACACCTAATAAGTTTACTACAAATAACTAGTCAAATCCAAAGTTCGATTTTCAAAGTTCAAAAAAAAAAAAAAAAACCTTAACACATGAAAGGATAAATGGTATAAAGTTTTGATTTTGCCGAAAATAACTTAACCAACTGCATTTTTTTTTTTAATATTATACACATTTAACCTTAGAACTTTTAAAAATTTCAACAGACCCGCCAACTAGTCCTCCCCTATCTGAGTAATCCCCGACTAATCCCGGCCTAGCTCAGCCAACTAGCCGCCGCCTAGCCAATTAATCCCCAACTACTGTACCAAGCCAAGCACCTAATCAACGCCTAGACCAGGTAGACCCTCAAATCTTGGCTCTGGGCCCAGTGCCTAGGCTGACTTTTAGAACACTGGTTTTCGTCATGTTTTGACAGGTCGAACTTGGATGTGATGTGGGATTGTACAAAAAAAAAAATCAATCATTAGGAAATTACTGATATGCCTTGGTAGTTAATGCTTGGTAGTATAAATTATTAGCATAGTTTAATTCAGGTATTGGGTGATAGACATGAAACTAGATAAATCTGAAATTAGTTATTGAAAATGCATACATGATTCATTTCGTATTGGTTTCTCATGCCGAAGAACCGAAAAGATTGTGTTCAACAATCTGTTGAAAATATACAGGCTACAAAACTGTCAAATTGGGCTCCTCCTCCTACAGGGAGAAGTTTCCAACAGGCAGAAGTTTCCATATTGGACCACACAAGGTACCTATGGTCGGTATGTTGTCTTTTAGTTTCCTCAGATAAAAAAAAAGGACTGCTCCAACAGGCAGAAGCTTCCTTATTGGACCACACCTGCTACCTATGTTCCATGGACTCTTTGAAATGGATGCAGCACCTGTTTCGGACACTCAACATCTAGTCAAGTCAAGTGCATGGGATATTTTCTGACATGAGTGATTTTACATCTACCCAACACCATACAAACACTATTCTATCCTAAAAAATAAGAGAACTGCAAGGGGTGTTGTGCAAGGGGTTGTTGACACATCAGATGTATTTTTGGTTGCTAATAAGAGACTGGAGTTTTACTCCTTGTGTGTTTACGGAGTCCTTCCTGCTAAACATGGAAGTTCTGCATTTTAGCTTCCCTTTTTTTGGTAATCAAACGTCGTGGAATCTAATAATCCTGTATTTTTGGACAAAGCATTAAGTGCAATATGTTTCACCCTTTTGCTTCGTAAATGCAGGCTATTCTTGCTGCCATTGCAGTCATCTTTGGTGTATCAAACCAAATGGACAAACATATTCACCCTTATTAAATGCAGGCGGTTCTTGCTGCCATTGCAGTCATCTTTGGTGTATCAAGCCAAATGGACAAACATATTCACCGTTTTGCTTTATAAATGCAGGCTGTTCTTGCTACCTTTGCAGTCATCTTTGGGGTATCAAGCCAGGAATGGTAAATCTTTGGGTGAAAGTTTTATAGGTTGCAAATTGGAAGCTATCCAGGGTTCGTAACATGTATTATCTTTACTTTTTGGAACCGAGTCAAGTGTAATTTGTATTGCACCAATATTCTCTAGTAATTTGTTAGTGGTTATATTATCGAGGGAGATGATGTGCTTTGACTGGGTATGGAACTTGGAGCGAAAACATAGTAATATAGCGTTGCAAATTTGTCTCATATTTCAAGGTTTCTGTGATTGCGATTTAAATCTACGCTGCTTGTGTTGAATGGTTTTGTTTGCTATAGGGAAGTGATGCAACGATTGCCTACTTGTCACCGGGCAAGGCAAGGCATGGCACGACTCTACCGAGCAAAAACTAAATTTTCACGATGACGTTATAGATTGCGCAAAAACTTACCGTGCTAAAAATACGGAAGAAACAAATTATTCAAACTATATACTGCTAAAACTTAATGTGCTAAAAAAGCTCAAGAAAGCTGTCGGTGGGGGGTGATTGGAAAAAGAGGTTCCACTTCCTCTCATGCATTATGTTTTGAGAAAATTCATGTGTGTTTCACAAGAATATGATTGAAGCAATTCACTGGAAACATTAATTTCAAACACTTGAAGGTTAACTTATCCATTTAATTGTCTTTTAGATTATTTTCTTTGATACTTGAGTGTTCAGGTTAGTTTACAAGCATCCGTCGCCTGATGTCGGAGTTCTAAAGTTAAATGTTTGCAGAGAAACTATCAGTGGTCGTAAGGGTTTTGCCAACAGTGGGAGTCTAGAAGCTCCGGAGGTAAGCCCATTACACCATAGTATGGTGACCAACTGACCATGCTACCACTCCACCAGCCCTTTCGGGAGAATTGGAAATCCCTTAGGGCGTGCTCTCTGTAGGGCAGGTCCGGACTGTCTATCTCGACAATCAACGGTTTAGATATGTGTTATCTTTGACCAAAGTTAACCATTACCGGTTGTCATGATGGAAGGTCCGGATCTGCCCTACAGGGCGCACTACAGGATCCCCGGTTCCCTTACCAATCTGCTCTTAATTTAGTAGATTTGTCCTGGTTTAGTTCTTTTCTTCAAAGCTCTTTTGAGCCTTTTACTTGTTTTTTTGGGAAGTTTTTTCTCCATTGAAAAAGAACCACCAAAAGAAAGGCAAAAGGGGTAGCCTCATTCTCGAACACTTGTATAGGAGATGAATCAAAGCCAAAATCCCATCATTTTTTAGAAGTAAACATAGCAAAAATCTTTTAGAAGCTTATGTGAAATCTTTTAGAAGCAATCCAAATAATATCTAGCGGAGAATACATACAAAAACTCCGCAACAAATAAAAACAAACAGGAGAAAAACTCCAACAAACGCGGCGAAAGTTATTTTCCATACAAAAAATAAAAGAACAATAAGCCGTACCAAAAGTATTAAGCGACGCCTCGAAAGACGGTACCTACAATAAGAATCGAGCACTTCTTATCCCCCTCTTCATCAACGTCGAAATGCATGCAAGCTTCTCACTTGGAAGATATTGGGGAAAACCCTGCTCCATCGTTTTCGTTTGCCTGTTTGCTTGAACATCCAAACATGTCGAGTACTGACAACCACAGGTGGATGTGGATCTTGGGATGTGACTCCTGTTGATTGACTTCTTCATGGAGAGTAAACTATGGGCTCTTCGTAAAGGATAAGTCGACCGCGAAGACCAATACCCGTCTCCAGAGATGATTCCGTTCTGCTCGAGCAAGAGACAACACGCAGGTTATGCACGGAAGTACTTTATTTATTATATCTCTGTTTTTGTATACGTGTGGTGTTCTTGAAGGTAAGCTAAAAGTCTTGCTCCCAAAACTCATAGCACAAAGCTTCTTCATAAAAAAAGGAAAACGACGGCACAACGCATCCAGGTTGAAAACACTTTCCCCAAACAACATGCAACACCAAAAGAACATAATAAATCTAAGAAGTCTAACCCTTGGGTGAAAATTCCTTTGCTGCTGCCAGGAGAAGGGAGGATGCGACGGTTGAGACCGATTCTCTGTTTTGAGAGATCGCATCAGGAGCTCGCATACCATTTCTCAATTCACCGTAACTTATGAGGATGCAGATACTAACATTTGCTAAGAAGAAATCAACAAATTACCCGACGGAGTCCCTTGGTTCTTGGTATGGCTACTTGCGGGATCACAAGAATTCATCCTGTCACGGGAAAAACACAATCGATATAAGAAGATCAATAAAAGAGCATAAAGAGAAGAAAGGACATTGGAAATTGCGCTCCCAAACCCGTTTCTGATGCTAACTTCGAAGTCTCTTGCCTCCAATGTAAATCCAGCTTTCACAAGCCTCGAAGCAACATCCCTCTCCACTTGCTCTTTCGATGCCTGTGAGCGAGGGAACACCAAACAATTAACAGATGAAATACTCCCAGATATGCATTACCTTCCTGAACCATAAGCACCTCTATACTCCAGCACACAGCTCAGTCACAGCATACTCTATGCTACATGGATACGGGTGTAGATCTAGGATCAGACAACTATATATGATGCGCGACAAGACAGGGCTTATTGATATTGATATCGTGCACCTACGAATCATGCATTGTTCTGTAAAAGTTCTGTTCACAACCACTCGAAGTAGTTCCATCTATTTTGATACGCATAACTTAATCGAAAATATGACGCAAAGAAGCAAAGATAGGACGAAACAAAGCATGGAGCTCGTATTAATCTACATACACCGTGTTGTTCAAACTTAAGATAGTCCTCAAGAGAATTGCCGGCCCTCTCAACAACTTCCAGCACTAGTGCAGCTGACCTCAAAACCGCGTTACTCTTAAGAATCCATGTCGTCTTCTTTCTCCCAAGTGTTCCCGGTGATTTTAACCACTTATCAGATATTGACACAAGTTTTTTTTGAAGGCATTGTTGGAGCGTCATAATTCCATCCCAATCATCCCCATCTTGATACGAAAATGTGATAGGAACTAACACCTTTTCGCGAGCCACCATTAGTAAGATAGCAAACTCGGTGAGCTTTCCTTCTATGGCATAATAGTAAGCTTCCTTTTCAACGTTCTCGGAGGACCATGCAAGCAACTTACAAGCCTTCAAAGCACTTTTCTGCGACAATAAATTGCAAAAAAAATAGCATAATAACTTTTCGATCCCTATCATGTCCGAGAATGTTAACCGATGAAGCATGAGTATTGACACGAGACACAAATATAAAATGGATACAGCCATCCAAGAAAATTTGAGACTTAGAATATGGTTACGACTAGGATACGTTAGATTAAATAGAATCTTAATAAATGGTGAAAAACCATTGTATATTTCTTCTGAAACGTGATGTATAGCATACAAGTATACTTACCTGGTTATTTTTTAGTTGTTGAAATCAATTTCCATGAAACACAAGTATGAAACAATAAGCATATTCAAGAAACTATCGAAAAAATGATGCCTCTTTCATGTTGCTGTATCTTTCTCCGTAAAGAGTAAGATAGCATAAAGCTATGCATTCCTATATATTCTAACAATCTTACTAATACCACGTGAGAAGTAGCACAACCTTATGGTCGGATAAGTAACCTAGAATATGCGATCCTTTAAGAATAAAATTAAAACGTTGCAGATCCTGTTCTTATAAGTGAGTTATCAGCAAATTATCTGCATCGATAAAAAAAAAAAACCCGATACCAATGCGATTCTCATCTAGAAGTATCTGTGCTTCATACAAGTCGTATATGAAGAGGAAATTTCCAATCAATATTCACCACGTAATATAATCTTACGAAACCTCTCACTCAGCTCTCTCTCTCTCTCTCTCTCTCTCTCTCTCTCTCTCTCTCTCTCTCTCTCTCTCTCTCTCTCAGTTCCACACTCTTTCCTCTACGAAATACACGTGCATATACACAGATTACATGAGCAGAAGCAACAAAAGACCATTTAAGGCTCAATCACGCGTGAGAAGACAATCAAGATTTCCGGTGCCCCATATCAGAGACCTTGGGGCAGTCGGTGGTGGCTGGGAAGGAAAACAGACCATTTCGGGAAGACAGAGGGATAGTATCAACCGAAAGGTAGATTGTCCCGGAGAGTATACAGTCCGCTCCAACAAGTGGTCTCTGCAAAATCAGTCACAAGGAAGGGAAAAATCAGACATAACAGAAAAAAACATAATGCCAAAACCAGAAAGAAATGCTCCGTCAGAAAATCTTCTCTTTCTGTCTTTTGCCCTTTAGTTACCTAGCAACATCGAGCGCTATCTCGAGTGGGAGCAACCCGTTGCGACCACGTGCATGTAGTGGATCATGTAATCGGATATCAGTTCGAGCTCCATGGCTAAGGAATAACTCAACCACTCGAGGACATGCAAAATCAGCTGCATAATGCAGGGGGGAAAATGGCCCTGCACCCGGCATTGGCCTGTTTAAAACTAATGCTGGGTCCGAGTTCAACTTCCTTCGCAGCAATGAAGCGGCACAGTTCACAGCGTCATATAAACATATACTCTCCAAGATTTCGTCTTCGGGATAAGAGGCATTGCTCCGTCTCAGACACGAGATCAAGCTCCAAGAATCATCACGGCAAATAGCAGTAGTGATCTCGCCGAGCCTGCCAGACTTCATATCATCCTCCTCCAGATTACTAGTCCAGTCCTGTCAATGGGTAACGTTTACCACCAGCATCAGCTCCAACAAGTACAATAAAAGTAGTTATTAACAAAAAGGAAAAGGGTGGTATTGAAGCATGGAAATTTTTTCCTCATGGCATTGGAGCTAATTTTATCCTTCTACTCATTCTGGGCATGTGCTTGAACGTTTGGCTTCGATACCTCATGCTAGCACATCATTTGGGTAATGGCCCAAAAAAAGTAACCAAAATACCCATGGGTCTTGTCCCTTCAAAACGCTTGCCCACCCAACATAAAAATATTTTGACTAAGGAAAAAAATGCTACAAACCGGTTTTTAGTGTCTTGTGGCAAGATGATCACTTTCTACCTAAACTTTTGCTCAAACTGAAAATGGTATTCATAAAATTAGAATTAGTATCTTGACGAATTTTACCAAACAAAAACCCACTTTCTTAACATAATTGAAAGCAACTTCTAAATTAGAACTTTTTGTGTAAATTTAGGATGGCGGTGGCCTATGTAGAACCGACACTCCTAGAGGCCAGCGTGTCCCTGTGTCCGACACGCGGGGAACACGAAAAAATACGTATGGGGCAGATCACGTGGTATGTCCAATAAATTTAATTTATTTTTTTAGGAGGACACGGCGGGGACATGACAAGGGGCTAATATGCAATTTTTTAAAAAAAAATTGGGGGTAAATGTGTTGCTTCAAATATTTTAGATTAAAAGTGTTTTACGATCTATATATAATGCTTGTTTATATATATTGAAGCTTCAAGCTTATATCTAACTATATTTTCACTGGTATAAAACAAGTATTAATTAATTAATTATTTATTTTTTCTGTGCCCCATGTCGTGTCTGTGTCTCCATTTTTTAAGAAATCTTGTGTCCGAGTCCGTATGTGTGTCTGTGCTACATAGGCAGTGGCTAAATTTCACTTCTTTTTTCATTCTTTCATTCTGGGCTTCGTCCCACTAAACCTATTGGGCTTGTGTGAAGCTTGAATTGATTTGGTTTGCGCTTTACAGACCATTCGGGAACCTTGACAATTGTATTACGATAACAGTTCATGTAAACCCTAGGTTATAAAAAACTTGCTATACGCAACTCATATAATTCATAATCCATTCTTCATTCGATACATAATGGAAACTAACGTTTTTTTTCTCGAATCTATAATGGAAACCAACGCCAGAATCGATATCACCATCGTTCGTATCACCAGACTCAATATCATTATCCTTCTTATCAACAGACTCGAAATCATCATCATCATCCGTATCACCAGACTCAATGTCATCATCCCCCGTATCACCAGACTCAATATCATCATCATCCTCCGTATCACTAGACACAATATCCTCCGCATCACCAGTCCAGTCCTGTCAATAGGTAACGATTACCACCAGCATAAGCTCCGACAAGTACAATAAATGTAGTTAACAAAAAAGGAAAAGGGTAGTGTGTTGGAAGGATAAGAGAGAATTTCACACACATATACTCACAGCATCTAGTTACCAAAAAAAAACAAAAAAACTCACAGCATCTTTATTGAGTCAAACACAAACAAAAAAAATTACTAGTACAATTCAATTCACCTCACTCTCTCACACTTCTCACACACATATATACATATATGTGGGGAAGACCCCCTCAGGGCATCTCCAACCCATCTCCATTTGGGCACCAAAACTTCATTTTGGAGAATTCATACCCTCTAACCCATTTCCATTTGGGGTCTCTATTTTGGAGACTCAATTCTCATTCTCCATATTGGGAGGATCACCTCCCAAATGGAGACCCATATCCATTTCTCTCTCTCTCACTAATATTCTATTTAATTACTTTTTTTGCTAGAATTTCGTTAATTACATATAACTTTTACATTACGCATCTTTTTTCTACAAAATTGGTATTATTGGAAAGACAATAATAATACCTTCAAAATGAGTCTAATATTAAGTATATGTAAATGCATTTTGAAATAACATCAAATGTAAATTCAAACCATTTGAACTCATAATATTATTTTTTTTCTCATTTACACTATCCTATCGTTGTATTGGTTTGAATAATGAGTTGAAATGAGAAAAAAAAAGAAGGCATCTAATAAAAGGAGGAAAAAAAACAATATTGAACAATAAATGGAGGAAGAATTAGGGGGAGTTTTGGAGGTGAAAAATGGAGAATTAGGTTAGAGTGGTTGATTCTCCAAAATTACCTTTTGAATAGAATATTTTTTTTGAGTCTCCAAAATAGAAAAAGAATGAGAGATGGATTGAAGATGCTCTGAGGGGTTCCCACGTCTCACTCTCCTCTCTTTTTTCTCCTTAACCCACACCTTGCACACAATACAGTACAAACACACCATAGCCACACAATTCAAGCTAGTCCCCAATTTACTTCACACAGACAGCAAATAGTGTCATATGGATAATGCCTAAAAAAGTAACCAAAATACCCATGGCCATGTCTCGTCCCTTCAAAACGCTTGCCCGCCCAACATAAAAATATTTTGACTAAGGAAAAAAAATGCTAGACTAATTAGTAGTTTTCGCGACTTGTGTTGTGTTTGTTGGTTTGATTGATAGCTCAACATAAACACCTAAAAGCCCTATATCATCCGTCCTTAAAAATAATGGCCTTTTTCGAGGTGCCTCGAAAAAGGCCATTGATCTAGTTCTAGTGAAAACGCGCGCGCACACACACATATACGATACATGTATACAAATAACAAGGTGGAAAGAAGATGAGAGGACTGATCAAAAAACAAGAAGAAAGAAGATGAGAGAAATAAGGGATTGTGGATACCGTCATTATTCACTCAGCGGCGGCGACCCAGCCTAGAGAGAGAGATGTTACAAGACGCGGGGGTCATCTTTATAGTCTTCGACCACTTGACCTCGAGTATTATTCAACGCTTCTGGAGTACCACGCGACTCCCAATCATTTACGTGGTAACGAATTAATGAATTATCACATAGGACATTATTAATCATGTTTGTTAAGTAGTCAGGAGACAATGAGTGACCCATATTGTGTGGTGACAATCTTTTATTTGCAGAGAGTATCACGCGGCAAAAGCCACGTGGTAGATAAATTAGGAACTTGAGTTTCTTATAATTTGTATATAAAACCCATGCTTGTGATCAGATTAGTCACAAAATAAAGTCGAAATAAAGTCTTATTTTATTTTATTTTATTTTTTGAGATGGAAATTAATTTATCCAAAAGTTTGATTATGGATACTCTGGGAGGATTCAATAATTGGCCCTTGACCATTTTACACTGTCTTTGTCATGCGAACTTCGTTGTGGAGAGCGACACCTTTTAAATTACGGTTAGCGTTTGGGGCACACATGATACTTGTGTAAGTGGCAAGAAAGAAAATATATGCCCCCAATAACTATTTTACGTACCATTGTACTCTACACGGTGATGCCCAAGACCACTGAATAATTACCAGTAGTATCACTAGTTGTCAAGAACTGATGAAACTTCTCTCTTCAATTTCTATACGCAGCTACATAATACTTTCTCCAAGCAAAAATGGTAGCAACCACAAAGCACCAACTAGCAAGTCACTATATATTGAGATGAATCCCCAACTCCACTTACATTTAGACATGTTCGCCAGTAGGGCGGTCGATTCGGTCGTCCATTTTGACGCCGACGACTCGGATTTAATCCGAACTCCTACCGGCTGCCCTACAGGATCCCCTTTTCTGTTCGCAACATGTATGTTTTAACAAAGTATTTGATTGCTATAAGAAAACATTACAAAAACAAGAAGAGAATTTGGATAAGTTGCTACTACGTTTGGCTGTGGCTACATAAAAAAAAGGATCAATATCTCTGTTCCTCTGCAGCAATATGGTGAATCCACATAAAGTGAAAAGTATACTTGTTTTGTAAAAACTTCTACTCATACACGCAGCTGTCATAACCTGAAAAATGAAAATATTGATCGCTTAGTATAAAGTCTTTTTACAAACAACATTTCCATCAGATTAATTCAAAATTTCAAATGAAAAAAAATCACTTGGCATGTTTGTTGCTTTCCAATAACTTTGAAAGACACATTTCAGATACTAGTTCAATCATCGATTTTCAAAACTCGATTTCTTAAAAGTTTACGGAAAGAACTTCTGATGTCAAAAAAAAACATGTTTTCGAGTTCTCGATATGAAGCTTGTTATCTTATCAGAAGAAGGGAGTGTGAAAAAATCCATTTTCTTATGTCGAATACCGGGAAGACCGAATGCTTACTCAGAAAACATCAACTGAAACAGGAAGTGTGACTTACTTGGATCAGTCACGGTGATGAGACCGGAATGCTTGAAATCGCAGTTCCATTTGTTCCTCCCTTTGCACTGGTAGTAGAGATTCATGGCTATCGAAGCACGGTTGATAAGATTGTCCGGGGAGGAACATGGGCAACCCTTTTGGAGAATCCTGCAGTCGACCTGGGAGCACGCGTAGTTGATGTTCTCCAACAGAGTCGCCGCATTCGAAGATGGCTTGGCCACACACCAAGTTTTCTGAAACAGAATGGGATAATTAGTTTCATGAATCAAATCAATTCTACTAGTTATTTTCTTCATCCTTTTTCGATGAGGCTGCCGTTTGAAATTACCTGTCCGTTCGCCAATTTGAAAGTGCCAACTGTAAAAATCAGATGGGAGGTTTAAATGAAACAGAACATGCCAATAGTAGACATGAAGCTCAAGAGATACAACAATCCTTAATACAGCTCCCTCGACTAAAATATCATTTAGTGAAAACAATTTGACTATTGTCATTAGTCTGAAGACGGAATTTTTTTGTAGAAACTACCGCGGATTATGTATACTTTACTTGCAGTAGCGTGCAAATATCCAACTTGAGGAAATTTCTGTAAGTTAGCAATTGAAGATTATCTAGTAGAGATTGACATGACATTAAATAGATTTGAATCAAGAACATGATATTTGAACAAGAACTTTGACCTTCTGATCAGGTAATCAAAATTGAAAACCAGCAATACTAAAGATGACAAAAAGAAAGAAAACCCAATAAGTGAAATGTAATGAGTTGAGAATTAGCCCCAAGAGGTTTAGCCAAGTGGATACGAGAAAACAATTAAAAGGGCTTGACCTCAAGAGGTCGCAAGTTCGAATTCCACAGAGTCCAGACATTCCAAACGTCTGGGCCACTAGAGTTTTGTCCGATCGTTAATTTCAAGACCACAGAATTAATCGAGGTACGCAAGCTGACCCGGACATCCGGTCATTCAAAAAAGAGTGGAGAATCAGCTTTTCTAGGCCCCGAAGAAGCAGTGAAACCTGTACAGAGTACTAGAATACCTGAAATCAAGGACAGAATCAGGAGAAAGAGAGAGAGCGCTTCTGCTTTTCTAGCCATAATGGAGTGCTACTTTTGGTGAAGTGTTGGAGTCTGTGTTGTGCCCCAAAAGGAGTAAAGTTGTAAGGACCAAATGGGAACCCTGATTTTTCAAAAGTGAATTGTTTTTTTTTTTTTGGTTTTGGTTTTGGTTTTGGTTTTGTGTCTTTTATCTTTGACAGAAAGGTTGGTGGATCTTTTAAATAGGAGGAAAAAGGTGCAGATATGGGCTTAACAACGGCTATATATACACATAATGCACTCTGGAGCCGTTATGTTGAATCTGGAACCATTTGGGGTGAAACGGACAAAAAAGGAGCCTCTTTGACGCGCATGATCTGAGTATTTGACTTTCTCCCCATTTTCTAATTTGTTTTTTCGATAACTCAAGTATCTCAGCCAGCTTACGCGTTACTCGACTAGTCTTAGGGGATCAACCCGCTGCCTAGCTACTTGAGGGATTCCCACTTAGAATTAGGGCAAAGTTCTATGTGGACTGGCCTCAAATGAGTTGATAGCGCCTGAGAGACTTTGAACCTAAGACCGTAAAAAGGAGCAAACTCCTACGTCTCAAGCCTTGATCATTATCCCAACCTCTTGGTGTTCCGTTTTCTAGTTCGTTGCCCGTATAATATGAAAAATGCTAATAACAGTCCAATGAGTTCTCAAAAAGGCAAGAAAAGGCCAGGGGCCTAGAAAAGTGTTGGAGGAGAGCATCAAAAAGTGATTTTTCTTCTTTAAGTTTTATAGCCCTATTGCATCAGAAACAGCCAAATAGCATGAACGATTATTTATTAATCTACTTTCATTCATTTGTTAACGTTCACCTTGCTTTGAATCAAGAACATTGAACTTCTGATGAGGCAATCAAACTTGAAAACCAGCACTATTAAAGATGACAAAAAGAGAGAAACCCAATAAGTGAAATGTAATGAGTTGAGAATTAACCCCGGCCAAGAGATTTTGTCAAGTGGGTACAAAAAAAAAAATATTAAAGGCCTTGCCCTGAAGAGGTAGTACGATCGAATTCCATGGAGTACAAACATTCTAAGAGCATCTCCAATCTACCTCTATTTCTCCAAAATAGAGAATGGATGTGACACATTGAGGGAAGATTTTGTAATTTATTCTATTTTTTCTTCACTTTTTGTACTTTTTGGGAGAATCTTTGAGGGACCCACCGTCCTTTTTAGAGTTTGGTCCTCCAAAAGTAAATTTGGTCCTCTAAAAATGGAGGACTAAAAGTAAATTTGGAGTACAAAATTTCTCCAAACTCTAAAAAGGACGGTGGGTCCCTCAAAAATTCTTCCAAAAAAGTACAAAAAGTGAAAAAAAATAGAATAAATTACAAAATCTCCCCTCAATGTGTTACATCCATCCTCTATTTTGGATGGATTGGAGATGCTCTAAACGCCTGGGCCACTAGAGTTTTGTCTGGTCGTTAACTTTAAGATAACATAATTAATTGAGGTGCGCAAATTGACGTAGACATCCGATTATTCAAAAAAGAGTTGAGAATCAGCTTTTCTAGGCCCTGAACCAGCAGTGAAAGTGAAACCTAGGAGTACAGGGTACTAGAATACTTGAAATCAAGGACAGAATCAGGAGAAAGAGGTAGCGCGCTTCTGCTTTTCTAGCCACAATATAGTGGCATAATGCTAGTATTACCGCCGCACAAAATTACTCTTGGTCACAAAGAATTATACTTGGCCGCAAAGAACGATTTATGATATCACAATTTTTTGCGGCCAAAAGTAATTCTGTGGCCATAAATAATTCTTCGCGGCCAGTAGTAATTCTTCGCGGTCAGGAGTAATTCTTTGTGAACTTTTAACTTTTAATGTCAGCCATTGGCTTCAATGGTTGAGATGGAGTATCTTTTTTTTTGTCCCCAGAACGCTCATATATATATATATATATATATATATATATATATATATATATATATATATATATATATATATATATATATATTCTTCAAATTAGCATAGAATCTTCAAATACACATGCTGCCACCAACATATTACAATGAATCAAATAACCAAATATATAATTAATCAATTTTTTTTCCTCAATCACTCAACCAACTAAACAATTAGTAATCTGAACACATTTTAAAAAATGACAGGACCCACATAGAGAGAGAGAGAGAGAGAGCAATTTTGGAATCCATTTTGGAATTAACGTGTGAGGGAGAGAGAAACAGCTCTAGATTACAATAATCGTTTTTTACTGATAACTGTTAGGAAAGTAAGAAAAATTCGAAAATAAGAAATCAGAATAAGATTAGGAAACATCAATTTTAATTTTTCTTTCATCATTCTTCCAAATATTCATTCTTTCCAAATATATTTCTAGTCTTACTACTTATAAATCTTAGCTATAAAAAAAATATGTACAAATCCGAAGATCCAAAATATAGACAATTCAAAAACTGCTGCTCCATATTATATACATGTTCGCCACAGCTGTCCTCAGCTACTCGTTCACGTTTACGCTTTGTTCGAGTGTGTTAAAAGAGCATCAAACACTGCTAAATAGCATGAATGATTTTAAGTCT
The DNA here is from genome assembly GCF_030253575.1 of Rhododendron vialii. Classification (NCBI taxonomy): domain Eukaryota; kingdom Viridiplantae; phylum Streptophyta; class Magnoliopsida; order Ericales; family Ericaceae; genus Rhododendron; species Rhododendron vialii. Next base: position 5,093,664 of record NC_080560.1, read on the forward strand.
TGTATATTGCCTCTAGAGAATAAACTCTTTACACCGTCAGTGTAAATGTTTGTTTCCTCCAAATCAATTATATTGCACTACGTTGCAAAACAGTGGTCCCAATCAATAAAATATGGCGACGTGACGCAATATAATTGATTTGGAGGAAACAAATGTTTACACCAGCGGTGTAAAGAATTTAATCTCATTTCCCTATCGCGTCAGAAACTGCCAAATAGCATGAATGATTATTTATTAATCTTATTTTAAAAAAAAAAATTTATTAATCTACTTTCATTCATTTGTGAACGTTCCCCTTGTTTTGAAGTTTGTTTTGTATATTCCTGCTTTTGTATATACCAATCTTGAAAATCAAAATGACAATCAACTAAGTCAACTTTGCGGCGAACATTTTCGATGACAATATCTACTTCCCAGACTTAACAAACCTATGTTAGTATAATTTTGATAATTATCTAAAGTTATATAAGTTCGCCCCGAAGCTAAAATGACCTTATAATTTGGTCCCTTGAAGTTGAAATCTTGCATCCGAGCGACCCTATTTTTCCTATTTGACCCTATTTTTTTGTTTGCCAGAAGAACAGTAAACTGATGAGATGTGCATATGGAATTTATTACTCATAATTGCATATTCTCGAGCATATGCTCAGATTGATTCACTCTCACCCTTTAAATCTAAAACTCGTTTCAAGTTGACACTTAAGAGCATTTTAGTGGAAAATTACTCATGATAAAAATAGTAAACTAAGTCCAACGGTGATGAGCTTGCCCATGGATAGTCCTTCCTTAACCCGTGAGTCCATGACCCCCGAGCCGGACAGAAGTAATGCTCGGTTCGGAACTCGTGGAAAGTGGGAAAAAGAAAAGGAAAATGATTAAGAGGAAAAATGAGAGGAAAGTTACACTACGTATGGAACTCTATTTTGCCATTTTCTCAAACCGAACAAGGGGAGGAATTTTTTTTTTAAACTTTTCTCCTCCTTTTTTTTTCTTTTTCATGAGTTACGTGCGAGCCCTAAGTATTAGGCATTTCCGCATTTGTGATAGTGGTGGTGTTGTTGCTAAGTGACTCAAAGTTGAAAGGTTTTATTTATTTATTTATATATCATACTCAAAGCTGAAAGTTGATACTAATAAAGGGAGTTTAGGTTGGTGTTGTGCAGTGATGGGCGTAGTACTGTGCTGCGCACCTTCGAGCAGTCGGATTATGCATCCGACGACTCGGATCTCATCTCGGCAACCAACGATCGAGAGCTATTCATTGCTGAGATTGAGATCCGAGCCGTCGGATGCATGATCCGACGACTAGGAGGTCTGCAGCACAGTGCTGCACATACCACTGCATAGCACCATCTCCTAATTCCTAATAAAGACACAAGCTATTTTATGACCATTATTCAACTTGTTAGAAGATGTACGATATACCTAAAGGCAACCAACTGGGGTTAACTCAGTTAGTCAGGACTCTTGCATCTCACTAGGAGGTCAGAAGTTTGAGTCTTCCCATCTGTGTGTGGGTGTTCTTCCCTTAGATGATTTTTCATTTCTTTGTATACCTCTACCCTATATGGGTTTATTTCTTTGAGTTGTTGGGCTTGGTTGTCTCGTGAACTCTCACAATTAATATAGTGTCCCAAGTTTGTACTTTGTACTTATCTGATGTAAAATGATCTCTTCTATCGATTGAAAAAAAAGAAGAAGTAAAGGCGCATACAAAAATGCCATCAAACTTTTTATGTTGCTGGTATTTCATGCCTTGGCTTCTTTTTCTTCTTTTAAGAGATCGCTATAAACCCACTTAAATCCCATCGAAAGAGCTTTTCTGAAAGCAGAGCCTGCTTTGGGGTAAAGCGGGTAAAGCCACCGCTTGAAGCCTCAAATTTCGACTAATCTCGGGGCCCATAATTGTATAGCTCAACATAAAAGTGAGGCCTATATAAAAACAAAGTAAATTATTTAAACATTTTAAGGATCCAGTTCAAAGTAAAACCCGAGTAAAAAGGTCCGAAGATGAGATATGTCTTATCGTTGAAGTCTGGAAATTTTTTTGTAAAAAGAATATGAACTTTCACATACTGATGAAAATCTTTGGAGAAGTTACGCCAAAAGAACTACGAAAATCCATTGATGCGCACACTTACCTACCTCAAGGCAACAGACGGTTGTTTTTCAAATACATGGATTGCATACGCAATAGGTAAAAAAAATGGGTAATGATCGTGAAATTAGGTACGGAGCATCATTTTTTGGTTTTCTTATCTTTTGTACTTAGTTTATTATTTTTATCATGAATAATTTTCCACTAAAATGCTCTTAAGTGTCAACTTGAAACGAGTTTTAGATTTAAAGGGTGAGAGTGAATCAATCTGGGCATATGCTCGAGAATATGCAATTATGAGTAATAAATTCCATATGCACATCTCATCAGGAGGGATCAATGATTACAAGGATATTACAACTCTCGAAACGTATTCATTGCTCTTGAGGCACCTCAACGTGGTGCTCTAGAGTTAGGGGTGTAAATGAGCCGAGCTTTGTTGATCTCGAGCTCGACTCGTTTACTAAACAAGCCAAACATTTGAGTTCGAGCTCGGCTCAAGACTCGAGCCGAGTTTAGTCATTTACTAAACGAGTCTCTTTAATCGAACTGAGCTAAGCTTTTGTCGAACGAGCTGAACTCGCAAGCTGCTCGGTTCGTTTACATCTCTACCCAGAGTCTTCTTTAACGACAAAATTTTGCGGGACCCGAGACTAAATGTGTAGACCATAGTGTAATGTGAGGTGGGAAGAGGCTTGGGACACCACCACGTGGTGTCGAAAGGGCATTGAATAATCTCTCCCAACTCTCATACGGGAGTAATTTGTGACCGTTGAAAACGAACAGCCACGTAAGTTGGGGAAATAATTGAGATAAACTTTTGTCAACACATAATTAATTCAATGTTTACAAAGGGAGTTTTTATATTTTTTACCGATATTATACATCAGCAGAAATTAGCGGGATGTTAGTAGATCAGTCTACATGAAGTTTCAAAGGATATCCATAGCTCTGAATCCCAAACGCCCCGAACTCTGGCTTCCCACATGGATAGGACATGAGTTATCAAATAGGACATGAGCCCATTGGTGTTTACAAAGAAATTGGATCCTCTCGAGTCCCTAATTGGGACTGAACAAGACCATCTAAATGATCGTCCATTACTGCAATAAGTATTTGAGCATATTCAAACAATTGATTATACCAATATCGTCCAGATTTGGACTATCCCGTCCAATCCAAAACATGGACCGAAGAGAATCCAAACCTGTTTACAAACTAGCAAACTAGTTCGTGCTGTTGGGCGTTTATTCCAAATTAATTTTCAAATTAATTCTCTTTCCATTCCACTAATATACAGTAGCAAATATTCGGTTGGATCACTAATAATTACCTCCCTTTTGTCGAAAGTGAAAATGCTTAAAACCTAACCTTCTTGTCAACTTAAGAACTACTAATTGAGAATTTTGAATTAACAACAACAAGGTTTCTATTTACAAGTGAACCTAAAAGTACAAGTTAAGGGAGTTTGAATTTGTCGTACTTTCTATACACACACGCTTATTAGCAGCGACGGATCCATAAAATGCACGTTTTCATAGGTTAATCATCCGTTACAGTAGTCCAAAAAACAATCGTCAAAGTTGGCGGGGCTTGCAAAAACAATCTTTTTGAGTAAAGGGACTCGTTGCAACCATCTGCACCACAAATTGGTCTCATCGATGATGAGATTATTCAATTATTTTAGAGCGATAAATGTTTTTTGTTTTGTTTTGGGCAATCCCACCCTCCATCACTACTCAGGGAACACCAATTTTTTTTACCAAGTAAAATTTCTACGGTGTGTTTGGCCGGTAAATGTTTTCACCATTTAACAAATTTGGATGAATATCTTCTAATTATACTTTTAATCGCAAGATTCTTTCGCAAAATCATCCGCACACTATTCCAGACTCTCGTTGTAATCCAAATCTATAATTCACTCTCCGTTTACGCTAGTGATTAACTTATGCACCACAATTTTTTGGGTTTTATCCTTATTCAATTTTTTTTTTTTTTTTTGCGTTTGTTAGTTTTACGTCAAATTTTTATGTGATATGGGTGAGTAAGGAGGAGAGGAATCGAAAAAGTAAAAAATTATGAGTCTTAAACAGTATTTTGGGAAATATTCAAGAAAAAGTTCAAAAACTGACTTTTTGAGTTTTTCTTTGGATATTTCCCAAAAATACTTGTGTAAAAGTTAAATTTTTTTACTTTTCTGATTCCTCTCGTCCTTACTCACCTATATCACATAAAAATTTAGCGTTAAACTAACAAATGCAAAAAAAATTGAATAAAGACAAAACCAAAAAATTATTCTGCATAAATTAATTACTAACGTAAAACTCAATACTGTAATTATTCAGCGCCCCGGAGCGTGGTGGCATCCTCTTATCCCATTGATTCTTTGCCTACCTCTCACCCCATCAACATCTCAAGAAAGCATGCACATTGGAGTAATGTGTCCCAAAAGTAGTCTAATTCGGCACCTAACTTAATGGAGACACATGAATCCACCCAAACAACAAATACAAACGTTTTGCAGCGTCTGGGAGCGGAGGAAGCCATAACTTTCAGCAAGGCTGTAAACGAGCCGAATCGAGTTGAGTTTTACGGTGTTCAAACTTATTTATTAAGTTTTTAACGAACACGAGCTCGAGCTCGAGCTCAGTAAAAACTTAATGAGTCGAGCTCGAGCCGAGCATGCCTTGACTTGACTCGAGCTCGAGTTTGTTCACGAGCCTTAACGAACCAACAAAAAATGTATATATATCATCGCATAGGCCTAATATAACCAAAAATATTTTGATTGTGAAGGTATATATCTTTCATTTTCCTATGGAGCAAGGATGTACTGGTGTGCGTGTGCTCTCGCTTCCCTTGGTTGACTAGAAAGTGAAAACGGAAAAAATAAATTATGAAATAACAATAAAAATCCTAAACTTAAGTATATATATTCCGGCTCATGAGCCGACTCGAGCCGAGCTTATCCTAGCTCGAGCTGTAAATGAGCTGAAAAAATCGGCTCGAGCTCGTTCGTTTAACTTCTGAGCCGAATTTGAAGGAGTCACTAATGAGCCGAGCTGTGAGCTGCTTGCGAGCGGCTCGGTTCATTTGCAACCCTAAGTCTTTCGCACACATATATTCACCGGTGCTGGTTAATTTACTCTCTACTACTACATGTCTGGATACCCACCATCTTATTTTAGTCCCTTGTACTAAACAATTGGAGGTACCTTTTGCAGCGTCTGGGAGTGGAGGAAGCCCTAACTTTCGTGAAGGCAACTCATGCGTGGTTATTAAAATACTTTCTGGGCCGTCATTTTCCCTTGATGTAGCATTTCGGATTTGTACTATGTACTTCATATCTGATGTAAAATGATCTTTCTATCTGTCGAAAAAACAAAACAAAACAAAACCTTGGCTATGAGAGAGACTTTGGCTTCTTCTTTTTTTTCTTTGGCCAGGCAAAAAAGAATTTCATTAATTTTTGACAGTTTGGGTCCATGGTTGGATATATGAGACTTTGGTTTTTATGTTGTCGAATCAATGCCTAGTTGTATATTTCTATTCAATTAAGAGCAGAGGGTCTTGTACACTAGACTTGTGCATTCTTTTATTACTAGTTAATTTAATTTCAACTCCTTTTAACTATAATATATATATATTCACCGATGCTTAAAGATACTCTCTGAGAACCTTTTCATTTTTGGTGAATAGTGTTGCATTGTATGAGGTGCTTCAATCCCATCCATAAAAGTGTCTTTTTCTCTCCTGCTTTCTTCCATTAATTAGCTAATAGACTACACGTGTACCACCCCCATTGATAATTATTGCATCAACAATAGGATATTTGTAGACTTTAGGCCGGCCAGTTTGGTTACTGCATTGAATAAAGAAAAGCTAAATATTTGGCCTCAATTGGGACTCCCGCAAATACGCTATGTGATTGGTCTTTAAGAATTAGTCGAAATACATTTGAGTTGGCCCAAACATCTTAGTTATAAAAAAGAAAAAGAACAAAAAAACTAATCGATTTTCTAAATTTTTTCATTATGTTAATGGTATTTGGGACCACATATTCTATTCTACGGCTGTGACTCTACATAGGTTTGTATCATGATTCATTTTTGCCATAAGGGTAGAAGTTCTAATAATTCGAGGGAGGAGGAGATGAACCTAAAACAAATGGCGGTTGATGGAGGACATCTAAATCAGGGATATCCGCTCGAGTCACATTAAAAGTCGATGAGTGATCACTTCTTTTTTCGGAATAAATCAACAAATTCTTTGGGGTAATCATGATTTCAATTGTTATTTAACCATGTTCTAATTATTAGGAGATTAGTCATTTGATTGATGCCAAATGATATAACTCCTTAAGCTAAAATTGGATCCATTCATTATGAGTTCTTTATTCAAATAAAGCATACTATAAGAGAGGATATTTTTCATGAAGTATGTATGTATGTGTATGTATGTATGTATGTATGTATATATATATATATATATATATATATATATACACACAGTCCGGATCTCCTAAGGGATCCCGCACGGTCTTACCGTGCGGGACTCCCCTTTCCCGATCGAATTACAACGATCTGAGCCGCTCAAAGTGATCAGAACGTGATTTTAAGGGTATTTGTGAGAAATCAGCAAAAAAAATGATCGGGAAGAGTTTCATCCGAACAGTTTTTTATTGAACGGTTCAGTAAAAAACTGTTCGGATCAAGCCCTTCCCGATCATTTTTTTTGCCGATTTCTCTCCAATTCTCTTAAAATCACGTTCTGATCACTTTGAGCGGCTCGGATCGTCGTAATTCGATCGGGAAAGGGGAGTCCCGCACGGTAAGGCAGTGCGGGATCCCTCATTGGATCCCGAGTGTGTGTATATATATATGAACTTTTTTTGGGGTTTGTTGAATAAAAATGGCAAATGTATAAGAAAAGGAGAAAAACAAAATCTGTTTTCTTGGTATTGGAAACGTTTTCTGGCACCAATTATGTATGAGGTATGAAGCATCAAGGTGCCAAATGCCAATACCTACTAAAAATCTCCAAATAATTGTGTTTTTATTTATTTATTTATATAAAGCCTATGTGTTTAGATCAGCTTACACGCACTTCGACTAGTCCTAAGAGATCAATCCCGCCGTCCACTTACGGGGTCCCAATTAAAGTCAGAGTAAAATCATGTATGAACTGACCTCAAAGAAGTTAAATCATTTGAGAAATTATGAACTCAAGACATTATACAAGAGAGCAAATTTCTAAGTTCCAGCCCTTCACCCCTACTTGAGTTCGATTGTATGTGCATCCCTCCAAAATATTGATGAATTTTAAAGAATCAGGCAATCAGATAGGCTATCGGTTATCAGTCTCTAAAAAGTCATTTTCACTACCATTCAAGTGATTGGAATAGAATACTATCCAATGATTAGAATTGATTAATTTCCTACCATTCATGTTCTGCAGAGAAAAATGTAGCAGCTAGAAGCGACCTCATTTGATCTATATGAGAGTTGAGTACATACATCAGAAAGTGGCCGGACGCACGCTTCGAATAATTTCCTCCGTGTTCCACTCAAATGCCATTTATGCCGGAACTAAAAAATTCATAAAAAATTATTTTTGTTACGGTCCGAACTTGAGAATCGAAGCTGCAACAATTGTGTTGGCTATGCTAACCACCAGGACTAACCCTCAACAGTTTTACTCAGATACTTATCAAATCCGAACGAGCACTTTGACTAATCCCCTCTCCTGTTCTACTCAAATACTATTTACGCCGAAACTAAAAAATTATAGAAGAATTTTTATTTTTATTTTTTATAACATGACCTAAAAAATCGAAGCCCAAACAAATGGGATGGCAGCGCCTCCTCGCTAACCACCCAACTGACCCCCAGGATTTCTACTAGTAATACGGAATAAGTAGTACTTATCAAATGAAGAAACATTTCTCCAAAAAATCAAAATAGAATTACCGTAACGTCTCTCTCTCTCTCTCTCTCTAGATCTCTCTCCCTCTCGTCTACCCTCAGATCTCACAAAACCCTAGGGTTCCATCACCTCATCCTCCTCCTCTCAATCTCTCTCCTCCCCCTCTCCCCTCCTCACCTGCCGAATCGTTTTCCCGACGATCGACCTCGGCTTGTTTCCAATTCCGAGTCTTTTTTCGATTAGTGGATGCGCGGTGGTTGCGGTAGGTGGCGGGTGCATGTTTCGCGAGAGAGAATTGGGAGAGAAAACAACGACAAGGAGAAAATAAGTTACCAGAAAAGAACCAAGGAGAAAAATCGGTGTCGGCGGGGCGAATGCGGCTGATCTTTTTTGACGATCCGACGCCGTTTGTGAATTTCTAGGGTTTTCTCGATCTGATTCGGAGGCCGATAAGGGAGAGGAAGACGGATCGATCGCAGCCGCGGATTTTGTGAGAGATGCAGCAAGATCAGAGAAAGAAGGTTACTTTTTTCGCGATCTCGTTTCTCTCTCTCTAGAATTTGAGCCTGCGAATTCAATTTGTGTTTAAGGAAAGAGGGGATCTTTTTTTCTTTTTTCGATAACTCGGGGGCTGGGCCAGCTTACGTGCACCTTGACTAATCCTAGGGCCAGTCCGCCGCCGCCCACTTGCAGGGAGCCCTATTAAAGCTGAGCAAGAAAGAGGAGATCTTGATTGAACTTACTATATATGCGAATTTCTAGGGTTTTTTTGTTATTGCCGAAAAAGCGCGTGTTCTCGGTTAGGTAGGAGTATCGTTATTTTTAATGCAAAAGCTCTGGTTTTTAGTTGAGTTGGGGGTAATTTTTTCAATTTTATTGTATATCTCGTGAAATAGGGTTTATACTCAGATTGTGCTTTATTTGGCTGCTGAAAGAGTTTTTAGATAGCGGAAGAAATGGGATTTTTCAGTTTTAGATTTTTAGTGTATTTGAAGTACTCATTGGATCTCTCTCTCTCTCTCTCAATTAAGATAACAATTTTTTGGTGTTTCTTTTCCCGGTCTTTGAAAGACGGAGCAGGATCAGAGAAAGAAATTTATCACATTTAAAGATTGAGCTAACGATTTCGCTGATTGTCTTCTTTTCACCGTCTTTGAAAGACAGAGCAGGATTAGAGAAAGAAAGTTATTACATTTAAAGATTGAGCTAATGATTTCGCTGCTTGTCTTGGTGTGTGGAGTTTAGTTAAGAGTCTTTATGTGTGTGTACATCAGTACATAAATATAGATAGATAACTTTTTGATTGAGGATACATTTGGTTTCTGAGATTTTGATACGTAATTTGGAGTGTAATTCATTGGATGTTAAAGTCAGACCGGGAACAACTGAAATGGGTGATTTGAATGCATTGAGATAGGTTATTTTTAGGTGAGTTGGTTGTTTGAAAAAAAAACTTGATTATTTGGCTACAATTCAAAATTGTAGAAAGTTAGTTTTTGCCCTTTACTTTCTTCCACTAGTATTTTCACATATCTGATTTTGTCGATGTTGAAAGATAGAGGAGCTCTTGTTTGAACTTACTAGGTTTTTTTTTTAATCCTCCCTGAATTCATTTTGTCTGCCGGAATTATGATGAGTTTGGTAAATATCAGTGTGTATTCTGTCTTTGGATAGTAGTCTATAAGCTATATGTTTGAGATGGCTTTCCACACGATAATTTTGTGCAATGATAGTTTCCGTGAGCTCTTAATAATTACATGATTTACATTGGCTATCATATGGGAATATACTCTGGCTATCTAATCAAGCATTGTTCACTTGTTCATTAGACTGCTTTATTGTGTTGCGTGACTCACCTTTAGTAACTTGTGGATACTGATGAATGAGATTCTTTTCTTTCTATGGTGCAGAGTTTGAAAGAGATGGATTTCTTCACCGAGTATGGGGATTCAAATAGATACAAAATTCTAGAAGTTATAGGGAAGGGAAGCTATGGAGTTGTTTGCGCGGCAATTGACACCCATACAGGAGAAAAAGTGGCTATAAAGAAAATAACTGACATTTTTGAGCACATATCTGATGCTATTCGAATCTTACGGGAGGTCAAGTTACTCAGACTTTTACGGCACCCTGATATCGTTGAAATAAAGCGCATCATGCTGCCACCTTCAAGACGAGAATTCAGAGACATTTATGTTGTTTTTGAGCTGATGGAGTCTGACCTTCACCAAGTCATCAAAGCAAATGATGACTTGACGCAGGATCACCATCGGTTTTTCCTCTACCAGATGCTACGTGCTTTGAAGTATATGCATACAGGTTACACTTTTTTGGCAATTTGTAGAGTTTACCAGTTTTTATGTGTCGTGAGCATTCTTTCAGGGCCATCACTGATTTATACCCTTTTGGTTTCATGCACCTTGTTGATTTTTGAGTTCCCTTGGCCCTGATGCCCTGTCTTTTTTGTGGGATCTATTGTGACTTAAAGCTCTTTGGTTGCAGCAAATGTGTACCATCGGGATCTTAAACCAAAGAATATATTGGCAAATGCAAATTGCAAACTGAAAATATGTGATTTTGGACTAGCAAGAGTTGCATTTAATGATACACCGACGACGATATTTTGGACGGTATGTCATTCTTATAACTTGCCATACAACGTTTTGCGAGAAGAATTATTATGTCTACCTATGTGGTAACATTGTACTTGTCTAGCATTCTTAAGGGCTGCAATGCTGCATATCATTTAGTTTTCAAACTCCGTCTTGGGAATTCTTCCCGAATGAGTGGACCCCTTTTTGTTATTTGACATTTATTTTGTTTCCGGGTATGCTTTGCAGGATTACGTTGCTACAAGATGGTATAGAGCTCCTGAGCTGTGTGGATCTTTTTCCTCAAAGGTATGGCAATCTCTTGCATGTGCTGTGTGTTTATATTCAGACAAATGGCAACATGGGCGGATTATGGTCTATGGATTCACGGTTGGAAAATAGTGGTACAATATCTTTTGGTCCATCTTTAGACAGATCTATTCATTATAAAGCAGACTGACTTGAAGATGCTGCCCCTGTTTTTTTGTGATTCTATTTTCTATATGGCTAGGTATATCAGTTGCCTATTTTTTGTCTTAAGACTTTGTTTGTATTTCTGTGTTTTGCGTGTGGATTAAACTACTGTTGAAAAGAATACTGAATCTGTCTTCCTTGGTCTAGTGTACCATTTAATTCTGTGAATTGCTTGCATATCTACATGGATGAAGATCCTTTACAAGCCACTGTGTCAAATGATTGGCATCCACCTCCCCCGGGTGCAACTCTTATGTGGCATTGGGATTTGGGGATATTCTTTTCAAAAAAATATTTATCTCATCAGTTGCACCACTGACTATCATTATCTACATTTTGCCGTCAGTGGCATGTCCCCGTTTTGATACTGTAATGTTAAATGTATGAATTTGTCATATGTAACTAAGCTTAAAGCTATGATTTAAAAAGAAAAACCTAAGCACGAGGCCAAAACGTGGAAAAAGATTCATGCAGCCGGCCCCTAATGATTGGTTTCGGACATAATTCTTAATCTGGGTTGATTTTTGCCACACCCAAGGCTTAATCTGGGTGGGTTTTGCCATATCGCTTGGGATTTTGCTGTAAGCTTTCAGATACGGCTTCTGTTAACCAGGACTAGGATATGCCATAGTCTATAACAAGCTTATTGACTTGGCCAGCTGAGCTCAACAAGAACCAACTCTTTTGTGGAAGCCAGTTCTGTCTTTTCCTTCATAGCCTCAGGCTGGCGGCTGACGTTTCCAATGTTGTGAATCAAACTGATTAACCTTTTTTACATTGATGTACTTACTGCTTTATTCTTTTCCTAAATGGCGCTAAGCCTCGTTTTTAAAGGTCTTATTGGTCCTTGTCCACTGACATCTCCCTCCTTTATGGTAAAATCTTTTTCGTTGGGTATTCCACATGATCAAACCTCATAAACTTTTTTTTTTACTTCCAATTGCTACTTCATTTCTTTTTTATTGGTTAGATACCAAGTTCCATCGTTGAGCTGTGACTTATACAATCTTGTGACCTCTTTTGTGGAACATAGATCTTCTTGTTGTGTGTCTTGATGATGCGGCATCGTAAATCAAAAACCATGTTCAATGTTTCGGACTGTTTATTCTTCTTTTTGAGACAGTATTCCCCAGGGTGATAGATGTTCTCACAATTTTAAAATTTAAGGCACTCGATGTATATGCATTGAGCATGCTATAATTGCAGTCATACCACTTTTTGAATTCTTAATATAACATTTGCCTCTGGTTATATACCCAAAGTTGACTAGTGAAAATGGGGGTTAAGGTGAATAGGTGTTTCACTTGCTTTGACGTTTCTACCATTCTCAATGCCAATAGTAAGGGCTATGGCCGTAATTATGCATTTATTTATGTATGAAATGCATCTGAGTGCCTAGATTAAAATAATTCTTGTTCAGGGAGGACTATTGAATTCTCCTGGAAGTTGAAATTTCTGTCCTTCAGGTAACTGTGTCAGGTCTTGTGTCATTTTCCTGAACAGGCTTATTTGTGGTGTGATCTATATTATTCTTGTATATTAATTTACGTTGTCACCTGGATTGCAGTATACACCTGCTATAGATGTTTGGAGTATTGGTTGCATCTTTGCGGAAGTATTAACTGGGAAGCCATTGTTTCCTGGTAAAAGTGTCGTGCATCAGCTAGATTTGATCACCGATCTTCTTGGGACTCCTGCCTCGGATACCATTTCCGGTGTATGGAACATTATTCTGCTTCTTTTTCTTTTTCTTTTTTTCACTCTGATTAGATTTTAAATTTTGTTTAGAACTTGTTTTAAAAGCTCACATTAACACAGGTTCGGAATGAGAAGGCCAGGAGATACTTGACAAATATGCGGAAAAAGCAACCTGTTTCCTTGGTTGAGAAAATTCCAAATGCAGATCCTGCAGCGCTGCAATTGTTGCAAAGGCTATTAGCATTTGATCCCAAGGATCGACCGACTGCTGAAGAGGTACGATGTAGCAAGAAGCTTTCTGCTTCTTACTGAAAATGATAATATGCATACAAATTTTGATGTATTATTTGGTTTATTAGGCATTGGCTGATCCTTACTTCAAGGGCCTAGCAAAAGTTGAGAGGGAACCTTCTTGTCAGCATATCTCGAAGCTGGAGTTTGAGTTTGAGAGGCGACGGGTGACAAAAGAAGACATACGGGAACTAATATTTAGGGAGATACTAGAATATCATCCCCAGTTGCTTAAAGATTACATGGCTGGAAATGAAGGCGCAAATTTTCTTTATCCCAGGTTCAGAATTTCACTCACTGAAATATTTATACTGTATATATAGATTTTGTATCATTATTCTGTATTTTATGCTTGTTTCCTGATATAACTTAGTTCTATATCAATTGCCTGCAGCGCTACTGGCCAATTCAGAAAGCACTTTGCTTATCTTGAGGAAAATGATGGTAAAACTGGGCCAGTAATTCCTCCAGAGAGGAAGCATGTCTCTCTCCCTCGGTAAGACTATCTATTTCTCTTTCCTTCTCCTTCTCTTTTCCCTCCCCCAGTCCCCCTGCCTGCCGTAGTAGGTAAATGCCGCAATAAAAGTTACTGCAAGTAATATATGTGGCCTTCCTTTAGTGCATTTGCGCTGGTTCAGCAAATCCCCTGCAAAAACCATTGACCAATGGCTTTGGAACACATGTCACATAACCATCAATGCTCATGATCTCCATTGCTTTTGGTCCAACTACAAAAATCAGTTGTTTTGCCAAGTTAGCATTGAACCACTGGAGCAACATTTCTAAGGAATATAATGACACTATAGCAAGCAAGTTTTGACAATGGTATTGCCAAAATGGAATGAATTAGTGGAGATGCTCTTATTTCCTAGTGTTGGAAAGGTTTTTACACTAAACATTGCTATTCCCTCCTTCCCATTCTTTGTGGTCGCAGGTCTACAGTTAACTCAAGTACAGTACCTCACAAAGCAGATCCTAATTTTCCCTCACTTCGTAGTCAGCAAGTTACAGAGGCATGTAATAGTGTTAGAGTAGCAGATACAATTTCGGGGAACTTCGTGAAACCGTCGCGGCCTCCACCTAAGGTTCCTGCAGGTATGGATTTTATTTTTCATTACTGGTTCCCCGCGCACCCCCCCCCCCCCCCGCCCCCCCCCCCCGGGCACGCGTATTCTTGTTAAGTTGCTTCTGTATGTACAGTATGACTTTGACTTGAGGCTTTCATTTTGTGACAATTTATTTTCGACTACAGGCCTATTGTGAAATGTTGTTTCTGAGTTGAGCTCAAAGAGTTTTGTTAAAAATATGGCGGTGGATTGCTTGATATTATGATATTATCCCTAGATGAAAGGGGGAAGATACTTTCAGTAGAATTGTGTTCGAATTTGTTTCTTTACTATCGTGTTGAAAAGTCCTGAAAAAATCTGTGGGGGTTCACCACCAGACATTTGCATACATAGGTATTAAACATCTAAATGAGACTGAAATAGAGGAGCTCATGTAGCTCTTCCATTAGTAGACTTGAATTTCATTCTTCTAACCTCGTTTACTAGCTTAACATGCTTTATGTTTCCATTTTCGATTTTTGTTTAATTTTTTGTTGTTTCCTTGATCTATTATTTCGGGAAACTTCTGCTAGATTGTCATTTCAATCTTCGGGTGTTGATTGAGCTGTTCTTTATCAACTTAAACCTATCTAACATCTCCGTGTACTGTCCAGCCAAACCTGGAAGAGTTGTGGGACCAGTTCTACCTTACGAGAGTGGCCAAAACATGAACGGTTCCTACGATTCAAGAGTGTTTTCTCGAAATGGCATCATCCCCCCTCAAGGCATCTCTCCACATTATGTAAATAGGACTAACACTGTAAATCAAGAAAAGTCAGGGCCAGAAATCGGTAGGGATTCTGCACGGTACCACACAGCAGCCAAACCTTCCCCACAGATGGCCATTGACATCAACTCCAACCCGTATTATCACCAGCCACAAGTCAAATCTAGCCAATTGAACGATCAAATCGCGATGAATGCGAAACTACTGCAGGAGCAATCGCAATTGGGTGCGATTGGTGCTGCAGCGGTTGCCGCTGCTGCTCGGAGGGAGGTTGGAGCTGTTCAATTTGGATTGTCTTAGTGGGATTTATTTTCTTTGTATCTTGATTGATCTCTGATTAAGTTGAAATGGTCCACACGAGCGAGTGTTAGTTTTAGTTACTAATTATTGTGTCCCTGTAAAAATTGTATGAGTTGAATAATTGAATTTAATGGAAATAATTTCTTTATTCTTCCAATTACCTTTTGGATTAGATTGTTTCTTTTATGATCACTGCGTGATCCGCGTTCGTGTACAGATCTTTATTTGTGATAACCCAAGCAATATGAAAGAAAAGAAGACCGACTGAAGATTTTACCTATGTTTTGTTCCTTGATATGCAATGACACAAAATATTGTCCATATAAGCTCTCATGAACAAATTTGTATTCAAAGATCTGTCCCAAACGGAAACTAATCGCAATAAACGCTATCTTGTAGGCTACACATGTTTGTGATTGGAACAGAACTGAATCTTGGATGCCCAACGTCAGCTCTCCTCTTAATTGCCAGAACATGAGCCTAAAAGCATTGTTAACAAGCTTGATATTGTTCAACCAAATCCACGGTCCAAAATCATAAGAGAAAAAACAGCGCAAAATTCGTCTAAAGCGTATCTTCTATGACTTATCCTGCTTCGGGCTTTCTGGAATACTGCACCTCCAGATTCCGGCCAATGCGCTGCCGAAGATAGAGTGACAGACACTGGAAACAGCACATGGTACTGCAGTCAATGGGTTTCCAAAGTGCTGAGTGGCAAGAACTACCCCAAGCACCGAGTTCTGAAACATAAACAAGGATAAATCAGAATTCTCAAGTTTCAGCGATTAGGTGATTGTTAAGATGTCGTCACAGTTTAATGTAGTGGAATTATGTAAACGATATGGTGAGGTTGTGTTCGGATCCTGGATTCATGGAGGGATTCATAGAAGTAAAGGGAAAGGAAAAGGATAGGAAACTCAAAAATACATTTAGCTGTTTCACTCCATGATCTTATATTCTCTTTACCAAATAAATCCCTCCATAAATCCATGATCCAAACACAAACTTAATGAACCAAAGACTGCCTTAGAAGTCCTCCCTATTATGAAATGATCCCTTACCTGCATGCCAACCTCGATAGAAATCGTTCGGGAGGAAGATGCATCAAGCCCCAACATCCTTGAAAGCATATAGCCAAAGAAAAATCCAGATGCATGAAGAAGGGCAGCAGCTAGCACCACTTGTCCACCAGATGTGAGGATCGCTGAAGCACTCTGGGCAATAGCTTTTCCACATAGAACAGCCACAGTTGCAACGGCAATCGGTGGCATCAAGGGAGAAACAAATTTAACCAGACTTTGAAAATACTGATTTAGAAAGGCCCCAGCCAGCACGGGAAGAAGCACAACCTGTATGATTGGGATTGACTCTTGATCAAAAGATTAAAAATGACAAGACCAAAGAAAGTGATAAGTGAGAGTCAAAGAGTGCAAAACATCACCTGCAACGTGGACATAAGAAGTCCGACCGCATCAACTGCAACGAATTGTCCAGCAAGTTTGGCAGTGAGAAACGGGGTCATGATCTGTAACAGTTGAGCTTAAGATGTAAAGGTCGTAGCCTTTCAGTCCATGGCATAAAGTTAGGATGTACACCATTTTAAGGCTAAGACATATTGCTCTTGTAAGGCTACGAAATCAGTATGTGTCCTGTCCACGTATGAAGTAAGAAATGATACATGAAATAGTTCAAATATTTTCCGTAGGTCAAGAGAGTGAAGCTATGGTACATGAAATAGTTTAAATACCTATCCCAAATGGAGTTTCCAATTAAATGAAGAGCAATATCAAATTTTGCAAATACGAAAACCAAATATTAGAAGGGAACCAATATAGGTCAACAGTGTTGATTTACCAACCACGGCTGATAGGGTACTTGCAGCAGTCATCAAAACTGAAAGGGCAACATTTCCACTGGAACAAACTAAGATTGTCAGGACTCCTGCCCAAGTTAATTATACTGAAAGAAATCGATCGGGCAATTTTTGAAAGCTTACATACCGTGCAATATAAGTGACAATGTTACTTGCTGTACCTGCAAACATTCAAACACAAAAACGATCAAAATAAATGAGCAAGAGAATAGAAAGAGCGTCGCAATAACCAGAATATACTACACACCGCCTGGGCAGCATCCAACCAATATCAAGCCAGCTGCATAATAGGAAGGCAGCCTTAGGAATTTGCTGACAAAGTATGCTGATAGTGGCATCACCTGAAATCAGGAAATCAGTCAGCCAACTTAACACTTCTACCAGTATTTATCACAAAATGATATGAGGCTTAGAATCATTAATCAGGAGCAAGGATCTATTGTCAATAACTTAACCCCAATCAATAAATTGGGAAACATTATATCTTAAGTTATAGAAATCATAAGGGCCTCAAAATGGATGCACTTTCAATTATGTATCGAGATTATAGGTCGAAGCTTCTTTTTTTTGTTGATAAGTACTGTCTTTTATAGAAGCTCAAACACATTACACGATCTATGGGGCATTCCCCTGCAAAAACAAGACAAACCTATACAACTTTATCAGGCCAAAAACCCTATGCCAACAGATAAAAAAAAAAAATCAGAAAATGGAAAAAGCTATACAACCAGTCCCTTCATGTTTATGAACTATAAGGGTGACAAAATCCTTTCTGAGACCCCAGGAGGAACTCAGATCTCTGTTTATTTGAGACTGCAGCACACCCCTCTTTAGATTCAAAGTTCCCAACTACAAGAGACTGTTTTCAGGACAAGGTGGTCCTTGGTTAGGGCCTTCTGCCGAATAATCCTTTGATTCATTTCAATCCACAAGTTGTATATAGTAGCAGGCTAGCAGCTAATACATTCTTCAACAGCCTACTCTTAAAACTGGTACCCTAGACATTTAAATATACCAGGCCACTATATCAGTCAAGGTAGAGGGAATATGGTCATTTGATGACCTTCTCCATACTTCATTCCACACAAAGATAATGGACACTGGAAGAAAATGTGGTGATGAGATTTTTGGCCAATACTACAGAAGGTGCAGCCTTCTTCCACATTCATGCCCCAACACAATAATCTATCCCTAGCGTTCAACTTCTGTTGGACAGCCAACCACAGACAAAAGACCATCTAGGGATATTCCTACTAAACCAAAATACTTTAGACCACTGTTGAACAGGGTGTTTGCACCCGATTGCCTCCCATGCAGAATTCCAAGAGAAACATTGTGGATGGGGGAGCCACACCACTGAATCCTCCTTGCCACATTCAGGTTTGAAGTTTGGTGGGGTATGAGCCATGATGGAATGGGTGACCCTATTCCTTTGACGAGGCCACCTCCAATCCCCATTATGAATAATTGCTGAAACCTTTGAAGACAGAGATCTACCAAGCTTGTAAACAACACTCTTACCGAATTTATGATAAAGGGGACCAAAAGGATGCCTGTTCTCAAGCTACAAGAGGCAATTGACCATTGCCAATTCTGTATTTGATAAAGGGCTGCCCAAAACTCCTAAGGTTCAGCACTTTTCTCATGGTCCAAGAGGCATCATTTGGAATGTCCATGGACTAAAAGCATTGACCTTGGTAACTCCTCCTATCCATGCTAACTACTATATGTTTACACAACCAGTCTCAGGTATGGTAAGCTGTAGGCCTGTCACTGGACCAGATCTTATCCGAATCTGATAGGACCGAATCCTGTCCAATTACAAAATAATCTAAATCCGACTTTTCCAAATCGGTTCACAGCAATCCGAATCCGAAAAAACGGATATGCAATCCGATTCTTTTTAAGCTATATACGTTACATCAAGTGCAGTGGAAGATATGACTAAAGACCACAAGCATATCCAACACCCAAAAAAGCAAAAGTCAAAAGTTGGGCAGTAACTGACCGAATACTGGAGCACAAAACCAGTGATTAACTCCTTAGGCATAGCCAAAGCCCCACGAAGATCATCAAAAGTGAGTGTCATACCCATTCCAAGCATAGTAACAGTAATGCCCATAATAGTCCACTCGGGTTTGACCCAATTGTACGAACCCGGTTTCAACAGCCCCACCAAACAACCCAACGCCACCCACACCGGGAAAGCCGTTGAAACAGCCTCCCCAACTGCCTCGATCCAACCCCGAAAACCCCTCCCGCCGCCATCCGCACTCAAGGTGTTCGATGAAATGCCACAAAGAAGCGGGGGCAGTGGGTGTGACTTGCGGGGCCTTGGTGATGGAATAATGGGTTGATTGGGATTTGGTGTTCTAATGGGTGAGTGGAATGGTGGGTTGGAGTGGGTTGGAAGTGATTGTGGTTTGATTTGATGGGAACGGATTGAAAGGCGTGAAGGAGAGGATGGGAGGTGAGGTAGGTGTAGAAGTGATTTTCTTGATTGTGGTGGTGAGTTGGGTTTTGGGATTGGTGTGGAAATGTGGATTCTTTTGCCATGGATTGAGGATAGTGAAGATTGCATATTGGCTGAGAGCGCTGTCTACAACTGCTCTGCTGCCTCAGGTATGGTCACTCGCAGTTCCAATAATGAGCTTTTCTCTAAATGATCAAGAGCGTGATTGACTGTCTTCGTGATATAGAGGAGCAGGGTCTCTCTCTCTCTCTCTCTCTCTCTCTCTCTCTCTCCGTGCCTGTGGGGAGGCCAAACTGATGTGTCACTGACTCACCATGGGGAGGCACCATGTCATTCCTGCGTATCAATTTTGTCTATGTATTTTGAGAAATTATTCCAGTCTCCAAGCCGTGGACTGCAGATGAACCGAGCCGTTAGTGAATTGTTTGAGACTCGACTCGGTAAAGACTCGTTCGAGTTCAATTCGGATACTAAATAAGTCGAACATGAATCTCAATTTTAGGCTCATTTGATAAATGAACTGAACTTGAACCTAACAGTATTAGACTCGTGAACCCATAGTATATGTATATATCTTATAAAATTTCACATATAACCTTCAATATATGTAAACTTTTATATGTACACTAGAGGCCGGGCACACGAGATGCGTGTGCAAGTCGGATTTTCATAATATTTGTGAAAATTTGATCAAACAAAAAGTGAGAAGCATTTTTACAAAATGTTTGAAAAATTCGACTTGCACACGCATCGCTCGATGCGTGTCCCGGCCTCTAGTCTAATATAATATATGGTGTTGATCTCAAGCTATTATGGACTACTAAATCAGTTCGTTGAGAGATCATGGATTCAACTGGTGAGTGCCTTTAATTTCGTATGTTTTCTGTTATTTAAATCAGTTCGTTGAGGGAAGATGTGAAGTTGTTTACACGATGAGAGTTTTGCATTCGTGAGTATTTTGTCTTATCAAATTTATGAATGAATATGTTCGGTTGTAGATTAATTACAATCTTTCACCATGTTGGTTGGAATATAATATAAATTAAAATTAAAGGATGGAGTACATGCAATGCATGTACAAATCGGATTATGACAAAAAATGTGATAAAAAATTGCTTTAAATTTGGACTTACACACGCTTCACATGTGATACCTGAGTAGAAGACGAATTCACTTTCTATTCTAATCACCAAACAAAAAAATAATTAAAATAACACAACTACTGTTATTCTCTCTTCATCGTTATTCACTGATTGATAATAAAGTTATTTATCAGATAATCAAGTTATCTTTTATATATATATATATATATATATGTATATATGTATATATTGTAACGACCCTGATTTTTGGTAAATAAAAATTTCGTTAAATATTTAAATTTTATTTTAACTACTTGGATTTGCTACTAAAAATTTCTTTTTAATTTTAATAATCCGTCATAATTAGATTTGAGACTTATAAAATTATATCTTTCACGCCGGAACAATCTAGTCATTTTCTAAAAACAAGTATGCTTATAAAAGCACTTGTATATTTTCCTAACGAGTTAGATAAAATCTTTAAATTATATTTCTTGGCTAGAAATCCTACTTGGCAAGTAGAATTAGCATTCAACCGATTAGTTAGTGGAACTGGACCACCGATTCACCTAGTTACATTACCCTAACCCTAATTAGACCTTTTTGACCGTCTTGGAGCCTTATGAAACCCTCCGAACCCTATGGAACCATTAGACTATAGGAGTAATCATTTTATTCCTATGTTTAGTCATTTCACTTTACCTAGCATCATTACTACCCTACCTATTGGATAATAAAGGCAAGGGAAAACTTTAACCTTTGGTCCATAAATGTTAGGGAAAATATTATCCCTTGGACAATAGATTCCCATGACTAGTCATATCAAATTATTACCAATATCCCTTTACCCCTTGGTCCATAATTGTTAGGGGAATTTTTGTCCCTTGGTTATTAGACCTTTGACTTGCCAAAATGCATGACAAGACAAGTCATACAAGAATCCCATCATTTTGCTTCCAAAAGAAGCAACCTTAGACTTGCCATAATGAGAACCTAGATTTGACTAGTCATTCAAGCCCATACTTACCTTCTTTAACCAATGGTTAATAAATGCTAGGAGAATTTTTGACCATTGGTTAATAGCAATTAAGTTGCCAATGAGGCTTTGATTTGACCATACAAAATCATGGGCCAAGAATATCATCATTTTACTTCCAAGACTAGTTAACCTAACCATGCATGCATGCAACCCTAAGATTTTAGCCTTAAACCTAATAATCCTAGACTTACTTTTCTAGACACTCATATATATACTTGTACACATATATATATATAGACCAAGAGAGAGAGAGAGAGAACCGTGAGAGAGAGGGAGAGAGAGGCCGAAAGTGAGAGAGTGAGATGGAGTGTGTGCATGAGTTTTGATTACTTACACAAGCAACCTTTATAGCCTTAAGCCTATTTTTTTGACTACATGCCAACCCATTCTAGTCTTCCAAAGTATAAAGCTAGGCCATGATTATATTCTTTCTTGCAAGCAACCTCCCCATAGACTTGACAAGTCCAAAACCCTTCATGATGACCTAAAGATTTGGCCAACAAATGGAAGTGACAAGTCATGGAAGACTTGGCATGCTTTCAAGCTTGATTGGACATGACAATGGAGCAAATCCATGGGAGAAAGGAGAGAAGGGGGGGGCCGGCCATAGAGGAGGAAGGAGGAGCTCAAGTGTTGGCTATAAATAGCACCCCATGCCTTCCATTCAACTCACACCTTCACTTCTTGCTCTCACTTCTCTCTAGAAACCATTTCTGTTTTTCCAGGCAGCTTACTGCCCTCCACGAATCTCTATTTTTCTCCTGCTTAAAGTAGTTTTTAGAACCAACTCCCTTCGAGAAAGTTGTAGAGCACTTCGAAACCTTCAAGTTAGACCCAAGAACCATCCAAATCGGTGAAGAAACGACAAAGATATTGGCATCCGAAGTTCAGTAAAAATCTCGGATTTCTATTTCCAGACAGCATACTGTCTCTGCCTTTATCACCATTTTTCTCCTACCTAAAATAGTTTCTAGGATCAACTTCCTTCACGAAAGTCGTAGAGCACTTCGAGAGCTTCAACTTCGACCCAAGAACGATCGTATTCGGCCAAATATTGACCAAGTTACTGCCATCCAAAGTTCGGTCCAGATTTGCAAGTTCACCGCCCGTAGAAAATCTTCCAACTAGCTTATTCGGCCCCGACTAAGTTTCGGATCAAGGTAGATAAATCTCTACTCATTTTCCCTAGTATAACTTTAGTTATTTTGCTTATGATAAGGCAAGTTAAAGTATTAGGAATAAATAGCAAGCTCGTTTTACAAAATCTTGAAATGACATTACGATCATGTAGATTTTCTCTACTCACTTCCCTAAGTATACGTAGAACCCTAGTCCAATAACTCTACGCATAGTATAGAATTTACGTTAGAAAGTAGCATGTTCTTGATTCAAAGTATCAATATCGTAGATAAGATTATCTATTGTTTGGTTTCAAGTAAATAAGCTTATCGTTTAAAATGCATGATTGTCAATAAGTTTATCTCACTAATGGAGGTATGAACATGTTGGATAAATGACTTTGTCTTAAATAAACATATGTTGTATTGAACTTCTCAAAAAGTAAGATATAACGATTTTCGAAAGATAAGATTTTAACGCTTGATTTGAAGTATTCATATTTTGATCTTTTCGAGCAAGCTTAGCAATATAGAATTGGATGATCTTGTTAGATTACAATGAATGATTTATGGTTGCGTATGTGAAAAGTCCTACCGCGGAGTCTATGCATGAGAACGAGACACGAAAATCGAGAAAATAGAAACATGACACCTAGGGTGTGGTTAACAAGAAAAATGTGTTTCGAAGGAGGAAATATTTGTGAAACTACATAATGACCGATTTTGATGGCATTATGTGAGATGTGTGTGTGTGAATGTGTGCCAATGGGAACCCGGGACGGCGGAACCATTGTGAGGATACTCGGGAACCCGGAACGGCGGAACCGAGGTTGGGTGTGTGGCTTGGTTATCCGCGGAGAGGAGCCAATGCAAATGTGTGCCAATGGGAACCCGGGACGGCGGAACCATTGTGAGGATACTCAGGAACCCGAAACGGCGGAACCGAGGTTGGGTGTGTAAAAAACGGATTTTTGAAAATGTTGATTTGGTGATGAAAAGTGAAAATGGAGACACGGTCTACGATGAGTTGCGTAGGAGAAACACAGAAAAAAAAACATGGACACCAACGATATTTGAATAGTGAATGTGGATGTGTGATTGTTACTATTCGTCGTATATGATTTACTGTTTGTAAGTTATGAGTTAGTGGGAAGGGTTTACTCTATTGAGCGTTGTAGCTCACGGTGTTGCCTTTTTGGTGACCCTGACATATTATATGGGTGGCGACGCCGGTATAATGTGTCAGATTTCTTAGATGAACAGGATAAGATGTACACCGTGGAAGCTTTTGGAGCAGATGAGCTTGCTAGGATGGAAGAGCAAGCAAAGTAGTATTAGGAACCCTAGTTTCCTTCCTTGTTGAATAAATGTACCTTTTCCTTATGATGTATTTATGATGTAATAATGAGCCAGACTCTCTTTATTATATAATAAATGCCTCATTTAACGTACCCAAAATTGGGGGCGTTACAATTTGGTATCAGAGCTTTAGGTTCAAAACCTCGGCCATGGGTAGAATGGGTAGAACCATGAGATAGTTTGACCGTTGCACAAACGTGAATTGAGTTTAAGTTTACCGTCCCAAATTGGGTGGAATTCTGTCAAAACAATCTTCGGATTGAAGCAAGGCGCGGAATTGGCAGTACAGCCGAGCTGGGAATTCCCGAACAATTGGATGATGACTTAAATCAAGAATCGAATGTGGGACTTAGAAACTCGAAAATATTTTTTTTGGTATTAGTAAACCTTGCGGCTCGTTCTTGAAATAAATATTTTCCCACGCTTCTTAAGGGACGAGAGCGGAACCTAACACCGAGTGCCGAGCACAACCCCATTAGGCGCGGCAAACCGCACCCCCCTAACCTTCAAATTTCAACCTCCAAAATTCAAATTTCAAACTTCAAATTTAAATTTCCAATCTTTCCCTCCACAACACCCCTTTTCCGTCCCCTATATATACCCCACCACCACTTCCATCTCATCATCTCCCTCACCATCATAACTCCTCAAAATCTCCATCCTATCCTATCAAACCGAACCGAACCAAGCCGAGCCATGGCAACCCGACGACGAGGATTTCCGGAAGACGCCATATTTCGAGAAATCGAGCGAGCCGAAATAACCATAACAATCCAAACCTTATGGTTGCAACTCTTCGCCCTCATTATATTTTGTGCGGTAGTCACAATAGGCATGCCACGGTGGTTCGCCGTGAATAACCGTCTCAACACCTTCTGGTACGGGACTCTCGTCGTGGCCGTCGCACTCGCCGCAGTCATAAAGGAGTACGAACGTCAGTTGCGCCAAGCTTACAACGAAAGATGGTAGAGAATCTCGAGGATGGGCGAGACCCGAACCCAACGACGCCATTTAGACATATATTAGACCGATTGTAATCCTTCGGGATGTAGGATGTTAAGGATTAAGATCGTGTTCAACTTGTATTAGGAATCTTGTTCTAATCTATTTGTTTTATAGTAGAACTCTATGTTTATGTTTGTAATTCTATGCTTATGTTGTATGATGTTCTTATCTATGAAAAACCTGCTTTACTTTTAAAAGAGTACCGTTGCATACTATGTTATTAAGCTACTTTTGACTTTTGAAAGATAGACCATTTGCAAAAGAAAATTTGTTTTAGTAAAAACCCCTTTCAATTTTCCCTCGTAGATAGTGAATACGCGCCACGGATTTGGATACGATAACGGAGGACCCTCTGAACGCAGAATAGGTCTAACTAAGCTATGGTAGCCATTCTTAGCACTAACCAACCCTAGGCCTAAGCAGCCGAAACAATAGCCGAATTCAAATTGCATCCTATTTCATTGCTGCTTTGAAAATTGGTTCGTGTTTCAAAATCTCGATGGTCTTTTCTCACCTCATCACCCTTTCACTAGGAGTAAGAACCTTGCGATTTCGAGTTACGCGCCGTTAGGAAACTAGATTTTAAATAACTCCCTTCTAACACTAAAAAGGAAGGACTACGAGAACAAGTCAAGATGCCAGCACCAACGGTGAGGCCACCACCGCAAGCAACAAGGGTGACACTGATGCAGAAGTTAAAAGAACATCCCAACGCAACGTCTGAAGCCAACAAGATCAACCAATACTCCTAGAGCTTCCATTCTAACCTCTAAACATCGCGAGATTCCTTAGAATCGTAAACCGACAAAGGAAGGCGTGAAACTATTCAAGGGCTGCGGACGCTAACCACTTGTACCGGACGCAAACCGGGAACACTGAGGTCGAAAAGTTCGTTTAAATTGGGAATGCTCGAAGGGAACGACAATTACGTCCGCCAGCTAAATCCTAGTAGGAAGTATATACCAATCGACTAGTTATATCCGTACTATTTCCTAACTACATTGCTTCTCTCAAATCTCTATTTGAAATCAACATCCTTGCGAAGGAAACCCTCATTGCTTCAAGTAATGAAATCATCCATTTTAACTCTTTACGACACTTATTAACAAGAGTGGCGTAATCCTAGGTATCTTTTGTGACCTAACTTTATTGGCTAGCGATTCAACTCAGTAGTACCTTCCATGGTGTTACTGATCCTAACCGTTATGACTTGTTGGATAACCTTTCGCTATCCCTCGAATTTTTCGTAACTCTTGATATTAACCCTTGAGTTTTGAACCTTGAGAATCATAGCAACCATTTTCTTCTGATACAACTTTTATTGACACTTTCGATAATGATCGGCAATGTCATTTTGCAATAACTAAGATTTGATGATTGGTCCATTCAATCATTGATAACTATTCCATTTCGTCCGTAATCAATAAATTCATATCATCTCTTGATGATATTCAAATCATTTCGGAAAAACTCCTTGTTTCATTCTTATGGTACGATCATTCAAATTTGTTTGAAACTAATCTCCTTAGGAGATGGGTACCCTTCCTTGAACTAACCAGGTGTCATCAATTCCTTATCAAAAGCTTGCGCTACTTGAGGGCAGCTTAACTCAGTCATTCCCGTCCCGACATCTAGGATTATCTTGGATTTATAAAATTTTGTTTTCAAGATAGCCGTACCTCTGAAATTACTGCCAGAAGTTGATGCTGCCCAGGTTTATTTTCCCGTGACTGCATAGGTTCTTTCAATGCCTTTGCTAATAATATCCGAGTTTGTAGACTATAGTAGGACATGCTTGCAGATGTTCGATTTTCCCCTGAATGAGGATGGAGTACTTACGCTTTACGATAATGAAGCGATTCTGCCCAAACGATCCGTTGTTTCCTAGTTTAGAAATGGGTTTAATATCGTTAGGTGGCAAGCATGCTGATTTGATAGGGACGTGATAAGAAGATGCTTATGGGATACGAGTCCGCATGATGATTTGGTAGAAGTTTTGCATTTGACGTTAGTATCTACGATAGAAACTTCATCAAAGGCATACTACGAGGCAAATTGTTCGACGACTGAAGCAACTTCAACCTCGTCTTGTTAAGCAAGTGATGAGGCTTAATTTGATTAACAAAACATGCAGAAGATTGTGAGAGATGCTTGAAATGCTGTCGTCTTACTTCGAGATACTTCTAGGACCTGCCGGAGCCTTAGACAGTGGCCGTGTGATGCCAAAGCATTTTGTGGGTTGCCAGAGTATTCGAATCTTGATTAGATCGCTGATTGGCTTAAAACATACCTATAGGGTCCTTCCTGATTTTGTAGGGGCATTTCTTTCATTCCTTGACATCACCCCTCTCTGTTCAGTCATAAGAAATCCTAATTTTCGAGCCTGATCAACACTGCAAGGGTACCTATACCCATGTAGCGTATTCTATCCTCTTCCAATCGAGAATCTACCCTTGGAATGGGAAGGTTTTTCCTAAACTATTTATCACTGCATACCTAGAAACTGAACCCATAGGATCGCTGTTGAACCTGTTATCACTTCAGGAGGAAGAATAGCTGTCAACCTAGTCTATGAAGGTTACGTGATGGAGATATCCTCAAATGACGAAGGTGATCACCTCAATATCACGCTATTGGTGGTGACCTGCTCCTATTTTAAGGGGGATAGACGATGATTCCAAGACCAGTAAAGCGACGAAATCTGATCCGTAGTCATGCACCAATTTCGAGGACGAAATTATTTTAAGGGGGATAGTTTGTAACGACCCTGATTTTTGGTAAATAAAAATTTCGTTAAATATTTAAATTTTATTTTAACTACTTGGATTTGCTACTAAAAATTTCTTTTTAATTTTAATAATCCGTCATAATTAGATTTGAGACTTATAAAATTATATCTTTCACGCCGGAACAATCTAGTCATTTTCTAAAAACAAGTATGCTTATAAAAGCACTTGTATATTTTCCTAACGAGTTAGATAAAATCTTTAAATTATATTTCTTGGCTAGAAATCCTACTTGGCAAGTAGAATTAGCATTCAACCGATTAGTTAGTGGAACTGGACCACCGATTCACCTAGTTACATTACCCTAACCCTAATTAGACCTTTTTGACCGTCTTGGAGCCTTATGAAACCCTCCGAACCCTATGGAACCATTAGACTATAGGAGTAATCATTTTATTCCTATGTTTAGTCATTTCACTTTACCTAGCATCATTACTACCCTACCTATTGGATAATAAAGGCAAGGGAAAACTTTAACCTTTGGTCCATAAATGTTAGGGAAAATATTATCCCTTGGACAATAGATTCCCATGACTAGTCATATCAAATTATTACCAATATCCCTTTACCCCTTGGTCCATAATTGTTAGGGGAATTTTTGTCCCTTGGTTATTAGACCTTTGACTTGCCAAAATGCATGACAAGACAAGTCATACAAGAATCCCATCATTTTGCTTCCAAAAGAAGCAACCTTAGACTTGCCATAATGAGAACCTAGATTTGACTAGTCATTCAAGCCCATACTTACCTTCTTTAACCAATGGTTAATAAATGCTAGGAGAATTTTTGACCATTGGTTAATAGCAATTAAGTTGCCAATGAGGCTTTGATTTGACCATACAAAATCATGGGCCAAGAATATCATCATTTTACTTCCAAGACTAGTTAACCTAACCATGCATGCATGCAACCCTAAGATTTTAGCCTTAAACCTAATAATCCTAGACTTACTTTCCTAGACACTCATATATATACTTGTACACATATATATATATAGACCAAGAGAGAGAGAGAGAGAACCGTGAGAGAGAGGGAGAGAGAGGCCGAAAGTGAGAGAGTGAGATGGAGTGTGTGCATGAGTTTTGATTACTTACACAAACAACCTTTATAGCCTTAAGCCTATTTTTTTGACTACATGCCAACCCATTCTAGTCTTCCAAAGTATAAAGCTAGGCCATGATTATATTCTTTCTTGCAAGCAACCTCCCCATAGACTTGACAAGTCCAAAACCCTTCATGATGACCTAAAGATTTGGCCAACAAATGGAAGTGACAAGTCATGGAAGACTTGGCATGCTTTCAAGCTTGATTGGACATGACAATGGAGCAAATCCATGGGAGAAAGGAGAGAAGGGGGGGGCCGGCCATAGAGGAGGAAGGAGGAGCTCAAGTGTTGGCTATAAATAGCACCCCATGCCTTCCATTCAACTCACACCTTCACTTCTTGCTCTCACTTCTCTCTAGAAACCATTTCTGTTTTTCCAGGCAGCTTACTGCCCTCCACGAATCTCTATTTTTCTCCTGCTTAAAGTAGTTTTTAGAACCAACTCCCTTCGAGAAAGTTGTAGAGCACTTCGAAACCTTCAAGTTAGACCCAAGAACCATCCAAATCGGTGAAGAAACGACAAAGATATTGGCATCCGAAGTTCAGTAAAAATCTCGGATTTCTATTTCCAGACAGCATACTGTCTCTGCCTTTATCACCATTTTTCTCCTACCTAAAATAGTTTCTAGGATCAACTTCCTTCACGAAAGTCGTAGAGCACTTCGAGAGCTTCAACTTCGACCCAAGAACGATCGTATTCGGCCAAATATTGACCAAGTTACTGCCATCCAAAGTTCGGTCCAGATTTGCAAGTTCACCGCCCGTAGAAAATCTTCCAACTAGCTTATTCGGCCCCGACTAAGTTTCGGATCAAGGTAGATAAATCTCTACTCATTTTCCCTAGTATAACTTTAGTTATTTTGCTTATGATAAGGCAAGTTAAAGTATTAGGAATAAATAGCAAGCTCGTTTTACAAAATCTTGAAATGACATTACGATCATGTAGATTTTCTCTACTCACTTCCCTAAGTATACGTAGAACCCTAGTCCAATAACTCTACGCATAGTATAGAATTTACGTTAGAAAGTAGCATGTTCTTGATTCAAAGTATCAATATCGTAGATAAGATTATCTATTGTTTGGTTTCAAGTAAATAAGCTTATCGTTTAAAATGCATGATTGTCAATAAGTTTATCTCACTAATGGAGGTATGAACATGTTGGATAAATGACTTTGTCTTAAATAAACATATGTTGTATTGAACTTCTCAAAAAGTAAGATATAACGATTTTCGAAAGATAAGATTTTAACGCTTGATTTGAAGTATTCATATTTTGATCTTTTCGAGCAAGCTTAGCAATATAGAATTGGATGATCTTGTTAGATTACAATGAATGATTTATGGTTGCGTATGTGAAAAGTCCTACCGCGGAGTCTATGCATGAGAACGAGACACGAAAATCGAGAAAATAGAAACATGACACCTAGGGTGTGGTTAACAAGAAAAATGTGTTTCGAAGGAGGAAATATTTGTGAAACTACATAATGACCGATTTTGATGGCATTATGTGAGATGTGTGTGTGTGAATGTGTGCCAATGGGAACCCGGGACGGCGGAACCATTGTGAGGATACTCGGGAACCCGGAACGGCGGAACCGAGGTTGGGTGTGTGGCTTGGTTATCCGCGGAGAGGAGCCAATGCAAATGTGTGCCAATGGGAACCCGGGACGGCGGAACCATTGTGAGGATACTCAGGAACCCGAAACGGCGGAACCGAGGTTGGGTGTGTAAAAAACGGATTTTTGAAAATGTTGATTTGGTGATGAAAAGTGAAAATGGAGACACGGTCTACGATGAGTTGCGTAGGAGAAACACAGAAAAAAAAACATGGACACCAACGATATTTGAATAGTGAATGTGGATGTGTGATTGTTACTATTCGTCGTATATGATTTACTGTTTGTAAGTTATGAGTTAGTGGGAAGGGTTTACTCTATTGAGCGTTGTAGCTCACGGTGTTGCCTTTTTGGTGACCCTGACATATTATATGGGTGGCGACGCCGGTATAATGTGTCAGATTTCTTAGATGAACAGGATAAGATGTACACCGTGGAAGCTTTTGGAGCAGATGAGCTTGCTAGGATGGAAGAGCAAGCAAAGTAGTATTAGGAACCCTAGTTTCCTTCCTTGTTGAATAAATGTACCTTTTCCTTATGATGTATTTATGATGTAATAATGAGCCAGACTCTCTTTATTATATAATAAATGCCTCATTTAACGTACCCAAAATTGGGGGCGTTACATATATCTTATAAAATTTCACATATAACCTTCAATATATGTAAACTTTTATATGTACATAATGAAAATTTCATAACTTGTACATTTATAAACCTTTGAAAGTACTATAAACTTACATTCTAATATTGATATGTTCTTATAAATTTATACAAGTGTAAACTTACTTATGGGGTTTTTTTTTTTGATCCGCAAACTTATTTATAGTTGTGTGATAAATTGAATAATGTTTCATTTATTTTGTTGTCATGCAATTTTTAATCACAATATTATAATTTCATTTCTCAAATTTCTATAATGCAAATCCAAGGGGGCGGTGGTGACTTGAAAATGATGTTCTTGGTAATGCTGTATTTTTTTTTTTATTTCTTTAGAACTATTTTACTACAGTAGAAGTTTGTTCTAGGTGTGGACTAAAATAAATTATGCAGGTTGAATTTATTAATTATTGTATACTTAATTATTGATAACTGATAACAGCTCATGCTATACTGGTTTCTACTTTAGGATTTCTTTTTCTTCTCCCTTTGTATAATGAAATCACTAACGCCAGGAAACACGTGCAACTAGGATAAAATCCATAACTGTTCAATTATTGGTGCAAATAGAGAAATTGGATTTGGGTACAGCAGCAGTAAAACCCAGATGAAACAGATCGTTGCCAATAGTTACTATCAGTACGCCTGGATTCTTTGCGCCGACAGCATCTCTATGCCAAGGAATTTTCCGGCCGTTGAATTTAAAACATAAAAATAAAAAAATAAAAAAATAAAAAAATTCATACAATCCAACAGCCGAAAAATCTCTCGGCACAGGGGTTTTCTAGACAGATGAAATCGGACCCCAACTGACTTGCTATCTGTACCAAGTACAAACACAATATTGGCAGTAATCAATATTGACAATTAGAAAGTTCATTCTAAACGACTATAACACATTGGAAAATTTTAAATTCGAACTCACACGCCCAGGTTATTGAACTTCAAAATTAGAATGTTTCCTTTTCATCCATGTGAAGTACGAGAGGAGGCCATGGTAAAGAAAATATAATGCCCGCCATTTCTCAAATGTCACAGAAATGCTAAAGGTACAGCAACGGCTGCACAAGCAGCCGCACACAGACCAGTTTCGCGCCGGTCTCGGGTCCCGCAAAGATGATCGGAGCCGCTCGTTTTGTTCAAAATGCTTAGTTTAGGGTCCCTGCAAAAAATCATCTCAATCCGATATCGGGAAGGGTGTTTATGAATCATCCAACTTTGCTTCAAAATTTAGCCCCCGAGACGGGCGCGAAACTGATCTGTGCGCGGCTGCACAGCAGCCGCTGCTGTACCTGTAGCAGCGTCCCAAATGTCATACGTATGCTATTTCAAAATACAAGCTTGTCAAGGCTATTCGATGCAGAAATAATAAATAAATAAATAAAACTACACAGAGAAACATCCTCCGACGGAGAGATCTAATATGACTAGTTGGGTCAAAAAAGACAACTGTTTGATCAATTCATGTAATATAATCTGATCAAATCCTACTGCAAAACTTATTCGGAATATTAAGGAAACTCGTACTATGAGTCTCTTTACTACGAGAACCAGGACATTGAAAACCCTAGCAAAGCTCTCAAGTGGCATTGCAAGGGTATGTGGAAACTTTAGGCTGGATAAAGCTCAGCAAAACCTGTAGCCATCTACCCATATGCTTGACTCAGTTCCATTACATGCCAACCCAACCCAACCCAAACTTGTACCGAATTCCAGATAGGAACTGCCAATATATCTCCCTTTTCCGAGACAGGCACATTTCCAACAAACCGCTATCTGCGCAATGAAGTTGGAAGTCCATATATCAACTTTCCTTGAGCCAAATTCATCATAGCCACTAGTATCCATATAGATCTGAGCAATTCAATAAGGCCTAACCATACTAGGGACTAGGGAATAGGGATCCACATAAATGAACCTTAATCAAATTTGCTATATACCATGAAACACATTTCCTCCATGTACTGATCACGGGATGCCAACCATTGGGTGCAGCTGCATTGAAATAAGGAGGCACACATATTAGCTGAAAACAAGAACTAACATAGAATGATAGAATATCAAGAAAAACATGCTTTATAGAGGCCTTTAATTACTGGGAAAGGAAATTATTTGCACCCATTAGGTTAATTTCTACCCAAAAAGGTTGCAGTGAATGAAAGTGCTGCAGGTTCCAAAAAGAGAGTCAAATGCTGCTAAACCTATGCTAAGAAACTGAACTCTCCCAAGACAGATGGCCTGAGCTGATTAGAATAGCGAAACACATAATATCAAGGAAATGATGTATTGTGGTTTATGGACTTTCCAAGCCTAGCCAAGGCATTGCATATTTTGTATCCTACTGGACCATGATGCCAGGTCAAAGGATGTCAGAAATCAAAGAGCTTAGCTTACTGGTGATAGATTATCAATATAATTAGTCATTAAGATTAAGCCCTTCTAAACAAAGAGTAGAGTGCGAATGGGAGCCGAAGAGCAGCAACCGAGCAAGAGAGTAGCAATATGACAGCGGACCCACATGTCTACAGTTTATTCAGGAAACAAACAGAACCTCGAAAACCAAATGACAGATGTGCATAATACCTCTTGGTGCAAAATGGAAGCGGATTTCTGTTTTGGAGCCCTTAGGTTGCAACCTAAAAACAAGAACATCAAAATATCAATCATACATGCAAAGGCACCAGTCACCGAGACAAGTAACTGAAATAATGAAACAACACCGAATACAATTGGAAAGTAACTTGGTTAAATATTGTTGAGACCAGAATGCAAGCTAGATGGAAAGAGATCAGTATAAAAAGTTAATCATAAGACACGAATATACAACTCTGGAAAGCAATTAAACGTAAGTTCTTGATAGCTGCTAAAATAGCAAGGTAGCAGTACATTCCTGGTTGCCCTAGTAAATAATAACTTTATCGCCTAAAAACAAGGTATACAAAGTTACACACAAAGGGGGAGGAAAGCTCCATGGCAGGGCCCATGACACTATAACAAAATTTTTAAACTATGCCATGTTTTACTATTTTAGTCCTATGAGCAAGTGGCCACAAGCACCCTAGAGTCCTAGACATTGAGAGCAGGTAACATCTATGTTACATTGATCCTTCCAAGTAGTGTAAATGACCGTGTCGGACACTCCACACTCGGAGAAGAGTATGGAATTCGGGTCCAATATACTTGGTGGCCATTCACCTACCAAGCGTATTTTGTAATTAGAATCTACAAGGAACCAAACATGGAACTCCTATTATATGCATGAAATGCTCCAAGGCACTTGATAAACAGTATTTATCCGAACCTAAAAGAAAAAAACCATGAAATTCAAAACTTCAGCATATCCCTGTATCCATGCGATGGAAACTGGATGATCTCATCTCTTAGACGCATAGTTGAACCCAATACCCATACCCGAGTCCTTGTAAGATGGGGTGGTAACATCTAATTAGCTGTATTCTATTAAGTTACTCCACTAAAGTTTCCCCGTGTCCTTAGGTGTAGATACAAGTTTATATCAATTTTGGGATGTAATATATCAAGCAGAATGGCACAGAAAGAGAGGATATAGCACAAGCATCAGTGGAGCCATTAGAAAAAATATATATCATTTTTGTGCTACCCATCATTTTTTATGTATATTTTTTAGCAAATATACATCATTTGCACTTACAGCGGCTAATCACATCCAACAGCAATTTTAATACAGATATACTATTTCACCTATAATGTTGATCCTACCCATTACACCACCACTGCTTCCAATGGAAGACCACCCCTCTACTTTCTTTCAGAAAAACAACAAAGTCTACGTGCGGACCACCAAAATGCTAAGCACAAACATCCTTCGGCTGGTTATCTGAGATAAGTTGCATAAAAAATAGCAACATCGAAGAGTGCACATTCCTATACATCAATATTATATATTAACCACAGTGGGCCATCAAATGCAATATGTTTCAAGTCTGGAGGAATATTAAAGCTAGAAACAACTCTCAGCCACAATCCTCTCACATGTTGCAGGCCCCACCGGATGGAATAGGGTTCTGGTTCATCTGTGGCTGAGAGTTTCGTTCCTAGTATCACAGCAAAAAGAAATACCTAGGTTTTGTGACTCGAGAGGGCAATACTTAGCACCTAAAGCTATGGAGGACCACAACTTTTGTCGAACCAACCCCTGAAATAACACTAACTAGCATGTGCTAAACAATACCCTGTCATGTAAGACCTGCACTTAAACATTCTAGGGAACGAATCCAAAAAATGCCGATCTTCAGAACAACCCCTCCCTGCTACTTGACAGAGAACATAATGAAGTTACTAATGAGGAGAAACTACAGTTCTGACTCAAACCATTACTCACCAAAAACACGTAAAAAAAAACAAACAGAACAATCTAGCAATCAATACCTATTTGAGGAGTTGCCATCCACCTAACAGACTAGAAAACGTGCAAAAATCAAAGCATTCTTGAATTGGCACATCCAGCAGAGGAAAAATGAAGCAGATTGATATACAGTGTTGTATCACTTACTTGACTTGAGGAAATCATATTCCAGCTCAACTACCGAACATGTCTTGCCAACGGCCAGTGTACTCCATGCAACCAGCAAGATTCTCCCAGTAATTGACTGATGTCCTTCTATGTGGACTGAGTCTATGATTGGATCCCTTTCATAAAATAAGCCTCTTCCTTGAACCAAACCGGAAAGACAGGCGGACAATACCAACCCAAACAATAAATTTGCAGCCGATAACTCTCTCATCCAATGTTTCACACATGGTATCTTCCAGTGACGAAAGTACCTAATGTGGTGAAGAGTGTGGGCTTTAATGGAGTTTCATCCCCCCTATTTGAGTAAGGCTCTTCTATCCCATTACTCCATTCTTCCTGACTTTAGGGCTAACTAACCCTAGCACCCTTACACGGTAGAAGTAAACGACCAGAATCATCTATGAAAGGTAGTAGACAACTCCATAATGGAAGCAATGGAGAGAGAGAGAGAGAGAGAGAGAGAGAGAGAGAGAGAGAGAGGCATAACCCTTATACATTAAGGATTTGCAGCAATGAACTCATCATCCTTGGACCTCGTAAAACTAAACATAAGGAAATAACCTCAAATGGATAGCAAGCTGACGACAGGAAAATATAATGAGGGCGTTGCTCAAAAAGTGGAAAACGGACGAGTTGACATTAGAGGCTTAGAAGTTAGAACTACATGAAGTCGTGAAACACCTAGCAGCAGAAGGAATACAACACATTTAACTAATTGAGTCATTCCCTTTTCAACTTAAAAAAACTCTCACCAAGATACGTTCAATATTATCACCCACAAAAAATAACATAATGTGAAATACTAATTGAACATCCGCTTCCAAGTCATGAACCAAGAATCAATGCTCCAGTTGGTCAACAAAGTTTACACGACTAACCCCAAACCAAATGTCCATAAAGTAAGTCAACACAATGTCCAGGATAAAGCTGTAAAGGTATCTTTTTTGGTACAATGCCACAAAAGTGCTTCACCTTGATGAAGCGCTACCAGTAATACACCAACTTAGGCTGGATGCAACGGTTAAGAACAACACATGCTGAACGGCAGGCAATTACTTTATAAAATAAGTCATTGACTAGGTAATATTAGGTCCTTTAAATTAGTATATATTGTTTCTTAACTCAGAATGACCTTTTTTCACCTAGTAAACTCTCCATTCTTGAAGATCAGATACGTAATCAAGTTTGAAATACCATGACGTCTTCTTTTCTACTTAAAAGCAAACATATGCCATCTCTTCTTATTGAAGAGCCAGTATGCATATTAAATACACATTCGAAAATTACTTATTGAGATGATGACATATACATAAAATATGCTTAAGAGATGACAGAAGTGGAACAATGACGGGTACAACCATGTAAAAAAATTTACTACATTAAAACTGTTTTTGTAAATGTATATAGAGCATATATAGATTAATACAAATAAAATAGGAACTGGATAACTCATTCTGCAATACATATAGAGAAAAGTGGAAAATGAAAAACGCTAAAAGTACCACAGCAATCTGAGTAGAAGTCTCATTGAGTTGCTTTGTTTTTCCTTTCTTTTTCGATCTAACGAGTACATTTATGGAACAAACAAATCCCATGAGGGGAGCAGCCCAAGTACACAAAGGCTTCCAGAGTTACCAGACTAAAGCTCCGTTACCAGAATTCGAAGGTGCTCAACATGGTCATCTTCAATCAATGTGCCAGCCCCTCAAAACTCCTCAAATAAATATCGAATCCTTTCCCTCCAACTTATCACACAAGACATACAGTGCTCTTGCCAAACTAGAGACAGTTCGACATTGGCTAATTATCTGAGTTGCCTCCCCACTCAACACCAATTGCTTTGGAGTTAATCTTAACCGCTTATCAAGAATAACCCACATGCCAACATCAAAGCCGGCTAGCCAATTGAACCCGAATCATACATTGGACTTGGAAGATGGGAATAAAGCATATTCAAGTACTCCCTCTCCAGCTCCCAATGTACTAGTAAATGCTTCACCATCTCTAACACCTCATTGCACATTACGCACCAACGAGAAAGCATTCTTTCTTGTCATGCTTCCTTGTCACAAAAGCCATCAACACCTTGCATTGCCTCCAAAACTGTATTCTAGCTGAAGGTCCACCTTAGAATGATGGCAAGCACCCTACAAAAGTATCAAATGCAAAACTCCCATTCCCAGACCAACAAAGGACATCCTCTATCTAGAAATACTAGTAGAAACATTATTTTGTCTCACTAAAAAATCAACTATTGGTGCTGAAACTATCTTAACGTATTCTGTACATCCTGAACGCCAATATCGATAAGAATACACACACACAGATAAAAATATATACACATACATGTATATGTACGTTTAATGAAGTCTTATAAAATTAATGCACTAGCTTCAGCCTTGTGGTAACTTGGTTTGTAAGTTATTTTTCTTTGAAATGTAATAACATGGGTTCCATCCTCTTTCATCAACAGTTAAGATATTTGATAAACTTTGATCTTGACCGACTCACCAGCAAAAGCGGCATACACATTCGTAAAGGGAGGAATCTTAATTACCCATTTGCAGCCCCGGGTCAGCGATTCACCGGCTACTAGATGGATGAAGAATCTCTTTTGAAACATAAGCGTGATAACTGATTAGCATTTTGCTCTGTAAAGAATAATATTCAACTATTTCCCAGCATAAAGATTCACAACTACTTTATAAGTAGAAGTCTGCTTAAAATTCCATAGCCTGTACTTCCATATGTTCGAATTATCTGCCT
Organism: Rhododendron vialii; assembly: GCF_030253575.1. Taxonomy (NCBI): domain Eukaryota; kingdom Viridiplantae; phylum Streptophyta; class Magnoliopsida; order Ericales; family Ericaceae; genus Rhododendron; species Rhododendron vialii. The sequence goes on from NC_080560.1 coordinate 5,132,310, forward strand.
CAGGGTATGAGCTTAGTAACAAGCTCCTAGGATTTTGTCCATAAGGACCATAACAGGTTTTTACTCCTGGAATATACATTAATTTGATCCGAAACGCAATTAATCAAACCTTCCGAAACTATACAGTGCAAAGATTCAACTATTTCACTAGCTACCCCTTCTAATCAATCAGCGCCCCGAAGATATAAACTTCTGTCTGGAAACTAGAGGATAAAGTTTTGGAATCTGGATCAACATCACAAGAAGTAAACTTGGCCACTAAAAGAATGCTAAGACTAAATTTGCACCCAAACTAGACAGTCACTGGCCAAATTTCCATCAAATCGAGTCAAACCACGAACTGACAGTTCTAGTTCTTAAATTCTTTGTCAAATTTGTTTTGACTTTAGTAAGTATATGACCAATGCAATTTAAGCCAATATCTAAGTCCCATTCCCGAATTCTGCTTGAAACTCGTGACTTCACTAATGAGAAGGCAATACGTGCCCTTGGTAGCTGAATTCATTAACCGAGGGCTAAGTTCTCAAGTAGAAGAAATCTTTGCCCTTGGTAGGTAAATCCGATAACCCAGCGCTAAGTTCTCAAAGGAACAAGAATGTTCCAACTGGAATCAAAGATACAAATCAGTGAACAAGGAAGGCCTCATGCTATGAACCCTAACACAAGACAAAATAATAAGTAATAACGTATTGCATAAGCAAGCAGCCACAGAAAATCATCCTCACGAGTGATCACAAGTGAGTTATAACTTACAATAAAAGCACCAGAAATTGCAACAATTATATAAATGGATAGAAAATAAATTAAAACTATAATTAGCCGTTCCACACTGACACCACTCCACTTTATGCTACACGAGGCCCAGCTAGTGGCTGCCAATTTTAGGGAAGTAGATGGTCTAACACACCAACCATATTGTGTCTGCTGCATTTTCAAGGTCAACAATAGTTGAATCGAGTGAATCTCAAGCAAACATGCGAGATAAACCAAGACATGCACTAGATTCGAGGAGAGAATTGGTGCACACTGAACAAATTAGCATGAGATAATATCCAAAGCAAACCATGATATGCCACAGGAACAAGCTAATATGAGCTGCCAATATTTGAAATACGAGGAAGACAAATTCCATAAGCATGCATATGCGCCACAATGTATATCATAAGACAATATTTCATAACCAAATCAAAACATCAGCCAAGTGCCAGCCTAAGTACCAGGCCACCAGCGCCCAAAAGCCAAGTGATAGTCCACACAGCTCAGCATGACAGGTCACTAATCTATCTCTGTCCTGGAGCTCGCTGCATATCGTAAGCACCCCAAGAACCAGGTCCAGGTCCATATGGAGGATAGTTTTCAGCACCAGCCTGTACCTGAAATATATTGGCGATACATTCAAATGAGCACGACTATCTCAAAATGTGTGTGTATTTGTCTTAATGACAAACTGTCAGAAACATGAGAAAACTTACGGGATTCATGGGATTCCCCCCATAACTGGCCTGATAAGGATTTGCCGCATATCCAGCTTCAGGGTTGCCATAATTTCCACTATAACCTGCACTTGCAGGAACAACACACTGAGTGTGAAAAACTGAAGGCAGTTGAGCATTCATTATGTCTTGGTATTGTCACTCGGATGTTTATCATTAATAATAGAAGTTCCCACCGCCCCGATATGATTTGTTTCACGACAGCAGAATAAGAGAAAATTGCACTCATAAATAAAGGAGAATCAATCTCACTGAGTTCCTCATCTGTCATAAATGCTGAATGGCCATCCAGTTCAGGAGTAATTTTCTGGGCCGAAAGACTATAACTTACCAAAAGTGTAACTGGAGACTTTTGCTGCCTTTAGCATAGTTCTTTCATGTTACCATTACCATTAGTTATAATGAAGCATTTATATAAAGTAAGAAAATAATCCTAACAAACATCAATATTCCCCATCACGTCGAATATAAAGCTACTTCAGTGATCAAACAATAAACTTGATTTCCATCCGGAAAAAAAACGTACAAATGAAAGGCAACAAAAAAACTCTGGTAGAATTCAAACCGGCCATTTGGAAAGTAATAAACCTGGAAGAACATATACCTTGATTTCCTACAGCAGCAGCAGCACGGGCTCTCTTCTCTGCATTAGCCATTTCTGCACGAAGTTTTTCCAACTCCCTAGCCATTGCGACCAACTGCCTCTCCATCACCTGACCATGTTCATAGTTCTCTGCATATCCCTTCTTCTCATACTCGATGGCAGCCCTATAAGCCGTCAAAAAATTACAAAACAGTCAGTTGTTTGGAAGCTAAACTCATTAATAAGGTATGTTTGGTTGCCTTTCTGAAACATAACATTGCAGAAATTTTTTCCTCAGATACTGATTTTGAAAATCAAAACACAAAATGTTTCAAGATCATCCGCAAGGGGAAATAGTTTTGGAACAGAAAACAGAAAGTTGGAAAAATCATACTAAACAGACTTACAAGAAATCTGCTATACGTTCTATTACCTTGCCCGGTGTAACTCCTGTTTCAGAGCTTCAATTTCTGCCATGAGGGCTGGGGCCTGTTGTATATCTGCAGTAACCCTGGCTAATTCCTGATTCATTCCTTGGACCTGAGCTGTAAGCTCTTGCTTTGCAGCAGTTAGCTCCTTCGTATCAGCTTTAACTTGCTGTAGCTCCGCCTTCATAGCCTGGGCCCCTCCGAGTTCCATTTCCATTTTGACAGACTTCTCATATAGTTCCCTCATCTGCATATCCTTCTCCGCATGCAACGAACTGGCAAAGTGGGCTGTCCGCTGGAGCTCATGATGGGCAGCTTCTAGTTCCTGCTTTAGTGCCACATGGGTCGCCGCTAGCCTCTGATTATCAACCAAAAAAACTTGAAGATCCTGATGTTGAAGTGCAAGTCGCTCCTCGATGATCGCTGGGTGAGGAGGGAGTTGTCTGGGCCCCATGCCAAACTGGGACTCTCTCGCTGCTTGAATTTCTCTCATTTCTTCAAGCATTGCAGGATGGGGAATCGGGCCAAGTCCTCTACCAATGGGAGGTTCTCGACCAGGGGGCATTCCACTGTGTGGCATACCATCCATTGGAAGTGGAGGCCCACGATTTCTTCCATACATGTTTCTTTCAGGATTTTATATGAATTCCTGATCACCACAACAGAAGAAAATCAGAACCAAAAGGAGCAAGCATAATTAACCACCAAATAACTAACAACCTAAGCACAGAAATATGGAGTAACAAACAGTTACCATTTGGATCTGTTACCAACTAACACTGAAAACTTGCCCTACGCATGACAATGAGCATTATGCAAAGCTCACAGAAAAAATAACAGAAAGACCTCGACCCGAAGATCTCCAACTCCTACTGGCAATGCCCAGAGGTATCGGATAAGACATGTACGTGTGGTTGCAGGAATATGCAGCCAACCATCCGGGAGTGATTCTCCATTTGGAGAGGTTCATCATCACCAAAAAAAAAAAAAAGAAACCAAAAAACTAAAAAACTAAAATCCATTAAATCCTAAATAAAATATGAACCATAAACCAAATACAAGAAAACTTCTATGAACAATCTGATTATATTCAACGATGCAAATAAGTCTACGCATACACATGTAGATGTTTTCACACGCACGATGGGAAGAAGTCAAGATTGCATTGTTTGGAGGCGGCCGGCCCGGATCACAATTCTTCCAGAAAACGAATTGTGAATCTGTGTTTCACTTTCTTCTTCTTTTCTGGACAGTTGATATTTCATTCAAAGAAGATAATACATAATTACGGAGGTGCCAACCATTACCATCCAAACGTAACACCAATTAACCCTAGCGCTTACCCAATCAAGACATAAACGTTCTAAGAATCAGCATCTAAATTTACTTGTATTTGGTTTAAGCATCTAAATTACCCATGAAAAAACAGAAAACCTAGGTCAATACACACACACACACATATAATATATATATATATATATATATATATATATATAGAGAGAGAGAGAGAGAGAGAGAGAGAGAGAGAGAGAGAGAGAGAGAGAGAGAGACCTGATGTTGATGAATTTGTTCGGTTGAAGATGAATTTGGGGTGGTTCGGTTTTGACAGATTACAAACTAGGGCAGGAAGACTCAAACACACACACACAAAAACTGGAAGGGTTGCATAAGAAACCCCTAGTATTTGATCCGTTTCACAAATTAATCCCTGTATTTTGAGTTTTCATTTTAAGACCTAGACCTTATGTAACCTTTCCGGTTAATCCTTAAAGAACAATAATCCTCCTCCATATAGCACTTTTTTTTCCCCTTAATGACGGATAACCCTTACATGTGAGAAATAACAATAACTCTTTTAGATTTTTTATGTGAATTTCACCGACGCTTCTAGAGAATTGTTTGTTTACCAAAGTAACTTTTATCTAAAAAAAATCACCTTTTCTAATCATAAAAATTTTAAAAAAAATTATCAAATCTCACTTGTTTTGAATCAAAATAATTCTTCTTACCCATTGAAGGAGTATTTACTTTTGCTATTCGAAAGTACGATGTCATGTCAAGACAAATTTAATACTTTTGGGTCAAATTTGAGAATTGAGACCACTTTTAGTTGATTTTATTGAAATTGGTGAATTTGTTAAAGTAAAACTCTTTTGTTTAATTCTATCGCGTGTCTAGTTGCTAGTTGTTAATTGGATGCCGGTAAAATGAACATTGAAACCACAATGGAGTTTATAGTATTTCCTCATACTTGAGTGGGTATTTGTTATTAAGGTAAACTCTAAGGGGTGTTAGTGAAATTTACCCTTTCTATAGCCGAACGACTAAGCTAGCAGCAAGCCCCCGAAGTTTAGAATATTTGGCCTATGTGAAATTTAAACATGCAACTTTATAAGAACAAACATATTTATTTTCTCATACCCACTTAGTAAAAGCTTGTGCTTTCAATATATCGTATCAGAGCATCACTAGTAGAAACTTACGAAGAACTGCTTAAAAACTCCGTTTTGCTATATTGCACATAATTTAAAGGGTGAGTGAGTTGTGTGGACCCCAGTATACTCTAAAAATTGTAGGGATTTTTCAATTTGAAAGATTAAAGATTAATGAAATTTTTTTTGCTATTCCAAAAAAAAAAATTGTAAGATTTTATCATTTTAGATCTTTAAGTAATTTCATAACAAAATGACCCCCCTTTCTTTTGGATATTACAGTCATTGCCATTTATATACATATTAAAAAGCAATTTTTGGAATATTAAATTTTTTTCTTGGAATATTTATAGAACTCATGTTGAGATTTAAACAGTCTAGGAGAGTGGAAAAAGTTTTGTAAATTTAGTAGGAAAAAAACTCGAGAACAATTAGTAAGTCAAGTCCTTCGCATGGCTCGGTGTGCGCTTGTACGGTCAGAGAGGCTTCGCTTAAGATGCTCTTAACTTTCCTGTGCTTAGGGCTTGTTTGATAACCTAAATTCAGCACTTAAAACTGAATCAATTAAGTAATAAATGATTCAGTAGGTTTGATAATCACATTTTACATTGCTTAACAAATTAAGTACCACTTAAAATACAGGCTAAAAAGTTGAAAAAAATTAAGTAGCTTTAAGCTACTTAATTTTGGCTGAATTTTTGTCTACTTACATTCAACCACCACTCCACCACCAACACTATCAGCACTACACCACCACCACCTCCACCATTCCACCACCACCACCACCACCAGCTCCACCACTCCACCACCACCCCTTCCTCTACTACCACCACCACCAGATCACCACCACCAGCTCCACCACCACTACCACCATTACACCACCACCACCACCACTTCCACCACCTACACCATTCCTCCACAACCACCACTACACCACCACCACCTACACCACTCCACCACCACCACCACCACCACCACCACCACTGCTCCTACCACTACTTCACCACCTCCACCACTCTACCACCATCATCATCACCACCACCGCCACTCCACCACCACTACCATCACTCCACCACCATTCCCACATACCACTCCACCACCACCACTCCACCACCCTACCACGACCACGACCACCACCATTACCATAGGTATATTGTGACTGTTAGTAAATTAAGAAAGAATTGGAACAAAATTAATTCATTATTTTTTTAATTCAGTACTTAATACATTTATCAAACAGCTTTTCAACTTAAAAATTCCAGCATTCAGTTTTCAGTACTTAATTTTTCAGCTTTCAGTTTCAGTTTTATCAAACAGCCCCTTAGTATCCCGTTGACCCCATTATGTTTTACTTGAGCAGCCAGGGCCGACCCAATGGGGAGGCCCAAGAGGCCGCCGCCTTGGGCCTCCACATTTTGGGCAAAAAATGGGACACCAATTTCTAGATAAGTATATATATTTTTTATGTGCAATTATAATACAAACTTTTTTGGTGGTTCAGTGGTAAAGTGTTTGTTTTTCCACATAAGATGTTTGGGTTCAAATCTTGGTAGGGTATTTTTTTGCAAAAAAAAATTCCTTCTATGTAGGGCACTATTCCACCACTTGATTTAGGGCATCCAAATACCTTAGGCCGGCCTGTGAGTAGCGCTACATACACAATCACCAACCCCAACTTCAACTACACCTTTCTCACCATATTTGTAAGAATATGAGACCTACATGTATGTGAGACGGACGGTTGTGGTTGTATCCCTAACATTAACCAGTTCACTTACCTTCATCCCAAATCATTTGTTTTCTATTCTTCTCCAAAATTTCATGTGTCCTGAGACTTCCATGTATAATGGTCAGATTTTCATTCTTAATTTCTTGTAACTGTTCAAAATGGTCTCAATGCTGAACTCTACATATATCCCACCAAGAACTTCCTAACTCTGACTCTTCCCTAGACTTGCAATGGGATCATCAAGGTGCCTTCAGAGCTTGTACATCTTTTAACAGTCTACATACATATGTATTCCATAGAACTTTAAGTGCACTTTGGTGACAATTTTTTCAGAAGAATTTAATGCCTGCCTCTACCATTACAAATTTCAACTAATAATGGCTGCACATGCATTCACTGCAACATTTTGTTACGATCCTAAAATTCCACATTGCCTAAGCACGGACTTGGCTTAGTGTATATAAGTTCTTGGACACCCTCCCCTTTGTAAGCCGGTTTTCAAGGGTGAGTTCTACCCATGAATTTGTATGATCACATTTAAATTCTCGTTCCTTCACATTGAAGAGTCCTGGAAAAACCCTCAATACTCCTCAATTATATGTTACCCTCAACGGGCTCCAAACCTGGTTAAACCCTTGATTTGCAGCCAATATCAAGGGTGAGTTTTACCCATGAATTTGTATGATCACATTTAAATTCTCATTCAGCCACATTCAAGGGTGCTGGAAAAACCCTCAATACTCCTCAATTATATGTCACCCTCAATGGGGCTCCAAACCTGGTCAAACCTACTTTGCATTTATCTCCTCATTTAAGAAAGCATTCACGCTGGGCATTGTATATCAAATTCACTTCAAAACCATTGATGTAGTGTTGGACCTCTTGGTGACAATGCTCCATTATGTTAAAACCGAATCTCTAATTTGTGTCTTATACTTGGAGTTTGATTTTCATGAATTGTAACCCAATTGTTGAAGACATTAACACCTCTCTTTTCTTTTTCCCTCCTAAAAACGGGTGTCTATAGGCTATCTGGCATACCTCGACTAAACCCAAGTTTCTAAAGTTAATAGTCGTGCAAACCTCCAACGGCTTTAAGGTTTGACATGTTTGACCTTTGTTAGATTCGATGTCGCAACCTCTTGAAAGTGTCCTTTAGTTGCTCTCTTCTTCTTTTTTATCCGTCCTTTAGTTGCTCTCTCACCCAAGGGGTTTCAAAAAGTAACATCTGCAGGTGTACTCTAAGACTTCCTTTTTCACTTCAAATTCTGATCACTCCGTTAATCAACTAATCCAGTACTTTCTCCAATGGCAGGAATCAGAGAAAATTAAACAAAATCTCATTACATTAAGGCTGGATTAGTACTGGGAAAAATTCATTTTCTTGGCCACGGAATCATTGATGACCCACCTCATACAAGATAAATTCTGAATATTTGTACCCCCTAAGGGAATTGTCAGCAAAGATGAACACAAGACAACCCAACGGTTTAGCCAGACGAACACGAGAAAATAAATAAGCGTTTGTTATCCATGAGGCCGTATATTCAAATCTCACAGATGCCAAACATTCCAAACCTTGTGGCAACTATCGCGACTGCCATCGTCATTTTCAAGGCCCCAAAACTAGTCGAGAGCACACAAGCTAGCCTGGACATCCAGTTATAAAAACAAAACAAAAACAAAAAAATTGAAAACAAGACCTCCAAACATTGAATTCTCATTATTATGTTTATCCCAAAAGTAATAATTGCGTCTAATATGAATTCCCCCGTGATGCATCCACCGGTGAGTAATTTCCAACGGCTAAAAGCACAAAAGATACTCAATGAAAGCATTAACTGAGCTCCCAAATCCTCCACCGACACTGTATCACATGAAACCGTACAAAACCTTTACATTTTACAAGCAACCCCTCTCTCTCTCTCTCTCTCTCTCTCTCTCTACTCCCCTTCCCAAATATACCCACAACGAATCTCTCCCCAACTACTTTTCCCACACCAATATAGAGTAAGAAACTCTCTCTCTACTCCCTGCTTCTCTCTCATCCAATGGATGCTCTATGGAATTTGGAAGACAAATGGAAGATAACAACCCAAAAGGCAGTCTTTGCATTCACTTGCACTGCATTTTTGGTGTGCGGAATCTGCATTGCCGCAGCTATAAGGAGGAGAGCTCGGCGGAGGCAGCTAGTGAGTCAAGAGCCGAGCGAAGAAGATCAAGCAGAGGCCACGAAACGGCTCGAGCCACAGCTGCTGCGGCCAGGCAGCTGTGGCTCGATAAAGAGGGTATTGACGGGGTCAGTGAGGTGGAGCAATGCGAGGAAGTGGGGGGAGAGGGGATCTAGCAGGAGTCAGAGAGAGAGGGCGTCACCTCTGCTTGTGGGGAGGGGGAGGGAACGGGAGGTGGGGTGGCAGAGTCATAACTCGATAGCACCGGTGTGGCAGAGGCCGATACTGATGGGGGAGAAGTGTGAGTTGCCACGGTTTAGTGGGCTTATTTTGTATGATGAGAGGGGAAGACCGGTTCACAGCTCCGGTATAGGAACCACTGATCATCACCAGGTACGCATCTACAGCTATTTGGTACTGTTCTTGTGCTTCCGCTCTTGCTTTTTGTGTTTTCTTAAACCATAACAATCGTAACGTGTACAAAACGCATGTCATATTCACGTCTGATTTGTTTTCGTGCAAAAACTTTGACATTTCTTTCACAGCATTTCATCGGAATAGTTACGAAAACCATCGACAAGAAAACTTTCTATGTTACGGAAACATGGAAACCGAAAATGATACCGTTCCATTTTGATCGGTTTGAAAGGGCTATGCCATACCCGCATTCGCATGACTAGTAGTATATCTCTGTCCTATCAAAACATAACATATATTGCAGTCATGACATATTATCTTTTTCGCGTAGAAGGTCTAACTGTGCACAAAACTCCCAATCATCTTTGAATTTTACGACGTAGATATACAATGTTACATCCATATTTATACTCTCTTTTCCTCCAGGAAATTACGACAACGGTAAAGAGAACTACACTCAGGGATTTGCTATAGGTTCCTTCGTTTTTCGCCTGTTATCCTCTTTGCGCATCAAGGGACTAGTATCACAGTATCAGTACAGGTTTTCACTTGGAGAGTTGGGTCCATATTTTGTCTGCAGGAGAAGGTTTGGAGCTTTGCTATAGCTTCTTTATGTAACTGCTGTTGTTTCATCTTACTTCTGCTGGTTAGTGACATGCTTTCAAGAATCAAGATATCTCAAGTAAGCATTTTCATCGACATTTTCCTAACACTATAGCCAGTGGCGGAACAAAGACTTTATCGGGTGGGAGCCAAGGCCGAGTCTTGTCCACTTCCTTACACTACCTCTTTTTAATGGATGTTCATTGTAGCGTACCTTAAAAAGATAACAATCAATCAAGTGACGAGTTTTTTGGCGAAACGTGATTCAACGGAATACAGAGTCAAATTATTCTGTGGTGTGTAAAAGTATGAAAGGGCAAAGTCTTGTCCGTGTCTGTTAAAAGGAGATTCCTGAAAAACATTCCAATTTTGGAGGTGCCGATGTAATGAATTGAACATGTATTCTATATAGCAAAATGCAGAGTTGAGTGAGCGGCGCCGGCACGGCACCCCAGTATATAAGCAAGGTCCCGCCCTGACTACTGTTCCACTGTAAATGAAACGAAAAAGAGAATGCCGCGAAATACAGAAGATTTGCAGGGAAAAAATGAGGCAGATTCTACAGTCCAACATGACCAGATTCCTTACCGCAGACAGAAGGAATGTATCTAGTAGAAGAACTAACTTTTTACATCACCTAGGTCAGTCAAGTAACATGGGGAAGATCTGGGAATCAGATCAGGGGAAGATGAACTTTAAACATTTGATTTACTTATTTCTGAGTGTGGTTGAAAAGTGAACAGCATCCACCAAAAGGGGACACACCAATACAGGCAAAATCTAAAGTGAACGGAAATCTGTGTCGAAAACCTCACGAATTAGTTAAAAACTTATACGAAATGCTCAAATATATGTTGACAGTTACAAATACATGCTCGTGTTGCTTAGTCACTTGTTTTGATCACAAAATCACAAAATCAACTTTTGGAAAATTGAATCAACAATACAGGTAATCATAATATTTCTCATCATCCACGCATGAAGAAGTCAATACAATTAAAGTCCATCCGTTGTATGGGGCTCAGCAAAATTACATTTTCAGACTCTCAGCAGAAAAATCTACAAAAGCTGTATACGTTCCAGAAAACTGTTTACAAGACAGGTTAACCACGATTTAGAACTTTCTCAAAATTAGATAAATCAACCACCTTGATTAATAATCATTACAAATCACCTAGGCATGTTTACCAACAAACTGTCAAGTTGTCAACGTCAATGGTAAGGATGCCGCTAAAAAGAAAACACATACTAATAACAACCTAAAAGAACAGAAAGGAAAACCCAATTCATACCTATGAGGTCCTCAAGAAAAAAGCACGTATGTGACGTATCCTTCGCTGACCACGGGCCATTATCTTGCAGAAGTTTCCCTTAATCAAGGTTGCCAAGAAATTGGACCGAGGACACTCTTTGGTATTATTTGCATCACATAGCTCTCCTCAAATGTGACGATAGGTCTAAGTCCTTAGCAGCCTAATCTTTTAGCATAAAACCAAGCACTGGCACTATTATAGAAGTTTACGACCTAAAGGAGAAAAGAAAAGAAGAGAAGGACTATTACAGATTCTGAATGTATCCAATAGATTCTGAATGTATCCATTGGGTTATCATTTTCTGTCCTTTGTGAACGGGGCATAAGTCGGTTCTAATATGGCATTATCTTTAGAGACAGTCTCTCTCTCTCTCTCTCTCTCTCTCTCTCTCTCTCTCTCTCTCTCTCTCTCTCTCTCTCTCTCTCTCTCCTACATGTGTACCAACTATGTGTTCCTTCATAGGAATTAAGGCTTATGGTATAGGGCTCTCTCTCTCTCTCCTACATGTGTACCAACTATGTGTTCCTTCATAGGAATTAAGGCTTATGGTATAGGGTGCAAGTAATTTCAACCCATGAGAAAATTGGACACAAAAAACGGCCGAAGAAATAGTGATTTTTAGAAATGGTTTTGCATTCAGCCAATCAATATGACATCGATAAGGCAGTTTTAATCAGCCATTGTGATCCTGTAAAAAACTTGTTCCCCGTTATTCTCAACAAAAAAAAATGGCAATGGCAGATTTTGCAGCATAGCAATAAAAGAATAGAAATTTAGAAGCAGAAGATTACAGAAAATGCGTAAGCACCTTGAAATAGCTGACACACCTTTTTATGTGTATGAAACTATCAAGGGCTCTCTAGCGTCTTCTCCGGCTGTATTTTTGTAGTAAAAGAACAAAGCCAATTGCACAATCCCCAAAATGGTCCCTATTCCATTAGGGAGCTGAAAATCAAATGAGGAGAGATCATCATCAAATAAAGCTAAAAAAATTTAAGAACATGCCACAAGACATAAGAAGGAAGCTTACATATACAAAGGGGTCGTAATTCAACATTCCATAAACGAAGAAAGCTGTGCTCATCAAGAAGGTTGAAAGGGAAAGATAAAATGGCATGTATTCAACACTCCTGGTTCGAATCACCAAATTCTGGGAAAATTAATCATTATCAAGATAAGTATACCGCAGTAAAATTCGAGCAATTAAATCAACCCTCCCTCTCAAAAGTATAAGCCGGGTGTCGGAAGTACGTACAATCACAAACAGTGGGGAAGCAAACATTGATACAAGAGAAGCACAACTGAGACACCCAATCAAAATGTGTCGCAGCGCGAAATCACTTATCTGCAAGCTCCCCGCGATTATAAGTGCAACTATGCCTAAAACTGCCAGCAGCAACCCAAACATCCTCACCTGGTAGCCACAACAAACATAAAAATGCACGAAAACCACAATATTGATAGCTTCAAAACTCCTCCACTAGCATTAGCAAGTAAACAGATGGATAACTAACCTTTTGTGGTTTCTCAGCATGTGTTATGAACAGGGTTATATAGATAATCTGAAAAACTGCACCACTTGAATTGACTGTTGTAACCAATACATTATCCACAGACATAAGAGGTGAGCCATACCAAGCACTTATCAAGCAATTCAAGAGTGCATATATATACGGCAAGCCCGAAAACTGCTCTGTTGACTTGTTCCTGATAACTCTCCTAAAAGTGGGTCTGAAAATAAAGTGGAAAGGAAAAGAAGTCAGCCATATGGATGCAATCTCTTTGTGTTTCGCTAAGGGTTCTTAAAAAAGTACTTATTTGTAATTTTCAAACTTAAAAATAATGGACTTATTGAAATAATTTTTTGTACAATATGGATCTTGTTTGATAGAAGATCTTGATGTGATCTTTTGAACGGTGCAAAAAAAAATTGAAAAATTATTTTTGCAAGTACATTATTTTTAAGTTCGAAAATTGCAAATAAGTACTTATTTTTTAAGAACCCTTAGAGGAAATCCTCAAAGAAATGAAATGTTCAAGAGTGAAACTTACATTGGTGACACAAACAGTCCAAAAGCAAAGATGTTCCCTGCAATAAGCATACACCATCATTTGGTCAAAGCTCTTTTATCGTGTTCGATAGTAAACCAAATAAAGCTTAAATTAATCTCACAGGATAACAAAATAAAGTATGGAACTACTGCATAGGCTACATTCACAATTAATTAAGTGTGCCTCTATTCTCCTTTCTTATCAGTTTTGCTTAACTAAATCTAGAATCAGTTTTTGGATTTCTGCAAACCTTCACTGGAGTGTGCCGAACTGAGCTCATGGACTGAACATAGGTCTTGCAAGGACAATTACAGCCCCATACGATTAGGCTGGGTTGGCACAGTATCATGGCTGAGCTTAGTGAGTTTGGCCCAAGCGCTTCGTAGGCTTAGGAAAGCAGTTAACCACACAAAACAGGTAAAGACACGTGGTGGATGGCCACAGGATGCTAGCCTGGTAAACAGACGAGATCATAAGGAGAGGAGGACACACACAGAAAACAAACGAGTAGGAGAATCCAAATGGGGAGGATCCCACAACTTTAGGGAAGAGCACGTGACTCGGTAATATTGGTGACCAAGTCAACACCCACTATATGAAGAGTACTGCTCTAACCCAGAGGTTAATGCACTTTCTATGTCAATTCCTCTTGCACTGGTGGCCTAATTACCACCTGTGCCTCAACTATCTCTGCTACATTCTTGGAGTGCCTTCAAGGAGAAATATTAATGGTGTCATTTTCATTGAACTAGGTCCCTGTAGTCATTAATCAATGCGTCAAGGTCTCCGAACCACTAAAGCCGTTTTGGACCTTCACCAGACCACTCCTCCGATAGCGAGGTTCCGAATGAATGTAGGCACAACTCAATTGTCTCCTCATTACTTCAGGCTGGCTCAAATGCACCTCCATCTGTGTCTTCCTCACTTACCCTAATACCATTCTGTAGGTACCCCTCTTGCCAGGCACTCTGGCAGTAGTCCACTTGGCACTGATTCTGATCCATTTAAGGTCATCTGCTCCCATTTCCATGCGGCTGGATCTTGCAAGACCTCGCCCAGACATTCTTTAGGGAACTGTTTTGACTGGTTCAATCAAGAGATTCTTTAAGGACTTTTTTGTGCTGCGAGACCCTTTTGGTTAACCAATCCCACCATCCAAAAAGGGTAGAGCATCTCCAGACTCCAATCCGGACTCAAAACCTCTAAAGACTAAAATGAAGAACCAATCTTCTCCAACCCAATTTTGATTCTCCCTATATGATCTCTCAACTAGAGAGGGGACACCGTTTCTATTAAATATATCCTAGCATATAAAAAGATTCGATGTTTACAAAATTGGTACCGCTGAACATGTATTGACAATACCTTCCAACTGAGACCAACGTTTGAAATGAAAGTTGAGTTTTGGACAGAAATTCAAGAGTTTTTTAGAACAAACTTGGAATCGAGAACTGTGGTTGGAGTGTATTTGAATACTGATATGCTGTAACTTCTTTTTGGATAAAATACAAGTATTCAGTCTCCAAAATGGAGATGTGGCTTGGAGTTGCTCCTAACATAGACCTTTGCAGCTTGCAGGTAAACTATTAGATGGCCAAATTCGGTCACTATCACTATCTAAAGGCATTTGCCCCAACATAAGATCCATTGCCGTGTTCTAAAAGCATATACAGAGAAACATTATATTCAAATTCCCATTTTGACGCACATGGGACATACATGCGCACTCCAGAGTAACGATCTTCTCCTGTGATGATCCCTCGTATGAATGCAAAACAAGACCCATCACAGTTCCATTGGACGATCCGAGTAATTTGTTGTGTAAATCTTGATGTGTTTACATCCATACAAAAAATGAAGGTGATCTGACATAATTATCCCTATGAAAGAAGAATATTTTCCACAAGAGAAATAGACAATTAGTCATGTCTTTATAGATTTTCGATCAACTTGATTCTTTTGAACCGTGGTGGATTCTATTTTGTGCGGTCCCTCATTCACAAGAGAGGATATTGATTTCATAAATAGACCAAAACATGCATAAGCAAATGATAATAGACACTGAAAGGCCAAAAAAAAAATCATCTACAGACAAACAGAAAAAACTTCTTCTATTTATCTCCTACAAACAGAACAAACATCTTCTAACCACATACATACTTGATCAGCAACTTTAAACGGGGAAATCAAAAATGCTTTTTTTTCCCGATCACAGTAGTACACGTCCAATATAGAAAATCCACAAAACCAATAACAATTCCACCGAATTAATCTCCAAATTGAGAAAAAAGAAAGGTACCCTTCTGGGTAAAACATACATGGACCCATCAATGCACGAATTTGGAGAAAGTATCAAAAGAAAGGCCAGCAACCCATTGAATCAAATAATTAATAATGTAAGGTAAATAGAAACAAAAATTAGAAACTCCAGCTGAATACAATACATAACGCGCGCGCACACGAGAGAGAGAGAGAGAGAGAGAGAGAGGGAGATGGTACCGGCGATTCCTGCTGCATCTTTCCAAATTGTAAATGCTTGGGACGAGACCAAAGAAACCATTAATCAATCAATACAAATTGAACTCCCCAACCCAAGAGCTAGCAATTTACTTCTCTCTCTCCCTAAAATACGCGAATATTCGGTGTCTCCTCCTTTTCCCTTTGACTCTTTCTGGGTACTCTCTCTCTCTCTCTCTCTCTCTCTCGTATCTACATCTACCTATAGATAGAGAGAGAAAGTCTTCTGTCTGTCAACAGTACAAATCAATAGTACATGGATCCCAGCATGTGGAAAACGCGAATGTATATTCTCATGTATATATACCCAAAACGAAAAAAGGAAAAATGAAATTGGTTGCTACTAGATTGTTGCCGAGGTGATGATGGATTTGTCGGCTTCTTACACGACCCCACCCCGACTTTACAGCTCCTTTGCTAGATATCCGAATCACCTGCTAAACCAATGGCGTCCGAATAGCCAACAGATTGCATCCAAGTCACCCACCAAACAGAACGCGGCTCTTTCGCTGTACGGTTGTTTTCGGTAACGAATAAATTTTAAGAAATAATTTATTATAATCAAGTTGTTAACTGTTTTTGATAGTTAATAAATTATTGAAAAATATAAAATTATTTCTACTAACTAATAAGTTGTAGATGAATATGTGAGTGAAAATTTGTTAAAAAAGAGGTTGTTATTGACAAGTTATTAGTTAGTGTAAACAAAATGTTAAAATACCAAAACTTGTTGCTTAGTCTGAACGAGACGGTAAAATGGCCTACGTTTTTTTAAAAAAAAAAAATCTTAGTGGAAACTCCACCTTAGAATGAATTAAATGCAAAGGCTTTTGTTACCTCAAAGGTTTTCTGGCAGGAGCGAGTCGTTACACACTTTGTCCCCATAATTTCAATAAATTACCTCTAAGGATAGAAACAGTGCACTTAATTCTATTAAAGACGAGGGAACTCAGTTTTTAATTATTTCCATGTACAATCTTATAATAAAATTACCCTTTTACTTTTCAAATTTTACCCTACCCTAGAGTTTATGGTGCACTTTCATATTATATGATAGGGTACTTTAAGATTTAGACAATTTCATAGGATTTTAAGGCGTATTTTTCTATTATAGGGTTTTAGTAATTTAGACATTTTCATAGGGTACCCTAGAGTCTAGGTTTAGGCATTTTCATAAGATTTTAAGGTGCAATTTCTTATTATAAGATTTTAGTAATTTAAACACTTTTATAGGAGCAATTTTGAGAAAAATATTTCAGAAATTCTTAACGGCATGCTATAGTAATCGTGATTCATTATTAATGTGTTTCACGTGTAGTGAAAATAACACATCATATTTCATTTAATTCATGCAATTAATGATAATTGAGAACATGCACTTGCCCAACTGCATGTTTGGATATATTATCCTTTTGAGTGTACTTATTTTCTTTTTCTTGACTTCGACTTGCCTACAATGGGTGGATATTAGAGCAGCATGGGTTTGCTTCATTTATTACCTATAATAATTCGAAAATAACCACATTTAAAGAATAAAGCGACTAGATTATATAGTACGAAATGTCTTCTTAAACTAGCTAATTGAAGTCAGCACATTAAAGTACTGTACAAAAAATTAACCAATTTAAGTAAGTGTGCACAATGATGTTAAGTTTCGTGTTTAACGGCACCAATTAGTCATAAAATGCCGGCCGTGTCTAGATTAGATTACGCAAATCCGGTAATATAAATGCACAAGTTAATCATTAACTTCAATACAGTTTGCATATCGTGGCTAAAATTCTCAAATTCCTAGCCACGTATTTGGAAAACAAGTATTGTAACTCCAGCAAGTGGGCGGTGAAATTGGTTCCTCAAATTTAATCGAGATGTGCGTAAATTTACATGGACGGTTAAGTTATAAAGATTAGGTACTGTAAGAGAGAATGTTGATCTAAAAATGAGGGAATGTCAAGTATCAAGTATCAACGTGTAGAAAGCAAAGAGAGTGGAGAGTTCAGGAGAGAGAGAGAGAGAGGGGGGTTCCCTGGGGAGGGTTTCCCCTCCTCTCCTTTTCCGCCACCCTCTTTCCCCTCTTCTCTGTCCCCCTTTTCCTCCCTTTCCTGCATCTCCACCCCTCAGTCCCCCTCTCCTTTGATCTTTCTCTCTTCTCCGGTCCTCTCTCTGGTCTCTCCCCTCCTACCATGGTTGTGAGGTGGTTAAGGTTCTCTTTTTCGGAAGACGAGATCTCCCACTCTCCCTATCATTTTTAGACTCTTGAGCCAGATTTAGAGTTCTAGATTTAGTTTTTCTTGGAATTAGTGTTTCGGCGACGAAGACGGCGTCTGTAGCGGCTTCTGCCTTCAGTCTGTGGTGGGACGAGTTCGAGTTGGTGCGGCGGGTCTTCATACCTGACCTCTCAATTGCGGGCTCTTCAACCCCTCTTCACGAGTGTGTTCGACGGGCCCGGCTCCGGCGTCGTGGTTCCATGCGGCTTTTTGTTTTCTTTTTTCTTTTTTCTTTTGTTGTTTCTTGTATTTCCGGACCGATAGTGTCCGTTTTTTGTACTGTTTTCTTATATATAATATCTGCATTTTCTGGTTGATCGAAAAAGTATCAACGTGTACTACATATTTAACATTGATATTCACACATGCATTTGTATCATATGCATTTGTATCATATGTTCTCTCTCTCCATGTAAAGGATATAACTCTGTGTAGAAAACTCTTTCAGTCTATCTCCGGCCCTCTCATTCAGATTATAATTATTATCAATGTCGTAGTAAGCCCTTACTCCCACCCGTCTAGGATTTAAAACGATCTCAATAGTCACTTGCCAGTTGTTCTTTAGTACTACTCCGGTCCATAACCGAATCATTGAAATAAAGTACTAAACAAACAAGTCAACAACCCCATCCACCAATTGAAAACTGGAATATTTTAAATGTTTTGGCCATACTTGTAACACCTCGTAATTTTATACTATATGGCTATTTTTTTAAAGATGGCAAAAGCTATTGTCAGCCCTAAGGGCGTACCATAGTGAGCATCACGCACGCTTATTTATTGCTTTTTTCAACGCACTGACAGAATATTTGAAGATTACTGAAGTTCTGAAGCAAATGACAAAAATAACTCCACACTTTTAATAATTCTACATCACCCAAATCTCTCTCCCTTCGTGCCATTGACGAACCCCAACAGCCAAGGTGTTCCTAAATTGGACTTTTTCTGGTAGCCCTCCGTTTACTTTTTCTTTCGCCATTTTCAATATTTCCATCGTGTACGCATCATATTCACCTCGAAAAATAGCACTTCATTTTTACCTTCTTTTTG
Source organism: Rhododendron vialii (assembly GCF_030253575.1). Classification (NCBI taxonomy): domain Eukaryota; kingdom Viridiplantae; phylum Streptophyta; class Magnoliopsida; order Ericales; family Ericaceae; genus Rhododendron; species Rhododendron vialii. The sequence continues at coordinate 5,151,365 of NC_080560.1, forward strand.
ATTGAGCTCTGTAATTTATGGGTTTAAAACTTAACTCAGTTGAACGTGTGGACGTGGAACAAGGAAAATATGGTTCTCTCACCCCGCCCGTGCTCTTTCTCACATTACTCAACAGACATGGGTACTTTTTTTTTTATCGACAACAGACATTGGTTTTACTCATGGTTTGTTTTTCTCCATCACTCATGGTTTTCTTCTCTTTATAAATCTCTTCTTTTATAGATCTAGATCTGATTTTCAGTGTATTTTTTTACGAAGTTAGCGGAAGGATAGATGTTGTTTCAATTGGGTCGGTGATTGGCTTGTACTGTTTTGAGCGAGGAATTCTTTAGTAATGGCCTTCTGGTTCTTCCATTGTTGCCGTCGTAGTCAAAATTAAAAGTTCCCATTTCAAATGTCATAAGATCTAATTATAGTGTTCTTGTTTTTTAGTCGGACAATCAATTTAGACCTTTGATTCCTTATTTTGAAGTACATTAGTCGGGCAATCAATTTAGTTGGGTCTCCCCCAGTCCGGTTTGTACTGGTCTAGCGGTCTAGATCCGGTGGGTGTTGGGCAAATAATTTTAGTTAGGGTTTTGGTGGGTGTTCGGAATGAGGTCAGCGGTGGTCGACGGCGGTGTCGGTGCTGCTTTTTGGGGGTTTCCGGCAGTGGCAGCAGTGACGCCGTTGTTGGGGTTTTCCGGTAGCAGCTCAGGTCTGTTTGTTCGCCGGCGTTGTTTCCTTGTTCTAGGCCGTCAACGGCAGTTTCAGGCGTGAAGCAGTGTTTGGTCTTCGGCACGGGATTAGATTTCTTCTTTCGGTTGTGATCTATTTGTTATTTTGATTACATCCATTATTATTGTTTACTTGTTTGTACTGGGATTTTGTTTGATTTCTCTCTGCCTAGTTCCGGATGGGATTCTCATATCGGCACCTAGTGCTGATTTGCTTTTGCAAGGTGTTCTGTAATCCCGGAGTAGATAGTTTGGTGCACTCCAGTATTTTGTGATGTAATCTTTGCCTTTGGGCTTGAAATGAATTGACTGATTAAAAAAAAAAAAACAGAGAGTACATTTGGGGAATACGGAACATGGCAGACAGAGGCTAGAGAGATGCATTAATCAACTATTTCATGCAATTCGTGCTGAATCAAGTAATATTAGAATTTGGGAGAGACAAGCAGTCGACAAATTTGGGAATCAATTTTATTAGAGTTCTCGGAATATTGTTTTCATCCTCAGCAAATATAAATGCATTGGTTTGTGAATAGAGAGAAAATTGGGAAAGTAGATCTGGCCTTCAGAGCTGGGTGCTTGCAGAAAGAACTCAAGAGATAGGGAATGGAGTCCTGCTATCATTACCGATAGCCTCCCCACTGAAATCGTACCAACGGTCGCACTGGGCCGTCTTCAGCCACTGGACGGCCAATCCGAGCAATCCAAAAATTCTAAAAAATAAAAACGAAGGGTCCATTAGGGAATCAACGACATCCGATGTGTGTAGAGTGTTTGATCTAAAAGCTCTATTTTTCGTATACATATATACACGAAAAATAGGGTGTTTAGATCAAACACTCTACACATATCGGATGCCGTTGATTCTCTTGTGGGCCTCTCGTTTTTTTTTTTTAGAATTTTGGACGGCTTGGATCGGCCGTCCAGTGGCCAGAAACTGCCTGGCGCGGCCTTCGGTACGATTTCAGCAGAAATGGGTTAAAGCCTTAAAGGACAGGAAGGCTAAAATGGGACAGGAAGGCTAAAATGGGAATTCTTAGAGCTGTGACAGTACAAAAATCAAATATTTGACTAACTGACTGTGAAAAGTAGTCATAGAAAATGTCAGAGCATAGACATGTGTCGTCCATTCAATTTAAGTTCCTTACTTTATTCTTTCCTCTCCATCAGCCCAGTGGGCGTACTGTAGAAAGACCCTTTAAAGATTGCTACAGTATTAGTAATTTCGAGGTTAATTATTACTCCCTCTGTCGGTGTTTGTTGGTCTATTTTCGCCATTCGTGTTATGATTTGAATTGTCTGTATCTTTCGATTCAGGCAATTGATATCTATACTTACCTAATTGATGCAAACACTCTTCTTCTTTTTGTGTTTTAGCGGATGAATTTACAAAACAGTCCTTGTATTTTGTAAAAGGTGTGTGCATGCAGAAATTGTTTCGTAAATTCAACCGCTAAAAGACAAAAAAGAAAAAGAGTATTTTCATCAATTAGGAAAGTGTAGAAATCAATTTTCTTCAATTTATAACTGTTTCAAGATTTTAAAATTTTTGTATAATAAAGTTAATTGAGATGTATCAAATAAGATCTTATATTTTTAGGAATTCGTATCGAAAAATATGTTCATTTTTTTAAGGTGTCTGAAACAGTTAAAGTGAATAAACAAACACGGACGGACAGAAGTAGTATAAGGCCAATTGCATACTGATTTGGGATTTGGTGTATCTAGGATGAAAGTATGAAATCATTGAAATGGAGGCATGGACTCTTACAATTTTGGAGGTCAACGTACCCCAGGAATTGGCCTAGTGGTAAATGTTTGGGACTTGACGATTTTTTCCCTCCTAAGGTCTCAGGTTTCAAAGGTTTTGAAACCTTTCAGGTGCTATCATTTCTTTGGGTCAGTCCATACCAAAGCTTTGCTTTGACTTAAATTGGGACTCCCGCAACTGAGCGATGGGGTTAATCGAGGTGCGTGTAAAAAAATAATTTTTTTTGGAGGTCCATGCATGTTAGTGGATGATATAGAAAGTGTTGTGTGCGTCACTGCGTGTATATATACATGTGCTAGTGCATGTGCATGTGCATGCAGAGTAAAAAGAAAGAAAAGAGACGGAAATTCTAATCGCATGTGCATGCAGAGTCAAACGAAAGAAAAGAGAGGAAATTCTAATCGCAAGGAAGATTTGCAGGAAATCATGCAAGGAAAAATGCGTTTGGATTTATTTCGGGTTCCATAAAAATCTAGAAAATATCCATATTTCGCCCCTATGAATAGGAAAGTAATACTTTCTGATGTCCGTTGGAGCTGATTTTTTATAAAGCCCCATAAAATAATATTCAAAATTTTATAGATATTTTTTTAGGATCCAGAATCGGCCCAAACACCTTTTTCTTTGCGTGGTTCCCTGCAAATTTTTCTTGCGAATAGCAGGGCTCAGATATATAATGCGAGTTTGTGCAAAGTACGTGCATGGATCTTGTCATGATATATACAACTGAAATATACTCTATATATAATTAATTAGATGGTAAACAATAAAAATTAAGTCCCATAGAATCAACTCATAATAAAGCTTACATATATATTCATTAGTTTGGACTTTATTTTTTGTTCGTAGAAAAGTATCCATGCATCTGCTTCGTAACACGGAGAGAGAAGATTTTGTGTAACAGAGGTTGTTACACGGTGTCACTGTTTCATTCATAATCAATGATGAGCACCCAATATTGCTGATATTTGGTACGACTAGTCCCGTTCTTTGTTGTTTTAACTTATATTTATTTAGCTGTTATTTGATACTGCACGTAAGGTAGTGATAAGCCCTCTATAATGTAAATAATAGGGCTTATCTCTCTCATTTTTTGTCACACACACGTGCTTAACTTACTTTATTAAGATGATATTGCGCGGAGTTGGTGTTTTTGGCCCTTGCAGGTTTAAGGTGGAAATAAGGCGTGTTTTGATGCCATGGATCAATTCCAAGGGTATCCGTACACCCGAGGCCACTTGGCACTCCATCGCCGAGTCCCAAGAATGATGAACAGTAGCTTTGGAGGGTGTGCGGGACAACGGAAGCCCAAAGGGCATGGAAAGGCTAAAGAACCAAAGGAGACAGAAAGCTGTCCAGCCGCTACCCGTAGCCCAAAAATGGTACTACCCGTAGCCAGTGATCAGAAGCTGTGTCAAATTGCAAAACGAGGCTACTACCCGTAGCCCAAAAATGGTACTACCCGTAGCACCTGGGATTTTCTGCCGATTTTTGTACCCGACCAAGCAACAACTTAGGGGTATTTAGGACTTTTGTAACTCTTTTTTAAGGGGCTATAAATACTTTCAAGCCTGATTTCAGTAGGGTATCTTTACTTTGGCACTCTCTCTCTCTCTCTACCTCCATTAATGGAGCTCCCATCTCTCTCTTCATTTATGCTTTGAGGAGGATTTTTGAGTACGATCCGTCTACTTCCAAAGCTTTTAGTCTTCATTAAAGGTGTAAGGAATCTCATTCTCTTCGAGGATCTTGTCTTTATTTCGAATTTAATCAATGTTTAGTTTTCTCCTTACCATTACCCGTGCTCATTTCATGTCTTCTTACGATATGTGTGAGTAGTGTAGTAAGGTTAGGTTGTGGGATGGTTAGCATCCCGTAACCAAGGGTGTTGCTTGTTCTTCTCATGTAATTTTCGTTTTTATAGCTTAAGCATATGCTAGGGTCAATTTTAAGTATCAAAACTTTGAGGTGTTAATCTCTTTGATCAAATGTAGGCAAGGGTTAAACTTCTTGCCACATTTGATACTTGGAGCTATGTCCCTCCTTGTGTTTGTCTAAATGCACCAAAAGAACCCTAGACATGTTTAACACTTTGGTTAAAAAGAGAAGAATCAAGTTTATCCTTGCGTTATGGGTGTTAATTATTCCTAAACCTAGCCTTTAAGTTAATCTCCAGTTAAAAATCCGTAGTTAGGTTAAGTAGCAAGTTAACTAAATCGTTCAGTTGGCCGTCTCAATGCCGAAGTTTGGTTGGCGGTCCTAACGCTAAATCTCTACGCGAGCTAATCTCTGAAAACAAGTTATGGATGCGCTCCCTGTGGATTCGACCCCGGACTTCCGGGTATTATGCTTTCAACCGACCTAACCCTACGCTTGGGGTATTCTTATTGCAACACACATTAAGGTCGCAAGCATTTTTGGCGCCGTTGCCGGGGAGCGCTTTCTTTTATAGCTTATCTTTGGAGGTTCGCCAACCCATTGTAAGTATCTCGTTAATTTTTACTTTGTGTGATTTGTAATTAATCTAGTGGATACCTCTAACTTGAGCCTCTCAAACGTGAGGTGTAACGAAGCTAGCGTAAGTACAAATCACCTTTTCTTTTATTGCTTTTCTTATTGAGGCGGCGGCATAGCCCCTCGAAGCTATTGTTAGGAGGTGGCGGCATAGCCCCTCTTGTCTGTTTACTTTAATCTTGTTGTCCATTGTTTCTCGAGAAAGGGTTTTCAAGTGTATGCGTGGTGGTCATCGTGGAGCCTTTCGGAGCCCAACTTCTAAAAGGCTTCATAGATCTTTTTCTCCTCCTCGACCCAAAACTCCTCGTCGGGTTCGAGCTAGGACACCGCCACCCCAAAGAATTCCTTTTTCTGTAAGAACCCCTCCTCGAGAAAGAATGGCCGGAAACGGTGAAGGCGAAATGCCACCGGTTGTGCCCGAAAGGACCATGAGTGACTATATGAATCCGGCCCGTTCTACTCCGCGGCCCACTATAGTCCTTCCGGCCACAACCGACGCGAATAACTTCACCGTTAAAATGCATCACATTAACATGATGCCATCTTTTTATGGCAAAGACAAAGAATGCCCGTACACTCATATGCGGGCATTCGAGGAATTGGTTTCCACAATAGTGTCCACGCCCGCTCAGCTTGAGTCCGCAAAACTAAAACTCTTCCCATTTTCTGTGAAAGACAAAGCCAAGATTTGGTTGAATAACATGAGGCCCCAATCCTTGGCAAATTGGGCGGATTTATCAAAGGCTTTCTACATGAAATTTTTTCCCCCGCATCTCACAAAGGAACTCATGAATCAAATTCAAACTTTCAAACAAAGAGAGGGGGAATCTTTTTATCAATATTGGGAGAGGTACAAGGATTTGCTTAACTCCATCCCACATCATGGCTTACCGGTTTTTCAAAGAGTCGAGTTTTTGTTAAAGGGATGCTTTCCAAGCACCCGACTTCTTATGGATAGCATGTGTGTGGGTGGAGTCATGGCTAAAACCCCTGATGCGGCGTGGGACTATTTTGAGGAATTAGCTGAAAAAACTCAAAACTGGGATTGCTCGGACCCCTCTGAAAAGAATGTGTTTAATCCGGTTCCGAGCAATTCCGGTAAATTTCAATTGAATGAGCAAAATGAGTTAGCCCACAAGGTCGCCCAGCTTTCCCGCCAAATTGAAACTTTACAACTCAACAAAGTTGCTGGGGTGGCCTCTGTGGCCAAGGCGGAAGACATTTGTGTTTTATGTGAAGTTGCAGGTCATGCTACGGGGGATTGTCAAATGCTCCCTGCCGTTAAGGATATTCTCCAAGGAACTGGCCCATCGGAGGTCAACGCCGTTAATCAACGGTTTGACCCTTATTCTCAGACTTTCAATCCGGGTTGGAAGATGCATCCTAATTTCCGGTGGAGCGATTCTCAACCTCCCGGACCGCCACAAGTTCCACCGTCTCAACAAAACCAAGCTTTCCGGCCTTCTCAATCTCAAGGAGCGCCGAGGTTTTCTCAACATCAACAACCACCGGGATTTGCACCTCCGGGACCTCCTCATGGGCAAAATCAATTCCAACCTCAAAAGCGATCTTTGGAGGATATTATGTCATCTTTTATGCAAAGTCAAACGTCCCTCAACGAGCAAACCACTCAAACGCTTGGGGAAATCAAAAATCAAATGGCAAAGTTGACTAATACGGTGGGGGTTCTTCAACAAGAAAAGGGGAAGCTTCCGACTCAACCCCAAGCAAATCCCAACGGAACTCATTTTCTGGGGAGCTCTTCGGTGCCTAGTCCCGAGCAAGCCAAGTCCATTATAACACTGCGGAGTGGCAAGGAAGTTGATATGGCCGTTGTCCCCAAGCCTAGCAAGCCACGGGTTACACCTATTGTATCGCAAGCACCGGATGTTTTTATTGACTCACCAACCTCGGAGCCTTCTCCCGTTGGTGAGCAACCGGCAAAATCTCAAGAGGAAGAACCCAAAGGCCCCGCCTCTCAATTTTCAGCTCCTTTTCCCCAAAGATTGAAGGCACCGGCCCGTGCCAATACCAATGCCGAGATTTATGAGCTTTTCAAGCAAGTGAGAATCAATATTCCGTTGGTGGATGCCGTCAAGCAAATTCCCACGTATGCCAAGTTTCTCAAAGACTTATGCACTCAAAAGCGTAAGTTGAATGTTCAAAAGAAGGTTTTCTTGACGGAACAAGTGAGCTCTATTATTCAAACCAACGTGGTTCCCAAGTATAAAGATCCGGGTTGTCCAACCATCTCCATCACCATTGGCGACAAGAAGATTGAAAAAGCCCTCCTCGATTTGGGGGCTAGTGTGAACTTGCTTCCGTATTCTATTTATGAACAACTTGGATTGGGGGAGATGAGGCCAACATCGGTGACCTTTCAATTGGCTGATAGAAGCATTCGTGTTCCACGCGGGATGGTGGAGGATGTACTCGTGCAAGTAGATAACTTTATCTATCCTGTGGATTTTATCGTGTTGGATACATGCCCTGTGCCCTCCTCGCAAGTGTCAACGTCGACTCCGGTCATTCTTGGGCGTCCATTCCTGGCCACTTCCAATGCCGTTATCCATTGCCGAAGCGGTTTGCTAAACCTCACTTTCGGCAACATGAGGATGGAGGTGAATGTGTTTAATATCGGAAGCCAAATGGGGGATGACGAGTGTGTTCATGAAGTCAATCTTATTGATTCTTTGGTCCAAGAGCATATGGACACTTTCTTGTGTAAGGATCCGTTGGAGGTGTGCCTTACCGCCGAAGAAAAAAATTTTCTTGACTCATTGGAGGTGGAGTATTTGTGTTCTTTGCTTGACATTGAAGATGTTTGTGGGACGGACGTATGGTCTCCGAAATTTGAAGAGTTGCCTCCTCTCGAGAGCAAGACCCTTCCCTCGAGTATTCAATCACCAAAACTCGAGTTGAAGGTCCTCCCGGAAACATTGAAATATGCCTTTTTAGGTGAAAATGAAACTTACCCGGTGGTGATCTCCTCCTCTCTCGTCGGCTCGCAAGAATCCCAACTCCTTGAAATTCTAAAGCGGCATACCAAAGCTATTGGTTGGTCTATCGCGGATATTAAGGGGATCGATGCTTCAATTTGTTCCCACCACATTGCCCTCGAGGACGGCGTCAAACCTTCTCGCCAACCCCAACGCCGGTTGAATCCCATAATGAAAGATGTGGTGAAGGCGGAGGTTTTGAAACTCTTGGATGTGGGAATTATTTATCCTATTGCCGACAGTAAGTGGGTTAGCCCCATTCAAGTAGTTCCCAAGAAATCCGGTGTCACGGTGGTACCCAACGCCAACAATGAATTGGTCCCTACTCGAGTCACTACCGGATGGCGTGTGTGTATCGATTATCGGAAGCTTAACGCTAGCACTCGGAAGGACCATTTCCCTCTACCTTTCATTGATCAAATTTTGGAGCGAGTGGCGGGACATGCTTATTATTGCTTTCTAGACGGATATTCGGGGTACAACCAAATAGAAGTCGCCTTACCCGATCAAGAGAAAACGACGTTCACTTGTCCTTTTGGGACCTTCGCTTATCGACGCATGCCATTCGGCTTGTGTAATGCGCCCGGAACCTTCTCACGGTGTATGATGGGCATATTTAGCGATATGATTGAGAAGATCGTCGAGGTATTTATGGATGATTTCTCGGTGTTCGGTGACTCATTTGAATCTTGCTTGGAAAATTTGGAGAAGGTGTTGGCAAGGTGTGAGGCGAAAAATTTGGTGCTCAATTGGGAAAAATGCCATTTCATGGTGACTCATGGTATCATGTTGGGTCATATTGTATCGTCGAACGGTATCGAAGTCGACAAGGCCAAGATTGATCTTATTGCCACCCTCCCGACCCCTAAATGTGTCAAGGACATCCGCTCTTTCCTCGGGCATGCCGGTTTCTATCGGCGTTTTATCAAAGATTTTAGTGCAATATCTCGGCCATTGTGCCATCTTCTCTCAAAGGATACCCCGTTTGAATGGACTCCGGCGTGTGAGGAAGCATTCAATAAGTTGAAATCAAGTCTCACTTCTCCTCCCATTGTACAAACACCGGATTGGAATTTGCCATTTGAACTCATGTGCGACGCTAGTGATTATGCGGTTGGGGCGGTTCTCGGGCAAAGAAAGGACAAAAATCCTTATGTTATCTATTATGCGAGCAAGACTCTAAACGAAGCTCAAATGAACTATTCCACCACCGAGAAAGAGTTGCTTGCCGTCGTCTTTGCCTTAGACAAATTCCGGTCATATTTGGTGGGATCTCCCATTACTGTTTACACCGATCATGCCGCTTTGAAATACCTCTTCACGAAGCAAGATGCGAAAGCTCGATTAATCCGATGGATCTTATTGCTCCAAGAATTCAACATCACGATCAAGGATAAGAAGGGAGTGGAGAATGTGGTGGCGGATCACTTATCCCGTCTTGAGTTTGAGGATTCTTCCTCGAGGATTCCAATTGTCGACTCATTTCCGGATGAACAACTTTTTGCCGTTTCAAGTTGCCCGTGGTACGCTGACATCGTCAACTATCTTGTCACCGGGCGACTTCCGGACCATTGGACCCCACAAGACCGGAGGCTTTTTCTTAGTGAGGTGAAAAGATTCTTCTTTGATGATCCTTATCTTTTCAAATATTGTTCGGACCAAATTATCCGGCGGTGTGTGCCCGATGACGATCAACGGGGGATTCTCTCATTTTGCCATACCGAGGCATGTGGTGGCCATTTCTCTCATAAAAAGACCACCGCCAAAATTCTCCAATGTGGATTCTATTGGCCAAATCTTCACAAGGATGCTTATGCATTTTGCCGGGCTTGTGAGCAATGCCAAAAACTAGGTGCGGTGACTCGGAGGAACATGATGCCCCTCACCAATATCCTAGTCGTGGAAGTGTTTGATTGTTGGGGAATTGACTTTATGGGCCCATTTCCAAATTCTTACGGGTTCCTTTATATTCTCTTGGCGGTGGACTACGTGTCCAAATGGGTTGAAGCCGTGGCTACACGCACCAACGATCATGCAGTGGTGCTTGATTTTCTCAAGGAGCATATTTTGTCAAGGTTCGGAACGCCCCGGGCCATTATAAGCGATCAAGGGTCACACTTCTGCAATCGGCCTTTTACGGTCCTCATGAAGAAGTATGGCATTACCCACAAGGTATCCACCGCCTATCATCCACAAACCAATGGCCAAGCCGAGCTCGCCAATCGTGAGGTAAAACACATTTTGGAAAAAACCGTTAATCCGAACCGGAAGGATTGGTCACTTCGTCTGACCGATGCCTTGTGGGCATACCGAACCGCGTACAAGACCGTGCTAGGCGCTTCGCCCTATCGGCTTGTCTACGGTAAGGCGTGTCACCTCCCGGTTGAGTTGGAACATAAGGCATATTGGGCGATAAAATCTTTAAACTTTCGGTTGCCCGACGCCGGCGTTCATCGTAAACTCCAACTCAACGAACTCGAGGAAATCCGGCGGGATGCTTATGATAATACCAACATTTATAAATCAAAAGTCAAAGAATTTCATGATAAGAATATCCAAAGAAAGAATTTTGATGTTGGGCAAAAAGTGTTATTGTACAATTCTAAACTCCATGTTTTTCCCGGAAAATTGCGATCTCGTTGGGAGGGGCCCTATGTTGTGCACAAAGTTTTTCCACACGGTGCCATTGAAGTTGTGAATCCCGCCAATGGTCATATTTTTAAAGTGAATGGTCAACGTTTAAAACCGTTTTTGGAAAATTTTGCGGTGGAGGACACGGTGGAGGAGTTAGTTGATCCGGTTTATCCGGATGATCCGTTGGTTTGAAAGGTTCTAAAAATAAAAATGTTTTCACGGGGAGCTTTTGCGTACTTCTGGACTTAATTGTTTGGAAGGCCCGGCCTCTTCGGGGGTACCCATCATTGACTTGGGTTATAGCTTCGCACGTCGCTATTCAAACAAGGTTCGTGTACCCAGCTCCGGTTAGTAAGGGCAAATTTTTTGTGGTTCGGTATAACCACCCGTGCTTCGCTTAAGATGTTGTCTAACTTGCTTTACGACACCTTAAGTGAAACATGGGGAGAAAAGTAGTACCCGTTTAATCACGTGACGATTCGGTGGATTTAAATACTTGTTCATAATAATTTCTGGGCCGGGCTATCACGAGCCGGCGGTACTAATGTCGTTTGTCTCCTATTAGGTAGTTGGTTCTTAAGTCTTTTGCAGGGTAACACGCTACCGCACCAGCCTTGGTAGTTTGGGTCTAAAAACCGGGGTGAGTGAGGCATTCAGGAGCCCTAAGCATGGGTGCGACTATGTGTCGCGGTTGTTAGCCCAAGAAAGCTCCGGCGATGGCTCTGTGCGACTAGCTATGGTTCCGATGGTGGGGCCAAAAGAGTGGGCCTTGGAAGCGGTTCCGATGACGAACGGTGGCATTGACGAAAAATCCTCCAACTTGGTCGAGGTATCGGGTGGTTGACATTCCACCCCGTCGGTACATTTTTGTTCTCCCTTCCCTTATTTTCCGTCTCTTTGCATCGAGGGCGCTGCATATTTCAAGTTGGGGGGGATAGATTATTTATGGTTTGCGTTTTCGATTTTGCATAGAAAATTTTAAAATTTTTTGTGCAATTTTCCCTTGTAATTAGTGATTTCAAGTGCTAGATACTTAGATTGTGCTCAATTTTCCTAATAATGGCAAGAGTCGAGCACCCTGTCGAATTTGATTATGTGTTGAATCCATGTGCATGCATATATATGAACTTTGTTGAACAAATTGAGCTCCAAGGTGTGTCAAGTAGTATGCATCGCTTAGAGTTGAAGTTCGTTTTGAAGCATCCCATGCTTGTTTGTCTCTTTCCGCACTTGCGTAAATAATTTCCGTTTGTTCATACTTGAGTAGTTTAGATATCTTTTATGCATCATATTGGAGTTGATTGGCGTATGTAGGAAATGATACAAGGCAATTTTTGCATGATAAAACCTCAAAAGAGTCCCCTTGTCCTTAATTTTGAACCAAAGTCCGAGTCTCCGTTTATTGCTCAAGCTTAGGGAACCGGATGTTTGAAGGGTTGTGTGAAATTGTGTGTCAATGATCTAAGGTGCTTTGGGATGGTGTGAACCAGATAGAAGTGGTTGGGATGCAAAAGAACGAAGAATTGATATGTGATTCCCTATCTCCCCTCACACACTTCAAAAGTTAAAGCCCCAAATTTTCATCTCCCTCTCCAAAGCTCTTGGAATTAGCCCCTCAATCTCTCTCACTACAAATCTCACCTCAAATGACCCTATTCCTCAAAGAAAAATCAAAGAAGTGCTATGAAAGAGCAAAAATTGAATTTGAAAGAGGGTTGAATACTATCATGAGAGGATTGGTTAGACATCCAGACTAGCATATATTCCGGATGTGAAGGAGTCCGATGAGAAGGGAGAGCTCGAGGCTCAATAACGTGAGGAGCCGGATGAGAATTATGACTAGGTGTGGTGGAGTCGGTGGTAGTAATTCTAGTAGGACATAACTAGTAGTTTTTCTTCATTTCATTTTCGTAACCTTGTTTGGTGATTGGCTAATACATGTGGCCGTGGTTTGGGTAGTTTAGGGGATGGTAGTGGCCAAGGGTAGTTGAAACCAAGCAGAAATTTATGGCCGCTACCCTTTTTGTTTCCCTTTTCTTGGCACCAAGGTCATTATAAGCTATTAAAGTCCTTAATTGATCCTAATGTACGCTCGTCTAACTCTTTTTGATGCGTGATCGATATCTAATGCTAATTTAGTATGAAATTTCTATTAATTCAGTTAGTTTGTGAATAATTCCTTAGCTCTCTTTGTCGGCGCTCTTTTGATTAGCTTGCATAGCTTCTTCTTTTTGTCTCTTGCTATTGCAAATTCTTGCTAGCGCTTATCATGGGATGTTGTTCTAGTTTTTTTTACTTGGTGAAATTTCATATCTAAGTTTCCCCTTTTGAGTCTTGGAATGGAAATTCAAGGCGGACGTGTGTTGCTTGGCCGTTGGCATAATTTGTTCACCTTAGTTCATTGTATGCATGTGCGTGTTTAGCTTGTAATTGAGTTCGAAGGGGTGTTTGTTTGGACTCATGCCAAGTATCGTTGAGCATAATTGTTGTATCTTGTTTCAGGGGAACATTGCATAGCATTAGTTACTTACTTTTTTGGGTAAGTTTGCTAGGGACTAGCAAAATCCAAGTTGGGGGGTGTGATAAGCCCTCTATAATGTAAATAATAGGGCTTATCTCTCTCATTTTTTGTCACACACACGTGCTTAACTTACTTTATTAAGATGATATTGCGCGGAGTTGGTGTTTTTGGCCCTTGCAGGTTTAAGGTGGAAATAAGGCGTGTTTTGATGCCATGGATCAATTCCAAGGGTATCCGTACACCCGAGGCCACTTGGCACTCCATCGCCGAGTCCCAAGAATGATGAACAGTAGCTTTGGAGGGTGTGCGGGACAACGGAAGCCCAAAGGGCATGGAAAGGCTAAAGAACCAAAGGAGACAGAAAGCTGTCCAGCCGCTACCCGTAGCCCAAAAATGGTACTACCCGTAGCCAGTGATCAGAAGCTGTGTCAAATTGCAAAACGAGACTACTACCCGTAGCCCAAAAATGGTACTACCCGTAGCACCTGGGATTTTCTGCCGATTTTTGTACCCGACCAAGCAACAACTTAGGGGTATTTAGGACTTTTGTAACTCTTTTTTAAGGGGCTATAAATACTTTCAAGCCTGATTTCAGTAGGGTATCTTTACTTTGGCACTCTCTCTCTCTCTCTACCTCCATTAATGGAGCTCCCATCTCTCTCTTCATTTATGCTTTGAGGAGGATTTTTGAGTACGATCCGTCTACTTCCAAAGCTTTTAGTCTTCATTAAAGGTGTAAGGAATCTCATTCTCTTCGAGGATCTTGTCTTTATTTCGAATTTAATCAATGTTTAGTTTTCTCCTTACCATTACCCGTGCTCATTTCATGTCTTCTTACGATATGTGTGAGTAGTGTAGTAAGGTTAGGTTGTGGGATGGTTAGCATCCCGTAACCAAGGGTGTTGCTTGTTCTTCTCATGTAATTTTCGTTTTTATAGCTTAAGCATATGCTAGGGTCAATTTTAAGTATCAAAACTTTGAGGTGTTAATCTCTTTGATCAAATGTAGGCAAGGGTTAAACTTCTTGCCACATTTGATACTTGGAGCTATGTCCCTCCTTGTGTTTGTCTAAATGCACCAAAAGAACCCTAGACATGTTTAACACTTTGGTTAAAAAGAGAAGAATCAAGTTTATCCTTGCGTTATGGGTGTTAATTATTCCTAAACCTAGCCTTTAAGTTAATCTCCAGTTAAAAATCCGTAGTTAGGTTAAGTAGCAAGTTAACTAAATCGTTCAGTTGGCCGTCTCAATGCCGAAGTTTGGTTGGCGGTCCTAACGCTAAATCTCTACGCGAGCTAATCTCTGAAAACAAGTTATGGATGCGCTCCCTGTGGATTCGACCTCGGACTTCCGGGTATTATGCTTTCAACCGACCTAACCCTACGCTTGGGGTATTCTTATTGCAACACACATTAAGGTCGCAAGCAGGTAGGTTTTTGTGTGTTTCAGGTAATTCGTATAAATAAGGCGCATTTTAACGCCATGGATGGCTCAAGTGCTTCCAAGTACCCGAAGGCCCTGTCGGCCCCTTAAAATCTGTCTAAGTATGGAAAAATGACTTTCTGGAAAAGTATCGATTTTTGAGATTAAAAATGGCGGTAATTGATTCTTGAATTTTTCTAAGAGTAACTACAAAGTTGCAAGGTTTTATTTGAAGAGCAAGGTCATGTTTTGATCCATTTTCTCTTGAGAAAAATGTGCTGTTTTCCATTTTGTACTAAAAGTGGGGGGTTGACATTTTGATTTAAATGGAATCTTGAAATTCTAGTAATGCCATTATTTCCAAATGGGGGGTACTTTCTTATTTTCATTAAATAAATTAAAGTAAAGGAAATGTAAAAGAAAGGTTTAAAATGTAGCATTTAATTAAGTTTAGAGAATGAAAATAAGATGCTGAGGAGCTGTGAAGTTGCTGGGAGCTGTTTGCTAAAGCTGAAGCCAACCTGAAATCTGCAGTTTAGAAGAATGTTATCGATAACATCCTCAATGGTATTGATAGCATTTGCTCCATTTTGGTCCACAAGTTGTCCAGACCTGAGGGAATCGATAACATTTTGTTGGAGTTATCGATACCAATTTTCTCCGGGGGATCATTTCAAGGATGTTATCGATACCTTAGCCTATGGTATCGATAACTTTTGTCTCCTGCAGATATTTTTACTGTTTTTTGGACTTTCCATTTATGGAATACTTGCCACTTTTGGCAAGTTCAGGGATATTTTGTGGAGAGAAAATGCTGAGTTGTATAAATACTCTTCTCTCTCTCTCTCTTAAAGTAGTAGGTAGTTAGTTTAGGTTAGTCTTTCTCCATTGTTGTGCTTTCAAGCTTTTGTCTTTAATTTGTCAAGAACTCAAGTAAGTCTTTCTCGTTTATTGTTTTGTCGTGTATTAATGTTGTAGCTACGGACTAGATTCTTCTTTAAATCAAGTTTATTTTCATTTCTATCGGTTAATCATGTTTTCTTCCTTTAGCATGTTTTCTAGTCTTTTCCTTAGGTGTGAGTAGTCATTTAGGCTTGGCCATGGGGTGAATAACGCCTCGCGACTTTGGTTAATCTTGCCTTTCTCAACTTAAGACTTGAGGTTTGGTTTGGAAATGTGAGTGGTTCGCCTTTTATGTAATAAAACTTGTCGATGTTAACCTCCGGTGATCATATGCTCGCTCATATGGTTCCGTGAGCTATGTCTCGACTTGTGTTTGCCAAAAGAACCAAAGAACTTGCTTGCTTTCCAAACCATGCTTCTAGTTCTTGACCTTGATATTTAGTTTGAATGCAAGTCTTGGCGTTGTTAATCTCCGGTGATCATGTGCTCGCTCACATGGTTCTGTGAGCTATGTCACGCCTTGTGTTAAGCTTGTTGTTCAAACTCTATGTTAAGTCTAACCATTTTCATACCTAAATCTTCCGGTTAATAGCCTATGCCGTGTAATTCAACTGTGTTTTCGTTGAGAATTGTTGGATGGCTTAAGTTACGGGTGTTATGAACTTCTATGCCTTGCCGCTTGTTAAATTAAGTTTAACTCGTTTTCTAGTCATTTTCGTAAGGGCAATTCTCACCTTTCAAAGGAAAACCAAAAGTTGGCCGCCTAAACGCCGGAAACCCTTACATCTAATCCGAACAAGCTATATTCGAACTCCCTGTGGATCGATTCGGACTTCCTCGCTATACTATGCAAATCTTTAGTTGTAGTCCGGTTAATAAATAATTGAATTTGACGGCCGTTTGGTAAACTTCAACGACTACCGAATTCGGCTCGACCAATCAATGCTTGTAACATGGTGACTTGGGACCTCAGGGACACCCAAAGCTCAGCAGGGGTGGTGTACATGTATCATTTGACGGGGTTCAATCCGTTTTTTTTTTTTTCTCTTCTGTCATACTATATTTTGCTCGCGTTGTGAAGTTTATCGTTCGAACAAAAGAATTGAAAAACAGTTAACATCGGTATCAATAAAAACAAAAACACATTTTCCTTCGATAAAAACTCGTGGTGTTGAAACTAATTTGAAGAAACGCGTTTCCGGAAAAAGACAAAATTCGACCAATCTCTTTTTGGACAAGAGCAACAAACATGGCTAATCGAGAGAAATGAACAAATTGGATCACATTAATGGTCACGAAATGAGCTCATCGAAAGGGCACAACACACTACTACCTCATCAGCCATCGTTGACCATAGCCCTATCCAGCCAGCTTCCTGGCTATACATCCACCATCTCGTTTCACTAGAAACTTTTTTTGAGACTTTGTTGCCATCAAAACAAGGGAAACAAAAAAAAGAGACTTTGTTACCAAATGAAATGCTCTTCATTACGGAAAGCGGTTCTTGCGAACCGCGTGAATGTAAGTAACCCGACTACTCGGAGGTTCTTCTGCTAGCTCTCACCCTAGCCAATGTACACAATATTAGTAAAAAAATCTCTCTCTCTCTCTCTCTCTTCGATTAATCTATAATATAAAATAAAGCAGAAAAATGTCTAGGCTGATCTATGATCATTAGAAAATGTCTAGGCCATCACATCATTTTTTTAATCTTTATAGAGAATATTCTTGTAATAAATCTATACTACTCTCGTTTTCACTTTTAAGGAAAATGCATCCCTATTTATATATCGCATTTTATAATCAAATAAAAAAATGTCCCAAAATTGTAACAAGAGTTGTATAATTGCGTTTGTTAAATAAAGCAATCGGGTATGATGGATAATCTATTCATTTAAATTTGCCAATTCCGCTTCCATTTCGATCATTGTATGTATGCACCTATATATAGGCACCTCTTATACGCCTCGATCTCTCTTCTCGCAAATCTTCGCGTTACTCTGCTGCCAACATTTCTCTTGCTCCGCAAAATACTCTCTGGTCTTCTTCTTCTTCTCTCTTTATACTCCCTCTATCTTTCTCGCCATCACAATTGACATCATTGGCTCGAACCCAATTAGTAAGTTGATCCAAAGTCTCTGATCTTGTGATTTCTCTGTTCATCGTGTTTTCATAGTTTATGCTTTTCGAAGTTTCTTTTCTGTGGTGTGATCTGGGTATTCTTCGATTAGCTTAGATCTGTTGGATAAAAGTGTGCTGTCTTAAATTGCTTCTGATATTTGATTACTCGATGTGCATTTCTTGATTCATACAGATCTGTTATGAGTTATTTGATGACGGTTTCCATTTTTGTCGCATTGGGTATATTATATAGGATCTCTTTCTTTAATGGAAATTTTATTGATCGCCCAACATGTGCTAAAGAAATCTGATCTGCAATTTTGGTGAAATTCCAAAATTAATGTTGGATAGCGTCATAGCGAATCAGCAATACCAATGGGTTGAGGCACAAGACTCAGTTTTCCAAAATTAATGTTTGATCTGACAACTAGGATTCAACGTCATTTTATGTTTGATGTAATTTTTGTTCCAAATGTTTGGATCAATATATAAATCTTTATCGAAGAAATGTTTTTCGAGGAAATTTGTTAGAGTTTTTTGTTGGAGCAAGTCGAAAATGTAAGATCACGGTGGAGAGGGTGAGTATCAGATTGTTAGTGAGTTTGGTAATGGGATTCCGGGTTATATAGATCAGCAATAATCATATTCCAATTCCACACAGCAAGATTCCGACCATCCTAACCAAGCTTGAATTTTGATCAGTTGGCTATTCATTAGTGTAAATGTGTAATTAGAACAAGGAGTTGTTTGAACCATGCTTTATTTTGTACAATGCTTTTACTTTCTGAATCGTATCAGAATCCTCTGGTGTTAAAATCTTGTGGTGGATTGAATTGGAAAGCTAATGCTCATGTAGTAGAGTATGGACCATTTGCATGTTAAATGTTTTCTCGTAGTAGAGTAGTAGAATTGGGATTTTGGTTTTACTACCTTTCTAAGATGTCAGATTAGTTTCTTTGTCTTCTGAGTTTGGTTCTGTAATTGTATTGCACAGAGGCTGGTGTGACATGGCTGCATATACGCCCAAGAACATTCTTATTACTGGGGCTGCTGGATTCATTGCATCTCATGTTGCTAACCGGCTCATTCGAAGTTACCCTGAATACAAGATTGTTGTGCTTGACAAACTTGACTACTGTTCAAGTCTTAAAAACCTAAATCCTTCTCGATCGTCCCCCAACTTCAAGTTTGTTAAGGGGGACATTGGCAGCGCTGATCTCGTCAACTACCTACTCGTCACTGAAAACATCGACACGATAATGCACTTTGCTGCCCAAACCCATGTCGACAATTCATTTGGAAACAGTTTTGAGTTTACCAAAAACAACATTTATGGTACCCATGTTCTTCTAGAGGCATGCAAAGTCACTGGCCAAATTAGAAGGTTTATCCATGTCAGCACAGATGAGGTCTATGGAGAGACAGATCAGGATGCAGTAGTAGGAAACCATGAAGCTTCTCAATTGCTTCCCACAAATCCATACTCTGCGACAAAAGCTGGGGCAGAAATGCTTGTTATGGCTTATGGAAGATCGTATGGGTTACCTGTGATAACCACTCGAGGAAACAATGTTTATGGTCCCAATCAATTTCCTGAGAAACTAATCCCAAAATTTATTCTCTTGGCCATGCAAGGGAAGCCTCTACCGATTCATGGGGATGGCTCAAATGTCCGGAGTTATCTTTACTGTGAGGATGTTGCCGAGGCTTTTGAAGTCATTCTTCACAAGGGAGAAGTTGGTCATGTTTACAATATTGGCACAAAGAAGGAGAGGAGAGTAACTGATGTTGCTAGGGATGTATGCAAGCTCTTCTCAATGGACCCGGAAACAAGCATTGAGTTTGTGGAGAACAGGCCATTTAATGACCAGAGATATTTTCTAGATGATGAGAAGTTGAAGGATTTGGGGTGGTCCGAACGGACTATATGGGAAGACGGGTTGAAGAGAACAATGGAATGGTATACCAATAACCCTGATTGGTGGGGTGATGTCTCTGGAGCATTGCTTCCTCATCCAAGAACGTTTATGATGCCTGGTGGATTTGAGAGACAATGTGATGAGGGCGAGAAATACCACGACGAATCATTTCATTTTTCAACTACTTCTAACCAGAGCCGAACGGTGGTACCAGATT
Organism: Rhododendron vialii; assembly: GCF_030253575.1. NCBI lineage: Eukaryota > Viridiplantae > Streptophyta > Magnoliopsida > Ericales > Ericaceae > Rhododendron > Rhododendron vialii. Next base: position 5,171,103 of record NC_080560.1, read on the forward strand.
CCAAAACCAGTGGCTCTCCTATGGAACGACCTTTGAAGTTCTTGATTTATGGTAAGACTGGGTGGATTGGTGGCCTACTAGGGAAAATATGTGAGAAACAAGGAATTCCATACGAGTACGGAAAGGGGCGCCTAGAGGATCGATCCCGACTCATGGATGATATCCAGAATGTTAAGCCCACCCATGTTTTCAATTCTGCTGGTGTGACCGGTAGACCCAATGTCGACTGGTGTGAAAGTCATAAAACAGACACAATACGTACCAATGTTGCTGGCACTCTGAACTTGGCAGATGTTTGCAGAGAGCATGGGCTTCTGATGATGAATTTTGCTACTGGATGCATATTTGAATATGATGCTGCTCATCCAGAAGGTTCTGGCGTTGGGTTTAAAGAGGAAGACATACCCAATTTCACTGGTTCTTTCTACTCGAAGACAAAGGCCATGGTAAGTTAGCATTTCTGGCTTTTATATTTGTATAGCATCCTTATGATAGGTTTATATTTTCTGGAAGGTCACACTTACAAGTAATTACTCACGAAGATCAAAATTTCTTTCACTAGTCATTTTGCTTAGCTAGGAGAAAGAAACAATTCGGAAATATTTTGAAAATGTGGCCGAACATAATTGAAATGCCAGATTTGGGGATGTTTGAGTTGATATTTCTAATTGGCGCCGAAACAATTCAATATTTCTGTACATTTCCTGAAATGTCCTTATGTCTTGGGGCATTTGGGCAGTTGTTGGTGGAAACATCTGAATTTTGGGGTTCAACTAATTTTGCTTTTCGGTCTCTTAGGAAACAGAAACGTTTCAGCCCTTGATTATCATTACACATATTCGTTTCTTTGATTCTCCAACAGGTTGAGGAGCTCTTGAAAGAATATGACAATGTTTGCACCCTCAGAGTTCGAATGCCTATATCTTCAGACCTCAGCAACCCGCGCAACTTCATTACCAAAATCTCTCGATATAACAAAGTGGTCAACATTCCGAATAGCATGACAATCTTGGATGAGCTTCTACCCATTTCGGTCGAGATGGCAAAGCAGAACCTCAGGGGCATATGGAATTTCACAAACCCGGGTGTCGTGAGCCACAACGAAATCCTTGAGATGTACAAGGAATACATAGATCCGGAATTCAAATGGGCCAACTTCACATTGGAAGAGCAAGCCAAGGTGATCGTTGCCCCTCGGAGCAATAACGAGATGGATGCCTCCAAGTTGAAGAATGAATTCCCAGAATTGCTATCTATCAAGGAGTCATTGATCAAGTATGTGTTTGAACCCAACAAGAAAACTTTTGCTGCGTAATTGTGAGTTTTACGTTAGGTGCTTTGGTTCTGGATTTCCCTTTGGAATGGTCAGCCGTCTGGAGCCATAATTCATTCTTTGTTCATTGCATTGTTTCTATTACTATGTGTGAATTTTTGATAGTTTATCAGGATGGCTTCGAGAGACGTTTTCTGTTTTTCATTTTTATTTTAGTTTTTCTTGAGTTTCCTTTATTCGAAGGAACTTGTAAGTAGACTTCACATATATGGTTGTTATCATCCGCGAGCTTGCAGTGGCGTAACGCTTGGATTCTACAATTCATAAATTCGTTCGTTGTTTAACTTGTATTTCACATGTGTTTAGCTATTCAAGTAAAAAGAGCAATGCTACAGACATAGACCAAAGTACGTAGATACGTCTTTCTCTGGATCCATGCAATTGAATCTGTCTACTTTGGTCTGTATCTATATACTTTTGGTTGCCCAAAATTTTATGTATTGAGGTTTATGCTGTATTTATTTTTCTTGACCTCTGAATCCAGAGGTTCCGTACTTCCAGAAAACTAAAGCTCAAATTTTGAATAGAACAAAGCTCATTTTACATTTTTGCCAATGTAAATATTGGCAACATGTTCCTCATATAAAAATATTGGCAACATTCTAATTTTGCGTTTGTATAAAAATCTCTACTCGAAGTTGTCAACCAATGCGAGAGTTTTCCAAACTTGAAATATTTCCAAAAGAACTGCACTAGAAACATAGCGTATTTCAAGGATTACAAATCAAAATCTCTACAAAAAACCAAACAAAATTATAAGAACCGAGGGAATATTGACCTGTGGAATCATCTTGAAGAATGAGATATCCATTGGTGTTCTTGACAGAATAGTTCTTCGTTAGACATATGGATTAGTAATTCGAAATGCAACTGTACAGTTTTTTCACCAAACAATTTAGCAAAATAAGATTAATTTAGCAAGATTAAGGAAAAGATTAGCGGAGAGATAGAATCGGCACTAAAAAAAACTGGTTTCCTCTGTGCATATCTGAGCTTGTAAATCACAAACTGAGGCTTGGATGCTCTGAGTCTTCTAAAACATGATAAGCTTCGCATGTAATAAACTTGTTACAACAAGAGATTCCTGGAACCACCTTGGCTTCAGCCTTCAGGTCTAAAGCAAGGCTCCTGCATCATATAACCAGATGCATGGAAACATACAAGAGCATACCGCATATATCGCAACTCTACGAAGGGGAGCTTGATACAGATGCCCCGGCCAGTTCTTTCAGGAAAGCAACAACTTCATCCGATGATCCAAGAAGGTACCGAGCGTTCGTGCGGGTCCGCCCAACAGTGCAAGAAAAGTAGTTCTCCCCCTTGAGGTCGAGCACGTTCCACGTTACTTTTTCTGGAGAAGGCCGCCTTCCGGTCCTGTATATGTGGCTGTTGGTTTTCTTCTCAGAGTTTGGATGGGGTCGTTGTGTTCTGCCTTGAGATGATTTAGAAGAGTTGCCGTTTCTGCTAGAGGAAAGCTTCAGAGGTGGCCTCCTCTCCCCAGGGAGCTTTATTGTATCGGTTACCTTGGTTCTTGAAGCAGCTCCTAGTGTGTCGGAGGGAAGTTCTGGCTCGAAAAAGGTGTAGACGTCTTCGTCCTAAAACAAAGATAATAATTGTGAGAGAGAGAGAGAGAGAGAGAGTTTACCTTTCTATTTCCAGTATTCACCCCTATAAGTAGCAAGCATACCAACTTAAGATCTATGTACCGTACTGTTTTTTGAAGTCCGTACATCTAATTATACAAAGAAAATTGAAAAGTGGAAAACAGTATAATCAACCAGCTTATAACATCACTAGTATCTGAGATGCAGTTCATCAGGTTGCATCCTACTCCTCTGCGCAATGCCCTATCTTTGAGAGCACAAGTTGCAAATTACCTTCCTCTCTTGATTATGAGAGTCATTGCACTCCATATAAACAATCTAGCTATTACATTTTTATGCGGTTAGAGTTCAATATTATTTATTAGTTAGAAAACACTCCTCTTTGGTAAGGCTCTTTGGAGTTTGGACTTCGGATGAATTTCATTTACACTATTGAGGGAATACGAGAATGGAGTCGTCATTGTTAGCTTAGTACACATTGTTGAGCTTATTGTATCTGCCATTGTCTACTATTGTTCCAGTGTGTGCACCTTGTTCCAGGCAATCTGTTTGTTGTTTCTCCACCTGGGACGGCGTTGCATGTGAGGGAGTGTCAGCTTACTGTGCATCGGTAAATCCATTTCTTAATAGTTTAAGGTCACAAAACAATTGGCATCTAATGCAAGGCTAAGAGGGAAGAAGAAGTATACCTTGCCGAGAAAATGCCCTATGCATAGGACATAATCAATTGGCGTTGAAATGAATTTACTGTGAACTATCTCACCCAATATACGATCAATTGCCGCTCCCTGCATGAAGTATGATCCATGAATTAGTAAGGGTACATCAAATTGCAGTAGACTAGATAGATTATTTACACATTTCTGGAAACCATAATCCCAGTTACCTTTGTGACACCAACTGCTCGAACCTCGACAGAACGGCTGCCTTGGACAACATCAACTGATGCATTAGAAATCGGGCCTGTCCAGAGATGTTGCAGCATATCCCTCGCTTGAAGTTTTCCAAATTCGAGATCTAGAAGAGCATCAAGATGACATAAAACGAGAGGAGGGGGGGGGGGGGGGGGGGGGGTTGGTGATGCATCTAAGAGAAAACCGACAAGAAAAAAGTTCAAGTACCTGCATACTTGTAGTTCCATACTAGTGAAGTTTCACGGGGTTCAAAATGTGACCGAGGTGTTCGTTCTGTAAAATACTCAAACACATGCTGAAAAAGAGAGGAAAGCATCAGAATTTTGGCAGCTGAAAAAATAGAAATGGAAAGAGCAACAGTACATACCTTGACACTATCAACCCATTCCATATTTAAATGCTCTGGCATAGTCGTCATCCAGTCTCCCTTAGTAAAGCGAAGAAACATTCCGTTTTCTGCTGCAAGCCACATGTTGTACTGACCAAAGTTCTGTGAAAGCACTCACTTAAGAATTGGAGACAGTAGGGATAGAAAAAGAAGACAGAAATGGAGCTAGATGAAATACATCATCTAAGACACTTCTGCCACTTCCACTCAAGACAACAATGGTGGTCTTTGGATCACTACAGAGTGCTGTTAGGGTTTCTTTTAGCTCTGGATGCAGTTTAAGATCCATTTCTCTAATTTGATCACCCCCTCTTCTTCCTGGAGTATCCACTGGTTCAGTTAATGTTGCATTGAATCCCTGCAAACACAAATCAAAACATCTCTAACCCATTTGAAAACAAATAAAGAACGCAAGTGCCTACTGCCATCCAAGCTTTTTTGAGACACCACAAAGGCTCTAAGTCGGCAAACATCAACTACCACAAGAGATATGCTTGACTACATGCATTTAAAAAACTAAAACGTGAACAAAAGCCTAATACTTTCTTGCAATTTCGTAAAGAAAAACCGCCCATATATAACTTTCTACTGACGATGAATTACGTTTTTCATTCTTCATACATTTTTCTTGACAGACTCATGGAAATAACTTGAGAGCAAGGAGGTTGGCCGAAAAGTGACACCCAATATGGGTAATGCGCAAACCAACCATTACACCACATCCCTGCATCGGGTGAAGAGGTAAATGCATAGGGTGTAGGTTCCCCTTGGTAGGAGAGTGCAGTGGTTACCACTCTGATGAAGGTGGTGGTAGGGAGCATTGTCAACTCAAAACAAACAAACTTATTGGATTTAGACCCATCACAAAAGATACTATGGGAATACTCTACAACCAACATTCAAGGATGGTAGAATATAATATGTTGCAGAAATCCACGATCAACGTGAATACACCCCATTTCCATGCGAGTATTTAGAGAACTTTGCGAATGAAATGAAAACCCAATTGATTTACTCAATATCTTTCATTTTCAGCCAAGTAGAATTGCTCAAATTCTTTAGGCTAAAGATGAAGCAATGCGTACCAGTATAAGTAATCTGTTATTGGATTGTAAGTAATGTTCAGTTGCATCATGGACTGGAAGTGATGGTGGTACTTGTCTTATCCTTAGCTGAGCTTCAACTACGGTGTCATTCAGTTCGCTGCACACCAACAAATGTAGCTCAAAGTTCAGGTCATACTGTGGTAACGAAATGCTTTTACGCAAACTGTACTTCAAGCTGCATAGATGTAAAATAATCACTCTATTCTTAAGGCATTTTCTTTCTGCCACTCATTGCTGTACGCAAATCACGTTGAGTCGAGATCAATTGCTACAGAAGCGAAAAAACGCCCACAACATGTACTGCATTTGACCACAAAATTCCGATGGGCTTCCCAAAAAGTCTCAGTTGTCTTCACTGAAAAAGCTGCAATCCAGTTTTGCGGAGTCCATAACTAATTCTATACTAGGGGAGAACTTGAAAAACCATTTACAGATAACCAAATACACTGCTTAATCGTCAGGGCCAACCCAAGCAAACCAATTCTTGTTATTGCCTGCCTGAGGTCCAAAACTGGAAAAGGCCCCAATTTGGTGATGCGGCTAATGCTTGTAAGCATACCTAATTCTACAATGATTTACCTCCAATTGGTTGGCCCAAAAAAGTCAGCCTCAAATAAGGCACTTGAGATTTATACCAATTGTTTAAAGTCATTCATTCAGTAAGTAGCAATTGGAACCCCAACTCCAACAAGCTATATTACCGAGTCCCTAACATCCCACAAAACGCCAAAATAAACTTAAGGAGCGGATGTAGTTTGCTAACCGGCCATATCCATATTGCCCTTTCAGAGCTGAACGACAAAAAAGGATTCGTGTACCGACCCCAATTAGTTAGGGCACAAGACTTCCTTCGGTTTGGTTTAGGCTCAATCAATTTGAATAGAAAAACTGTCACGGTGAAGGTTTAGTCTGTGGTATCAGATTTATCTAGAGAGCCTACGATTTTAGAATTTAACTTTCCATTGTTGAGTGGGTTGTTAGTTATGAACTTGCATAAAATTTTCTTCGGAGAATATACATCCTAAGCAATGAACAAGCTGTATTCAGAGTATATAACTTCTATACCATGTAGAGAACACAGTTAATAGTTGAAATGCATTCGCATATTTCGGGGTAGAATTAAAGAAGTGCCCATTCCATACAGGTAACTATAGCATAGGTACAGAGATTCCTAGTAGAATTCAGATGCAATAAGCTTTATCAATCAATGCATATTGATATTCTTGCTTGGACAGACACAAACATATGATTTCCCCAACGTAACTAGACCCTCCCTTACCCCACAACTCTGACTTCAACTTATATATCTCTGGAGTATTGAAAATTCAAGGTCATTATTTTTCACACTTTTACGGAACAATCCAGGTATGAAAAATCTCATTCGGTTTCTGCTCAAAGCCGCATCACGAAAATATACCTTACGAAAGTTTCAGCCCATTCTTGAGCAGTATGGGTAGTCACATGCACAAAGTTATGCCAGTGCCGCTTCTCTCTTTCTTCAGCTGACATGTTCAAAGCTTGGCCAATAGAGGCTGCAACTTCAGTTATGTTCCAGGGGTTCACAAGAATTGCTCCAGCACCCAGAGACTGTGCAGCACCTGCAAACTACAAGCATGCACAAATGATCATAAGTGAGAGAAAAATGGAAGACAGGAACATGACTCGACTAATGTCATCGTATACTGCATGAAGTTAGTCAATCGAAAAAAACAAACTAGCAAAATCTGGAGTAAACATAGTTTGCAGTGTTTAATGGGGCTATGAGTAAATGTTTCATCGCAGTTGCACTTTTAGCAGGACCTAGAAGGTAATAGTTGATCCAAAAATTTGGCACAAAAAACATCCAAGTACTCCATTGGAACAAGAGATCCTGACTTAACATTGCAATATTTGTCCAACATGTAACACACTACAAGCCAATTCAGATAGGTTTCATTTCCCAAAAAATTAATTATGTCCCATCTCTATTATCAGCACCCGAAATGTGTAGGTTAGACTGTGTAATTAAGCAAATAAATTGTTCCAGTGTCCTGAAAACCACTAAATATAAAGGATGAAAAAGTCATGTTGTAGAACTAAATTTTTTATAAAATTAGTTGGTCAAAACCAATGTTGTGATTCATTGTCTCTTTTGTATGAAATTATTCCTTACCAAATAAAACCAGAACATTCATTGTTAGGTATTCGAAGGAATGATGCTCATTTACTTAATATATTTCAGACGAAGAAAAAGCCTAAGTTTTCGTAATCAGTATTTATCACCCAGCTTGTATGACTTAGAAAATCAATTCTTTGACTGAATTCTCTCAAAATCATAGAAGTACAGTAAAACCAAAAAATCAGTCTACAAAGACAATTACAGTTAAGATCAGAACAGACTAAGAGTTAAAAAGGTAGTGGTAATTACTTCACTCAGAATGAGAACACCTTTCTTTGAATCTTGGCAGGCCACAAACTCATAGCTGACGAGATTCATTCCATCCCGCAAAGATGTGACAAGTGCTACATCTGACCACCAGAAAAAAGAGGGTAAACTTGTAAGTCTATAATCAGTTCATTGCTATTGCATAGAATTTCAAATCAGCAAATGCACATATCCAACTACCTATAGTTCCAATTTAATGATCTAAAACAAACTCCACATCTAATCAGAAAGCCTTTCCAATTTGGTGACCTGTAACCTTCAACTGTATTTAAAGAACGAGCCGCCACAATTTAAGCAGTCTCCGAAGGAACTTGGTACACCTAAGGTTTGAATTGCAGTAAAAAATTTAATTAACTCGTTCTAATTTCAAACTAACTGAAGGGTGGTGTGGTGGACTTCCATTGAATGACTGAAGTACAATAGGCTTTCAAAGTGAAGAATAAAGGCTACAGGTCCCACAAACAACGTCAGACTACAAAGACAATAATCCTACGCCCATTGTGGAATAGACTGAAAGCAAAAGTAATCTGAATGAAGCTTAACAGAATTTTAGCTTTCTTCTTTCAATGTTGAAGAGTTTGAGAAACATGTGATTAACAATCACATAATGTAAACAATGACCAGCATATTAGGAACTTTATTATAGTTGAAGTTGCACAATTATGAACAATACATCAGACTTTATTGAATAAAACCGGAAACGTAAAGGTACATAGATCTAGGTTTAATCCACAGATTAAGGCACAAGTCACACAGCTTGCAGCTAAGAATCATTTCCTGATGCAACTCTTTTGTCAATTGCAACACACTGTTATTTCATGTTGCCAAACTAAAGGCTTAGTGAAGATCAATTTAAACATGACATTCTCAAGATCTCCGGTCAACTAAAATTAAATGTTTTAGGTATAAACTAGTACCAGTAACAGCATAGAGTGCACATAATGCATGAAAGTCGAGAGAGCGATCCTGTAGATATACAAAAAATTGCTTTAGAAAAGACTCCCATTGTACCAAACCGTGCAGAGTTTGAGCATACATTAAAGCTGAACACGAAATAGATGATTGCATCCCACCATCCAACATTCAAGATAAAAGCTGCAAATCTGTCATAGTCCGTACTCAACCTGATATTTTACAGTTGGTTATGGAATAGAAGCGAAGGATTCAGAACATTTCAGATATTTGACTTAACCCTGGCAAACAGCATACATAACGGACACAGAACAAGGGCTAGGGGAAAAACATAATAAGTTCCCATCATCCATTTCATTATATAAGAAGTTTGTTGGGTAGAAAATATCTGAAGTGCTTATGCAAGGAAAGAAGATAATGTTTCAACTTCTGAAAATAGTATATAAAAACTAGAAAATTATGGATGGCACTGGCGGCTCTATGTATTAGGGTGGGTGTTTGAACACCCTAAAACGAGAAATACTTAGAAATTTTATTTCAGGCTTTGATTGAACAGCCAGTCTTGTATTATGAACACTCATCAATTCAAGTAATTAATAATTGAACACCTAATACATTAGCCCAAAACAAGGTTCAGACTCTCAAAAATAAGACAAATAGACATAATAAAAAAATGATCTATTGATATCAGTGTCATGCTTTGCCTTTCCTATATATGACGGTCGGCGCTATATCTCCAAAAAACAAGAGCATATGCCCAAAAAGATTTGTATGAATTTATTCACCACATTTTCCCATAAAGAATATCAGTGAACCTACACGCCGGCTTAATCTTGTTTGGCTCAAAATAAAAAATATTGTTGAGAACAATCATAAAATATTATGTATTTTATATTTTTTAATTGCACTACTCAGACTAATATACAAAATTTTGTGTATATTTTGCTGGTGGATAGAGCTAGTAGAGTTCAGGTAATTCTTGAACACTCTGTTACAAATTTCTGAAGCCGCCACTGATGGGATGGACTGGTAATGAACTACCTCCAATGACAGACACAGAATCAGAACTACTACCATGTCAACATCTTGTAACACTAGCAATTTGACCTCCTAGATAAGACAGCAACAAAAATATCACCAAGATTTTAAACAAATTTGATCAAACCTAACTGTGACATTTCTCTTTACCGACTTAAAACACTAACAAATGCAAGTATACAACCTTTAATAATATTGTCTCAAAGTGTTCTTCCAGACATGCTACTGAATCTGGAAAAGATAGTGATCCAGTCATTCCAAAATGATCTTGGACAAATACACATGCAATTGGAAAGGCGCCTACCAAGTAGAACACCCTTCTCACTGAATAATTAATTGAGCAGGTAAACAACGAGCCAAATAGAGTTATGGGACTAGAAAATTAATAATTGATGAAGGAGTCAAAAAGATTCACCAGATGATGTATTGGAACAGCAGTCAAAGTCCCAAATCTTCCGTTAATGCGTCCAACAATTTCATGAACCTGGCTTGTGAGTTTTTGGTCTGTGAAAGCACATAACAACAACAAATTGAAACGCCATATTAAGAAAAAATTCATGGGATTCATGCACTAAGGGATTGAAGTGTCAATAGAGATTCTCACTGCTCATAAAGAAATGTGCATTGCTTAAATAAATGTCCTCATATGAAGCACGAATACTGGCAAACGAGGGCCGCATAGTATTTGAAAAGGATAAGATATCCAGATATCCTCAGACACTAGGTGGGATACATATCCCATACTTCGCCAGGCATGCATAATTAAAGGTATTTAAAAATTAATATCTATCTTTATTTTAGTACAAGATAATTATCGAATTCTAACATACTATTTGTGATGTATGCTTGTCTAGAATTAGAATATTGTTGTCAGCAGGCAGAATAATACAAGAATAATTTCCATACATGCACATCATTGTATCCTTAGTCAACGATATCCTACATTTTATAAACTGTTGTATTAACATATTGGTATCGTATTGTACGTTCTATATCCATGCTTCATATACATGTACCACCATGCAAGGTATACATGGCAATCGAAGTTGGCAAGAGATTGTGTAATACAATGGATTTTGATAGGATAAAATCATTTTGGAATAGAGTAGATGAAGGCTAGATGTTGACATCTTTATGGGAGCGTGTTCAAAGTTCAAATGCAAAGGAAGACAATGAGACTCAGATCGCTAGGAAGCACAGACACCTTTTAGGAGGTTGTGTACCAATGTCAAACACGTGGGGCATCAACGCTCTCTAGACACGTGGCCAACAATCAAATAAGAAGCATCCTATTTCTTTTTCAATTGTCTCTTTTGTTTTGACAGTTGACACTTCGGAAACACTCTAGAATATGCTCATAATATGTTAGGACACTCTCGGAATACGCTAGGGGCACGTTCAGGGACACAAATGAAATACTAGGCCCTAATTAAGGTCTAGGGAAGTCTTATTTCTGTGGGATAGACGATGACGCATAGATAATAAAATCCAATGATGAAGTCAAAGTCCTTATGAAGAATAACATTGGGCACATTAATATTCCGACATACATTCAGGAACATCTGTTCTTGTTGGCACAGCTATTTGCAGCAAAACAACTTTGTCGCGCCAACTGGAGTTTTCCTCGAGAAACTTTTCAAATGCCAGTATCTTTTGGGGAATTCCTTTGATCATGTCTAGGCGATCAACACCTAACATTACCTGCATGAAAACAACAAAAATAGTAAACAGAGCAGGTCTAGCTGCAAAACACTTCACCGCAGCTCTTTTGCGTAATCAAATAACCACCAAATATCCAAATAAAGTAAGAGCCGGAAGAAAAATACACCACAATTAAGCTCGTAAATAAGCAAGCACAACATGCAAAATCATATTAACATACTTTTATGTATGCAGTAGATAGCCCTCAGTACATAAAACCTTTCAATGAATGGATAGCTAGACACTCAAAGTAGAAACCTACAAAATTACACCTACAACTAATTAAGAAAGACGCAAACAACAACGTGTTTCTCAAAAAAGAATCGCTGTGCAAGTACCTGACACCACCATGACATGTGGACACGAGGTCTCACCACAGCACATCTCTTCGCGTGGGTTTTGTTTACCTTTGGTAGTCTACCAGATAAAAGGCAGGAAATGAAGCCTTGATAACTTCTATATAAGCAGTTAATGGTCATCTTCGAAAAAAAAAAAAAAAGCAGCAGCAATTAATGGCATGCCTCCACTACTAGAACTAGTAGTCTATTCTTTCTTCACCATCAACACTCACTCTGTTCGCTATAAGCTCAGCACTCTGAGGCATACTTTCCACTGCTACTCTCTCCTTCAATGAGTTGTCTTGTCTCCCTCCGAATCTACTCTATATCTCTGAGTCAACTCTGACACACTTCTAGATTTCCCATCTAACCCGCAGAATCACTTTTCCCTACCCACACAAGGCAATGCCAGCGAAATTAAAAGGTATTGCCATGTACTTCAAAGTTCAAACAGGTTTCCAAGACAATTTACAAACCTTTTGGAACATTTCATCAAAGAGTCCTTAGTGGTTGCTACAATTTCCAATTCAAAAACCGTTCTTTGCAAGTTGCAACTATCGGAAATAAACCATAATAGTTCTTCTACACATACTGAACAGTTAGCTACATTATAGAAATGACTCAACTTTGGTTACAAAAACTCATCCAAAGGTTGCAGATGAAAATTCTTAGATGACCTTTATCAAATGATATACGTAAAGCTCAATTTGAAAGTTTACTCATAGATACTACAGGAGAAACTGACTAATATAGAAGCAAGGAACACAAGATCAACCTTTCGCCCAGCAAATCTTTCTTTTAGTTCTCTGATATGCTCCTGGACTTGAGGAACCTCAAGTGCGCGGATGAATCGATCTGAATCTATTCCAATAGGAAACTGGCATTCAACAAATACGGACAAGAATAAGCTTAACAAAGGTGATGTTCAAGTGCTTCAAAATGGAGAGTTCAAAATCTGCTAGCTAACAATAGCACACTAATATTTGAGAAGCGACTTGAAGAATCAAACGTGTAAACTAATGTAATGTTCAATTTACCGCAGCCACACGAGTCAGTCTTCCTTGATCCTCTACTCCTTCAGGTGTACCTTCAAGCCCAAGAATACGAGTGCATGCACTAACAAAATGCCTTGCATAATCATAAGTGTGGAAACTGAAATAAGGAAGTCAATGAGTTGGTGTTAGGCGATTTTAAACTTTTAACTTGTAAACTGACAGCTTTAGTCTAGTCACACAAAGAAACAAGTGATGCTATAAGCTGCTTTGGCAAGAGCACTTTCAACGACTTGGTGGTGAATCTAAAGTCATATAGGAGTGGCATCAGGTACAACATTTCTAGTTGAGTTAAATAGAACGACAAGCATCTTATTAATTTAGCCAAATAACAGACAGCATAGGAAAACATGAAGAATAAGAGAAAGTGAAACATGAGGTGAGGTAGACCTTAGTTGCAGGAACCTCCTATCAAGGCCGCAAATCCACCTCAGAACCTCCCTCTCACGCTCCCAAGTCACTCTCCACGGAACCTCACTACCATTGAGAAAGGAACCCGCTCCCAACTAGAGATAGAACCTCTTAGGAATATGAATCCCAAAACAAAAGTAAAAGATACCAAGTAACAGAAATATGAAGTAATGATATGATAATAGGAAAAAATTTACTCAAATTTGTTCAAGACTTAGTATAAACGTAATATTTGCTTATACTCGCTACAGCAGTATTTGTAGTTGATATGACTAACGAGTAACAGTATTTTCTTGTAGCATATATTTATTTGTATAAATCATCCATCAACGCTCCCCTCGGTGTTCCCAAACAAAGAGCTTCTATGATCTTCTGCTCCTCCCCCGCCTCTGGCCCTGATCCCGCCCCCACCCTGGCTTCGTGCAACTAAGAGGTAGACACATGCAAAAGATATTCAGCTGTATTCTTTGTAGTAAAATATAGAGACACGTCATGGTTAAACCTCAATATATCTCAATTTTCACCTCTGACATTGTCAACAGGATTTGTGTGAGTGGTGATGCAAGTCAATGCAACTAGCTCTTTGCCTTGGACAGAAATACCCCATAAAGATAATCTTCAGGAGATCTTACAGTTACATACTAGTTAATAGATAGCCAACAAGCGTTTGACTAGAACTTCGTTTTTTTGTTGAATGAGTATATCAATTTCAATTTTAGTAGCTTGCAAGAGATGCAATTAATTTGTATAACCATCGGTAATGGTATTCACCACTTGATCAACATAAGATTAAATATGGCTGCAGTGAACTACTAGAACTTACCCAACCAGGTCAGCAGCAAGCACTGCACGCAGCAACTCTGATCGAGATGGTAGCGTCCTATGGATTTCAGAGGAAGGAAATGGTGTGTGGAGAAACCAACCAACTTTCATTTTGCTATTATAGTCCTTCAGGCATTTTGGAAGGAACATGAGGTGGTAGTCATGGCACCAAACAACATCACCCTCTTCGTAATGCTGGTTTACCACATCAGCAAACATTTGATTTGCCTTCTTATATGCAGCAAACTGGGACTGGAAACTTCTGGTAGTGGCAAGACGATCTTCTTGCGGAAGTCCAAGATAATGAAAAAGAGGCCATAATATATTGTTGCAATAGCCGTTATAGTATTGATGAACAATATCCTCATCAAGGAAAACAGGAATACATCTCTGCAATGATAACCAAAAAAAGGAAAAAAAAAATCAGCAAATTGCTATGCTCACAAGAAAACTTCATGTATTAACATCAGATTTTACTTTATCAATGTCAATAGGCTAGTAAATGCATAGGGCACAATATGAACTACAGTGGAAAGATTGAAGCCTGAAACATTGAACCTTTTCAGCCAAAGCTTTAGTTAGTGCCCTCTGCCCGGCCTCATCTGGCACATTAACACCAGCCCATCCAATCCATCTTGCCTCAAACTCCTTGACACCTGTAAAAAGTCCAATTAACACTCATTTGGTGTCTCTGTGTATGTAGAAACCGTCTGTAGCAACCCAAATGCAACCCTCTGCTATTTGGAAAACCCAAAATATAGTTGATCATAAGCATGCTAAGATTACTATGAAACATAAGAGACACAATTCTAATTCACACTTACCCAGAAGAGCACTGACTAGACCCCCGGCACTTATTTCCAGTGACCAGGACTCCTCCCCTCTCCTAACTGCAGAAACAGGCAGCCTATTGGCCACCACCAACAGTCTTTGCCTTAAGGGAATCCTATCTGGCCTTTCCCATCCCTCACCAAGTGTCTGTGCAGCCAAGGCTCCTTCCAAATATTGCTCCACGTTGGAAACCCCCAAGTTATTGTCAGTAGCCTCATTTGAATGAGAAGCCCTGCTGCTCTTTCTTAGTTCTCTTTCCCTCAAGAGCCTTTCTAGTCTACTCGTGGGGATGGAGGAGTTACCGTTGTACTTGTTCCCAGGCATATGCTCGGTCTATAACCAAACATCCAACACCAGCTTTAGGAAAGATAATAAGTCTTCTAGATTTAGATTGACACAAAATTAAGTCATCATAAAACCACAAACCCAACAAATTTTAGTGCTTACGAATCAAACAGTGATTACTGTATAATGGTAAAATTTTAGACAACCAGTAGTATAGTAATATATTCTGCAGCAGTGGAACTAAAGTTCTTAGTTTTCTACATTTTAACCGAAGCATAATCAGTAATCATAACAAAAATGCAAACAAACAATAATTACGAAATTCTGCAGCAGTGGAGCAATTTTACTAAACTGGAAAGGATTATTACTTTTGGTTAACATGAAGACAAGAAAGACAGTTGCATGTAAACAAATAGATAAGAGAGAGAATCGGATCCACAGATTTGTACGGGGGAAAACGATGGGTCTACCATGGAGTCCTGAATATTTGTCAATAATTTTAATAGCCACATTTTACACAAATAAGACCCACAACTTCATAAAACAAGTGAAAGAAACATAAAATTACATATGAGCAGAGAAAGAGAAGAATTGTAAAGAACATAATTGTGTATGTCCATATCGAGAACATGAGATAACGGGTACCCAGAAATGGTCGAGTCGAAAAAAATAGTCACTGGTTCCTTCCACTTTAGAACCTCCCACGGATACTTAACGCGTTATCTATAGCACTGCACAGCTGGATATGCACAGCGCCTTTTATCCATCGTTTACGGTTAGGACTACCGAGGTCTCTAATCCCGATGGAAAAGAACAAACCATTGCAGGGGGGAAATTTTTTATTCAGCCTAGTAACTAGACACGAAAAATCCATGTTCGTTGCCCTTTTTGAACACAATGTTGCAGAAGTCTTTTTCAGAAACTGTTGTTGAAAACAAAGATATCTATCAGTTTCACGAAACGGATATCAAAAACTACCCATCAGACAAATTTTCAATATATCCTAAACCAGTAAACAGGGAAAGAAAAACGATAACAAAATACACCAAAATTTCGAGAACATGAAAGAATCAAAACCCCGCTTGAAAAAGCACTCGAGAATCAACAGCACCCCAAGAGAAAAGATCAAGAATCCGTTGGGCAGGAAAAAAAACATCACCTTTGTTTCACCTAATTTCATACAAATGTCGATACTTTGAGACGGGTTTCAATCAAAACTCAACACTACCGTTAGAAATAAAATCCTTTGGTTTTTGCTGGGTGCGTGATGAAACCAAGTTGGAGAGAGAGAGAGAGAGAGAGAGAGAGGAGAAATCTCCAGAATCTGAGGGTGGCAGAGAATTATTATCATAGTGAGAGAAAAGGAGAGGGGGCAACCGAATCCAATCCTCGTGTAAGCTTTACAAGGGTGCACTGCAGCCATGCAGCTAGCATCAAAGATTTTTACTGAAAAGGAGATATATAAGATTTTCCAAGTGGCCAATTTGGAATCTTCAGCAGAGCCCAAGGGTTAGCCCGGTCCGGTCAATTGAATTCGATTTATGCTGTAAAAATAATTTTTTGTGAATTTCTTAGTTCCGACGTAGATAGTTGAAAAACTTGTCTTTAACTGTTCGGGAATGGAATTAATTAAAATGCGTGTAAAATGCGTATAAACTAATCCGGACTGACCTTCGGAAAAAATTTGGAATCTTTAGAAAATGCTTACGCAACAGGGGCATCCCACTTCCCCCTACATTTCGAGCATCTAACCTAATTTATTAGTGCCAATGATTGTCATTAACATATCATTATGAATACAAGTCTTCTCTCCTGTGGCATCATTCTGGTGGCTGCCCCCACTGGGGCCTAATTTCTGCTGCTTTTTAGAAATCTTTTGTTTTTTTCCCTTCTTGTTTACGTAAGCCCATATTTATTGTGTATCCCGATTCCCGAATGTAATATCAAATTGCAAAATCATACTCGTTAAGAAGAGTGAAGAATAAAATAGTAGTAGTTGATAATTGAACCACTCATTGAATCTCAGTCATGACATTTTATTGCAATCATAAGCGATTGTAAATTGAAAATCTATGAGCAAATTAAGATTGTAAGAGGAGGCCCTCTTGAGCATTCTAAAAATATCAAAGATATCAATGGGCGGTAGTTTAGCGGGTATGATGCACTATCACTAGCGTTGGGTGAGTAAGCGACCATGTAATCGAGTCTTTTTGTGGGGCGTTACGTTCATATTTCTAAAATCAAAACATAACTTGAACCTTTACACGACTTACAGAATACGTAACCTATAAATTTATATAGACATATCCACAAATCTAGAATTTAAGAAAAAGAACATATGGTGTTTAATTTGAATTTATTGACATAATCCAAAGTTCTAAAAACACAATGGTAGGGAAAAAAAATCAACCCTATGTCATAAAGTATTAATCTGCATTACCCATTTTCGTATTTCTAACTGCAAATAATAGAACTACCTATGTTTCACAGAGATTTGAGGTAAGCTTTGAACTAAAATAGCCTCATGGTTAGTCTGGTTAGTTTGGTAAATTTGCTCTCCACACAATTGACCAGGGTTCAATTCTTGAGGTCAAACCGCAAAAAAACAATTTCTTGTGAATTCCATAATTCTGACATGGATGACCTGCTTTTGACCGACCGGATCAAAGAAGAGATTATTTGAGACGCGCGTAAGCTGGCTTGGATACCTCTAACCTTCAAACCAAAAAAAACTATGATCTAAAATATATGAAGGCTGTGCACTGCAAAAAAATCTCCCAAAATATCATCAACTTGGATAGGAGAAAGGAGAAAAGATGATAAAAAAATCATGCCCAATTGTACTATAAAACCAAATCAAATCGCCAGGTGGGGATGAAAATTGACAGACAGAGACCCCGCATGCAACCTTGTTCTTTTCTCTGTCAAGCAAAAAGCAAGTGGATTAACGCATGATTTGGGTGGCACCAGATGTAAGGTTGCTGTAGGAGAGCCCGTGAAGTTTTACAACGAATTTGAGTCTAAAGCAGAGGACAGAAACAGAAACAGGGGGTGTCCTTTTCTCCCAAAAGCCATGAATATATCATGTGTCAGTGTGTGCAGTGCCAAAGAGCCAACTGGTGTTGTGGGTCCCACGAGGAGACGAATCTTCTACCGGATTCTGACCTGAAGCAGGCCCAAGAAGGTCCAACGAAAGTTTCCAGGAAAGTTAAATGAAACCGGAAAATGTCCGACGTACAGTTGTGTTTGGTCTGTGTTTTGAAATTTTTTTTGAAAAATAATAGGAATAATAAGTAGAGAGAGATAGAGAGAGAAATATTGAAAGTAAGGAGAAATTTTTTGAAAAATGCTTTTTGAATTGTAAAGAGAACAAGGCAATTCAAAATGTTCAGGATAGTTAAATGAAACAGGAAAAAACGACATTAAATGCAACTTCTTCCGTTCCAATTTATTTGTCCCAGTTCTATTCTAACTGGATAAAAAAATTACTTATATCTTTAAATTGATAATGAATTTTATATCCAATATGAATCTTGTTTGATAAATCTCAATTTGTTCTATAATACAATGTTTTCAAAATCACCTAAAACATTATAAATTACAAGATATAATCAATTGAAAAGTGGCACAAACTTCTAAAAGTGACAACTAAATTGGGACGGAGGTAGTATATACACTCTTACCGATCACTCATCTTCTATATATGTGTCGAACCTATGCATTTAATTATATGGGATGGACCTCACAAATATGTGACAGAGGAGTGATCGACCGATAGTCGATAGGCGTGTCTTTAGTATTGTTGAACGGGAAAATGTCCAAAAAATTTAAATAAATGGTTAATTTTCCTGGACATTTTCCTAGAAACTTTTCATGCCTGATGGGGTGATCGTAATTATCCAAACTGGACAGTGTGCGTGTCATTTTGGGGATTTTGTGTTCCATCATTTCTCTTAAAGTCTTAAAGTATTCTGAGATAAACTTATTCACGACCCAGTCTTGAACTAAGTAATTTCGGAGCCCAATTAAGTTAAACTTATTCACCATAAACGTTATACGATTTAAAGCAAGTCAGTTTAGTCAAAATATATAACACAATTAAGTTAATAAAGTATTCTGACATGAATTCGAAATGACATAAATCTGCAATGACACGACTCGAACACGACAAAATGTGCACTCGTATTCCTATAATTTTAGGTTCATTGAGATCGAAGCCCTTTTGCTGCCGCTACCAACATAAGTAAAGCACCTATGCCCATTACAAGGTTTTCTGGAGAATTGACCTTGGGCTGGGACATTGGGCCTGGTCAAGCATGGGTGATTCTCGGATTAGTTCTCATCTAAGGGCCCCCAATGCTATCGAGGCCCCATGTTTTATCCTTTTCTGTTAGTAAAAGGCTTCTAGAAAATATCATCCTGGCCCAATAAACTAAAACACAACCTCTCCTGGGAGGCACTCAATAATAGACACAAGCTTACATGGAAATGAATCCTCTCTGGTCCATTAGGCTAGAAGAGACGGTCGTGATTACTGATTTAGATCGTCCATTTGTTGCAATTAATGATTTGAATTTGCTTGTCAACTCTTCTTAGTTAAAGTTAATTTTTACCGGTAAGAATTGATGAGCGAATCTGAACCATTGAATATATCAATGACAGATGTGGACTCTCTCCTCCAGTCCAAAACATGAACCGGAGAGGATCTGGACCCAACTTACATACATAATGCGCTTTAAATTCTAGTTTTATGTTTGCACTTTCTTTACTCTTGCGAATTTTAGATATGTTTGTAACTTATAGAAAGAAAAAAAAAGAAAAGAAACGAAAGCGTAAATTAGGAAATTTTCACTTCCAATGTTAAGTTTTGAGGAAAAGAGGAGAGAAAATAACAAAATCAAGCACGTGCATAGTAAATTTTTTCTCTCTTTTCTCTCGTTTTCCTTAAAAGTTCTAAACACAATGTTAGTATTTTTTTCAAAAAGACGCATTCACCTCACGGTTGCCCTCCCTTACGCACATCACATAATTCGCGTGTGTGGGTGGGTGTAGAAGCGTGAGCGTAAAAGTGTTTTGGAAACACATCTCTCAACTTGCTAAAATTCGCGAGAGCGCGAGTGCATTGCGATGATTGAAAGGGAGAGTGCGGAACATTTTGAAGAATTATGTGATTAAGACATTACGTATAACTAAGCATCTACTACCAACAAGTTCCGCAAATGACTACAGACACAAACAATAGGAAATCATCAACCAGAGTTCAGTTTCCGTAGATAATAGAGGGAGCAAAAAACTCACACACGGTGAAACCAAACCGATCCATTTCGAGTACATCAACCAGATCTACGAACTCAATCACATCTGAGTTCCTCCAACAGTACTCGATTACACAATTTAAATCTGCGGCAGTATCATCTACTCCGTAGTATTCAGATGCATATCTTTATATATATATATATATTCATTTGATCATACCGCAAAAAACGATGACCTGAGCATGATTTTGATACTAATTCTGATTAACGGACCATACGAATACATAATACTATTAGGTTGATTAAGCATTAATGATACAATCACTAACGTATTACAATGTAAGAAGAAATGCTCAATTGCGCAGTTTCAAACATACGAACCCAGAAATAATATTTATCGATACCCGTTAGAGCTGATTTTTTACGGAGCCCTCTAAAATATTATTTTAAAATTTATGGATATTTTTCTATATTTTTTGTTGGACCCGAAATGAGTCCCATAAAAAATGTAGTGGATGGTGTAGTAAAAATGTGTAGTGTATATGCAATATAAATGGAAGCTGTAATCAACTCAAACTATAGATACAGGAATACGTACAGTCCATACACACACACACACACATATATATATATATATATATATAGAGAGAGAGAGAGAGAGAGAGAGGTTACCTCCAGGTTGACGAATTGCTCGGCGCCGCTAAGGTTCTACAACACGCTTTCCAATGTGTATCAGACAAAGAGCTACTGAGATTGCATTTTTGGAGAGAGAGAGAGAGGGATTTGTGCGCTTGAGAGACGATCGAAACGAAGAATTGTCGAGATAGCGAGAGATGGCTAGCTTTATATATATATATATATATATAGAGAGAGAGAGAGAGAGAGAGAGAGAGAGAGAGAGAGAGGGATTTGTGCGCTTGAGAGACGATCGAAACGAAGAATTGTCGAGATAGCGAGAGATGGCTAGCTTTATATATATATATATATATATATATATATATATATATATATATATATATATATATATATATCGGGACGGTTCAAGGAACATCCAAACAAACATCCCAAATTTCAATCTCATAGTTTTCGATCAAATTTTTATCATCCGAACCGTTCAATGTGTGCAGAATGTGATTTTAAAGGTACCCGCTAAAAATTAGCAAAAAAAATGATAGAGAAAGATTTGATTTGAGCAGTTTTTATTTAAACCGTTCAATAAAAAAACTGTTCGGATCAAGTCATTCCCGGTCTTTTTTTTTTTCTGATTTCTAATGAATACTTTTAAAATCATATTCTGATCACATTGAGCGGCTCGGATCATCAAAATTTGATCGGGAGCTATATGGTGTTTTTTTAGGTGTTTTTTTGGGTGTCTCCGGAACCGCCCCGTATATATATATATATATATATCTCTATTATAAAACAGAAGGGTGTGGGGACAAATTGTTAGAACAGCTTTTGTGTCCATGGTTTTCATCTAAATCACACAACTGTCATCCCCTTCCAATTGAAATGCGTAGTGCCATAGGCACGGGTTAGCACTAGTATGTATATATATAATGCGCGTGAAATAAACGCCTATATATGTGCTTACATGTATCTAACTAAATGCATACTACTGTACTCCTTAAACAACCGGGATTTGGCCCAATGGCATCAAATGGGTTCAACCGTATCAAGTGCGCTTAAGATATTAGGAAAAAAGGGGTTCGATTTCTCTTCAACGTAATAATCTTATTATTCTAATAACAATATTGATTTTTCTTGATAAAAAAAAGAACAAAATGCAAATAAGGAGACATCTTTCTCTTCGCTCGCCTTTAAACTAGTAATTGGAATCCATCGATCCTCTTCCTTGTCTCGGTTTGGAGTGGACGGTCAAGTTAGGACTTTTTTCGAGCCTTATTTAATACTCCCTCCGTCCCAGTTTATTTGTCTAATTTTGACATATGTGCTACAATCTATAATGTTTTACATAATTTCGAAAACATCATATTTTAGATTTAATTGAGATCTATCAAACAAGATCCATATTGCATATTAAAAACATTATAAATTAAAACATATAGACAATTTTGTAATAGGTCCCAAATAATAAAAATTAATAAACAAATCGGGACGGAGGGAGTATTTACTTTGGTAATTGAAATTGTTCAATTCTAGAGCTCGTTGAGCGCGTCAACTATTTTCAAATAAAACGTTGTTCAGATAAAGTTTGATATCCTTTCGAAACACGTTTATCTTGAGATGAATATGTTAAATGAATTTCAAACCAGTGTTTCAATTTCTTTTTTTTTTTCAAGATAAATTTGTTATGAGAGCATATGAAACAATATTTGATAATGTGATTTGGCCGGTTAATACTGTCTCTTTTTTTTTTTTTAGTGCTACAATTGATAGATAGATACACTACTCCACATGCTTGCTAGAGATGATCAATACTGCTGTTAGCACCACAATCACCTTCAAGGAACCTCACTGCACCTATTTCAAAGCGAAAGCTAAGATCTCACCGTGTACTACGGGAACAAAAGCGTATGCTAACTCTATTCAGCGATTATGAAGACTCGAACCTAAGCATTAGCGTCAACAATTTTGATCATCAAGTAGATGAGGTCAACGTTAAAAGGCCCAATGGAAGGCGTAAGCAGACCGTCCGGTCCAAAATCGAGACCAGAAAGGATCCATTCTCGAATCTATCTAGTATATAGTGGGGATGCGGTTCGGAGCATATAGTGGAGATTCCACCATGTCGCGGCAAGCCACTGTTGTCACCCACTACAACAACCGCATGCAACCAGATTTGCCAAAAAAAAAAGGGGAGCAAGGAACGGAAGATAGAAAAGGGAAAGGAAGAGAGAGAGAGAGAGAGAGAGAGAGAGGGGTGGGGAGGCGCCACCCCTGCCCCAGCAGCAACCAGAGAAGGCAGAGGGACAGGGTAGAGTACTAGGCTACAAGTCTACATTTGACTTGACGAGACTTAGGTTTTGACAACATGCACCCTCCCGTACGTTCACCCCACAAACCGGTGAGGATCTGCCGACCGCGGCCCGGTTTTGAAAACCTTCTTAAAAAATAAATAATTTATTTTATATTTTTAATCTCAAAAATAATATAAATAAAAAATAAGTTTTCAATTTTTGTTTGCATCGGATCGAGATCTTTTAAATAAGATTCATATTGTATATTTTTATATTTCAATAAATTCATAATTTTTGAACTTGAAATTAATTTTTTTAAAAATAGGAATTTTTTTTTGGTTCTAGAACGGGACCTGCCTCTATCCAATAAGTTAACTCCAGAAATTTTGTGGAGGCAGTAAAAATTACTACTCTAGTGATGAAAAACAAAATATTCTGGAATAGTTAAAAAAAATGAAAAAAAAGTAGTATTTACTAAGATTTTATTCTATTCGACTTGTCTAGTGGAATCTCGTCACCTTTTGTGGGGTTTGTCTCTTGCATATACGTTGGTCATGTTTGTCTGTCCATAACGTCAGCTTCAATTATTATAGTCTACCCTATAGGAAACACATCCACTCTACTGATCCTAAGGTGTTTGGCTGAATAAGCATGAGAAAATTGATAAATGTTGATACTTAATGGAGTTGCTTGTTCAATTCGAATTCCACGTAGGTTGAACGTTTCAAAAATTGGAACACTGAAAGGTTTGTCCGATTGTTAACTTCGAGGCTCCGAAATTAGTCAAGGTTCATGCAGGCTAGTCGGGACATCCAGTTCCCAAACAAAGAACTCACCTTCACTCTATTTTCTCGAGTCGATGAAAATAAAATAACCCATATATGCAAGTCTTTAGTCTTCATACTTGAAAAGGTTTAAGCTCGCCTCCACATTCTAATCCATCATACTCCCACCAAACTCTTTTTCGCCCTCTAGGGCCTGAAATGGTGATCGAAATCGTTCAACTTGTTATGCTTCAATAAGTTATTGGCCAAGTAAAAAATGATTCTTACACAAAATCAAATAAATAAATAATCATTGGGTCTCTGGTAGCTTGCTTGCCCTGTCCCCTTTAATCTTTGTATTCTTTTCAAAAATTAATGAAAAATCATTTCAAATAGACGATGTAAGTTTAAAATTCTTTTCGCTGTCCATTTTAAAAGACTAGCTAGTTCATTTGTCTATCGCGGTCCATTTTAGTTTGAATTAATGATACTTTTAATAAAAAGGAGAACACATTGAGCGGACCTCCCATTTGTCTATCGCGGTTCAGTAAAAACTGCTCGGATCAAGCCCTTTCCGATCATTTTTTTTGCTGATTTCTTGCGGGTACCCTTAAAATCACGTTCTGAACACATTGAGCGGCTCGGATCGTCACAATTCGACCGGAAAAGGGGAGGTCCGCACGGTAGACTGGTAAGGGATTCCTCATTGGATCCGTGGTGTGTGTGTGTGTGTGTGTGTATTTATATATTGTGAGTGTAGATTGTGAAGTCAATTCCTTTACATGGTCCAGTGGCATCCGGTTGAGGAATCACTTTTTTTTTTGAACCAAAGGTAGATAATGTTGGAATTTTATTGATTAATTGTTGGGCTTCTTATTATATTACAGGCTTTTGATCAATATATGCCGAAGGACTTTGCGGGTGATTACGATGTCTAATTTGTTACGATTAATTTCCATTGTATTTGTACAGTACTACAAATAATCCATCATCAAAATAACAAATGGGTTGGTCCGATGAAGAGTGCTTGAAATATGAAAAGGCTTTGTTATATATCTCCAAGGTCATGAGTTTGATACCTCTTAGAGCATCTCTGACTCATCTCCAAAACTCATAAATGAAGAATGAATATGATACATTGAAGGTGCTTTAACTTCTTGCGAGCCCAGTCTTAGAGTATCGTCTCAACTTAATTTAAAGGAGCCATATTCCGCAAGTAGACGGTGAAACTGGTTCTCAAAGATTAATTATGTAAGTAAATCTAAACATTATGAGTACTCATCAAAAGTTTTTTTTTTTTTTTTGGCTTTTTATAGGCATTAGTTATCAAAAGTTTCGCGTTTTACTAATGGAATCATATAGTACTATTTAAAATATTAGACTGAATTATAAGGTTAATTACGTGGGACGTCACCAACTATGTGTTTACGGAACTAATTTCATATTTTCATCCGCAAGTAAATGGTGAAATTGGTCTCTAATGGATTAACACTGGGTGGCAACAGTTGGCGATGGAGATATTTGCCGGAAGAGAGTGGAATTGGCCATTCTTTTTCTTTTAAGTTAACATTCTACTCACTTTGTTAACCACTACTTATTGTTTTCCCTTTCATGAAGTTGGTACTTTAATTTTCCCAAGCATAGGGCCCTAATGGTGAACAAGTGGCTCTCGACATAGTTCAATAGAGGAAAAAGGATTAATGTAGTTGATCCTAAGTGATTGGGACATAAGGCTTGGTTTGATTTGGTAGGGCCCTAACGGTGGGAAATTTTTTCAATGCCTAGTGGGTGCCATGTGGTGCCCGCTCGGCGCATCCGATCTGTCCATTGCGTTTTTGGATGGCTCAGATTCGGAAAGAGAAAAAAAGGAGAGAGTAAGTGTTGGGGTGAGAGGAGAGAGAGGGTTTTAATTTGAGCCGTCCAAAAATGTATTAGACGGCCCGAATATGCTGAGCGGGTACCACATGAGATATACCCACCCGCGGCACCGGAAAATTTCTCCTAATGGTGACACAATAATGGTTGTTTGATCAATAAAAGGTAAGAGAATTTTCCATATTTTATGCAGCGGTTATATTCCTTTCTTTGCAGAATTAAGAGTGCTTCCTTTTGTTATTAATATGCAGACATTACCCGTTTATCTTGGCGGCGATTGCCATCATTCTAGGAACCTCATCCAAATGAAAATGATAGGAAACAGGAAAAGTTTTCCGGAATCGGTCCAGGAAACATAAACAACGGTTCAGATTTCAAATTTATTGAATTTGAACCGTTCATTTTTTATTTTATTGAAAGGAACGGTCCGTATTAGGCCTCATTTTCAAATTAAAACCAAATGCCAACCACATGTCCTAATCAAGCCAAAATTTGGCTGTTGTAATTTGGTTATGGTAATGAAAAAATTGTTACATACATGTGCGGGAGCGAGTATCAACCTGCAACTTCAAAGATTAATTAAAAAAAAACTGCCGTTAAAAAAAAATAAAAATCTCAACCTGCAACTTCTTCTATACTAGCTTAAATATTTTCGGATGTATAAAATGAACAATCTAGATCATGAACGTGCACGCACAAAAATCACATGTTTGAACCTAATAAGTTGATCGAGTGGGAGCATGCTCGCAGTTTCGACTTGCACTGTGCTAAAAACTCTCAAGGCTGTTGAGAGTTTGTTTTCAGTCAATTAAAGTGGACGCAAAGAATGCAAATAGAAACCATGCAAATTTTTTTACATGGTCTTCCAATTGTATAAATCGAATCTCGACTAGCTAAAGATAATCAAATCAAACTTTACATAATGAACAAACTGGCCCGGGCACTCGATTGAAAAAGGCAGAGATGAGCACAAGTTGGAGGGGTGAAAGTGTAGGTGGGGGGCAACTTGGTTGTGGAATCTCATTCTCTGGCCCCGAATCCCGTAGGCATGTGGGGGACTCGTGATTACACTGTCTCTTGGATTATAAAGTGTACGGAGATTTGGTCCTCGATTTATATGCCCAGTGAAACAACAGTTGAAAGTGTAGGTCCCATTTGCCTCATCCAATGTCCCCCCCTGTTTTTCATCATCTCATCCAATGTCCTTCACAGCCTGTTTGGTAGGCGCACTAGAGCCCCGGAAAGAAGATTTTCAGTGCTAGTGAATATCATGTGGTGTTCGTTCGATACATTCGGGATGTCCATTTCAATTTTGGGCGGCATGGATTTGAAAAGAGAAAGAGGAGAGAGAGAGAGTGTTGGGGTGAGAGGAGAGAGATGATTTCAATCCGAGCCGTCCAATAGTGTATTAGACAACTCAAATGTGCCGAACAGGTGCCACATGAGAAATACCCACCTAACACCGAAAAATTTCTCCATATAAAAAAATCAACTCAAGCAGACCAATTTTACTTCAGAGTTCAGGTTTGGATGTACATGAATGTATATAGTCTATTCAAGGTTAACAGAACTGCTATAGATACATATAGAGTGTACATAAGAGTTTTGGACCTATCTCGGATCTCATAAAAAAAAATTCGAGCTGTTCATTTTGTTCAAAATGATTTGTTTGGTGTCCCTATAAAAATTAAATTCAATCAGACTAATTTTGCTTCAGAATTTAGGACTGAAAGTACATGAATGTATGTACCCATATTCTTTTCGCAAGGCTAATGTTACATCAACCACATTTTCTGTTTGCTAGAATATAATGATATAGATTAGGTTTTTATAAAATATATGACGATGTTTGAGTCGGTTTAAGAGCATCTAAATTAATTAGTTAATTAGTCTCGAAGGACTAATCTTATCATTGACTACCAAAATGCTACTCTCTTCGTCCCAAAATGGATGACAATTTTTGAAACTCGTGTCATTTTTTATCACTTATATCTTTCAATCTATAATGTTTTTCATGAGTTTGAAAACTTTGTATAATAGAACTAATCGAGAACTATCAAACAAGATCCATATTGCATATTTTTTGAGATTCATATTGAAAAATATAAGGAATTGAAATTGATACGGCAATCAAAAATTGACATTCAATTTGGGACTAGAGGAGTAGTTTTTTTTTTTGGATCCAGGACTGGGGGAGTAGTTAAAGTTGGAAAAAAGCCTTGTATGGGTTGACAACGTGATCTCACACGAGTCGATAGCACATACGATATTTTGAAACTAAAATTTACAAGCAAACAAACCCCTAAGTTTGCCTTGTCTTTTTTTTTTTTGGCCCAATCGGTAGGAGAGATATTACATCATCTATGAAGTACAAATCACGAAATACTACATCTATTATGTGAGAGTCCACAAGACAACTAAGCTAACAATTGAACCAATAAGATAAGCCCAAGCCAAATCCTTGGAGTTTAGGGGATTAGTAGAATGCGATTGAACTAAAATAATTTTTTAATGATAAAAAAGACAAGTATTATGTAACTTTTAGTCGTTTTTTTTAGCTTTTCATCTTAAATTTTAAACTACATCGTTCATCTCGATGAGGAGAGTTAAAAAATTAAAAAATATAGACCAAAGTTGTAGAAGTCCACAGAATGACGACGTGAGAGACATTGAAAAAAACTGTCTTTTTTTTGAACATTTTTCATCTTTACTGATTTTTTTTTTTACTTTGATATGTAAATTTATACTTCTGTGATTTCATTACTTTGATATGTAAATTTATACTTCTGTGATTTCACTAGTCGAGACCAACGATAAATTAATTTTTTTTACCTGAATCTAGTAAAAATTAAGAACCAAAAAAAAAAAAAAAATCCCTCGAAATACAGAAAAATTTAGGCCAAAGGGCTTTTTACTATTTTACCGTACCTAAGAAAGCCACTTATTGCATATCCTTCAAAAACCCGTTCAGTATCTCCCGTTCCTACTCGGACCGACCCAAAAACCCTCCATCTAGCAATGTCACAACCCTCAACTCTCGACCTCAGTCACATAAAGCGTGTGTGCGCGCCTCTTCAATTCACATCTCAAAAGACTAAATTTGCGAAAGTCAGAATTGAGAGCGGGAGCGCAATGCAAAAATTGAAAACGGAAGCGTAAGACATTTTTGAAGGATTGTGTGAGTAAGGTCTGGAGTCTTGACTACAAGCTATGTGGCATCACTCATGATAAGCAAGACCTGCTAAATTTTCCACTATAAATGAACACCGATCAGAAAGCAAAGCGAATCCCACTTGCCATGATAATAGGCTTTAGGCTGGAGAGGCAAATTAACAGTTCAGATTTCCCCCAGATTTCCTCCCTAGTCTTCCGCGCACATCATATCAAAATTTGTTAAAAAGTGGAGTAGTATCATACTAGTTGATACCATCATGATTCTCTAGGGTTTTGACTTTATAGATTGCTGAAGAAACTTATCAGGGAAGATGATTGAACTCATCTGCTTCACTTTTGTTAGGTTTCTATTCATAAATTCATCAGCGAATTCATGATCGAAACGATGATCGAAACGTAGCCTAACCGAAATTTCAAGTGTTGCCCCATCAATCCGGCCTATTAATCATAGAAATGATTTTCTTTTTTGAACGCACTGCTGGTTTTAAGTGTCAAAATATGTCTTGTTAAAATAAGCTAGCTTGGAAGAGTTTTTCCCTCAATCATACCTTGTTTCTAGGTATTATTCTATTGATATTTTGGAATCTAGGCTACCTTTATGTCAAGTTGGAATAGTCATGGATCTCAAGATATGTTTTTGATGGTAGAGTGAGATATAAAAGTGCTGATTTTCCATTACAGAAAATGAAAATTTCCAGTAATCTTCATTAGCCTGATCATGGATGTCATTTTTCTAATGGTTATTGGTTGCAATTTGGCAATGACAAATGACCTAAGCTCCGGAGTAATCTTCCATTTTCTTCTCGTACGTTGAGTGAGTAAACTTAAGTTACACGATCTGGAATATCATGTATTTTCACTATCAAATTTATGTTGTGGAAACAAATAAAAGGATTCATAAGGAACTTACCAACCTGGATCATGTAAATATATAAAAGATAACAGACCCAAGCTGATTATAGACCCAATCCGTAATGCAAAGAGCAAATCAAGTTCTTGGGAGAAAGAAGTTTCTCTCTCTTGACCCTCTTTCTTAATAATCAGACTAACTTGTGTAGATGAGATAAGTCTAGAATTTTCTATATTGGGTTGAGAGAGGACCTCCTCCTCAAATAGCTTAAGCATCATCTATCCATCATAAATAAATATAGCAAATTATTTATGGATCTAACCATACACATTCATTCCAGAGACACCACCACAAACACTTGCATGTGATGTTTGCTATCTAATAACATGTGGGACATAACCGCTTAATGGGTTTTCTTACAGGATATGAATTGTTAAGAGAGGAATGTTTAGAGATGCGAATCTTGCTTAGTTTAAGAAAGTGAATTTTTTTTTTTTTTGCCATTTGTTAATATTCAAGAGTATCTCATGTGGTAACCCGACCAGTAAATATTCGGCATACAAGAATAGCAATAAATCCAAGCCTTCTTAGAATGTATTCACAACCTTTCTCATCACCTTAGTGGGTTTTTTTTTATTTTTATGTAGAGCATGAAAAGGAACTGTGGATACAGTTCACAAGTCCACGAAATTTACCAATCCCTCTTACAAAAGCATACTTGGCCTGCCAATGAGTTGGCCCAACTTGAGGTGAATGTGACATTTGCAGTTATTTTCAGCACAGTGCAGCCTCAGGGAGACACGAAATCCCTCGTTTGTGTTAGATGCATATATATATTTTTGAACGGCCAAGAAGATTGTGTTAGATGCATATGAGTGTGTTTGTATGACTAGAAAGATCAAAGCCATGAAAACTTTTAAGTGCACAACAATAAGGGCAAATCAGCTTCAAGAACACTACTCCCTTCGCTATATATGCTGGTGTCTAACCCATGCTTAGAAAGAATCACTACTTACTTGGCTTTCGGAGAAGTAAAACAGAAGGGAATGGTCAATGATTATGGTTTCAGCTCCGTTTATGCTTGAAATGATAAGCCTCAAACTTCTTCTCTACAACCTGCAAAACCAAGAAGCTTTAATTACAGAAAGTGTTTAGAAAATGGTGAACAGCCCCAATACAAACTAAGTTTGTGACTTACGTGAACATTTGAGGGCGGTTACGAGAAAGCTGAGGCCGCTTTATAGGTGACAGAATAAGGTTCCTTAAAGTCATTGAAGGGTTACTGGCTCCACCTCCAAAAGCGGGACGAGCAGGAGCCCTTCTGTTGCCGGTATCAAGTGGAATTGCTGATGGTTTTGCCGGTGAGCCACCAGAGATGTCGAAGGGCCCAGAGTTAGAGGTATTCTGCCTTGGTTGAGGGCAGATATCCTCTCTTCGTACTGGAGTATCAGGAGTGAAGACCGACCAATCTGCCACAAATTAAGTCAACTAGTATTTCTTGGAAGAATTCAACCAAACACTGGTTAACCAAAAGCTACAACATGTTTTAACACATTGGAAGTGATAAGAAAACAGGAAAGCAACAATTAACACCCTTTGAGCGTCAACATGGTCTGGTAGGCAAATGCATTACACGTGGTAGTACAAACGGTAATACATGATAAATTTGTGGCACTTAACCAAAGGGCCAAAAATAGAGAAGTGTAATACAAGTACTGGCAAAAAGTTGAACAGCCAAAAATAAGAAACGTTCATGTGCTATGTGGCATTCACCATAAAATTGGACTTCAGTTAGCAACCAGAATGAATACAGCGAGTACTATTTCTTGGAAGAATTCAACCAAACATGGGTCACAAAACTAAACTCTTTGACCACGACGATGGGAAAACAAATGTGGACTCTAATCATGCTTAAGGTTGTGTTTGGACTTTAGATTTGTGGAGAATCTGCAGAGGGAGAAGGAAAGGAAAGCCATGACAGACAAATTTAACTTCAAATATCCTCCTTTTTATTTCCTACACAGATCCCCCTATAAATCAACATTCATTTACACAGCCTAAGGGAACTCCACATAAAAGATGGAAAATATTGTAGCTCTGAAAACCAAGTAGCACTTTCAACTACTTTCAAGTATGTCCAAGCATTAACGAAAATGGGATTACCTTTTCTGATTGGATCTCTGTTATCCATCATGCTAGGTGGATTAGAGAACAAATCAGGCTCAGTTGTTGAATAGAAGTTTCTTGCAGGTTGGATGGCTGATTGCTTCATTGACTCATACTCACTTCTCAGTTGATCATACATTTCATCAAGCTTTCTCTTTTGCCTGATATTATTAAATGAATGAATAATAGCTCAGGACATGGTTCATGCACTGAAGTTGTAAGTCTCAGATACTGAAAAGATCAGGTTGAATTGGGTAATACCGACCTTGATTTTTCAGAAAATTTTTCTTGGAGCTCTTGCTTATCCTTTGACAAGCTCTCAACCTCTTGTTCCAGCATCTGACACCTCTTGGCCATTTTCTGGTATGCAGTGTGCACCTGCTCCATTTTTTCTGTGAACTTCTCTTGTAGCACCTCGCATTTCTGCCTGCACTGAGATACTATTTTGTTTGCCTTAAATTGCATTTCCAGTTCCTTCTGCCCCATAAAGAACATCACGCTTCTGTATGCACTTTTCATCACTGGATATGTTAAAGGAAAATTTTGGGTCCGATGTTTACTTTCAACAAAAAAAAACTATAAAAATTTCAACAAAAACATCTACACAAAGTGGCCTGATCTACTATTTTCTCCATTTTTGGCTTTCTTTGATATTTACTAGAGCAACAATGGCTGTCCATATTCTCATCAAGGGAGGCATACAGTATATAAGCAGCCACCATAGCCGTGGAGAACGGCGATTCAGTTGCCCCCCATATGCCTTTCAACACTGTATGAGCCCCAAATAGGCGTTTTAGCAGGAATTTTATGCATTTACACATACGTAAGTTAGGAGTATAGCTTCATTCAGACTAATAAAGGATACATATCTGTGGAGATATCCCAGCCATGGCCATCTGCAAAATAATAGGTGAAAATTCAAGCAAAGCAGAGAGGGTAGGGTGACAAATTTTGATCAAGCACTAAAACAAAAATGATTAACGCAATGTAGTATTGAACTTGGAAGTTCCTGCTTACATTTATACACTCATCATTTGGATTGATATCCACAGGCTTCATAAGGCTGCCAAGTGAAAGTCATTTCAAGTTAAAAGGCATCTGAATACTGGAATGCTACAGATGATTAAGATATTCTGTAATGAGGTTTTTTACGTTGTTTTGGTTACAATGCTATGAAAGCCTAAGCCTTTGAATTGCATATCTACATAAAATTGTTGGGCAAACTCAGTCCATTGGAAAGTAAATCTAAGCTATCTCACAATATTATCTCTCCATTAAGCATTACTTGGCAGGGTGGATCAATTCTTTCCTCTTAAAACTCAGCAATCACAACAAACCTATGTTTTAACACCGACCTTTTGGAGAGCACTTGATCGCAGATGGGGCAAGCCGCATCATTACTTAGGATCTTATTGGCATCTTCCGTGCCTTTAACACTGTTAAGGAAATCTTGAGCAAATGCACCAACTTGACAGCAAAGATTATTAAAGAACTGCAGAATAAGAAAAACTACTGTACACATCTAGATACACAAGAGGTGGCCACATGTGGTGGTAATAGCTTTCCCTTCCAATTCTCGCCAGCATGCATTGCATCTCATTTTATCTTTTGAGTAGAAGTCCTTGCTCTCATACGTGGGAACCTAAAAGTCCTGTAGATAAAAACAAAAAATCAGAGCTGAGTTTTCACAAGTTCATATTACAATTGAGTCAATTAAGTTAGTTACAGACCTAGTTAATGTGTATCAAGAACAAGCACATGCGATTTGGAAATGCATGATCACTTGATTAGTATGACCAAAGTAGGAGGCAAGTTATACTCAGACAGCCAGCGATTTGGATGAAGTAAAGCACTTCGCAAGATTAAGACAGGGAATTGAAATTTTGTCAGAATTCTACTAATAGGAACACATTTTAAGTGAAACAAATTCGAATATCCTATATCAGCTGGGAATTTCGAGTTTAGAAAGCCAGACATAGGCTCCGTTCAGTTGCCAGGAATATTGTACGGGAAAGTTATTCTCAGGAAAAGTCAAGTAAAGTGAAGTAAAGGAAAAAGAAAATTATTTTCCTGTGAGTGTTCATTTGACAAAAGAATTTTGCAAGAATAATTAAGGTTTAGTTGTTCATTTGTCAGGAAAAAGAAACTTTCGGGAAAATTTTGTGAGTGTTCACTCATTTTCCTTTTCCCGCGAAGCAAAATCCTGTGTTTTTTGCAGGATCACTTTTGCAGGAAAGTAATTCCTGCAAGAAAACTTAAAAACATGTTTCCCACTACTTTCCTGCCAACTGAACACTACAAAAATCATGGGAAAGTTGATTTTCCCATTCTTTCTTGTACTTTCCTGGCAACTGAACGGAGCCATAGTGTCAAATATCATGAAGTTGATTTACAGATCAAAACATGCGCTTAATGCACAATTGGATCTAAGATTACAAGATTAGGGTTACTGTGAAAAATGCACAATAGGAGCTAAGATTAGTCTGTCTTCACAATGCATGTTTTCCGAAACTTCTAAAAGCCTCATCTACGCTAGTTTAATTTCTTCTAATTTACTTAAATTTACTAAATCAAGCAAAAGAAATCATTAGCATTTCAAAAGCACGCTATCAAAACTGACCTGAAAATCAACCCAAACCCTAACACTTCACAGAGCCTCACTTTCCTCCCTTCTCCGAAAATTTTCAAGTCAATATCAGAAACTACAAAAGAAATTTCGATTAATTACAAAATGAATCACCAAAGGTAGCATAACACTCGATGCAAAACCTACAAAATCGGCCATGCTATTCGAGTGGATTTCACTTTCAGGCCTAATCTATCCAAACAAAATTCAGTGAAACAGGTGATTAGAACTCCAGCTAATCATATTCATCATAATCCGTAGGCAAACAAAATCTCAAAAAGAAAAAAAAACGATCCTGATTTTCGAGTAGATTTGAACTACAAGCGCAACGTATCAAAATTTCACGCATTCTGCGCAGCCTCAAGAGCTGGCCATAAGAAATGAGCTCGAAAATAATGTAATCAAGTCATCGCTAATGGAGGATTGAAATTCAATCAATGCGAGATTTCGAGGCTACAAACCTCTCGAACGCAGTTAGAAATGCTTAGTCAATTTTGTCAGAGAACTTGAGAACGAAACGAATCTTCGAGCTGTTACGAACGTGTCTCTCTCTCTCTCTCTCTCTCTCTCTAATCTCCGAGCTGTCTCTCTCTCTCTCTCTCTCTCTCTCTCTCTCTCTCTCCCGCGTTTGATTAGCAGAGTGCTCTCAATCTCCTCTGGTTTTTTATGTAGAGTTAGAAATGGCGGCAAAATGGCAGTTCCGTTTGAGAACTTGACCGGTAAACATTCCGGTTTCCGGTTCTCTTCCTGCCCCAGCAGGCAGCAACCCCCGGTGCTTTTTGATTCCGTGATGGGCATCTCCTTTAGAGATGTGCACAATTTGGCAATCGATAGTTCAGATCTTAATCGAGCAATGAACGATTTAGATTTGTATGTATTCAAATTCGATTTGAGTCCTACGTGTTGAGATGAATGACTGGATCAGCAATACTGTACCCGCTCGACAGGAAGCTATCGAGCAGATCTCTGGATCCCCTTTTTCCCGAGGTGCAGTTGCAATTCGGGCCGAGCTTGCATTACATAATAACAACACCCAACTGTTCAATTAGTAAATTGGGAATTTCTGATTGACTGGAAAAAAAAAAGAAGGTAAATCGGTTTTGCTTGCACTCCCAAACAAATCCTATTAAAATTTTAATTTTTCAAGCCCGTCTAACTAACCCGTTACATTTTAAAGTTATGTTAAGCAAGTTCCTCGTAAAAATAGTTTTCAAAATCTCAACTATATCACAACTTTTATTTTGCGTTAGCAAGATCTTAGAAGGTAGAATATTTGTTATTATACATTACATTTGTTTCTTAAGCTCTAAATTGCTTGTATGTTAGAACAAAACATAGCAGGTCTTATACGGGTCGGGCCGAGTGGAGTTCTAAAGTCCATTCCACTTATTATTAAAAATGAGCTTAAAATTTCTACCAAACCCAATCCCATGGACCTAAACACCAATTCCAAACTCTTGAAAAGATGGATTTGATCGGGCGGATTAGTAGACCTGTGCACACTCCTACTTTTTTTCTTCTTCGCCATTTGAGCGGGTCCTCTTTTTGATACCTATTTCTCAACAACAAAATCAAAATTATTTTATAAAAAGGGTTTCTCACTACAACAAAGAAGTGATAACTATTATTGTTCTTTCTTAAAGATATCGTTATATCAAAATTGCGCGTGGATGAAGTTATTGGCGGAAAAAAATGAAATTCTATCTAGATTCTTGGTACTTTGAGTGCAACAAAAATATTCATTTAAGGAAGTCATGTTTCTTCTTTCTCTTTTTGAGTTAAAATTCTTTCCATTTGTGGTGAAAACCTTTGGTTTTCCACCATAGTCCGTTACGGGTCTCACTAAGCATTTTTTTGTTATAATCTGAACCGTTAATCTTGTAGAGCTTGCAAATAGTATATGTGTGCAAAAATGAGCTTCGTCGAACATCAATAGGTATATTAAAAATTAAATTTCGATTTAGGAAATGGTCAGTCATAAACAATTTAACTTCAAAATCTGTAAGGGCAAAATATTTATGATTGTTAATGGCATGCGTCAAAACACATTCGTCCATGTAATTGCGATTATTTATTTATCAAGTTGTAATTTATTTATTTTTATTTTTAGAGTGTCTGTTTTAGGACGTGGAAGAAAATCAAGAAAATATATGTATTTCCATTTTGAGAGGTCGGAAATTAGGCTTAACTCAAGGGATTCGGCATCTCCAAGGGCTTGGAAGATTTTATTTATAAAAGGACATGTGGACACAAACAAGAGGACATACATATGGAGGTGCTTTCATCTCTAGTGGTCTGTAACGAAAAAAAAGAACGAAAAAAATTAGAAAAGGACGCAGCCATATTATATTACATGGAGGAGGGTTCTTTGTTTATTTTGAATCTTGGAGTATAATGAGATCAATGGATCATTGAGTGTACAAGACATCTCCAAGAGGTTTCAGTATCTACTTCAACAATAATCAATCTATGAAGAAAAGCCCTAGGAAGATTTCTAGGCAAGTTCAAGTCCTTCGGTGGATTCCGAGAGGCAAACGGAAGGCTCGTGGATTCGAGATAGCGGTGATCAAGCATTTAGAGAGGTGTGCGTGGATTCCGAAAGAGCGTCTAGGTTTAGGTTTGTGGAGTTCAAACTTATCGTAAGAGTTCTTGTAACATCGTGTTTAGTAGTGCTTGATTTTTTCCTGTGGTTTTTACCCTTTCAGGGATTTTTCACGTATATCTTGTGTTGTGGTTTGCTCATTGATTTGCATATCTCGTACGCACATGCACTCATGATTTAACTTGTTTAATTTGGGAATAGATATATTCTTAGAAGTAATTAATCCATAGTCGCAAAATTTAATCCGTATTGAAATACGATTTTTAATTACGACCCACCATTTTGTAAACCAAAATTCAAGTTTTGATATACTATCGATATCCAATCAACCCGATTTTTTTTTCATGGGTATACTATTCTATGTACTCTATAAGATGAACGGTTTGGATTGTAACAAAAAAATGTCTTGTAGGGCCCACATGCGGTGGTTGAAACCATGGGGTTTCCAACTATGGTGGATAGAATTTACCCTCTTTCTTTTTTCCCTTGTAGCATTGCTCATCTATTGGGCTGGCTCCCACATCGGGAGTTTGGGTTTGTGTGTGTGTTTAAAGGGTTCACTCTACCTCTCCCTAGTCAGCAATTGCCTAGGTGAGTTTGGTAGGTGAAATTATCCTCTTGCCCTCTTAAAAAAAACTATGATGGTTAACTTCCATGTACTACCCCAATACATATAAAAAGCTTCCTTCTAGTACATAAACAATTAGACATTTCTTCTTTATTTAATTTAGTCCTTAATTAGGTCACATATTAACTAGGATTTTTTCGAACTCCAGTACTAGGAACAAGAATTGCATACAAGAGCTGGTTCCAAGTATCAGGAACACCACCAAGGCACCAATGGCTGCAGTCATTTCCCTTCTCACCACCACTTCCATAAACAGATGGGTGCCCATCTTTTCTCAGCTGCGATAGAGTTGTTACGTCCAGCAAAGTGACCGGACTCGACATTTTCCCCAGCACTTCCTTCACCACCGCTGCCGCCGCTGGCCTTCCACCGGGGTAGGATGGGCCGCTCAGCGGTTGGTTTTGCCCTTC
Organism: Rhododendron vialii; assembly: GCF_030253575.1. Classification (NCBI taxonomy): domain Eukaryota; kingdom Viridiplantae; phylum Streptophyta; class Magnoliopsida; order Ericales; family Ericaceae; genus Rhododendron; species Rhododendron vialii. The sequence goes on from NC_080560.1 coordinate 5,209,534, forward strand.
GCACGTTGACTTGGACTGGTTCCACTCCTTGCCACTGCTCAAAACGACATGGATCTGAGGGAATGAAATGAAATGAAATTATTCGAGTTGTAATCTGTACTTGCTCCGTCCCAAATTGCTGGATTTTTTTTACGGGACGGGAGACTTACTCGTAATGGGTGGGTGAAATGCCTTGGAAGAACACTTTTGTGGTGGAAGGATTAATGTTGGAGTCCACCCAATTTGTCCATGTTGTTAATCCCTTCTTGAAGGCAACCAAACGATCCATGTCTTTGTATGTTGTGTTCCCTTCTTCAATGTAATCCCACCTGACATGAAAACCAAACAAATCAGACATATATATGCACAATTTTGTTAGGAAATGAATGAGGCCTAGTACTGTAAATTTGTAATAGCAATTGACAATTATTTCGTTCTTTTGTTATGGGTTCAAGTTACAAAAATCAAATCTCTCCTTGTTAAAACCTTAGAATTTATAAGGCTAGATACATTGGAATCCTAAGTAGGACTACAAACGAGTCGAATCGAGCTGAGCTACACTTCAACTCATAAGAACTGGAGTATATAAGCTCATAAGAATTGCACTTATGAGGTTATAATACACTTCAGGTTCGCGAGTTTAATCAAGCTGAATATTGTTAGGTTTTGGTTCAACTACTTCACTAAACAATTCTAAAATCGAGGCTAAGATTCGGTTCGTTTACATACGAGTTGAATTTAAATGAGTCTTTACCGAGTCGAGCCTATAACAGTTCATGAACAATTTGGTCCTTAATTCTAAGTAATCCATATAATTTAACATCATGTGAGTGTGACCCAATCTCAAATATCAAATCCTTTTTTTTTTTGTTTCGGCTGTATGGGTTGTCCGGGCCAACTATGTGCACCTTGACTATTCCCTCATCCGGTCCAACCAAAGGCTGACCATCCACGCCGGGACTAGGAAATTCATAAGGAATTTCTCTCTTGCAGCCTAATTACAAGAGGTTGCAAAGTTTTGAACTCAAGATATCTGAGTTACAGTTCATCCCTGTTGTCACTTGAGCTACCCCGCGGAGTTCACAAATCGCATATACTTGATTTTCACCATTTTGGTACTTCTCTGAATATTTACTTCTGTCATGTGTAGTATTTTCTTCGTGTTTTCAAATGATCGATTAGTAAAATATTTTGGGTGGAGGATAGGATAGGACTCACGGTTGTTTACTTCCCTTGTGGAGCCACCAGTGCCAGGTATTAAAGATGAGCATGTCCACCCCTTTCCATGAATCTCCATTTGTGATGGAGTCAAGCTTTAACACTCTTCCTATCTTTTCCTCTACCAGATCAACCAGAAATGCATTACGGGATAATATCACTGAGACGTTATACTCCTGGAAATTGAAAACACCAGAAAAAATAAAATAAAAATTGGTCAGGGTTAGGGATGGAGCCAGTACTTATACTCGAGACTAGGCCAAATATTATGAAAGATACGTTATACTTTACAAGCCGATATTATCAATCTATTCTAATATATGTAAAGGAGGAGCACCACTTTGGTCTCACCCTTTTTTGTGAAGCTGTATGGGCTTCCTCTAACACCCAAAAATGCTTTATTAAATAAGTGATTTTACAATACCGCCTCCTCAAGCTTGTGTGTAAAATATTTGGGGACGAAAACAGCAAAACCACGCTATTAACCGCCGAACCCACGTCTAGGAAACTCCTGCTCCCTAGGACTGTAAATGAACCGAGCTGTTTGTAAACTGTTCGAGGCTCAATTCGATAAAGGCTCGTTGGAGTTTGATTGTTGTACCCTTCCCCTTAAAGCATTTTTTTTTCTTCTATAAAAGCCAAACTTCATGGGTAGTATCGATCGGGGAAATGTAATCGGTGATACGCCGTATATCGGCCGCTATTGAAACGTATCAGCCGATACACAAGTAAATAACGATATCAGATGTCCGAAATTCCATTATGTAATGGCCGCTATGGTAGTAATTTATTATATTGTACCAAAATCGCAGAATCAAACATAGCAGGAAAATTTACTAAACACACGAACTATTTATAGCGTTATTTACTGACAAAAGCAACAATAGATAGACTTTTATAGAATGAGTAGCTGAGTTTAATATTAACTAAAGACCGGAGTACACGCGATCGATCCATGTGCAACTCGATTTTTGCATATTTTGACAAATTGGATCAAACGACAAGCGGGAAGCTATTTGGCATATTTTTTCAAAATTTGACTTGTACACGTATCGTGTGCACCTCAGCCTTTAGTAGAATGAAAATGCTGCTAGAAGAGTGCTAGAGATTAAAACATAAAGAGACAAAAATGATTAGAATTGAAGACCCAACCGTCAAGGTAAACGTGGAGACGCCCTCTTTCCGCCCAACAAAGAAGTTTGATTTGGGAACTGCGTCATGTAACATGCATTTTAGTGATTCCCATTGATTGAGGCTAAGAGAGTCCCCTACGAACATTATTTTCTTCCCATTAAACCTCCTCAAGAATTCCTGCCCATGGAATCTGCACCACCATTTACATATACCAGACGTCAGAAATGAGATCTTTTGAACGGTAATAACAATTGTTAAAAAATTTAATTACTTTTGGTTTTGGAAAAAGACAGGAATGGAGCCAGTGCCATGAATTTCACTACACGGGGGCGATCATGTATGCGAGATAAAAAAATATAAAAAAAACGTGCATAACAACGTGAATACATTAAAACTCAAAAAAGAACTAAAATAACAACACTCCATGCTTAGTTATGTTTTTCATAAATTTACATACTGCCAAACCAGTAACGACTTACGTCAGCCTAAGTAGTAAAACGACACCAAAATTATGAGATGGAGAGAGTACCACCTAGTAGTTCACTCATGTCATCCTTTTTTTTTTACCGAGCCGAGTCTCGAACTGCTCGTGAGCGGCTCTGTTCGTTTGCAGCCCTAACCACAGGCTAAAGTGCACTTTTTACTTACAAATTTTCTACAAGTTTATCCTATGCACCATTTGTTATGCCAAAACAAGATGATTTTGGCAAGGAAGGTCGCTGTGGAGCAAAACACTTTTATATGTTTTTTTTTTTTGGCTCCTGACATTTTAACTGCCCATTGATTGTTTTATGATAACTTGGGGTGATAATATACCCAACTTGTAAAGTATATAGACAGCTACACATATTTAGTTTTGGAATAAACAAAGTGTGATGTTCGTTAAAAGTACTACCTCCAATCCACCGTCCCAAAATAAATATTCGGTCCGCAAAACGAAAACATAAAAATAATATGTTATCTACAATAAAGAATTTTAACTTTTTTCATAAATTAAACACAACTCAAGGATATCTAATAAATTGTTGAATTCTTTTTTTTGTATTATTTATAAGTTCTCGTTTTGCGGATCGAACATTTATTTTGGGACGAAGGGAGTATCTTGTTGATAGACATATCATATAAGAAAATTCCACCAAGTGGGCAGTGAAAATTGTCTCTTAAAATTAGTTGAAATGCATGTAAACTGACCCAAACACGCATGAGTTATCGAATTAAGAACACATGGTGTCTTACTACAGTATATTTTTACCTTGGCAATTCACAGGCTGTAGGTTTCCATCTGTACTTGAGATAGAGCTTATCCGGCCGTCCATTTCCTTGGCAGTCAAACTGTTGCTCGATGAACGGACACGTGGACGAGTTATAGAGAGGGTACGTGTCATCGTAGACCCAATTTCCTTGGAACAACTCACAGCCGTTTGATCTTGCTAATTGTGCTCCTGGTCTTCTTGCCTTGTTCAGCTGCTCTACTAGTATCACACAAGATGATAGCTCAAAATGTGATACCACAAACTGGAAAAGGAAATATGCAAAATAGCAAAAGATGCGAAACCCATGTCCCATTTTGTGTGTGAGATATGCATGTGGTGAGAACTATGAAACTTATTTACATGAGAGAGAGAGAGAGAGAGAGAGAGAGAGAGAGAGACGTCTTATATAATGCACTAGTTGTTTGGATTTGTACAAGGATTGCATGCCTTGAAATCTTACATATTTTCCAATTGGGCAAATTTTAGTAGGGTTTGACTTTGGTCCTAAAGTTATAATATTATCAATTTAAAATTCCAAATTTTGATTTACTATTCATTATGGTTCCTCATTTCCATCACCTTTGGTTAGTACTCTAAACCAAAATAACATGCACAACTTGCATGAACACTTCTTGAGCGTATTTCACAATTTTCACGATCACTACCAAAGATCAAAATAAAAGATGATGGATTACTTAAAGGTTTCCTATACGTTTCATCGATCTGTGGTCCCTCAAGTGTTAAAATGTATCTTCTTTCTTTCTGTTTCATATACTATTGAAAGATGGAGGACAATGTTGAAATAGATTGAACGTACAATGTTCAATCTAATAAGAAAAATGAAACTACATGAACCAAAATGTAATTTCCTCGAACTATGGTGACCAATGATGTAATCTACCATTTTACCTCCTACTCTATAAGCTTTGTTTGGGCCCCTTGCTGATTTGCGACGTAAAGCCGAGTTCTGGTATCATTCATTTGTTTCCTCATTATTGCACTTGGGTTGTAAATTTCCTCCTCTCCCTTCCAAGGGAAGTCTTGATTTTTTGCTTTATGCTGTTTGGTAAAACAATTAAAGAAATGGTAAGGAAGTGATTTCCATTTTACACATGTCGGCAAGATTGCAAGAGCTTTGATGAGCTAATGACAATATTCAGGATAGTTTGGGTGTCTAGTCCAGCTTACGCGCACTTCAACTAATTTTGGGAGATCAATTTCACCGCTCCCTATGGAGGTTTCAATTAAAGCCAATGCATATACAGCTCTTTATAGATTTATCCTAGAGGAGTTGATAGCACCTGAAAGATTTTAAACTTGAGACTTAGGAGGGAGCAAACTCCTAAATTTTAAGCCTTTTTTTTATTGAATAAAAAAGGTTTCCATTATCACTAATGATACATAAAAAAACCATGTAGTTACACAACAGGAGGAGTCATGCATTGAGGGTAGCCGTGAAGGCTGGAGCTCGCTATAACTCAACCTATATTCTCACCTCATATTTTTAGATAAGAGAGAAAATACAATAAAGACACCAAATACACCCATACCCTATATACCAACACCCACAGGCTAAATTTCAAGCCTCAACCGCTAGGCTAACTCCTTGGGAGTTATGAGCTAACGACAATATGTAACGCACCCACGTAGGAGTTATTATTCACCTTGAACCATCACACATCATGTATATGTATGGCCTCATTTGATTGTGTGCTTGTATTGTAAAAGAGAGTTAAGTGCACTACACAGCAACGCCCCATCAAAACCAACAATTTTCTGTTGAGCAATGTTTCTATTACGCAAGCAAGTGGAATGGTAGCTTAGACTTAGAGGTAACCACATGCATTTTCATGCATTTCACAAGGGTACTTTAAACTTCACCACGGACGGAACTAGAATTTTTTTTTATATGGAGAGACCATAATAGCAACAAGTTTTTTAGGTTTTATTATTGTGTTTCCTATTTAGTTTGTACATGGGGAAAACCAGGGACGGAACTAGAATACATGTTAGAATAATATTAGGAATATTATGTTACCAAGTTTTCTAGGTTTTACTATTGTGTTTCCTGTTTAGTTTAGGATATTATTTATGTTTTCTTATTGTGCCTGACCGCCTCTTTTTTCTTATTTGTTTTTTTTTAACAAAATTGAAAAAATTATACTCCCTCCATCCCTTTTTTAAAGTTCATTATTCCATTTTGGAATATCCCTTAATAAGTGTTCATTTTGTAAAGTTAGTGGGTAAAAGTTGGTGCATTTTCTATTTTGCCCCTTAAAAAAGATTCCATTTTGAGAAGTTAGTGAGTAAAAGTGTAATGATGATGTCCCCATAGAGAGTAAGTAAGAAAAGTTGAGATAAAAGTTGATGCGAAATGTGTAATGATGATGTTTTTTTTAATAAGTTGGAGTTACGAAGTAGGAGCTCATTATAAAAAATTTGGACAAAGCCAAACTAATCATCTAACTATTGTAAAAGGAGAAAGTACAAGGTAGTCGATGTCTTTCACCCTGACCCAGACGTAACCTAACGCAAACAACGACACTCGCAATAACTAATGAACTTTCAAAAACCACAGATCTGACAAGCCATACGAGTTGTTCTGCCAAAAACATCATATAGGAAAGAGCATTGTTGGCACATATATCATTATAAAGTAACATTGTCTCTGAAAGTACCCGATTTGTAGACGAAATTTTCGTCCAAAGATGAAACTAAAAACTCTCGAGAAGGCGAGAGACAGAACTCTCACATATCACGATAAGTCATTATGTAGACACTCCAATCTAGACTTCCACATTAGTTTACTTTCGACTTTTGATTTCCCAATACTAAAATAGATCAAGAGCATCCCAGGAATAATAAGTATTTGAATTTTGAGTGTTTGAAAAAACCCTTGAACCCCTAACCTTAGCCAAAAACCCTACCAGAAAGCGCTGATTTGGAGCTTGCGCGCGCAAATCAACTTGACAGATGTTGGTCAATGGTCAAAGTTTGACCGTTGACCAATGCGTGAGTATGTGGAACATGCGCGCGCTGCACCCAAACCTGCGTGCGCCGGTCAAACGGATAGGTGGTGGTCAACAGTTAAACCTTGACCGTTGACCCACGCGTGTGTTGGTATGACATGCGCGCGCCGGTCAAAACCTGTCCCCATCACCTTTATAGGTTGGGAAGCTTAGCCACCAAGTAACCCTTAGCCAACCTCGTGGACTGGCTGAGCTCCTCTCTTTGCAGCTCCATACCTACCACCTTTCTCCTATATATACCCCCATGGGTTTTCCATTCGAAAGGGTTACAAATTCTCACACATTGAGTCATCATTTTAGCTACAAACATTGTTTCTTCTTTGCAAACCAAAGAAATACATAGATATTCAAGAACATAGCTTGTTTTTTATCCTTAAAGCACTCAAACAAACACCTCAATCAAGCCTCAAACTTCAAAACTCAAGTACTCTTTCAAACTCAATCTAGGTATAGCATACCTACTGTTTTCTATTCTGATTCCTAAGGGGGGCTGGTAGGGCCAGGGCTGGTAATCAATACTAGTTATGACCTTAAAACTGGCAAGGTTTTAAAACTGTGTGAGCATTGGACCAGCGAGCGCTAGTTATCCATATGCGCGTGCCACTACGTGGCTCTGCGAGCGGATCTGCATGGGGATTGGTTCCTTGCTCTTTTTACGCTTTAATTTGTATATAGATCACTGCGAGCATGTAAATAACCACTTTACTACTTTCATTTGTTAGAATTGTTAGCTGTATTTCAATATGCACATCTGCTGCTGTGGAGTACCATTGGGATCATTCTAGATATCTTTCAGAACCCAAAAACATGTAAACCAAACATTAGTTAAATGTTTAGACACGCATGCGCTGGGGCGCCATACGCGCGCGCCAATCTGTTTCTGACCAATGAGTGGTCTTGCATGGATAACTTGGCCTTAGGTCGTTGTTTTGTCTCCACACTGTTTATGGGGTGTTTTATTAATTTGTAGAGTTTTTCAGCCTTTAAACTATATATTATAACTGCCTAAACCGCTTCGTTTGTCCTGGGTTTGCACTGGTCCTTCCAGAGCCCAGAGGTTGAGAATAAGAGTTGTGGGCTTAGGCTTACTGGCGCGCGCGGATCTTATAGAAGCGCATGCAGGTCTAGTCATTATACAGTAATTTGATCAGTGCATGCTGGTTTTCATCTGCGCATGTTACTTTAAAACAGCAGCCTTTTAGTCTGTTTAAACTCCCGCAGGAGCCTGTTTTCATCTTATACTAATTGTTTCAATAAGTGAGCATGCTATCCATCACATCCCGCAAATCATGTTACAGCTTTAATCCCCATTAATCAAACAGAATCGCAAATATTTTCGCAAATACCTAAGTAGAAACTGATCTCCGGATTGGGCAAGAGGGGCCTTAAAACTCTTCCTCTCTCGTAACCTGGCTCCCGAACCCAAATATGGTTATGACGAATTAGTTCTTTCACTTTTCCAATCAAACAGTGCGGTAGGTGCTTTGAAATACGGTTCCTTGGGTGTCGGACCTTCAAACCCAAGTGGCAATTCTGTATTTTGAGCGCTTGCCATCTGCGCTTGCGCTCCCTCGATTATGGGCCCTGCTTTGGGAAGGAACATAATCTTCTAAAGGCATGCTGCCCACACATTAATCTGAAGAGACGTGAGAAAAAAATAAAGACAAAACTAAACCATAGCCTTCCCCTCCCACCACCGTAAAGGGTGTGAAACCTTTCGGCGGGGGGGAGGGGAAAGGACAAGAAGTATATTTATGGCGGCTAGAGTTTTGAGAGAGAAAGAGAGAAGAAACTCGAATATATGTGAGTGTCTATTTTTTCTAATTTGTTTACAAGTCTTGTACCAGTTCTGGCCTTAAAACTGCAAGGTTTCAAAACTGTGTGAGCATTGGACCAGCGCGCGCTAGTTATCCATATGCGCGTGCCACTACGTGGCTCTGCGCGCGTATCTGCATGGGGATTGGTTTCTTGCTCTTTTTACGCTTTAATTTGTATATAGATCACCGTGAGCATGTAAATAACCAGTTTACTACTTTCCTTTGTTAGAATTGTTAGCTGTATTTCAATATGCATATCTGCTACTGTGGAGTATCCCTGAGATCATTCTAGATATGTTACAGAACACAGAAACATGTAAACCAAACATTAGTTAAATGTTTAGACACGCGCGCGCTGGGGCGCCATGCGCGCGCGCGAGTTTGTTTCTGACCAATGAGTGGTCTTGCATGGGTAACTTTGCCTTAGGCCGTTGTTTTGTCTCCACACTGTTTATGGGGTGTTTTATTAATTTGTAGAGCTTTTCAGCCTTTAAACTATATATTATAACTGCCTAAACTGCTTGGTTTGTCCTAGGTGTGTACTGGTCCTTCCAGAGCCTAGAAGGTTGAGAATAAGAGCTGTGGGCTTAGGCTTACTGGCGCGCGCGGATCTTGTAGTAGCGCACGCAGGTCTAGTCATTATACAGTAATTTGATCAGTCCATGCTGGTTTCCATCTGCGCACGTTACTCTAAAACAACAACCTTTCAGTCTGTTTAAACTCCCACAGGAGCCTGTTTTCATCTTATACTAATTGTTTCAATAAGGGAGCATGCTATCCATTACATCCCGCAAATCATGTAACAGAATCGCAAATATTTTTGCAAATGCCTAAGTAGAAACTGATCTCCGGATTGGACAAGAGGGGCCTTAAAACTCTTTCCCTCTCCTAACCTGGCTCCCGAACCCAGTTATGGTTATGACGAATTAGTGCTTTCACTTTTTTCAATCAAACAGTACGGTAGGTGCTTCGAAATACGGTTTCTTGGGTGTCGGACCTTCAAACCCAAGTGGCAATTCTGTATTCTGAGCGCTTGCCATCCGCGCTCGCGCTCCCTCGATTTTTGGGCCTTGCTTTGGGAAGGAACATAATCTTCTAAGGGCATGCTGCCCACACATTAATTTGAGGAGACGAGAGAAAAAAATAAAGACAAAACTAAACCATAGCCTTCCCCTCCCACCGCCGTAAAGGGTGTGAAACCTTCTGGGGGGGGGGGGGGGAAGGAGAAGAAGTATATTTATGGCGGCTAGAGTTTTGAGAGAGAAAGAGAGAAGAAACTCGAATATATGCGAGTGTCTATTTTTTCTAATTTGTTTTCAAGTCTTGTAGCATGTATAAAGGCATGTTAAACAATCAATAATACATCAATGAAAATTCCAATAATACTAAATTCTTTGATGTAAGAATATAACATAAATAGCAATGAATCTGAAACGGTACCTCACCATTGGATCAAAATTATGCCAATCACATTTTACGTCCCTTGTTGAAAGATTTGTTTATGTAACTATTAATAGTCTAGCAATTTAATTTTCTGCATAAATGTTATTTTCAACTGGGTCAAGGAGATGAACAACTGTGATTACAAAAGTTGGCTCATGATAAGCCCACAATGGCCCATGTCTGGTACATCTGCAACTTGAGAGTTGTAACTGTCAATATTTGAAGTTATTATCCAGTGGTATTAGGGCACACCAACACCACACATTTCTATACCACGAGAGATGTTGAGAGGTGTACGACAACCAAGTGGCGGTGCTATAAGACCACCCAATATTTTTTTTTCCAGAATCTGACACCATATATAATGACCTTGTTTACACCTAATTTTGGCCAAAAATAAGAAATGGTGTTTCAACGCTGTTAAAAGTAGTTAAGGCCAATGTTGGGATTAAAAGAGGCATTAGTTCAAGCCTGACGTAATTATTTGCCCGTTCTTCATATAGAGCTTGGCCCAGATTCATGGCTAATATTCGGGGAGAAGTGTGATGAGGCCTGAGCCTTTGCAATAAAAACCAACGAAACTCAGCAAAGGTCGTTTTAGGCCGAGAAGTAGTGCGTCCAACCCTGTTTAGCTCATCTTTCTCAGTAGGTCCAAATCAGTTAATGGCCTGTTTCTGAAAGGCCTGCTTCTGAAAGGCCTGCTTCTAAAAGGTCTGCTTTTAAAAGGCCTGCTTTAAAAAAGATTAGGGGCGAGTCAGGAGGCTTGGATTCTACATGGGTTGGGCTTTTGCAAGGTTCAATGAACGAACCTTATGAAAATGTTGGGCCCAACGTTTTATGGCCCAAGGCCCAGTATTCGTTTGTGTCGAATCTGAAAGAAGTCTCTAGAAAAAGAATAGCTTAAGGCTTAAGGAGAAGCTTGCTAAGAGAGGAAGTGGGTCCCATGCCACAAGTTCCAAGGTCGGCCTTCAACTCATGGCCGGCAAAAGGAAAGCTGCTCACAAGCAGATTACCTTGGCCTTGTTCAGATTGTTGCACAAAGAAGGACAGAACAAGTCCCAAAAATTCCTTTTGTGTCGAAGCTGCTTCCTTAATGGACTAATCTAGAGTCTTTAAAGCGTCTCGGGAATAGAAAAATAGCTAAGGGGGAATAGAAAAATAGTTGAGGGGTCTGCTAGTTTGCAGAAAGGCCTTGATCTTCAGTCTTGGAAGCCCCCAATATCTTCATTTTTGCAATCAGGCAAAGATATAAACATAGATCTTGGATAAAAATGCAAGAATAAGGGAGTTGGCGCACATTCATTGGAGGATATTGAAGCTGCTCAAAGCTGCCCAGGTCCAGAAGTGGATGCCTATAAATACCAAGACAGAAGGCCTTGCGAAAGGTCCACGACCTCAAGAGCCCACGGCTTATGCAATCACATTTTCATTTCTTGTAAACAATGCTTGTACTTATTCCAAAGTAGTTTAAGTTTTTATCACGATCCTTGTATCCAAACTCCGTTGGAATGCCAATGGAGTTCGTCTAATTCAAGTCCACAGTGGAGTTCACCCTTAAGCTCAAGACCCAACAGGCCAAAACCCTCCAAGGCTTGTTGAGAACCTAGAGAGACGCTTCATGTTAGGTGGTAGCTCCACCCTTCGACCCACTTTTGGAAACTAGGGTGGTGGACCTCCCCCGATGGGAGGCCAGCCATAATCCCCACATGACAGCAAATACGGGGTTCATGCAGAAAGATGCTCGGGGGGCATGGCAAGGCCGGCAGCAGCCAGACCACGTTGGGCTGGTCAGGTCGCCTCCCCTAGAGCACGCCCCCGGTAGAGAACATATCATAACATTGCTTCAAGAGCAGCTAGGACCAGAGTTTAGGCCAATGGGAAGGCTTATGTATACCAAGCCCCACTCAGATGAGGTTGATCGGTTGCAGTTCCCGAAGGGCTTCCGAGTGCTTGAATTCCATACCTTTTCTGGTGAAGACGCCAAAGAATCAACCGTGTAGCACGTGGCTCGATTCCAAGTCCAGTGTAGGGAGGCTGGCATTAGGGATGAGTGGAAGTTAAGGCTGTTTCCCAACTCCTTGACTGTCGCCGCCTTCACCTGGTACATCAACTTGCCTTCTAACTCCATCTAGACATGGTGACAAATGGAAGAGACCTTTCATCAACAGTTCTACAGGGTGGAGCCAGAGGTCCCGATGGCAGACCTTTCAGGCCTCTACTGCTGCCTTATGAAGGAGTGGAGACTTACTTGGCCAGATTCAAGAAGGCCAGGTTTAAGTGCAAGATCTCCCTACCAGAAAGGGAATATGTGCGTTTGGCCCTGAACTGCCTGAGCTTTAAGCTAAAGAAAAAGTTCTACGATGCAGAGTTCAGGGATCTCTTCGAGTTATTGTACAAGGCGGCAGGATATGAGCATATCTTAAGGCAGGAGCAAGACCGTATGACTGCCTCAAAAGGAACCTATTATAGGGACCCAAATTATGAGGTGTCCACCATAGAGCCCGATTATGAGGCTGAGGTGGCCGTCATAGAATTAATCAACAAGAAGCTCTATTTCTTAAGGACTGGCAGATTGGAGAAGCCAGACTTTGCATCATCATCGGGCAAATCAAACCGGGCTTACACGTTCAATATCACCAAGGCAAAGGTGATATTCGATTAGCTTATGGCCAACAAGCTCGTAAAACTCTACCTAGGCTATACGTTCCCTTCGCCGGAAGAAGTGAAGGGTAGAGAATATTGCAAATATTACAACTCATGGAGTCACGCTACCAACAATTGCGTAGTATTCCGAAATGATATCCAGGACAAAATCGAGCGTAATGAGTTCAAGTTCGAGCCCAAGGACAAAAAGGCCATGGGAGTAGACGCAAATCCTTTTCCATTAGGCTTGAGCACCAATATGGTATCCTTCAATATAAGGGGCATGCGTAAAAGTTCTCCAAGGCCTAAGGTCAACCCAGGAGAACCATGTAAGCAAGTCAGAAGGCTTGTTTATGAAGATCCATTTTATGAAGAAGAAGCCAGGGCTTTGGCCAGATTTGTAAAATCCTTGGTAATTTTACCAGAGGACACGCAGAATATGAACTTGTTAAGCTAGTAAATAAGAAAAGCAACGTGTTCTATCTCAGTTACTTCTCCCCCTCCATGATAGTGAGCCACGAAGTTCGCATAAGTGAGTTTTTTTTTAAGGGTAACTGAAGATGGGGGTTTTTGGCTAAGGAAGCAGTTGGCCTCTACCTAGTGGGTGCGAAGGCTAGTAAGGAAGCAGATGTCTTACATAGTTGGCCCAATCATACTAACTTTAAAATGGAAGCTATTGGTGGAGGGAGACCAAAATTGGGCTGCAATGTAAAAAAGGGATTTATCCACAGGAATGGAAACCCTACTAAGCATTATGATGTCGTGGATACCGGAAGATTTCCACACATTCCCCTTTGCCTTGGCGACCCTATCTAGCCAGGCGACGTACTCGGTATCAGGTCGCGACCATAAAAGATTTGGGCTGGGTTTGTAGTATTTGAACAATCAGGCTTGATCGAAGCGAAGGGGAGGTTCCCCTCGTAAAGAGGAAATTATGCAGAGAGTGAGGCAGGAAACTCACCGGCGAATGCTGGCCCAAGCGCCATGTTTGACTTCGCGAGCGGTTGAGGGATCAGGACCTCCATTAGAATGGATGAGACTTCTTCTTCGAGAATCTGCTTTATCTCTACTGCTAAGCTCAAAGCCTTGGGTTGTTTCTTTCTTGGAGGAGCCACGAAAGGAGATTGACCGAGAGTTATTAAGGTTTTTTCGAACAATCCTGAAGAAGGAGGTGAAGCACGTTGAACCGAGGGAACTGGCTTTATGGAAAGAGGATGAGAAGCGGCTGCGTAAGGGGAGGAAAACGTGGGGAGTTAATTAGGAAGTGGAGCTAAGAAAGGTTAGTGGAAGGTTAATGGGGAGTTAATCCCAATTGCCCTCCACCTCTTCGTTTCGCTTGAGGTGGGTTACTGGCCATGTGAGGGTAATCATAGTTTTGGTGACATCATCAGTGAAGGGTTTTTACTCTCTCAAGGGATCAAGCTCCCAAGCGACAACTGCCCCTTAAAAGGCACGTGGCGCATGACCTTGGAAAAGAAAAACGGGGCCGACTATTTGCAACCACAAATTTTCTATACGTAGCCTGTTCTAAAATTAATCACTTTCAGACAAAAATGCCCTTAAAAAAATGGACAAAAATACCCCCAATGAAACGATGTTTTAGGTCATCTTCCTCTTCATTCTTCTTCCCCAACCTACCTCCCACCTACCAATCTCCTCCACTGCATACACCAGCAACCCCCCCCCCCCCCACCACCACCTCCATAACCGCCGCACCACCACCAGTCATTGCCGCACCACCACCACCTACTATGGACAGATCAATTTGGCCTGCTTCCCTCCTGTTGTTTATCACTTTGAGCCTTAGTTGTGGTGTTTGCATCTTTAGCAGTAGTTGTAGCTGGCTTTTGAAGACAACGAGAGGCTCCAGTTGCCTAAGGAAATTCATGAGCAATTTCATCGAGTTTGGGCTGCAAATAGTGTGCCGAGGCAATTGGGTTAAGGGGAAGAACGGGTTTAGTGCTGCTTTCTGACAAGACGTTTTGCTAAAGTCGGATTCATACCCACCTTCTGCTGCTTTAGGGCTCATCGTCCTCCTCTATCGCCGCCACAGAACTCGGGTGAACACACCACCACTACCACCCAACACCACACCCACCACCATTACCAGTGTGTAACTGAAATTTTTTAAAAAAAATTCTCGACATAGTCGGATACACATTTCTGAAAAATTTAGACAATTTCAGATTTTAAAACTTAAAAATGTTTACAAATTTCAGATTCTAATACTCAAACACTTCATAACGCATATTGAAGATGCATCATGTATTTTTTTTGGGGGTCAAAAACACAGATTTTGACTGTTAAAAATGCAAAAAACGCAAATTCCGAATGCGTCATGCTCCGCAAAATGCATTCACGAAATACGCGATTAAACATCACGCAATTTGCTAATGCGCGATGGGACTGAGTTCGTCGGCGAAGAAACGCGTGATAGTTAGGTTGCAGTAGAGGAAAGAATGGGGAGAAGGGTGGTGATGGTGGGCGATGGACCGTTGGTCGTGGTGTGGCATGATAGGCGAGTAAATGTTTACATAAGCGCCCTATAATTTATCTTTGCTAAGTCTCTTTAATATTGTTACTCGAAATTTAATGCTTAATTGTTTTGTTGTAGGTATTTGGAGACTTTGATACAAAAATATGCAAAGTTGAAATATTAAACGGTGTTCGAAGTTGGACAGTTTGAATTCAATCAAGTGGAAGGTGTGGGCTACAATTCGAGTAATGATTTGCAAGTCAAATTGGCGGAGGATTGGTTCAGTGAAAATAAAGAATTGGACTTATCTATACTACTTTTAAATGTATGAAGGTGTTTTCTACTCTTTTCCTCCCAAAAATGCCCTTTACACTTGCAATTAATCTCTGCCCCACCCCACACCTCTTCTCCCACTGAAACAAAATAGTGCAACACTCCAACGAATCACCCCACACCTCTTCCCAACCGATACAGTGCAACACAAAAAACGAATATATACAAAACAACAACCGCCTCCCTTGGCCTCCCAAAAAAGCTTTACAGTCTCCCTCCATCAGAGTGTTCTCCTCAACCGCTTAACTCAGCCAACTGACAACCAAGGCTCCAACTACAACAACATACAAAAACGAACTCAAGTGCATTTCAACAAAAGGCCAAGACAGGTAAGTCATGCATTAAACTTACCTCCCTGCCCTTGATTGCAAACACTTTCCCTTCCAAAGACTCCGTCCACCAATGTCGACACCTTTGTAGACCATAATCCCGCACACAAACTGTTTGACAAAATGTACCTTTGAGTTCTTGGTAAGGCATGTATTCAACTTCCCTCCCTGCCTTTGATTTATATTGGCCTGTGGCTACTTGTGTTTTTATTTGTTTTGGAAGATTTTGTAGCCTATTTTCAGTTAGAAGTCAGAACTCATGTTTCTTGGTTCTGCTTAAGATATGGTTGGCTTAATAGTTAAATTGGCTCCGACTCTCTGTAGAGCAAAAATTTGCACACCAATAGTTTGCCAAGATATGCCTTTGAGCTCTTTTGGTTTTTATATGGTTTGGTGAGGACAAGAGGAAGATGTCGACATAACAGGAGCAATTTAACAATAACAGTCAAAGATGGGATGCTATGGTTAAAGTAAGGTGAAAGGATACACTAAGACTTTACTTGAAGCATATAAATAAATAAATAAAAACCCCTTTCCGCAAAGCACAGCCCCAAACGGCCCATTTGTGAATAGCACTTCCCCTCCAATGACTCCTTAAAACAGCAAAAAGGGAAGAAATAGTTGAAAACAAAGCGGGTCTTTAGAAGACTACAACTCGCATAAAAATACACTACTCTGCATCATATGTTTAAAACACTGTCCATTGAATTTCTATCACATACGGCTGATTATATGTCGAAAACTTCTAACTCAGAAGTGAGAAAATTAAGTCAAAGATACAAAAAAATAAGTTTGTTTCGAACTTCTACCTTTGCACGAACCATCGCAAAAATATTACCGACTATGAGTTTACGCTACGGAGATGTTGCGGTATTAGTTTTTCCTTTCCAATTAATTTTAGAAAAAACAACATTTGATCCCTTGTCATTTAGTACTCCATAGATGATGGCATGGCATTTGATTTTTCCCGTTCTTGTTCTTTGTTAATTAACTAGGTACATCGCGACGTGCAAAGCACGTCCGTCATGCCAGTTGAATAATTGAATAGTGTTGGATAATATAAACTGCTAACGAGACCTTCGTATTTTAAGACAACCAATGAGTGAACCTTAAAACTACAACTCTGACTAAGCTGATCAGAACTGGAAAATGTCTCTGAACCGCAGGCAAGCTTCCAGCAAAAAAAAAATCTTCTCTTGAGCAACTGAAGAGGGGTCCAAAGGAAAATTTCACTGTAGATGCTTCACATATCTACTGTTGAAGTCGATCGCTGCCATCTAGGAAAGCCTTATTGCAATGGTTGCTGCCAATTGCGGAGTGCTCAGGATAGAGGAACAACTTTCCTTCAAGTGTTCACATCAAGATGGTCTATATGCTCTAACAGCTAATCTTGGTCTTGGAAATAAGTTTCGTATTGAACCAGCAAGCTCATAATCAAATACCCAACAAAACAAGGAGAAAATTGGGAAACTAACCTGAAAAAGTTCAGCGCAACCATGATATGCCAAGGTATCTCTCACAAGGCCAGGATTGAAAGCAAGGTAAGGTTGGCCTAAAGCTCGTAACCTGTAATGGGAAAGTTAATTTGTAATGGGGAAGTTAATTTCAAATGAATCATCCAACCGAAAGAAAAACTGTTACAACAAAAAGAAATAGCAGTTCAAGAAAGAGCAAAAAATTCATTTCAGGAGAGAAAGCTAAAGCAAGCCAACGGATAAAGAATCATATCCCAATTGATGCAATACATCATGAATAGGACTACCATTCTAAGTGCGCAATTAATGGTGTCCCTAAGTGGCCCTGAATTTAGGTTCAAACTCGAATGCCTCAATGCAAGTCATAATCTAAATCAACTAAACACGACTTCCATCCGAAAGTCCCATACCAAATTATGGAATGATTAAACCGCTTGCACTCCGGCGGAAAAAAAGAGGACAGTGGCCTCTTACTATGATTAAAACTTTTAGAGCTCAATAATGCATGAAACATCAATCATACACACAGGCCAAAGCAGATTTCAAAATCAAATTTGATGCATGGATCTAAAACTAGACAAAGCAAATCAAACACACCTCTTTCTTAAAGGGCCTAGAAGAAGAATACAATAAAAGACATGGAAGCCGGTCCAAGTTGAACATGAGTCTTATCTCATTAGATTTGAGCCGGAACATGAAGAGAATATAAGTATTCAACTTGCACAAGCAGTCTATCTATCTCCTGTCATCAAGTTGAACCACACGGCAAGGAAAATGATTAAGATGGATGATGAGTAGGCCTACACATTTCGTGTGGAGGGTAGTGTTTGATTCTTTTAATCCAATAGTAGTCCAAACATCACAAATGTGCAAAAAACACCTTTGAACAATAAGAGTTACAAAAAGTGTAATGTACCTTAGTTGTTTTAAAGGAACCAAACATTCAAAGATTCAACAAATAGAAAGCCAGACATTGCTCACCAGAAATTGGTGTAATCCTGTAGGTTTTCTATCGAATCCTTGACCTGCAAATAAAGTTAATTGATGGAAAAATCAAAATTAGATGTTACAACAATGACAGAAGGTATAAAAGAGAAGAATAAAAGCAAGATTGTAAGAATAAGATGTATATGAAGAAGTATAAAGAGGAGCAAGAAGAGAAAGAGAAAAGACCCAAAGCAACTATACTATCTTCCGTAGGGAGGGAGCATATATTTAATGCTTTCTATAGACTTTGCGCAGAAGGGAAATAAATTCTAACCCTTAGATCAAACTCAACGTATTCCACCCTATTCATGAACAAACCAAAAGGAGATCTTAAACTACTAATAAAACAACCAAGGAGTACTAAGTATGGTAACACAAGCACGTTGAATAGTAACCTGCTCAAAAGTACATCTTCGGCTCTTCACAGTATTGCCATAACATGAAAAATCACAGTTGAGCAATTTGATTGAAAACTGAAGTACTCAAAGGGCACTAACATGGGAACTTCTATCCTTCTATTTCAGACCCAAATAGTTTCTTAAAATTAAACAATCATTTAGGCTTCCAAAGGTGGAGGCCTCCCACGATAACCAAACTATTGCCAAGACATCATAACTCTTTGGAACTGCTCACTTATATAGCTATACTATCTAAACACAAAGTAATGACCCTACCAGGTTATTAGCACAAAAGGGATCCATTTTGTTTCTAACATATTGGGAATTCTGTGTCTGTATTTCAAATCCAAATATCTATCCATAAAATTTTATGTTTTAAGTGTAACATATACCTAAATAATGAAATGGCATACAGATTGATACCCATGGCTGAAAATCATATAATATTTCATAGAATGTCCACTCATAGAATGATGACAAGAATAAAGATCTAGAAAAAATTGATGGACATGTCGATGACGAATTCCACCATAATAAGAAATATTCGATGTCTGCTCGTTCCCCATATGGATTATTACATTAATAGTTGTTGAACACGCAAACAAACAAGACTATATTACTCCTTACTTCTCACTTTCTAATACTGCACAATGGATTATCATATTAATAGTTGTTGAACACGCAAACAAACAAGACTATATTACTCCTTACTACTCACTTTCTAATACCGCACTCACCAAATCAACCAACCAGTCCAGACAACAAAATTCCTCAAAACCTGTCACAAAAACAACAAATGAAAAGGAATACTACACGATTTCAGAATAAAGCCACAAAAGCGAATATGCAACAAAAATTAGAAAGGGGGAAAACATCACCAACTAAAAATAGTATACATGCAACACGAATGGAGAAGAAAGAAGAGATGAAAATGCTTCTGGACCTTGTCCGGGTCGAGACCCAACAGATCCGTGGGACCCTGAACCATATTCGTCAAGGGCGGCCTCAGCTCCTCGCTTGGCTCCGGGATCTTACCCTGTACCATGACAGAGTTTTTTGGCCTGAAATCTCGAAATCGAAGCAGCCTGATCTGGGCCTTGGTTCCGGCCCACGAGATTTCGCTTTCGGTGACGGGAAATCTTTGATTTTCGGATTTGGTTACGGTTGGCTTCATAGTCGAAGGATCTCAGGAGGGAGAGGGAGAGGGAGACTACGAAGATATTCTCTTCATTGGGAGAGAGGGAGGTGATCGGAGCGGGGCGCCGCTTGATCGACTGATCTAGAGAGAGAGAGAGAATTCTCCAGTTAGGTCTGTGATAGAGAGGAGGGGAAAGTCGGGTGAGTAAGCGGCGAAAGCCCCATCACGCCACGTAACTGAGTTAGTGGAGGAAGCCAAATGACCATTTTGCCCAACTGACAAAGAACAACAGCTGAACAATTGAGGGCTATAATTGTCCAAATTGAATCAAAAATGGCAAGCAAAAATCAGACCAAACTGGATCTTCTTTAAGAGAGGTAGGATAAAGAAATGGACGAGACACAAGGTTTGGATTGCCTTGGCCAAGATGAAATCAGTTGGCGCCACATTCGTCAAAGGAAGAGATATGCTAGGTTTATACCAACACAAAGAGCAGAATATATTCAGAAGACAATGCAAAATAGAAAGAGGAAACGCAATGCACATTATACTTCTCCAAACACAAATCATGGTTGTGAACTCTCAGATGGGCAAACACAAAATCCATCACCACATTTCCCTCTGGAGGACAACCTAATGGATTCTGAAATGATCGGTTAGTACTTTAGAACGAGTTAATTGATTGAAACACCTTAATAGTATATACTTTCCACAAATGCCCTACCCTTTATTTGTGAATATGCCATTCATAGGACAACGACTGCGGGAAGTCCATCTTTCCCAACCACATTATCATTTCCAAATGGAGCATGGAGGCTTTTCCCTGGCAACTGGAAACGATGCATCTTTCGTATCTAATCGGCACGACGACATCTAAACTGATATACTCCCATGCAAACATTGCTAACAACAAGGAAAAAGGAAAGCCCCCTTCCGCATCCCCATCTCCTCTCTCCCTTTCTCTCTCCCACTCTCTCAATCATTGGATTCCTCCTAGCTTCATGCGTAACAATTTATTTCTTCAAATTAAGGGCAGACATTAATCATCATGCAATCCTGGTAACATGAAGGTATGCTCTCTCAAATACATTCTTTTACGGGCTTTTATAGACGCAACGTCATCGGATGGAATCCAACAAATAATTAGTTCACTCACTAATGTTTTAGTTTCCTGAAATAGTTTGCCTTGATGGATGATGAATGTCTGAAGATAGAGGTTCAGAAATTGGTGGAGGGTAACATTTAGAGATGGAGTTATTGCTCGGGACCACAGAGACTATGAGTTCTCTTCTCGAATACAGGTCATACTTCGTATATCAAGCACATTGTTTTATTTTCTAAACTTTGTCAATGCTTTGTGAATTAGAGAGATGTGACAGAAACCAATTTCACATGTACAAGGTACAAAGCCTTTTCTATAATCTTTAATTTTTCAAAAGTGGTGTAAGTTGTCTTTGGGTTTTGCATTCTTCGAAACCATTTTCCCACTGATTTGGCGTATTGTCATTAAAAGAATAGTTTCCCTTCATCTCCAAAATTGTTCTGTACACCCTAGATCTCCTATAGACAATCCATGTGAAGATGTACTTGTCCTTTTGAATTTAGCAAAGGGCTAACTGATAGGGAAAAATTATTCAATGCCCCTAGCCAACCCATGCCATGTGGTGCCCTGTGCTCCTTCACCACCACTTATTGATGTGAGATCCATGACTAAGTATATGGACCTCACACCAAGATGTACGAGGGAAAGGCCATGTCACTGAATAATCTCTCATGTGTCACCTCCACATCTTATTGACTATTAGTACACAATCCTTGCAGTTCTTGTATTCAACTCATTGCAATGCTTCAGGTTACACATTTTATATCCTGCAATCTCGGCTTTTGAGATCTGTTGTCTAGGACTCTAGGATGCTTTCTGGAGTATTGATACAAGAGACTATCTATGTACGCTTTTCGGCAACCTATTCTTGTTTTAGGTCATTCTTAGGACCTACATAATTTTGTATCCCTACGTTAAATTTTATCATTAAATTTTATCCCTACATTATACTTACCAAATGAATGGATTAGAAAACCTTGCCAAAAATTATGAACTCCTAATAATAATTAATAAAAGTACTGTATCTTATAGACCATGTTACGAGGGAATAGCATGTATCGTTCTTTACGGTTTGTATTTGATAACCATGTCTCTTTTATCTCATGCTTTCAAATATCCTCTTTCAAAAACTAATGAAGAATGCCAAAGAGGCTGAGAAAATAAAGAAAAATATTAATAATGCCAATAGAGATTCTTGAATTGGACATACGTAGATATAGGCGACAACACCAGTGAAATTGGATGTTGGTTGATCAAGCCTTATGTCTACTTCATTATACGACACGACTTGAAACTACTTGTTCCAAGATTCAAAGAGGATGATTTTTGTACGTAGCGAAGAAAAAATGAGGAATAAGCAGTTCAATGGATGCTGTGGCCTTGAGATTTATGTGCATTATTCTTACTAGCACATTTACTCATGAACTTGGTTACAAACAAATGTAGAGAATTAGATTCTGGATGAGCTTTGAACTTAATTTTTCATTTTTTTCTCCACAGGGTAAGGCTTACCATTTAACTGATCTCCCGTATATGTTGAAAGAATAGCGTCTTAACAAGAGTTCTTGCATGGTGCGCAACACACCCAACACCCATTGTGTTTTATTGAAGGCTTTAATGGTGCTATGAGCCTACATATCACATTCCATCTTTCCGTATCATATTTTTGTAGATTGTTTTTCTTGCCTTTTGGTAGAATACTTTCAATTTGTCGTATGCTGTAATGTTAAAACGGTTTTGCTATTGTCAGCCCAGTGGGCTGACGATAAATACACTAGAAGATAAGGAAAACACGTATTTTTGTGTACATTATACACCCTTTCATACATATTCATACACTTACTATTGTCAGCCCAAATTTTAGAATTTTCCATGTTAAAAACATGTAAAACACATGGTTGAGTAGTAGATAGTTCATTTCTTAGGGCTTGTTTGATAATCTAAATTCAGCACTTAATACTGAATCCATTAAGTAATAAGTGATTCAGTAGGTTTGATAATCACATTTTACATTGCTTAACAAATTAAGTACCACTTAAACTATAGGGTAAAAAGTTGAAAAAAATTAAGTAGCTTTGAGCTACTTAATTTTGGTTGAATTTTTGTGTACTTACATTCAACCATCATACTACCACCACAACCACTCCCACCAACACCGCCAGCTCCATCACTCCACCACCACCACAACTACCACCACCTCCACCACTACACCCCCACCACCACTCCTCCATCACCACCACCAGCTCCACCACTACACCACCACCACCACCAACTCCACCACTACACCACCACCACAACTCCTCCACCACCACATCACCACCACCAGCTCCACCTCTCCACCACCACTACCACTCCACCACCACCACATCACCACCACCAACTCCACAACTTTACCACTGCCGCCGCCACTACCATCACTACACCACCACCACTGCTCCTACCACCACTTCACCACCTCCACCACTCTACCACCATCACCACCACTCTACCACCACCGCCACTCCACCACCATTACTGTAACACCCGTTCCGAGCATGCACGTGCATCGCATATGACATTTAATTTTATGTTGCATAGGTCATGCTAATTGTTACACGTGTTGGGTTATCGTTCACATTTCATTCATAAATTGTTTAGCGATACATGATTAAGTTTGAGAGTTTAATTAAGTTAATTAAAAGTGTTTGACTTGGTTGGTGGAATGAAGGGTGGAGATGAGTTATGACACATTTAAACCTATACACCCAACCTCATGGGATAATTCTTCCCTAATAAATCTAGCTTCTACCGTATTCTACACTATTCCACACCCCCTCCACCGTTTCTTTTGTATCACGTAGGGAGAGAGAGAGAGAGAGAGAGAGAGGAAGAAGAAGTAGAAGAAGAAGAAGAAGAGGAGGAGGAATTGGGGAAAATCTAATTGAAGGTAAACCCTATTTTATACTTAATCTATGTTTTGGGTTTTGATCAAACATGTTTATACCTGGATATTCTTGTAGTTTAAACCCTAATTGGTTCATAAGAGAATGGATTTTAACCTAGCAAATTCGTCCATCTTTGGGACATGTCTCAATTCTGTCAATTAGGGCTTGAACTTGACTGAATCTGTTCTGTTCTTAGCGAATTTTTCTCACAGACTTTCCGACCTTGTAATTTTCTGAAATTTTTACTGGAGATGGATATGCATGTCTAGTTTGTTGGGTAAATTTTTCAGAATTTATTTCGAAGAGGGGAAAAAGTTAAAAATCGCGCACCGAACTGCTGCTGTGAAATTCGTATTGCTGACTGCACTGACGCAAGTTGGGAAAACAGTCATATCTCCTAGCTCGAGACTCGAAATCACATTCCGCTTGTTTTGCTAGAAACTAGACTTATAGAGCTTTCCAGCGGTGCAACCCATGTGCTTTGGTTATGCCTGAGCAATAACAGATTTGCTGTTGAAGTTGACCTAAAATCTGTCTCTGCACCAGTTTTGATATTATGTTAAGTTATAGTCGCGAGGCCGTAGTAAGGTTACCCGAACTCCATTTTTTATGAATGACCTGTCGATTCGAAGAGGAAGAAGTTTACTTTTCAATGGTTAAAGTGTCTTTCTTCAATTCACGATTATGTATTGGATACGGTCAGAACAGTACATGTTGGTCATGGTCTAAGCCTTATTCTTGGGAATTCTTGTATCAAATCTCATTGAATCATCTTTTGAGCATTGAAGAACATCACCCATCATTTTTATTGCATTGGTCTCATGCAGTATCATACTAGGGATGGAGATTAAAAAGAAGATCATATGCTAGATTTATTGATGCATTTTACTTGCATTTTATTATGAGTTGGAGTATGAAATATACTAAGTGTAGTGTCATTCATATTTTAGGATCGGGGGAGGAGTCTCCACCTCAAGGTTGAGAAGGAGGCGTTTCGCTTTTGTCTTTTGAATCTCTAAGGTGAGTGTGCTATTTCATTGAAGTGGCTAGCTAAAAATAAACTTATCATTTTTCTACAAATGTTGGAAATTTTGACGGTAGTGATATGGATCAAGTTGCTTGAAACATGATTTATTTCAAGAGCATGCCATAGCTGTATTGTTGGTTAGAATTGTCTTCTTCTTGATGTACACAAGAAGAGTATAAATAGTCTGTTTGTTGTACACAAACAGGGTATAAATTGTTGAAAGTACCCTGTTTACAGGGTCACGGTACCGTCATAACTCCTAGTTGCGAGGGAAGCAACCCTATGGTTTCTTGAAATATTGTGCTTATTTAATGGTTTGTGAAAAATAACTTGTTTCTTGCTAAATATGGTTAGAAGCATTACTCGATCCATGTTTGCTCGTGTAAATTGTTTTATGCTTTTTGCTTGAATGAAGTAGTAACACTCACAATCCTTCCAGCTAACTGAAGTAGAGTTTTGGTCCACTACTGGTCTGACAGGCTGTAGGAGCGAGGACGAGGGTCGACTTGGTGTCCTTTTGGCATAATACATTTTGTGATATCAATTTTTGGAGAGTTGTCATACCTTATGTGGATGCAACTCATCTTGTAAAGTTCTCTTGTAAATTTTATTTTGGAAGCCGGTTGTAATATTCTTAGTTGACTTTGTTTTGCCTTTATGAAATGAATTTCATTAAGGTTGATATTAAGTTTTCATTAAGACTGATTATGTTAATCCTTCTAGAGCGGGTCATTTCAATTACTCACCACCACTACCATCACTACACCACTACCACCACCACTCCATGTACCATTCCACCATACCACACCACTCCACCACCGCCACTACCAGCACTACACCACCACTCTACCACCTCCACCACATCCACCACCATCACCACCACCTCCACCTCCACCACTCCACCACCACTTCACCACCACCATTCCACCACCTCCACCACTCCTCCACCATTACCATAAGTATATTGTGACTGTTAGTAAATTAAGAGATAATTTGAACAAAATTAATTCATCATTTTTTTAATTCAGTGTTTAATATATTTGTCAAACAGCTTTTCAGCTTAAAAATTTCAGCATTCAGCTTTCAGTACTTAATTTTTCAGCTTTCAATTCAGTTTTCAGTTTTATCAAATAGCCCCTTAATGAGGTGCTTGTTTTTTGAAGGAAATTTTTCTGGAGATCTTCACGTGGGGAAGAATTGCACGGAGAAAATAATTGGAGTGGAAATTGCAAAATTACAATGCTACTGCATTTTGTTGTTTGGACCGAAAAAATAGAAGAGTTCTGTCATCGAATCTAGGTTTATGGACTCCATGGATGTAGAAAGTGGGGTGCCCAATGATCATTTCAAATATGTAATTTTTTTTTATCAGCAACTCATAACACAAAGTACAAAGATAATATAGGCTTGGGTACACCGGCTTAACCATCTAAGACCCTCTTCTCCTAACCACACGGGGGAAATTGATTTAGACCCAACAGGCTGAGCCCATTTCAAATATGTACTATTTCAAATATGTACTTGTAACTGCCATTTGGATTTGACATGGAATAAAATGTATTCTTGGACCATATCTTGGTTCTGCTTAAGATATCGTCGGCAATAAAACGTATTCTTCTTAAGTTAAACTTCTAAATGCTTTGGTACATGAGTCATTTTAGCTCTGACAACGCAATTTTGATATTGTTTTGTGGAAAGATAGTTCAAATTTTTAGACATGATAAGTTGCAATTGCTTTTCGTCACATGTGCCTCCCACGTGCATTGCACGTGCTCCTATACCAGTATGTATTAAATGGGCCCATTTGTTAAAAATTGGTTTGACTAAATGGTGGGCCAAGAAGGGAAAAAAGGGAGTCGGCTGGAAGTAAATAAAAAAGAAAAGAAAATAGGTTTCTTTTATGTGGACAATCAGCGACTTATAAAAGGGCATCAGTACTCACGCATGACGGGGATCTCTGACGGACGAAACAGGAGCACGCATAGCGAATAAGAGAGGGCTGTCGAGACTTTTGTCCGCGAGAGTCTTCTTCCTCTCAGGTTTTTAAGCTTTGTTCAATTACTTGCACTCCGGTAATTGATTTTAATTTAAGTTTTTAATAAAAGTTATTCGCTGGTATTTGATTAGTTGATATTTTTCTGGTTATTTTTCATCTCGCTCGATAGAAGCATGTTTCAAGTTAGAGTTTCTTTTGTTTCTTGCTTAATAATGAGTGAGTAGTCGTATAGGTAGGGTCGCAGGGTGATTAGCACACCGTGACCAGTCCGGACACTGCTCCTATTTTCAAACAATTAAAAAGACATTTTTAGATTGGTAAAATACTTCCCGCAGACGAACCCGGGCATTGTCAGAGCCCATATGAACGGGAGAATTGGTGTCCAAAACTCATTCTCTGTTTCGCAAGGGTAAACGGCAACCATAGGGTCTCGCATTTTGCGGGGTATTTTTTTCAATCCAAAGTTGAACGTTTTTAAGAACATTGAATGGAGCAGGTTAACACGGTCTGGTTACGAGTGCTATGAATCCTACGACCGTACCTCATTTTAATTATTTGAAAAGAATAGTTGTTTCCTTAAGTTTTAGTTAATCTCAATCAAATCGACAAGGGGCGGCTACCTAAGAGTCCGTTTAAATAACAACCCGAATTTTTAGTCAGTACACATCACTGTCTCTGTGGATTCGACTCTGAACTTACCGGATATTGTGCTACGTTAGTCTCAGCCCTACGCTTGGGGCAACCCATTATTTTACGTCTAGGAATCGGTCAAGCATTTTTTTTTAAATTAACGAACAACTTTAATTAAGAACAAAAGTTAAAACGAGTTGGCGAGTAATTGAACAAAATTTCAAGAACTTGAAGAGAAAAATAAACTCTGAATAAAAAATGTAAGTCAGAAAAAGCAAAAGTATTTTTTCTTCGGAACTCTCGCCGTCGCCCCATTCTTCGTTCCTTGTTTCGCCTTTCTTTTTTTTTTTTTCTGTTTCATACGTGGGAATAATGATGATTTCTGCACAGCTTCCATTTCTTTCCTTTTTTGGTCTTGTTATTGTCAGCCTACTGGGTTGACGATAAATACACTAAAGGACAAGGAAAACACGTATTTTTGTGCACTTTTTACGCCATTTAATACACATTTATACACTTACTATTGTCAGTCCATTGGACTGATTTTAGAATTTTCCTTCCTTTATAACCTATTTTCCTCCTCAGTAGAGTTGTGGGCCATGCCCATTACTCCATTAGGTCTAATTCTTTTACTTAGTCCAAGACTAAAGTCAAAATAACATGTACTGAAAAGTAGCCCTTTTGGGCCCACCATAAAAAAATGTACAACTTCTATTCCTCTGCTATCAATTACGCCTTCACAATCACGTGTACAGTTGGAACATTTTTAAGACCCAATTCTTATACCTCTAGCCATGACTTGGAATGTATTTTAATATATTCTTCAAAATACCTACAATAGGGAGATAGAAGAGGGAGAAATTGACAATAGGGAGATAGAAGGGGAAAAGGGCGGTGATGGTGGTGTGGGGGGTGGTGGTGGTGTTGGTGCTTAACAGTAGAGGAGAGAGAGAAGGGGAGAAGGAGGAGGAGGAGAAAGGGGAAGAGGAAGATGACTGTTGGGGTGGGAGGGGTATTTTTGAAAGTTTAGGGATATTTGTTAGGCTGCATTTAGAATATTGTTATAAGATTTGTGGGTTAGATTTAGAAGAGGCTAGGCTTAGGAAATTTGTGGTTGCAAATAGAAAGCCCCAAAAAAATCGAAGACCCCTCAGAAGGACAATTTTCATCCTCTGCAGTGACGACGCCGTTTGTTTGAAGATTAGGGAAATAAAATATGTTGGGGCCTGGTCTATATAAACTCGACCCAAATTGGATAGACACATGCCTCAATCCTATGGTAGGATTTAGGCATGAGGGGGCAATGTTTACACCCAATTTTGGCCAAAAATAAGAAATGGTGTTTCAACGCCGTCGAAAATAGTTAAGGACAATGTTGGGATTAAAAGAGGCACTAGTTCGAGCCCGAAGCAATTATTTGCCCGTTCTTCATATAGAGATTGGCCAATATTCGGGGAGAAGTGTGATGAGGCCTGAGCCTTTGCAATAAAAACCAACGAAACTCAACAAAGGTCATTTTAGGCCGAGAAGTAGTGCGTCTATCCCTGTTTAGCTCATCTTTCTCAGTAGGTCCAAATCAGTTAATGGCCTGCTTCTGAAAGGCCTGCTTTAAAAAAGATTAGGGGTGAGTCAGGAGGCTTGGATTATACATGGGTTGGGCTTTCGCAAGGTTCAACGAATGAACCTTATGCAAATGTTGGGCCCTGCATTTTGTGGTCCAATGCCCAATATTCGTTTGTGTAGAATCTGAAAGAAGTCTCTAGAAAAAGAATAGCTTAAGGCTTAAGGAGAAGCTTGCTAAGAGAGGAAGTGAGTCCCGTGCCACAAGTTCCAAGGTCAGCCTTCAACTCATGGTCGGCTAAAGGAAAGCTACTCACAAGTAGCTTACCTTGGCCTTGTTCAGATTGTTACACAAGGAAGGACGGATCAAGTCCCAAAAATTCCTTGTGTCAAAGCTGCTCCCTTAATGGACCAATCCAGAGTCTTTAAGCGCCTCAAGAAAAAATAGCTGAGGGGTTTGCTGGTTTGCAAAAAGGCCTTGATCTTTAGTCTTGGGAGGCCCCAATATCTTCATTTTTGCAAGAATTGGGCCTGAAAGGGAATATTGCAGGCATCAGGCAAAGGTACCAACATAGATCTTAGAATAAAATGCAAGAAAAGGGGAGTTGGTGCACGTTCATTGGAGGATATTGAAGCTGCTCGAAGCTGCCCAGGTCCAGAAGTGGATGACTATAAATACCAAGACAGAAGGCCTTGCTAAAGGTCCATGACCTCAAGAGCAAACGGCTTATGCAATCACATTTTCATTTCTTGTAATCAATGCTTGTACTTACTCCAAAGTAGTTTAAGTTTTTATCACAATCTCCTTGTATCCAAACTTCATTAGAACGCTAATGGAGTTCGTTTGATTCAAGTTCAACCCTATTTTATCTTTCTTTCCATTTTACTAGCAACGGTTAGAAATTTCTACGTCCTTATCCCACAAAGGGGAACAACGAACCATCTTGAGGCCTTATCCTTTGGGCCAAGCGCAATCACTTACTTTTAAGTTAGATTTTGAGGCACAAAGGCCTTAAAAACAATTTGGACTGCAATTCAGTCCTGGCATGCCCGCAACACTAGCTGATTTGGTTTTGCACATTTTTGTGGAGAACAGACCCGCACAATAATTTTTTCCAACTGAACTGCTAACCGTTCATCTAACTACATGGCTCTCAAAAGGTTAGCTTCAGATTATATAGAAGTTGCTCGCAAATCCTTATAGATTATATATTACAAAACCACACATTGTGTTACATGCTCAACATTCAATTTATTCAAGTGATCAAACCTGTGTAATTAACAAACAAATCCCGAGAGATAAAATTGTAGAAGGAAAACGTACGAAGTGAAAAAACCCGATAAGGCCAACATGCACCACCTATCTAATCTGTCTCCCAAATGTCTGAATCTCAATTGAGAAGGTACGTAGAGGTGAAGAAGAAGTGCAGGGTCCATCAGTGTTCTGACGTACTCTGAATTTGGCCATCACTTGTATCAATATAAAAGCTTTTTGGAAGCACAATCATCATTGCCTTCAGGTTCATTTACTGATAGTAGGCATCTGGATCGGGAACCAACAATGACTCGGGGACAGTTCTTGCTTCAAGCATGCTAACAACCAAAGACATAGCAGGCCTAACTGCTGGTGACGTGTTGGCGCACAGAAGAGCTACATTCATCATCACCGTTGCCTCTATTTTGTTGAAGTCTGAACCCAACCTAGGATCCACTAGCTCCATCAAATTCCCCTTCTTCTTCAAGACTAGTGCCTACAGAAACACCTTCCCTATGTTAGAACTCGAGTACCTAATGTGCATGGGTTTTTACTTGAAGAAGCTTCGTTTCAATGGAGGTAAAAAACATGACGGTACTGTATCACTAACAAGAAGGTAGACATTACTGCTATGATGCACAGACAGTATGTGGCATATCTCTTTACTGTAGGACATAGCTCGGACTTGTGTGTCATGTGTTAGTGAAAACACACAGGACAAATCTGAAGACAAGTAGAAACGCCATTGATTATATATACGTATGCTCATAATAGAGCTCCAACAATAACTTTGAGGTTCGTGGATGAGGTTAGCAAGTTGTTCTTCACTGCATTGTGATGCTAATGAGTTGCTCTAGTGTCTTGAATCTTGTTAAAAATAATGTATTTTATAGTTAGCGGGGCTTAGTGGGAAGTTAATCAACAAGGGGGCTCTGAGGCTATCCATAGCCCTGAAATCCAAACCCCACCCCTCGTGGGACTCGAACCTTGTTCTCCATGAAGGGGGGACATGAGCAAACCATCTCACCAAGCATGGTTTCTCTATTTTGGGTGGTTTATGCATGTTCGATTCATTAATGTGTTCGCCGTATCCCTGTGTTCGTATCCGAACCCAGTTTTTCGAAAAATGCCATTGTCCTTGTCCATATCCATTTCAATGTGCTCCCCATTTGCATGCAGGAGTCCCATGTCTGTGTCCGTGCCTCTAAGCATCACTATTACTTTCCAATTTTTTTTTTCCCGATAAGTCTATTACTTTCCAACTTGTTTAAGAAGGTTTCAAGTTATGTTCTTTGATAAGAGGTGTGTTGGAGTTTGTCTCATATCGGTTAATTGTTTCCTCCAAAACTAGTATATGGGCCTGGACGGCCTATTCACTCATTGCCAATTATTTTGAGTTGGATGCTTTAACATGGTGTATAGCCTTTCTCCCAAAGCAGAGCAGCAAAATGAGTAAAGACTTAAGTCATGTTCCAACAATTTGATATTTGTATGAGTCTCATGATAGAGTCTCGATTCCTACATCGTGGTTATATGTTGACAAGAGATGTAGACGTATCAGGTAACAAAAAATGCAAGATTAGAAAGAGATGGATCAACATACCCAATCAAGAAGATATAAACAGTCCTCTTGTGCTATGTAACCAGTGATGCTTCTCCCACTAACAATCTCTAATGCGACTATTCCGAAGCTATAAACGTCTGCTTTGTCAGTCAAGTAACCACGCATAGCATATTCAGGTGCCATATATCCGCTGCATGTAAGCAATTGTCACATAAAATTTTGCTATGTGCATGATTTAAAGTCCGATACATTATATTCTTATCTATAGGGAACATCATAAAATCAGTTGGAGCCTTATCTCACAAGAGGTTACCAGTGTTTATGATGTAAGCAATTGTCACATAAAATTTTGCTATGTGCATGATTTAAAGTCCGATACATTATATTCTTATCTATAGGGAACATCATAAAATCAGTTGGAGCCTTATCTCACAAGAGGTTACCAGTGTTTATGGTCAGCACACCTAATAACTACTATAGCTGGGAAAAAAAATCTTTTTATCAGCAACAAAAAACAAAAAGTATGGAAGTAAGAATGAAGAAACTATATATAACAAAAATATAGCATGGACTTTGAATGAAGTGTGGGGACTCACTAGGTTCCAGCAATTCTGGTGCTGATGTGGGTATTGTCCTCTTCATCAAGTTTGGCCAGACCAAAATCAGAAATCTTTGCGTTAAGATTCTTATCAAGCAGCACATTAGTGGCCTTGATATCTCT
The DNA here is from genome assembly GCF_030253575.1 of Rhododendron vialii. NCBI lineage: Eukaryota > Viridiplantae > Streptophyta > Magnoliopsida > Ericales > Ericaceae > Rhododendron > Rhododendron vialii. Next base: position 5,241,965 of record NC_080560.1, read on the forward strand.
GTGGACAATCTTAAGTCTTGCTTCTTCATGGAGATAAGCCAAACCCCTAGCTATGCCAATGCAGATCTTGTACCTTGTCAACCAATCCAATTGCAACTGGCATCCTTCTGGGCCTTCAAATCACCAAATAAACATGCATACAGACATACTAGTCAGCTAAAAGTCGGAATTTTGGGAGAATTTCCGTTCAAACTTTTTAAGGGAGCTAAGAAGTTGCAAGTCCCAAACTCCCAAAAGGAATTGATGAAGAGCGACGAAGCGAGTTGTGTGATGCGGAATGTTAATGTCCTAGTCGCCGGAGTTTTCTTTTTATTTCCATTAGGCTAAATGTTTGCTTTTATTTCCATTAGGGTTATGAGTCTATGAATAAGATGTTCAGCAATGTTAAGACTTGATTAATGAGAATTCGAGATCGAATTAAGGTTTTGACCCTTGTGTGGGCCTCTCTCCCTTTCTCTCTCTTTCTTGTCTGCCATCATTGTGCGTACAAAATATCTGTGTGCGTGGATGCTATTCTATGGAAGGCAGTTAAAAATAAGGTTTTAAAGTTTACCAAACAAAGCACGAGCAAGACTGTTGTTTTCCATGTACTCGTATACCAGCAACAATTGATTTCCCTCGATACAACATCCATATAGTTTTACAAGATGAGAGTGCTGCAAAGCAGAAATCATTCCTATTTCATTCACAAACTCCCGATTTCCTTGCTTCGATTTGGAAGACAGCTGCTTTACAGCAATTACAGTGCCATCTGATAGAAGTCCCTACAGTTTTCATATTAGACAGAGAATGCATTATGATAGTTAGATGTGATGATGAATCTGGGAAGAGCAACCTACATGTAGAATACCTTATATACAGAACCGAAACCCCCTTCTCCAATCTTGTTAGCATCATCAAAATTATTTGTGGCAGCTTTAATTTGCCTCAAGGCAAATGAACCAGTCTGCAAGTCTAGACCCTTCAGATCTGTGGAAGAAGCCAAAAAAGATAAGTAGCGTTCATACGACAAAAAAAAAATGACAAGCGATTATCCTGATTGCTAGTGAAAGTGCTAAATGGTTTGATATCTGAACAATACTATCATCTAACAAGTTTAGATGCATGAAGACATTAGTGTAAGATTACATAATGGTGAAGGGACAAAAGATTTGAATAAATACCGAGAAGTATGTAATAAGTTAGAAAGATTAAAATGGACATGGTAAGAAAATAGCTATTTAGCACCATTTTAAGGTATGCAAATACCTTGTTCCATGTTGTCTTTGCGGTTTAGAAAGCCTCTCCACCAAAAAGTACTGAGAAGCAGGATGATAGCAAAGGCTACTGCAGCCACGATCCCAACCACAATGCCTGCAGATATTCTTTTTGTATGTTTTGGTGGCGGTACATAATCTGCATGGAGGAGGGAAAAAATTAAACACAAACGAGATGATATTAGTGGTCTTTACTTAGCACAATGGCAAGCACTATTTGCGTCAAAAAATTTGAGGTAAGGCTTTTAGGTATATCCCTACTACCTCTCCCAGACCCTATAAGAGCAGGAGCGCGCTTTGTGCACTGTGATGACCACTAAGATGATACTGTTATGGTGACCAACCGTTGAAACCAATTTATTAACACGAAACAAATGAAACAATATTTGATGCAGGACGATTTAAAAAATGAAATAAAGGATAATAAAACCCTAGGTATCCCCAAGCCTAAGGACCCCAGGGCATCCATGTGCCTAAAGAAGTAATGATATCCCTGTACCAAAACCATAATCAAACTCATATATTTCATCAACTGACTTAAACATCATATATAGAATCCTTAAAGAGCCTCTTCCAAGATAATAAGAGGATAATGATAAGAAACCTAACCTAGACTCAAAATAGGATAACTTCCAAAATAACAACTTAAAACTACTCAGGAAAATGCTAAAAACTACAGTAAATAGACAACTACACCAGGATTAATATCCTCCAGGATCATAGGCAAATAACTTGTGGGGCCCATGGAGTTCGCCTTCCCAATCTTTATCAATAATAGTACTAACACTCCAAATTGAAAAAAGTTCTCTAATTCCAGGAGAAACGCGTCACACATGTATTGATGCATTTTGAAAAACGTCTGAAACCTTTTAGCCAGCATCCTATCAAAACTGCTCGGATGAAGCCCTTCCCGGTCATTTTTTTCACTGATTTCTCGTGGGGACCCTTAAAATCACGTTGTGCACACATTGAACGGTTCGGATTTTCAAAATTTGATCGGGAAATGAAAGTCCCGCATTTTAACAAAGTGAGGGATCCCTCACTTGATAATTTGTGTGTGTGTGTGTGTATATATATATATATATATATATATATGTCAAATTCAAAGTGAATTCGACCCCAGAATTGCTTGGATGTGATCAATTTTTTTATTAGGGTATTGAATAGTTACAGGAAAACAATTGAAGTGGGATAAGGTAATCATGAAACTTTGACCAATGTATCTTTTGCAGTTCGTAACTTCGTACGATTTGTTGACCTTAATTCATTAACAATAGACAGGTGAGATGCCCGGAGAGTTGAAACTATGGTTATCCAAATTAACACTTAAATTTAAATTGTGTAGTTAAACATTCAATTGCAACCAAGGCATAAAGGCATAACCATTTGTCTAATGAACATGACAAGATATCCGTTTGTGCCATGATCTAGTTATATATTTCTAGAGCAAAGCAATGAAAATCAGGTTAGCAAAAATATGTTCCATTATGGTAATGGGAATTCATAATGAACGTAATTAGTAATCACCAACCACCGACAGTTTTACCCGTGAATAGAGTTCATCTCTTAACATCCAAAACTTTTGAAAAGAGAAAACACAAAAGGTCAAAGGAACATTTCATACGATATATATGATCAATAGTTTCCATATGGTTCCCCATTGGCCCGCCATGAAAAAGGACTTACTTTTCCTTAACTCATCTCCTTAAAGACAACCACCGAGTAGCACGTTTAAAAGCTGTGCATACATTTTCTGTTCCTAACATATTATCACAAGAAGTCACAAGAACTTGAAGTTCAAAGGAGTTCGATTCAGCTTACCAAGCTTGTTCACAGAAATAGCTGAAATGAGAGGACCATAAACTCCTCTAGTGGGGATACCGGTTGTCCCTTTTCCGGCCCAATACAAGCGGATCTCCAGTGTACCATGAGTCACTACTGCAGTATAATTTTTTATGATTGCCTGGCCAATGCCACCTGCTTCATCTGCTATGTTAAAATCCTTCTGCTCCAGCTTTCCCTAAAACAATTTTCTTACAAGGTCATATGTAATTTTGTTAAGCTTTCTTGATTTTTAAAAACTATGGAACGTCACATCCATGAGAATGAAGTACTTCCTCCGGCGCTTATTGTTAGTCCTCTATTCCCATTTGGGATGTCCTAATTAAAACATTGTTCCTCCTCAACAAGTCACAGGAAAATATATTTACTGGGGATAAAAGTACTAACGAATGAGAATAAAAGGGTATTGCTGGAACTAATGCTATGAACTATGAGTTCAACGACACAATAGCATGCTCCCTCAAAAAGTTGCATCTCTCAAAAGGGACTAGCAGAATGGGACGGAGGGAGTACAAGATTGCCGGAAAATCCCATCTTCTCCTAAAAATCAACATAATCTGCATGAAACTTTTGGGTTCATGAAGCATGATTCAGCTTTGATTTGCCACTTTGCTAACTCAGGGGCTCCGGAAACTGCCCCCGTTACCTAGACAAGGGCATTATGGTAATTGGTGATGGTAAATCCCCAGGTTTATACAATGTACTATATGTAACCGATGTAACTAGTACATTCATTCGTACATTAAATTTTTTTTTTTGAAACGGCAAAATATTATTAAGAGAAACTCGATAATGGGTACATCGAGGGAGGAGGGGGAAAAAGAGAAGCGGAAAGAAAGGGGGGAACTTCCAACACTAAGTGGAGAAGCCAAAAGAAATACAAATTGGAATTCAGTCACCACTACAATGCCAAAACACTACCAGCTTGATCTATCAACCACCTATCAAACTAATTTCTAGAAACAGCACTTCTAATCTTGAAAAGCTTCCAACCCACAAACGTATTTTCATCATCCCAAAGTATGTGAGACAGCCATGCTGGTGAAAACTGGTGAGCCATGGATGTACCCCATCCACAGCTTGATTTGTGTCATACTTTTCTGTTTGTGTTCCTTGCTTTATTTATTCTTCGAGTGATTGTGTGCGTACCCACACACTTAACAGTACCTATTCCTTATTTATCTTCTCTTTCAGCATGACAAACAAGACATTTTTAATAATAATTTTTTTATTCTTCTTTTGTTGGTCTTTTATGCTTCTTTTGTTCTTGTCTTCTAATTTAATAAAGAATAAGTTTTTTACAACTTACCGAAAGATTTGTTAGAATCTAATCCAACAGGTTTTCTCAGTCAAAACAGGATCCTCAGAGATATAAAAGATACAAAAATGTATATTTTGCTTCACAACTTAGAATCTAATTGATTTTGTTTAGTATATTGCAAGAATATCCGAGAAAAGAAAAAAAAAAAAACGGAAAATGAAACTTACCTGAATGTAAATATCAAATATGCGTCTTCCCAGGCTGCTATATGCACTGCCATCATTAAACATAATTTCTGCAAAATGAAGGTTTACAGTGTAGCTTCCATTTACCAGGCAGAACCCATAATACGTCAGTGATATGGGCGAAATCCGTGCATCCACGTACAATGGCGTTTCTTTCACAGAAATTGTTGGTAGCAGTGACGACTTAACAGAATCTCGGTTGTGATCATTGTCCAAGAAGTTGCCAGTGCTACTAAACGCCCAGTTGGTTTTACTTTGGTAGAACTTTGAAGGCCTAGCTGGATCTCCATCAGATTCATACGTCATATTTCCACCAAGAGATACTTCTTTACCACCACAATTTATGTAAAATGAAGACCAATCTGATAAAACATAACAAGATCATGTCTACCGTTTAATAAACAGCACAGGCCTTTCTAAAAAGAGGCTGTGCCCATATTGAACAACAAAGGTTCTTCTACACTCCAAGTCCAATATATGGGTTTGACAAATAGGTTTTAGATTTTGAGACACATCATGGAAGCTCCTAGCACATTATGTACGCAACGCAAGCACATCATAATAGAAACCACATCTAGACAGTAATCGGCAATAAGACAGTTACCTCTGGAGGCTTGAACTCTAGCCTTTCTTCAGAAAGTACAAACAATTAGAGAGAGAGAGAGAGAGAGAGAGAGAGAGAGAGAGAGAGGATGATTTCGCTCAGATTTCCATGTCAAGAGACACTTTTCATGGACATTTTCTGTGCATTTCAAGAATCGAACCATCCGAAAATGATATAACAACATTGTATCTGTGTTATAAATGTAGTATAACTATATTTAACATATTTCTAGAATTAGCTTCTACAATAGGCATATTTGGTTGCACGTTTTATAAGTTTCAATCAAGGTCTGCATTTCAGAGATAAATAGAAAACGATAAATGTAGTCCATTTTAACATCCTTAGTGTTAGACAAACTACTTTTTAGATTTGTCATGTCCCGATATTCATGTCAAGTTGGTTGCATGTCCCATGACCAATGGCGGTCCTAGGATTTGCTTCACGTGGGGGCACATTATACTAATAACCTTAAGAAAAAATTGAAATTAAGTGCAAAGGGACAAACCATGGAGTATTGAATTGTAAATTTCATTCATTGGGTAAAAACCAAGTAAAGAAATGAAGGCCTAATTTTCCCAAACAATCAAGAAATATATTACGAACCTTAAAAGAAAATAATAAAAAGTCCTAAATTATGTAGCCCTAAATTAAAACTCCTTTCAATAAAATGTTACTTTTGCCATGTAGCCCCAAATTTAATTGATGTTTGGTGAGGAAAACGGTGAGGTGACGGGTGACGACCACAGAAACGAGCGATCGGCAATGACAAAGTAAATCAAGTGTCGAGCGAGTTCTCCCCATTGAGTTATTTGTGTGGGTTTCTTGTTCTCCCACTCATTTTTGCCAAACCCCGACCCCCCACCCCCCCGCCCGATTTTTGCATAAAAAATGAACTATAAATTAAAAAAAAAAAGAACAGAAAAAGGGGTGGGGTGGGGTGGGGTGGGGGCACGTGACCCCACATGCCCCTTTCTCGGTCCGCCACTGCCCATGTCTATGTCTATGCCTATGCTAATTACGGCTTTCTTTATAGTTCAAATGACAACATTAATTACCCAGAGCTATGACATCAAATAGCAGTCTACAAAATAAAAATATTTGTAACTTACTTCGTTCGCAACGAAAGCTTCTCAAGCTCAAACAGGAGACATTTCCACTGGAAAAACAATGAGATCTTGAATTATTCAGCAATTATACCTTGAGCTTCTAGGAGAGATGCAAACAAAAGGAAATAAACTATAGCGATAATACCATGATCAAGCTTCTTAAAAAGGTTAGGAACTTACGACAAATTACCCTTTGAAGAGCTTCCAAACAAGTTCCTGTAGTGAAATGGAGAAAGTGAAGACCTCACAGAAGATTTTTATCGTATTATATTGACTGAGTCATAAGATCTTACTTATTCCTCTGTTGGCAATCTTGGGACGTCCCAAAGCTAAAGTTGTTATATGAAAGATCACTGCAGGAAGAATTCACACCGTGATTTACCCATTAGTTGAATGTCACGAAAGATAGGAATACGTTTATGCATTTCAGCAGATAACATAATTAGAACGAAAGTAACAGCTTGGCCTTCTAATCAAGTAATTTTGCTCTTAAGTTTTTTCTCACCAACAATATCAGCCTTCAGGGTAGAAAATATCAGCCTTCAGGGTAGAAAGTACAAAACATAAAATTGTTGACTTCCCATTCAATTTATCTAGTGTACTAGAATTGTTAACCCAGCTACTCCCTCTGTCCCAAATTCTTTGTCCGGTCCGCAAAACGGAGTGTTAAAAATAATGCAATTTTTTCAAGAAAAAATTAAAATTTTTTTTACAAATTAAAAATACTCATTGATATCTAGTAAGTTGTCGAAAAAACTTTTGATTTTTTCTTGCAAAAATTGTATTATTTTTAACACTCCATTTTGCGGACCGAACAAAGAATTTGGGACGGAGGGAGTATTTAATTTAATCACTCGAAATCTCAAGGGCCGTATTGTTGTATATCTGTCAATGCCTTCTAACATTCTGATGCCTTCTAACCCCGCTATTTAATTTTGTTGAACCAAAACACACACACACATACATGCGAATTGAAAACAGTAAAGAATCAACACACAAAATATAGGTGGTTCTCTGCACTCCTCAACCCACGGGCTTTCAGCCTAGTCCCCTTCACTGGATTCGTGATGGGCTAGTTGTCGTCGCTCCGCTCCACTCTTTCTGCTCCGGCAACTGGTCTCTTTCTAAAACTTCTTAGTATCTCTTCATATTAAAATATGAGTCAAAAGTTCTAACAAATTTAATCACTCAAAATCTTAAGGGCCGTATTGTTGTATATCTATCAATGCCTTCTAACATTCTGATGCCTATTTTAGTTTCCGCTATAGCTAATTATGCAAATGAGAACCGTTATCCAAAAATGCATTTGAGATATTCTCAAGAGAACTAAAGCTCAATTAGAAACTAGGAATGCATTCTTTCATAGAATGACCAAGACCATAAGGTATTACTCCAATCTACATCTTCAGACACTAAATGGTTTATGGATAAAAAATGCACTTCACACCCACCAGAAAGGCCAAACGCAAAGAAAACTAATACGTAATTCACAGTGTGACAGCAGGAGAATTGAATATTGCATAACATAGACAGGATAAAAAGTAGTTTAGGCAGCTAACTTACATGTAATTTGAAGTTTCCAGCATCCAATGAGGCACAGGTCCACTTAGCAAGTTCCCAGTTAAATACCTACAACAAAAACCAGTCTTAATGATTCCCTCTTGCTATGTGCTTTTTCACGTACAAGAGCACAGTATTGTGGCAACAAATAAATCATTAATCATACAATTATCTATGTTAACAATGCAAGCGTTTCCAAATGGAACACTTGACACATGGACTTTGACACACTATCTTGCTGAATTTTGCTCCAAGTTTGGCTTTGCAAGCCTAAATCCTACTTTTAGCCCGGATACAAACTTACAACCAAGTTTGGCTTTGCAAGCCTGAATCCTACTTTTAGCCTGGATACAAACTTACAACCATATTGAGCATGATCAATTGATAAGAGTGTGGACAATTGTTTTTAGTTGAAAACTAACTTCTTCTTCATCAAATAAGGAATCCATTCTTCCCTTGAAATTATCTGTTATAAAAAAAGAGTCGTTGATAAACTGACCCAAGTCCCTGTGTTGAATATGAACCCTAGGTTTCGATTAAAAAGGAGAGACTGAATCGGAAACCCTAATCCCTTCTCTCTCCTGTTGACAAAACCTTTTAATTGTTTTTTAGTTAATCGTAGTTTAATCTTAGTTCAAATCATCAAAATCCAACTTCCTTTTGATTTTAGAATTAATTTAGAAAGTAATTGAAAGTATTGCAACTTAGCTTTTACTCCATGCGAACTAGGGCTGTCCATTTGTCCGACCGACCCGACAACCCGACCAGGAAAAAATGCAACGGACGATTCTAATCGGGTAGATAGGACGGTTTCGGGCCCAGAAACTGAGAATTTCGTTTTTGTCGGTCAGGCGTCGGGTGCAACAGATAATTTCTCCACCGACTTGACCCAACCGAAAATATATAAGGAAAAAAAACCCTAATTTCATTCGGTCTAAACTCTCCTACCCTATTCTCTCAAACGCCTCCTCTCTCTCTCCAGTCGAGATTGCGCCTCCTCCTCCTCCTCCTCCTCCTCCTCCTCTCTCTCTCTCTCTCTCTCTCTCTCTCTCTCTCTCTCTCACCAGTCAATCCCCTCCCCTCTCTCTTATACTCAAACGGTACGACCTCGATTCAGCAACTCTAGCGAATCGGCGATCTTTCTCTCCAAGTCTCCGTCGACAGTGGCTCCGTCGATCGTCGCTGTTTTGGTCTTCTTCTTCCTTGATCGACAACGAAGGTGATCTGTCGACGACGACGCCGTTCTTGAAGGACTTGTTGAATCAGCAATTTTTAAAGGACTTCTTCCTTCATCTATGTAATCCGTATGTAACTATATATGTATTTTTATTTTGGAAGTGAAAGTGAAGTTCTTGGATATGGAATTCGATCTCTCACTCCTAACATTTCTGTATGAAGCCTCTCTTTTTGTTTTTTTTGAATCCAACACCCAACCGAACCCGACATTTCCAACCCGACAACATTTCAGCCGTAGCCCGACCAATGGTTCAGTCAGTCTCGGGTGCACATTTCAATAATCCGACTAAAGTCGGGTTGGGTCCAACCCGACCCGAATCTGACCAAATCTGACCGCTGGATAGCCCTAATGCGAACGATCCTGGACTTAACCACTGTTCCTTGAAATACTAGTTAATTCTTGTTTTATAAATTATATTTTTGGTACAGAAATGACAGACCAACCCTCCTCATCATAGACGATATGAAACATACCTAATTTAGCCTCAAAAGTGACTCTCTTTTTGTTGTACATGCAAAATGGGAGAATTCCTTTCTTTTCTTCTTTATTGCAAACAGAAGTTATAGCTTTCTTAGAATCTATAGTGTTTTAGCTCTTCAGGAGGATCACCAAGGGCCTAATTAGCTACTTCTTGATTATCATGTTACAGGTGTTGAATAGTTGGATAGATAAGGGTGCATGGTTCCTTTGGGCCGCTATCCAGTTCTCCAATTCAATTAGCTATGGGGATAAATTAAGTTGTATGATCATTTTCAAATGGTACCAGCTAGCTAGTAAAATAAAGAATACAAGAAACTATATAAGATGTTTGTATCCATACATATTATAGATTGATGACAGACTAGCAAAAGTGCTCGGAATGTCCCCGCTTAGGTAGTTGAAGCTCAGGTCTCTGCAAGAAAAATTTTTAAATGTTAAAAAACAAAATCATTTTCATTTCTCACAAAGCTGGCATATGTTTCAAACTCTTCCATGAAGTGCCTATAGTCATATTCAACAAAAGTTGCGTCCATCATTACACTTGGTAGTTTATAAGAGTATTGTGCACAAATGAGTGGGATGAACTATCTATATATCAATAGCCTGTTATGAACTTCTGAGATATTCGAAGACACAAAGAATTCTCTGCAACACTATGGGGCAAAGGGCCTTTAAAGAGATGTTACCAGTTATATGAAATAAAAAAAGTGGAAGAGGGATATATTTACTAACAATAGTATTTTCAAGTTTGTCATAGTTCCAAGGTATTGAGGTAACGGTCCAATAATATTGCAACTCCTCAAAATCCTGCAACACAATCAAATCATACCACTTCAAATCAGCAACAAATTGGTACTATATCCTTTAAAGAGGGTTCCAAAGAAGGAATCAACTTACAATGTCTTCAGGCTTGTCAAATTATTAAGCGGGGGAAAAGATGCTTGGGAACCATTTAAATCACTGATTCTCCTGCATTTAAATAAGAAAGTACGATTAACCATACAATATTGTGGCATGCATAAAGGCCATGGGATTAGAGGGTTTTGCTTTCACTCACAAATCGGATAAATTTGTCAAAAGCCCAATGCCAAGAGGAATTGGTCCATCCAAACCACTACCTTGAATCACTCTGCATACATCAGGATTGAAACAGAAATGTGGTCATGTAAATATTCTAATGCTAAACCACCGTTGAATAAATCAAAACAGGTCAAACACTCACAATTTGTTGAGATTTACCCAGTTTTGGATGAAATTTGGCATCTTTCCAGTAAAGTGGTTGTCACCGATACGACTGCATCATACTAAGGAATTAATTGGTAATTCAAAGGAATTTCAAAAGCCATGCCTAATTTAAGAATTCCAAATTGTGAATTGAAAGAAAATGAACTTACAAGTCCTTCAAAGTGGTCAAGTTTGCAAGTTCTTCCGGAAGCTTCCCAGTAAAATAGTTTGAAGTCAAACGCCTTCAACAATAAAATGCAGCCAACCGGCCAGTGATCAATTGTTCTTAAAAATCTAGCGCCAATGTACATTTTCTCTAGTAGCCTATATAACATGGAATCTCAAAGTAATTACCCATGTCGGTCAAACTTTGGTAGGGGTGTGGGAGTGTATCCAACACTAGATCAGATCTCGATATTTCAATCCTCTAATTTTCATGATACTTTTCAAAATAGGAATTGCGTGTTGCTTTTTTTTATCCCATTTGATTTTAAGTACATTTGTCAAGAACTTCCCAACATATATTTGAGGAGACTAGAGTACCATGCATTATACATACAGAGGCCTCATTTGTCCCATATTATTTGTCCATTTCCGACATTTGAAAATTGAAAAAATAAATATAAGGAATCAACAAGTTAATGCATTTTGGTGAGAAAAATTACAAAACCGTACTCAGATAAGTACACTATTTGTTGATCGGATTGAAGACCCGAGTATCAAAAATAGACAATGTACAAACAACATGGTAGAGAGAGGGAGTAACTATGGAAGACCTATTTCCGTCCATACTAAAATGAACACATATCGCGATATCCTTAGATTTAAGCTTTAAAGTCTGAGGCTTAGACACACAATCACACCTGATATGATGTAAAATAGCTAAAAGCTAAAGTTGTTAGAGGAAGGAGGGAGGTGCATATGGCAATAAATGTCAACATTTTTCATGTTTGGGATCACATGAAAAGGCCATCCCTATAAAATGTGGCACTGCATCATTGGTGATTGCAAAATGGTCACTGACCCAATTGCAGTGGCACATCAGCACGTTGTATGATTGTAGTACCAATTGGTGCATTCGTAGACTTTCTCATATACAATGTAATGTTTGTTCAAAGAGATTGGTTTCATTTTGTTACTTCCTCCGTCCTAATTTACTTGTCCCAATTCTATTCTAATCGGATAAAAAAAAAAAGTTATATCTTTAAATTGATAATAAATTTTATATCAAATATGGATCTTATTTGATAGATCTCGATTAGCTTTATAATACAATATTTTCGAAATCACATTAAACATTATAAATTACAAGATATAATCAAATGAAAAGTGACACAAACTCCCAAAAAGGACAATTAAATTGGAACGGAGGTAGTATTTTCTAATGGTAAAAGTACACAAAGATCCCCTCAACTATCATTTTTTTCTCACAGAGACCCTCTTAACATTTAAAATCGCCATACAGACCCCTTCAACTATAGAGTGTTGCTACAGGGACCGGATTGGGGGGACCGAATTCGGACCGACGGCCGCCGGCGGGCCGTCTCCGGCCACCGGACGGCCGATCCGAGCCGTCCAAAAATTCTAAAAAAAAAAACCGAGGGGCCCCACGCGGGAATCAACGTCATCCGAGGTGTGTAGGGTGCTTGATCGGAGCACCCCTTTTCGTGTGTATATGTATACACACGAAAAGGGGTGCTCCGATCAAGCACCCTACACACCTCGGATGACGTTGATTCCCGCGTGGGGCCCCTCGGTTTTTTTTTTTAGAATTTTTGGACGGCTCGGATCGGCCGTCCGGTGGCCGGAGACGGCCCGCCGGCGGCCGTCGGTCCGAATTCGGTCCCCCCAATTCGGTCCCTGTAGCATTTTTGTCAACTATAACCGTTAACCAATAAGCACCCTTCTATCAAAATGATCGTTAAGATGAATAGGTCAGCGTGGACAATTTTTAGGGGTAGATTTGTCATTTCCCCTCATTCCGTTAACTGAGTTAACAAATTTTTCATTTCGAATTCCGACGAGGTGTTCTAGCTCTGATACAGACTACTGAAAACGTTAGCGCAATCGAGTATATCAAACATTGTAAAAAAAACTAAATAAAAACCAAAGCCAACATGGGTCTTACAATATCTCTAAGAGAGGAAGACTCCCAAGCTCCAAAGGAATGGATCCTGACAACTGGTTGAACTCCAGGTTTCTACAAAAATATCAAAATTCATACCCTAAGCAACAAAATCATTCAAAATTTTCACAAGCATGAACATGAATTGAAATGGGTGCACAGATTTTTGTTTACATAGTTGTAAGCGTGTTGATGTTTGCCAACTCTTTTGGGATTGGACCCGTTAATCGGTTTCCAAGGAGTTTGCTGCATTTTGAGAAATAAGGAACTAAGAACAAGAAAATCCTCAAGATACCATACATTGATAAACATGTAAGTATTCACATAGATCAACATACAGAACTGGTGATACATACATTTTTTCAAGTTTCATCATGGAACCCCATTCTGGAGGGATTGTACCGTTGATGTAGTTGCGAGTGAGATCACTGTGGGAAAAAGAATGCAAATCCTTGTCAAATACTAGTTAAAGTTTTTGATGGGTTTATTAGTAAAATAAAGGAAATGAGGGCAAAGAATTAGCCAAAATTATTACTCACTCCCATCCCCATCCTTAAGTCTCAATTAACACTTTTTTCCGTCCCAAAAAGATTGTCCCATATGAAAACTAAATAGGTAATGGATAAGGAATTTTCTCTTTTACCCCTTCATTTTTAAATTAATCGTACCAAAAATTAAGAAAAAATAATGATTGAAAGGTAAAATGAGAAAAATAAGTTTTCAAAAGTGCAATGATTGTATTCCCTTAATTAGTTGGAATTCTCAAAAGAGACTAAAGAATGAGGACGGAGAGAGTATAGTTTTATTGGATAAAATCTAATTTCATCATGTCAGGGCTGTAATGAAAATTCCTGCTAGATTTAAGGGACAATCACTGAAAGGGTGGTTAGTGTACTTTCTCTAATGTGAGGGGCGGAATTGTATTAAATCTAAATCTTGAGGGAGGTCATACTACCAAAAATTTAAAAAAAAATCACTAAAGACAAAAAATAATAATTAGAAACAACTGTCATTAATGTAATTGCTCTTGAATAATTACACTAAAAAAATTTGACGGAAAACCATATTGTATAGTACTGGTTATATTTATGACAAATTAATTTAAATCTTACCATATATTATGGGTATGACATGTGGGTTACTTACATATCTTCGAGGTAAGTGAGTCTCGTCAATTCTGGTGGGAGCATGCCCGAAAGATCCTGTGCTTTTAATGCTCTGCAGTTCACCAAGAATTGAGTGTGGTTGATTATTGAGCAAATAATTGTTTTTAAATTGGCTAATTTGTATTCTTTCTAACATTGTTTATATTTGATTAGGTTAATTCTAGTAGGAATAAGCATAGAATTCGACAATGTTTATCGATAGGACTGATAAACGAGCTGAGTTATTTGAAGTCGACTTTGTTTTGTTAAAAACTCGTTCAAGATCGATTTATTTCATAAACAAACATAAGCTTCAATTATTTTGAAAATTCACTTTAGATTTTGAAGAGGCCAGTACTCACCTTGTTTGACTCATGATTTATAAAAAGATTAAATTACCCAAAATCGAATTAATTAAAGCTCATTCAAAATGAACGATTCTAAATATTTTTAGATAGGAACTTAACGAGTTTTAGAAATAAGTTAAAATACTACTAAAACTCGTTAAGTTTCCTCTAATTTTGAGTTAAAGCAAGCTAAACCCTATAATTCAAACAAAAATTTGGGATCAACCAGATCTAAAAAAAATTACTGCAATAGTTCATATTTATAAAACTTGATGAGAAGATCACTCATGCCCAAAATAAGTTTTGATCGAAGCTCATTTGCTACATGAACAATCGTGTTATTGCTTGAACAAATGTGTGGTCAGAGTTTCAAACCAAATTTGCTACCCATTTTTTTCTTGCAAAAATGCTAGCAAAAAGATGTACCATCCAAATGACTTTTTGTGTGGTGATCTTCTCAACTAAATGAACTATTTTGGTCATTGTTCAGGTCCACAAAAGCTCAAGAGTTGAGAAGCATACTGAATCAAAGATCCCTCACATGATTTCTTATGTGACACAAAATGGGAGAACAATTTCTTTTGCAAGTCTTGTGTGTTTTTTAACGACCCTGCAAAAATCAAGTTCACTGGGCATTCGCATTCATTGAAATGAGTCATATTTGTGACAAGCGAAATAGAATCGTCTATTTCTCTTCAAACAAATATAATTCGACCAAGTATTTGCCATTTCCCAATATTCTTTTTTTTTTTGCATAGAATTGTTAAACACATCGAGGCTAACTTGATGAATGATTTGTATTATGAAATAAATTTAGACCACGAATGAATCTCATTTTGATCACATAGGAATCATACGATTGATCATCACGATCTTTGTCTCGAGAATATTAGACTGGATCCACTCAGTGCAAGAAAAAACAGAGTATGAGAGAGAGAGAGAGAGAGAGAGAGAGAGAGAGACATGCGAGTAATGTGGCAGACGGTGTCATTGCAAGGGGTACAGGTGACCGAATCCTCAAAACCATCTATGTTTTGGGTGTTATTGGTGAAAAAAGTACAGGGATCAGTACTGAAATCCCAATCAGTCTTCCCCAATGTCTTCCCAATTACCTTCAATGCTTCCACTGTAAAAATAAATTAAAAAAATTGTCTTGAAAAAAACCCACAATTTATTCTGTTGATAATTTCCAGAACCAATCTACAAACAAAATAGCACCACACTACATATCGGATATATAAACAGCCATTATTTTCCTATCTTATTCATTTTTGCTGAATGGGTTTTTTTTCTCCAAGAAAAATGATCTAATTTCCAGAAAATTATGAAAAAATTATAAGTTTCAAGAATCATCAACCAAACAAGTTTCCAAAAAAAAATTTGGGTAAATAAATCTGGAAAACAGAGCATAACAAAACAAAGGAAAACTTTTCTTCTTTTGTTTAATTTACTTGGCTTATGAGGTTAAGAACAAAATTAAAGAAAAGATATTTTCGACGAAATCTAGTTTCTTCTTTGCTTATTATCTAAAAGTTATGTTTGAAACTTGTAAAAGCCAAACCAAAGAAAAGAAACAAGAAAGAAATGGAATCTAAAACAGAGGAAACGAAAAGGGATATGGAAAACAATCAAGAAAAAGAAAGCTTAAATTTTTAATCTCTCTCATGAATAAATAAATAAAATTAAGTATGTTTGAATACCTTCATCAGCGGGAAGACGAGTGGCTCCAGAGGCGAAAGTTGTGAAGAAAACGAATAATATTCCAATAGCTAATGGAGCAAAATTTCGTGGGAACATCCTCATGTTCTGTTCAGAGAGGAAGGCTTGAGCTAGGATTGCACAGCGATTATATTTATATACATACTCCAGTATATTGGGAAAAAAGACTACTCCTATATTGGATCTTGTATACCTGACCCTACGGTTGGAAGACTAGTCTTTCTGTCTACCAGATTGACGAATACCTTGAGCTGGACTGACTGTGGGAGACGTTGAAAATGCCCAACATATATCAACGGAGACGCATCCTCAGACTGCGGAGCTTGGAGAAACCAGGCGGAAATAGGATAGAGAGGCGAGGAGGGTACCGTGGGGAGGAGAGGGGGGGAGGAGGGACCCCCCTCCTCCAAGCGGCGGCGGCTAGGTTTTTCCTCGGGTCCCTTGGAATTTACTATTAGAGAGGAGAGAAGCAAAGGGATCTCGTGGTTACCTAACAAGAGTCAAGATAGAGAGATTTTTAGGAAAATTAATCGGTACTTTTAGTGCGCAACAAATTTTTATATATTTTTTTCAATTGATATAATAGATCATTTTACATCCGATATGAAACATATAGTACAAATTCAAGACACTACATCAACGAAAAATGATTGGTTAGTCCTATTTTTTGTGAGGGGTTCTACGTGGACCTCCTTTTGTAGGGTCTATCCCCTCCAAGCCCTTTTTAAAAATGTATTCACAATTTTGTTCATTTGTAGAATTTTTTTTATTGTCATTTTCCAGAATTGTTGAAAATGTAAATTTTTTGAGGTGTGAATTATTGAATGTGTTGCAGAATTTACATTTTTTTTACAGAATTCACATCCCTTTATAGACTCAACATCCAAATGAAGAATTCACCTCTTATAAAAAATTCAATTCACCTCAAATGAAGAATTCA
The DNA here is from genome assembly GCF_030253575.1 of Rhododendron vialii. Lineage (NCBI taxonomy): Eukaryota > Viridiplantae > Streptophyta > Magnoliopsida > Ericales > Ericaceae > Rhododendron > Rhododendron vialii. The sequence continues at coordinate 5,259,056 of NC_080560.1, forward strand.
CGACTTCCAAAAGGAGGCTGCGCTCAATTATCTAGTTAGTGCGCTTGTTTTCCAAAGCATGGACGACCACGTTTATTTGACACATTTATTTTTGAGAAAATTTCTTTTATATCCTTTCGACTTTGATCAAAAATTCATTTTGGTCCTTCATCTTTCAATTTAGGCATAAAAATACTTCGACTTTCCAATTTTTTTCAATGTGGTTCTGTTGAAGGAATCCGTTTTCTTTTTGGATGAAAAAAAACGACGTTGACTTCTTTTGAGGGGCATTATTGTCCTTTCCCCTTCTCCCTTACCCTAGGTTCATTGGAGAGAATCAAAACCCACGTTACCCACCTGTATACCAAAAATGGTCCCCCCTACGTTTTCCCTTTGTTTATAAAAATGATCCCCCTTCAAATTAAAAGTCATTTTGTCTTCTTATTTTTTTGTTTTTGTTTTTATTCACTTTTTTTTTTTTGATTTGTTAATTTTATTTGAAACTTTTGTGACTTATTGATTCGTCTCGACAAGAAGAATCGAAAAAGTAAAAAATTTGGATCGAAACTCGTAATTTTTTTCAAAAAGACAAATAAGTAAAAATAAACATCTTATTGACTTATGTACCTGCTTCAACACAGTTTCAACAAAAAAGTCTCCACATTGGCCAAACAAAAAAACAGTTTCACGTTTTTGCCAAAATAAAAAACAAAAAAATAGTCTACACATAGACCTACTTGCATATACCTACTTCAACACAGTTTCAACAAAAAAAAGCACTTTCAACACACAATATTTAATGCATATACCTGTTTCCCATTGTCTCACAAATCAATCCAAAAATAGTGGCACCATTCAAACCCATTGGCCTACTTGCCATTGACCATAATATTCAAAAACAAAAGTCAGTTCAATTGGAACCATTCAATACATAATATCTACTTGTCAAAACCAACAAAGCACCATGACCCAAGTCTGTCATATCTATATCTACTACTGGCAAGGAATCAAAATGCATCACAATAAAGCAAGTTACATCAGAGCAAAAGTGGATCTGGACAAAAACAAAAGTGATCCTCATAATGCAATGCAATGAGGATCATGTTGGCTTTGAATTTCCTGCTGTACTCACTAGACGGCCCTTCCAGTCCTGCCCCTTCCACCATCAGTGCTCCCTCCTCTGGTTCCAACACCATTCCCCCTTCCAGCCTTGCCCCTTCCACCACCAGTTCTCCCTCCTTTGTTTCCACCACCACTGCCCCTGCCAACATTAGTGCTTCCACCACTGCTCCCTCATATGTTTCTACCCATTCCCCTTCCCCTTCCCCTTCCACCTTTGGTTCCACCACCATCAGTACCGCTTCCCCTTCCACTTCTGGTTCCACCACCATCAGTACCAACAGTTCCCACTGAAACTTGGCTTGCTTGAGGTGTTGCACCATCAGTTCCCACTAAAACTTGGCTTGATTGAGGTGCTGCACCATCACCTACTGCACCCTTGCCCCTACCAAAGGTTGATTGAACACCCCCTCTCCTTGGCTTACCTCTTGGCCTGTGAACACTAACCCTCCAATAGGTCTCCTTCGAATTTCTGGATTTGCTTCATTTTTGCAGGTCCTCATATTATGCCCCCACTGGCCACATTTCTCACATCTCAATGAAGTATTTTGTCTCCTTAGCTTATCTGGGTCAGGATTCTCTAACTCAGCCGTTTCTTTCCTCCTACATTTCTTAGGCCTTCTAGAAGACCTGCCATAGTTGGGAGGGAGAATTGACACACACCCACTAGCATGCCACATGTTCCTTCCATTGATGGGGTAAATGATACCCCTATAGATACTAGCATTTGTCTCCTTCTTATAACAAGGGTCAATGTAATCTTCTATATTGGCATGCTTGTGGGTAATGCCAGTTATAGCATGTGTACATGGGATTCCTTTCAAATCCCATTTCTTGCAGCTACAAGTTATGTCTTCCAAATTCAGGCTATATTGTTCAGGTGGAGGACCATGTATTTGGTAATGTCCTTCACCACACCAAATTGCATTACAACCACCACATATTTTTTTATATTTCTCCACTTTATCTATAATGTTTGGACAGATGTTGTGTTCCCATGTGGTTATTTGCTCCCTCCTTTTGGTCATTCTCTTCATTAAATAACACCTAATTCCTTCCAACATTGTTATAATAGGTTTGTCCCTAGCTAACTTTATGTCTTTGTTAAAACCTTCACACAGGTTGTTAACAAGAAGGTCACATTTGTTTAAAGTAGAGTAATGAGACCTGGACCATTGCATGGGTGGTTTTTCTGCTAGCCATTTGTAAGGCTCAACATCAGTGGCCTTCATTGTCTCCATTACTTTGTGAAAATCTTCAACAGTTGTGGCTCTAGCAGCTGACCATAGCTGCTTCCTCAACTCCATCCCCTTGTGCAAATCCCTGAAGTTGGTGTACAAGTGCCTGGTACAGAATCTCATCTCTGCATTTGGAACAACTTGTTGTAATGCTGGAACTAGTCCCTACAAATACCAGTGGATTGGATTAATAAGAATGAACAACAACGTATGCAATAGAATACTTAAAACGAATGTAAGAATTGCTGACCTTTTGTTTGTCCGTTATGAATGTCCATGCACTGTTATTCTATATTTGTAGGTCTTCAGTCACCAACTTCAAGAACCAGATCCATGAATCCTTGGTTTCACTCTCAACAACAGCATATGCAAATGGGAAAGATTGGTTGTTTGCATCAATGCCCATACCCACTAACAACTGACCCCCCATGTGATCCTTTCAAATGGCAAGCATCCATACATACTAACCTCCTACAGCCAGATAGTATTCCTTGTTTCAATGCCCCCAAACAAATATAAAGTCTCTCAAATGTTGGCTGGCCATCTTCAGTTGGAGGAGGTATAGTATTGATGATGATTGTGGTGTTGGGATTTGTCCTTCTAACCTCTTCACAATAGTCCCTCAACAATGCATATTGTTCCAAGTGTGTTCCCTCAATAAGGTCAAGTGTTTTCCTCTTTGCTCTGTATGCTTGAGTAGTCGACACATTAACCACAAGGTCCTTCTTCACTCTCTCTTGTAGGTGCTCCAATGGCATATTAGGGTTAGATCTAATACTATCAACATACTTATTGGCAAGGTACATTGAAGTTACATGCCTCACTCTGAACGATCTTAAACATTTGTGTTTCTTTTTGTAGGTTTTCACCTGAAAAGATTCACCTTTCTGTGCAAGCGTCCCCAAAATACTCCAGGGACATTTCTCATTGGCACATATTGCTTTTATTCTTGTTGTCTCATTCTTCACGAACTTTATGTCTTTCCCTTTCTTTATTGCATACTTTATCACTGCTTCCCTAAACTCTTTTGCATTTGAAAACTTCATCCCTGGACAGAACTTGACGTTTCCCATATCAATTTCTACTCTAAACTCAGGATTTTTGTCTTTCACCTCATCATCAGAATCTGAATAAACACTGTGGAGGTCTTCTGATGAAACATCTCCATAATCATCCCCATCATTTACCTCCATATTCACCTCCTCATTGACTTCTTTTTCTTTCCCTTTGTTCTTTCCTAACCCTTCCCATTCAATTCCATTATCAACAAAAGCCTCAAATAATTCATCATCATCTGACTGCCCGTAGTCACTATCTTCAAAAAAGGAGGCATCAGATTCACTACTGGTGGTGACCACTCCTCCTATGTCTACATCACCAATGTCTACATCTCCTAAGTCACCATCATCAAAGAGAAAATCCTCATAGTTAAGATTAAGGCCAAGTCCTATATCAGGTGGTCCAACCTTATCACTTGGCCCACTTCGCCCAGCCTTATCACTTGAACTGTCTTGAGTTTCCATCATTGCAAGGGGACTAATAGGTTCTACGTATAGGTCCACTACCCTACTTGGAGGAAGTTGGTCAATCATATCCAATACATCCTTATCAGTCAACAACATTTTCAACCCATTGTTTATGGTTCTCCCAGTCATCACATAATAATAGTTTATCATACCCATGTACCCCAATTGCTCGACCAGGTCACCAACTTCCAATAAAGAAATTGTATCATGGTTGCAGTTATCTACGTATACAATAGAACCAACCTCATACTTGATTCTAGGCACATTAAAGAACTTACCCCCATGATGAATTTGCATCGTAAACAACCCACTGCCTCTTGCAATTTTAAAATACCATATTTAAAAGCCCAATCAGTAGAAATAATAGAAAACAACCCATCATGCATAGAACACATACAAATGGCATAAAAGCACCCACCCGAGGTGAATAAACAAATCGTACAACTATTGTGCTTCTATTTTAGTGAATAATGACCAAAATCGAAACCCTAAATAGACAAAAAAAATCATTTTTTTTTTCGGTATATCAAGACAAAAAATGTTGCGTTGACATTCTTCGACCAGAAATCGTGTATCAAGACCAAGAATGCTGCGTGGACATTCTTCAACCAGAAATCGAACATCAAGACCAAAAAAAATCATTTTTTTTTTCCAGATTTCAAGACCAAAAATGACCAAAATCGAAACCCAAAAAGTAATCTCACCTACGGTTCTTCCATCCTGCGACATTCTTCAACCCGAAATGCTGCGTCTCCCGCGCGATCGGCTCACATAGGGTTGTATTTTTGAGTTTCTGAGATTGGGTTTGTTGGGTTTTGAAATTTTTGGTGTTTTGTTTTTGGTACATAGGTGGGTAACAACGTGGGTTTTTGATTCCCTCAAATGGGTCTAGGGTAAGGGAGGAGGGGAAAGAACAATAATGCCCCTCAAAAGGAGTCAACGTCATTTTTTCTGTCCAAAAAGAAAACGGATTCTTTCGACAGGACCACATTGAAAATAATTGAAAAGTCGAAGTATTTTTATGCCGAAATTGAAAGGTGAAGGACCAAAATGAATTTTTGATCAAAGTCGAAGGGATATAAAAAAAAATTCTCCTTATTTCTTGAAGTATGGACGACCACTCACATTGCATGGCTGAAAATAGATTGGTGGAAAAAGATCATTCAAGGGTTGAGAGTTCAGCCCTAGCTACTTGCAAGTCTTCTATACATTGTACTTTTTTTTAACTGTTTGGATTTGGATTTAAATTTTTTTTAAAAAATAATAGGGATAATAAGTGAAGAGAGATAAAGAGAGAAGTGTTGAAAATAAGAAAAATCTAGAGGGTATTTTTTGAAAAATGCTTTTTGAAAAGCAAAAAGAACAAGACATTGTAATTGCAATTTGAAGTAGCAATCAAATTATATAAAGTGAAAGTGAATGAAATCCAATCAAAAGTGGAGTACTGGAATCGGATTTGTTTTAGTCAATCAGTAATAATTCTTCTAGTTTATACATACTATTTTCTATTAAAAAATAAGAATATCAAACGTGTTTCTAAATATCAACCCCACTTCTAGAGATTTTTGGATATCGTTTTCCAGGGCAGTCAATCAGTAATACTATTTTTCTAGTAGTAATACATACTATTTTCTTCTATTAAAAAATAAGAATATCAAATGTGTTTCTAAATATTGACCCCCCTCGCAGAGATTTTTTGTTCCGCTCTTTGGCGAGTAGCGCTCTCTTTAAGAACAATACACCCTCTCTTCATGGACTTGGTTGATCGGTATTCATTCCTTAAGATACAACGATCTTCAAGTTTACATTCGTACGGCAAAGCAAAAACACACAAACCTATGGTTATCCGACACTCCAAAATCACTTGTAAACATATACGATCGAAGCAAGAGGCTTAAATTGATGGTATTCTCAGTGGTTTTTCTAGAACAAGTAAAGAACTAAACAATAATAAAAAGAGTTTTTCTTTTCTTTTATCCCCTAAATTATTCATATTTTTCTACTTTGCCCCTAAACTACCAGTTTGCAGAATGACAAATTTACCCCTTTCATTTGGGTTGTGATCCCACGTGATAGGCACGTGAAAGATTTTCCATCCAAAATGTTAACCACCGTTATCAATTGGACAACATAGGAAGCAATTGGAAACTTGAGGGGATATATTTGTCAAATTGGTAGTTTAGGGATAAAATGTGGATAGTTTAGGGGATAAAAGTAAAAATAAAAAATAAAAAAATTACGAGACACTAGCTCTGTCTGTTTCATTGGAAGAGGGTAAGCTTTTCATTGGATGTGCCCGCTCGGCACATTCGGGCCGTCCAATGCACTTTTAGACGGTTCGGATTTGAAGAGAGAAAGTGGTGGGGTGAGAGGAGAGAAAGAGTTTCAAACTGGGCCGTCTAAAAGTGTATTGGACAGTCCGGATATGCCAAGTGAGCACCACGTGTGATGTACCCACTTGGCACCGAAGAATTTCTCGTAGGTGGGTTTGGATTGAAAAGTAAGTAACTTAACTTTTTGTCTTAATTTGAATTTTTAGTTTTTGTACTTATTTTTGTCTTTTTTAAAAAACTTATGAGTTTCGATCAAAATTTTATATTTTTTTATTACTCTCGCCGAGACGAATCAATAAGTCACAAAAATTTGACGCAAAACTAATAAATACAAAAAAAATTTGAATAAAAACAAAAAAAATAAGTTACTGTGGTATCCCCACCCTAATGATACCATGTACTGAAATTTCAAGGGTAAGAGCATATATATATATATATATATATAATGATACCATGTACTAAACATAGCTCCTCAGAAAACATAAACAATCAAAAAGCAAAAAAAATAATTCCCAAAACTTTACCTCAACTATGTATCAAAATTTAAACGGTACTCTTGTAGAGCACAAATTAAGTCATCAACGATCGAGTCTACACTAAATTTAGTTCTTGTGTTCCACTAACTCAAAATAAATATTGTTTGGAAATAAGTACTTATTTTTTAAATTAAATGTGATGCATGGTGAGAGAATTATATGTCTCGTAAAACGGAAATAAATACTTATTTTCAAGAAGGGAGAAAGTGGAGTGGAGTAGAAATTGACGTGACTTTATTGTGGTCGCAGAGAGAGAACTGAAATGTGAGTCCAAATGAGAAGGAAACAAATGTCAAGTGTAAAAGTCTGGTTGCTAGTTTTCCGTTATTTTTACAATAATTAATGTTTTCTCTGATAACTAATTTATGAGGGGCCCGGACATGGTAAGTAATGTATTTAAAATGAAAATTACTTAGAAATTATAGACCAAATTGGGAGTGGCAAAGGCCCCAAATAGACAAGGTGTAAATTTCTTGATCTATGAACCTCACTAATTACAACTAAGAATATTGATCGAGGAAAGGTATCAAACCTTAGTTCCAACACAAGTTTCGACGACACCTGCAGTACACTACTACTTCAAAAGACCCCATTACTCACTAAACCCTTATTATTGAGTCAATACCTATAAATAATAGTATAAGCTCATCATTTTTCGTGAGAAATAAGTTGGAAAAGGATCTGGTTCCAAGTATCAGGGACTCCTGCAACACACCAGTGGGTGCAGTCAAGTCCTCTTCCGCCACTGTTTCCGTAAATAGAAGGATGCCCATCTTTCCTCAGTTGGGATAGGGAGGTTATGTCGAGCAGAGTGACAGGCTTCTTGATCTTGCTCAAGGCCCTTCTCACCACTGCAACGGCCGGCGGTAAGGCTCCCGGATACTTTGAGCCCGATAACGGCGTCGTTTGCCCCTGGCATTTGTTCGCCCCACGTTCGTTCCACTCCGAGCCTCTGGTTAAAGCGCAGGCAACATTATTAATTGTTGAAAAATGTATGCATTATAATTTGTGAAAATTTATATGCATCTCTATTAATTATTTTGATGATTAATTCAATGATATTTTTATTCGGCAAATACAAAATTATCGAAAAGTCGATTCCCGAATTAAATATTTTCGTGACCTTGAAATATAGCATAAAGTCTCTTGGATTCATGATTTATATTTACAAAGACTTTATTGAGCTCAATACATGCTTTAACGGTTTATTTAGATGAAATTGTGAGCCACAGGTTGACGAACCGGCTGACAAGCCGGCTGTCTGAACAGAAAGCTGTGACAACCGGACGACCACCCGGATGACCACTCTATCAAACGGCTAGTTTCCAACGGCTAGTATCAAACGGCTAGTTTCCAACGGCTAGTTTCAAACGGCTAGTTTCCAACGGCTAGTTCCAACGGCTAGGAAGCATATGGATGGCTATATAAGGCATCAAGAACTCATTAATGAGTACATACACAAGCTACAACATTCCATATTATTGCAAGAGCAAATTCTCAAAAGATCAAAGCCAAAAATTCTCATTGTTCTTCCACTTTCATATTATTCTCGAGAGAAAATTTGTACAAGTCGTGAGCGATAATTTTCATACCTTCTTCACATACTTGTATTTCCTAAGTGAGTGTTTGAGTCAAACACTTGAAAGCTTAGAAGACCAAATTCGGGTTGGAATTTGGGTGTTATTGTTTTTGAGAAGTTTTCGGAGAAAATTCTTGCGGTTGTGCTAGCTCCTCGGGAAAGCTAGAGGCATTCGGTTCTTGTAAGCACCCGCAAGACTTACAAGTTGTAATCTTTTAAAGATTAGTCTAACCTTCAAGTAATTGCTTGAGGAGAAGTGGAGTAGGGCCGGACCGTGGACAAATCCGGACCGAACCACTATAAACGGGTTCTATCTCTCTATCTCTCTATTTTGATTGCATACTTATTGTTTGCATATATTGTTAGAGATAAATTTTTATTGGTAATTATTACTAGCAATCCTATTCACCCCCCCTCTAGGTTGCATAATTTGGGTAACAATTGGTATCAGAGCCTCGGCTCTTGTTTGTAGATTTAACCATCTAAGAGTTAAGATCCATGGCAACCACTAGTAATGTTTCTTGTATCGAAGGTCAATCGTCCAATAGACCTCCCTTGTTCACCGGAGAAAATTACTCTCATTGGAAAAATAGAATGATGATCTTTATTCAATCCACGGATTATGATCTATGGAAAATTATCAAAAATGGTCCCATTATTCCTACTAAGAAAGTTGGAGAAGAGACTATGCCTAAACCAGATTATGAGTGGAGTCATTTGGAAAAGGCTTCAATAGAAAAGAACTATAGAGCTATGAACCTTCTTTTTTGTGCTATTACTCCCAATGAATATGATTGTGTTTCCGCATGTGAATCGGCTAAAGAAATATGGGATAAGTTAGAAATGTCACATGAAGGAGATAGTCAAGTTAAGGAGTCCAAAATTGATATTCTTGTGCATAGCTATGAGCTCTTCAAAATGAAACCGGATGAATCTATATCTCAAATGTTTGCTAGATTTGCTAGTATTACTAACGGTTTAAAAGCTCTTGGAAAGATTTACAGTCAATCCGAAATGACAAGGAAGGTGCTCCGTTCCATGCCAACCAATTGGGACACTACCACCTCCATCATCCTGCAATCCAAAGATTTCTCAACATACACGATGGACAAGCTCATGGGATCTCTCATGACGGAGGAAATGCATCACAACCTCAAGGGTGAAAAAGAGAAGAAAGTTAAGGATCTTGCCTTCAAAAGTACAACAAGCAAATCAAAAAGCAAGGAGGATTCAAGCAACGAAAGTGAGGATGATGAAATGGCGCTCATCACAAAAACGTTCAAGAAACTCCTCAAAAATAGAGCATCTCACAAAGGCAGAGGATTTTCAAGAAAAGATGGAGGCAAAGAAGAAAATAGTAAAAAGGATCCAATCATTTGCTACGAGTGCAAGAAGCCCGGCCACATCAAAAGTGAATGTCCATATGCAAAAAAATATTCAAAGAAGGACAAAAAGAGAGCTATGATGGCCGCATGGGACAATAGTGACGATAGTAGCTCCGATGAGGACGATGAGCAACAAGAGGTCGCTAACTTGTGTTTCATGGCCATCGAAGAAAACGAGGTAGATCTCGACTCATCCTATTCCTTTGATGAATTATTTATTGCCTATAAAGAGTTGAAAGTAGAATTTGAAAAGGTTGTTTCTAAAAACAAATTTCTTAAAAAGGTTGCTAAAGATCTTTCACTAGAAATAGATGATTTAATTGAAGAGAAAGATATTTTGGAGGAAGAAAATGAAAGTTTAAGAACCTCTTTGGAAAAAGAAAAAGAGTATTTGAAGGATACTTCCAAAAACGAATCTTTAGAAAAACAAATTGATGATTTAACTAATTCTCTTTCAAAACTCACTAGTGGAAAAGAAAGTTTAGACATTCTTCTTGGAAAACAAATGGTTTCTTTTCACAAGGCCGGAATTGGTTATAATCCCACTCAACACAAAAATCTTTTTGAAAAAGATGTTCCTCCTTCTAGCCATTCTAAATTGACATGTCATTATTGTGGTAAAATTGGTCATATTTCTCCTACATGTCCTATGAAAGGATACTCATCTTCTAATGCAAAAAAGGTTTGGGTTCCTAAGAACCGTATCAATGCTAACCTTCAAGGACCCAAGATGATTTGGGTACCAAAAGTCAAGAATTGATGTGCTATTGTAGGTATGCTTCAAAAGTTCTCTCAAGGAAGGAAGTTGGTACCTTGATAGTGGATGTTCAAGACACATGACCGGTGACAAGAGGGCTTTCAATTCTCTTTCGCCTAAAGATGGTGGACATGTCACATTTGGAGACAACAACAAAGGCAAAATCATAGGAATCGGTGATATAGGTAATTCTCCTATTATTGAAGATGTTTTACTTGTTAGTGGTTTAAAACACAATCTTCTTAGCATAAGTCAATTATGTGATAGAGGAAATCGTGTTATCTTTGAAAAATCCAAATGTATCATTGAAAATGTCAAAAGCAACAAGACACTCTTCGTTGGACAAAGACTTGAAAATGTATATGTTTTTAATCTCAATGATTTAAGTAATTGTGATATAAAATGTTTTTCCGCTTTGAGTGAAAATAGTTGGCTTTGGCATAGGCGCCTAGGACATGCAAGTATGGATGCTATTTCAAAACTCTCTAGAAAAAATTTGGTAAAAGGTCTTCCTAAAATCAAATTTGAAAAAGATAGACTTTGTGGTCCTTGCCAACAAGGAAAACAAACCAAGGTTTCTTTTAAGTCCAAAAATGTTGTTTCAACTACTAGACCTTTGCAATTACTTCATATGGATTTGTTTGGACCAACTCGCTCTCCAAGTCTTTGTGGAAACTATTATTGTCTTGTTGTTGTTGATGATTTCTCTAGATATACATGGGTGATGTTCCTAGCTCATAAGAATGAGGCTTATCCTAATTTCACTAAACTTTGTAGAAGAGTTCAAAATGAAAAAGGCTTTGTTATTTCTAACATTCGTACGGATCATGGAAAAGAACTTGACAATTCTTTATATGAAAAGTTTTGTGATGAACATGGTATTGGTCATAACTTTTCCGTACCTCGTACTCCTCAACAAAATGGAGTAGTAGAGAGAAAAAATCGTACTCTGGAAGAAATGGCCCGCACTATGCTTTGTGAAAACTCTTTGCCAAAATATTTTTGGGCGGAAGCCGTTAATACCTCATGCTATATTTTGAATCGAGTTTTAATTAGGCCTATCCTCAAGAAAACTCCTTATGAGCTTTGGAATGGTAGAATACCCAACATTAATTACTTTCATGCCTTCGGTTGTAAATGTTATGTATTAAACAATGGAAAAGATAACTTGGGTAAATTTGATTCAAAATCGGATGAAGGCATCTTTATTGGTTACTCTCTTACTAGCAAAGCATATAGAATTTATAATAAGCGCACTAATCTTGTTGAAGAATCTATTCACGTTTCCTTTGATGAATCTAATCCTTGTGCTACTAAGGATGTTGTTGATAATGATGACTTAGAAATTACACATGAGATTCATGACTTGAAAATTCAAGAAAAAGTTGATGGTGATACTCAAGTAGAAAGCTCTCAAATCAAAGAAGATGAAGTTATTAATCAACCTCAAGATGCCATGGGAGACAACCAAGATCTTTCCAAGGATTGGAGATTCGTGCAAAATCATCCAAAGGACTTGATTCTTGGAGAAGTTTCGAAAGGGGTAACCACTCGCTCGTCTCATAGAAACTTTTGTGAAAATCAAGCTTTTGTTTCTCAAATTGAGCCTAAAAACTTTCCGGAAGCTCAAGATGATGAAAATTGGATTTTGGCCATGCAAGATGAGTTGAATCAATTTGAAAGGAATAAAGTTTGGGCATTAGTACCTAAGCCTCTTGATCACACTATTATAGGTACTAAATGGGTTTTTCGTAACAAGCTAGATGAATCCGGAAATATTGTTAGGAATAAAGCTAGACTTGTTGCTCAAGGTTATAATCAAGAAGAAGGTATTGATTTTGAAGAAACTTTTGCACCGGTAGCTAGATTAGAGGCTATTCGCATATTACTTGCCTTTGCATCTTTCAAAAATTTCAAGCTTTATCAAATGGATGTGAAAAGTGCATTTTTGAATGGGTTCATAAATGAAGAAGTTTATGTCAAACAACCTCCCGGCTTTGAAGATCATGTATACCCCGATCATGTTTTTAAACTCTCAAAAGCTTTATATGGTTTGAAGCAAGCACCACGTGCATGGTATGATAGACTTAGTTCATTCTTGCTTGACAATGGCTTTACTCGTGGAAAAATTGATACTACTCTTTTCATTAAAGCCAAAGGTAAAGATATGCTCATTATTCAAATATATGTTGATGATATTGTCTTTGGTGCCACTAATGATAATATGTGCAAAGAGTTTGCTAAGTGTATGCAAGGTGAATTTGAAATGAGTATGATGGGGGAGCTTAACTTCTTCCTCGGACTTCAAATCAAGCAAACTAATGAGGGGATCCTAATCAACCAAGCCAAGTATGCGAAAGAACTTATTAAGAAGTTTGGCATGGAAGGATCAAAGCCAACGAGCACACCAATGAGCACATCAACTAAGCTAGACAAAGATGAGAATGGTAAGGCCGTCAATGAAAAGATGTATCGAGGTATGATCGGCTCATTACTTTATCTCACGGCAAGTAGACCTGATATAATGTTTAGTGTCTGCATGTGTGCTAGATTTCAATCATGTCCTAAAGAATCGCATTTAAAAGCTATTAAACGTATTTTTAAATATGTTGCCGGTTCTCATGACTTAGGATTGTTTTATCCACGTGGAGTTGCATTTGATTTAATTGGTTATTCAGATGCGGATTTTGGAGGTTTCAAAGTTGATCGTAAAAGTACAAGTGGGACTTGCCAATTTCTAGGGCACTCTCTAGTGTCTTGGCATAGCAAGAAACAAAATTCCGTAGCTCTATCTACCGCCGAGGCGGAATATGTAGCGGCCGGAAGTTGTTGTGCCCAAATATTGTGGATCAAACAACAAATGGAGGATTTCAATTTGCAATATGATCATATTCCTATTAAATGTGATAATACTAGTGCAATTAGCTTAACCAAGAATCCAATTCAACATTCTCGAACAAAACATATTGAGATTAGACATCATTTTATAAGAGATCATGTTCAAAAAGGGGATATTGAACTTAACTTTATTAGTACCGACAAGCAATTGGCGGACATTTTCACAAAACCCCTTGGTGAAGAACAATTTTGTTTCATTCGACGAGAACTCGGCATGTCTAATCATTTATGAAAAAGTTGTGTTCTTGATGTCAAAAGTTTTTTTTTGGATTCAATGTTGAGTTGATTGAATTCGTAAATATCATACTTGATGGAGAGTACAAATGATCTTGATAAAGAAATCACCCTCCAAACATTTTATCATATGATTCATTTTCCTGTGTTTGGTATGCAGAAAAACAGTTTTATGGTCTTTAATGCTACTCCTCTTAAACGTTTTCTGGACTTAACCTGCATTTGTCAGTGTAGAGACCCGTATTTTATTTCCATAATTCTTTATGTTTTATTAAGGCATGAGTTGTGATATAAAATGGAGAATGAGTTCGGATGTCGAATGTGCTAGAATTTAGAAGTTCGGGATGCAAGTGTAATATGCATGGGTGTATAAGTGAAGGTGTGTGTAGGGGATAATTCTCCCCCACATATATTTCTTTTCTTTTCCGGGCAGACACACACACGTTTCTCTCTCTCTACTCCCTCGACCGACTCTCTCTCTTTCTCACCTCTCCTCCAAACTTCTCTCTTCGATTTCATCGCCTTAGAATGAGATTTCGGAAAAATCCCAAGTACTAAAGTTGTTCTACGCGACGAGATCTTCCTATTGATCGAAGAAGAATCATGATCGGAGCACTTTGAGGTTTCCTCCATGTTCGGGCTTGCTTCTAACCCTCGAGGTAGGGATCTCCTACCTTCTTTACATGTTTAAGTGTTGGTTAGATGTACAAGAATCAAGTTTGATCATTTATTTTGAGTCTTGAACAAATCTGTTATATGCTGATAATTTCGTGGGTTTTGGAAATCTGTCTTTTGGGAGCCCTCTGCTAGAAATCACTGGCATTTGTCATGATTAAGACCTCAAGGGGCGGGTCAGGGTCGTGACAGTCAGTCGGATGTCCAAGCGGATGTCCAACCGGACAACCGTGAGGATTGAGACTTATTCAAGCTTTTGCGTTGCTAACTCTGATTTATTAAGTCTGTTACACTTAGTTTGTATGAACTTCATGGCTTAGTGCTTAAATTGTCTCTTATATACTTCGCCGATATGAATTTCTTGTCTCTAAGCTTGCAGGGATAATCATTCTCGGTAATACCCCTCGCATTCTTTAAAAAGCTCTCTTTTAGGGGGAGCATGTATTAAGGGGACACAACAATAAACACCCGAACACAATTTTCTTCCCCTATTCTTGTTCTTTTCGGCGCCACCCCTATTCTTGTCCTATTCGGCGCCGCATCCCCTATCCTATCTCTATTCGGTGCCGCATCCCCTATTATCTCTCTTTCGGCGCAGCAATTCAATCAATTCGGCGCACCATTTCAAACAATTCGGCGCAGCATTTCAAACAATTCGGCAATCTCATACTCTATAAATTCAACAACACAATCTCTATCTCCTCATCTATCTATCTCTCCTTCTCTCTCGGCCTAAATCTCTCCAAATCTCTATCCTTCCAAATCGAGCAATGGCAAACATACCGCAAGGGTTACCGTTTGAGTTTTACGAAAGAGATGCCGAACGAGCAGAGTTCAGGTTGTTTATCCAAACCATTTGGATGCAACTCTTTATCTTCATTCTGCTGTGTGCGTTACTTACCATGAGAATACCACCATGGTTCGGATGGAATGTAAATGTGGATACTCTGTGGTATTGGATTGGCATTATAGCTGCCGTTGTAGCAGCCATTATTCGAGAATACGAAAATCAAGGACGCCAAGCTCTCAATGTACGAAGATAGAGTGCTACAGGGCAAGAGCGGCATGGTGCTGGAACCATGGCCCTATTGTTTTTCTCTTTTTAGTTTTTTTTTTTTATGATGTCACAGGGGGAGAAAAAGCCAAGTTTTAATTGATCTATCTTGCCATTTTGGGCAAATTTAAAAAATTGCTTGCTATGATCTGATGATTATTGCTATTACTCGTTGATCGTAGATAACTGCTTTGGTGCATGTATTAAGGGGGAGATTGGCATAACTCCTACTTGAATAAAAACTATCATTTTGTGTCATCATCAAAAAGGGGGAGATTGTTGAAAAATGTATGCATTATAATTTGTGAAAATTTATATGCATCTCTATTAATTATTTTGATGATTAATTCAATGATATTTTTATTCGGCAAATACAAAATTATCGAAAAGTCGATTCCCGAATTAAATATTTTCGTGACCTTGAAATATAGCATAAAGTCTCTTGGATTCATGATTTATATTT
This sequence comes from Rhododendron vialii, assembly GCF_030253575.1. Lineage (NCBI taxonomy): Eukaryota > Viridiplantae > Streptophyta > Magnoliopsida > Ericales > Ericaceae > Rhododendron > Rhododendron vialii. The sequence goes on from NC_080560.1 coordinate 5,274,832, forward strand.
ACAAAGACTTTATTGAGCTCAATACATGCTTTAACGGTTTATTTAGATGAAATTGTGAGCCACAGGTTGACGAACCGGCTGACAAGCCGGCTGTCTGAACAGAAAGCTGTGACAACCGGACGACCACCCGGATGACCACTCTATCAAACGGCTAGTTTCCAACGGCTAGTATCAAACGGCTAGTTTCCAACGGCTAGTTTCAAACGGCTAGTTTCCAACGGCTAGTTCCAACGGCTAGGAAGCATATGGATGGCTATATAAGGCATCAAGAACTCATTAATGAGTACATACACAAGCTACAACATTCCATATTATTGCAAGAGCAAATTCTCAAAAGATCAAAGCCAAAAATTCTCATTGTTCTTCCACTTTCATATTATTCTCGAGAGAAAATTTGTACAAGTCGTGAGCGATAATTTTCATACCTTCTTCACATACTTGTATTTCCTAAGTGAGTGTTTGAGTCAAACACTTGAAAGCTTAGAAGACCAAATTCGGGTTGGAATTTGGGTGTTATTGTTTTTGAGAAGTTTTCGGAGAAAATTCTTGCGGTTGTGCTAGCTCCTCGGGAAAGCTAGAGGCATTCGGTTCTTGTAAGCACCCGCAAGACTTACAAGTTGTAATCTTTTAAAGATTAGTCTAACCTTCAAGTAATTGCTTGAGGAGAAGTGGAGTAGGGCCGGACCGTGGACAAATCCGGACCGAACCACTATAAACGGGTTCTATCTCTCTATCTCTCTATTTTGATTGCATACTTATTGTTTGCATATATTGTTAGAGATAAATTTTTATTGGTAATTATTACTAGCAATCCTATTCACCCCCCCTCTAGGTTGCATAATTTGGGTAACATTAATGACAAATCAATAATGGTTATGGTTAATTAGAAGTAACTACTCCATCCATCCTACAATTTTCGGTTTTTTTTTTTTTTTAAATGTTACTTTTAGAGAAAAATAAATACATCTTTTAATTAGGACAAAGAATTTGAGAAATTACGGACAAAAGTACTTTATTTTTTAGTTGGAAAATAGCAAAAGTTTTCAAAAAGGACAAAGTTAGAGAAGATAGGGTTGTTCCTCTAGAAAAAATTATAGATACGTGAAGAATTTTTTTTTTTTTTTTTGGAGGCAAAAATCTATCAATCTCTGAAATTGTTACAAAGATTAAAAAACAAAGACTTGAAAGCATCATATCCCGAAACTAAGTAAGAACAATCCTCTGTCAAAAAATCCGAGATTGGCAAGAAGCCACCTAAGAAAACACCCATGGAATATGATGCCGTTCAAGTAATGCATGCATGCATGGGTTCCAAGATACTATGATTTTTGCACTCCCTTTTTATCCACATGAAATTATCAAACAATCCTTACTTATTCACTCACTTTTCACATATTAAGGGCATTTTTGTCATTTCATATGAACAAAGACAAGAAAAAGAGTGCAAACAGATAAAAGGGGAGGGCAAAAATCATTTTTCCTTTTTGACATACAAAAATACAGGACCACTAATTAGTACTCCAATCGTTCCAATTTAATTGTCTTTTTTAGAGTCCATGTCACTTTTCAATTAATTATATCTTGTATTATAAAACTAATTGAGATCTATCAATCAAGACCATATTGGATATAAAATTCATTACCGATTTAAAAATATAACTAATTTTTTATCCGGTTGGAATAGAACTATGAACAATTAAATTAGAACGGACGGAGTAAAGGTTGACCACCACCCATTAATTAGAGAGATTACCGGTAATGATTAGGAGAAATCCCTTGAAAGAAAACCCTAGTTTTGGATGGATCAATGTTGGTGTCCACCCAATTACCCCATGTACCCAGCGCCTTCTCGAACGCAGCCGTCCGATCCATGTCCTTCACTACCTGATCTCCTGCTTGTATATAATCCCATCTGCAAATTCAAAATTACTACTACTACTTAATTAAGATAACTTTTTAATTAATCAGTGTAATACTGTAGTAATTTTTAAGGAGCAAATTAAAGGGTTGAGAGAAGTTTTGACTAACGGTTGGTGGGCTCCTCTGTAACCCCACCAGTGCCACGTGTTGAAGATCAGCATGTCCATCCCTCTCCAATTCTTGCCGTCCTCAATGGAGTCGAGCTTCAAGATTCGACCCTTGCTTTCTTTTATAATGTCCACCAAGAATACATTGCGATCAAGCATCACTTTAACTCCATATCCCTGCACCATTACCAAATGATTTGATTATTTTTTGATTTAGTTATGTTGTGTTGTGTGCTGGGTCTTCTTGTTTTAAGAAGAATGAGCGGTTTGGATCATCGTTACGGGATTCTGGATGGGTCCCACAAAAAGTATTTGCATTATGCTTAATTCAACTGTGCGGATAGCATAATTCCAATAAGAATTCCAAAAATTTCATCCCTATTGTCACTTCCATCCGGGTCGTCTAATTTTGGCAATGGATAGCTCAGGTTTCATCTCGACAATAAATAGATGGACGACTGAGAAGTGAGAACTGTTCGATTGAGATAAAATCTGAACCGTCCATTACAGAAATGGACGACTCATATGGGAATAACACATAGGGTCCCCGAGTTCCTCCAATTCGCTCGTGGTAATGCATTGTCATTGAATTGATTTTAAAAGCAGTCGTGCTCTAGGAGTACCGTCACGTTGCATTCCATGGGTATCTACCACCGCACATTCAAGTTCAAGTGGGGTTCTTGCACTTAGTCTTAAGCTCCACATGAATGCATGGTGACAGAAACTCTTGGTGCACTGCGTGCCAGCACTCCTAGAGCGCGCTAAGTAATAATTTTGCGGATGTCAAGAGAGTTTGAAGGGTACTCAACCATACCTTGATTGTGAAAGTGGAGATCATACCAGATCTCTTTAGAGTGTATTTCAAATTAGGCCTTGCATTGTAGAACAAGCATGTCAAGGACTGCCATTGGTCTCGAACCAAGGAATCCCCTACAAACATGATTTTCTTCCCTTTGAATTTCTTCAAGAACCCAACTCCATCAAATCTACAATATCCAAATTATTTCACCCCATAATCTATCACAAATGCGCAAATCCAGTATAAAGTCATAAAAACCCCCCGCGCGCACACACACATCCATATATATATATATATATATATATATATATATATAGAAATTTTCAAGTCAGAGATCCATAATTTTGTTACGGTCCGCACCTCATTGTACCTAATCAAATTTTGATGATTCGAACCGTTCAATGTGTTTAAAATATGTTTTTAAGAGTACCAGCGAGAAATCGGCAAAAAATATGACCGGGAAGGGCTTGATCTAAGCAATTTTTTTATAAAATGCTTTTTATAAAAAATTGCTTAGATCAAGTCCTTTCTGGTCATATTTTTTTTCCAATTTCTCGTGGGTATCATTAAAAACAAGTTTTAAACACATTGAACGGTTCGGATCATCAAAATTTGATCGGAAAAGTGGACTTTCGCACGAGATCTGGATCGTAAGAAAAATCAGGGATCCCTGACCTAAAGAAGACTGAAATATATATACATATTTACATACGTAATTAAGTGGTTAAAATAAGGAGGAAGACGTAATTTTAAGATGTGGATTCTAAACTTACATGCACTCTATAAAAAATGGGCAAACCCAATGCCCAGGGCTACAATCTTAATCCTGCAAGTAGTGAGGTTGTTTTCACGACTCAAACCTGTGACCTCTAAGTTATAATTGATCAATTTTATCATTGCGCCAAGCCCGCTCTTCATGCTTTCTATTTAACATGTGAAATAAAAGTTGTAGGTTCACAATTAATACTACTTTGACTGCAAAGTGTTTCAACGATTCATTAATTTTAACTAAAAATAAAAAGCTTGGGGTATCGGTCCTTTTTTTTCTTTTTCTTTTTATAATTGGGTGTATTAAGCTTAATCTCACCTCCATTGCTCCCTTGGTCCTATTTCATCGTTAATACGATTATTAGGCCTAATTATGTAAATAGTTCCCTTGTATCTATCGCTCCGTTGATACGACATTCACACACGTACGATATATAGGCCACGGTATGTGTGATGACTACTTCCAGGGAAAAAAGTGGATCTGATTACCTGGATCACATTATTCATCGTACTTGTTTTAAAACAAGGGATGATGCTTACTCAAAAAATGCATCATCTAGATTAAGACCACTCTTAGCTAAAAAAAAATTCTAAACATAAGAACATAAGTAAATACTAAGTACTAAATAACTTTTAATGTCACGATGAATAAATAATGATATGGTGTGACGAAATGAGTACCTTTCTAAATTGCATCCAGTGGGTTGCCAACTGTATTGGAGATAGTCACGATCGGGCCGTCCATTTTTTTGGCAATCGAATTCTTTCTCGATGAAGGGACACGTGGTGGAATTGTAGAGAGGGTACGATGGGTCCCTCGCCCAACTTCCCTGGAACAAGTCACATTCCCCTAAACACCTGTGCACTTTTGCTAGCTCAATAGCAATAATATTGAGCAGCAGCACAGCCAAATTGCAACGAACCCACAAACCCATTTAGAGAGAGAGAGAGATGGTTCTTCAAATAAAATTCCTCTCCTTACGTATATTAGAGAGAGAGAGAGAGAGAGAGAGAGAGAGAGAGATGGGTAAGAGATTAATTGGCCGTGTGAACTGTTACGTTTGTAGTAACAAAAAGGAATAAAACTGTTGGGTTGTGAAATCTTGTAGCAGGGTTTATATTGTACTTCTGATGATATTGGAGCGATTATGGAGTTTGCAAATTGGATGGGCATGTGCAATAGGAGACACCGGGACAATACAAGTATGTAGTGTGTAATTTGAACCGTCCATCTCTAGCAAATTGTGCACTACAAGGTCCCCCGGCCCCAGTTTCCATACAGTAGAGTCCCCCGGCCCCGGTTCCATGTAGTAGGTGGGACCGATCACGGTAAAGAGTCCGTTGGATGCATGGAATACATTATAGTAGGTGTTTTCGGAACATTTAAGGGGAAAATAAATAAAAAATTAAATGGAGTAACACTTACGACAGAAAATTAAGTTCAAGGTGCATTCATGAGCATGTATGTAGCCTTATTTTTATTGCAACATCAAACAGTTTTACCTCCTACTATCATAAATGACGAATGTACATCACGAAAGATTATGAAAATAAAGTGTCCCCATCAAGAGTGCCAACATGATGGTCGAAATTGTTCATTAGCTTTGTAGAAAAGAATATCCGAGCAAAAAATCAAAATTTTCATCCCTTTTTGAAATTCTTTCTACGGGGGCCAACGAAATGAAAAACTCTAACCACAAAGGCTCAGGATGAGCATACAATGGCCAAGTCTATTGAAAGATGCTACGGTATCCTAACCCAAACACAAATGGCATAACAACTCACACAAATGGGTATAACACTACAGTGTCCCCAGATAAGGTTACTATTCATTTGTTACGGTGTCCCCCCAAATGGCATAACAACTCAAACAAATGGGCATAACCGTTCTTACACAGAGGCATAACGAGGGAACACAGTAAGAGGAGACAAAGGGGATACCCAAGTCATTGCCAAGTCTAGAATCTGCAACTTGAAAGTTGTACCTGTCAATTTAAGTCTATAATAATAGTTATGATCTCTGTCATATCCATGATGCAAATATAGTACATATTATTACAGGCTCAACTCTAAAAGGACCAAGAAAGTGTAAACCAAGAATTTGCAATTTCGGTTCATTTAAGCTCAATCAGTACTAATGCAAGAGAAAAAACTTGTGCAATTTTGAGGAAGCATTGTGCATTCATGTTTTTCGCTTTGCATTTACAATTTGATCGCGCGGTTTTTGGCTTTTTGAGAGATATCATTAAAGCATTAAGCACGTTGCTACACAAGTATTTGTGCAATTTTGCAGAAGCATTGTGCATTCAGAAGCTGTAATGATATCCCCTAAAAAAGCTTAAAACCGATTGATCAAATTGTAAAAGGAAAACGAAAACATGAAGACCAATAATGTCAATATCCGGCACTTATCTAATATACTGGTTTTCCATAACTTTGGAGTCCCAGTTGACGGGGGTAGAGATCACCAGCAGACGCAGAAGAAGCAGTGTAGGGGTAGAGATCACCAGCAGACGCAGAAGCAGTGTAGGGTCCGTCAGGCGGCACAATCTGAATTTGGCCTTCACTTGTATCAGTCTCAAGGCTTTTTTGAAGCTCATTCATCATTCCCTTCAGCTTCATCTGCTCATTGGAGGCATCTGGATCTGGAACTGATGACATCTCGGGGACGGTTTTGCCTTCAAGCATGCTGACAACTGAAGACATTGCAGGCCTAACTGCTGGTGACATGTTAGTGCACATAAGAGCTACATTTATCATCACTGTGACCTCTATTTTGTTGAAGTCTGAACCCAACTTAGGATCCACCAGCTCCATCATGTTCCCTTTCTGCTTCAAGACAAGTGCCTACGGAGACACAAAGAAACACTCGTTAAGTTAGAACTCGAGTCCCTGATGTGCATGGGTTTTGATTTGAAGAAAATTCGTTTTAATGGAGATCGAAGACATGATAGAAGTGACTCTAGCTAAAAAGAACATAGACATTTCTGCTACGAAGCACAGACAGTACGTGCCTTATCTCTTCCCTTTTTCAAATTATAATTTTTTTCTAGGGAAGTGCTACAATACACACCCCTTATTTGGGTGTGTATCATATGCACCCTTATTGAAACACACTAAAATGTTATGATTTCCAAAATGTTATGAATCTATTGCTAAAAAGTTACGAATCATATTGATGAAAAGTTACTTATTTTTAGTATGAAAGTTACGATACGAAATAAAATGTTATGAATGATCGGTCCTACAAGTAATTTTTCATGAGGTGGCACAATATGAACCACACAATAGGTGCATATGGTACACACTTTAAAGGGATGTGTATTGAAGACTTTCCCTTTTTTCTAACTCAGATGCTGTTGATTGTATATTTGTATACTCGTTACTGAGTTCTGAATATTTGTGGTTAATTGATGAGGTTAGCAAGTTAGTCTCCTTTACTGCATTGTGATGTTAATGAGTTTCTCAAGTGTCTTGAATATGTAGCATAACATTTCTTTTTATGGTCAATGAGTATGAGTTTTACTACTTTTGGTGGTTTATGCATGTTCGATTTTTTATATACCAGATACAAGTACAGAAACAAATGTGCAATGTGTTGCAATATTCCCATTCGTGTCCAAATCTCTTCCTTTATCCTTTTTTTTTTTTTGGTTGAGAAATACCCTTGGCTTCTGCCCATGTTGGCGTCATGTCAACGTGCTCCCTACCTGCATCACTATAATTTTCTCGATTAAGAAGGTTTCAAGTTATGTGATTTGATAAGAGGTATATAGCCTTTCTCTCAAAGCTGAGCAGCAAAATTTGTAAAGTACATCATGTTCCACCCATTTTGATATTTGTATCAATCTGATGATAGAATCCAAATCTGTATCATCATGGTTGATATATCGACAGAAGATGTTGTAATGAAAAATGCAAGATTAGAAAGAGAGTATTCAACATACCCAATCAAGAAGATATAAACAGTACTCCTTTGTCCTGTAACTAGTGTTGCTTCTCCCACTGACAATCTCCAATGCGACTATTCCGAAGCTATAAACGTCTGCTTTGTCAGTCAAGTAACCACGCATTGCATACTCAAATGCCATATATCCGCTGCATGTAAACAATTGTAACATACAAGTGTCCTATTATTGAATTGATTGGTATATATTGTTGCGCGTATTTCCTAACAACTTAAGTGGTAACTTAAGATAGTATCACAGCTCCAGTACGGATGTTTTGCATCTCCACGTGCAAGACAGGGTTGCACGTGAGGGAGGGTATGAGAATAGCTTGATATACATTGTTGATCCCATTTCCTAATAGCTTAGTCTTGCGGGAGAATTGCTAACTTAACAACTATATGCATGATATATGGTCCAGTAATGCTATTTACAGGGAACAACATCATAAAACCACAGCTTTATCTCATCATAGGAGGTTAACCGTGTTTATGGTCAATGCACCTACGAACTATATATTATAACTAAAAAGGGCTACCCAGTGCACGAGGCTCCTACTATTGCATAGTTTAGGGAAGGGTTGGATGTACGGAACCTTTATAGCAAGCAGAAAGGCTGTTTCCGGGACTCGGATATGAACTATTATAATTGGAAAAAGAGAGAGAGAAAAAAATATCTATCGGCAACAAAAACTAAAAAGTATGAAAACAAGGGAGAAAACATGATAACAACAGTATAGCATAGACTGAATGAAGCATGGGGACTCACTAGGTTCCAGCAATCCAAGGGGCCAATTTGGAATCTCCAGTAGAGCCCAAGGGTTAGCCCGGTCCGGTCAATTGAATTCGATTTATGCTGTAAAAATAATTTTTTTGTGAATTTTTTAGTTCCGACGTAAATAGTTGAAAAGCTTGTCTTTAACTGGTTGGGAATGAAATTAGTTAAGATGCGTATAAAATGCGTATAAACTGACCTAGACTGACCTTAGGAAAAAATTTGGAATCTTTAGAAAATGCTTACGCAACAGAGGCATCCCACTTCCCCCTAATTTAGTAAGGGAATGACTTCGGTGTCCCCGGTCATTTTGGGGACACCGTAACTTTTGGTATAACAAAATCATTATGAGTATAACTAAAATCTATTACAAGCATAACAGAACCATAGCAAGGCATAACCAAAACCATAGTAAGGCATAACTTATTTGTTATGTCTTGGTTGGGTTTAGTTACGCCTTGGTTGTTTTTTTGGATATTCTTTGGTTATGCCTTGTTTGGGTTTTGTTATGCTTGTAATTGATTTTAGTTATGCTCCTAATGATAAAGTTATGCCAAAAATTACGGTGCCCCTAAAATGACCGGGGACACCATAGCATCATCCTTATTAGTGCCAATGATTGTCATTAACATATCATTATGAATACAAGTCTTCTCTCCTGTGGCACCATTCTGGTGGCCGCTCCCACTGGGGCCTAACTTCTGCTGCCTTTTAGGAATATTTTGTTTTTTTCCATTCTTGTTTACGTAAGCCCATATTTATTGTGTATCCCGATTCCCGAATATAATGTCAAATTGCAAGATCATACTCATTAAGAAGAGTGAAGAATAAAGTAGTACTAGTTGGTAATTGAACCACACATTGAATCTCACTCATGACATTTTATTGCAATCATAGGCGATCGTAAACTGAAATATCTATGAGCAAATTAAGATTGTAAGAGGAGGCCCTCTTGAGCATTTTAAAAATATCAAAGATACCAAATGAACGGTAGTCTAGAGGGTATGATGCACTATCACTAGTGTTGGGTGAGTAAGCGACCATATAATTGAGTCTTTTAGTGGGGTGTTACATTCATATTTCTAAAATCAAAAAATAACTTGAACCTTTACATGACTTACAGAATACGCAACTTATAAATTTATATAGACATATCCACAAATCTAGAATTTAGAAAAAGAACATATGGTGTTTAATTTACATTTATTGACAAAATCCAAAGTTCTAAAAACACAATGGTAGGGAAAAAAAATTCAACCCTATGTCATAAAGTACTATTAATCTGCATTACCCATTTTCGTATTTCTAAGTGCAAATAATAGTACTACCTATGTTTCACAGAGAAGTGAGGTAAACTTTGATCTAAAATAGCCTCAAGGTTAGTCCGGTTGATTGGTAAATTTGTTCTCCATACAATTAATTAGGGTTCAATTTTTGAGATCAGACCTCAAGAAAGCAATTTCTTGTGAATTTCATAGTCTCGGCATGGATGACCTGTCTTTGACCGGACCAAAGAAGAAATTAATTGAAGCGCGTGTAAGCTGACTTGAATACCACTAACCGTTGAACCAAAAAAAAACTATGATCTAAAATATATGAAGCCTGTGCACTGCAAAAAATCTCCCAAAAATATCAACTTGGATAGGAGAAAGGAGAAAAGATGATAAAAAAACCATGCCCAATTGTACTATAAAACCAAATCAAATCGCCAGGTGGGGATGAAAATTGACAGACAGAGACCCCGCATGCAACCTTGTTCTTTTCTCTGTCAAGCGAAAAGCAAGTGGATTAACGCATGATTTGGGTGGCACCAGATGTAAGGTTGCTGTAGGAGAGCCCGTGAAGTTTTACAACGAATTTGAGGCCCCCTTCCAGAAACCTTCTTAAAAAATAAGCAATTTATTTCACATTTTCAAACTCAAAAATAATGTAAATAAAAAATAATTTTTTAATTTTTTTTGCATCGTATAAAAGATCTCAATGAGATGTTTCAAACAAAATCCATATTGCATATTTTTAGATTTCAGTAAGCCCATAATTTTTGAGCTTGAAATTGTCTTCTTAAAAAATAAAGCCTTTTTTCTGTTCTGGAACGGGGCCTAAATGCATACTACTGTACTCCTTAAACAACCGGGATTTGGCCCAACGGCATCAAATAGGTTCAACTGTATCAAGTGCGCTTAAGATATTAGGAAAAAAGGGGTTCGATTTCTCTTCAACGTAATAATCTTATTATTCTAGTAACAATATTGATTTTTCTTGATAAAAAAAAGAACAAAATGTAAATAAGGAGACATCTTTCTCTTCGCTCTCGCCTTGAAACTAGTAATTGGAATCCATCGATCCTCTTCCTTGTCTCGGTTTTGGAGTGGACGGTCAAGTTAGGACTTTTTTCGAGCCTTGTTTAATACTCCCTCCTTCCTAGTTTGTTTGTCTAATTTTGACATACGTGCTTTTTAAGAAAAAAAAATTATATCTCACAATCTATAATGTTTTACATAATTTCAAAAACATCATATTTTAAATTTAATTGAGATCTATCAAACAAGATCCATATTGCATATAAAAACATTATAAATTAAAACACATAGACAATTTTGTAAGAGATCCCAAATAATAAAATTTGATAAACAAATCGGGACGGAGTGAGTATTTACTTTGATAATTGAAATTGTTCAATTCTAGAGCTCGTTGAGGGCGTCAACTATTTTCAAATAAAACGTTGTTCGGATAAAGTTTGATATCCTTTCGAAACTCGTTTATCTTGAGATGAATATGTTAAATGAATTTCAAACCAGTGTTTCAATCTCTTCTTTTTTTTTTTTCAAGATAAATTTGTTGTGAGAGCATATGAAACAATATTTGATAATGTGATTTGTCCGGTTAATACTGTCTCTTTTTTTTTTTTTTAGTGCTACAATTGATAGATAGATAGACTACTCCACATGCTTGCTAGAGATGATCAATACTGCTGTTAGCACCACAATCATCTTCAAGGAACTTCACTGCACCTATTTCAAAGTGAAAGCTAAGATCTCATCTTGTACTACGGGAACAAAAGAGTATGCTAACTCTATTCAGCGATTATGAAGACTCGAACCTAAGCATTAGCGTCAACAATTTTGATCATCAAGTAGACGAGACCAACATTAAAAGGCTCAATAGAAGGCGTAAATAGACCGTCCGGCCCAAAATCGAGACCAGAGAGGATCCATTCTCGAATCTATCTAGTATATAGTGGGGATGTGGTTCGGAGCATATAGTGGAGATTCCACCATGTCGCGGCAAGCCACTGTTGTCACCCACTACAACAACCGCATGCAACCAGATTTGCCAAAAAAAAAAGGGAAGCAAGGAACGGAAGATAGAAAAGGGAAAGGGAGAGAGAGAGAGATCGGGAGAGAGAGAGAGGTGGGGAGGCGCCACCCCTGCCCCAGCAGCAACCAGAGAAGGCAGAGGGACAGGGTAGAGTACTAGGCTACAAGTCTACATTTGACTTGACGAGACTTAGGTTTTGACAACATGCACCCTCCCGTACGTTCACCCCACAAACCGGTGAGGATCTGCCGACCGCGGCTCGGTTTTGAAAACCTTCTTAAAAAATAAATAATTTATTTTATATTTTTAATCTCAAAAATAATATAAATAAAAAATAAGTTTTCAATTTTTGTTTGCATCGGATCGAGATCTTTTAAATAAGATTCATATTGCATATTTTTATATTTCAATAAATTCATAATTTTTGAACTTGAAATTGATTTTTTAAAAAATAAGAACTTTTTTTTGGTTCTAGAACGGGACCTGCCTCGATCCAATAAGTTAACTCCAGAAATTTTATGGCGGCAGTAAAAATTACTACTCTAGAAATGAAAAACAAAATATTCTGGAATAGTTAAAAAAAAATGAAAAAAAAGTAGTATTTACTAAGATTTTATTCTATTTGACTTGTCTAGTGGAATCTCGTCACCTTTTGTGGGGTTTGTCTCTTGAGCGGTGCTAGGGACACACCCATTCTCACACCCAAACACACACTCACCACTCACATGAGTGGTGGATCCCACACACACTACACACTCTAGTGTGTGTATGGGGCCCACCACTTATGTGAGTGTGGGTGTGTGTTTGGGTGTAAGAGTGGGTGTGTTCCTAGAATTATTGTTGTCTCTTGCATATATGTTGGTCATGTTTGTCTGTCCATAACGTCAGCTTCAATTATTATTGTCTACCCTATAGGAAACACATCCACTCTCTTGATCCTAAGGTGTTTGGCTGAATAAGCATGAGAAAATTGATAAATGTTGATACTTCATGGAGTCGCTTGTTCAATTCGAATTCCACGTAGGTTGAACGTTTCAAAAATTGGGACACTGAAAAATTTGTTCGATCGTTAATTTCAAGGCTTCGAAATTAGTCAAGGTACATGCAGGCTAGTCGGGACCTCCAGTTCCCAAACAAAGAACACACCTTCACTCTATTTTCTCGAGTCGATGAAAATAAAATAACCCATATATGCAAGTCTTTAGTCTTCATACTTGAAAAGGTTTAAGCTCGCCTCCACATTCTAATCCATCATACTCCCACCAAACTCCTCCTGCATTTTTTTGCCCCCTAAGGCCTGAAATGGTGATCGAAATCGTTCAACTTGTTATGCTTCAATAAGTTATTGGCCAAGTAAAAAATGATTCTTACACAAAATCAAATAAATAAATAAATAAATAATCATTGGGTCTCGTGTAGCTTGCTTGCCCTGTCCCCTTTAAACTTTGTATTCTTTTCAAAATTAATGAAAAATCATTTCAAATAGACGGTGTAAGTTTAAAATTCTTTTCGCTGTCCATTTTAAAAGATTAGCTAGTTCATTTGTCTATCGCGGTCCATTTTAGTTTGAATTAATGATACTTTTAATAAAAAGGAGAGACATATATATATATATATATATATATATATATATATATATATATATATATATATATATAGTCATTTTCAAATGAGGAGGTCCTTATTTTAACTAAAATAAGGACCTCTCCATTTCTCTCATTTTTCGTTCGAATTTCAATAATCCGAGCCGCTCAATGTGTTCAGAACGTAATTTTAAGAGTACCCACGAGAAATTAGCAAAAAAAATGACCGGGAAAGGCTTCATCCGAGCAGTTTTTATTTGAATCATTTGATAAAATACAAACAAAAACTGCTCGGATGAAGCCTTTCCGGTCATTTTTTTTTGCTGATTTCTCGCGGGTACCCTTAAAATCACGTTCTGAACATGTTGAGCGGCTTGGATTATCGAAATTCTATCGGAAAAGGAGGTCTTTATTTTATTAAGTTAAGGTGGTCCTTAAGAGAAAGGGACTATATATATATATATATATATATATATATATATAGTCTGGTTCCCTTGAGGGATCCCGCACGGGCTTACCGTGCAGGACTCCCATTTTCCGATCGAATTGGGACGATCCGAGCCGCTTAAAGTGATCAGAACGTGATTTTAAGGGTACCCGCGAGAAATCAGCAAAAAAAATGATCGGGAAGGGCTTGATCCGAGTAGTTTTTTATTGAACGGTTCAGTAAAAACTGCTCGGATCAAGCCCTTCCCGATCATTTTTTTGCTGATTTCTTGCGGGTACCCTTAAAATCACGTTCTGAACACATTGAGCGGCTCGGATCGTCGCAATTTGATCGGGAAAGGGGAGGTCCGCACGGTAGACTGGTAAGGGATCCCTCATTGGATCCGTGGTGTGTGTGTGTGTGTGTGTGTGTATATATATATATATATATATATATATATATATATATATATATATATATATATGTATATATATATTGTGAGTGTAGATTGTGAAGTCAATTCCTTTACATGGTCCAGTGGCATCCGGTTGAGGAATCACTTTTTTTTTTGAACCAAAGGTAGATAATGTTGGAATTTTATTGATTAATTGTTGGGCTTCTTATTATATTACAGGCTTTTGATCAATATATGCCGAAGGACTTTGCGGGTGATTACGATGTCTAATTTGTTACGATTAATTTCCATTGTATTTGTACAGTACTACAAATAATCCATCATCAAAATAACAAATGGGTTGGTCCGATGAAGAGTGCTTGAAATATGAAAAGGCTTTGTTATATATCTCCAAGGTCATGAGTTTGATACCTCTTAGAGCATCTCTGACTCATCTCCAAAACTCATAAATGAAGAATGAATATGATACATTGAAGGTGCTTTAACTTCTTGCGAGCCCAGTCTTAGAGTATCGTCTCAACTTAATTTAAAGGAGCCATATTCCGCAAGTAGACGGTGAAACTGGTTCTCAAAGATTAATTATGTAAGTAAATCTAAACATTATGAGTACTCATCAAAAGTTTTTTTTTTTTTTTTGGCTTTTTATAGGCATTAGTTATCAAAAGTTTCGCGTTTTACTAATGGAATCATATAGTACTATTTAAAATATTAGACTGAATTATAAGGTTAATTACGTGGGACGTCACCAACTATGTGTTTACGGAACTAATTTCATATTTTCATCCGCAAGTAAATGGTGAAATTGGTCTCTAATGGATTAACACTGGGTGGCAACAGTTGGCGATGGAGATATTTGCCGGAAGAGAGTGGAATTGGCCATTCTTTTTCTTTTAAGTTAACATTCTACTCACTTTGTTAACCACTACTTATTGTTTTCCCTTTCATGAAGTTGGTACTTTAATTTTCCCAAGCATAGGGCCCTAATGGTGAACAAGTGGCTCTCGACATGGTTCAATAGAGGAAAAAGATTAATGTAGTTGATCCTAAGTGATTGGGACATAAGGTTCGGTTTGATTTGGTAGGGCCCTAATGGTGGGAAATTTTTTCAATGCCTAGTGGGTGCCACGTGGTGCCCGCTCGGCGCATCCGATCTGTCCATTGCGTTTTTGGGCGGCTCAGATTCGGAAAGAGAAAAAAAGGAGAGAGTAAGTGTTGGGGTGAGAGGAGAGAGAGGGTTTTAATCCGAGCCGTCCAAAAATGTATTAGACGGCCCGAATATGCTGAGCGGGTACCACATGAGATATACCCACCTGAGGCACCGGAAAATTTCTCCTAATGGTGACACAATAATGGTTGTTTGATCAATAAAAGGTAAGAGAATTTTCCATATTTTATGCAGCGGTTATATTCCTTTCTTTGCAGAATTAAGAGTGCTTCCTGTTGTTATTAATATGCAGACATTACCCGTTTATCTTGGCGGCGATTGCCATCATTCTAGGAACCTCATCCAAATGAAAATGATAGGAAACAGGAAAAGTTTTCTGGAATCGGTCCAGGAAGCATAAACAACGGTTCAGATTTCAAATTTAGTGAATTTGAACCGTTCATTTTTTATTTTCTTGAAAGGAACGGTCCGTATTAGGCCTCATTTTCAAATTAAAACCGAATGCCAACCACATGTCCTAATCAAGCCAAAATTTGGCTGTTGTAATTTGGTTATGGTAATGAAAAAATTGTTATATACATGTGCGGGAGCGAGTCTCAACCTGCAACTTCAAAGATTAATTAAAAAAAAACTGCCGTTAAAAAAAAAAATAAAATCTCAACCTGCAACTTCTTCTATACTTGCTTAAATATTTTCGGATGTATAAATGAACAATCTAGATCATGGACATGCACGCACAAAAATCACATGTTTGAACCTAATAAGTTGATCGAGTGGGAGCATGCTCGCAGTTTCGACTTGCACTGTGCTAAAAACTCTCGAGGCTGTTGAGAGTTTGTTTTCAGTCAATTAAAGTGGACGCAAAGAATGCAAATAGAAACCATGCAAATTTTTCTACATGGTCTTCCAATTGTATAAATCGAGTCTCGACCAGCTAGAGATAATCAAATCAAACTTTACATAATGAACAAACTGGCCTGGGCATTCAATTGAAAAAAAGCAGAGATGAGCACAAGTTGGAGGTGTGAAAGTGTAGGGGGGGGGGGGGCAACTTGGTTGTGGAATCTCATTCTCTGGCCCCGAATCCCGTAGGCATGTGGGGGACTCGTGATTACACTGTCTCTTGGATTATAAAGTGTACGGAGATTTGGTCCTCGATTTATACACCCAGTGAAACAACAGTTGAAAGTGTAGGTCCCATTTGCCTCATCCAATGTCCCCCCTTTTTTTCATCATCTCATCCAATGTCCTTTTTTTTTTTTGATCGGTCATCCAATGTCCTTCACAGCCTGTTTGGTAGGCGCACTAGAGCCCCGGAAAGAAGATTTTCAGTGCCGAGCGAGTATCATGTGATGTTCGTTCGATACATTCGGGATGTCCATTTCAATTTTGGACGGCATGGATTTGAAAAGAGAAAGAGAAAGAGGAGAGAGAGAGAGAGAGTGTTGGGGTGAGAGGAGAGAGATGATTTCAATCTGAGCCGTCTAATAGTGTATTAGACAACTCAAATGTGCCGAACAGGTGCCACATGAGAAATACCCACCTAACACCGAAAAATTTCTCCATATAAAAAAATCAACTCAAGCAGACCAATTTTACTTCAGAATTCAAGTTTGGATGTACATGAATGTATATAGTCTATTCAAGGTTAACAGAGCTGCTATAGATACATATAGAGTGTACATAAGAGTTTTGGACCTATCTCGGATCCCATAAAAAGAAAATTCGAGTTGTTCATTTTGTTCAAAATGATTTGTTTGGTGTCCCTATAAAAATTAAATTCAATTAGACTAACTTTGCTTCAGAATTCAGGATGGAAAGTACATGAATGTATGTACCCATATTCTTTTCGCAAGGCTAATGTTACACCAACCACATTTTCTGTTTGCTGAATGATATAGATTAGGTTTTTATTAAATATATGACGATGTTTGAGTCGGTTTAAGAGCATCTAAATTAATTAGTTAATTAATCTCGAAGGACTAATCTTATCATTGACTACCAAAATGCTACTCTCTTCGTCCTAAAATCGATGACAATTTTTGAAACTCGTGTCATTTTTTGTCACTTATATCTTTCAATCTATAATGTTTTTCATGAGTTTGAAAACTTTGTATAATAGAACTAATCGAGAATTATCAAACAAGATCCATATTGCATATTTTTTGAGATTCATATTGAAAGATATAAGGAATTGAAATTGATACGGATATCAAAAATTGACATCCAATTTGAGACTGGAGGAGTAGTTTTTTTTTTTTTTGATTCAAGACTGGGGGAGTAGTTAAAGTTGGGAAAAAGCCTTGGATGGGTTGACAACGTGATCTCACACGAGTCAATAGCACATACGATATTTTGAAACTAAAATTTACAAGCAAACAAACCCCTAAGTTTGCCTTGTCTTTTTTTTTTTTGGCCCAATCGGTAGGAGAGATATTACATCATCTATGAAGTACAAATCACGGAATACTACATCTATTATGTGAGAGTCCACAAGACAACCAAGCTAACAATTGAACCAATAAGATTAAGATAAGCCCAAGCCAAATCCTTGGAGTTTAGGAGATTAGTAGAATGCGATTGAACTAAAATAATTTTTTAATGATAAAAACGACAAGTATTATGTAACTTTTAGTCGTTTTTTTTAGCTTTTCATCTTAAATTTTAAACTACATCGTTCATCTCGATGAGGAGAGTTAAAAAATTAAAAAATATAGACCAAAGTTGTAGAAGTCCACAGAATGACGACGTGAGAGACATTGAAAAAAACTGTCTTTTTTTTGAACATTTTTCATCTTTACTGATTTTTTTTTTTTACTTTGATATGTAAATTTATACTTCTGTGATTTCACTAGTCGAGACCAACGATAAATTAATTTTTTTTACCTGAATCTAGTAAAAATTAAGAACCAAAAAAAAAAAAAAAAATCCCTCGAAATACGGAAAAATTTAGGCCAAAGGGCTTTTTACTATTTTACCGTACCTAAGAAAGCCACTTATTGCATATCCTTCAAAAACCCGTTCAGTATCTCCCGTTCCTACTCGGACCGACCCAAAAACCCTCCATCTAGCAATGTCACAACCCTCGACTCTCGATCTCAGTCACATAATGCGTGTGTGCGCGCCTTTTCAATTCACATATCAAAAGACTAAATTCGCGAAAGTCAGAATTGAGAGCGGGAGCGCAGTGCAAGAATTGAAAACGGAAGCGTAAGACATTTTTGAAAGATTATGTGAGTAAGGTCTGGAGTCTCGACTACAAGCTACGTGGCAACACTCATGATAAGCAAGACCAGAAATGATATTGGTACCGACCTCCCGGTACCGAAATCGTACCGCCGGCCGCCGGTGGGCCGTCTCCGGCCACCGGACGGCCGATCCGATCCGTCCAAAAATTTTAAAAAAAAAAAACGAGGGGGCCAACGCGGGAATCAACGGCATCCGAGGTGTGTAAGGTGCTTGATCTGAGCACCCTTTTTTCGTGTATATATGTATATTCCCGCGAATATACATATATACACGAAAAAAGGGTGCTCGGATCAAGCACCTTACACACCTCGGATGCCGTTGATTTCCGCGTGGGCCCCCTCGTTTTTTTTTTTTAAAATTTTTGGACGGCTCGGATCGGCCGTCCGGTGGCCGGAGATGGCCCACCGGCGGCCGGCGGTACGATTTCGGTACCGGGGAGGTCGGTACATGTAGCACTAAGCAAGACCTGCTAAATTTTCCACTATAAATGAACACCGATCAGAAAACAAAGCGAATCCCACTTGCCATGATAATAGGCTTTAGGCTGGAGAGGCAAATTAACAGTTCAGATTTCCCCCAGATTTCCTTCCTAGTCTTCCGCGCACATCATATCGGAATTTGTTAAAAAGTTGAGTAGTATCATACTAGTTGATACCATCATGATTCTCTAGGGTTTTGACTTTATAGATTGCTGAAGAAACTTATCAGGGAAGATGATTGAACTCATCTGCTTCACTTTTGTTAGGTTTCTATTCATAAAGAGCTGTGCACAGCAGCCTTTTCCTCCCGCACCGGGTCGTACAAAGATGATCGGAGCCGCTCATTTTGTTCAAAATATGTCGTTTAAGGTCTTTGTAAAAAATAAGCTTCGTTCGATATCGTTAGAGGCGTTAACAAAACACCCAAAATCACTTCAAAAATTAGCCTAAATTCTGAAGTGATTTTGGGTGTTTTGTTAATGCCTCTAACGATATCGAACGAAGCTCATTTTTTACAGAGACCTTAAAGGATA
This sequence comes from Rhododendron vialii, assembly GCF_030253575.1. NCBI lineage: Eukaryota > Viridiplantae > Streptophyta > Magnoliopsida > Ericales > Ericaceae > Rhododendron > Rhododendron vialii. The sequence continues at coordinate 5,294,316 of NC_080560.1, forward strand.
TATTTTGAATAAAATGAACAGCTCCGATCATCTTTGTGTGACCCGGGGCGGGAGGAAAAGGCTGCTGTGCACAGCAGTCTGTGCACGAATCATTTCTGATTCATAAATTCATCAACAAATTCATGATCAAAACGATGATCGAAACGTCGCCTAACCGAAATTGCAAGTGTTGCCCCCATCAATCCGGCCTATTAATCATAGAAATGATTTTCTTTTTTGAACGCACTGCTGGTTTTAAGTGTCAAAAAAAAATTTCTTGTTAAAATAAGCTAGCTTGTGAAGAATTTTTCCCTCAATCATACCGTGTTTCTAGGTATTATTCCATTAATATTTTAGAATCTAGGCCACCTTTATGTCAAGTTGGAATAGTCATGGATCTCAAGATATGTTTTTGATGGTAGGGTGAGATATAGAAGTGCTGGTTTTCCATTACAGAAAATGAAAATTTCCAGTAATCTTCATTAGTCTGATCATGGATGTCATTTTTCTAAAAATGGGTATTGGTTGCAATTTGGTAATGACAAATGACCTAAGCTCCGGAGTAATCTTCCGTTTTCTTCTCATACGTTGAGTGAGTAAACTAAAGTTACACGGTCTGGAATATCATGTATTTTCACTATCAAATTTATGTTGTGGAAACAAATAAAAGGATTCATAAGGAACTTACCAACCTGGATCATGTAAATATATAAAAGATAACAGACCCAAGCTGATTATAGACCCAATCCGTAATGCAAAGAGCAAATCAAGTTCTTGGGAGAAAGAAGTTTCTCTCTCTTGACCCTCTTTCTTAATAGTCAGACTAACTTGTGTAGATGAGATAAGTCTAGAATTTTCTATATTGGGTTGAGAGAGGACCTCCTCCTCAAATAGCTTAAGCATCATCTATCCATCATAAATAAATATAGCAAATTATTTATGGATCTAACCATACACATTCATTCCAGAGACACCACCACAAACACTTGCATGTGATGTTTGCTATCTAATGACATGTGGGACATAACCGCTAAATGGGTTTTCTTACCGGATATGAATTGTTAAGAGAGGAATGTTTAGAGATGCGAATCTTGCTTAGTTTAAGAAAGTGAATTTTTTTTTTTTTTTGCCATTTGTTAATATTCAAGAGTATCTCATGTGGTAACCCGACCAGTAAATATTAGGCATACAAGAATAGCAATAAATCCAAGCCTTCTTAGAATGTATTCACAACCTTTCTCATCACCTTAGTGGGTTTTTTTTTTATTTTTTATGTAGAGCATGAAAAGGAACTGTGGATACAGTTCACAAGTCCACGAAATTTACCAATCCCTCTTACAAAAGCATACTTGGCCTGCCAATGAGTTGGCCCAACTTGAGGTGAATGTGACATTTGCAGTTATTTTCAGCACAGTGCAGCCTCAGGGAGACACGAAATCCCTCGTTTGTGTTAGATGCATATATATATTTTTGAACGGCCAAGAAGATTGTGTTAGATGCATATGAGTGTGTTTGTATGACTAGAAAGATCAAAGCCATGAAAACTTTTTAGTGCACAACAATAAGGGCAAATCAGCTTCAAGAACACTACTCCCATTGCTATATATGCTGGTGTCTAACCCATGCTTAGAAAGAATCACTACTTACTTGGCTTTCGGAGAAGTAAAACAGAATGGAATGGTCAATGATTATGGTTTCAGCTCCGTTTATGCTTGAAATGATAAGCCTCAAACTTCTTCTCTACAACCTGCAAAACCAAGAAGCTTTAATTACAGAAAGTGTTTAGAAAATGGTGAACAGCCCCAATACAAACTAAGTTTGTGACTTACGTGAACATTTGAGGGCGGTTACGAGAAAGCTGAGGCCGCTTTATAGGTGAAAGAATAAGGTTCCTTAAAGTCATCGAAGGGTTACTGGCTCCACCTCCAAAAGCGGGACGAGCAGGAGCCCTTCTGTTGCCGGTATCAAGTGGAATTCCTGATGGTTTTGCCGGTGAGCCACCAGAGATGTCGAAGGGCCCAGAGTTAGAGGTATTCTGCCTTGGTTGAGGCCAGATATCCTCTCTTCGTACTGGAGTTTCAGGAGTGAAGACCGACCAATCTGCCACAAATTAAGTCAACTAGTATTTCTTGGAAGATTTCAACCAAACACTGGTTAACCAAAAGCTACAAGCCTACAACATGTTTTAACACATTGGAAGTGATAAGAAAACAGGAAAGTAACAATTAACACCCTTTGAGCGTCAACATGGTCTGGTAGGCAAATGCATTACACGTGGTAGTACAAGCGGTAATACACGATCAATTTGTGGCACTTAAACAAAGGGCCAAAAATAGAGAAGTGTAATACAAGTACTGGTAAAAAGTTGAACAGCCAAAAATAAGAAACGTTCATGTGCTATGTGGCATTCACCATAAAATTGGACTTCAGGTAGCAACCAGAATGAATACAGCGAGTACTATTTCTTGGAAGAATTCAACCAAACATGGGTCACAAAACTAAACTCTTTGACCACGACAATGGGAAAACAAATGTGGACTCTAATCATGCTTAAGGTTGTGTTTGGACTTTAGATTTGTGGAGAATCTGCAGAGGGAGAAGGAAAGGAAAGGCAAGACAGACAAATTTAACTTCAAATATCCTCCTTTTTATTTCCTACACAGATCCCCCGATAAATCAACATTCATTTACACAGCCTAAGGGAACTCCACATAAAAGATGGAAAATATTGTAGCTCTGAAAACCAAGTAGCACTTTCAACTACTTTCAAGTATGTCCAAGTATTAACGAAAATGGGATTACCTTTTCTGATTGGATCTCTGTTATCCATCATGCTAGGTGGATTAGAGAACAAATCAGGCTCAGTTGTTGAATAGAAGTTTCTTGCAGGTTGGATGGCTGATTGCTTCATTGACTCATACTCACTTCTCAGTTGATCATACATTTCATCAAGCTTTCTCTTTTGCCTGATATTATTAAATGAATGAATAATAGCTCAGGACATGGTTCATGCACTGAAGTTGTAAGTCTCAGATACTGAAAAGATCAGGTTGAATTGGGTAATACCGACCTTGATTTTTCAGAAAATTTTTCTTGGAGCTCTTGCTTATCCTTTGACAAGCTCTCAACCTCTTGTTCCAGCATCTGACACCTCTTGGCCATTTTCTGGTATGCAGTGTGCACCTGCTCCATTTTTTCTGTGAACTTCACTTGTAGCACCTCGCATTTCTGCCTGCACTGAGATACTATTTTGTTTGCCTTAAATTCCATTTCCAGTTCCTTCTGCCCCATAAAGAACATCACGCTTCTGTATGCACTTTTCATCACTGGATATGTTAAAGGAAAATTTTGGGTCCGATGTTTACTTTCAACAAAAAAAACCTATAAAAATTTCAACAAAAACATCTAAACAAAGTGGCCTGATCTACTATTTTCTCCATTTTTGGCTTTCTTTGATATTTACTAGAGCAACAATGGCTGTCCATATTCTCATCAAGGGAGGCATACAGTATATAAGTAGCCACCATAGCCGTGGAGAACGGCGATTCAGTTGCCCCCCATATGCATTTCAACACTGTATGAGCCCCAAATAGGCGTTTGAGCAGGAATTTTATGCATTTACACATACGTAAGTTAGGAGTATAGCTTCATTCAGACTAATAAAAGATACATATCTGTGGAGATATCCCAGCCATGGCCATCTGCAAAATAATAGGTGAAAATTCAAGCAAAGCAGAGAGGGTAGGGTGACAAATTTTGATCAAGCACTAAAACAAAAATGATTAACGCAATGTAGTATTGAACTTGGAAGTTCCTGCTTACATTTATACACTCATCATTTGGATTGATATCCACAGGCTTCATAAGGCTGCCAAGTGAAATCCATTTCAAGTTAAAAGGCATCTGAATACTGGAATGCTACAGATGATTAAGATATTCTGTAATGAGGTTTTTTACGTTGTTTTGGTTACAATGCTATGAAAGCCTAAGCCTTTGAATTGCATATCTACATAAAATTGTTGGGCAAACTCAGTCCATTGGAAAGTAAATCTAAGCTATCTCACAATATTATCTCTCCATTAAGCATTACTTGGCAGGGTGGATCAATTCTTTCCTCTTAAAACTCAGCAATCACAACAAACCTATGTTTTAACACCGACCTTTTGGAGAGCACTTGATCGCAGATGGGGCAAGCCGCATCATTACTTAGGATCTTATCGGCATCTTCCGTGCCTTTAACACTGTTAAGGAAATCTTGAGCAAATGCACCAACTTGACAGCAAAGATTATTAAAGAACTGCAGAATAAGAAAAACTACTGTACACATCTAGATACACAAGAGGTGGCCACATGTGGTGGTAATAGCTTTCACTTCCAATTCTCGCCAGCATGCATTGCATCTCATTTTATCTTTTGAGTAGAAGTCCTTGCTATCATGCTATACGTGGGAACCTAAAAGTCCTGTAGATAAAAACAAAAAATCAGAGCTGAGTTTTCACAAGTTCATATTACAATTGAGTCAATTAAGTTAGTTACAGACCTAGTTAATGTGTATCAAGAACAAGCACATGCGATTTGGAAATGCATGATCACTTGATTAGTATGACCAAAGTAGGAGGCAAGTTATACTCAGACAGCCAGCGATTTGGATGAAGTAAAGCACTTCGCAAGATTAAGACAGGGAATTGAAATTTTGTCAGAATTCTACTAATAGGAACACATTTTAAGTGAAACAAATTCGAATATCCTATATCAGCTGGGAATTTAGAGTTTAGAAAGCCAGACATAGGCGGATCAAAAAAAAAAAGAAAAAAAAGAAAGCCAGACATAGTGTCAAATATCATGAAGTTGATTTACAGATCAAAACATGCGCTTAATGCACAATTGGATCTAAGATTACAAGATTAGTGTTACTGTGAAAAATGCACAATAGGAGCTAAGATTAGTCTGTCTTCACAATGCATGTTTTCCGAAACTTCTAAAAGCCTCATCTACGCTAGTTTAATTTCTTCTAATTTACTTAAATTTACAAAATCAAGCAAAAGAAATCATTAGCATTTCAAAAGCAAGCTATCAAAACTGACCTGAAAACCAACCCAAACCCTAACACTTCACAGAGCCTCACTTTCCTCCCTTCTCCGAAAATTTTCAAGTCAATATCAGAAACTACAAAAGAAATTTCGATTAATTACAAAATGAATCACCAAAGGTAGCATAACACTCGATGCAAAACCTACAAAATCGGCCATGCTATTCGAGTGGATTTCACTTTCAGGCCTAATCTATCCAAACAAAATTCAGTGAAATAGGTGATTAGAACTCCAGCTAATCATATTCATCATAATCCGTTGGCAAACAAAATCTCAAAAAGAAAAAAAACGATCCTGATTTTTGAGTAGATTTGAACTACAAGCGCAACGTATCAAAATTTCACGCATTCTGCGCAGCCTCAAGAGCTGGCCATAAGAAATGAGCTCGAAAATAATGTAATCAAGCCATCGCTAATGGAGGATTGAAATTCAATCAATGTGAGATTTCGAGGCTACAAACCTCTCGAACGCAGTTAGAGATGGTTAGTCAATTTTTTCAGAGAACTTGAGAACGAAACGAATCTTCGAGCTGTTACGAACGTGTCTCTCTCTCTCTCTCTCTCTCTCTCTCTCTCTCTCTCTAATCTTCGAGCTGTCTCTCTCTCCCTCTCTCTCTCTCTCTCTCCCGCGTTTGATTAGCAGAGTGCTCTCAATCTCCTCTGGTTTTTTATGTAGAGTTAGAAATGGCGGCAAAATGGCAGTTTCGTTTGAGAACTTGACCGGTAAACATTCCGGTTTCCGGTTCTTTTCCTGCCCCAGCAGGCAGCAACCCCCGGTCCTTTTTGATTCCGTGATAGGCATCTCCTTTAGAACTGTGCACAATTCGGCAATCGAAAGTTCAGATTTTAATCGAGCAATGAACGATTTAGATTTGTATGTACTCAAATTTGATTTGAGTTCTATGTGTTGAAATGAATGACTGGATCAGCCGCTCTGTACCCGCTCGACAGGGAGCTACCGAGCAAGATCTCCGAATCCCCTTTTTCCCGAGGTGCAGTTGCAATTCGAGCCGAGCTTGCATTACATAATAACAACACCCAACTGTTCAATTAGTAAATTGGGAATTTCTGATTGACTGAAAAAAAAAAAGAAAGGTAAATCGGTTTTGCTTGCACTCCCAAACAAATCCTATTAAAATTTTAATTTTCCAAGCCCGTCTAACTAACCCGTTACATTTTAAGTTATGCTAAGCAAATTCCTCGTAAAAATAGTTTTCAAAATCTCAACTATATCACAACTTTTATTTTGCGTTAGCAAGATCTTAGAAGGTAGAATATTTGTTATTATACATTACATTTGTTTCTTAAGCTCTAAATTGCTTGTATGCTAGAACAAAACATACCAGGTCTTATACGGGTCGGGCCGAGTGGAGTTCTAAAGTCCATTCCACTTATTATTAAAAATGGGCTTAAAATTTCTACCAAACCCAATCCCATGGACCTAAACACGAATTCCAAACTCTTGAAAAGGTGGGTTCGGTCGGGCGGGTTAGTAGACCTGTGTACACTCCTACTTTTTTCTTTCTTCACCATTTGAGTGGGTCCTATTTTCAATACCTATTTCTCAACAACAAAATCAAAATTATTTTATAAAAAGGGTTTCTCACTACAACAAAGAAGTGATAACTATTATTGTTCTTTCTTAAAGATATCGTTATAAAAAATTGCATGTGGATGAAGTTATTGGGGGAAAAAAATGAAATTCTATCTAGATTCTTGTTATTTTGAGTTCAACAAAAATATTCATTTAAGGAAGTCATGTTTCTTCTTTCTCTTTTTGAGTTAAAATTCTTTCCATTTGTGGTGGAAACCTTTGGTTTTCCACCATAGCCCGTTACGGGTCTCACTAAGTATTTTTTGTTATAATCTGAACCGTTAATCTTGTAGAGCTTGCAAATAGTATAGGTGTGCAAAAATGAGCTTCGTCGAATATCAATAGGTATATTAAAAAATTGAATTTCGGTTTAGAAAATGGACAGTCATAAACAGTTTAACTTCAAAATCTATGACTCCATTCTGTAAACCAAAATTCAAGTTTTGATATACCTATCGACATCCAATCAATCTGATTTTTTATGGGTATACTACTCTATGTACTTTACAAGATGAACGGTTCGAATTGTAACAAAAAAAGTCTTGTAGAGCCTACATACGGTGTTGGAAACCAGGGAGTTTCCAACCATGGCGGATAAAATTTACTCATTCTTTTTTCCCTTGTAGCATTGCTCAACTATGATGGTTAACTTCCATGTTCTGCCCCAATACATATAAAAAGCTTCCTTCTAGTACATATACAATTAGACATTAATTTCTTCTTTATTTAATTTAATTCTTAATTACGTCACATATTAACTAGTAGGATTTTTTCAAACTCCAGTACTAGGAACAAGAATTGCATACAAGAGCTGATTCCAAGTATCTGGAACACCACCAAGGCACCAATGGCTGCAGTCATTCCCCTTCTCCCCACCACTCCCATAAACAGATGGGTGCCCATCTTTTCTCAGCTGCGACAGAGTTGTCACGTCCAGCAAAGTGACCGGACTCGACATTTTCCCCAGCACTTCCTTCACCGCCGCTGCCGCCGGCGGCTGTCCGCTGGGGTAGGATGGGCCGCTCAGTGGTTGGTTTTGCCCTTCACACGTTGACTTGGACTGGTTCCACTCCTTGCCACTGCTCAAAACGACACGAATCCAAGGGAAACAAATGAAACGAAATGAAATTACTCGAGTTGCAATCTGTGTACTCGCTCCGTCTTAAATTGCTTGATTTTTTTAGACGGTAGACTTACTCGTAATGGGTGGGTGAAATGCCCTGAAAGAACACTCTTGTGGTGGAAGGATTAATGTTGGAGTCCACCCACTTTGACCATGTTGTTAATCCCTTCTTGAAGGCAACCAAACGATCCTTGTCTTTGTATGTTGTGTTCCCTTCTTCAATGTAATCCCACCTGACATGAAAACCAACAAATCAGACATATACATGCACAATTTTGTTAGGAAATGAATGAGGCCTAGTACTGTAAATTTGTAATAGCAATTGACAATTATTTCGTTCTTTTGCTATGGGTTCAAGTTACAAAAATCAAATCTTTCCTTGTTGAAATCTTAGAATTTATAAGGCTAGATCCATTTGAATCTTAAGTAGGGCTACAAATGAGTCGGGTCGGCTGAACTACACTCCAACTCATAAGAACTGGAGTATATAAGCTCATAAGAATTGCACTTATGAGCTTATAATACACTTTAGGTTCGCGAGTTTAATCAAGCCGAATGTTTTCAGGTTTAGGTTCAACTTCTTCACTAAACAATTCTAAAATTGAGGCTAAGTTTTGGTTCGTTTACATATGAGTCGAATTTAAATGAGCCTTTACTGAGTCGAGCCTATAACAGTTCATGAACGGTTCGGTCCCTAATTCTAAGTAATCCATATAATTTAACATCATGTGAGTGTGACCCAATCTCAAATATCAAATCAAAATTTTTTTTTTGTTTCGGATGTATGGGTTGTCCGGGCCAACTATGTGCACCTTGACTATTCCCTCATCCGGTCCAGCCAAAGGCTGACCATCCACGCCGGGACTAGGAAATTCATAAGGGATTTCTCTCTTGCAGCCTAATTACAAGAGGTTGCAAAGTTTTGAACTCAAGATATCTGAGTTACAGTTCATCCCTGTTGTCACTTGAGCTACCCCGCGGAGTTCACAAATCGCATATACTTGATTTTCACCATTTTGGTACTTCTCTGAATATTTACTTCTGTCATGTGTAGTATTTTCTTCGTGTTTTCAAATGATCGATTAGTAAAATATTTTGGGTGGAGGATAGGATAGGACTCACGGTTGTTTACTTCCCTTGTGGAGCCACCAGTGCCAGGTATTAAAGATGAGCATGTCCACCCCTTTCCATGAATCTCCATTTGTGATGGAGTCAAGCTTTAACACTCTTCCTATCTTTTCCTTGACCAGATCAACCAGAAATGCATTACGGGATAATATCACTGAGACGTTATACTCCTGGAAAAACACCGGAAAAAATAAAATAAAAATTGGTCAGGGTTAGGGACGGAGCCAGTACTTATACGCGAGACTAGGCCAATTTTGAAAGATGCGTAATACTTTACAAGTCGATATTATCGATCTATTCTAATATATAAAGGAGGAGTACCACTTTAGTCTCACCCTTTTTGTGAAGCTTTATGGACTTCCTCTAATACCCAAAAGTGCCTTATTAAATAAATGATTTTACAATGCCGCCTCCTCAAACTTGTGGACTTCCACTTTGAGCCGTTCGTGAATTGTTCGAGACTCGATTCGGAAAAGGCTCGTTCGAGTTCGATTGTTGTACCCTTCCCCTTAAAGCATTTTTTTTAATTTATTTATAAAAAGCCAAACTTCTTTCATGGGTACTGATCAGGGTTTTAAATCACAGTATCGATCGGGAAACGTAATCGGTGATACGCCGTACATCGATCGTTATTGGACCATATCAGCCAATACGTAAGTAGAAAACGGTATCAGAGGTTCGAAATTCTATTATGTAACGGTCGATATGGTAGTAATTTATTACTTACGTTGTACCAAAATCGCAGAATCAAACATGGCAAGTAAATTTACTAAACACACGAGCTATAGCGTTATTTACTGACAAAAGCAACAATAGATAGACTTTCATAAAATGATTAGCTGAGTTTAATATTAACTAGAGGTCAGAGCACACGCGATACATGTGCAAGTCGAATTTTGCTTATCTTGACAAAATTGGATCAAATGATGAGCGAGAAGCTTTTGGTATATTTTGCCAAAATTCGACTTGCACACATATATTGCGCGCGTGTGCCTCAACCTCTAGAAGAACAATGATGTTGTTGGAAGATTGCCAGAGAATAAAATGTGGAGAGGCAAAAATGATTTGGATTGAAAACCCAACCGTCAAGGTAAATGTGGAGACGCCCTCTTTCCGCCCGACTAAGAAGTTTGATTTGGGAACTGCGTCATGTAACATGCATTTTAGTGATTCCCATTGATTGAGGCTAAGAGAGTCCCCTACGAACATTATTTTCTTCCCATTAAACCTCCTCAAGAATTCCTGCCCATGGAATCTGCACCACCATATATTTACATATACCAGACGTCAGAAATGAGATCTTTTGAACGGTAATAACGGCTGTTAAAAAATTTATTTACTTTTGGTTTGGAAAAAGACAGGAATGGAGCCAGTGTCATGAATTTCACTACACGGGGGCGATCATATATGCGAGATAAAAAATAAAAAAAAAACGTGCATAACAATGTGAATACATTAAAACTCAAAAAAGAACTAAAATAACAACACTCCATGCTTAGTTATGTTTTTCATAAATTTACATACTGCCAAAGCAGTAACGACTTTCGTCAGCCTATGTAGTAAAACGACACCAAAATTATGGGATGGAGAGAGTACCACCAAGTAGTTCACTCATGTCATCCCTTTTTTTTTTTTTATCGAGCCGAGTCTCGAACGCTGCTCGTGAGCGATTCTGTTTGTTTGCAGCCCTCACCACATGCTAAAGTGCACTTTTTACTTACAAATTTTCTCCAAGTTGATCCTATGCACCATTTATTATGCCAAAACAAGATGATTTTGGCAATGAAGGCCGCTGTGGAGCAAAACACTAATATGTTGATCTTTTTTTGCTCCTGACATTTTAACTGCCCATTGATTGTTTTATGATAACTTGGGGTGATAATATACCCAACTTGTAAAGTATATAGACAGCTACACATATTTAGTTTTGGAATAAATAAAGTGTGATTTTCGTTAAAAAAAGTACTACCTCCGTCCCAAAATAAATATCCGGTCCGCAAAACGAGGACATAAAAATAAGACGTTATCTACAAGAAAGAATTCCAACTTTTTTCATAAATTAAACAAAACTCAAGGATATCTAATAAATTGTTGAATATTTTTTTTGTATTATTTACAAGTTCTTGTTTTGCGGACCGAACATTTATTTTGGGACAAATGGAGTATATTGCTGTCCATATTGTATAAGAAAATTCCATGCGAGTGGGCAGTGAAAATTGTCCCGTAAAATTAGTTGAAATGCATGTAAACTGACCCAAACACACATGAGTTATCGAATTAAGAACACATGGTCTCTTACTACAGTATATTTTTACCTTGGCAATTCACAGGCTGTGGGTTTCCATCTGTACTTGAGATAGAGCTTATCTGGCCGTCCATTTCCTTGGCAGTCAAACTGTTGCTCGATGAACGGACACGTGGATGAATTATAGAGAGGGTACGTGTCATCATAGACCCAATTTCCTTGGAACAACTCACAGCCGTTTGATCTTGCTAATTGTGCTCCTGGTCTTCTTGCCTTGTTCAGCTGCTCTACTAGTATCACACAAGATGATAGCTCAAAATGTGATACCACAAACTGGAAAAGGAAATATGCAAAGCAGCAAAAGATGCGAAACCCATGACCCATTTTGTGTGTGAGATATGCATGTGGTGAGAACTATAACACTTATTTATATGAGAGAGAGAGAGAGAGAGAGAGAGAGAGAGAGAGAGAGAGAGAGAGAAGTCTTATATAATGCACTAGTTGTTTGGATTTGTACAAGGATTGCATGCCTTGAAATCTGACATGCATATTTTCCATTTGGGCAAATTTTAGTAGGGTTTGGCTTTGGTCCTAAAGTTATAATATTATCAATTTAAACTCCAAATTTTGATTTACGATTCATTATGGTTCCTCATTTCCGTCACCTTTGGTTAGTACTCTCAACAAAAAAGAACATGCACAACTTGCATGAACACTTCTTGAGCATATTTCACAACTTCACGATCACTACCAAAGATTGAAAGAAAAGATGATGGATTACTTAAAGATTTTCTATATGTTTCATCGATCTGTGTTCCCTCAAGTGTTAAATGTATCTTCTTTCTTTCTGTTTCATATACTATTGAAAGATGGAGGACAATGTTGAAATAGATTGAACGTACAATGTTCAATCTAATAAGAAAAATGAAACTAAATGAACCAAAATGTAATTTCCTCGAACTATGGTGACCAATGATGTAATCTACCATTTTACCCCCTATTCTATAAGCTTTGTTTGGGCCCCTTGCTGATTTGGGACGTAAAGCCGAGTTCTTGTGTCATTCATTTGTTTCCTCATTAATGCACTTGGTTGTAAATTTCCTCCTCTCCCTTCTAAGGGAAGTCATGATTTTTCGCTTTATGCTGTTTGGTAAAACAATTAAAGAAATGGTAAGGAAGTGATTTCCATTTTACACATGTCGGCAAGATTGCATGAGCTTTGATGAGCCAATGACAATATTCAGGATAACGCCCGGACCAGCTTACGCGCACCTTGACTAATTCTGGGAGATCAATTTCACCGCTCCCTGCAGAGGTTCCAATTAAAGCCAATGCATTTACAGCTCTTTATAGATTTATCCCCTAGAGGAATTAATAGCACCTGAAAGATTTTGAACTTAAGATCAGAGCACACTCTTAAATTTTAAGCCTCTTTTTGTTGGATGAAAAAGGTTTCCATTATCACTAATGATATATAAAAAAACCATGTAGTAACACAACAGGAGGAGTCATGCATTGAGGTAGCCATGAAGGCTAGAGCTCGCTATAACTCAACCTATATTTTCGCCTCACATTTTTAGATAAGAAAATACAATAAAGACACCAAATACACCCATACCCTGTAAACCAGCAACACCCATAGGCTAAATTTCAAGCCTTAACCACTAGGCTAACTTCTTGGGAGTTATGAGTTAATGACACTATATGTAACGCACGTACGTACGAGTTATTATTCACCTTTACCATCACACATCATGTATATGTATGGCCTCACTTGATTGTGTGCTCTATTGTGAAGAGAGTTAAGTGCACTACACAGCAACGCCCCATGGAAACCAACAATTTTCTGTCAAGCAATGTTTCTATTACGCAAGCAAGTGGAATGGTAGCTTAGACTTAGAGGTAACCACATGTATTTTCATGCATTTCACAAGGGTACTTTAAACTTTACTAGGGACGGAACTAGAATTTTGTAAATGGGGAGACCATAATAGCAACAAGTTTTTTAGGTTTTATTATTGTGTTTTCCTATTTAGTTTGTACATGGGGAAAACCAGGGACGGAACTAGAATACATGTTAGAATAATATTAGGAATATTATGTGTAGAGACCCGTAAATTCATTTTATAATTTTATTGTTTTATAAATGGAAAAGTGATGGATTAATGAGAATATTGTAGTTGGGGGTCAAAGTGTAAGGAGTTGAAAGTTATGGGTGCTAGTGTAATTTGTGCATGTGTGTGCCGTGTATATGCCTGGGAAATTTTTTTCCCTTTTCACTTTTTTTTTTCTCATCTCTCTCCCAGCTCTCTCTCGGCTCTCTCCCTCTCTCTTGCCCTCTCACCAAATTTCACTCCAATAACCCAAAACCCACTCAACACAACCTTCAAACATTCATCCTCTACGCGTATTGTGGTCCGTATTTCACCGGTTGGAGCTCGGTGGAGTCGTATTGCTCTCGGTTTCGATTTTCGGAAGCTAGGGCTTGAAATTCTTGTGGGTTTCGTTCTTCGGCCTCGAGGTAGGGATTCTACCTCTCAATATATGTAATAGAAGTGCTCTTCTTGCTTGAAATCGTGTCTATTGTTGTTGTTGTTGTTGTGGTTGGATTTCTTGAAATCTGCAGAAAATTTGCTCGAACACCCATTTGTATCGATACTGCTCTTCTCAGTATCGATACAGGAATCTCTGGAACGGCTTAGGTTACTGTCGTATCGATACTGATTAAATCAGTATCGATACAATCGGTCTCTGGAAGTTTTTAAGGCCTGTTGTATAGATACTGAAATTCATAGTATCTATACTTCAATGCCTTAAGGCTAAGTTTTGTTTCTTGTTCCGACTCCATTGTCTTGACCCCCGATCGCTTCTAACTTGTTCCAAACGTCACCAAATCACTCCATAACACTATCGATCATATTCGTTGAGTTCGTTGAGTATCTTTGCAACCCTCGCCCCTTGTTTGGTATAATTGGACGTTGATTTCCATATGGATTTTGATTAAATTGAAATGACACGTTATGTGAGTAAGAGATTTTTGGACACTTATCGACACAACGAGAACATTTGGGGCCCATCGACGGGTGGGTGCCTGGCAGGGGATATCAGGGTCCCATAATTAGCCTGGCAGGAGCTTATGCTCATAATGATCACTCAAGGCCTAACCTTCTCGGTGGGCGCTTGGCAGGGGATATCGGGGTCCCATAATTAGCCCGGCAGGAGCTTCGGCTCATGACACTTAACGTGAAGCGATATTGGACACATGGAGAGTGAAACGGTTAAAGATTGAGGTGTATACCAAATTTCATACTGAGTTTGTCGGATTGTTAAGCCTCGGTTATTGCCTATTGTGTGGTCTGTATCTCGTTCTTCCTTGTGATCATCCTTGCATTTCTCTTGCATATAATGTTAGCGTAGAATTTCCTACTGGGCTAGTGTAGCTCAAGCCTATTATCATTTTCAGGTACTAATACAGGACAATAGCGTGCATGCTTGGAATGCTTGGATGTGATCATTATTTTGAAAGCTATCGATTGAGGAGTTACTTAGGCATCTTTGTAAATCTCTTTGAAGATGTATTTGTAACTTTATAGTAAATCTTTTGACTATGGAATATTGTAACCTTTAACTCTTGAATATTCAGTACTTGCGTTAATTTGGGCCTCGGAGCCGAAGATGTAATATTTTGGGAACGTTACTTCATTTTGGTTATCGTACAAATTATGGCGAGATTTTATTTATGGAAATCATTTATATTTATGTTAAAAATCGAGGGTGTGACAACTTGGTATCAGAGCGTTAGGTTTAGAACACCTAGCGACCGTGGGGAGACGTTTCGTCTCATGGGTTCAAAATTCTGTATTTTTTTTTTTTTTTTTTACATGACTTGTGCATGCTTGTGTGACTAACATTCGTATGATTACGTGGCATTGCATTTTCGATATCGTAGAGTGGTGTAGAGTTGTTATTAACCTGTGTTGGGAATTTGGGGACATAGTTGTGATGTTGTGATTAATAGTTTTCCTTTCTTATATCTTGTAGTAAAATGCCTCCGAAATCGCGTGTTAGGCGGGGTGTGGCAGGAAACCGGGGAGGTCGTGGCCGTGGGGTGCCACCAGAGGATGAGGTTAGTCAGCATGGGGAGAACCCAGGTAGGAATCCGGGGGCTGAGGCCGGTAGGGCTGCAGAAATACCACCCAATCAAACTCAATTTGCTAGGGATCTTGTCGCAGCACTTACAGCTGCAAATCTGTTCAACCAAGCTCCTAGAGAAAATGCAGACAACCGAGCCTTATCAGCAATGCGAGAATTTAGCCGTAGGAATCCACCGACGTTTGATGGGACAAGTAGTGATCCTCTTGTGGCCGATCATTGGTTAGCACAAATCCGTAAACTTTTCAATGCTCTTAAGATTACCGAAGACGATTTACGAGTGAATATCGTGGCTGTTCAACTTACCGGGGAAGCCAATGAGTGGTGGGAGTCTGTCCTAGAATCTAGGAAGGATGCGAGGAGAGCGACAAGGACCGTAGCTCAAGTAAATGAACCGGATGTTGAAAATTTGACGTGGGCCGAGTTTGAGACATTATTTGAGGAACAATACTTTCCAGAGACTAGTCGTGAGCAGTTGAGAGATCAGTTTGAGAAGTTGGAGCAGGGGGGTATGACCGTGTCGGAATACGCTCAAAAGTTTCAGTCTTTATCTCGATTTGCGCCAGAGTTGGTGGCGACGGAGGAAAGGAAATGTAGACGTTTTGAGAAAGGGCTTCATAATACCGTGAGGAGAATGGTAATGGTGCAACGTAAGACAAAATACGCCGAGGTTGTTGAGTGTGCGAGAAGTATTGAAATACCAAAGGAAGCACAGAGGAATAGGGGAGTTTGGGAACCGAGGCAACAAGTTGTGAGTGTAAGTTCATCGTCAGGAAGCTTTGGGAGTCAAGGACGGAAGAGACAGAGGGAACCATCTCAGCAACCATCTAACCAATCCAACTTTAGGGTACCTTCTTCTTCAGGGACTCGGGGTGCTTTGTCTAGACCTCCGTCTGTGTGCTACAAGTGCAATCAACCTGGACACGTTCGTGCTCAGTGTCCACATCTCCAGAAGGCTTGTTATGTTTGTGGGAAGATGGATCATCTCGCTAGGAATTGTCCTCAGGGGTCGATAGTGCAAAGTGAGTCGGGTTCCGTGCAGCAGCCGGGAACGGGGTATAATGTTGGCCAACAGTTTAGGGGCACTCAGAGGCAGCAACAACCTCACTTCCGCCAGACTACGTCGGTTCAGAGTTCCGGGGGTGACAAGGGAGCGAGTTCTTCCGCGCCTACTCAGGGTTCTGGTCAGAGGGGAGGTTTTGCACAAGGTCAGAGTACCCAGGGGCGTGTTTTCAACATCAACTCGAATGCTTCACCTTCTATTTCTCAGGTTCCAGAAGCATCCGTTGTGAGGGGTACATTTCTTTTGTTCAACTCATTTGCTAAAGTACTCTTTGATTCTGGAGCATCGCATTCATTCATTGCTGCATCATTTGTGTGTGCCTTGGAATTGGAAACGGAGAGTCTTAGTCCTCCTTTGTTTGTTGAGACACCATTAGGGGGTAGAACGCCTCTTGGTCATATTTGTCGAGATTGCGAGTTAGTCATTTGTGACCATCGTTTTGTATTCGACTGCATCGTTTTGGGAATGTCGGGGTTTGATCTTATCTTGGGAATGGATTGGCTATCTACCTTTCATGCTACCATCGATTGTTTCAAGCGTCGAGTTCGTATTTGTCCTCTTGAGGGTCCTTGTTTCCAATTCTTTGGGGAGCGTCGAGAGCCGTTGGAACCGTATCTATGTGGGTCTCGAGAGCGCGAGTCAATTTATTCCTTGTTGGCGAGTTTGACGTTAGATGAAGATTTGTCGACACGTGGGGAGTTACCTTTAGTAGTTCGCGAATTTCCCGATGTTTTTCCTGAAGAGTTACCTGGTTTACCTCCTGAAAGAGAGATTGAATTCGTTATCGATTTACTACCCGGTACCGCTCCTATCTCTATACCTCCGTATCGTTTCGCGCCAGCCGAATTGAGAGAGTTGAAGACTCAGTTGCAGGAATTGGAGAACTTAGGATTCATTCGTCCGAGTACGTCACCGTGGGGAGCACCGGCTCTTTTTGCGCAAAAGAAGGATGGTTCACTCCGCTTGTGTATCGATTATCGTAAGCTAAACCGAGTCACCATTAAGAATAAGTATCCCATGCCTAGAATCGATGATTTGTTTGATCAACTTCGGGGTGCGACCTGTTTTTCCAAAATTGATTTGAGGTCCGGTTACCACCAGTTGAGGGTTCGGAGAGAGGATATTCCTAAGACCGCATTCCGCACTCGTTATGGCCATTACGAATTCGTTGTTATGCCTTTCGGATTGACGAACGCTCCAGCTACATTCATGGACTTAATGAATCGTATCTTTCGTGCATACCTTGATCGTTTTGTGGTTGTATTCGTCGATGATATCCTTATCTATTCGCCAACGGAGGAGGAACACCAATCGCATCTCACCATTGTTCTTGAAATCTTAAGGGAGCACCAATTGTACGCCAAGCTTAGTAAGTGTGAGTTTTGGCTATCCGAAGTCAAATTTTTGGGTCACGTGGTTTCGAAGGGTGGCGTGTCCGTCGATCCAGGAAAAATAGAGTCTGTTATGAATTGGCAACGACCGAAGAACGTGTTCGAAATTCGTAGTTTTTTGGGTTTGGCCGGGTACTACCGCCGTTTTGTTCTTGATTTCTCTCGTTTAGCAGCGCCAATGACTAGATTAACACGTAAGGGGACTCGTTTTGTTTGGAGTGACGCATGTGAGATGGCCTTTGAAGAATTGAAGAAGCGATTGACGACTGCACCGGTTTTGATTGTGCCCGAACGTGGAGTTGGCTACTCTGTATATTGTGATGCGTCTAAGGAAGGGTTAGGGTGCGTGTTGATGCAAGCAGGGCGAGTAGTGGCGTATGGATCGCGACAGTTGAAAACTCACGAGCGAAACTACCCTACCCACGATCTAGAACTTGCAGCCGTCGTTTTTGCTTTGAAAAGTTGGCGCCATTACTTGTACGGTGAGAAGTTTGAAGTCTTTTCCGATCATAAAAGTTTGAAATACTTATTCTCTCAAAAGGAACTTAACCTTCGACAACGCCGTTGGATGGAGCATTTAGAGGACTACGATTTCGAATTGCAATATCACCCGGGGAAAGCGAATGTCGTGGCGGATGCGTTGAGTAGAAAACCGATACACTTAGCGAGTCTAGCTATCCACGAGTGGAAAATGATGAACGATTTGGGCTTTTATGCTTCGCATTTCGAGGAAGTTCGGGAAGGGGTTACGTTATGCAACTTGACCGTGCAATCAACTTTATCGACTCGAGTAATTGAGGCACAACAACACGATGAAGAAGCGGAGGAACTTCGTGCTAAATTCCTTAGTGGAAAAGCTCAAGAGGGGTGGATGATACACGCCGATCAAAGCTTGCGCTATCAAGGAAAGTTGTTCGTACCCGTTTCGTGTCGGGAAGAAATCTTGCGAGAGTTTCACCATTCACCGTTAGCCGTCCATCCGGGGGGAACGAAAATGTATCATGACTTGCGTAGGCAATTTTGGTGGTCCGGAGTGAAGAGGGACGTTGTGATTTTCGTATCCAGGTGTCTTACGTGTCAACAAGTGAAAGCCGAACATCAACGACCCGCGGGAGAGTTACAACCATTGCCTGTGGCCGAGTGGAAGTGGGAGAACGTGACGATGGATTTCGTTACGGGTTTACCGAGGTCGCCAAGGGGGCATGACGCTATTTGGGTAATCGTGGACCGTTTGACGAAAACAGCACACTTTTTACCTATTCAGGTTACCGATTCCGTGGATGCACTTAGCCGTTTGTATATTCGGGAGATTATCCGACTTCATGGGATTCCCGTATCTATCGTGTCCGATCGAGATCCGAGATTTACCGCGCATTTTTGGCAAAGCTTGCAAGCCGCTTTGGGCACCAACCTTTTGTTTAGTACTGCGTATCATCCTCAAACCGATGGGCAATCCGAGAGAACGATTCAGATTTTGGAAGACATGCTTCGGGCTTGTGTCTTGGATTTTCGGGGTAGTTGGGAGGATCACTTACCGTTAGTCGAATTCGCGTACAATAATAGCTATCAATCTAGTATCGAGATGGCACCTTATGAGGCTTTGTATGGGAGACCATGTCGATCGCCTGTGTGTTGGACCGAATTAGGTGAGGCTACGTTAGTGGGGCCGGATATGATCAAGGAGACCTCCGAGAGTATGAAAGCTATTCGCCAATGCCTTAAGAAAGCACAAGAAAGAACAACCGAACAAGTCAAGGTGATCCGCCAAAGATTGTTGACCGCTCAAAGTAGACAAAAGAACTATGCTGATCGTCATCGTCGCCCATTGTCATTTGAAGAAGGGGACCACGTATTCCTTAAAGTATCGCCTCGTAGGGGTTTGTCGCGTTTTGGAAAGAAAGGGAAGCTTTCGCCACGTTATATTGGGCCGTTTGATATCATTGAGAAAATTGGGGAGGTCGCGTATCGTTTGGCGTTGCCACCGAAGCTATCGGGTGTACATGACGTGTTTCACGTGTCTATGTTGAGGAAATATGAACCGGATCCGTCGCACGTGTTAGAATGGTCCGAACTTGAGTTGGAGGCCGACGTGTCTTATGGAGAGGAACCGATGCGTATCCTAGATTCGCGCGACCAAGTACTAAGGAGTAAGACGATACCGTTAGTGCGAGTCTTGTGGAGCAATCAGGGTAGAGAAGAGTCGACATGGGAAAGGGAGGACGAAGTTAGAGAAAAGTATCCGCACCTATTTTCGGAATGAACCAATGTGAGTGTTTAAGATTTACGTGTCTTGATAATTGACTTGTTGCATAAGATTAATGGCTATGATTGTTGCATGCATATATGATGTATATGTTAGCTAACCTTGGCTTGGAAAAATTTCGAGGACGAAATTTCTTTAAGGAGAGTAGAATGTAGAGACCCGTAAATTCATTTTATAATTTTATTGTTTTATAAATGGAAAAGTGATGGATTAATGAGAATATTGTAGTTGGGGGTCAAAGTGTAAGGAGTTGAAAGTTATGGGTGCTAGTGTAATTTGTGCATGTGTGTGCCGTGTATATGCCTGGGAAATTTTTTTCCCTTTTCACTTTTTTTTTTCTCATCTCTCTCCCAGCTCTCTCTCGGCTCTCTCCCTCTCTCTTGCCCTCTCACCAAATTTCACTCCAATAACCCAAAACCCACTCAACACAACCTTCAAACATTCATCCTCTACGCGTATTGTGGTCCGTATTTCACCGGTTGGAGCTCGGTGGAGTCGTATTGCTCTCGGTTTCGATTTTCGGAAGCTAGGGCTTGAAATTCTTGTGGGTTTCGTTCTTCGGCCTCGAGGTAGGGATTCTACCTCTCAATATATGTAATAGAAGTGCTCTTCTTGCTTGAAATCGTGTCTATTGTTGTTGTTGTTGTTGTGGTTGGATTTCTTGAAATCTGCAGAAAATTTGCTCGAACACCCATTTGTATCGATACTGCTCTTCTCAGTATCGATACAGGAATCTCTGGAACGGCTTAGGTTACTGTCGTATCGATACTGATTAAATCAGTATCGATACAATCGGTCTCTGGAAGTTTTTAAGGCCTGTTGTATAGATACTGAAATTCATAGTATCTATACTTCAATGCCTTAAGGCTAAGTTTTGTTTCTTGTTCCGACTCCATTGTCTTGACCCCCGATCGCTTCTAACTTGTTCCAAACGTCACCAAATCACTCCATAACACTATCGATCATATTCGTTGAGTTCGTTGAGTATCTTTGCAACCCTCGCCCCTTGTTTGGTATAATTGGACGTTGATTTCCATATGGATTTTGATTAAATTGAAATGACACGTTATGTGAGTAAGAGATTTTTGGACACTTATCGACACAACGAGAACATTTGGGGCCCATCGACGGGTGGGTGCCTGGCAGGGGATATCAGGGTCCCATAATTAGCCTGGCAGGAGCTTATGCTCATAATGATCACTCAAGGCCTAACCTTCTCGGTGGGCGCTTGGCAGGGGATATCGGGGTCCCATAATTAGCCCGGCAGGAGCTTCGGCTCATGACACTTAACGTGAAGCGATATTGGACACATGGAGAGTGAAACGGTTAAAGATTGAGGTGTATACCAAATTTCATACTGAGTTTGTCGGATTGTTAAGCCTCGGTTATTGCCTATTGTGTGGTCTGTATCTCGTTCTTCCTTGTGATCATCCTTGCATTTCTCTTGCATATAATGTTAGCGTAGAATTTCCTACTGGGCTAGTGTAGCTCAAGCCTATTATCATTTTCAGGTACTAATACAGGACAATAGCGTGCATGCTTGGAATGCTTGGATGTGATCATTATTTTGAAAGCTATCGATTGAGGAGTTACTTAGGCATCTTTGTAAATCTCTTTGAAGATGTATTTGTAACTTTATAGTAAATCTTTTGACTATGGAATATTGTAACCTTTAACTCTTGAATATTCAGTACTTGCGTTAATTTGGGCCTCGGAGCCGAAGATGTAATATTTTGGGAACGTTACTTCATTTTGGTTATCGTACAAATTATGGCGAGATTTTATTTATGGAAATCATTTATATTTATGTTAAAAATCGAGGGTGTGACATTATGTTACCAAGTTTTCTAGATTTTATTATTGTGTTTCTTGTTTAGTTTAAGATATTATTTATGTTTTCTTATTGTGTCTGACTGTCTCTTTTTTCTTATTTGTTTTTTTTAACAAAATTGAAAAAATTATACTCCCTCCGTCCCTTTTTTAGAGTCCATTATTCCATTTTGGGCTGTATAGTCCCTTAATAAGTGTTAATTTTGTAAAGTTAGTGGATAAAAATTAGTTTATTTTTTATTTTGTCCCTAAAAGTAGATTCTATTTTGAAAAGTTAGTGAGTAAAAGTGTAATGATGATGTCTCCACAGAGAGCAAGTAAGAAAAGTGGAGATAAAAGTTGATGTGAAATGTGTAATGATGATGTCTCCTTAATAAGTTGGAGTTACGAGCATGACACTTAAAAAGGAACGGAGGGAGTATTAATAATTGCCTAGTGGCACTTACATAACGGAGTTCATTACAAAAAATTTGGACAAAGCCAAACTAATCATCTAACTATTGTAAAAGGAGAAAGTACAAGGTAGTCGATGTCTTTCGCCCCGACCCAGACGTAACCTAATGCAAATAGCGACATTCGCAATCTGCTGTATATTCATACCTAGAATCAACAGTCTCAAAAGAGATAAAGTACTAGCCAAAGATAAAAGATAACAAATACTTAGACGATAAGATGGACTCCAACCAAGTATGAACGAACTAATGAGCTTCCAAAAACTACAGATCTGACAAGCCATACGAGTTGTTCCGCCAAAACCATCATCTAGGAAAGACCACTGTTGGCACAGTTATCATCGTAAAGCAACATCGTCTCTGAAAGTACCCAATCTGTAGACGAAATCTTTGTCCAAAGATGAAACTAAAAACTCTCGAGAAGGCGAGAGACAAAACTCTCACAGATCACGACAAGTCATTAATCTGAATAGTTACACAACAGGAGGAGTCATGCATTGAGGTAGCCGTGAAGGCTAGAGCTCACGATAACTCAACCTATATTCTCACCTCATATTTTTAGATAAGAAAATACAATAAAGACACCAAATACACCCATACCCTGTATACCAACAACACCCACAGGCTAAATTTCAAGCCTTAACCACTAGGCTAACTCCTAAGAGGTTATGAGTTAATGACACTATGTAACGCACATACGTATGAGTTATTATTCACCTTTACCATCACACATCATGTATATGTATGGCCTGACACCGGAGTTCCCAAAATTTGAATTCCAAAATAAATCAAGTCTGCCAGCAAGATGTCTTTTGAGCTTCTTAAAAATTTGTTAAGTCCTTTTAAAGTTTCTATAAGTGTTTTTTAAGTTTCTAGAGTCAAAGACATCTTCCAATTAGTCTATGGTCAAGTCTTTTTAATTTTTGTATTGAAAATCTAAGTTTATTTTTCCTATGTTGGAGGGATGTTCCAACAAGTCCTATTTATATCATTTCCTATGAATGAAAGCATTAGAGAGTGTGTTTGAATTAAAATAGCCTTTGGCTTGTGAGGAGATAATTCTTCTTGTAACTCTTATCCTTCGGTGGATTCCGATAGGTGGCGAGTTTCCCGTTTCTGTATCCTTAGGTGGATTCCTTCGAGTGGTGAGCGGTTCCCTACGCCCTGTATCCCTAGTTAAATCCTCGGGTGGTGATATCTGTATCCCGTTGATTCATAACTTGGGTGGTGAGCGATTATCCCTTTATCCCTTTTTACCTTTTTTCCGTCCCGTTTGAAAAATCCGGCGTCAAATTGGTATCAGAGCTTTGGATTTCATGGCTGGTGGTAGACGTCAAGCTAAGGTGGGAAAGGGTACTCCAGTTCATGAAAGAGATCTCCGCGACATCGAATTAGACGAATTAAGAAAACAGGTGCAGGAACTTCAGCAGCAACTTCAGCAAAAACAGTCCTTTGAACATGAGAGTCCACACCAATACTTCGAGGGAGAGTCTTCTGAGGATGGTGGGGAAGATTTTAACCCATTCTATCGTGCTCCTAATCAATCCTCATCCAGTGAAGCAAATTTTTCTCATCACCCTGCTCGCAAGAATTATGAAGTGCAGCGTGAGAGTTTAAATGTGAAAGTAGATATGCCGGAGTTCGAAGGAAGAATGCAGCCGGATGAATTCCTCGATTGGCTTCATACTATCGAGCGAATTTTTGAGTACAAAGATGTGTCGGATCACCAAAAGGTAAAACTTGTGGCTATCAAGTTAAAAAAATATGCTTCTTTATGGTGGGAGAATTTAAAGAGGCAGCGAGCTCGTGAGGGAAGAAAGCGAATTGTGGCATGGGAAAAGATGAAAAAGGAACTTAAGAGAAAGTTTTTGCCGGAAAACTACCGACAAGATATTTTTCTTAAGCTTCACAACTTCCAGCAACACGATTTGTCCGTAGAAGAGTATACAATGGAGTTTGAACATCTCATGATCAAATGCGACATCGTCGAACCGGAGGAGCAAATTATAGCTCGCTATCTTGGTGGGTTAAGGACTGAAATTGTCCGTGTCGTCCAATTGCAGCCCTATTGGACATATAATGATGTTGTCAAACTCGCAATCAAGGTGGAGAGACAAGGAAAAGAAGGTCATGGAAAGAATCAACAACCCTTGCTTAAGGATGTAATTTCCAACCAAGGGAGTGGCTTGGAATCCAAACCAGTTCAAGCATTGAAGCCAACTCCTAAAGGTGAGAAAACAACTGAAGGCAGCCATCCAAGTTCGTCTCATACCAACTCCCGCAAGTGTTTCAAGTGCCAAGGGTACGGCCACATCGCTTCCGATTGTCCAAACCGCAAGATTATTACTCTGGTTGAAGAAAATGATGAACATGATTCGAGGGATGGGCAGACGGAACTGGATAATGAAATTACTTATGCGGATGAAGGAGTGTTGCTTATGATAAGTCGAAGTTTGAGCACAGTCCATGATGGAGATGAAGCTGGAAAGAAATTCGACCATGAGGAGTGTTCCAAAATTTTGATGGCAGCAAATGTGGAGACTGAAATTGATTGGTTTAGTGATTGGTCTAAACCTCCCATCTATGATGAATATCCTGAAGAGGATGATGATTTGGAAGAGCTGAAATTGTTAACTACTCGCAACGCCCCCCAACTTCACACATCAAGCCTAACAGAGAACTCAAAGAAACGAAAGGTTGATGATTTGGATTGGCTCGATGAATCGGTTTTAAAATAGCGTACGAAAATTTTTGAGGCTTACGGAGTCATTCGAGGATGTGAATGTAGTTTCATCATGGACTCGGGAAGTGGAGGTAATTATGTGTCTGCAAATTTGGTTTCATTTTTGAATCTCTCAACTGAAGAACTTGCTAATTCTTATCATGTGCGCTGGGTGAATCATGAGGCAAGAACATTGGTGACTAAGCGATGTTTAGTCGAATTCTCCATTGGACGCCAATATGAGGACAAGATTTGGTGTGATGTGATGCGAATGAACTCGTGTCATGTTTTGTTAGGCCGACCATGGCAATGGGATCGAAATGTTTATTATCGTGGTCGTGAGAATGTTTATGAGTTAAAGGTGAACGGGGAACCTATAAAATTATTTCCAAAAGTTGAGAATATGAAACGAGAGAGATTTTTGCTGATTAAGGAGAAAGCATTTGCAAGGAAGAAGAGGGGAAATTTTGAAGAATGTACCGAAGACTCGAGGACAAGTCTTTTTCAACCAGGGGAGTTTGACACCGGAGTTCCCAAAATTTGAATTCCAAAATAAATCAAGTTTGCCAGCAAGATGTCTTTTGAGCTTCTTAAAAATTTGTTAAGTTCTTTTAAAGTTTCTAAGTGTTTTTTAAGTTTTTAGAGTCAAACACATCTTCCAATTAGTCTATGGTCCAGTCTTTTTAATTTTTGTATTGGAAATCTAAGTTTATTTTTCCTATGTTGGAGGGATGTTCCAACAAGTCCTATTTATATCATTTCCTATGAATGAAATCATTAGAGAATGTGTTTGAATTAAAATAGCCTTTGGCTTGTGAGGAGATAATTCTTCTTGTAACTCTTATCCTTCGGTGGATTCCGATAGGTGGCGAGTTTCCCGTTTCTGTATCTCTTAGGTGGATTCCTTCGAGTGGTGAGCGGTTCCCTACGCCCTGTATCCCTAGTTAAATCCTCGGGTGGTGATATCTATATCCCGTTGATTCATAACTTGGGTGGTGAGCGATTATCCCTTTATCCCTTTTTACCTTTCTTGCGTCCCGTTTGAAAAATCCGGCGTCATGGCCTCATTTGATTGTGTGCTCTATTGTGAAGAGAGTTAAGTGCACTACACAACAACGCCCCATGGAAACCAACAATTTTGCTGTCAAGCAATGTTTCTATTACACAAGCAAGTGGAATGGTAGCTTAGACTTAGAGGTAACCACATGTATTTTCATGCATTTCACAAGGGTACTTTAAACTTTACCAGGGTCGGAACTAGAATTTTGTATATGGGGAGACCATAATAGCAACAAGTTTTTTAGTTTTTATTATTTTGTTTCCTATTTAGTTTGTACATGGAGAAAACCAGGGACGGAACTAGAATACATGTTAGAATAATATTAGGAATATTATGTTACCAAGTTTTCTAAATTTTATTATTGTGTTTCATGTTTAGTTTAGGATATTATTTATATTTCCTTATTGTGCCTGACTGCCTCTTTTAATTTATTTGTTCACAAGTCTTGTAGCCTGTATAAAAGGCATGTTACACAATCAATAATACATCGATCAATGAAAATTCCAATAATAGTACTAAATTCTTTGATGTAGGAATATAACATAAATAGCAATGAATCCGAAACGGTACCTCTCACCATCGGATCAAAATTATGCCAATCACATTTTTCATCCTTTATTGAAAGATTAGTTTATGTAACTATTAATAGTCTAGCAATTTAATTTTTCTACATAAATGTTCTTTTCAACTGGGGCAAGGAGATGGACAATTGTGAACACAAAAGTTGGCTCACGATGAGCTCACAATTGCCCAAGTCTGGTACATCTGCAACTTGTAACTGTCAATATTTGGAGTTATTATCCAGTGGTATTAGGGCACCTTGTTGCGGTGCCCCAACACACAACACCACACATTTCTATACCACGAGAGAGATGTTGAGAGGTGTAGGACGACCAAATGGCGGTGCCATAAGACCATCCAATAATTTTTTCCAAAATTTGACACCCATGGGCCTGCTAACTGTTCGCCTAACCAGGTGGCTCAAAAGGTTGACCTCAGGTTATATAGTAGCTGCTTGCAAATCCTTATATATTACAACAACTTTTCATTGTCTGCCGATGTGGGACTCCACAATATGACTCATGAACTCTGTCATATTCATGAAGTAATGCATATGTAAATAGTCCATTAATTGTATTACATGCTCAACATTCAATTTATTCAAGTGATCAAACCTGTGTACACCTAGGATTGGCAGTTTCTGTTCATTAAGTTCAAACACCGGTGAGAAAGTAAAAACTATGCATGCTGCAACAAACACACTTGTGTACATTATTTGTAGAAGCACTATGCATTCATCAGTTGTAAAGGTACCCAAAACAAACAAATCCCGAGAGATAAAATTGTAGAAGGAAAACGTACGATGTGAAAAACCCTGATAGGGCCAACATGCACCGCCTATCTAATCTCTGTCTCCCAAATGTCTGAATCTCAATTGTGAAGGTACGTAGAGGTGACCGGCAGACGTAGAAGAAGCAGTGCAGGGTCCATCAGTACTCTGGCATACTCTGAATTTGGCCATCACTTGTATCACTATCAAAGCATTTTTGAAGCTCAATCATCATTGTCTTCAGGTTCATCTCCTCATAGGAGGCATCCAGATCTGGAACCAACGACGACTCGGGGACAGTTCTTGCTTCGAGCATGCTGACAACTGAAGACATAGCAGGCCTAACTACTGGTGACGTGTTGGCGCATAGAAGAGCTACGTTAATCATCACCGTTGCCTCTATTTTGTTGAAGTCTGAACCCAACTTAGGATCCACTAGCTCCATCAAATTCCCCTTCTTCTTCTTCAAGACCAGTGCCTACCAAGAAACACCTTCCCTATGTTAGAACTCGAGTACCTAATGTGCATGGGTTTTTACTTGAAGAAGCTTCGTTTCAATATTGGAGGTCAAAAACATGATAGTACGCTCATAACAGAGTTCCAACAATAACTTTTGAGGTTCGTTGATGAGGCTAGCAAGTTGTTCTTCTTCACTGCATTGTGATGCTAATGAGTTGCTCTAGTGTCTTGAATATTGTTAAAAATCATGTATGTTAATTTTTTTCCCCATGTTTTTTTTTTAGACAAGTTTTCCCCATGTTCAATGAGTATCATTTTTCCTAATTTGGGTGGGTTTTTTTTGGCCATATTTTATAGTTAGCAGGATAGTGGGAAGTTAGCCAACAAGGGGGCTTTGAGGCTATCCATGGCCCTGAAATCCAAACCCCGCCCCTTGTGGGACTCGAACCTTGGTCTCCACGAAGGGGGGACATGAGCAAACCATCTCACCAATCATGGTTTCTCCATTTTGGGTGGTTTATGCATGTTCGATTCATTAATATGTTTGCCATATCCCTGTGTTCGTATCCGAACCCAGTTTTTCAAAAAATGCCATTGCCCTTGACCATATCCA
Source organism: Rhododendron vialii (assembly GCF_030253575.1). Lineage (NCBI taxonomy): Eukaryota > Viridiplantae > Streptophyta > Magnoliopsida > Ericales > Ericaceae > Rhododendron > Rhododendron vialii. Next base: position 5,322,809 of record NC_080560.1, read on the forward strand.
TTTCAATGTGCTCCCCATCTGCATGTAGGAGTCCCATGTCCGTGTCCGTGCCTCTAAGCATCACTATTTCTTTCGAATTTTTTTTCCCCCAATAAGTCTATTACTTTCCAACTTGTTTAAGAAGGTTTCAAGTTATGTTATTGGATAAGAGGTGTGTTGGAGTTTGTCTCATATCGGTTAATTATTTCCTCCAAAACTAGTATATGGGCTTGGGTGGCCTATCCACTCATTGTCAATTATGTTGAGTTAGATGCTTTAACATGGTGTATAGCCTTTCTCCCAAAGCAGAGCAGCAAAATGAGTAAAGACTTAAATCATGTTCCAACAATTTGATATTTGTATCAGTCTCATGATAGAGTCTCAATTCCTACATCGTGGTTATATGTTGATAGGAGATGTAGATGTATCATGTAACAAAAAATGCAAGATTAGAAAGAGATGGATCAACATACCCAATCAAGAAGATACAAACAGTCCTCTTGTGTTCTGTAACCAGTGATGCTTCTCCCACTAACAATCTCTAATGCGACTATTCCGAAGCTATAAACATCTGCTTTGTCAGTCAAGTAACCACGCATAGCATATTCAGGTGCCATATATCCGCTGCATGTAAGCAATTGTCACATAAAATTTTGCTATGTGCATGATTTATAGGCCGATACATTATATTCTTATCTATAGGGAACATCATAAAATCGGCCGGAGCCTTATCTCACAAGAGGTTACTAGGGTTTATGGTCAGCACACCTATTACCTACTATAGCGGGGAAAAAAACTCTTTTTATCAGCAACAAAAAAACAAAAAGTATGGAAATAAGAATGAAGAAACTATATATAACAAAAATATAGCACGGACTTTGAATGAAGCATGGGGACTCACTAGGTTCCAGCAATTCTGGTGCTGATGTGGGTATTGTCCTCTTCATCAAGTTTGGCCAGACCAAAATCAGAAATCTTTGCGTTAAGATTTTTATCAAGCAGCACATTAGTGGCCTTGATATCTCTGTGGACAATCTTAAGTCTTGCTTCTTCATGGAGATAAGCCAAACCTCTAGCTATGCCAATGCAGATCTTGTACCTTGTCAACCAATCCAATTGCAATTGGCATCCTTCTGGGCCTTCAAATCACCAAATAAACACGCACACAGACATACGAGTCAGCTAAAAGTCAGAATTTCGGGAGTTCCAACTTTTAAGGGGCCTAAAAAAGTTGGACGCCCTGAAATGAACTAACGAAAGTTTATGGAATGAGTATTACATTCTAAATATGTACGTGCATGGATGCTATTCTATGGAAGGCAGTTAAAAATAAGGTTGTAAAGTTTACCAAACAAAGCACAAGCAAGACTGTTGTTTTCCATTTACTCGTATACCAACAACAATTGATTTCCCTCGATACAACATCCATACAGCTTTACAAGATGAGAGTGCTGTAGAGCAGAAATCATTCCAATTTCATTCACAAACTCCCGATTTCCTTGCTTCGATTTGGAAGATAGCTGCTTCACAGCAATTATAGTCCCATCTGATAGAAGTTCCTATAGTTTTCATATTAGACAGAATACATTAAGATAGTTGGATGTGATGATGAATTCGGGGAGAGCAACCTGCAAGTAGAAATACCTTATATACAGAACCGAAACCCCCTTCTCCGATCTTATTAGCATCATCAAAATTATTTGTGGCAGCTTTAATTTGCCTCAAGGCAAATGAACCAGTCTGCAGGTCTAGACCCTTCAGATTTGTGGAAGAAGCCAAAAAAGATAAGTGGCGTTCGTATGACCAAAAATGACAAGCATTATCCTGATGTATTGATTGCTAGTGAAAGTGCTAAATGGTTTGATATCTAAACAATACTATCATTTAACAAGTTTAGATGCATGAAGACATTAGTGTAAGATTACATAATGGTGAAGGGACAAAAGATTTGAATAAATACCGAGAAGTATGTAATAAGTTAGAAGGATTAAAATGGACATGATAAGAAAATAGCTATTTAGCTCCATTTTAAGGTATGCAAATACCTTGTTCCATGTTGTCTTGCGGTTTAGAAAGCCTCTCCACCAAAGAGTACCGAGAAGAAGGATGATAGCAAAGGCTACTGCAACCACGATCCCAACCACAATGCCTGCAGATATTCTTTTTGTGTGTTTTGGAGGCGGTACATAATCTGCAAGGGGTACATAATCTGCATGGAGGAGGGAAAAAATAAGGGAAAATGACGGCCCCGGACGTGTTTTGATAATTAATACCCGCCAAGGACATGCTGAGAACATTTGAGAACATTTGTTAATGCTGAAAATGTCCTTGGAGGGTATTAATTATCAAACACGTCCTTAGCCGTCATTTTCCCAAAAAATAAACACAAAGGCGATGATATTAGTGGTCTTGACTTCGCACAATGGCAAGCACTATTTGCCGCAAAAAAATTGAGGCAAGGCTTTCAGATTTCTCTGTACAACCTCTCCCAGACCATACATGTGTAGGAGCTTTGTGCATTGGGATGACCGATAATATGATACTGTTAATTAAGGTGATAAATAGTTTAATGAGCACAAATTTACTACTACCAATAATAAATTTAATTCCAGGAGAAATGAGTTACTTCACACATGCACCCTTAATATGTTCCTATGCATTTCGAAGGACGTATGAAACCTTTTAGCCAGCAATCTATTAACACAAAGTTGCGTTTGCTAATGAGATGCCTTGAAAGTTGAAAACTAAGGTACCCATATTAACACCTAATTTTGAGTTGTTTGGTTAAACATTCCATTGAAACAATATCAACCCAAGGATAAAAGCATATCCATTTGTCTAATGAATGTGAAACGAACTCTATTTGTGTCATGGTTAGTTTTATACTTCTACAGACTACAGCCTAGCTATGAAAACGAGATCAACAAAAAAAGCGTTCCATTATGTTCATGAAAATTCAAAGTGAACTTGAGTAATCACCAACTGCTGACAATTTTACCCTTGACATCCCAAAGTTTTGGAAAGAAAAGAGCAAAAAGGTCAAGGAAGCATTTCATACGATATTACATATGAATAATTCAACATGGTTCCCCCATAAGTTCGCCATGAAAAAAGACTTACTTTCCTTAATTCATCTCCTTAATGTCGACAACCGAGTAGCACATATTAAAATTGTGAATACATTTTCTGTCCCAAACATTATCCCAAGAAATCACAAAGAAACTTGAAGTTCAAAGGAGTTCTATTCAGCTTACCATCGTTTTGCACAGAAATAGCTGAAATGAGAGGACCATAAACTCCTCTTTTTGGGAGACCAGTTGTCCCTTTTCCGGCCCAATAGAAACGGATCTCCAGTGTACCATCAGTCACCTTTGCAGCATAATTTTTTATGGTTCCCTTACCAATGCCTCCTGCTTCCTCCTCAATGTTAAAATCCTCCTTCACCATCTTTCCCTACAACAATTTTCTTATGAGGTCATATGTTGTACGTTTTGTTAAGCTTTCTTGATTTTTAAAAACTATTGAATTCGCATCCATGAGAGCCGAGAGGTGAAATACTCCCTCCGTCCCTCAGTTTTAGTCCTCTATTCCATTTTGAAATGTCCCAAACATATTCTTCCTTACCAACTCACAGAATTTTTATTTATCTATTTCCAAAATTAACCTTCATAAGTGATGTTAAAAGTATTAACAAATGAGAGTAAAAAGGATTTGTTGGAATCAATGCTACGAAATTTGAACTCAATTACACTAATCGCATGCTCCCTCAAAAAGTTGCATCTCACAAAAGGGACTAGCAGAATGGGATAGAGGGAGTACTAGATTGCATGTAAATTTAATCTGCTCCTAAAAATCCACATAATTAGAATGAACCTTTTGGGTTCTGGAAGCACGATTCAACTTTAATTTGCTGCTTCACTAAGTCAGTCAGGGGCCCTAAGGGCAGTGGGGAAATGCCCCCAAAACCTAGACATAGACATTACGGTAATTGGTGATATAAAATTCTAGGATATGTTATGTACCATACGCAGCCAATGTAACTAGTACATTCATTCATTCGACAAATAGTGAAAATTGGTGAGCTGTGGATGTACCCAGTTTCCCCATGGGAGAACCATGCAAAATTTCTGCATCGCACTTTTCTGCTTATGTTCTTTGCTTGATTAATTCTTCATGTGATGTGTGTGTATGTGTTAGGTCGATTCCACAATAGAACCCACTCACTTAACGATACCTATTCTGCAATAATGAACCAAGAAAAGGAGGGGAAAAAAAATAGAAAATGAAACTTACCTGAATGTAAATGTCAAATATACGTCTTCCAAGGCTGCTATAGCTTTTGTTATCATTGAACATAATTTCTGCAAAGTGAAGGGTTATGTTGTAGTTTCCATTTACTAGGCAGAACCCATAGTACGTCAGTGATATGGGCGAAATCCGTGCATCATTGTACAACTCAGAATTTTCCACAGAAAGTCTTGATGTACTCTTCGGCCAAATAAAAGGATCTAGAGAGCGATCATCGTCCATGAAGTTGCCAGTGCTACTAAATGCCCAGTTTGTTGTACTTTGGTAGAACTTTGAAGGCGCACTTGGCTCTACATCACCTTCATATATCATATTTCCATCAAGAGGTACTTCTTTACCACCACAATTTATGTGGAATGAAGACCGATCTGATAAAACATAACAAGATCATGTCTACCATTTAATAAACAACACAAAACTTTCTAAAGAGAGGCTTTGCGCATATCAAACAACAAAGGTTCTTCTACACTCCAAGTTCTATAAATGTGTTTGACAAAATAGCTACAATTTACATACAAATTTTTAGATTTTGAGACATATCATGGAAGCTCCTAGCACATTACGTAAACAACGCAAGCACATCATAATAGAAACCATATTTATACGGTCATCGGCGATAAGAGGGTTACCCTTGGAGGCTTAAAATGTTCCCGCCTATCTTCAGAAAGTACGAACAAGTAACGCTTGTGATGGATATTTTCTTTGCATTTCAAGAATCAAAATATCCGAGAACAATATAACAAGATTTTAGCTGTGTAAAAATGTGGTATAATTGTATTTAAGATATTTTTAGAACTGTAGCTTCTATAATAGGCATAAATAGGAAACGAATAATGTAGTCCATTTCAATGTCCACAGTGTCGAACATACTATTTTAAGGATTTGTCTATGTCCGCATATTCATGTCAAGTTGGGTGCATGTCCCATGTCTACTCCTATGCTACTTACGTCTTTCTTTATAGTACAAATGACAACATGAATTACCAAGAGCGATGACATCAAAATAGCAGTCTACAGAACGAAAATATTTTTAACTTACTTTGATTGCAGCGAAAGCCTCTCAAGCTCAAACAGGTGACATTTCCACTGGAAAAAACAATATGAGACGCAAAAAGGAAATAACTGTAGTGATAATGAAACAGATTATGCAAGCAACAGAATTACCATGATCAAGGTTTAGGAACTTACGAAAAATTACCCTTTGAAGAGCTTCCAAACAAGTTCCTGTAGTGAAATGGAGAAAGTGAAGACCTCATAGAAGATTTTTATCGCATTACAATGACTGAGTCATAAGATCTTACGTCGTCCCCCGTTGGCAATCTTGGGACGACCCCAAGTCAAAGTTGTTATATGAAAGATCACTACATGAAGAATTCACACCGTGATTTACCCATTAGTTGAATGTCACAAAAGATAGGAATACGTTCATACATTTCAGCAGATAACATAATTGGAACAAAAGCAATAGCTTGGCCTTCTAATCAATTGCTATATGCACCACCCTAATACAATAAAGGGCCGCTTTATTGTATTTCTATCAATGCCTTAAAACATTTGAATTTCAGCTTCTGCTATAGATAATTATGCAAATGAGAACGGCTGTCCAAAAATGCATTTAAGATATTGTCTGAGAACCAAAGCTTAATTAGAAACTAGGAATGCATTCTTTCATAGAATGACCAAGACCATAAAGTATTAATAATCTACATCTTAAGACACTAAATGGTTTATGGATCAAAAATGCGCTTCTGATGCAGCGCAGTCTCTTTTTACGAAACTAGTTGCAAGAAGAGATCACGAACTTGCTTATGTTAAAAATTCTCTCTTTGAAACATAAACACATATAGAGAAAAACTCTCAATTTTCATTAATTCATTAACAACCACCTCCTGCCGTAGGGCTTACAATGATACTTATAGGGCAAAGAAACCCTAGACCAACTAGGAAACTAATAGACTTGCTAATCAAGCCTAAATTAAAGCAATTACAAAAATCACCAAAAATTAAAAATAAACTACAAAATCAAATACTAGATGAAATAAGAAAAATGCCAAAACAAACGGCAACCAAAATGGAATTTCCTACCAAAGTTATAAGCAAATTGATTATTTCCAAAAACGACAAAATCTGCGAATCGGCCGACGAATCGATCTGATTATCCATCTGGAGTCGATCGAAACCTGCTGACTTGTGTGGGACTAGACAGATTGACCAACAGATCGATCGGAATATCAATCGGGAGTTTATGCCAAAACAGGAAGATTCCTAATGAAATACTAATGGCAAAAATAATAACCTAAAATTCTTATATTACTAGAATAATTAATTTATCGACCGTCATCAGCTTCACACCCATCAGAAAGGCCAAATGCAAAGAAAACTAATACGTAATTCACAGTGTGACAGTAGGAGAATTGAATATTGCATAACATAGACAGGATAAAAAGTTGTTTAGGAAGCTAACTTACATGCTTTTTGAAGTACTTGGCAGCATCCAAGGAGGCACAGGTCCACTTAGCAAGTTCCCAGTTAAATACCTACAATAACGGAAAACAATCTCACTGGTTCACTCTGGCTATGTGCTTTTTCACGTAAAAAAGCACAAGTATTGTGGCAAAAAAAAATCATTAATCAAACAATTATATGTATTAACAATGCAAGCGTTTCGAAATGGAACACTTGACACATGCATTTTGACTTACTATCTCATTGAATTTGGCTCCAAGTTTGGCATTGCAAGCCAGAATCCTACTTTTGGCCTTGGATACTAAACTTAAAAACATATTAAGCATGATTATTGATAAGACAGTCTAGAATCGTCGATAGTTGAAAACCAACTTTTTCTTGATCAAATACGGAATCGATTCTTCCCTTGAAATTATGAACCATAAAACAAGTGTCCTCCGCATTGAAGACAATATAAAATCAACCTAATTTAGCCTCAAAAGTGACTCTATTTTTGTTGTACATGCAAAATAGGAGAGTCCCTTTCTTTTCTTCTCTATTGCAGACAAAAGTTCGTATTTTGAGATTCTAGCTCTTTCAGAATCTCACAAAGCCCCTAATTATCTACTTCTTGATTCTCTTGTTATAGGTGTTGACCAGTTGGATAAATACGGGTGCATGGTTAGTTTGGGCCGCTGTCCAGTTCTCTAATGCAATTTGCTACAGGGATAGGTTAAATTGTATGATCATTTTCAAATGGTACTAGTTGACCAGTAAAATAAAGAATACTAGAAAGTATACAAGATGTTTGTATCCATACATCATCTCTATTTTTGACAAACTACTGAAATTGCTCGGAATCTTCCCACTCAGGTTGTTAAAGCTCAAGTCTCTGCAAGAAAAATAACAAGACCTTAAGAATCAAAATGATTTCAATTCTCACAAAGCTGACATATGTTTCAAACTCTTCCAAGCTTTAAAGCAGACATACTGTAGTCATCTAAAAGTTGGCATATTGGAAATTAAGCTGGCATATGTTTCAATTCTCACAAAGCTGGCATACTGTAGTCATCTTCAACCACAGTTGCGTCAATTATTTCACTTGGTAGTTTATAAAAGGGTATATTTCACTTACCTCCCAGAGGTCTCTGGCAAATACAGAAACCTCTCCTCACGTTTTTGAAATTGCACTTACCTCCCTTGTCAGTCTTGTCGGGTAACTTCTGTTAATAGAAACTGTTAATTTATATTTGTACCCCTTCAGTGACCTTTCATGAGGTTTGTAATAAAATAGATATCTCTCCTGAAAAAAAAAAGTCTTTTCTTTTGTAATTTCTTACACTTTTTATTTTTTTATTCACTAACAAGTCAAGGAAATTGGTTGAATATGGAATTAACATGTTATCAACTCTTATAATTAGACTCACACGTGATTTATAATTGTGAGACAAATTTTTTTAAATAGTTTTAATATATTTAATAACTTAAACAACATATTAAGACATCTATATTAGTGCAAATTAAAAAGTTGTGCACGAGAGTATTTTTATTTTTATCTAAAATGTGTTTCTCCCTTGTCTCATTTTCTTCAACCCTGGCAACTAAATTTGTGATAAAAATGAACAAGTGCTGTTTTTTTTCTTAGTTGAATCTTACAAACGAGTGTTGTATAAATCTCACAACGTTCAAATGAACGAGTGTTGTTTCCCGCCGGTTGTTTTTGTTCTTACATATGTATAAAACTCTTTTAAGAAATATTGATTGGGGACATTAATGTCTTTTAAATTGAGGTAGAAGGGCATTCATGTCAAACCATCATTCTAAAAAGGATAAAATGGGTAAAAAGAACAGGTTTAGATGTTGACGTCTGCGATTTCCGATACTTAGTAATGGTCTCCTAACGGCCTAGGGGAATCTGCAAGCGACAACTACAACAGAGGGGAGGTCAGTGCAATTTCAAAAATGTCAGGGGAGGTGGTAAGAGAAATTTACCCATTATAAAAGTATTGTGCACAAATGAGTGGGATGAACTCTATCTATCAATGGCTTGTTAATGAACTTCTGAGAGATTCGAAGATACAATCAATTCTTCTCAACACTATCTGGCAAAGGGCCTTTAAAGAGAAGTCACCAGTTATATGCAAATAAAAAAGTGGAAAAGGCATATATTTACTAACAATAGTGACAAGTTTGTCATTGTTCCAAGGTATTCAGGCAACGTTTCATTAATATTGCAACTCCTCAAAATCCTGTGACACAATCAAATCATAGCACTTCAAATCAGCAACAAACTGGTATATCCTTTAAAGAGGGTTCCAAAAAAAGAATCAACTTACAGTGTCTCCAGCCTTGTCAAATTATTAAGGGGGGGAAAGGATGCTTGGGAACCATTTAAATCACTGATTCTCCTACATTTAAAAAAGAAAATATGATCAATCATACAATATTGTGGCATGGGTAAAAGCCATGGGATTAGAGGGTTCTGCTTTCACTCACAAGTCAGATAATTTTGTCAAAAGACCAATGCCACGAGGAATTGGTCCATCCAAACCACTACCTTGAATATCTCTGCATACATCAGGATTGAAACAGAAACATGGTCGAGTAAATATTCTAAAGCTAAACAACCATTGAATAAATCAAAAAGGTCAAACACTCACAATCTGGTGAGATTTACCCAGTTTTGGATAAAATCTGGTATCTTTCCAGTAAAGTAGTTGCTACCGATCCGACTGCATTATACTAAGGAATTAATTGGTAATTCAAAAGAATTTCAAAAGCCATGCCTAATTTAAGAATTCCAAATTGTGAATTGAAAGAAAATGAACTTACAAGTCCTTCAAAGTGGTCAGCTTTGCGAGTTCTTCTGGAAGCTTCTCGGTAAAATAGTTTGAAGTCAAATGCCTTCAACAATAAAATGCAGCCAACCAGTGATCAATTGTTCTTAAAAATCTAGGCTATATAACATGGAATCTCAAAGTAATTACCCATGTCGGTCAAACTTTGGTAAGGGTGTGGGATGCGTATCCAACAGTACTAGATCAGATCACGATATTTCAATCCTCTAATTGCACGATACTTTTTGAAATAGGAATTGCGTGTTGCTTTCTTTATCCCATTTGATTTGAAGTACATTTCTCAATAACTTCCCAACATAAATCTGGGAGACTAGAGTACCATGCGTTATACATACAGAGGCTCCATTTGTCCCATATTATTTGTCCATTTTCGACAGTCGAAAATTGAAAAAAACAAATAGAAGGAATCAACAAGTTAATGCATTTGGGTGGGAAAATTTACAAAAACGTACTCACATAAGTACACTATTTGTTGATCTGATTGAAGACCCGAGTATTGAAAACAGACAATGGACAAACAACATGGTACAGAGAGAGTAACTATGGAAGACTTGTTTCCATCCATACTAAAATGAACACATATCGGGATATCCTAAGACTCAAGCTTTTAAGATAAGAAAAAAAGAAGAAGACTGAAGCTTTAAAGGTCTGAGGCTTAGACATGCAATCACACCTGATATGACGTAAAATAGCTAAAAGCTAGCTAAAGTTGTTAGAGGGAGGTGCATATGGCAATAAATTAATGTCAATAGTTTTTTCATGTTTTGGTATAAAGTAGAGTTTCACCACTTGGACCACCCGTTGAGTCTTCCCTCCACACTATCAGTATACAATTTGAGCAAATCTACTAACATAACAATGTGTGCAACATGCAAATGTGGCACTGCATCATTAGTGATTGCAAAATGGTTGTTCACCCAATTGCCGTGGCATGTCAGCACCTTGTATGATTATTGTCATACCCATTCCCATTGGTGCATTGCATTCGTAGACTTTCTCATACAATGTTATTAGAATTCCGACAAGGTGTTCTTGCTCTGATACTACCGGAAATGTAAGCATAATCGAGTATATCCAACATTGTACAAAATAAAATAAAAATCAAAGCCAACATGGGTCTTACAGTTTCTCTAAGAGAGGAAGACTCCCAAGCTCTCGAGGAATGGGTCCTGACAACTGGTTGAACTCCAGGCTTCTACAAATATCAAAATTCATACCCTAAGCAACAAAATCATTCAAAATTTTCACAAGCATGAACATGAATTGAAATGGGTGCGCAGATTTTTGTTTACATAGTTGCAAGCGTGATGATGTTTGCTAGCTCTTTTGGGATTCGACCCATTAATCGGTTTCCAAGGAGGTTGCTGCATTTAGAGAAATAAGGAACTAAGAACAAGAAAATCCTCGAGATACCATACATTGATAAACAGGTAAGTATTTGCGTAGAGAGAGAGAGAGAGAGAGAGAGAGAGAGAGAAAAAACTTGTGATACATACATTTTGACAAGTTTCATGGAACCCCATTGTGGAGGGATTGTACCGCTGAGGTAGTTGCGAGTGAGATCACTGTGGGAATAAGAAGAGTGCAAATGCTTGTCAAATACGTAAAAGTTTTTTATGAGTTTAATAAGCTTAGTAAAATAGAGGAAATGAGGGCAAAGAATTAGCCAAAATTATATAGTTTTAAGGGAGAGGTGATAGCGCAAGGGTAATTGGCTAATTTAATTTCATCATGTCAGGGCAGTAATGAAAATTCTGGAAAGGGAGGTTAGTGTACTTTCTCTAATGTGAGGGGCGGAATTGTATTAAATCTATATCTTGAAGGAGGTCAATGTAATTTACCAGAATTTAAAACGTAAAAAATTGTAACGCCCCGACTTTTCGGAAGCAAAAAGAAATAAAATTTTAAGAAAATTTGCTAAATAAATACAATTTTTGAAAATAAAGTTTAGCTATTACAGTCACAGTATAAATTTACTGATTCAAAATACATTAATCTCAGAGCTGACTCTAGGCTTGATACAAATCCGAAACATACTCGATCTTCGTTCCTGATATTCTTTCCGTGTTGAACTGCAACATCTTTGAATCCTTTCCATTGAATCCTGCACCCGCTGGCAAATTGATCGCCGAAGCAAACGATTTGCCAGGATACAGACGTATTCGTGAGTGATAAATCACCCAGTAGAATAATCCAACTCAACCACCCCTCTTACTTTACAATTAGCAGGTAATAAGATAATATTGAATCGAAGAAGCCAAACAAATATTCTCCACATAAGCCAATTCATTACTATCCATAACCTAATATGAAATCTAAGATCTCTCCGCGAGATCTTTCCTCCCCAACCGCTAGCTATGCCCTGTCCCATGAGCTCACTTTCTTTTGTTGTCGCGGATTGCACTTCAGTTATGTACCTAGCGTGTATCCCTCTCATTACAACAAAAGAAAGCTTATCATGCCCGAATCATAACTAGGGTTCGCTTATCTTATATACCACTTCACAATCATCACTGGGCTTACTTTGCCAGTATCAATACATCATTCATCATTGGGCTTACTTTGCCAATCATCATTCATCAATCAACACTGGGCTTACTTTGCCAGTTTCAAACCATCACATCCAACTCATCACATCTCAAAATCCCGCCTGCAGGCAATCTAAAAATAAAACTTTCCAATTTATCCATTATCTAGCATCGTCTAGATGAGTTCTATTTCACAACACCACCCCATGTCTCTAGGGTCTCATCTAGCATTTCAATCAAGTAATAGTGCAATATACAATTAAAACGAATAATAATTAAAACAAACTACAAGCAAAACAATCACACAACCTCTTATGAATGGGCCGTTGCCCTTAATCTCGTATGACCAAGATGATAATAAGTAAAAGCTTTTTTAAAAGAATTTAAAAAATATATTTTTCTAGGCTCTCATTAATTATTTCTAAGTAATTAGATTAATTAAAAACTAATTTGATGCATTAATTAGGTAAAAATATTAAAATAATTAACGTGACCTGATTAAGAGTCCGAGAGGTCCTATGCAACTAGTTGAGTATTAAAAGTTGGGTTCGGAGGGTCGCGGGATTATTTTAAATAAAGACGTTAAATAAAGTGGCCGAAAGTGAAGTAATTAGATAATAAATAATTTACTAATTAAAATATGTTGAGGTTAACAAAGTTTCATCTTCGGAAAGTAGGGAATCTAAATAAAATTACTCGGGCATTAATAATATGGTTTATAAGGTCGTAAGGAATTTTTGATTGGAAACGCTATAGAAATAACAATAAATGGTAAATTAAATAAAAAAAATATTAATTTTAACAAGATATCATCTTTGAGATGCAAAGAGTCTAGGAAAAATTAGTTTGGGTGTTAAAACGTTGTTTGGAAGGTCGCAAAGATTTTTCGTTAGTAAACTTGATAGATAACTAATAAATAATTCAAAAAATAGATAATTAAATAAAAAAAATATGATCTTAACAAGTTATAATTTTTCAGGTGTGAAAAGTCTAGGAAAAAATAGTCTGGGTGTCAAAAATGATGTTCGGAAGGTTGCAAAGTTGTTTCGAAACATTTAAAACCAACTCAATCTACCAGATAAATTAAACTGATATAATTAATACGTTTTATACTAAGATGATATTATTTTATAAGAAAATAATATCAGATAAGTAGTTTTTCATAATATTAATATCAGACGGATTGTAAAATAAATATCAGAAGGGTCATCTTCTTTGTAAATAATTACAAATAAAATGTCAGGCTCAAAAATAATATCAAATTGGTGAATACGGCAGAAAACTCGCGGTAAACTATATTTTTTTCGTTCGGGACATAGGGTTAAGCATATAAACACTTAATATACTTAGAGAAGAGATTGGAATGGACGAATCTGGTTTGATTTTAGGGTTATGGAGGAAGTAGAGACTGAGTAAGAGACGGAGAGACGAATGGAGTTTGAGGTGAGGGAGGAGAAGGAGTATGCATGTACGCATGTGTGCGTAGGAAAAATTTAAAAAGAATGCATGTATATATGGCATGCATAATTATATTTAAAAAAAAAAGAGTTGCATTAAGAAAAATAACTCTAATAATATTATATTTAGGAAAAAAAAATTGGGTCAAAAATCCGGGTCGTTACAAAAATTAAGAAATTGAAAAGTAAAAAACTACTACCAAAAATTTTAAGTAAATAAAAGTACTAAAGACAAAAAAATTACTAGAAACAACAGTCATTAATGTAATTTCCCTCTCAAATAATTACACTAAATTTTTTTTGATGGAAAACCATACTGTTTAGTGCTAGCTATATTTATGCCAATTTAATTTAGATTGTACCGTTTATTATGGGTATGAGTCCGCATGACATATGGGTTACTTACATATCTTGGAGGTGAGTGAGTCTCGTCAATTCTTGTGGGAGCGTTCCCGAAAGATCCTGTGCCTTTAATGCTCTGCATTTCACCAAGATTTGCGTGTGATTGATTATTGAGCAGATAATTGTATGTTGAAATTGGCTAATTTGTTTTCTTTTTAATATTGTTTATATTTGATTTGGTTAATACTAGTAGAAATTAGCATAGAATTCGACAATGTTATTGATATGGCTGATAAACGAGCTGAGTTATTTGAAGTCAAGTTGTTTCATTAAAAGCTCGTTCAAGATTAATTTATTTCATAAACAAACATAAGCTTCAATTATTTTGAAAATTCACTTTAGCTTTCGAAGAGGCCAGTACTCACCTCGTTTGACTCATGATTTATAAAAAGATTAAATTACCCAAGATCGAATTACTTAAAGCTTATTCAAAATAAACGATTCTAAATTTTATAGATAGGGAACTTAACGAGTTTTAGAAATTAGTTAAAATACTACTAAAACTCGTTAAGTTTCCTCTAGTTTTGAGTTAAAGCGAGCTAAACCTTATAATTCAAACAAAAAATTGGAATCAACCGGATCTAAAAAAATTACTGTAATGGTTCATATTTATAATACTTGATGAGAAGATCACTCATGCCCAAAATAAGTTTCGATCGAAGCTCGTTTGCTACATGAACAATTGTGTTATTGATGGATCAAGTGTGTGGTCAGAGTTTCAAACCAAATTTGCTACCCATTTTTTTCTTGCAAAAACGCTAGCAAAAGATATCCCCTCCAAATGCCTTTTGGCGTGGCGATCTTCTCAACAAAATGAACCATTTTGGTCATTGTTTAGGTCCACAAAAGCTAAAGAGTTGAGAAGCATACTGAACCAAATGAACCCTCGCATGATTCCTTACGTGACGCAAAATGGAAGAACAGTTTCTTTTGAAAGTTTTGCGTTTTTAACGTCTGTGCAAAAATAAAATTCACTGGACATTCGTATTCGTTGGAATGAGTCATATTGTGACAAAAGAAATAGAATCGGCTATTTCTCTCCAAACAAATATAATTCAACCAAGTATTTGTCAATTTATGATATTCTATTCTATTTTATTTAATTTAATTTTTGCATACAATTGTTAAACACGTTGAGGTTAACGCGATGAATGATTCGTATGATGAAATAAATTTAGACCGCGAAGAGTCTCATTTTGCTCACATAGGAATTATACAACCGGACGGTTCACGGGATACTCAAAAAAACACCTAAAAAAATACCCCAAATTTCAATCTCATAGTTCTCGATCAAATTTTTATGATCCGAACCGTTCAATGTGTGCAAAATGTGATCTTAAGGGTGCCCGCAAGAAATCAGCAAAAAAAAAGACCGAAAAATGCTTGATTTGAGCAGTTTTTATTTGAACCGTTAAATAAAAAACTATTCGGATCAAGCATTTTCCGGTCACTTTTGTTTGCTGATTTATAACAGGTACCCTTAAAATCACGTTCTGATCACATTGAGCGGCTCAAATCATCAAAATTTGATAAAAAAACTATGAGGTATTTTTTTAGGTGTTTCCGGAACCGTCCCGATCATACAATGGATCATCACGATCTTTGTCTCGAGAATACTAGACTGGATCCACTCAGTGCAAGAAACAGAGTATGAGAGAGAGAGAGGGAGAGGGAGAGGGAGAGGGAGAGAGAGAGAGGGAGACATGCGAGTAATGTGGCAGACGGTGTCATTGCAAGTACAGCTGACCGAATCCTCATAAACATATAGGTTGGGGTTATCGGTGGAAAAATTACAGGGATCAGCACCCACACTGAAATCCCAATCAGTCTTCCCCAATATCTCCCCAATTTCCTGCAATGCTTCCACTGTAAAAATAAATAAATAAAATTGTGTTGAAAAAAACCCACAATTATTGTCTGTTGATAATTTCCAGAACCAATTTACAAACAAAATAGCACCACACTATATATCGGACATATAAACAGCCATTATTTTCCTATCTTATTCATTTTCGCTGAATGGGTTTTTTTTTTCCCAAGAAAAATGATCTAATTTCCAGAAAATTATGAAAAAATTATAAGTTTCAAGAATCATCAACCAAACAAGTTTCCAAAAAAAATTGGGTAAATAAATCTGGAAAACAGAGTATAACAAAACAACGGAAAACTTTTCTTCTTTTGTTTAAATTAAAGAAAAGATAATTTCTCGACGAAATCTAGTTTCTTCTTCTTTGCTAAAATTATCTAAAAGTTACTGTTTGAAACTTGTAAAAGCCACACCAAAGAAAAGAAAGAAGAAAGAAATGGAATCTAAAACAAAGGAAAAGAAAAGGGATATGGAAAACAATCAAGAAAAAGAAAGCTTAAATTTTTAATCTCTCTCATGAATAAATAAATAAATAAAATTAAGTATGTTTGAATACCTTCATCACGGGGAACACGAGTGGCTGCAGAGGCAAAAGTTGTGAAGAAAATGAATAATATTCCAATAGCTAATGGAGCAAAATTTCGTGGGAATATCCTCATGTTGTTCTGTTCTGTTCGGTGAGGAATGAGAGGTTTAGCTAGGATTACACAGCGATTATATTTATATATATACTAGGGTTTGCCCGTGCCTGAAGGCAAGGCGCAACGCGTTTTGAACGCAACTAAAATTAATTACGAAACTATTAATCACCCCGCCTAAGAAGCTGATTTATACACTTTCTCATAATTAGTGCATTTCTTTGATATGTTTAGTTTTCTCTCATATCAGAAAAACGTGTAAAACTTAAAAAGAATGTAAAATGAAGGGTGGAGATTTATGTAGATGGAATAAAGCTAGACCGTTGAATTTATGTAGAACATAAAATTTGAAAATTGAGCTCTCTTATTATATAGATACTCCGGTATATATTGGGAAAAAAGACTACTCCAATATTGGATCCTGTATACCTGACCCTACGGATGGAAGACGAAGACCTTGAGCTGGACTGACTGAGGGAGACTTTGAAAATGTCCAACATTTATAATTCCTGAGGGATTTTTCAGTGCCGACCGGTATATTCCACGTGGTATCTCTGCTCAGTGTATCTCAGCCATTCAATACACTTTTAGATGGTTCGGATGCGCGAGCGAGTACCACGTGGTACCCGTTTAACATTGAATTTTTTTTCATAATTCCTCATACCACCTAACAAGAGTCAAGAGAGAGAGAGATTTCAAGGAAAATTAATCGGGACTTCTAGAGCGCACCAAATTTTTTATTTTTTATTTTGTCGATTTACAGAAGAGATCATGTTACATCAGTTATATGAAGTACAAAGTACAAATTTAGGGACACTACAGCAATGGAAAATGACTGGTCGGTCCTATTTTTTGTGAGGGGTTCTATGCGGACCCTTTTTTGTAGGGTCTATCCCCTCCCAGCCTTTTTTTTAAAGATGCATTTACAATTCTGCCCATTTTTGCAAAAAAAAAAAAAATTTATTTTGTCCTTTTTTAGAATTCTTGAAAGTGTGAATTCTTGGATGTGTTGCAGAATTCACATTTTTTTTACAAAATTCACATCCCTTTACAGAATTTCCACCTAAATAAAGAATTTTCATCTTATAAAAAATTCAATTCACCTCAAACGAAGAATTCACAACTCGGTCGGAAAAGGAGGCTGCGCTGAATTATCTAGCGCTCTTGTTTTCCAAAGTATGTAGGACGCCGAGGCTCCTGTATTTGACTAATACAGTAACTACTCGGCTGAATTATTGGACGCATTTATTTCTCGAAGTAAAGTACGGACGACCTGTCACATTGCATGGCTGAAAATAGATTGGTGGAAAAAGATCATTCAAGGGTTCAGAGACTTCAGACCTACACGCAAGTCTCCTGTGCATAATGCATTGTACCTTTTTTTTATTTTTAAAATCATTGTAATTGCAATTGGAGTAGCAATCAAATTATATAAAGTGCTAGCGAATGAAATCCAATCAAAATTGGAGTACTGGAATCGAATTTGTTTTACTCCAAAAATATCGTTTTCCGTAGGGCAGTCAATTGGTAATAATTTTTCTAGTAGTAATACATAACTATTTTTTCTATTAAAAAATAAGAATATCAAATGTGTTTCTAAATATTGACCCCTACTCCCAGAGATTTTTGGTTCCGCTCTTTGCTTACTCGTGCTCTCATTAAGAACAATATATCCTCTCCTCATGGGTTTGATTGATCGGTGTTCCTTCCTCAAAATACAACAACCTTCAAGTTTACATTCGTACGGCGAAACAAAAACTTACAAACCTATGGTTATCCGACACTCCAAAATCACTTGTAAACATATACGATGGAAGCAAGAGGTTTAAATTGATGGTATTCTCAGTGGTTTTTCTAGAACAAGTAAAGAACTAAACAATAATAAAAAGAGTTTTTTTTTTTGCTTTTATCCCCTAAATTATTCATATTTTTCTACTTTGTTCCTAAACTACCAATTTGTAGAATGACAAATTTACCCCTTTCATTTGGGTTGTAATCCCACGTGATAGGCACGCGAAAGATTTTACATCCAAAATGTTAACTGCCGTTATCAATTGGACAACATAAGAAGCAATTGGAAACTTGAGGGGATATATTTGTCAAATTGGTAGTTTAGGGATGAAGTTGATGAAACGTGGATAGTTTAGGGGATAAAAGTAAAAAAAAAAAAATTAGGAGACACTAGCTTTGTCTGTTTCATTGGAAGTGGGTAAGCTTTTCAATGGATGTGCCTGCTCGGCACATCCGAGCTGTCCAATGCACTTTAGGACGGCTCGAATTTGGAGAGAGAAAGTGGTGGCATGAGAGGAGAGAGAGGGTTTCAAACTGGGCCGTCCAAAAGTGCATTGGAAGGTCCGGATATATATGCCGAGCAAGCACCATGTGTGATATATATACCCACCTGGCACCAAAAAATTTCTCGTAGGTGGGTTTGGAATGAAAAGTTAAGTAACTTATCGTTTTGTCTTAATTTGAATTTTTAGTTTTTGTACTTATTTTTGTCTTTTTAAAAAACTTATGAGTTTCGATCAAAATTTTACTTTCCGATTACTTTCGCCGAAATGAATTAATATGTCACAAAAATTTGACGCAAAACTAATAAATGCAAAAAAAAATTGAATGAAAACAAAAAAATAAGTTACTGTTGTATCCCCACGCTAATGATACCATGTACTGAAATTTCAAGGCATATAAATGTTTTTATTTTTTATTTTTTATAATGATACCATGTACTAAACATAGCTCCTAAGAAAACATAAACAATCAAAAAGCAAAAAAAATAATTCCCAAAACTTTACCTCAACGATGTATCAAAATTTAAACGGTACTCTTGTAGAGCACAAATTAAGTCATCAACGATCTGAGTCTACACTAAATTTACTTCTTGTGTTCCACTAACTCAAAATAAATATTTATTTGGAAATAAGTATTTATTTTTTGAATTAAATGTGATGTATTGTGAGTGGAGTAGAAATTCATGCGACTTTATTGTGGTCCTAGAGAGAGAACTGAAATGTGGTTCCGAATTAGAAAGAAACAAATGTTAGTGTAAAAGTATGGTTGCTAGTTTTCCGTTATTTTTACAATAATTAATGTTTCCAATGATAACTAATTTACGAGGGGCCCGGACATGGTAAATATTGTATGTAAAATGAAAATTACTGTACTTAGAAATTATAGACCAAATTGGGAGTGGCTAAGGCCCTTCAATAGACAAGCCGTAAATTCCTGTATGAACCTCACTAACTACAACTAAAAATATTGATCGAGAAAAGTTATCAAACCTTAGTTCCAACACAAGTTACCAACGACTCCTGCAGTACACTACTACTTCAAAATACCCCATTACTCACTAAATCCTTATTATTGAGTCCACGATTTTTCTATAAAGACATTTCAATAGCCTATAAATAATAGTATAAGCTCATCATTTTTCGTGAGAAATAAGTTGGAAAAGGATCTGATTCCAAGTATCAGGAACTCCTGCAACACACCAATGGGTGCAGTCAAGTCCTCTTCCGCCACTGTTTCCGTAAATAGAAGGATGCCCATCTTTCCTTAGTTGGGATAGGGAGGTTATGTCGAGCAGAGTGACAGGCTTCTTGATCTTGCTCAAGGCCCTTCTCACCACGGCAACGGCCGGCGGTAAGGCTCCCGGATACTTTGAGCCCGATAACGGCGTCGTTTGCCCCTGGCATTTGTTCGCTCTGCGTTCGTTCCACTCCGAGCCTCTGGTTAAAGCGCAGGCAACATTATTAATGACAAATCAATAATGGTTATGGTTAATTAGAAGTAACTACTCCATCCGTCCTACAATTTTTGGTTTTTTTTTTTTTAAATGTTACTTTTAGAGAAAAATAAATTCATCTTTTAATTAGGACAAAGAATTTGAGAAATTACGGACAAAAGTACTTTATTTTTTAGTCGGAAAATAGCAAAAGTTTTCAAAAAGGACAAAGTTAGAGAAGATAGGGTTGTTCCTCTAGAAAAAATTATAGATACGTGAAGAAATTTTTTTTTTTTTTTGGAGGCAAAAATCTATCAATCTCTGAAATTGTTACAAAGATTAAAAAACAAGGAATTGAAAGCATCATATCCCGAAACTAAGTAAGAACAATCCTGTGTCAAAAAATCCAAGATTGGAAGAAGCCAACTAAGATAACACCCATGGAATATGATGCCGTTCAAGTAATGCATGCATGCATGGGTTCCAAGATACTATGATTTTTGCACTCCCTTTTTATCCACATGAAATTATCAAACAATCCTTATTCACTCACTTTTCACATATTAAGGGCATTTTTGTCATTTCATATGAACAAAGCCAAGAAAAAGAGTGCAAACAGATAAAAGGGGAGGGCAAAAATCATTTTTCCTTTTTGACATACAAAAATACAGGACCACTAATTAGTACTCCAATCGTTCCAATTTAATTGTCTTTTTTAGAGTCCATGTCACTTTCAATTAATTATATCTTGTATAATAAAACTAATTGAGATTTATTAATCAAGATCCATATTAGATATAAAATTCATTACCGATTTAAAGATATAACTAATTTGAGATCTATCAATCAAGATCCATATTGGATATAAAATTCATTACTGATTTAAAGATATAACTAATTTTTTATCCGGTTGAAATAGAACTATGAACAATTAAATTAGAACGGACGGAGTAAAAGTTGGCCACCACCCATTAATTAGAGAGATTACCGGTAATGATTAGGAGAAATCCCTTGAAAGAAAACCCTAGTTTTGGATGGATCAATGTTGGATCAATGTTGTACCCAGCGCCTTCTCGAACGCAGCCGTCCGATCCATGTCCTTCACTACCTGATCTCCTGCTTGTATATAATCCCATCTGCAAATTCAAAATTACTACTTAATTAAGATAACAACTTTTTAATTAATCAGTGTAATAGTAGTAATTTTTAAGGAGCAAATTAAAGGGTCGAGAGAAGTTTTGACTAACGGTTGGTGGGCTCCTCTGTAACCCCACCAGTGCCACGTGTTGAAGATCAGCATGTCCATCCCTCTCCAATTCCTGCCATCCTCAATGGAGTCAAGCTTCAAGATTCGACCCTTGCTTTCTTTTATAATGTCCACCAAGAATACATTGCGATCAAGCATCACTTTAACTCCATATCCCTGCACCATCACCAAATGATTTGATTATTTTTTGATTTAGTTATGTTGTGTTGTGTGCTGGGTCTTTTTGTTTTAAGAAGAATGAGCGGTTTGGATTATCGTTGCGGGATCCTGGATGGGTCCCACAAAAAGTATTTGCATTATGCTTAATTCAACTGTGCAGATAGCACAATTCCAATAAGAATTCCAAAAATTTCATCCCTATTGTCACTTCCATCCGGGTCGTCCAATTTTGGCAATGGATAGCTCAGATTTCATCTCGACAATAAACGGAGGGACGAGTGAGAAGTGAGAACTGTTCAATCGAGATGAAATCTGAACCGTCCATTACCGAAATGAACGATTCAGCAGGGAACAACACATAGGGTCCCCGAGTTCCTCCAATTCGCTCGTGGTAATGCATTTTCATTGAATTGATTTTAAAAGCAGCAATCAAACCCAAGCATGCGCCTACGATGTTAAGTAGTGATTATTCGGTGCTCGAAGAGCACTGCCATGTAATCACGTAGTGTTTCGGGGATATTTATCACCACACATTTAAGTGGATTTCATGCATTTAGTCCTAAGCTCCACATGAATGCGTGGTGATAAAAACCATTGACGCACTACGTGGCGGTACTCCAAGACAGCGAGTTATAATTTCCGGGATGTCAAAGAGAGTTTGAAGTGTTACTCGACCATACCTTGATTGTGAATGTGGAGATCATACCAGATCTCTTTAGAGTGTATTTTAAATCAGGCCTTGCATTGTAGAGCAAGCATGTCAAGGACTGCCATTGGTCTCGAACCAAGGAATCCCCTACAAACATGATTTTCTTCCCTTTGAATTTCTTCAAGAACCCAACTCCATCAAATCTACAATATCCAAATTATTTCACCCCATAATCTATCACAAATGCACAAATCAAGTATAAAGTCATAAAAAACCCCTCGCGCGCACACACATATCCATATATATACTGTATATAGAAATTTTCAAGTCAGAGATCCATAATTTTGTTACGGTCAGCACCTCATTAATCCCAATCAAATTTTGATGATTCGAACCGTTCAATGTGTTTAACATATGTTTTTAAGAGTACTAGCGAGAAATCGGCAAAAAATATGACCGGGAAGGGGTTGATCTAAGCAATTTTTTAATAAAATGCTTTTTATAAAAAAATTGCTTAGATCAAGTCCTTTCTGGTCATATTTTTTTTCCGATTTCTCGTGGGTATCATTAAAAACACGTTTTAAACACATTGAACGGTTCAGATCATCAAAATTTGATCGGAAAAGTGGACTTTCGCACGAGATCCGGACCGTAAGAAAAATCAGGGATCCCTGACCTAAAGAAGACTGAAATATATATACATATTTACATATGTAATTAAGTGGTTAAAATAAGGAGGAAGACGTAATTTTAAGATGTGGATTCTAAACTTACATGCACTCTATAAAAAATGGGCAAACCCAATGCCCGGGGCTACAATCTTAATCCTACAAGTAGAGACGGTGTTTTCACGACTCAAACTTGTGACTTCTAAGTCATAATCGATCAATTTTATCGTTGCGCCAAGCCCGCCCTTCATGCACTCTATTTAACATGTGAAATAAAAGTTGTAGGTTCACATTTAATACTACTTTGACTGCAAAGTGTTTCGACGATTCATTAATTTTAACTAAAAATAAAAAGCTTGGGGTATCGGTCCTTTTTTTTCTTTTTCTTTTTATAATTGGGTGTATTAAGCTTAATCTCACCTCTATTGGCTCCCTTGGTCCTATTTCATCGTTAATACGATTATTAGGCCTAATTATGTAAATAGTTCCCTTGTATCTATCGCTCCGTTGATATGACATTTAGACTTGATCACACACGTACGATATTTAGGCTACGGTGTGTGTGATGATTACTTCCAAGGAAAAAAGTGGATCTGATTACCTGGATCACATTATTCATCGTACTTGTTTTAAAACAAGGGATGATGCTTACTCAAAAAATGCATCATCTAGATTAAGACCACTCTTAGCTAAAAAAAAAAATCTAAACATAAGAACATAAGTAAATACTAAGTACTAAATAACTTTTAATGTCACGATGAATAAATAATAATATGGTATGACGAAATGAATACCTTTCTAAATTGCATCCAGTGGGTTGCCAACTGTATTGGAGATAGTCACGATCGGGCCGTCCATTTTTTTGGCAATCGAATTCTTTCTCGATGAAGGGACACGTGGTGGAATTGTAGAGAGGATACGATGGGTCCCTCGCCCAACTCCCCTGGAACAAGTCACATTCCCCTGAACACCTGTGCACTTTTGCTAGCTCAATAGCAATAATATTGAGCAGCAGCACAGCCGAATTGCAACGAACCCACAAACCCATTTAGAGAGAGAAAGAAGGTTCTTCAAATAAAATTCCTCTCCTTACATATATTAGAGAGAGAGAGAGAGAGAGAGAGAGAGAGAGAGAGAGAGAGAGATGGGTAAGAGATTAATTGGCCGTGTGAACTGTTACGTTTGTAGTAACAAAAAGGAATAAAACTGTTGGGTTGTGAAATCTTGTAGCAGGGTTTATATTGTACTACTTCTTCTGAGTTCTGATATTGGAGAGATTATGGAGTTTGCAAATTGGATGGGCATGTGCAATAGGAGACACTGGGACAATACAAGTATGTAGTGTGTAATTTGAACCGTCCATCTCTAGCAAATTGTGCACCACAAGGTCCCCCGGCCCCAGTTTCCATACAGTAGAGTCCCCCGGCTCCGGTTCCATGCAGTAGGTGGGACCGATCCCGGTAAAAAGTCTGTTGGATACATGGAATACATTATAGTAGGTGTTTTCGGAACATTTAAGGGGAAAATAAATAAAAAATTAAATGGAGTAACACTTACGACAGAAAATTAAGTTCAAGGTGCATTCATGAGCATGTATGTAGCCTTATTTTTATTGCTACATCAAACAGTTTTACCTCCTACTATCATAAATGACGAATGTACATCGCGAAAGATTATGAAAATAAAGTGTCCCCATCAAGAGTGCCAACATGATGGTCGAAATTGTTCATTAGCTTCGTAGAAAAGAATATCCGAGCAAAAAATCAAAATTTTCATCCCTTTTTGAAATTCTTTCTATGAGGGCCAACGAAATGAAAAACTCTAACCACAAAGGCTCAGGATGAGCATACAATGGCCAAGTCTATCGAAAGATGCTACGGTATCCCCCTCTTGTCTGGGGGATACCCGACAAAAATGGCATAACCCAAACACAAATGGCATAACAACTCACACAAATGGGTATAACACTACAGTGTCCCCAGATAAGGTTACTATTCATTTGTTACGGTGTCCCCCCAAATGGCATAACAACTCAAACAAATGAGCATAACCGTTCTTACACAGAGGCATAACGGGGGGACACAGTAAGAGGAGACAAAGGGGGATACCCAAGTCATTGCCAAGTCTAGAAATCTGCAACTTGAAAGTTGTACCTGTCAATATAAGTCTATAATAATAGTTATGATCTCTGTCATATCCATGATGTAAATATAGTACATATTATTACAGACTCAACTCTAAAACGACCAAGAAAGTGTAAACCAAGAATTTGCAATTTCGGTTCATTTAAGCTCAATCAGTACTAATGCAAGAGAAAAAACTTGTGCAATTTTGCGGAAGCATTGTGCATTCATGTTTTTCGCTTTGCATTTACAATTTGATCGCGCGGTTTTTGGCTTTTTGGGAGATATCATTAAAGCATTAAGCACGTTGCTACACAAGTATTTGTGCAATTTTGCAAAAGCATTGTGCACTCAGAAGCTGTAATGATATCCCCTAAAAAAGCTTAAAACCGATCGATCAAATTGTAAAAGGAAAACGAAAACATGAAGACCAATAATGTCAATATTCGGCACTTATCTAATATACTGGTTTTCCATAACTTGGGAGTCCCAGTTGAGGGGGTAGAGATCACCAGCAGACGCAGAAGAAGCAGTGTAGGGGTAGAGATCACCAGCAGACGCAGAAGCAGTGTAGGGTCCGTCAGGCGGCACAATCTGAATTTGGCCTTCACTTGTATCAGTCTCGAGGCTTTTTTGAAGCTCAATCATCATTCCCTTCAGCTTCATCTGCTCATTGGAGGCATCTGGATCTGGAATTGATGACGTCTCGGGGACGGTTCTGCCTTCAAGCATGCTGACAACTGAAGACATTGCAGGCCTAACTGCTGGTGACATGTTAGTGCACATAAGAGCTACATTTATCATCACTGTGACCTCTATTTTGTTGAAGTCTGAACCCAACTTAGGATCCACCAGCTCCATCATGTTCCCTTTCTGCTTCAAGATAAGTGCCTACGGAGACACAGAGAAACACTCGTTAAGTTAGAACTCGAGTCCCTGATGTGCATGGGTTTTGATTTGAAGAAAATTCGTTTTAACAGAGAAACACTCGTTAAGTGTCTTATGACCTTATCTCTTCACTTTTTCAAATTATAATTTTTTTCTAACTCAGATGCTGTTGATTATATATTTGTATACTCGTTACTGAGTTCTGAATATTTGTGGTTAATTGATGAGGTTAGCAAGTTAGTCTTCTTTACTGCATTGTGATGTTAATGAGTTTCTCAAGTGTCTTGAATATGTAGCATAACATTTCTTTTTATGGTCAATGAGTATGAGTTTTACTACTTTTGGTGGTTTATGCATGTTCGATTTTTTATATACCAAATACAAGTACAGAAACAAATGTGTAATGTGTTGCAATATTCCCATTCGTGTTCGAATCTCTTCCTTTATCCTTTTTTTTTTGTTGAGAAATACCCTTGGCTTCTGCCCATATTGGCGTCATGTCAACGTGCTCCCTACCTGCATCACTATAATTTTCTCGGTTAAGAAGGTTTCAAGTTATGTGATTTGATAAGAGGTATATAGCCTTTCTCTCAAAGCTGAGCAGCAAAATTTGTAAAGTACATCATGTTCCACCCATTTTGATATTTGTATCAATCTGATGATAGAATCCAAATCTGTATCATCATGGTTGATATATCGACAGAAGATGTTATAATGAAAAATGCAAGATTAGAAAGAGAGTATTCAACATACCCAATCAAGAAGATATAAACAGTACTCCTTTGTCCTGTAACTAGTGTTGCTTCTCCCACTGACAATCTCCAATGCGACTATTTCGAAGCTATAAACGTCTGCTTTGTCAGTCAAGTAACCACGCATTGCATACTCAGGTGCCATATATCCGCTGCATGTACACAATTGTCACATACAAGTGTCCTATTATTGAATTGATTGGTATATATTGTTGCGCGTATTTCCTAACAACTTAAGTGGTAACTTAAGATAGTATCACAGCTCCAGTACGGATGTTTTGCATCTCCACATGCAAGACAGGGTTGCACGTGAGGGAGGGTATGAGAATAGCTTGATATACATTGTTGATCCCATTTCCTAATAGCTTAGTCTTGCAGGAGAATTGCTAACTTAACAACTATATGCATGATATATGGTCCAGTAATGCTACTTACAGGGAACAACATCATAAAACCACAGCTTTATCTCATCATAGGAGGTTAACCGTGTTTATGGTCAATGCACCTACGAACTATATATTATAACTAAAAAGGGCTACCCAGTGCACGAGGCTCCTACTACTGCATAGTTTAGGGAAGGGTTGGATGTACGGAACCTTTCTAGCAAGCAGAGAGGCTGTTTTCGGGACTCGGATATGAACTATTATAATTGAAAAAAGAGAGAGAGAAAAAAATATCCATCGGCAAGAAAAACTAAAAAGTATGAAAACAAGGGAGAAAACATGATAACAACAGTATAGCATGGACTGAATGAAGCATGGGGACTCACTAGGTTCCAGCAATTCTGGTGCTGATGTGGGTATCATCCTCTTCATCAAGTTTGGCCAGACCAAAATCAGAAATCTTTGGGTTAAGATTTTTATCAAGTAGCACATTAGTGGCCTTGATATCTCTGTGGACAATCTTAAGTCTTGATTCTTCATGGAGATAAGCCAAACCTCTAGCTATGCCAATGCAGATCTTGTACCTTGTCGGCCAATCCAATTGCAACTGGCATTCTTCTGGGCCTTTAAATCACCCAATGAACAAGCATATAGACATATGAGTCAGCTAAAAGCAAAAAATTTAGGGGGAATTTCCATTCCAACTTTTTAAGGGGACTTAAAAGTTGGATGCCTTAAAATGAACTGATGTAAAGTTATGGAACAAGTATTGCATTCTAAATATGTACATGCATGGATGCTATAATATTGAAAGCAGTTGAATAAAGATTTTGAGTTTACCAAACAAAGCACGTGCAAGACTATTGTTCTCCATGTATTCATATACCAGCAACAATTGATTTCCCTCGATACAACATCCATACAACTTTACAAGATGAGGGTGTTGCAGAGCAGAAATCATTCCTATTTCATTCACAAACTCTCGATTTCCTTGCTTTGATTTGGAAGAAAGTTGCTTTACAGCAATTACAGTGCCATCTGATAGAAGTCCCTACAGTTCAGGGTTTTTTCACATTAGACAGGATGCATTACCATACTTAGATGTGACGATGAAGCATGGTGGAGTAATCTGTGAGTACGTCCTGTAGGATACCTTGTATACTGAACCAAAACCGCCTTCCCCGATCTTATTAGCTTCATCAAAATTATCTGTGGCAGCTTTGATTTGCCTCAAGGTAAATGAACCAGTCTGTAGGTCTAGACCCTTCAGATCTATTAAAGAAGCCAAGTAAGTTAAGTGAATTCATAGGAAAAAATCATAAGCCATAATCCTAATATTTGAGTGCTAATGAAGTGCTGAATGTTTTGATATCTGAACGATGCTTTGAAGAATAATCATCTTTAAACAAGTTGAGATGCGTGACGACAAAAGATTTGAATAAAAATCGAGAAGTATCAGATAAGTCAAAAAGATGAAAAATGGACATGGTAAGAAAATATCTATATAGTACAATTTTACTGTATCAAATACCTTGATCCATTGTGTCTTTGCGGATTAGAAATCCTCTCCACCAAAGAATACCAAGAAGCAGGATGATAACAAAGGCTGCTGCAGCCACGATACCAACCACAGCGCCTGCAGATATTCCTTTTGGTGGTGGTTTGTAATCTGCATGGAGGAGGGAAAAAAAAATGAAGACAAAGGAGGTAATGTAAGAGGTTTTGACTTTGCACAATGGCCATCGCTAGTTGCCGCAAAAAAAAAAAAGTGAGGTAGTAAGGCTTTCAGATTTCTCCCTACAATCTCTCCCAGACCCTATAGGTGCAGGAGCGTCGTGCATTGGGATGATCGATAATATGATATTGTTAAGGTGATAAACAGTTTAATGAGCGCAAATTTACTCCTACTGATAGTAAATTTAATTCCAGGAGAAATGAGTTACTTCACAAATGCACCCTTAACATGTTCCTACGCATTTCGAAAGATGTATGAAACCTTTTAGCCAGCAATCTATTAACACTAAGTTGCGTTTATTCTGTCGAAATATATACATCAATAGCAGGAATGTCTCATCAATGTAATATATCATGTGTCTGCTAATGAGATGTCTTGAAAGTTGAAACTAAGGTACCCAAATTAACACCTAATTTTGAGTTGTTTGGTTAAACATTACAATGAAACAGTGTCAGCCAAAGGATAAAAGCATATCCATTTGTCAAACGAATGTGAAAAGATATCTGTTTGTCTCATGGTTAGTTATCTACTTCTACAGCATAGCTATGAAAATGAGATCAACAAAAATGTGTTCCATTATGTTCATGGAAATTCATAGTGAAACATGAGTAATCACCAACAGCTGACAATTTTACCCGTGACTAGAGTTCATCTCTTAACATCCCAAAGTTTTGGAAAGAAGAGAGCAAAAAGGTCATGGGAACATTTCATACGATATTATGAATAATTCCACATGGTTCCCCATAAGTCCGCCATGAAAAAAGACTTACTTTCCTTAATTCATCTCCTTAATGTCAACAACCTAGTAACACATCTAAAAATTGTGAATACATTTTCTGTCCCAAACATTATCCCAAGAAATCACAAAGAAACTTGAAGTCCAAAGGAGTTCTATTCAACTTACCAGGGTTGTCCACAGAAATAGCTGAAATGAGAGGACCATAAACTCCTCTAAAGGGGAGACCAGTTGTCCCTTTTCCGGCCCAATACAAGCGGATCTCCAGTGTACCATCAGTCACAACTTCAGTATAATTTTTTTTAATTTCCTTACCAATGCCTCCTGCTTCATCCACAATGTTAAAATCCTTCTGCACCAGCTTTTCCTACAACAATTTTCTAAAGAGGTCATATGTTGTTTTGTTAAGCTTTCTTGATTTTTAAAAACTATTGAATTCGCATCCATGAGAGCTGAGAGGTGAAACACTTCCTCTGTCCCTCATATTTAGTTCTCTATTACATTTTGGAAGGAAAATGCTAGGGACAAAGAAAACTTACCCCGAAAAGAGCAACTAGCGGTTGAATATGTTTTGGGACAAAACTAACTTGCATAAGTGATTATAAAAGTATTAACAAATGAGAGTAAAAGGGATTTGCCGGAATCAATGCTACGAAATTTGAACTCAATTACACTAATCGCATGCTCCCTCAAAAAGGTGAATCTCACAAAAGGGACTAGCAGAACGGGATAGAGGGAGTACTAAATTGCATGAAAATTTAATCTTCTCCTAAAAATTCACATAATTAGAATGAACCTTTTGGGTTCTAGAAGCATGATTCGGCTTTGATTTGCTGCTTCGATAACTCAGTCGACAGAGTCATTACGGTAATTGGTGATATAAAATCCTAGGATATATTATGTACTATACCCAACCAATGTAACTAGTACATTCATTCATTCGACAAATAGTGAAAACTGGTGAGCTGAGAATGTACCCGATTTCTGCATGGGAGAACCATGTGAAATTTCTACATTGCAATTTTCTGTTTATGTTCTTTGCTTGATTAATTCTTAATACGATGTTGTGTGCATGTGTGTGCACGTCTGTTAGGTTGATTCCACAACAGAACCCACTCACTTAAAGGTACCTATTCTGCAACAATGAACCAAGAAAAGGGGGGGGGGGGGGGGGGGGGGGGGGGGAACAGAAAATGAAACTTACCTGAATGTAAATGTCAAATATACGTCTTCCAAGGTTGCCATAGCTTTTGCTATCATTGAACATAATTTCTGCAAAGTGAAGGGTTATCTTGTAGTTTCCCTTTACTAGGCAGGACCCATAGTATGTCAGTGATATGGGCGAAATCCGTGCATCCATATACAAGTCCGAATTATTCATATAAAGTCTTGATGAATTTGTCGAAATAAAGGCTTCTAGAGGGTGCTTCTGGTCTAAGAAGTGGCCCGTGTTACTAAACTCCCAGTTTGTTGCACTTCGGTAGAATTTTGAAGGCACACCTGGATCTTCATCATCACCTTCATATTTCTTTCCATCAAGAGATACTTCTTTACCACCACAATTTATGTGGAATGAAGACCATTCTGATAAAACATAACAAGATCATGTCTACCGTTTAATAAACAACATAGAACTTTCTAAAGAGAGGCTTTGCCCATATCAAACAACAAAGGTTCTTCTACACTCCAAGTTCTATAAATGTATTTGACATAATAGCTACAATTAATTTTTAGCGGCCATGAGTGATTCTGTGTGGTCAGGAGTAATTCTTCGCGGTCAAGATTATTTTTTCCGGCCAAGAGTAATTCTTCACGGCCATCGGTAATTTTTTGCGGATAAGAGTAATTTTTCGCTGCCAGGAGTAATTTTTCTCGGCCAAGAGTTTTTTTTTTTTTCTATCGTAGATCAGAAAATGCAGTAGTTAAGAGGGCGGATATGATAGATTTAGGTAGCAATGTTACGGGGAGGGGTAGACCTAAATTGACATTAGATGCTGTTGTGCACAAATATATGAGTATAATGTGTTTGTGTGAACAATTGGCCCTTGACAGAGCTCAATGGAGAAAACAGATTTATGTAGCCGACCACAAGTGATTGAGACGTAAGGCTCAGTTTCGTTTGATTTGGTAAGAGTATTTTTTTCAGCCAAGAGTAATTCTTCGCTGCTAGAGGTAATTCTATGCGGCCAATAGTAATTCTTCGCGGCTAAGAGTATTTTTTTCAGCCAAGAGTAACTTTTTGTGGCCAATTGTAATTCTTCGCTGACAAGAGTATTTTTTTTGGCCAATCGTAATTTTTCGTGGCCATCTCACATGAGCTGAGTCCTGGATATATGTATGATCCTACCTCATATGAGTGGGCGTTAAAAATAACTACCAAACCCCCCACTTTTTTTTTTTTTTGGATGCAACGGTTGTTTTTAACGCCATCTCAAATGAGGTAAGTCCCAGGCATCCAATTATTTTTAACGCCCACTCATATGAGGTAGGATTATACGTATATCCAGGACTCAGCTCATGTGAGATGGCGTTAAAAACAACTGTTGCATAAAAAAATACCAAAAGTGGGGGGTTTAATACTTCATT
Organism: Rhododendron vialii; assembly: GCF_030253575.1. Classification (NCBI taxonomy): domain Eukaryota; kingdom Viridiplantae; phylum Streptophyta; class Magnoliopsida; order Ericales; family Ericaceae; genus Rhododendron; species Rhododendron vialii. Next base: position 5,354,964 of record NC_080560.1, read on the forward strand.
GAGACTATGTTTAGAAAGCATTGCACGATGCCTTTAGGCACGGTTTAGGCACGAGCAATTACTAGTATATTTATATACCACAGTTCAAGTAAAGGATCCTGTAATACCCCGTCCCACATCGAAAGTCTACATGGATGATCTTGGGCATATAACAAACCTTGTGGGGTACTACTAGTACCTTGTGCTTAAGCTTTTGGGCCATGTGGTGTGGCTTGTGGATCAAAATCAGGGTACTGGGCCAGTGGTCTGCTTGGGGCGTTACAGGTGGTATCAAAGCCATCCATGTACACAACCGTGTGGGCCTTTGGTGTTTAGTTGGATTTGGTTATTGGTTTGATTAGTGTCAGTGATTATAGCCCTTAACCCTCGCGAGGGCGCGAGACTATAAAGTTGGGGAGATTGTAATACCTCGTCCCATATCGAAAGTCTACATGGATGATCTTGGGCATATAACAAACCTTGTGGGCTACTACTAGTACCTTGTGCTTAAGCTTTTGGGCCATGTGGTGTGGCTTGTGGATCAAAATCAGGGTACTGGGCCAGTGGTCTGCTTGGGGCGTTGCAGATCCCGCACGATTCTTACCATGCAGACCTCCCATTTTCCTAGCGAATTTTGATAATTCGAGCCGTTCAATGTGTACAAAATGTGATTTTAAGGGTCTTCGCAAGAATCAACAAAAAAATGACCAGAAATGACTTGATTTGAGCAGTTTTTACTAAACTATTCATTGAAAATTGCTTTGATCAAATCCTTTTCGGTCATTTTTTTTGCTGACTTCATCGTGAGGACCCTTAAAAATGCTATAATAACATTTTTTTTCAATTTCTCCTAGGTACCCTTAAAATCACGTTCTGAATACATTGAACGACTTGAATCATCAAAATTTGATCGAAAAATGAGAGGTTCACATTTTAGCAATTTAAGGTCACCGTTATAGAAAGGTTTGCATCTTACAAGAATAAGATCGCCCTTATTAAAAGGGCCGTGTGTGTGTGTGTGTACACCAGCGTTTCTATAAGGGCGTTCGCACTGTGTTAAAGTGTGAATGTCCCCTTTCTTGATCAAATTTTGATGATCTGAGCCACTCAATGTGCTCAAAAGATGATTTTAAGAGTACTTGCGAGAAATAAAAAAAATGCTATTATAGCGTTTTTATACAAAACTGATCGGATCAAGCCCTTCCTGGTCATTTTTTTTTCCGATTTCTTGCAGGTACTTTTAAAATCACCTTCTAAACACATTGAACGGCTCGAATCATCGCAAATCAATCGGTAAAGGGTAGGTGCGGACGGTGCGGATGGTAAGAGGGTGTGGATGGGAATGGTACTCTAAAGGCATCCACACTCAGCACAGTGAGGATGTCCCCTTTTGTGATCGAATTTTGATGATTTGAGCCGCTCATTGTGATTAGAATGTGATTTTAAAAGTTCTTGTGAGAAATCATCAACAACGAAAAATGGGAAGGGCTTCATCCGAGCAGTTTTTATTGAATTCAATGAAAATTGCTCTGATGAAGCACTTTCTGGTCATATCTTTTGTTGATTTCTCGCAGGGATCCTTAAAATTATGTTCTGAAAATATTGAATAGTTCAGATCATCAAAATTTAATCGAAAAAGAGAGCCAGCATTTTAAGAGGTCCTCATTTTAAACTTTCTATACACACACACACACACACACACACACACACACCATGATTTCTATGAGGGATCCCGCATTTTTCTTTCGGTGTAGACCTCACTTTTTCGATCAAATTTTGATGATTCGAACCGCTTAATGTGTGTAAAACGTGATTTTAAGGGTATACGCGAGGAATCAACAAAAAAAATGACCGGAAAACTATTCAATGAAAATTGTTCCGATGAAGCCCTTCATGGTCTTTTTTTTTTTGCTGATTTCTCGCAAGGACCCTTAAAATCACGTTCTGATCACTTTGAGCGGCTCGGATCATCGAAATTCGACCGGGAAGGTGAGGTCCACACCGTAAGAAAATGCGGGATTCCTCGTAGGAACCTGACTACCGTGCGGGATCCCTCATTGGATCCCGAGTGTATAACAGTCCGGATCTCCTAAGGGATCCCGCACGGCCTTTCCGTGCAGGATTCAGTAAAAAACTGCTTGGATCAAGCCCTTCCCGATCATTTTTTTTGCTGATTTCTCGCAGGTACCTTAAATTCACGTTCTGTACACTTTGAGCGGCTCGGATCACCGCAATTCGATCGGGAAAGGGGAGTCCCGCACGGTAAGACCGTGCGGGATCCCTCATTGGATCCTGAGTGTGTGTGTCTCTCTCTCTCTCTCTCTATATATATATATATCTATATATATATATATATTTTAAGATGATACTGTATTGTCTCTCATCTTTCTCACTCACACCTAATTTCTCTCTTCCTCCCTCCCTCACGGCAGCCTCCACTCCCCCGACTCCAACTCCGGCATGCCCCATCTTCAGCGAACCCCATATTCAAATGACCTCTATCCCGCAACCGTCAAAACCCCCCATCGACGCCAGCCACATCAGGTTCCTCCTTAACCTCAACATTCAGTTTAAACCCGCCATCCAAGCACACTGTTTCAGCTCCATATTGTTCCAACCCATCAACAGATTTCTTTAACACAATCAGACAACAACAGATTCTTTAACATGGTCACATCAGATTTCTAATTTACCCTAACAACATATTTCTATCTGAGCAAAACCGGGCACATTAGATTTCTACTTTACACTTACAACAGGTTCCAAACCATCAACAGATTTTTTAACACAATCAGACAATAAGTTTTGGAATCGACGGATTCTTTAATCCACCAACAGATTCTTTAACCCATCAACAGATTTTTTGTTAAACACAATTAGATTCTTTAACATCAGGTTCCAACCCACCAAGTTTTGGAAACGGCGGCGGTGGCAGGTGAGATTTTGTTTTAGGTGGGGACGGTGTGGGGACAGTGTCGAACATACTATTTTAAGAATTTGTCTATGTCCACATATTCATGTCAAGTTGGGTGCATGTCCCCTGTCTACTCCTATGCTACTTACGTCTTTCTTTATAGTACAAATGACAGCATGAATTACCAAGAGCGATGACATCAAAATAGCATTCTACATAATGAAATTTTTTTTAACTTACTTTGATTGCAACGAAAGCCTCTCAAGCTCAAACAGGGGACATTTCCACTGAAAAAACAATATGAGATCTTGAATTATTCAGCATTAAATCTCATACTTCTAAGAGAGATGCAAACAGGAAATAAACTGTAGCGATAATACTTACCCCCATATAAAAAATTGTAGTGACAATGAAACAGATTATGCAAGCAACAGAATTACCATGATCAAGGTTTAGGAACTTACGAAAAATTACCCTTTGAAGAGCTTCCAAACAAGTTCCTGTAGTGAAATGGAGAAAGTGAAGACCTCACAGAAGATTCTTATCGCATTACAATGACTGAGTCATAAGATCTTACGTTCTCCCCTGTTGGTAATCTTGGGACGACCCCAAGTCAAAGTTGTTATATGAAAGATCACTGCATGAAGAATTCACACCGTGATTTACCCATTAGTTGAATGTCATGAAAGATAGGAATACGTTCATACATTTCAGCAGATAACATAACTGGAACAAAAGCAATAGCTTGGCCTTCTAATCAGGTAATTTTGTTCTGAGTATTTCCTTAGCAACAATATAAGCCTTCCAGGTAGAAAAATACTAAACATTAAAGTGTTGACTTCCCATTCAATTTATCTAGTGTACTAGAATTGTTTACCCAACCATGTCAATTAATCGCTTGAAATCTTAATTGCTATATGCACCACCCTGATACAATAAAGGGCCGCAGTATTGTATTTCTGTCAATGCTTCTAACATTTTGATGCCTATTTCAGCTTCTGCTATAGATAATTATGCAAATGAGAACGGCTGTCCAAAAATGCATTTAAGATATTCTCAAGAGAACTAAAGCTTAATTAATTAGAAACTAGGAATGCATCCTTTCATAGAATGACCAAGACCATAAGGTATTAATAATCTACATCTTCAGACTCTAAATGGTTTATGGATCAAAAATGCGCTTCTGAGGCAGCGTAGTCTCTTTTTACGAAACTAGTTGCAAAAAGAGATCACAAATTTGCTTATGTTAAAAATTTTCTCCTTAAAACATAAACACATATAGAGAAAAACTCTCAATTTTCATTAATTCATTAACAACCACCTCCTGCCGTAAGGCTTACAATGATACTTATAGGGCAAAGAAACCCTAGACCAACTAGGAAACTAATAGACTTGCTAATCAAGTCTAAATTAAAGCAATTACAAAAATTACCAAAAATTAAAATTAAAAATAAACTACAAAATCAAATACTAGATGAAATAAGAAAAATGCCAAAACAAACAGCAACATAATGGAATTTCCTACCAAAAGTTATAAGCAAATCGATTATTTCCAAAAACGACAAAATCTGCAAATCGGACCTTTTGACTTGTGTGGGACTAGACAGATCAACCAACAGATCGATTGGAATATCAATCGGGAGTTTATGCCAAAACAGAAAAATTCCTAATAAAATACTAATGTCAAAAATAATAACCTAAAATTCTTGTATTACTAGAATAATTAATTTATGGACCGTCATCAGCTTCACACCCACCAGAAAGGACAAATGCAAAGAAAACTAATATGTAATTCACAGTGTGACAGCAGGAGAATTGAATATTGCACAACATAGACAGGACATAAGGTTGTTTAGGAAGCTAACTTACATGCTTATTGAAGTACTTTGCAGCATCCAAGGAGGCACAGGTCCACTTAGCAAGTTCCCAGTTAAATAGCTACAATAACGGAAAACAATCTCACTGGTTCACTCTGGCTATATATGTGCTTTTTCATGTAAAAAAGCACAAGTATTGTGGCAAAAAAAGAATCATTAATATAATCAAACAATTATATGTATTAACAATGCAAGCGTTTCGAAATGGAACACTTGATACATGCATTTTGACTTACTATCTCATTGAATTTGGCTCCAAGTTTGGCATTGGAAGCCGGAATCCTACTTTTGGCCATGGATACTAAACTTAAAAGCATATTAAGCATGATTATTGATAAGACAGTCGAGAATCGTCGATAGTTGAAACCAACTTTTTCTTGATCAAATACGGAATCGATTCGTCCCTTGAAATTATGAGCCATAAAACAAGTGTCCTCCGCATTGAAGACAATATAAAATTCACCTAATTTAGCCTCAAAAGCGACTCTATTTTTGTTGTACATGCAAAATAGGAGAGTCTCTTTCTTTTCTTCTCTATTATGGACAAAAGTTCGTATTTTGAGATTCTAGCTCTTCCGGAGGATCACAAAGCCCCTAATTATCTACTTCTTGATTCTCTTGTTATAGGTGTTGACTAGTTGGATAAATAAGGGTGCATGGTTACTTTGGGCCGCTGTCCAGTTCTCTAATTCAATTTGCTACAGGGATAAGTTAAATTGTACGATCATTTTCAAATGGTATCAGTTGGCCAGTAAAATAGAGAATACTAGAAAGTATATAAGATGTTTGTATCCATACATCATACTTATTTTTGACAGACTACTAAAATTGCTTGGAATCTTCCCACTCAGGTTGTTAAAGCTCAAGTCTCTGCAAGAAAAATAACAAGACGTTAAGAATCAAAATGATTTCAATTCTCACAAAGCTGGCATATGTTTCAAACTCTTCCAAGCTTTAAAGTAGTCATCTAAAAGTTGGCATATTTGAAAGCTGGCATATGTTTCAAACTCTTCCAAGCTCCAAAGCTAGCATATGTTTCAATTCTCACAAAGTTGGCATACTGTAGTCATCTTCAACCACAGTTGCGTCAATTATTTCACTTGGTAGTTTACAAAAGGGTATATTTCACTTACCTCCCAGAGGTCTCTGGCAAATATAGAAACCTCCCCTCACATTTTTGAAATTGCACTTACCTCCCTTTTCAGTCTTGTCAGGTAACTTCTGTTAACAAACTGTTAATTTATATTTGTACCCCTTCACTGACCTTTCATGAGGTTTGTAATAAAATAGATATCTCTCCTGGAAAAAAAAAGGTCTTTTCTTTTGTAATTTCTTACACTTTTTATTTTTTTATTCACTAACAAGTCAAGGAAATTGATTGAATATGGAATTAACATGTTATCAACTCTTATAATTAGACTCATACGTGATTTATAATTGTGGGAAGAATTTTTTAAATAGTTTTTATATATTTAATAACTTAAACAACATATTAAGACATCTATACTAGTGCAAATTAAAAAGTTGTGCATAAGAGTATTTTTATTTTATCTAAAAAGTGTTTCTCCCTTGTCTCATTTCTTCAACCGTGGCAACTAAATTGGTGATAAAAACGAACGAGTGCTGTTTTTTTTCTTAGTTGAATCTTACAAACGAGTGTTATACAATCTCACAACATTAAAATGAACGAGTGTTGTTTCCCCCTGTTTTTTTTTTGTTCTTACATATGTACAAAACTCTTTCAAGAAGTTGTGATCGGGGACATTAATGTCTATTAAATTGAGCTTAGAAAGGCATTCATGTCAAACCATCATCCTAAAAAGGATAAAATGGGTAAAAAGAATAGGTTTAGTTGTTGACATCAGCGATTTCCGATACTTAGTAGCGGTCTCTGAACAACTCCGATTTTTGGTAAATAAAAATCTCGTTTAAATATTTGAAAATTCTTATTTAATTCTTGGATTTCTTAAATAAATTTCTTTTTAACTTTAATAATCCGTCATAATTAGATTTAAGGCTTCTAAAATTAAGTCTCTTGGCATCGGACTATCTAGCCATTTTCTAAAGACAAGTATCCTTGTAGAAGCACTTGTCTGTTTTCCTAATAAATAAATTCATTTCTTGGCTAGAAAACCTTCTTGGCAAATATAATTAGCTTTTAACCGATTAGTTAGAGAAACTTAATTGCCATTTCACCTAGTTACATTCCCCTAACTCTAGATAAACATTTTCAATCATCTTTGAACATTACCAAACCCTAATTAAACCTTTTGGACCTAAGAAAGTAATAATTATGCTTCCAAAGGTAGAAAACCTAGACTTGCCATACATGCAAGCCTAAGAATAATAGCCTTGAACCTAATTACCCTCCAAGATTACTTTCCTAGAGTTTCTTAGGTGTATATACACATACTAAGCCTACCATAATCATGCCTATATGCATATATATAGACTTTCTAGGAAAATCTTAACCATTGGACAATGTTTTGTCACTTGAAAGCCATAACTTTTATCATTACCCTTTCCTCCTAAGCCTAATAGGACTACTTAGTACTTAAGTATACCTATAGATATATACATACTTACATGGTACGAGAGAGAGAGAGAGAGAGAGAGAGAGAGAGAGAGAGAGAGAGAGAGAGAGAGAGAGAGAGAGAGAAGTGTATGTGTGTGTGTGTGTGTGTGGGCATGTGTTTGTACACTCCCACAAGCTACCTCTTTAGCCCTTAAGCCTAATCACTACTTTACAACCCATTTTTTTTTAAGACTACTCTAAGCATAAGATCTAGCCTTAATTTAATCATCCTAGAAAATGACTTACAACCTAACCTAGGATTGACTAAACATGGAAGACTACCCTTTTTCACCTAATCATCATTGTCTTAGACTTGTAAGACTTGCTTAGCTAGGGTATGATTACCCAGGATTTTCTCTTAAAAGCTTTGAGATCCTACATGATTATATAGCCTTATGCCTAAAAACAATGGATTGACAAGTGAGGGAAAGCCTTAGCATGCTTGAAAGGCTTGATTGGACAAGACAATGGAGCAAATTCATGGGAGAAAAAGAGAGAGAGAGAGAGAGAGAGAGAGAGAGGAGCCCAAAATTTTGCTATAAATAGGACCCCCCTCATGTAATTCACCTCACACCTTCAAACATTCCAACTTTTCTCTCTAGAAATCCTTGTGTTCGTTCTTTGTTCTTTCTTGATCTTGGTGTTCTTGAGTTCTTCAAGAAACTCATCCAAGGCCTCCACTAAACCGCCACTCGATTACCCTTTCGATTCAAAAACTTTAGTAGTTTAGTCAAGAATTAGTTTCGAGAGAAAAAGAAAGTCTTATCTTTTCTCTTTCGAAACTACGTACCGTAAGCTTACCGTAGGAAGTCACTCCGTTCGATAGCTGATGTACTTTTTTCCTAGCCGTACCTACCGCCAAGAAGAACGGTAGATTATCCTTACTCACTATCTCAAAGTGTAAGTAGAAATGTGTATATTGTTTGTATGTTTGAAATGCATGAAAGAAAGTAAAAGCTAGTAACTTACTTTACGAAAATCTCGAAAGGAAATATGACCATGTCGAATATCTCGATTTGAATTACCAGAAAAACTATGTTGTTTTGAACTTTCCAAAAAGAAAGAAAGAACGAACTTTGGAACGTAATAAATAACGGTTGATTGAAAGTATTCGTATTTTGATCTTTGGATGGTTATGAGCATGGATACATGTTTACTAGGATTTCTCATTTTGATGTGTAATAAAGCATAAGTGGTTTCCACTCCAAAGGTGTCTGTCCATGTGACACTATGCTTCAAGTGTGTGGTAATTATTTGAATGTGATTCCGTGAACATGAGCATGATAAAGTAATATAGAGTTGGATGATCTTGCTAGTTTAGTTTCAAGATTACAACGAATGATTTATGTTATAGTGTACTTGCGTAAAAAAGTCCTGCCGCGGAGTCTTTGCATGAAAATGAGACACATAAATCGAGAAAGTAGAAACATGACACTTAAGGTGTTATTAATGAAAGGAGTGTTTTGAAAACGAAAATATTTTGAGAAATCGCAATGTGGCCGGATGTGGTAGCCCATTGTGTGTGTGTGTGCGCCAATGGGAACCCGGAGCGGCGGAACTATTGTGAGGATACTCGGGAACTCGAAATGGTGGAACCGAGGTTGGGTGTGGCCTTGTTATCCGCGGATAGGAGCCAGTGCAATTTGTGTTCCAATGGGTACTCGAAATGGCGGAACCATTATGAGGATACTCGGGAATTCGGAGCGGCGGAACCGAGGTTGGGTGTGTAAAAACGATTTTGAAAATGTTGATTTGGAAAAAGAAAAGTGAAAATGATGACACGGTCTACGAAAATGTTGCGTAGGAGAAACACAGATATCACAGACACCAATGTTAGAATAAGGAATGTGGATGTGTCATTGTAAATTTCTTTATTGAATAGCATGTAGTATTTGAAAATCATCAGTTTGTATACTATTTGTATGACTTGTTGTTTGTAAGTTATGGGTTAGTGGGTATAGGATTATTCTGCTGAGCTCTCATAATTCATGGTGTTACTTTGGTGACCCTGACATATTATACTGGTGGCGACTCTGATATAATGTGTTAGACTTTGTAGATGAACAGGGTGAGCTATATACCTTGGAGGCTTTTGAAGCTAAGGAGCTGGCTAGGATGGAGGAGCATGTGGATCAGTAGATAGAACCCTAGCTAGTTTTGTTGAATAAATGTACTATTGTGGGAATTATGCTATAATAATGAGCCAGACTCTATTTAGATTTTCAATAAAAATGTCTATTTAACGTTTCCAAAATTAGGGGCATTACAACATGGTATCAGAGCTCTAGGTTCAAAACCTTGGCCATGGGTAGTATGGGTAGACCATAAGATAGTTCGACCGTTGCACAAACGTGAAATGAATTTAAGTTTACCGTCCTAAATTGAGTGGAATTTTGACAGAACAATCTCCAGATCAAAGCATGGTGTGAAAATTAGCAGTACCACGGAGCTGAAAATTCTCGAACAATTGGATGATGACTTAAATCAAGGATCGAATGTGGAACATAGAAACTCGAAAGTTTTCTTTAGGAACCCCTGTCTTAAATTACTACTAATTGAGGTTAAAAATCTTCCCTTGTAGATGAACCAATTGAATCCCTACCAGATCAACCTACTAGCTAAAGCCTTTCAACTTAGAAGCACCATAAGATCAATGACAAACCAACTGGTGGAGGATCCTTACTTCCCCTATGCTTTTCCCTACGTTTATGACTTATACCAGGAGCATGGTGCTATTTCGCTTCCCGAGAATGAAGAAGAGGATGGTGATGTAGCAGCACTCGTCCTAGTCCAGATAGCACCCCCAATCGATGCAGAGTTTATGCTCGAGGGAGCTGAAGAGGAACCTGAAGAGGATCCCGAGGAGGAACAAATGGAGGAAGAGGATTGGGAGATAGAAGAGGAGGAAATGGAGCATGAAATGGCTGAGCAGGAGCCAGAAGTCATAGACATACTCTCCGACTCTGGTGATGTTCCCCCACCACCCTACGAAACCAACATAGGTGTGCTTGCGCTCCGAGATTCAAACATTTTCAAAATCAGTTAGGAAGGCTTAACAGTGGTTGCATTTATTTATTTTAATGTAATAGTTAGGAAGAAAACCTAACTTAGGAAGCCTTAGCTATCTACGATGTAATCGACTTATTTCAGTTATTGCATGTTTTTATGTTTCTTTCAGTACTTGATCACTATTCTGTACACACTTAACTTTGTGCCTGCCTACCACTCATGTACGATTACACCTTACACCGTTAAGTCTAATATATAATTCTCTTTAATGTTGTAGATGTCAAACATACGACAAGGAGGATGCCCACCCTTCACCCCACGAGCCATGGCCGACTACCGGTCATTGCTAGCACCTGAGTACGCGGGGCCAACACCCATACCTGATGATGACCTGGGGCTATACGAAGTCCCAATCACCTACGAGATGCCCTCACCAGTTGCAACCCCCGAGTACCTCCCACTTGTCGAAGTCCTTGCACCACCTGTCGAGGTCCTTGCATCACCTGTTGAGGACTTTGAGCTACCATTCAATTTCCCTATGTTTGGAATGGAGACTGACCTAGAGTTGGAAGCCGCCATGATGAACCTCTCCCAATACTACCTAGAACCGTAGGAGGAGCCGCCTATCCTAACTAAGAAGGAATTGCTTAGATAGGAGCAGGAGTATTTTGAGAAAACTACGACCATTGCTGAAAGGAACTACAAGGAATGGTTCAGAGAGGTTTATGGAATTGCTCTACTCTAGAGTAGAGTAGCAATGACGTAGAATAAAGCTTGACAACCTGCAGGACCATGTAGTGGGAGTACGTAGGATCATATCGTTATAACTTGTATTAGGAAAATCTTATCCTTGTCCTTACTTGCCTTTGCAGTAGAACTCTATGCTTATGTTGTATCTTTTTGCTTATCTATGAGAAACTTGCTTTATTAAAGAGTACTGTTGCATACTACTTGATAACTGCTTTCGGACCTTTAGAAAGAAACATGATTTGCAAAAGGAAGTTTGTTTAAGTAGACTAAATCTCCCATTTTGATTTTTACTTGTAGATGGTGAACACGCGTACCGGGTTGGGACATGATAACGGGGGACCCTCTAACGCAAACCCAGACCTAATCCAAATCATGCAAGCATTCATAACCACCTTGAACGCCAACCGCCAAAACCAAAACCACAATGACGAACCAATGACCCAAACCCAAGCGATGAATGAATTTTGCTAACGCCGACCCTCGACCTTTCACGGAGATACCAACCCCATCGTAGCCGAGACGTGGCTGAAAGAAGTCAAGGTGATTCTTAGAACATTAGGGATTACCAGGTACGGAGACCGTGTGGCCCTAACCACTTACTAATTGAAAGGAGAAGCCCGTTATTGGTAAGACCTGATGGAGGCAACCCATACCATAGCCACCATGACTTTTGCTGAGTTCGAACCTAGCCAAAGAACATGAGTTCTTGAATCTGAAGCAAGGAACGCTGACCGTCACCCAATACGCGGCCAAATATGAGGAACTATCCCGTTACGTCGTAAAATCTATACTAATCAAAGACAAGAAGGCAAGGAGATTTGAGTGGGGACTAACGACTGCTCGAAGGGCTATGGTGGCTCAAGCTTTTACCACATATGCAGAAGTGGTGAAGTGTGCCCTCCGGCTAGAGAGTGAGGAGATGGACTTCAAAACCCGATGGAAGAAGGCGACTGGCAGCACCGGTGGACCAATCCGAACCCAACCACCCAACAACAACCGTGGACCCTACCCCTATAAACCCACTAACCCAACTCAAAACAACCAAACCTAGAAGACTGCTACACCAGGAAGTGGCAAGCCACAGAGGGGCGGTCGGGACATAGCAACAGTTTAGTGCTACAGCTGTCAGGCCATGGGCCAATATAAGCGTGACTGCCCCCAACCTCAAAAGGGAAGGAATGGGAACTAAGGAAATCAGAGAACTCAACCTGGACCGACCAGTTTCGGGAAGCAAAACCCTGAAGGTCTGCCGCAGCAGCAGAATGGGCAGAACAAGGGAAAACAGCCCATGGGAACCCAACAAGGCACTGGAGGGCGTATCTTTGCGCTGCACGCTGAGGAACAAGGGCAGGATCCCTTTGTGATCTAAGGTACACTACTATTATACAGCACCTACGTACAAGCTTTGTTTGATTCTGGAGCATTGCACTCATTTATATCTACTACCTACATAACTGCACTAGCACCAGAAATAGAACCCCTAAGTACGAGTATGAAAGTAACATCACCATTGGGGGGGAGTATAGCTGTTAGCCTAGTGTGTAGAGGGTGCGAGCTAGAAGTAGCCAACCTGCGCCTGACCTGTGACCTTAGAGTAATCGACATGGCGGATTTCAACATAATCCTGAGGATGGACTGGCTATTAGCATAGCAAGCGGTCATAGACTACCATCAGAAGATGGTGACGATTTATACCCCTGATGGGACTCGTTTTTGATTTAAGGGGGATAGACAGACGATGAGTTCGACGATGAGAAGATCAAAGTGGCAGAATCAACTGTTTGGATGGCTAGCTAGTCTCCAAATGAAAGAAGCCGATAGGATGGATGTGGGACTACCATACATCGTTTGCGAGTACGTCGATGTTTTCCATAAAGAACTTCCTGGTTTACCACCCTAAGGAGAGATAGACTTCTCTATAGAACTCTAACCTGGAACCGTACCAATCTCCATGGCGCCGTACCGAATGGCCCCTACAGAACTAAAGGACCTCAAGACTCAATTATAGGAGCTGTTGGACAAGGGGTTCATCAGGCCAAACATGTCACCATGGGGAGCGCTTGCACTATTCATAAAGAAGAAAAAAAGGATTCTTCGACTGTGCATTGACTACAGGAAGCTAAATCAAGTCACAATAAAGAATCGTTATCCATTGCCAAGGATCGATGACCTATTTGATCAATTGAGGGGAGCAACCTTCTTCTTTGAAATTGATCTCCGATCGGGCTATCATCAACTAAGGATCCGAGATGAAGATATCGCCAAGACAGCCTTTTGCACTAGATACAGACACTACGAGTTTATGATAATACCGTTTGGGCTGACCAACGCTCTGTTAGTATTTATGTGTCTCATGAACAAGATCTTTAAGCCCTACTTAGACAAATTTGTAGTGGTGTTCATTGATGACATCTTGATTTACTCCGCCAATAAGGAGGAGCACGAAGGACACCTTCGGATAGTACTACAAGTACTCCGAGATAGCTAACTCTATGCCAAAGCAAGTAAATGCGAGTTTTGGCTGGAAGTAGTTAAGTTCTTGGGGCATGTGGTATCCAAGAACGGAATCGCGGTGGATGAAAGTAAGGTCGAAGCAGTGCTGAATTGGAAACAACTGACCTCAGTATTTGAAATCAGGAGTTTTCTAGGATTGGCCGGGTATTACCGAAGATTCATTCAAGACTTCTCAATCCTTGCCAAGCCAATGACAAGACTAACTCAGAAAGGAGTGAAGCTGGATTGGAACGAAGCCTGCGAGAAATCTTTTAGGGAACTGAAAAAGAGAGTGACCAATGCACCGATACTCATCATTCCCGAGCGGGGTGTAGATTATATGGTCTACTGCGACTCATCAAGAGACGGTTTGGGATGCGTGCTAATGCAGAATGGAAAAGCTGTAGCCTATGGATCTTGGTAACTTCGGCCACACGAGAAGAATTACCCCACTCACGACTTGGAATTGGTTACACTAGTATTTGCCCTCAAGTCCTGGTGTTACTATCTGTGGGGTGAACAATTTGAAGTTTTCACCGACCATAAAAGCCTCAAGTATCTTTTCACTCAGAAGGAGTTGAACCTAAGGCAACGTCGATGGATGGAATACATGGAGGACTATAAGTTTACGCTATAGTACCACCCCGGCAAGGCCAACGTAGTGGCTGACGCTCTGAGTCAAAAGGATAGGGCACAGAAAGTCAAAACTGCCATTAAGGAGTGGGAAATGGTGGACACTCTTAACGAGTTCAACTTGCGACCATCATCAGAGGATGGGAACGCACGTTTATATGCTATTGTTGCAGAACCAACACTCCACTGAGAGATCCTTCTAGCTCAAACCTTTGAGCAGGATTGCGAGTTCATTCGATTTCGAATCTGAGAGGGAAAGACACTACCTGGATGGACAATCGAGAAAGATAACAGCCTGAGATTAAAGGAAAGGTATTCGTACCTAATATTGGAACCCTTTAAGAAGCCGTACTCCGAGAAGCTCACCATTCGAACTTCGCAGTCCACCCTGGCGGTACAAAGATGTATCATGACTTGTGAAGGACGTACTGGTGGGAAGGAATGAAGAAAGAAGTGGCCAAATTTGTGTCTACCTGTCTAGTGTGTCAACAGGTCAAGGCAGAACACCAGAGGCCTGGAGGAGGTCTTCAACCCTTACCAATTCTGACCTGGAAGTGGGAACATATCTCAATGAATTTTGTGACTGGACTACCAAGATCCATCAAGTCCAACACTGCTATTTGGGTGATTGTGGATCGACTCACCAAATCTGCGCACTTTCTGCCTGTTAAGATGACAGAGAATGTAGAACATCTGAGCTTGCTGTATATTCGAGAGATTGTACGTCTACATGGAGTACCTATCTCGATGGTATCTGACAGAGATCCACGTTTCGTATCACACTTTTGGAGAGGATTGCAGAAGGCATTGGGAACGGATGTAAGGCTTAGTACGGCTTTCCATTGACAATCAGAAGGACAAACGGAGAGGACAATACAAACACTGGAAGACATGCTGAAAGCCTGTACCTTGGATTTTTTTGGAAACTGGGAGTAGCACTTGCCATTGGTGGAGTTTGCCTACAACAACAGCTACCAAGCGAGTATCGAGATGGTACCATACGAAGCTATATACAGTTGACCATGTTAGTCTCCAATCTGTTGGGCCGATGTTGGAGAAACTGGATTGATTGGACCTAACATAGTACGAGATACCACGGAGAAGGTCAAGACCATCAGACAAAGGATCCAGACCACTTAAAGCTGACAGAAAAGTTATGTGGATAAAAGGAGCCGACCATTATCCTTTGTGGTAAGGGACCATGTGTTCCTAAAGATCAGACCAAAGGAAGGAGTTATCAAATTTGGGAAAAAGGGGAAGTTATCTCCACGCTACATCGGACCCTTCGACATTGTGGAGAAAATCGGGAAAGTTGCGTATCGTCTAGCACTACCGCCACAGTTAGATAGGGTACATAACGTGTTCCACGTTTTAATGTTCCGCAAGTATCTCGCATTGCCCACACATGTCCTCAATTGGGAAGACATCACCATAGACAAAGACGCAACATATGAAGAGGAACCAATAGACATTCAAGACTGAAGTGAGAAGATAATCCGAAACAAGACAGTCAAACTAGTACGAGTTCTGTGGAAGCACCATGGATCTGAGGAGACCACATGGGAGAGAGAGGAAACCATGAGACCAAATTACCCACACCTATTCGAATCCGAGGGTGTACCTAATTTCGAGGAAAAAATTGTATAAGGGGGATAGTTTGTAACAACTCCGATTTTTGGTAAATAAAAATCTCGTTTAAATATTTGAAAATTCTTATTTTAATTCTTGGATTTCTTAAATAAATTTGTTTTTAACTTTAATAATCCGTCATAATTAGATTTAAGGCTTCTAAAATTAAGTATCTTCACATCGGACGATCTAGCCCTTTTCTAAAGACAAGTATACTTGTAGAAGCACTTGTATGTATTCCTAATAAATAAAATGAAATCTTAAATTCATTTCTTGGCTAGAAATGCTACTTGGCAAATATAATTAGCTTCTAACCGATTAGTTAGAGAAACTTAATTGCCATTTTATCTAGTTACATTTTCCTAACCCTAGATAAGCCTTTTCAATCATCTTTGAACCTTATGAACCTTTCCAAACCCTAATTAAACCTTTTGGACCTAAGGAAGTAATCATTATGCTTCCAAAGGTAGAAATCCTAGAATTGCCATGCATGCAAGCCTAAGAATAATAGCCTTGAAACTAATTACCCTCCAAGACTACTTTCCTAGATTTTCTTAGGTGTATATACACATACTAAGCCTACCATAATCATGCCTGTATGCATATATATATATATATATATATATATATATATATATATATAGACTTTCTAGGAAAATCTTAACCATTGGACAATGTTTCGTCACTTGAAAGCCTTAACTTTTATCATTACCCTTTCCTCCTAGGCCTAATAAGACTACTTAGTACTTAAGTATACCTATAGATATATACATACTTACATGGTACGAGAGAGAGAGAGAGAGAGAGAGAGAGAGAGAGAGAGAGAGAGAGAGAGAGAGAGAGAGAGAGAGAGAGAGAGAGAAAAGTGTGTGTGTGTGTGTGTGTGTGTTTGTACACTCTCACAAGCTACCTATTTAGCCCTTGAGCCTAATCACTACTTTACAACCCAATTTTTTTTAGACTACTCTAAGCATAAGATCTAGCCTTTAATCATCCTAGAAAATGACTTACAACCTAACCTAGGATTGACTAAACATGGAAGACTACCCTTTTTAGCCTAATCATCCTTGTCTTAGACTTGTAAGACTTGCTTAGCTAGGGTATGATTACCTAGGATTTTTTCTTAAAAGCCTTGAGATCCTACATGATTATATAGCCTTATGCCTAAAAAAAATGGATTGACAAGTGAGGGAAAACCTTAGCATGCTTGAAAGGCTTGATTGGACAAGACAATTGAGCAAATTCATGAGAGAGAGAGAGAGAGAGAGAGAGAGAGAGAGAGAGAGAGAGAGAGAGAGAGAGATGAGCCCAACATTTTGCTACGAATAGGACCCTCCTCATGTCATTCAACTTACACCTTCAAACCTTCCAACTTCTTTCTCTAGAAATCCTTATGTTTGTTCTTTGTTCTTTCTTGATCTTGGTGTTCTTGAGTTCTTCTTGAGTTCTCCAAGAAACTCATCCAATGCCTCCACTAAACCGCCACTTGACCACCCTTTCAATCCAAAAAGTTTAGTAGTTTAGTCAAGAATTAGTTTCGAGAGAAAAAGAAAGTCTTATCTTTTCTCTTTCGAAACTACCGTAAGTTTAACGTAAGAAGTCACTCCGTTCGATAGCCGATGTACTTTTTCCATAGCCGTACCTACCGCTAAGAAGAACGGTAGATTATCCTTACTCATAATCTCTAAGTATAAGTAGAAATGTGTATATTGTTTGTATCTTTGAAATGCATGAAAAGAAAGTAAAAACTAGTAACTTACTTTACGAAAATCTCGAAAGGAAATATGTCCATGTCGAATATCTCGATTTGAATTACCGGAAAAACATATGTTATTTTGAACTTCCCAAAAAGAAAGAAAGAACGGACTTTGGAATGTAAGAAATAACGGTTGATTGAAATATTCGTATTTTGATCTTTGGATGGTTATGAGCATGTATACATGTTTACTAGGATTTCTTGTTTTGATGTTTGATAAAGCATAAGTAGTTTCTACTCCAAAGGTATCCGTCCATGTGACACTATACTTTAAGTGTGTGGTAATTATTTGAATGTGATTCCGTGAACATGAGCATGATAAAGTAATATAGAGTTGGATGATCTTACTAGTTTAGTTTCAAGATTACAATGAATGATTTATGTTATAGTATACTTGCGTAAAAAAGTCTTGCCGCAGAGTCTTTGCATAAAAACAAGACACATAAATTGAGAAAGTAGAAACATGACACTTAAGGTGTGTTTTGAGAAAGAAAATGTTTTGAGAAACCGCAATGCGGCCGGACGTGGTAGCCCATTGTGTGTGAGTGTGCGCACGCGCCAATGGGAACCTGGAGCGGCAGAACCATTGTGAGGATACTCAGGAACCCGAAACGACGGAACTAAGGTTGGGTGTGTGGCTTGGTTATCCAGGGAGAGGAGCCAATGCAATTTGTGTGCCAATGAAAACCCGGAACGACAGAACCATTGTGAGGATACTCGGGAACCCGGAACTGGAGAACCGAGGTTGTGGGTGTGTAAAAACGATTTTAAAAATGTTGATTTGAAAAAAGAAAAGTGAAAATGATGACATGGTCTGCGAAAATGTTGCGTAAGAGAAACACAGATATCACAGACACCAAAGTTAGAATAGTGAATGTGGATGTGTCATTGTAAATTGCTCTATTGAATATGCATGTACTATTTGAAAATCATGAGTTTGTATACTATTTGTTTGACTTGTTGTTTGTAAGTTATGGGTTAGTGGGTACGTATAGGATTATTCTGCTGAGCTCTCATAGCTCATGGTGTTACTTTGGTAACCCTGATATATTATACTGGTGGCGACGCTGGTATAATGTGTCAGACTTTATAGATGAACAGGGTGAGCTATACACCTTGGATGCTTTCAGAGCCAAGGAGCTGGTTAGGATGGAGGAGCGGGTGGAGTAATAGATAGAACCTTAGTGTTGTTGAATAAATGTACTCTTGTGGGAATTATATTGTAATAATAAGCCTGACTCGATTTAGGTTTTCAATAAAAATGTCTATTTGACGTTCACAAAATTGGGGGTGTTACAATCTCCTAACGGCCTAGGGGAATCTGCAAGCGACAACTATAGCAGAGGGGATGTTAGTGCAATTTCAAAAATGTCAGGGGAGATGGTAAGTGAAATTTACCCATTATAAAAGTATTGTGCACAAATGAGTGGGATGCACTTTATCTATCAATGGCTTGTTAATGAATTTATGAGAGATTCAAAGATACAATCAATTCTTCTCAACACTATCGGGCAAAGGGCCTTTAAAGAGAAGTTACCAGTTATATGCAAATAAAAAAGTGGAAAAGGCATATATTTACTAACAATAGTGTCAAGTTTGTCATTGTTCCAAGGTATTCAGGCAACGTTCCATTAATATTGCAACTCCTCAAAATCCTGTAACACAATCAAATCATATTACTTCAAATCAGCAACAAACTGGTATATCCTTTAAAGAGGGTTCCAAAAAAGGAATCAACTTACAGTGCCTCCAGTCTTATCAAATTATTAAGGGGGGGAAAAGATGCTTGGGAACCATTTAAATCACTAATTCTCCTGCATTTAAAAGAGAAAATATGATCAACCATACAATATTGTGGCATGCGTAAAAGCCATGCGATCAGAGGGTTTTGCTTTCACTCACAACTCGGATAATTTTGTCAAAAGACCAATGCTAGGAGGAATTGGTCCATCCAAACCACTACCCACTATCCCTCTGCAGACATCAGGATTGAAACAGAAACGTGGTCAAGTAAATTTTCTAAAGCTAAACCATCATTGAATAAATCAAAACAGGTCAAACACTCACAATTTTTCGAGATTTGTCCAGTTTTGAATGAAATCTGGTATCTTTCCAGTAAAGTAGTTGCTACCAATCAGGCTGCATTATACTAAGGAATTAATTGATAATTCAAAGGAATTTGAAAAGTTGTGCCTAATTTAAGAATTCCAAATTGTGGATTGAAAGAAAATGAACTTACAATTCCTTTAAAGTGGTCAGGTTTGCGAGTTCTTTCGGAAGCTCCCCGGTAAAATAGTTTGAAGTCAAATGCCTTCAACAATAAAATGCAGCCAACCAGTGATCAATTGTTCTTAAAAATCTAGGCTATATAACATGGAATCTCAAAGTAATTACCCATGTCGGTCAAACTTTGGTAAGGGTGTGGGATGCGTATCCAACAGTACTAGATCAGATCACGATATTTCAATCCTCTAATTTCATGATACTTTTTGAAATAGGAATTTTGTGTGTTGCTTTCTTAATTTATCCCATTTGATTTGAAGTACATTTCTCAATAACTTCCCAACATATAATCTGGGAGACTAGAGTACCATGCGTTATACATACAGAGGCTCCATTTGTCCCATATTGTTTGTCCATTTTCGACAATCGAAAATTGAAAAAAACAAATAGAAGGAATCAACAAGTTAATGCATTTGGGTAGGAAAAATTACAAAAATGTACTCACATAAGTACACTATTTGTTGATCTGATTGAAGACCAGAGTATCAAAAACAGACAATGTACAAACAACAATGTACAGAGGGAGTAACTATGGAAGACCTGTTTCCATCCATACTAAAATGAACACATATCGGGATATCCTAAGACTCAAGCTTTTAAGTTAAAAAAGAAAAAGAAAAGAAAGACCGAAGCTTTAAAGGTCTGAAGCTTAGACTCACAATCACTCCTAATATGACAGTAAAATGGCTAAAAGCTAAAGTTGTTAGAGGGAGGTGCTTATGGCAATAAATTAATGTTAACAGTTTTTCTCAATAATGTTAACCACACAAATATTAAGAACAAATTTTGCACAGCAGTCCCATGTGGCAAAAAAAAGGACCCACCATTTCTTTCCCCTCTGAAATTTCTCCTCCCTGAGAAACCCAAATTCCCACCGCCACACCCTCTTCTCCGGTCGATTTATCCACCGCTCGAACTCACCCCCTCTTTTCCAGCGACTACCGGCCTCCTATTCAGCATGTCTCATCCGAAGTCTTCTCTGTCGTCTTCTCCAGGGAACGCAGTCGATCGAAACAAAGTCTATCCAAAATAAGAGATCCGAACAACACCCTAGCTTGTGTCAAAACAAACTTCAACCATCGTGTGTCAAGATAGGGTGATTGAGAATCCCGTGCATATTCAGACACACACAGATGTTCGAAGATGAACATTACGCTTCTTAATTAGGAGAGGATTGAACAAAGTAAAGCATTACTTGGGTTGAGGTGGGGCTGTGATTCCAGTGTAGATCGGAGCCCCTTAGGGGTTTTGATCTCGCTCAGATACAATCTTTGATTTAGTTCTTTCTGCTACTTGATCTAATTTTCTCTTTGATATCTTTTTCATCATTTTCCTTTTCCTCTGGTTGGGGCTTGCTTTTATTTCCCTATGGATGCTACCATTTTTGTTCTTGATATGTTGAGAGCTATTCCGATGAGGAGAGATTTCAAGATAGGACGGAGACAGCGCTGTAGAAGAGGGTGAGAGTTTGGGCGGTGGAAATTTGGGTTTCTCAGGGAGGAGAAATTTCAAAGTGGAGAGAGAGTGGTGGGTCCCTTTTTTTGCCACATGGGATTGCTGTGCAAAATTTGTTCTCAATCTCTGTGTGAATATCATTATTGACAGTTTTTTCATGTTTTGGTATAAAGTAGCGTTTTGCCACTTGGGCCACCTGTTGAGTCTTCCCTCCACACTATCAGTATACAATTTGAACAAATCTGCTAACACAACAATGTGTGCAACATGCAAATGTGGCACTGCATCACTAGTGATTGCAAACACTACAAGAAAAAGCTCTTTTGCCGACTAAAATAATAGTCGCCAAAAGGCTGTTTTTGGTCGCCAAAACCTTTCCACGACTAAATTTTTGGTCGCCACTTTGGTCGGCGACACTTGGTCTGGGAAAGTTTTTGCCGACCAAAATTTTTTGTCGCCGAAGATTGTTTTTCCCGACAAAATATTTTTGTCGCGAAAGGTATTCGCGACTAAGTTTAGTCGCCGAATCTAATTAATTCAAATCTTTTCGGAAAATCATATTTACATACGGCGACCAAACTTTTGGTCGCCGAATACAACTTTCCCCGACTAAAACGTTTTTGGTCGCCGAATACAACTTTCCCCGACTAAAAACACTTTTGTCGCCAAATGTCATGCCAAATAAATAATATTAAAAAAAATTTGGGTGCCACATGGCCCCATCTTTGTAACGCCACGTGGATCAACCTGGATCCTCCACGTGGCGCGTGTGGAATAATCCAACCACATGCCTTTGCCAAGAATCGAACCACCGACCTCCTTTACCTTATAAGGGCGCACAACCATTGGGCTACACACTTAACTTGTGCTATATTCGTAAAGATAATATATTTATTACATAAGAAAATAAAATAAAATATATAAAACAATATTTATATATAATAATATATTATATTATATTATGTACGAAAAATTATATATATATATATATATATATATAATATAATTATGTTTATTATGATATAATATATAGTAAAAATGTGGTTAGATTAATTACATTTATTTATAATTTACCCTAAAATAGTGATAATTAATTTTTAACTTTATGCTCTCATATTAGAGCCATATGAACAAATGAAAAATGTAAGTTAATCATAAAAGCCCTAGAGACAAATATTTATTATGACCATTTAGCATAAAATGATCAGAAATCCTCTTCGTATATTTTTTATTACTGATATAATTGTTTTTTTATTAAAATTCAAAAATTGCTAAGAACCTAATCTAAATTGATAGTCCACTATCGCAAGATCCCAACTAAAATCCTTTCTTCTACCAAAAAGGACTCTCTAAAACACTACCCTTGAGTCTTCGACATCTAAAAAAAAACTCTAACTTCTAAAAAAAAATTATCCTCATCTCACTCCGTTTTTTTATCACATTGAAGCTACCTCCTCCTCCTCCTCCTCCTTCTTCTTCTTCTTCTTTTTTATAATTTTGTTACATGCCTAAGGTCATAATAGTCGAACATGTCCCATTTCAAATGAGTTTAACGTAACTTTTTTTCCTGTCTTTGCTTTTTTTTAAAACGCTTCATGGACCTTTGGTTATGTTTTGCTAATGGACCTGGAAAGTGAAAATTAAGTTAGTGTCTAATTTTTTTAGTGCCTTAGTAGCGTAGGAGGGTTTTTTTTTCATTGGAGTTAAAAATGGAGAAACCATGGCCAGATAGAGATTTGAGAAGTTCTTCGTAATTTATTTTTTTTAATAGTGGGGTTTTTATGATGAGAATTTGTGCAATGTACCAATGGGCATCTTAGAAAAACTAAATGACCCACGAACGGCATGTTATTTTCATTCGCTCAGATACATTTTGTAGATGCACGCTATTTGATTAGATGATGAACGCAGATCTCCTCCTACCCAGTAGGAGGACTTCCTCCAACCTCAGACTCACGACAACCTTTCATCGGCCTAAGCTCCTTTCTCATTAATCTGCCTAACCTCTACCTAACATAAATTAGCCCAACCCATATTCCACCGTAGGGAAATTAATCCTTTTCACCATTAACTCCAACAATTCAATGTCCTTTTTTTCTCATCTAGGAATTAGTTATAAGGCTAGACAATCTTTTTTTGTCTAGAAAATATAATAAAGAAAAATCCAAAAAAACCAATAAAAAAACACGAAACAACACATATCCAACAGATGAACGCCAATGGAAAACCTTAAAAAAAAAATGGAATAGCTAATTTGGACGTTTAATCAAATTCAAAAGAGTCCAGAGCAAAAATGTCATTGCCGTTTGAATTCCAACAATGTCATGCCGCAATTGAAAAATATTTTCATCGGTGTAGATGGGAAAAATGATATCGGTAACTCATTTTATAGTGGCTAGAAGTTGGACTATATATGATTCATTGAATAACAAGATTATGCAATTTGATTGATTCTTGTAAAGATTAGCGGAAGAGTTAATTGGATAAATTCTATTAGATTTTTCCTCTTCCTTATTTTAAATGAAGGTTTAAGGTTTTCTCCATTCATAGGAGCATTTTTTTTTTTTTTGCTTTGCTGAGAATATATGGAAGAGGGGAGAAACTGAATTTTTTTTAAAAAAAAAAGTGTAAGGAGAAAAGTGAGATTTAATTAAGGAGTTTCTTTTTTTTGTTACTTCGGTAGCATTTAACATTAGATTTAAGGAGTTGCCATTTTTTTTTATAAAAAAGTGAGATTTAATTAGGGAGTTAACGGTGAAATATGGGTTAAACTTCGGTTAAGTAGATGGAATAAGTATATAAGTTTATTATAATATAATATATAAATTTTTGGCGACAAAATGACCTTTGGTAGCCAAATGGTAGCCTTTTGCCGACTAAAGATATTTTAGTCGCCAAAGGTTCACACAAACGGCGACAAAACGAATTTAGTTGCCAATTGGTAGCTTTCCCCGACTAATATTTTTGTCGCCTAATGTTTTTCTTTGCCGACTATTGGTTGGTCGCCAATTGTTTGTTTTTGGCGACCAAATGATCATTGGTAGCCAAATGATAGCACTTCGCCGACTAAAAATGTTTTAGTCGCCAAAGGTCTACAAAATCGGCGACAAAAAAGAATTTAGTCGCCAAATGTCTACGATTGGCGACCAAAAATATTTTAGTCGCCAAAAGTTGACAATCAGCGACAAAAAATAATTTGGTCGCCGAAAGTTGGTCGCCAAATGTGTTTTTTCTTGTAGTGAAAATGGTTATTCACCCAATTGTAGTGGCACGTCAGCACATTGTATTATTAATGTCGTACCCATTCCCATTGGTGCATTGCATTCGTAGACTTTCTCATACAATGTTATTCGAATTCTGACAAGGTGTTCTTGCTTTGATACAGACTACTAGAATTGTTAGCATAATTGAGTATATCCAACATTGTAAAAAAATAAAATAAAAACCAAAGCCAACATGGGTCTTACAGTTGCTCTAAGTGAGGAAGACTCCCAAGCTTTGGAGGAATGGGTCCTGACAGTTGGTTGAACTCCACGGTTCTACAAAATTCAAAATTCATACTCTAAGCAACAAAATCAATCAATATTTCCACATCAATAATCATGAATTGAAATGGGTGCACAGATTTTTGTTTACATAATTGCAAGCGTGTTGATATTTGCCAGCTCTTTTGGGATTCGACCCGTTATTCGGTTTCCGAGGAGGGAGCTGCATTTTGGAAAATAAGGAACTATATAAGAACAAGAAAATCCTCAAGATACCATACCTTGATAAACATGTAAGTATTCGCATAGATCGACATAGAGAACTGGTGATACATACATTTTTTTAAGTTCCATCATGGAACCCCATTCTAGAGGGATTGTACCGCTGAGGTAGTTGCGAGTGAGATCACTGTGGGAATAAGAGTGCAAACGCTTGTCAAATAAAAGTTTTTGATGGGTTTAATAAGCTTAGTAAAATAGAGGAAATGAAGGCAAAGAATTAGCCAAAATTAGATAATCTAATTTCATCATGTCGGTGCAGTAATGAAAATTCTTGCTAGATTTAAGGGACAATCACTGAAAGGGAGGTTAGGGTACTTTCTCTACTGTGAGGGGCAGAATTGTATTAAATCTAAATCTTGAGGGAGGTCAATGTAATTTACCCAAATTTAAAATGTAAAAAATTAAGAAATTGAAAAGTAAAAAACTACCACCAAAAATTAAAAAAAATCACTAAAGAAAAAAAAATAGAAACAACTGTCATTAATGTAATTTCTCTCTCGAATAATTACACTAAAAAAAATTGACGAAAAACCATATTGTATGACAAATTAACCATTTATTATGGGTATGACATATGGATTACTTACATATCTTGGAGGTGAGTGAGTCTCGTCAATTCTGGTGGGAGTGTGCCCGGAAGATCCTGTGCTTTCAATGCTCTGCATTTCACCAAGATTTGAGTGTGCTTGATTATTGAGCAGATAATTATCCGTTAAAATTGGCTAATTTGTATTCTTTCTAACATTGGTTATATTTGATTTGGTTAATACTAGTAGGAATTAGCATAGAATTAGACAATTGTATCGATAGGGCTGATAAACAAGCTGAGTTATTTGAAGTCGAGTTTGTTTCGTAAAAAACTTGTTCA
Source organism: Rhododendron vialii (assembly GCF_030253575.1). Lineage (NCBI taxonomy): Eukaryota > Viridiplantae > Streptophyta > Magnoliopsida > Ericales > Ericaceae > Rhododendron > Rhododendron vialii. The sequence goes on from NC_080560.1 coordinate 5,380,952, forward strand.
AGATTGATTTATTTCATAAATAAACAAACATAAGCTTCAATTATTTTGAAAATTTGCTTTAGCTTTCGAAAGAGGCCAATATTCACCTCGTTTGACTCATGATTTATAAAAAGATTAAATTACCCAAAACTCGTTAAGTTCAAATAGGGAACTTACGAGTTATAGAAATAAGTTCAAATACTACTAAAACTCGTTAAGTTTCCTCTAGTTTTGAGTCAAAGCGAGCTAAACCCTATGACCTTGTTCGTTTTGGTTTTTGGATTTTGAGTGGAGAGAGATAGGGAGAGAAATGAGAATAATGATTGGGAGAAAATTTATTGGAGACCGTATGCTGAGAGATAATCCAAAAACCAAACTGAACAAGGTCATAATTCAAACAAAAATTTGGGATCAACTAGATCTAAAAAAATTACTGTAATAGTTCATATTTATAAAACTTGATGAGAAGATCACTCATGCCCAAAATAAGTTTTGATTGAATCGTGTTTTTGCTGGAACAAATGTGTGGTCGGAGTTTCAAACCAAATTTGCTACCCATTTTTTTCTCGCAAAAACGCCAGCAAAAGATATCTCGTACAAATGACTTTTGGTCCACAAAAGCTCAAGAGTTAAGAAGCATACTGAATCAAATCCCTCACATGATTCCTTCCTTACGTGACGCAAAATGGGAGAACAGTTGCTTTTGTAAGTCTTGCGTTTTTCACGTTCGTGCAAAAATCAAATTCACTGGACATTCGTATTCGTTGGAACGATTCATATTTGGGACAAGAGAAATAGAATTGTCTATTTCTCTTCAAACAAATATAATTCGACCAAGTATTTGCGACATTCGTATTCGTTGGAATGAAGTAAAATAAGACTGCGATGAGTCTCATCTTGCTCACGTAGGAATCATACGACGGATCATCACGATCTCTGTCTCGCGAGAATACTAGACTGGATCCACTCCAGTCCAAGAAACAGAGAGAGAGAGAGAGAGAGAGAGAGAGAGAGAGAGAGAGAGAGAGAGAGATGCGAATAATGTTGCAGACGGTTGCATTGCAAGTACAGGTGACCGAATCCTCAAAACCAAATTTATCTAGCTCGAAGTTCTTGGTGGAATAAGCACAGGGATCATCAGCCACATTGAAATTCCAAGTCTTCCCCAATGTCTTCCCAATTTCGTTCAATGCTTCCACTGTTAAAAAAAATATATGTGTGTGTTGAAAAAAACCCACACTAAATATCGGATATATAAACAGACATTATTTCCCTATCTTATTCATTTTTGCTGAATGGGATTTTTTTTTTCCAAGAAAAATGATCTAATTTCCAGAAAATTATGAAAAAATTATAAGTTCCAAGAATCATCAACCAAACAAGTTTCCAAGAAAAATTGGGAAAATAAAACAGAGTACAACAAAACAACGGAAATTTTTTATTCTTTTGTTTAATTTACTTGGTTATGAGAGAAGAAAACTAAAGATATTTCTCGACAAAATCTTTTGGATAAAGAAATCTGGGAAAGCAGAGTTACAAAAACACAAAGGAAAACTTTTCTTCTTTTTATTTTACTTGGGTTGTGAAAGAAGAAAATTAAAGATATTTCTCGAGGAAATCTAGTTTCTTTTTCTCATTTTTCTTTGCTTATTGTCCAAAAGGACCAAAAGTTATGTTTGAAACTTGTAAAAGCCACACCAAAGAAAAGAAAGAAAAAAGAAATGGAATCTAAAACAGAGGAAAGTCAAGGGGAAAGTACAACAATTCCCCCCCCCCCCCCCCCCCCCCCCCCCCCCCCCCCACAATTGTATGTGCAAAGGGGAAAAAAAAAAAAAAAACGAAAGGGATATGGAAAACAATCAAGAAAAAAGAAAACTTAAATTTTAAATCTCTCTCATGAATAAATGAAATTATGTTTGAATACCTTCTTCGGGGGGAAGACGAGTGGCTGCAGAGGCAAAAGTTGAGAAGGAAATGAATAATATTCCAATGTGTGGGCAGCGTGCCCTTCGGAATTTCCGGATTTCGAGACGCGAGGGCCCGGGTCGAGGGAGCGCTCGCGGGGAAGCAAGCGCTCGCAAAATACAGAGTCGCCACTCGGGTTTGAAGGTTCGACACCCAAGGAACCGTATTTCGAAGCACTTGCTGCGCTGATTGATTTGAAAAAGTTAAGGAATCAGTCCGTCATAACCATATCTGGGTTCGGGAGCCAGGTTACGAGAGGAGAAGGGTTTTATGGCACCCCTCTCGCCCAATCCGGAGATCGATCTCTATTTAGGCATTTGCAAAAATATTTGTTTGCGATTCTGTTTGATTAATCAATTCTTTAGCCATTTAGGGCGGGGGAACAGTTTAAGGGGATTAAAACTGTAACAGTAGCATGGATGAGCAATTAGTATAAGATGAGAACAGACTGCTGTGGGAGTTTAAATAAACTGGAAGGCCCATGTTTTGGAGTGACGTGCGCAGGAAGAAACCAGCATGCACTGAGCAAGTCACTGCATGCTGCTTACTCCTGCACACACAATTCCAAGACAAGCGCGCGCCGGTAAGCTCAAACCCACAGCTTTTATTCTCAAATCCTCTGAGCTCTGGAGGGACCAGTGCACACTCAGGACGAACCACGCAGTTATAAGCAACATAATATACAGTTTAAAGCAATATTAAAGGTTAAAAAGCCCTACAAATTAATAAAACACCCCATAAACAGTGTGGGGACAAAAATAATGACCTAAAACTAAGCTACCCGTGCAAAGCCACTCACTGGTCAGAGGCACTCTGTCGCGCGATGGTTTCAGATTGGCGCGCGAGGATGCGCCCTGGCGCACTGTCGCGCGACTGAGTGAGTCTGGCGCGCGATGGTGCGCCCTGGCACACTGTCGCGCGATGGAGCCAGTCTGGCGCGCGATGGTGCGCCCTAGCGCAGACCAGTATTTGGTTTACACATTTCTGGGTTTTGGGACAGGTCCAGAATGATCCCAGGAGTACTCCAAAACAGAAGACATGCAAATTAAACTACGGCTACCAATTTCTAACAAAGGAAAACAGTAAACTGGTTATTAACATGCTCCACAGAGTGATCTATACACAAAATAAAGCACAAAACAGTAGGACACCAATCCCCACGTGGTCCATCGCGTGCAGCACCGGAATGTCGCGCGAGAGAGTGGGACCATCGCGCGCTGGTTCCTACCATGACGGTTTTTGAAACCTTGCCAGCTTTAGGACTAGAACTGGTATTGATTACCAGCCTTGGCCCTGCCAGCCCCCCTCAGGGATCAGAACAGAAAACAGAACAAAGGTAAGCTATACCTTCGGTTTTGAGTTTGAAAGGTGTTTGAACTTTGATGTTTGAAGGCTTGATTGAGGAGTTTGAGTGGTAGAAGCAAAGAACAAGCTTTGTTCTTGGATGGTTGAAGTGTGAAAATTGAGGATTGTGAGTTTGGAAGAAAAGCACTAGAGTTTGTGCTTAGCCTTTCAATTTTTGGAACCCAAAGTGTATGGATCTTCTAGCCCTTCATGTATCAATTTTTTTGAACCCTTTTAATGGAAGAAGAATGGGAGTATTTATAGGGATGGATGGTGATAAATCTGGTCGGTGCAATGAGAGGAGCTCAGCCAGTCCACGAGGCTGGCTGAGGTTTGCTTGGTGGCTAAGCATCCCAGCTGATAAAGGTGATGGGGACAGTTTTGACCATCGCGCGATGGAGTCAGTCTGGCGCGCGATGGTCAACGATCAAGCTTTGACTGTTGACCACCACCTGGCAGTTTGACCATGGCGCGATAGAGTGAGTCTGTCGCGCGATGGTGTGCCCTGGCGCACAATCGCGCGATGGAGTGAGTCGGGCGCGCGATGGTGCGCCCCGGCGCGGGATGGTTGCGCCCTGGCGCGGACCAGTAGGGTTTTTGGTTTTTGAAGTGGCTTAGGCTAGGTTAGGTTCAAGGGTTTTGCAAACACTCAAAACTCAAACACGCTATCATTTCCAGGGTGTTCTTGATCCATTTCATCATCGGGGAATCAAAAACCGTAAGTAAACTAATCTGGAAGCCCAAATTGGGGTGTCTACACAATGGCTAATGAAGCAAAATTTCGTGGGAATATCCTCATGATATGTTCCTTCAGAGAGGAATGAGAGCTTTAGTACTGGATCTTGTAGTATATATCTGACTGTGAAGACTACGTAGTCCTATTCTCTAATACTACCAGGTGAGAGAGAGAGAGAGAGAGAGAGAGAGAGAGAGAGAGATAGATTTGAAAATGAAACTTGCAGAGAGAGAGATTTGAAAATGAAACGTGCATAATTCTCCTACACACAACAAGAGGTACATTCCAAGGACATTTTGGCTCGTTCGTTTTAGGTCTCAAAATCCGACCCCAATTTTTGCGCTCAATTCTCGATAAATTTTCTTTTCTTTTTAACTCTCTTCACTGAATTACTCCAAAAATCTCTTTCAAAATCCAAACTGAACAATTTATTCAATGGAGCATAGCTAGATTCCATGATTTTTAGAGTAATTATTCGAGCGTAGATCCTGACAAATGACCGTAGCAATAGGTTTTGCGAGGGTAAGTTTACATAGGTAGATCCAGTAGTACGTGCGGTGGTAACCAATTTGTCAATATATAGTGGTTTTGCGACGGTAAGTTTACATAGGTAGATCCAGTAGTACGTGTGGTGATAACCCATTTGTCAATATATAGTACCACGTACAAGGACGGAGCCAAAGATGAATTGGGGTGGTAACCAATTTGTCAATATATAGTGGTTTTGCGACGGTAAGTTTACATAGGTAGATCCAGGAGTACGTGTGGTGATAACCCATTTGTCAATATATAGTACCACGTACAAGGACGGAGCCAAAGATGAATTGGGGTGTGTACTACTGATTAAAATAAGAAAAGTAAGTACTTATATTTTGAATTAAATGTTACGTATTGTGAGAGAATTACCCGTCTCATAAAACAAAAAATAAGAAATTAAAAAATAAGAAACTTAAAAGCAAAAAGTATTTAGCTTTTCTGAACAATAATATATTTTGTGTATAAACAGTACTATGAAAGGAGTAATGATAATTACAAGGGTTACTATTGGATGATATGAAAATGAGCGGAGTGAAGCTATACTCTTGAACGGTTGTCATGAAATAAATATATGCCATGAGAACAAATTTCAAGAAATTAGAAAAATCATTTCGCATAAAATTCATAATTTAGAGGTGCTATATATGGAAAATATTCAAAAGTTGGAGGCGGCCTGGACACCCTTGGCTCCCCCTCCCTTCAAGAAATTTCTTGTTTTTTTTTTTGTAGGCTTTGTCCTTTTTAAAATTCAAAAAATTTAGAACCACAAACAAATGCACAAACGCTCACAATACATGTGGGCCCCACATACTGGTGTGTAGCGTGTGCAGAGCCTACCGTGTGTGAATATTTGTGGTTCTAGCAAAATTATTTGAAATATTTAGGAACCATGTAAATTTTGTGTCTTCATTCTATGCTGTTTTCATATTCGCATATTGTGTGTGTGTTTTGTCCAACATAGTGATAATATTTGATGATTTTAGTTTTATAGGAGGGTTCACCTTGGTTGTTGCGAGTGACAGTGTGAAGTACTAGCCATGATGCTCCAGAGATAAGAGCACTGCAGGCAACGATTATTTAGGAGATTCGGCTTGGCAAAGTTACGTTGGGCGCGGTGGTGAATTTTAAGAAGAAGAAGAAAGCAGAGGAAGGAGATGAGGGAGAAGAAGGAAGAAGAGTCGAGTGAGGAGGGTAGTGAACAATAAATTAAGCAGCACACATTCTTGAACTCGAACCCACATCTCTGTCAAGAGGAGGCCGGGTAGTGAACAATAAATTAAGCAGCACACATTCTCATCTGATCTTCGTGAATTCCATTTTTGCTTTGAGTCAAAGCTATTTTTCCTTCTCCTAATACTATTCCCATGATCAGAATTTTTAATGAAAAATATCAAAAAAGTATCAAAGATCTCAGAAGCATCAAAACTCAGAGCAACTTTCTTCTCTCTCTCCCCTTTTCATCGTCACTGTAAAAAGACGTTACGATGGAAACGTCAGCGTCACTACTCTCTCTCTCTCTCTCTCATACATATCTGTGTAATCTGTATGCACATATTACTATCTCTATCTATTTATGAATGTCTGAAGAGACTGTGAGGTTCTCTGCCATCTCTCACTGCCAAATTTCTGGCTGCTTGACCTTATTGCGATCTGTTAAAAAAAAACAGAGCAACGAATCACAAATTCACCTGCTTGAACTCGAAATTGATTGGTGAAGAATTTATCCACCCTTCACTTATTTGTCATTCCGAGATTCAAAGAAATGAGTGGAAGCAATTCAAGATGAACGAAGTTTCAAATCTCTCTCTCTCTGTCTCCTCATTGCACGGATGAGAATGGATTGGTGAAGAATTCAGACCCACTTGCATGCATTGATTGCACCTAACGTAGTTGGGTCGCCATCTATTTTAGGCACAGTAGAATGGGAGACCAATACTAGTCCAAATTCAGGTGCTGGAATCGGATGTTGACTCTTGAGCTGTTTGGTAGAGTCAAGTTACTGGCAAAAAATTCCAGTCACCAAGGGTCAAGTTACTTGCAAAATTCGCCCATTTTGTCAATCTAGATTTCACAGCATACTACATAAATTCAAAATTCTCCCATTTTGTCTTTACAATATTTTTCTTTTGAAACGGCAAAAAAATTATAAATAAACTCAATAATGGGTGCATTGAAACTGAACATATATGAAAGATAATGAATGGTCTAAATCATTACCTTTCATTTCAGTTTTGAGACTCCCAAACGAACAAGCCAGAATTCTTGTATCCACTGAGTCTATCATCTCATCCTTCTCCCAAGCTTTATTGTTAAAGACAACACATTATTTCTCCCTGTCCATACAGTCCATAAAACTGCATAAAAGCAAGCAAGCCAGCCAGCCTAGTCTTTCGGAAATTTAAAAAAAAAGGTATTTATGTAATTCGAAATGATCATTGGCATCAGAAGAGATTATATATTCATGGGAATTACATATCCGGTGTTTTAATTACTCCGTACTGTTTCCGACCAAATTAAACGTAAATCGGAGATATAATCTCACAAATTAAGTGCGAGATATCATAAGGTGTGGTACTATTTAAAACTGGTAACAGGGTAATATTTACCCTTTTACGGGTCAGCTTACACGCATCTCGAATTAATTTTTACTGTCCCTCTTACAATTGTTTCGCGCATAAGTGTGTGAAGTGAGATATATGGCTCAAAGAGTTATTGACAAGGAAAATAACATTAAGATCATACTAAGATGGAGTAAATTTCCAAGTTCATTTAATTGGACATTAATGCCTTGGTGTTGTCATAACTACTAGTATTTGTTTCATAAAGATCATATGAAAAGACCCCGTTGCCATCAATCATCATTATGTGAAGCCAATTTGTTTTTGGACAGTTATATGTATTTCCTTTTCATGTTTGATGAGTATGAGTTTTACTACTTTTGGTGGTCTAAGAATTGATTTCAAACCCGTTGAAGAGTGAAAATACATTAGGGGTTAAGAAACTTTTCAGTAGTTTTTTTTTCTTTTTTCGAACGTATTGCAGCAAAGTAGATCCAGTAGCTAATTTCGTAAACAAAATTGGCAACTTGTTCGTCTGTATAAGATCTTTCTGACTACGCATTTTTAGATCAAGTGAAGTATGTAAGTTTTACAATTGAGTAATGTCATGCTCAAAAGCATGAACAATTCTAAGGAGTTGGCGTACGGTCAATGGCGGAGCCAGGATATAGATTGGAGGGTGATGCTGTTTAATCGGGGTCCACTTGCATTGTTGAATATTTTTTTGTAGAAAATATGAAGAGAAAAGGTGACTGTTAAGTGTAAAGTGACGCTGTGGAAAATTTTCTCGTCTCTTCAATTCCTTGCATGTCATCCGTTCAACTAGAAGATTATAAACCAGGCTTTTCATTGAGAGTCTGCGAACAATAATAGGTGTAACTGTTCTTGTGGAAAATTCTGTTGTTCTCTTTGCAAAGAATTTAGAACTTATGGTCAACCTGCTTGAATATTCGGATTCTGTCGACATCCATGCTTCTCCTAGTAAATGGAGAAGATCTGGAAGCAGACAAATGAGTAAGTCTTGGAAAGACTTAAAGGAAATCATGATAAAGTGCACTTTATTTTTGAGTTATTGAATAATACGTCTATTTAATTTCATCATATGGATATACATGTACATGGAACGGGTTTGCTTGTAGTATTTGCTTATTAGGTTAGTATTTATGACAATTAAAGGTGAAGATAATTAGGATATTTAGGCCACACACTGTTACCTAGCTATCATGTGGTTGGTCCGTTTGTTACTTATTCCTACACCTACATAACATAGGGTACCGTAATTGGTGAGATAAACCGAGGTTATAAATACTTAGTCACACACGGCAACGAATTTAATTTATGTACTGCTTCGTCGAAACCTAACCTCTTAGAAAGGTTCACACCCCAAGCGTAGGGCTAGGTCGTTGAAAGCATAATAACCGGTAAGACCGGAATCGTTCCCACAGAAAAATCTTCTTAAGCGAATTCGGATTAGAAGTTTCGTAGAGAGTTGTGGCGTTCAAGCGGCTAACTTTGGTATTTAATTTGAATGACGATATTAAAACTTGGATTTAAACTAGATTAGAAATGGTTGAATCAAAGGGATTGATTCGATAAACTTCATTGATCAAAGAAGCCACCAACCCCATGATCAAAACTAGACATCATGGGTTTAATTCATTCAAAACCTTGAAATTAAGCTAAAGTTTAAGGGAAACCATTTAAACCACTAAATCATAGAGTGAACCTCATCCCTTCACCAAACCTATGAACTACTCACTCATGGCAAAAAGACTAGAAAAAGAGTTAAGCATAGAAAACATGATTCACCGATAAAAACTAAAATAAACTTGATTTATAAGTAGATCCAAGCCTTAGCTACAACATTAATACTTGAGAATTAAACATACAACCACTACTTACTTGAGTTGTTGAGGAATTAAAAGCAAAAGCTTGAAGCAATAACTATGGAGCTCTTAGAACATAAAAGACTTAAAGCATAAAGATTACATAATGGCCAAATATGGCATAAAAGGCTATTTATAAGCCTTACAAATCAGCCCTACAAAGGACCAAAAGGTCCTTAAAATATCCCAAAAACATGCGTAAAGTAGAAACTTTTCATAAATAGAAGGTTGAAACATTCAGCACAGAAAGCTGGTCAAAGGGCATTGGTACCGGTACCATGTTTTTGAGGTACTGGTACCAAACAACCTGTCTTCCATATCAGCAAAATGATACCGGTACCATGTTTTTGAGGTACCGGTACCTCTGCCTTGAAACTGCAGAACAGGTTCAGCTTGGCACTTCAGGCCTTGTGGTGCCCCAACGGCCATTCGATGCTTGATTTCTTGACCAATGAGACTTGATGGAGGTGTGTCATAAAGCCTTAGTCCCACGGAAGTCCTCGGAACCATCCTTGATGTGTTCGCCTTGCTTTATGAGCTTTGGCTCACTCCATGTCGTATTTGACCACCGGCCGTACTCCAAGGCTTCTTATGGCACCGTTTAGGCTCCGTTAGCGATGAAATGAGTGCCATCAGGTAGTTGGATGCTAGGCTTCACCCCAGAGCGTTCCTTGGCGTTCAAAACTGCCTTATTAGCACGTTTTTTTCCTGAAACACACATAAAAATACCTTACGTGCAATATGAGATAAAAAAACAACTACTTAAATAGATAAAAGCCACAAGTTAGAGGATTTGAGCACCACGATTGTACAATCTTGGGTGCTAATCACACCCCCCAACTTGAACTTTGCTAGTCCCTAGCAAACATAATATAAAACTTAACAATAGAAAAACTTGACAATCCTTCCGATAACACAACTAAAAACATGCTCATTCCGTATCTAAACTAGCAAGAGTTCAACAAGTGTGGTTCATCTATACCACAACTCGCAGCTAGATGCAAAACGAATAACTAAGTACAAAGCATGTTCCAAGCAAGTAACAAAAGGCTTGTATCTACATCCAAAGAAAGGATACGCCAATATCGCAAACGCACGCACCCGCTAGCTGCCATATCCCACAAAAATGCTCGGAAAGTAGGTGATAGTGAACAAAAATGCTATGCCTCATAGTGGAGAGCACTAAAAACAGAAATGATACTATACAACTATAAACTTTATTAACGAAAGGAAAGCATGCCACGAACTAACTATGCTAAACGTCAAATATTGAATCAATAAGGAATCAAGGCGTACTAAAGATCAACTAAGGGCTTCATTAGCATATAATGACCTTGGTTAACAAAATGGGTGGCGGCCGTATCTAGCTTTGTTAACAACCCTTGACTGCCGCCGACACAAGAAATCACCAAGTCCAGGGCCACATGCCGGCCTTACAAAAACTTGCATAGCTTACTAATTAAAGTTCAATTAAAACAAAGACAATAAAAAGATAAGATAAGAGGTGGGATGTCGACCACCATACACCCCGACCAAGTAGAGGGATTTTCTAACTCTAAAACCACCAACACTAGTCCTCATCCTCATTATCGTCATCACCATCACCCTCCTCATCATCTTTTTCACTATCCTCTTCGGTCTCATCCTCTTCTTCTTCCTCCTCTACCTTTCCACAAACATTTCAGAATAGCAACGTTTTGACAGAAAAGTTTGTTCCACATGCTGTCTTTCTTTTCCTTCGGGCCAGGCTTCGTAGTCAAAAAGGCTTTTGAGCCTTCTCGGGGAGCACTAGACCGCGGCTTGCTCTTCTTCAAGAAAGCTCCAGTGATTGGCCCAGGGTCGAGACGTTCCATCTTTTTATAATCATTGCCTTTCACACCCTGCTGCTTGCACAAAGTAGTAATCATGCAAGGAAATGGCATCCGGGCCGATGAAATACGTATCGTTCTTAAAATCGACCAACTGATTGAAAATGAACTTCGACCAATCCACCACTAGCCTCGAATTCATGAAAGTGTAGACACCCCAATCTGGTTTCCCAGTTGTTTTACTTTTTTTTTCGATTTCTTGTTTCCCTGGCGATGAATCAGATCAAAAATAGTCTTGAGAATGAAATGGTTTGAGCTTGGAGTGAGTGGAACCTATCCTAAACCCAAAACCCTAAGTCAAAACCTTGAACTTAGGTTTTGACCGTCGCGCGATTAATTGAATCTCCTGCGCGATGCTTTGCCTGCCAAGTGTTGGTCAAAGTCAAAGCCTTGACTGTTGACCATCGCGGGGGCTGGTTTAGCCATCACGCGATGATCAACACCTATCACTTTTACCTTTTTCCAACTGGATTTTGCGATGATCGGGGGGCTACTGATCTGTAGAACCCTGTTTTCGTCGATTGAACAGCGTTTTGCAGGTGCATGGGTAGCACTACCCTCACAACCACTCCCATCACCTTGTTGGCCTCTTTCTCCACCAAGGAAGGCTGACCAGCCTTGTTGGCTGGTTGCTAGGCCAAGTCTTCCACCCACCAAGCACTTTCCCATCTCCTATAATTAAGTACCCCCATGGTTCTTCTTCCAAAGGGTTACAAGAAATCAAGCAAAAAAAAGGCACACAAACCCAAATACACTTGACATTCCCTCATTCAAGCCATCTCTATACACTCATTCTCCAAGCTCTACCACCTTGTTCAATCCACTTCTAGGTTACTCAAGCAAAGGTATAACTTTACTGCCTGTTTACTGTTTTGGTCTCTGCGGGGGGCTGGCAGGATCAAGGCTGGTAATCAATACCAGTCCTGGTTCTAAAGTCAGCAGGGTTATAAGAACCGTCCGCTGGCACTCTTACACGCGATGGAGCCACTCCCACGTGCGACTATTCTAGTCATCACGTGACGCTCCTCGTGGGGATAGGATGTTAGTTATTTTTCTGTTTTCCATAGTGTAATAAATCACCTTGAAGCATGATTAGAATTAATCCACTACCTTGCATGTTAAAATTTGTAGGTTAGCCTAGATTGTTTACTTGTTCACTTTGGAATGCCTTTGGGTTGTTTCTGAATATGTCTTAGAGCCCAGGCATGCAAAGCAATTCCTGGAAGTCCAGTCAGGACACTCGCGCGATGGTCAGCCTGTTTCCAGAAGTCGCCCTTGCATGGGGCAACTTGGTCCATGGCCTTTGTTTTAATACCCCCACTGTTTAGGGGTTGTATCTCAATTCCATTCACTCTGATTGTAATAATCATTTACTTTTAGTACATATAAACTGCTTGGTTTGTCCCTGGGTGTGCACTGGTCATTCCAGAGCCCAGAAGGGGATAAGATTCAATCTACTGGCGAGATATCAATGCTCGCGCGAGGGTATGGATCTGTCGTGCGATGGTGTACTTGCATGGTGGCAGATCCATGCATGCAAGTTGGCCACTGCTCATATCAAATTCATACCAGTGCACTGTTTTGACATCTGGTCACAGTTTTGAGTTTTATCCCACTCATTATTCAAACTATGTCATTCATCCATGTTATTTTTAATCTCACTTTGCAAATTGTTACAGTTTTAAATCCCCGATTAACTGTTCCCCCGCCCTAATTAGCTAAAAATTGGTTAAATAAAAGAAGAATCGCAAATATTTTCACAAAATGTCTAAGTAGAGACCGATCTCCGGATTGGGCGAAAGGGGTGCCATAAAACCCTTCCCCTCTCGTAACCTAGCTCCCGAACCCATATATGGTTATGACGGACTGGTTCCTTAACTTTTTCAAATCAAATAGCACTGCAGGTGCTTCGAAATACGGTTCCTTGGGTGTTAGACCTTCAAAAAAACCCGAGTGGCGACTCTGTATTTGCGAGTGCTTGTCGTCCGTCCTCGCGCTCCCTTGATTCCGGACTCTCGCGTTTGGAAGTTTGGAAATTTCCAAAGGGCATTCTGCCCACAGAAAGCATACATTAACTCCTCACTCTTCCGACTCGGCTTATGCTCCAACCCCCTTGGATAAAGATTATGGTGAAAAGCCTTATTCAGCACCCTAATATCATATCTCGGAACTCCCCAACATGTGGAATCTTTGCATTCTTTGGGTTCGTGTACAACACGTTGTTAATCAACCCATCATCAATTTTCTCGTCGCGATGGTAATTCACCGTCTCCGAGGGAGGCCGCTCATACCCCAAGTACTTGTCAATCACCTTAGGGTCAATCATAATATCCTTGCCCTTACCTTAAAGGTAATCCTAGCGGTGTTACTAGTTTCAAAACCTGCCGGAGGGGTTTTCATGTTTTGGTAAAACTCAGTAACGCAAACAACATTATACCCCTCCAATCTACGAGTCCAGAAATTCATACCTTTACTCTGTATGCGCTGAATCACCAAGTAATCAGTCCCAATGGAATTCTCCTTAACCTGCCTCTCATTTTTGAACCTTTGTTTCATCATTCCCTCCTTCCACTCAACCCGTTTATCAGCCTGAACTTGCTTCCTTGTTCTACGAAGCTGTTTCCTTGACCTACGACCCGAACTACCAGCCACTGGCTCATCGGAGCCTGACCTAGCCTGCTCTTCTTCAATTTTCGTAGCGGGAGCAAGTGAACCTTCCCCAGCCTTTCCCTTTCCCTTGGGACGAACCATGGTCAGAGTATGAAGGATGGAGAGAAAATTTGAATTTTTAGCTAGGGTTTATGAAAAATTCGAAATTGGAGGGGTGGGGGTGATTTTGGTGTTGTAGCAAGGGATTGATGGTGAAATTATGTAGGAAAAGGTGGAGAATATGGAGATTGATGGAAAGAAAAGAGTGAAAATTCGAAATCTAAGGAGAGGGGCATAAAATTTCAAATTTTTAGAGAGATAAGATGGGTTTACCTTGATATTGCTTGAAACCCTTGATTTTGTGGAAGAAACATGGTGATTGATGGAGGAGATGAAGGTTTTGTAAAAAGATTGGGAGGGATTTTGGTGGTTATGGCGATTTTGGTTTGTGGGTATGGAGGAATAGAAAGAGAAAGAGCTGAGGGGTTTGAAATTATAAGCCAAAGATCGTGCCTTTTAATCACATCTGTAACTGTCGAAATGCACTTGGTACCGGTACCAAGTTTTTGAGGTACCGGTACCAACTCAAGTGTCTTCCTCTGGATCAAAATGGTACTGGTACCAACTACTGAAATTCTGCAGAAGCTACTTCCTTGACTATTCCATGCCTCGGCCACTTGTAACTCACCCAAAACATTTGCAACATTATACCACACCTTTCGAACCACCCTCCGAACATCTGGATCCCTAGGTTAATGAGAAAAATGTAGGACATGGACTAGGATACAAAATAGGACGATGGGACACTTTTGTGGTTTAATCAATCAAAGAATGCCTCGTATCACTTCCTAAGTACGCCATAGATTCCGTAACGATTCAACATATATATCTAACACAACTAGGCATGAACATGAGATGATAAACCTAAACTAAGAGTTTTAGATAAAAATGACGGGATATGGGTAAAACTTACTTAAAAACAAACACAACACCTAGATCATTCATCCTTTAATCATGCAAACGAGTTGAGATGTAGAGAAACACTCAAGATTACATCAAATTCTTGCCATTTAAGAACTCAATGAGCATGAGCCAAGTTATGTTATACAAAAAATTATGTACCACGGAAGGATTGTACTAACAAAAACGAAAATTTTTACCAAAAGAATAAAAGCATATATATAGAATATAAATATCTCTCCCCCAACTTGAAATGTGCTATGTCCTCATAGCATGGAGAACAACAGTATTGAGAGGGAAAGAACAAAAGAGTGTACCTCAGGGGGAATGTCAACCCCCGTATACCTCGACCAAGCTAGAGGCTTTTGCGTCACCGTCTCCTTTCGTCATACAAACGGCGTTCAAGGTCAACTCCTTCGGCTTGTCCAACGGAACCACAGCTAGTCACACAGGGTCATAGTCAAAGCTTTATTGGACTAACAACCGCGACACATAATCGCACCCATGCTTATGGGTTCTGAATGTCTCATTCACTCCAACTTTAGACCCAATCCACCAAGGCTGGTGTGGTAGCACGTTCACCCTACAAAAGACTTAAGCTCGAACTACCTACTAAGAGACAAATGACATTAGAACCGCCCGGCTCGTGTTATCTGGGCGCCAACAAACAAACAAGCATATATACATAAGAAACATTAAAAACACCACCCGATTTTCACACAATCTCACGAGTCATACTTTTGTTTCCGTGTCTCACCGGCGAGGTAAAACACGGGTGGCTATACTAGACCATCACATTTGTTACATCAATGCCCGAAGTAAAATTTACCGCTTGACCTCGCCAAGCAATTAAGCCCAGCGTTCCCTAGGATCGAAACAAAGTGAGACAAGATAGAGCCTATCGCCAAAGCACAGGAATACCAAGTCTCACCCAAAGACCTAAACTGCCCCCGATATGGACATATCTGGAAAGCATGGATCATTAACGGTAAACTACTACAAAGAAAACTAATTAAAGCCCTTTACAAAGATGCATTGGTGAGATCTTTCAAGTGAAAATCCCAAAACTTAACAAGCATGCATATATGTACAAAAAGATAAACATTGCCCTTACTAATTGGAGCTGGGCACACGATCCTTTTTTTAATAGCGACGTGCAGAGCTATATATACCCAAGTCAATGGTGGGTACCCCCTACTTGGGGGCTGGGTCCAATAAACAGTTAAGTTCAATGGTTACGCTTTCGCTCCCCGTGCATAAATAGTTCAAAACAAACTAAGAAACAAGAGCATCGGAATAAAAGGGATTGCCCAATTCCTCATCGGGTTTGCCAACTTCAAAATGACCAAGAAATGGCTTAAGCCGTTGGCCATTAACTTTAAAAACATTCCCATTGGATTCATTTTCAATTTCTATGGCCCCGTGAGGGGAAACAGATTTAACAATATAAGGACCGGCCCAACGGGACCTTAACTTGCCTACAAACAAATGCAATTTACAATTGTACAAAAGCACCTTTTGGCCTATTTCAAAGTCCTTTCTAAGAATGTTTTTATCATGCATAGCTTTGACTTTGGTTTTATATGAACAAGATCGATCATAAGCATCGGACCTTATTTCCTCGAGTTCATTGAGTTGAAGCTTCCTCTTAGCACCGGTAAGCGGCATTGAAGCATTCATCTTCTTTATTGCCCAATAAGCTTTGTGCTCCAATTCCACCGGAAGATGGCAAGGCTTTCCATAAACGAGCTGATAAGGAGACATTCCTAACACTATTTTATAAGTAGTACGGTAAGCCCACAAGGCGTCGGTCAACCGAAGTGACCAATCTTTGCGGGTAGGATTAACCATTTTCTCGAGAATGCCTTTTATCTCCCGGTTAGCTAGCTCAGCTTGTCCATTAGTTTGAGGGTGATAAGCCGTTGAGACCTTGTGCACAATTGCATACTTGTTCATTAAAGCCGCAAACGATTGATTACAGAAATGCGTGCCTTGGTCACTAATTACAGCTCTTGGCATCCCAAACTGTGCCAATATGTACTCCCGAAGAAACTCAGCTACCACTTGTGCATCATTGCTGCATGTGGGGATTGCCTCCACCCACTTGCTGACATAGTCAACGGCAAGTAAAATGTAGAGGTAGCCAAATGATGTAGGAAAGGGCCCCATAAAATCGATGCCCCAACAATCAAAGACTTCGATGATTAAGATGGGAGTAAGGGGCATCTCGTTACGTCGGGAGATCTTTCCCAAAACTTGACACCATTCACAAGCCCTAGTAAACTCGAACGTGTCTTTAAACAAAGAAGGCCAATAGAAACTGCATTGCAAAATTTTAGCCGCGGTCTTCTTGAAGGAGAAATGGCTGCCACAAGCCTCCGTGTGGCAAAAGTTCATAATACTCCGATGTTCGGAATCCGGAATGCATCGCCGGATGATTTGATCTGGACAGTACTTAAACAAATAAGGATCATCATAGGAGAACCATTTCACCCTTGAAAGAAATCGCTTTCGCTCTTGAGAAGTCTAATGTGTTGGAAGTAACCCCATTGCCAAATAATTGACAATATCTGCAAACCACGGGGTACTAGAGACACTAAAGAGTTGCTCGTTTGGGAAGGTGTTGATGATCGAAAGTTTAGTTGTACGATCCTCAAATTCCAACCGCAACAAGTGGTCAGCCACCACATTTTCAACTCCTTTTTTATCCTTGATGGTAAGATTGAACTCTTGGAGCAAAAGAATCCATCGAATGAGCCGAGCCTTAGCATCTTGCTTGGTGAGCAAATACTTGAGAGCGGCATGATCGGTGTAGATGACAATAGGCGAACCAATCAAGTAGGAGGCAAATTTATCCAAAGCAAAAACTACTGCGAGCAACTCCTTTTCGGTAGTGGAGTAGTTCATTTGAGCATCGTTCAATGTTTTGCTCGTGTAGGAAATAACACAAGGCTGCTTATCCCTTATTTGGCCTAAAACAACCCCGACGGCATAGTTACTCGCATCACACATAAGCTCGAATGAGAGGTTCCAATCGGGACTTTGTACAATAGGCGGAGTTGTAAGACTCGACTTGAGCTTCCGGAATGCTTCCTCACAATTATTTGTCCACTCAATCCTTTTCCCCCAATCATGACGGAGATAGTAGGACACCCCGGGTCCTTGTACTTCAGCGCAATATTCGTTTGAATGATCGAGCTCACTTGTTCGGCGAGAAAGACCTTCTATTGGATGTTGACCTTGTGCTTTTGTGTACACAGATCGTTCAAGAACTTGGCATACGAAGGTATTTGCTTGATAGCATCCATGATTGGAATGTTGATCTTCACTTGTCTGAAAAGCTCATAAATTTTTGCATTGGCCGCGGCATTTGTTGGTGCTTTCAATCTTTGAGGATAGGGTGCCGGTACAGGAGAAACTTGTGAAACGGGAGGGATATCGTCCACTGCCTTTGGAGCTTGCTTGGGAGATTCCCCAAGTAGTATCGGTTGAGGCGGCTCCAAAGAATTCTATGAAAATAATGTCATTGGTGGATCAACAATTGCATTATCGACCGCTTTTCCACTCCGCAAAGTAATTATTGATTTGGCTTGCTCGGGGTTAGGCACCGAAGAGCTACCAACCAAGTTTTGACCTTGAGGTTTGCTTGAGGTTGAGCGGGGAACCGTCCTCTCTCTTGTTGCAATAGGCCAACCGAAGTAGTGAGCTTCCCCATTTGCGTTTTCAAATCCCCCATAGATTGGCAATGTTACTTTTTCACGGCGGTTTGTATTTGGAAGAAGGATTGCATCGAATCTTCCAAAGATTGCCTTTGGGGAGGAGGTTGGAATTGGCCTTGGCCTTGCGAGAATCCAGAAGGATTGAAACCGGGAGGCCCTTGACTTTGTTGAAAACGTGGTGGCCCTAAACTTTGCGGGGATTGCCACATTTGAGTTTGAATTGGGGGTGAGCCTTGAAATTGTTCCACTTCATTAGGTTAACTCCAATGGAGTGTCAGATGTTGCCTTAGAGCTGGATTGAAAGTATTAGGATATGGTTTAAACCGTTGAATAGCACTCACTTCTTCCGGAGACATGCTATTAAGAACATTTTTAAGAGCGGGGATGTTAAAACATTCACCGGTTGTATGCCCCGCCATCTCACATATAGCACACACCTCTTCCACCTTGATTACGGACTTGACCTCATGGGGCCCCTTTAACTCCATTTGTTCTAGCTTATGGGTAAGCTGATCCGCTCTAGTCTCAAGAGCATTGGGTCCCAACGAAAAATTTACCGGAACCACTCGGTCCTTGATTTGCCATAGCTTGCTCGCCTACATCGATGAAATTCCAAGACTGATTCTTGACAGCCAATTGCTCCAAATAATCCCATGCATCCATGGCTGTTTTATCTAGAAAATCTCCGTCGACCATTGATAGGCGTGCGTAATTCATGAATTTAAGCGCCTAAGTAGGGAAATTAGCGCGTTAGACGTGCTATTAATTCTCATTTTCCATTTAATACGTGCACATGGTTGGATTTTGTGTTTGAGCTTGATTTGCAGGAAATTGAGATGTTTTGGCGCTAATGAGAAGTATTCGGAAAGACCATGATGGAGTTAGAGCGCTAGGAAGGCTTTGGAGACTAAGTGTTGAAGTAGAACTCGAGAGGAAGTGATCAGAATCTCCGTGAGCTCTACAGGGGAATGAGTTCAGCGCTCAGAAGTGGCATAGCGTGTTGCACAAAGTGATCAGAGAGTTGGCTAGCGCTACACCCTTTTTGGTGTAGCGCTACCTAAAGGTTAAGAGAGAACAACAGCCAAAGCTAGGTCAACGGAGTCAACGCCTCAAACAAGTTCGCGAGCGCTATACCATTTGTTGTATAGCGCTACCGAGGGTGTTTAAAGGGCCTAAAACGTTGACGTTTTGGGTTAAGCCGGTTCCAATTCCGATTAATTTTAGGATTTTTATTGTTTTTAACGGGGATTAATATAAATACCTCGTTTTAAGTTAGTTTTAGGGTAGATTTTTCATTCCAGACTTTTACGTAGCAGCTTTTTCACTAACGTTGTTTTGTTTTCTCTCAGTTCTTAAGTTTTCTGCACTATTTCTTTCAATCGCTTGGATTCTGGTAACGTTTGTCGAATTTCTTCGTTAATTAAAGTTGTTCGTTATTATCCATTCTACGTGGATCTTTCTTTTATTTTTTTTTCCGTCTCTTCTGCAATAGATGATCATGTTTCGATCTAGGGTTTTATTTTCTGTTATTTCAAGCATGCGTGAGTAGTTCCCCAGGGTGCAGCCACGGGACGAAGGCGTCCTGTGACTAGTTTAATCAATGTTTTACCTCGGGTACGAATTAATTCGTTTTTCCAACAGTTTTGGGATATGAAAGAAAATCCCTTTCTAATAAACAAAACCCAGGCATCATCAGATTTTAAATGCGCATGAGAGCTGGTGACAAGTGGTGGGCATTTATTAGGAACCCCTTTTTTTCTTATTCTGAGATCAGTGAATTGAATAATTGTGTCCCGAGTAAATATTGGTTAGGCTAGTTGCAGACGCTGGGTTCCCACGGCTGTACTCTCCTTTAAATTTATAGTTAATTAAATCAATTCAGTGATTTAGGTAGTAAATCAATCAATCAAACAAAGGGTGGCTACCTAAGAGCCAGATTAAACTAAAGTTCATCACAATTGAGTCAACACCGTCCGTCCGTCTCTGTGGTTCGACTCCGGTACTTCCGGAATTATTGTGCTACATTGGTCGAGAGTCCTACGCTTGGGACGCGTTTTTAGTCTTTATTTATTAACACCCGGTCGGTCAAGCAACCATAGTGTCAATAAGTTGGTAGCTTGATTGAGAACAACCGTTCAGAAAATGGCTGATCAATAGAGGCTTTTCGAGACCATGACGTGGAATTGAAGCGAACAAATCCTTGTACCTCTCCCAGCATTTATAGAATGTTTCCCCTTCTCGCTGTTTGAAGTTCTGTATTTGTTCCTTGAGGAGCTTCGTTCTATGGGTGGGGAAAAACTTCTTGTGGAACTCGGCCTTGACACCAACCCAATCTCACAACGATTGAGGTTTAAGGGAGCTGAACCATTGTTTCGCTTTATCCTTTAGGGAGAAAGGAAATAAACTCAATCGTGCATTCTCCAAGCGCCCGACATCCGGGGTGAAAGTGTTTATGATGTCTTCAAAATCACGTATATGATCATACATGCTTTCTCGGTCCAGACCATGAAATTGTGGTATAAGATTGTGATAACCTACCTGAAATTCAAACGAGTTGGCATTAGTAATAGCAGGGAGGACTATGGGGGATTGTTGAACCGGACTTCCTGGATTCAAGATATCCCTCAAAGTCCTCACTGGTGGTGGTGGTTCACACATTCTCTTTTTAAGATGACGACCCCGCGAACGTGAAGGAGATTTTAATCTCAGACGTCTACGAACAAAAGGAGGAGATCTTCCTCTCGGGGTGCCTTGAGGTGATAATGAACGACAAAGTCTATTAGAGTTTGGACTCCGATAGAAACTAGTCATGCACTACCAACTCAACGGAGAATTAGTGAAAATTCCAACCACAAAATAAACCAAATCAACGACTATCCTACCACTTGGAGATATGTACAATAAAAGAAAATAAACAAGCTATATTTATGCTAGTTTCGTTACACCTCAAGTTGATGAGAGTATCAGGTAGAGGTTTCAGCTAGAATAAGTACAAGTTGCTTAAAGTAAAAGAAACGGAATACTTACAATGGTTTGGCGAACCTCCAAATAAGCATATAGAAGAATAATCCCCGGCAACGGCGCCAAAAATGCTTCGTCAAAACCTAACCTCTTAGAAAGGTTCATACCCTAAGCGTAGGGCTAGGTCATTGAAAGCAAAATAACTGGTAAAACCGGAATCGTTCCAACAGAAAAATCTTCTTAAGCGAATTCAAATTAGAAGTTTCGTAGAGAGTTGTGGCGTTCAAGCGGCCAACTTTGGTATTTAATTTGAATGACGATATTAAAACTTGGATTTAAACTAGATTAGAAATGGTTAAGTCAAAGGGATTGATTTACCCACGACTTAGCCATCAATTGGTTTCTTCATCTAACTCAAGAGTGGACCGAAACCGTCCGGATTCCACTAGAAGAATTAAAAGCTGAAGACTACTTATAACTTAATTCAAAGCTCTAATTCAAATTGAACTCATTTAATGCAAGTGAGAGACGAAAAAGGATCGTTCTCACGTGTAGGATTATCAAGCTCGTAGCACAAGGCGATAAACTTCATTGATCAAAGAAGCCACCAACCTCATGATTAAAACTAGACATCATGGGTTTAATTCATTCAAAACCTTGAAATTAAGCTAAAGTTTAAGAGAAACCATTTAAACCACTAAACCATAGAGTGAACCTCACTCCTTGACCAAACCTATGAACACTCATGGCAAAAAGACTAGAAAAAGAGTTAAGCATAGAAAACGTGATTCACCAATAAAACTAAAATAAACTTGATTTATAAGTAGATCCAAGCCTTAGCTACAACATTAATACTTGAGAATTAAACATACAACCATTACTTACTTGAGTTGTTAAGGAATTAAAAGCAAAAGCTTGAAGCAATAACTATGGAGCTCTTAGAACATAAAAGACTTAAAGCATAAAGATTACATAATGGCAAAATATGGCATAAAAGGCTATTTATAAGCCTTACAAATCAGCCCTACAAAGGACCAAAAGGTCCCTAAAATATCCTAAAAACATGCCTAAAGTATAAACTTTCCATAAATAGAAGGTTGAAACATTCAGCACAAAAAGCTGGTCGAAGGGCATTGGTACCGGTACCATGTTTTCATATTTGAACGATGCTTTGAAGAATAATTATCTTTAAACAAGTTGAGATGCGTGACGACATCATTGTAAGATTACATACTAGTCATGGGACAAAAGATTTGAATAAAAACCGAGGAATATCAGATAAGTTAGAAAGATGAAAAATGGACATGGTAAGAAAATATCTATGTAGTACAATTTTACTGTATCAAATACCTTGATCCATTGTGTCTTTGCGGATTAGAAATCCTCTCCACCAAAGAATACCAAGAGGTAGGATGATAACAAAGGCTATTGCAGCCACGATACCAACCACAGCAGCTGGAAATATTCCTTTTGGTGGCGGTTCGTAATCTGCATGGAAGAGGGGAAAATATGAAGATAATGAGATAATGTAAGAGGTTTTGACTTTGCACGATGGCAATCGCTATTCATCGCAAAGAAAAAGTGAGGTAGTAAGGCGTTCAGATTTCTCCCTACAACCTTCGCCTATTGGCTTTCCGACTAATTCTGCTACGCTCTCCTACGTCAACTTTTAAAAACATTATCCGACAGTCACGATCACTTGGACCGCACCTCTGTAGTCCAAACCTGAACTACAGACAAGCCAACTTCGATTTAATTATTACTATATCCATAGATACGTGAAGAAAGCAATGCATACATGGGTGCCAACTAATTTTCTTTCTGAGATACAAATTATGGGACTACTTAGTAATTGAGGAATGATACGAGCACAATTTTAAAGCTCAACTCCATACACAACTATGTAAAATCCGTTCAATGCATATTAATTTACATAAATCACAATTTTAAAGCACAACGCCGTACACAACTATGTAATACCCGTTCAGTGCATATTAATTCACATAAATCCAACGGTTCATGACACAGTTATATACAGAGGTGTGTCGGGAAGGTGTGTTCCTAAATTATTCCTAATTAAACGATTACAGGTAATGATTAGGAGAAATCCCTTGAAAGAAAACCCTGGTTTTAGATGGATCAATGTTGATGTCCACCCAAGTACCCCATGTAGCCAGCGCCTTCTCGAATGCAGCCGTCCGATCCATGTCCTTCATCACCTGATCTCCCACTTGAATATAATCCCATCTGCAAATTCAAAATACTACTACTTAATTAAGATATATAACTTTTTAATTAATCAGTGCACGTAAGTTGTAACGACTAGGAATTTTTTTAATAAATTTTTTATTTATTTATCGAAATTTCTTTTAATTACTTAATATTACTTTTAATATTCCTTTTTAATCTGCCATAATTAGATTTTAGTCATTTAAATTTCATTTCTAGATTAAAAGCCCTAAATGGCTAGTAAAGTTAGTTTCCAACAGATTAGTTTGAGGAACCAGACTACTAATTCACCTAGTTACATTTTCCTAACCCTAATTGGACCTTTTGACCATCTTTGAACCTTATGAACCTCTCCCAAACCTAATTGAACCCTTAGACCTTTAGGGGTAGTCATTATACCCCATGAATGGTCATTCAAGCCCATACCTACCATCATTATTTCATTGTCCATTGGTTAATAAATGCTAGGGGAATTATTATCCCTTGGTTATTGGACCTTTGACTTGCCCATGTGTGTATGACTTGGACAAGACAAGTCATAGTCATTATTTTGCTTCCAAAAGAAGCAAGTCTAGCCATGCATGCATGCAAACCTAGGAAACTTATAGCCTTAAGCCTAATTATTTAGGTTTTACTTTCCTAGATATATACATATATGTACTTATATATATGAATATATGTTTGTACATTGTACTAGGGAGGGAAAGAGAGAGAGAGAGAGAGAGAGAGAGAGAGAGAGAGAGAGAGAGAGAGAGAGAGAGAGAGAGAGGCCGAGAGGGAGGGAGAAGAGAGAGAGGCCGAGAGGGAGGGAGAGAGAGGGTGAGGTGTGTGCATGTGTTTGGTCACTCCCACAAGCTACCTCTAAGCCAAGCTCACACTCAAGCCTAATGACTATGTGACAACCCATTCCTAGACTATTTCAAGCACACTACCTAGCCTTTAATCATCCTAAACCTAGCTCTCATTACCCTAAGATTTGACTACAACCTAGACCTAGGATTGACTAAACATGGAAGACTAGCCATTAGACTTGTAAGTCTTGTAACCTAGCTTATAATTACCTAGATTTACCCTGGAAAACCTAAGATCCTACTTGATTTTATAGCCTTATGCCTAAAGATTGGATTTGACAATACTTGGCATGCTTTCAAGCATGATATGACAAGACCATGAAACAAATCAATGGGAGAAAGAAGAGAGAGAGAGGGCCAGCCAAATGGGGGAGGAGAGGGAGCCCAAATTTTGCTATAAATAGGACCCCATACTCACCATTCAACTCACACCTTCATCCTCCAACTTCTCTCTCTAAGAAAACTTGTGTTCTTACTTGTTCTTGCTTAATTCTTCCTTGTTCTTGAAGTTCTTCTTGAAGTTTTTCAAGAAACTCATCCTAAAACCACCCTTCGATCCATAGAGTTGAGTAGTTTTAGTCACAAAATAGTTTCGAGAGAAACCTTTCTCTTTCGAAGCTACCGGAAGCCAACAGTAGGAAGTTACTCCGCCCGACGTACACATTCTCTCCATAGTCGCCACTACCGCCAAGAAAAAAGGTAGAGTCCCTTGTGCACTATCCCAAAGTATAAGTATATCGTATGTTGAAATGAAAGTAGATTTTTCCTTACTCATTAATCCTAAACATAGAAAATTTGTATGATCATGCAGAGTCCCATATACGCTATCTCTAAATATACGTAGAGTCCCTTGTCCACTAAACTCCAAGTATAATGTAGAACCGTATGTTGGAAGTATAAGTAGATTCTCCGTATATAAGGTTATCTATTGCCTAAAAATGTTGAAATGCATGATAGTTAATAACTTATTTTCGCTAATGGAAGTATGAGCATGTTGGAATAATCAATTTTTACTCTAATAAACATGTGTTGTTTTGAATTTTCCACAAAGGAAGAAAGAACGATTTTCGAAAGATAAGACTTTATCGTTGATAGAAGTATTCGTATTTTGATCTTTAGATGGTTATGAGCATGTATTATGAGTTGCTTGCATTACTTGTCTTGTTGTAAAGCATAAATGATTATCACTCCAAGGGCGTCCGTACATGTGGCGTTATGCTTTTAAAGTTGTATTTGAGCATGATTAGTAATATAGAGTTGGATGATCTTGCTAGTTTAGTTTCAAGATTACAATGAATGATTTATGATTTCGTATGTGAAATATCCTACCGCGGAGTCGTTGTATGAAAACGAGACACGAAAATCGAGAAAGTGGAAACATGACGCCTAAGGTGTGGTTAATGAAAAGGCGTGTTTTGGAAAGGTGAAATATTTTGGAAATCACAATGTGACCGAACGTGGTAGCCCATTATGTGGTGTGTGTTTTGTGTGCCAATGGGAACCCGGTACGACGGAACCATTGTGAGGATACTCAGAAGACCGGAACAGCGGATCGAACCGAGGTTGGGTGTGTGGCTTAGTTATCTGCGGAGAGGAGCCAATGCTAAGTGTGCCAATGGAAACTCGGTGCGGCGGAACCATTGTGAGGATACTCGGGAGACCGGAACGACGGAACTGAGGTTGGGTGTGTTAAAATGACGATTTTGAAAATATTGATTGGATTAATGAAAGTTAAACCAGTGACACGGTCTACGAGGAATCGCGTAGGAGAAACTCGAAAAATCATGGACACCAACGTTAGTTGAATAGTGAATGCGGATGTGTCATTGTTGACTGTTTTGTCAAATATGCATGAACTATGTAAAAATCATTGAATTTGTGATCATTTGTTCATAAGTTAAGGGTTAGTAGGTATAGGTTACTCTATTGAGCTTTTGTAGCTTACGGTATTACCTTTTGGTGACCTTGACATATTATATTGGTGGCGACACTGGTATAATGTGTCAGATCTTATAGACGAACAAGGTGAACTCTACACCTTGGAAGCTTTTGGAACCGAGGAGCTGGCCAGAATGGAAGAAGAGGCGGAGTAGTAGATAGGAACCCTAGTTTACCCCTCCTTTTGTTGAATAAAAGTACTCTTTGAGAATTATGCTGTAATATTAAGCCAGACTCAATTTAATTTTCAATAAAATTATCCATTTAACGTTCCCAAAAT
Source organism: Rhododendron vialii (assembly GCF_030253575.1). Classification (NCBI taxonomy): domain Eukaryota; kingdom Viridiplantae; phylum Streptophyta; class Magnoliopsida; order Ericales; family Ericaceae; genus Rhododendron; species Rhododendron vialii. The sequence goes on from NC_080560.1 coordinate 5,407,412, forward strand.
TTAGGACGTTCCATAAATACTAATATTTAAGGAGCAAATTAAAGGGTTGAGATGGAGAAGTTTTGACTGACGGTTGGTGGTCTCCTCTGTAACCCCACCAGTGCCACGTATTGAATATCAGCATGTCCATCCCTCTCCAATTCTTGCCATCTTCAATCGAGTCGAGCGTCAAGATTCGGCCCTTGCTTTCCTTTTGTGATATCTACCAAGTACACATTGCGATCAAGCATCATTTTAACTTCGTATTCCTGTATCACCAAATGATTTGGTTATGTTTTTTTTTTTTTTTTTTCTTTTGATCATGGGCAATGATTTGACTGTGTTTTGATTTTAGTTTTGTTGTGTTGTTTGCTGGTCCTCTTGTTTTAAATTGTTAACATCCGAGATCACCACCGGAGAAGCAAGAATTTTGCAAACGAGAGAAAATGTTACTCCTACTTCCGTCCGTGTATGCTTTTTTGGGTAAATGCATCCGTGTATGTTAGTTCACTTTTACTATCCCATACGTCTTGAAAAATTGTATGTGTCTTTCCATACGAATCTCTAAAAATATGAAATATGAATCTTATTTGATAGATATCAATTAAATTTGTTATGCGAGATTTTTAAAATTTTGAAACCCATTATAAATTGAAAAGATATAGACAATTTAAAATATGACATGAATACCGAAAATGAACCAACAAACACGGACAGATGGAGTATAAAAATTTCACAGCTCAGAAGGACTGTTGTGAGAACTACATACTAGCAGTAGTATATATATTTTAGAAGGACAAGTGGCTCCTGCCCGTGTCCGTGGGCCGGTCAATGCCACCATTATGACAATAATCAGGGGCATGTTTGGGAGCTAATTTTTATTTTGAGTTTCTGATTTAAGATTGTATTAATTTTTTAGATTATGAGTGGAATTTGTAAAAGTGTTCAGATATATATGCAAAATATTAGACGAAAGTATAGTAAGAACAAGAAGTCTAATTGCACAGATAACGCATGGATTATTCGCTGGGCCCCACCCCGGGTCCCGTAAGGACGATTTGAGTTACTCATTTTTCTTAAATTGTCGTTGAATGCATTTCTGTAAAAAAATCATCTCAATCGGATATTGAAAACGGCTTTTTCAAAATTCGTATGGCGAAACTAGGGGTGGCAAATTGAACCCAAACCCATTAACAGATCCAAATCCATCAACTAAAAAATAGACCCAACCCAACCCATTTATTAGTTGGGTAAGAATGGGTTCAAACCCAGCTAACCCATTATTAGTTGGGTCATAATTGGGCATCAATTGGGTTAACTTAAATGACCCAATGAGCAATAAAAGTAACCCACCAAATTCTGTCTCTTTTGCAATTGGGAAGCCCAATAAATCCAAACCACCCCGCTCAGATCTAGTACGGCCCCTTCCCCCTCTCTCTCTCTCTCTCCCCCCACCCCACCTCATCCCACCCAGGAGCATGGCCTTCTCTCTCTTTTTTATTCAATTATTTTGTGCTAAATTACACGCGTCCAAAAATATTTTGAATGGTCCGAATTAAAAATCAATTGTGACCGGTAACAATTATTTTGATCAGTCAAAATTGAAAACACATCTCATCCATTAATTGCGCGAATGGACCTGTGAAATTGTGCTCCGCCGTGAATAAATTTCTCTCATGGTAGTCCCGCAAAGGGTTTGAATTAAAAAATTGACTTATTTTTTTGTCCTTATTCAAATTTTTTTTGCATTTTTTTTGTTTTGTGTCAAACTTTTGTGACTTATTAATTTGTTTTGATGAGAGGAATCGGAAAAGTAAAAAAATTTGATCGAAACTTATAATTTTTTGAATAAAGAAAAAAAAATATTTATTCTCGTCTTTTTGAAAAAATTTATGAGTTTCAATCATAATTTTTTTTTACTTTTCTAATTTTTCGATCATAATTTTTAGTATATATGTAATTGGGTTAATGGGAGGGTCGGATTTGCTTTAAAATAAATGGGTTGGGTTGGGTTGGGTATGGGTAATTAGACTCATAGTTAATGGGTCTAAATGGGTCAATGACCCATTAAAGACCCAACCCACTAACAATTTACCCAATTTAACCCAAACCCGCTCGTTTGCCACCCCTAAGTGAAACTAACTAGTTCGCCTTATGAATTTTAACAAAATCCTTACCGATAGCATTTTGAAATGATTTTTTTTTTTTTACATGAATGCTTGAAAAAATATTTTAAAAAACATGAGCAGTTTCGATCGTCCTTCCAAGACCCTTGATGGACCCAACAAAAAGTGTTTGTATTATATGTATTTAATTCATCTGTGCGGCTAGCACAATTCTAATAAGAATCCAAAAATTTCATCTGAGGGCGACTTTTGAAGTTGCCGTTCTCTAATTCGCTCGTGATTTGGGAAAATGACGGCCAATGACGTATTTTGATAATTAATATTCGTTAAGAACATGCTGAGAATATTTTTTAATGCTGAAAATATCCTTGACGGATATTAATTATCAAAACACACATCCTGGGTCATCATTTTCCCAATTGATTTTAAAAGCAACCATGCTCTAGGAGTACCGTCACGTTGTGTTCCAGGAGTATCTACCACCGCACATTCAGGTGGGGTCCACTTAGTCTTGAGCTCCACATGAATGCGTGGTGACAAAAACCCTTGGCACACTGCGTGCGGGTACTCTAAGGCTCCGTTCCGAAAACCTTCTTAAAAAATAAGTACTTATTTTGCCACTTCTCATTCAAAAATAAGAAAGGTCATTTCACAAAATCCAAATAAAAAGTTTTTTTCACATTTTCAAACTCAAAAATCATGTAAATGAAAAAAAAAATCAAATTTTTTTGCACCGTATTAAAGATCTCAATGAGATCTATCAAACAAGATCCATAGTGATAAGAAAATTATTTGCGTAAACACATGATTTTTGAGCTTGAAGTTGCCTTATACAAAAAATAAGACTGTTGCTATGATAATGGGCGCCGGCGGAGGGAAATCGTACCGGCGGCTGCGCCGGGCTGTCTCCGGCCACCGGACGGCCGATCCGAGCCGTCCAAAAATTCTATAAAAAAAAACCGAGGGGGCCCTCATGGGAATCAACGGCATCCGAGGTGTGTAGAGTGCTTGATCCGAGTACCCATTTTCCGTGTATATGTGATGATCATATATACATGGAAAAGGAGTGCTCGGATCAAGCACTTTACACACCTCGGATGCCGTTGATTCCCGCGATGGCCCCCTCGATTTTTTTTTTTGAATTTTTGGACGGCTCGGATCGGCTGTCCGGTGGCCGGAGATGGCCCCGCACGGCCGCTGATACGATTTCCCTCTCCGGCGCCCATTGGTTCCTATATAAATTCTGAAAAATAAGCACCTCCTTCTTATTTTTTGGGGAACAAGCCTTCTTATTCAACAAAAAATAAATTCTTATTTGGGTTGTGGAACACAGCCTAAGTAGTAATAATTTTGCTTATGTCAAGAGAGTTTGAAGGGTTACTCGCGCGACCATACCTTGATTGTGAAAGTGGCCGATCATACCAGATCTCTTTAGAGTGTATTTTGCATTGTAGTGCAAGCATGTCAAGGACTGCCATTGGTCTCGAACCAAGGAATCCCCTACAAACATGATTTTCTTCCCTTTGAATTTCTTCAAGAACCCAACTCCATCAAATCTACAATATCCAAATTATTTCACCCCATAATCTATAAAAAAAAAATGCACAAATCCAGTATAAAGACATAAAAATGCACGCGTGCGTGCGCGCGCGCGCGCGCACACACACACACACACACACACACATATATATATATATATATATATATATATATATATATATATACACAGAAATTTTTCAAGTCCGGAATCCCTGATTTTGTTACGGTCCGCACCTCGTTGTTAATTCCCACTCAAATTTTGATAATTCGAACCATTCAGTGTGTTTAAAACGTGTTTTTAAGGGTACTCACGAGAAATCGATAAAAAATATGACCGGAAAGGGCTTGATCTAAGCAGTTTTTAGATCATCAAAATTTATCGGAAAAGTGATTTTTCGCATGAGATCTAGACCGTAAGAAAAATCAGGGATCTCTGACTTGAAGAAGACTGAAATATATATACGTATATATGTACATAATTAAGTGGTTAAAATAAGGAGGAAGATGTAATTTTAAGATGTGGATTCTAAACTTACATGCACTCTATAAAAAAAGGCAAACCCAATGCCCGAGGCTACAACCTTAACCCTGCAAGTAGAGAGGCAGTTTCCGCGACTCAAACCCGTGACCCCTAAGTCATAATTGAGCAATTTTACCGTTGCGCCAAGCCCGCCATTCAAGCACTCTATTTAACATGCGAAAATAAAAGTTGTAGGTTCACATGCAATTAATACTACTTTGACTGCAAAGCGTTTCAACGATTCATTAATTTTAACTAAAAGTAAAAAGTTTTGGGGCATCGATCCTTTTTTCTTTTTCTTTTTATATAATTGGGTGTATTAAGCTTAATCTCACCTCTATTGGCTCCCTTTGACCTATTTCATGGTTAATACGATTATTAGGCCTAATTACGTAAATAGTCCCCTTTATCTATCACTCCGTTGATACGACATTTAGACCTGATCACACACATACGATATTTAGGCCATGGTGTGTGTCATGACTACTTCGAAGGAAAAAAATTGATCCGATTACCGGGATCACATTATTCATCGTACTTGTTTTAAAACAAGGGATGATGCTTACCCAAAAAATGCATCATCCAGATTAAAACCACTCCTAGCTAAAAAAAAATTTATCTAAACATAAGAACATAAGTAAATAAGTACTAAATAACTTTTGATGTCACGATGAATAAATAATGGTATGGTGTGCCGAAACGAGTACCTTTCTAAATTGCATCCAGTGGGCTGCCACCTGTATTGGAGATAGTCGCGATCGGACCGTCCATTTTTCTGGCAATCGAATTCTTTCTCGATGAAGGGACACGTGGTGGAATTGTAGAGAGCGTACGATGTGTCCCTCACCCAACTCCCCTGGAACAAGTCACATTCCCCTAAACACTTGTGCACATTTGCTAGCTCAATAGCAATAATATTGAGCAGCAGCACAGCCAAATTGCAACGAACCCACAAACCAGTTAGAGAGAGAGAAGGTTCTTCAAATAAAATTCCTCTCTTTACATATATTAGAGAGAGAGAGAGAGAGAGAGAGAGAGATGGGTAAGAGATTAATTGGCCTTGTGAACTGTTACCTTTGTAGTAACAAAAAGGAATAAAACTGTTGGGTTGTGAAATCTTGTAGCAGGGTTTATATTGTATAAAAATTTGTTTAGGGTCCACTATAACATGTTTGTAACATATTAAGTCCACTTCTTAAATTTGTAATTCACTTGGTTCAGTTTGTAACCCACTAGGTCCACTACAAGGGTCTTGTTTGACTTAGACAAAATATATATTTTTTTATTCTTTTTTATTTTTGGTGTTGCCAAACTGGACTCTTGTCAAGCCAAAAAGGAATTAATACAAGACAAAAATGCCCTTGCTGGCTTTTTTTTTGCTTGTTTGTTTATTTATTTTTTTTCATTTTTTAGAATTTTGACAGCTCTCTGTCTACATTCCATATCTCACCCGATCTGCCGTTACACAGATAACATTATATATTCAAGTCTGTTAGGCTGCTGTGCAGACCAATTTATATAAGGTTATCTATGGTTATGGTTTATTATTCATTTATAGGGTTATATGGTTATAACGAGTAAGAAACAATATGGTTATATAGTTATATATTTAGATCATATATAACGTTATATGTTTTCCTTTTAAAGGTTGCTTATTACACATGCTGACATTTAACTAAGTATATAGCGACAGATTGGTACATATATGATTATATGTGCAATTCGCTGTTATGAATATTATACAATGAAGTACCAAGCCGTAACACGCCATCAATTTCAATATATCCAAAATATACCATATCATACAAAATGTACCACCTAAGTCAGTAGGCAAGTCAAAACTTGTTCAAAATGTGATATCATTAATGTTCGGACCATCGAAGATAAAATTTGTTCAAACCCCCACAAAAAATAAAATAAATAAAATAAAATTGTCCCAATGACGCCATCTCAGTCCTTCTCTATCACCATCTTATCATTTCATCTGTGTTGGAGGGTCTATCCTTGCTATTGGCCGAGTATTATATGCTTGTTCCACAGGTACAAACTTTTTACGTTTTTGATTTGGTTTTGTCATTCCTGCAAAGATATACAGAATTAAATAGATGCAAACATATATAGCTAAACACTGGCATGGTAATAAAGTAGATTTAAGAATCATATATAACCTAAACACTTGCATTCAAATACAACCGTATATGTTACCATAACCATATATAACAGTAGACAACCTATATGAATTGGTCCGCGCAGTGGCCTAACAAACCAGAATATATAACTTTATATGTTACCAAACAACAGCTAAACAAATGTACAAAAAACAAAACTATTCTTGCATTGTAATAAACTAGATTCAAGAATCATGTATAACCTAAACACTAGCATTCAAATATAGCTGTATATGTTACCATAACCATATATAACAGTAGACAGCCTTATATGAATTGATCCACGCAGCGGGCCTAATAGATCTGAGCATATAACCATATATGTTACCCAACAACAACTAAACAAAAGTACAAAAAACATTCTAAAGCTAGCAAAAAAATAGTTTCAGTGCAATTGGACTACCATTACTGAAATAGGAAGTCATTAATAAAGCACTTAAAATATGGTTATATGTAGAAATAAAACTAATAAATTTATACATGAAAACTAATAAAACTGCTAAACTTACGTTATTGAATTGGTCCGCGCAGCGGCGTAATAGACCATAATATATAAACATATAATCATATTAAAGCAGTCTATATGTAACCATATGAAGATATGAAAAAGGGTACAGAATTGAATATATAATCGTATGTGTCTCATATACAGAGCATATACCATATTTTTTTTATAATATGGTTATATGTACAAATAAAACTACTAAATTTACGTTATTAAATTGGTCCACGCAGTGGCTTATAGACCTGAATATATAACCATATATATTCAAAAAATAAAATGACAACCGAACAAAATGACAAAATATCATACATCTTCACAGAACAAAATGACATGCATAAACAAACAAAAGGAGAATATATAACGTCATATAATGTTACTCAATACAATGTTATATGTTTACATCTGAACTCATACACACACACACACACACACACACACACACACTTTACTTCCAATGAGGGATCCCGCACGGCCTTACCGGCAAAAAAAAATGATCGAAAAGGGCTTGATCCGAGCAATTTTTTACTGAACGGGGTCGTGCGGGATCCCTAAGGTGAAGTGGACTGATATATATATATATATATATATATATATATATATATATATATATATATATATATATATATATATATATATATGTATTATGTATGAGTACAGATACTCACATATAACCAAATATGTCACTCAAGAACAGAACAAAATGACAATCGAACATAATGACATATGTCAACATAACCATATATGTCATAGTTTCACATTTAAAATCATTTTGGACGGCATTGGCATCTTTGTACAAGGCGTGGGTATGCTAACCAGCAACTTCCAAAAAAAGAGTACATATAATGTTAGTGTTATATGTAGTCTTTTTTTTGAATTCCACAGGACAGATGGTCACATAAAATCATATATGTCACTAAAACACATAAATTTCATCAAATATTATGATGGTTCCACTGTTAGGGGTGGAGACAACCTTTAGCAGTGGTTTAACTCGGGGCTGTGGGAGCGGAGGCCCCTTGCACCCCGAACTGCAGCAAAAATAATACTTTCAAGAACTTGGGGTGTAATTTCAGCCATAGAACACAACCTATACAATTATATTTTAGTCAGTTTGTAATTAGGGTTATATGTTAAAGAATCAAATGTAAACATATATCATCTTATGTTCTTCCACTGTAATGAAAAATATTTCAGAAGATCATGTATAATATTATATGATTCCATAAGTTCATCCAAAACCCTGACCAAACCAGATCTGCACAAATAGTAACAAATAACCGAATATTTTCAACCCTAAACTAAATTCGACATATCTGTTTGTGTTGAATACAACGGCGATGGTTGGAATGAAGTCGACGGTGGAAAATGAAGGCGATCTCGGGGAGATTTGTGCAGATCACGTTTGGTGACGGTGGGAAAGGACGACGATGGAGGGCGGCGTGAACAACGCCAAGAATGGTGATGCCGTGGACGACGAGACGTGAACGGCGACGACATGTACAGCGATGGAAGTGGACTTGCGGCGACTATTGGATCCACGATCGTCGACGATAGAAGGGAACTCAGCCATGGTGGTAGAGGCCATGGATGGCGATGAAGGGCGACACCGAGGAGGAGGAGGAGTGCACCGGCGAGAAGTTTAAAGAGAGAGAGAGAGAGAGAGAGAGAGAGAGAGAGAGAGAAAGAGAGAGAGAGAGAGAGAGAGAGAGAGAGAGAGAGAGAGAGAGAGAGGCTAATCCAGATCTGAAAATATTTTTAGGGTTTCTTTCTTTATGAGTGATTATATAGTATATATGAGTGTTTTTGTCATAGGAATTGTGTTATTAAACTAGTGGACTAGAGGGGTTATGAAGTTTAGAAGTAGACTAGATGGGTTTGGAAAGTGTTATAGTGAACTTGTGGAAAATTCTCCCTATATTGTACTTCTTCTGATCGATATCGGAGAGATTATGAAGTTTGCAAATTGGATGGGCATGTGCAATAGGAGACACCGGGACGATACATGTATGTAGTGTGTAATCCGAACCGTCCATCTCTAACAAATTGTGCACTACAGGGTCCTTCGGCCCCGGTTCCATGCAGTAGAGTCTCCCGGCTCCGATTCCATGAAATAGAGTCTCCCGGTCCCGGTTCCATGCAGTAGGTGGGACCGATCCCGGTAAAGAGTCCGTTGGATGCATGGAATACATTATAGTAGGTGTTTTCGGAACATTTAAGGGGAAATTAATAAAAAATTAAATGGAGTAACACTTACGACAGAAAATTAAGTTCAAGGTGCATTCATGAGTTGTATGTAGCATTATTTTTACTGCTACATCGAACAGTTTTACCTCCTACTATCATAAATGCCGAATGTACATAGCGAAAGATTATGAAAATAAAGTGTCCCCATCAAGAGTGCCAACATGATAGTCCAAAATGTTCATTAGCCTCATAGAAAAGAATATCCGAGCAAAAAATCGAATTTTTCGTCCCTTTTTGAAATTCTTTCTACGGGAGCCAACGAAACGAAAAACTCTAACCACAAAGGCTCAGGATGAGCATACAATGGCCAAGTCTATCGGAAGATGCTACGGTATCCCCCTCTTGTCTGGGGGATACCCGACAAAAAGGGCATAACCCAAACACAAATGGCATAACACATTACGTCATTTTTAAAAAATGGCATAACAACTCACACAAATGGGCATAACACTTCGGTATCCCCTAGATAAGGTTACTATTCATTTGTTACGGTGTCCCCCCAAATGACATAACAACTCATACAAATGGGCATAACCATTCTCACACAGATGCCTAACAGGAGAACACCGTAAGAGGAGACAAATGGGGATACCCAAGTCATTCCCAAGTCTAGAAATCTGCAACTTGAAAGTTGTACCGTCAATGTAATTAGTCTATAATAATAGTTATGATCTCTGTCATATCCATGATGTAAATATAGCACATATTATTACAGGCTCAACTCTAAAAGGACCAAGAAAGTGCAACCAAGAATTTGCAATTTCGGTTCATTTAAGCTCAATCACTAATGCAAGAGAAAAAACTTGTGCAATTTTGCAGAAGCATTGTGCATTCATGTTTTTCGCTTTGCTTTTACAATTTGATCGCTCGGTTTTTGGCTTTTTGAGATATATCAATAAAGCATAAAGAACGTTGCTACACAAGTATTTGTGCAATTTTGCAGAAGCATAGTGCATTCAGAAGCTGTAATGATATCCCCTCAAAAAGCTTAAAACCGATCGATCAAATTGTGAAAGGAAAACGAAAACATGAAGACCAATAATGTCATCCGGCACTTATCTAATATACCGGTTTTCCGAAACTTTGGAGTCCCAGTTTAAGGGGTAGAGATCACCAGCAGACGTAGAAGAAGCAGTGTAGGGGTAGAGATCACCAGCAGAAGCAGAAGAAGCAGTGTACGGTCCGTCAGTCGACACAATCTGAATTTGGCCTTCACTTGTATCAGTCTCGAGGCTTTTTTGAAGCTCAATCATCATTCCCTTTAGCTTCATCTGCTCATTGGAGGCATCCAGATTTGGAACTGATGATGTCTCGGGGACGGTTCTGCCTTCGAGCATGTTGACAACTGCAGACATTGCAGGCCTAACTGCTGGTGACACGTTGGTGCACAGAAGAGCTACATTTATCATCCCTGTGACCTCTATTTTGTTGAAGTCTGAACCCAACTTAGGATCCACCAGCTCCATCAAATCCCCTTTCTGCTTCAAGACAAGTGCCTACGGAGAAACACTCGTTATGTTAGAACTCAAGTCCCTGATATGCATGGGTTTTGATTTGAAGAAGATTTGTTTTAATGGAGATCGAAGACATGATAGAGGTGACTATCAATAAAGAAAACATAGGCATTACTGCTACTAAGCACAGACAGCATGTGCCTTATCTCTTTCCTTTTTGAAAAAGAATTTCCTTGACACAACTCAGACGCAAAATGCTGTTGATTATATATTTGTACACTCGTAACTGAGTTCTAAACATTTTTTGTGGTTAGTTGATGAGGTTAATTAGCACGTTAGTCTTCTTTACTGCATTGTGATGTTAATGAGTTGCTCTAGTGTCTTGAATCATGTATCATAACATTTTTCCTTTTATGTTCAATGAGTATGATTTTTACTACTTTTGGTGGTTTATGCATGTTCGATTTATTTATATACATAATACAAGTACCACCACTGTTCACATGAGGGATCCCGCAATTTCTTACGGTGCGGGACTCCCCCTTCCCGATTGAATTTCGATGATCCGAGCCGCTTAATGTGTGCAGAACGTGATTTTAAGGGTACTCGCGAGAAATCAGCAAAAAAAATGACCGGGAAGGGCTTCATCTGAGCAATTTTTTTTGAACCGTTCAATGAAACTGCTCGGATGAAGCACTTCCTGGTCATTTTTTTTGGTTGATTTCTCGTAGGGACCCTTAAAATCACGTTCTGATCACTTTGAGCGGCTCGGATTATCGAAATTCAATCGGGAAGGGGAGTCCTGCATTTTAATAAAATGCGAGATCCCTCACCGGAACCTGACTGTACAAGTACAGCAACAAATGTGTAATGTATGTGTTGCAATATTCTTATTCTTGTCCGAACCTCCTCCTTTTTCCTTTATTTTTTTAGAAATACCCTGGCTTCTGCCCATATCGATGTCATGTCACTGTGCTCCCTACCGGCATGTATATGTCCCATGTCCGGGTACGTGCCTTGAAGCATCAATATAACTTTTTTGTTCACATGCCAACTTGTTTAAGAAGGTTTCAAGTTTTGTGATTTGATAAGAGGTATATACCCTTTCTCTCAAAATAGAGCACGACAATGTGTAAAGAAGTACAACATCTCATGTTCCACCCATTTTGATATTTGTATCAGTCTAATGATAGAATCCAAATTTGTATCATCATGGTTGATATATTGTCAAAAGATGTTGTAACAAAAAATGCAATATTAGAAAGAGAGTATTCAACATACCCAATCAAGAAGATATAAACAATACTCCTTTGTCCTGTAACTAGTGTTGCTTCTCCCACTGACAATCTCCAATGCGACTATTCCAAAGCTATAAACGTCTTCTTTGTCAGTCAAGTAACCACGCATTGCATACTCAGGTGCCATATATCCGCTGCATGTAAACAATTGTCACATACAAGTTTCCTATTATTGAATTGATTGGTATACATTGTTGCACGTATTTCCTAACAGCTTAAGCGGTAACTTAAGATGGTATCACAGCTCTAGTACGGATGTTTTGCATCTCCACGTGCAAGACAGGATTGCACGTGAGAGAGGGTGTGAGAATAGCTTGATATACATTGTTGATCCCATTTCCTAATAGCTTAAGCTTTTGAGACAATTAGTAACTTAACAGCTATATGCATGATATATGGTCCTGTAATGCTATTTATAGGGGGGAACATCATAAAACCACAGCTTTATCTCATAAGAGGGTAACTGTGTTTATGGTCAATGTACCTACGAACTATTATAACTAAAAGGGCTACCCAGTGCACGAGACTCCTACTACTGCATGGTTTAGGGAAGGGTTGGATGTACAAAACTTTCTCGCAAGTAGAGAGGCTATTTCAGGGACTCGGATATGATCTTTTATAATTGGAAAAAGAGAGAGAAAAAAATATTCACTGGCAACAAAAACTATAAAGTATGAAAACAAGGGTGAAAACATAATAACAACAATATATCATGGACTGAATGAAGCATGGGGACTCACTAGGTTCCAGCAATTCTGGTGCTAATGTGGGTATCATCCTCTTCATCAAGTTTGGCGAGACCAAAATCAGAAATCTTTGGGTTAAGATTTTTATCAAGTAGCACATTAGTGGCCTTGATATCTCTGTGGACAATCTTAATTCTTGATTCTTCATGGAGATAAGCCAATCCTCTAGCTATGCCAATGCAGATCTTGTACCTTGTCGGCCAATCCAATTGCAACTGGCATTCTTCTAGGCCTTTAAATCACCAAATGAACAAGCATATAGACATACGAGTCAACTAAAAGCGGGAAATTTTGGGGGAGTTTCCATTCCAATGTTTTAAGGGGCCTTAAAAGTTGGACGCCTAGAAATGAACTGACGAAAGGTTATGGAACGAGTATTACATTCTAATTATGTACATGCATGGATGCTATATCATTGAAAACAATTGAATAAAGATTTAGAGTTTACCAAATAAAGCACGTGCAAGACTATTGTTCTCCATGTATTCATATACCAGCAATAATTGATTTTCCTCGATACAACATCCATACAGCTTTACAAGATGAGGGTGTTGCAGAGCAGAAATCATTCCTATTTCATTCACAAACTCTCGATTTCCTTGCTTTGACTTGGAAGAAAGCTGCTTTACAGCAATTACAGTGCCATCTAATAGAAGTCCCTACGGTTCAAGGTTTTTTCACATTAGACAGGATTCATTACGATACTTAGATGTGACGATGAAGCATGGGAGAGTAGTTTGTGAGTACATTCTGTGGCATACCTTGTATACTGAACCAAAACCGCCTTCTCCGATCTTATTAGCTTCATCAAAATTATTTGTGGCAGCTTTGATTTGCCTCAAGGTAAATGAACCAGTCTGCAAGTCTAGACCCTTCAAATCTGTTAAACACGCCAAGTAAGTTAAGCAGAATTCATTAAGAATAAAATGACAAGCCATAATCCTAATATTTGAGTGCAGTGAAATGTTGAATGTTTTGATATCTAAACGATGCTTTGAAGAATAATTATCTTTAAACAAGTTGAGATGCATGAACACATCATTCTAAGATTACATACTATTCAAGGGACAAAAGATTTGAATAAAAATCGAGAAATTTCAGATAAGTCAAAAAGATGAAAATTGGACATGGTAAGAAAATATCTACTACAATTTTATTGTATTAAATACCTTGATCCATTGTGTCTTTGCGGATTAGAAATCCTCTCCACCAAAGAATACCAAGAAGCAGGATGATTACAAAGGCTACTGCAGCCACAATACCAACCACAACGCCTGCAGATTTTCCTGTTGGTGGCGGTTCATAATCTGCATGAGGAGGGAAAAAATGAAGACAAAGGAGATAATGTAGGACTTTACACAATGGCAATTGCTATTTGCTGCAAAAAAGTGAGGTAGTAAGGCTTTCAGATTTCTCCCTACAACCTCTCCCAGACCCTATAGGTGCTAATATGATATTGTTAAGGTGATAAACAGTTTAATGAGCACAAATTTACTACTACCGATAATAAGTTCAGTTCCAGGAGATATGAGTTACTTCACACATGCACCATTAACATGTTCCTATGCTTTTCGAAAGACATATGAAACCTTTTAGCCAGCAATCTGTTAACATTAAGTTGCGTTTATTCTATCGTAATGTATACATCAATAGGCAGGAATGTGTAATCAATTTAATCATGTGTCTGCTAATGAGATGCCTTGAAAGTTGAAACCAAGGTACCCAAATTAACACCTAATTTTGAGTTGTTTGGTTAAACATTCCAATGAAACAGTATCAGCCAAAGGATAAAAGCATATCCATTTGTCGAACGAATGTGAAAAGATATCTATTTGTGTCATGGTTAGTTATCTACTTCTACCATAGTTTTAAATCACGGTATCGGTCGCCGTCGCGGTATCGGTATATCGGTATCAGGACATATCGGTGATACGTCGCGGGAATCGGGTGTCGCGGTCGTGAATTTTTAAAAATCATCAGCAACATGTATAAAACTTGAAAAATATACTTTTGCCCCAAACATTGGCTTAAATTATCACATTTTAATTAATTTAAGACATGTAATAGCCCATTCTCTTCATGTGAAATATCCGATAATTTATCAAAACCCGCAAGTCAATAAGATTTTACAAATATGAGAAAAATGCAACATTATAAGTTTCGATATAATTGACATAAATAGCAAAAATAAGATAAAGACATTAAAATAAACATTGAAGTTTCAATAAGAAATTTTTTTTTTTCCGAACCGATACGTACCGGCCATACCGGTCCAAAAATCGGTTATATACCGATACGTATCGGGAACCGGCCGATTCGCCTGTGAATTTCAGTCTCACCGATATATCGGCCCATATCCGAACCGGAAGTCCAAAATACCGGTACGAACCGGCCGATATGTACCGTATCGGCCGATATTTAAAACTATGACTTCTACAGCCTAGCTATGAAAATGAGATCTCCATTATGTACATGGAAATTCATAGTGAAACACGAGTAATTACCAACTGCTGACAATTTTACCCTTGACTAGACTTCATCTCTTAACATCCCAAGGTTTTGGAAAGAATAGAGCAAAAAGGTCAAGGGAACATTTCATACGATATTATGAATAATTCCACATGGTTCCCCATAAGTCCGACATGAAAAAGACTTACTTTCCTTAATTCATCTCCTTAATGTCAACAACCGAGTAGCACATCTAAAAATTGTGAATACATTTTCTGTCCCAAACATTATCCCAAGAAATCACAAAGAAACTTGAAGTCCAAAGGAGTTATATTTAGCTTACCAGGGTTGTCCACAGAAATAGCTGAAATGAGAGGACCATAAACTCCTCTAACGGGGAGACCGATTGTTCCTTTTCCGGCCCAATACAAGCGGATCTCCAGTGTACCATTAGTCACAACTTCAGTATATATTTTTTTGATTTCCTTACCAATGCCTCCTGCTTCATCCTCAATGTTAAAATCCTTTTGCACCAGCTTTCCCTACAAAAATTTTCTTATGAGGTCATTTATTGATTTGTTAAGCTTTCTTGATTTTTAAAAACTATTGAATTCGCATCCATGTAGAGCCGAGAGGTGAAACACTCAATATGTACCTCAGTTTTAGTCCTCTATTCCATTTTGGATTGTCCCAAAACATATTCCTTCTTACCATCTCACAGAACCTTTATTTATCTATTTCCAAAACTAACCTTCATAAGTGATGATAAAAGTATTGACAAATGAGAGTAAAAGGGATTTGCTGAATCAATGCTACGAAATTTGAATTCAATTACACTAATCACATGCTCCCTCAAAAAGTTGCATCTCACAAAAGGGACTAGCAGAATGGGATAGAGGGAGTACTAAATTGCCTGCAAATTTAATCTTCTCCTAAAAATTCACATAATTAGAATGAACCTTTTGGGTTCCGAAAGCATGATTCGACTTTGATTTGCTGCTTTGCTAAGTCAACCAAGGGCCCCGGGGGGGGGGGGGGGGGGGGGTGGACATTACGATAATTGGTGATATAAAATCCTAGGATATATTATGTACTATACGCAGCCAATGTAACTAGTACATACATTCATTCGAAAAATAGTGAAAACTGGTGAGCTGTAGATGTACCCAATTTCCCCATGGGAGAACCACGTGAAATTTCTGCATCACACTTTTATGTTATGTTCTTTGCTTGATTAATTCTTTTTGCGATGGTGGGTGTGTGTGTGTATGTGTGTTAGGTCGATTCCACAGCAGAACCCACTCACGTAACCTATTCTGCAACAATGAACCAAGAAAAGGAGGGGGGACAATATAGAAAATGAAACTTACTTGAATGTAAATGTCAAATATACGTCTTCCAAGGCTGCTATAGCTTTTGTTACCTTTGAACATAATTTCTGCAAAGTGAAGGGTTATGTTGTAGTTTCCTTTTTCTAGGCAGAACCCATAGTACGTCAGTGATATGGGCGAAATCCGTGCATCAATGTACAGATCGGAATTGTTCACAGAAAGCCTTGATGAATTTGTCGCAATAAAAGGATCTAGAGAGCGATGATCGTCCATGAAGTTGCCAGTGCTACTAAACAACCAGTTTGTTGTTGTAAATTGGTAATTTGAATTTGAAGGCCCACTTTCATCTTCATCACGTTCATACTTATTTCCATCAAGAGATACTTCTTTACCACCACAATTTATGTGGAATGAAAACCGTTCTGATAAAATATAACAAGATCATGTCTACGGTTTAATAAACAACATAGAACTTTCTAAAGAGAGGTTTTGCCCATATCAAACAACAAAGGTTCTTCCAAACTCCAAGTTCTATAAATGTGTTTGACAAAATAGCTACAATTTACATACAAGCACTACTAGAAAATGAAAATTGGTGACGTAAAAGTGGCTACGAAATTTAATTTTGTGACTAAATAAGTATATTTGGCGACGAAAAAATAAATTCGTCACTATTTTGACAACTTCCGTGATGAAATAATTTAGTCACCAATTATACCTCTTTAGCAATGAAAAAAATATTTTCGTCACCAAAGGTCCTCATTTGGCGATGAAATACATTTTTCGTCGCCGAAAGCTTAAAAAATGTGACGAAATTATTTTTCGTCGCCAAAGATAATCATTTACTAACAAAAATATATTTCGTCGCCAAATGAGACCAATTTAGTAACGAAATATTTTTTCGTCATCAAATGCTTAACTTTGGTGACGAAAATATTTTTCATCACCATTTTAATGCTTTCAGCGACAAAAATATATTTCGTCGTCAAATGGGTACCTTTCGTGACGAAATTTATAAATTGGGCTTTGTCACTAAATGTATTTCAGACATAACTCTTTACTAAAAACTCCGATTGAGATAATTCAAATTGGGTTAGAACAATAACTCAATTGCCTACAACTTTCATGTTTATCAAAATTGCTAATTTTAATGTTTTAAAGGTTTAAAATTACATTCAAAATATATTTTCATGTTAAACATATATGTTATATATTAGATATTTCAAATATTTTTTGAAAAGTGTGTGTGATACAGTTGGTCGGAGCTTGCGCAGAAAACTCAAGGGACTCTGGTTTGAAACCTAGCAGGAGCAAGAAAGAAGGATTTTTTTCCCATATGAAAAACGTCTTTTGCAACGAAAATAATTGTCACCCATTTCTTATATTGGTGACGAAAATTTTCGTCACCGATATGACCCATCGGTGATGAATTTTTTCGTCGCCAAAAGGAATAATTGATAACAAAAAATTTCGTCGTCAAAAAGCACAATAAACAAGGAAAAAAATTTCGTCACCAATTATTCACTTTTTTGTGACGAAATATTTTGTCATCAAAAGGCACTATAGGTGACGAAAAATAGATTTCGTCACCAGGTAGGAATCCTCAACAATCTTTAGTCAACAAATTTTTTTCGTCACCTGTATTATTTGTAACGAAAAACATACAATTTGTGACGATTTTCATTCGTCGCCCAATGTAATTTTTCTTGTAGTGAGGTTTTAGATTTTGAGACATATCATGTAAGCTCGTAGCACATTATGTAAACAACGCAAGCACATCATAATAGAAACCATATCTTTCCCGTCATCAGCGATAAGAGGTTTACCCTTGGAGGCTTGAAATGCTCCAGCCTTTCTTTAGAAAGTACAAACAAGTAGAGAGAGAGAGAGAGACAATTAACGCTTGTTGCGATGGACATTTTCTTTGCATTTCAAGAATCAAAATATCCAACAACGATATAACAAGATTGTAGCTGTGTAAAAATGTGGTATAATTGTATTTAAGATATTTGTAGAACTTTAGCTTCTATAATAGGCATACTTGGTTGCACGCTTTGTAAGTTTCAATCAAGGTATGCATTTCAGATACATAAATAGGAAACGAAAAATGTAGTCCATTTCAATGTCCAGTGTTGAACATACTATTTTAAGGATTTGTCTATGTCCGCATATTAATGTCAAGTTGGGTGCATGTCCCATGTCTACTCCTATGCTACTTACGTCTCTCTTTATAGTACAAATGACAGCATGAATTACCAAGAGCGATGACATCAAAATAACAATCTACAGAATGAAAATATTTTTAACTTACTGTGATTGCAGCGAAAGCCTCTCAAGCTCAAACAGGGGACATTTCCACTGGAAAAACAATATGAGATCTTGAATTATTCAGCATTATACCTTATACTTTTAGGAGAGATGCAAACAGGAAATAAACTGTAGCGATAATACTTACCCCCTGAAAAATTGTAGCGACAATGAAATAGATTATGCAAGCAACAGAATTACCATGATCAAGGTTTAGGAACTTACGAAAAATTACCCTTTGAAGAGCTTCCAAACAAGTTCCTGTAGTGAAATGGAGAAAGTGAAGACCTCGTAGAAGATTTTTATCGCGTTACAATGACTGAGTCATAAGATCTTACGTTCTCCCCTGTTGGCAAATTTGGGACCCCAAGTCAAAGTTGTTATATGCAAGATCACTGCATGAAGAATTCACACCGTGATTTACCCATTAGTTGAATGTCACAAAAGATAGGAATACGTTCATACATTTCAGCAGATAACATATATAATTGGAACAGAAGCAATAGCTTGGCGTGCTAATCAAATAATTTTGTTCTGAGTATTTCCTTAGCAACAATATCAGCCTTCCGGGCAAAAAAATACTAAACATCAAAGTGTTGACTTCCCATTCAATTTATCTAGTGTACTAGAATTGTTTACCCAGCCATGTCAATTAATCACTTGAAATCTTAATTGCTTTATGCACCACCCTAATACAATAAAGGGCCGCATTAATTTATTTCTGTCAGTGCCTTCTAACATTTCGATGCCTATTTCAGCTTCTGCTATAGATAAATATACAAATGAGAACAGCTGTCCAAAAATGCATTTAAAATATTCTCAAGAGAACTAAAGCTTAATTAGAAACTAGGAATGCATTCTCTCATAGAATGACCAAGACCATAAGGTATTAATAATCTACAGCTTCAGACACTAAATGGTTTATGGATCAAAAATGCACTTCACACCCACCAGAAAGGCCAAATGCAAAGAAAACTAATACGTAATTCATAGTGTGACAGCAGGAGAATTGAATATTGAAAAAAATAGACAGGATAAAAAGTTGTTTAGGAAGCTAACTTACATGTCTTTTAAAGTTTGCAGCATCCAACTAGGCACAGGTCCACTTAGCAAGTTCCCAGTTAAATACCTACAATAATGAAAAACAGTCTCACTGATTCACTCTGGCTATGTGCTTTTTCACGTACAAGAGCACGAGTATCGTGGCAAAAAAATAAATCATTAATCAAACAATTATCTATATTAACAATGCAAGCGTTTTGAAATGGAACACTTGATACATGCATTTTGACTTACTATCTCATTGAATTTGGCTCCAAGTTTGGCATTGCTAGCCCGAATCCTACTTTTGGCCATGGATACTAAGCTTAAAAACATATTAAGCATGATCAATTGATAAGACAGTCGAGAATCGTCGATAGTTGAAAACTAAGTTCTTCTCGATCAAATACAGAATCGATTCTTCCCTTGAAATTTTCTGCCATAAAACAAGTGTCCTCCTCATCGAAGACAATATAAAATAAACCTAATATAGCCTCAAAAGCGACTCTATTTTTGTTGTACATGCAAAATAGGAGAGTCCCTTTCTTTTCTTCTCTATTGCAAATGTAGGGGATGAAAACAATTGGTGCTTAGAACAACACCAGATTGCAACGGCTACTCATGCCTCTTCATCGGAATCCTAATTCGTCGTTGGAACCCTAATCTGCAAAACAGACAAGGAGTGAGCGCACCTTTGCCTCTCAGATGCCTAAGTTAGTATCACGTACTAGTAATAAATCCTAATTATCTGTAAGAAACTCGTATATTATTGCAATGTATTGCGTACCTTTTACTTTTAGGTTTACCTCGTATTAATAGATTCATAGATGCTTGCTACCCAAGCATCCCTGTCGCCCTAGGATTCCTATCTCATATAGGAAACCCAAGGTATCTTGGATTCTCGTTCCCTTATTAGTTCATTACCTTAGTCCTTTCAGGACTCTCTTTCCATAACTGGCCGAACATCCTATTCCCGTTAGATATCTTTCCTGGATCCTATATTCTTTGGATCTCAGTGTATTCGTATTTAGATAAATCTGCATATTCTCATATGCTCCCCAAGTTTCACATACTTGGGTAAAATTTTTGCATTTGTTCGTACGCACCTAAGTTTCTCAGACTTAGCAAATTTGTGTGTTTGTTCGTACACACCTAAGTTTTTTGGATTTAGCAAATTCGTATGGACCCACGCTCTGCTCCCCATTACGAAGGGAGGAGAAAAAACAAGGCCTGGCTTTGTATTCCAGCGTAAAAAAATTGCAAAAATAGAGTGTTTGACCAAAATTTGTGAATTTTATTCATAATTCAAAACTCAAGGGAGTGTTACGCATATCCCTTGCAACTAGCAAAGAATAAAAAATAAGGGAATTTTATTTGTAATTCCCATACAATCACGATGTGCATCCTAAAACAGAATGAAAAATTAAACTGAAGTCTTTTAAACCAAGAACTTCCTTAGATTATGGACATTCCTAGGCCTTGGCACCGGGTTCCCGTCCAGGTCTGCCAATCTATAAGCCCCTATGCCCACAATTTCAATAACTTGATATGGGCTTTCCCAATTGGCCCCCAACTTGCCCTCGTTGGCTACCTTAGTATTGCCGAGCACCTTACGAAGCACCAGGTCCCTAATACCAAATTCTCGTGGGTGGACATTCTTGTAGCTTTTCATCAGCTGCTCCTGGTATGAGGCCAAATGAACTAGAGCCTTCTCTCTCCATTCCTCGGCAAGATCCAATTCAATCTCCAAGGCTCTGTCATTGCCTCCACTTTCAACCAAAGTGATCCTATTGGTCGGCAAACCCACCTCCAATCGAATAACAGCCTCTGTTCCATATGCTAATGAATAGGGGGTCTCTCTCGTAGACCTCCTAGGAGTTGTTCGGTGTGCCTTCATCGGGTCACTTCCCCTTTACTTTGTCCAACCTCTTCTTGATCCCGTCAAGTATAGTTTTGTTGGATGCTTACGCCTGCCCATTACTCTATGGGTAGGTTGGGGTCGAGTAATAATTCCTGATCTCATATTGGGCACAAAAGGCCTTGAACTTTTTCTGAAATTGGGACCCATTATCCATAATCTACGAATAAGAGACCCCATATCGAGTAATAATACTCTTCCACACGAACCTTTCTATCATAGGTTCAGTGATCTTGGCCAATGGCTCTGTCTCAATCCATTTTGTAAAATAATCTGTTGCTACCAACAGAAATTTTCTATTTCCAGTTGCCTTATGAAGTGGACCCACGATGTCCATCCTCCATTGTGCGAATGACCAAGGACTTGTCAATGGCACTAGATCTTTGGCTGGTGTTCGAATCATTAGTGAGAATTTCTGACACTTCTCATAGATTTTCACGTAAACCTTTGCATCTTCTTACATATGTAGCCACCAATAGCCTTGGGTTATTGCTCGGTGGGCAATGGACCTGCCCCCAGCATGGCTTCCACATGTTCCCTCATGAATCTCGTGGAAGAACTTCTGCACCATCTTGGGGTGCACACAGAATAAGTACGGTTCAGTAAAGGATTTCCTGTACAGCTTTCCTTCGAGTGACAGCCAAAATCGTGCAGATTTTGTCTTTATCTTGTAAGCCTCTTTTTTATCCGTGGGGAGTGTCCCATCTCGTAAGAATTTCACTATTGGATCCATCCAACTTGGTCCTTGGTTCACATGCAAGACCAATTTCACGCTTCTTCCAATACTAGGCTCAGCAAGATAGTCTACTGCCACCTTTCTTTTAAACTCGGTTGGCACAGCTGCGGCCAACCAAGCCAGTGAATCTGCATGGGCATTCTACCTTGAGCTTATCTGCTCAATAAAAGCATTCTCAAAAGTATTAAGCAAGTCTTTGGCTACCTCCACGTAGGCTGCCATCTTCTCGCTCTGGGCTTCATATTCCCCAAACAATTGGTTCACCACAAGCTGGGAATCACAATATACCCTTATCTTTTTCACTTTTTTGCACTCCTTAAGCCGGCTAAGAGTGCCTCGTACTCCGCCACATTGTTTGATGCATTGAAACCCAACCGTATAGATAACTCCAACATTTCTCCCTCAGGAGGAAAGAGCACAACTCCAATCCCTGAACCAATATTACATGTTGATCTGTCAACGAACAGTTTCCATTCCAAGGGATCTTGCTCGGCTGGCTCCTTACCTTCTTGACAAGTGGCCAGGTTCCTGCTCCTGTCTTGTAGGAGGCCGAGGAGCTACTGTAGGTGAGAATTCTGCAATGAAGTCTGCCAACACCTGCCCTTTAATTGCTGTGCGCGGCTGATAGTCAATATCGTACTAACTAAGTTTCACCGACCAATGTCCCGAGATATCTACTTTTCGTAATAATGATTTCAATGGAAACTCTGTGTAAACCACAATTCTATGACTCTGAAAATAATGAGGCAACTTCCTTGCCGCTATCCTTAGTGCCAGGACCAATTTCTCTCGGGGCAGATATCTCGTTTCTGTGTCTAGCAATGTCTTACTCATATAGGATATGGGGGTTTGTTCGGACCCCTTGTTCGTCAATAATACTGCACTTACAGCATGCTCAGAAACTGCTAAGTACAAAGTTAAAGACTTACCCAGTTCAGGAGTAGATAAGAGCAGGGCCGTTGCTTAGTATTTCTTCAGGTCTTGGAATGCTTGTTCGTATTCGACTCCCCATTCGTATCCTTCTCGCTTTTTCAGCAATTGAAAGAAGGGCTTACACTTGTCACTGGACCGGCTGACGAATTTGTTAAGGGCTGCGGCCATTCCAGTCAATCTTTGGACCTCCTTCGTGGTCCTTGGGCTTTGGAGCTTTTGTAAAGCTGTTATTTGTGTAGGGGGATGAAAACAATTGACGCTTCGGATCAACTGGATTGCAACGGCTTATTCGTGTCTCTTCACCGGAACCCTAGCTCGACGTCTGAACCCTAATCTGCAAAATAGACAGGGGGTGAGTGCACCTTTGCCTCTCGTGGCAAAGGCCCTCCGATGCCTTTGTTAGTATCACGTACTAGCAGTTAAACCCTAATTATCAGTAGGAAAGCAATAATAATGCAACGTATTGCGTACCTCTTTCCTCTAGGTTCACCTCATATTTATAGATCTCGTGTATGCTTGTTTCCCAAGCATCCCTGTTTCCATAGGACTCCCAACTCGTATAGGAAACCAAGGATATCAAGGACTCTCGTTTCCTTTATCAGTTTAATGGAAAAGAGTCCTTTTTAGGATTCCTTTCCTTTACTGGCCGAACATCCCATTCTCATTGGGTATCTTTCTCAGATCCTTTATTCATGGGATCTTATTCCTTTAATGGAATAACAACACTCTGGATTCTTCCAGAATGTTCCCCATGTTTCAACAATTAATTTGGGGTTGTTTCCTTGTTTGGCAATCTCGTTGCCGATCAGGCTGCCTGGACCAATGACTTCATATGTAATCTGGTCCAAGCAGTAATAAGAATGTCACTATGTGCCGAACAGCTTAGTTTCACGCCACTGGCTTCACTTGCCATTGACCTTTAACTAGTCGAACAGACTTCACAGATCAATGACTTTCCATGCTACTGATCCGTACTTCCGTTCACCATACTGTCCGGCGATGAATCCCGTCGTATTCACCTTGCACTCCTAAACATCACGTGTTCGGCGACTAAATGTCTCTGCTCGGGAACACCTCCCTACAATTGCTCCCCAGCTTCATGTATTTACCACTGTTCGGGGGCAATATATGACGCTTTTAGAAACAGAATTTTTACTACGACCAGACTCTTCTGATCCCATGCAGCCATAATTTCAATATCTCATTGATGTATTTTGGCGCCTCCGTCATTATACCATCTCGAGGTAATGACTCCACGTGGTGCTCATCGTACGCTTTTCATTTAATGTGATCTGCCACTCTGTTCAAACGACGTCAATACGCCGTTTAGTTAGAACCCCTTTCCCCGTTACTTTTCCTGTAACGGCGTAAGAAGGGACGCTTCGTCTCCGTTTCTCCCTCTTAAACCCCAAAAAAGGGGTCATTTGGGTTTTTACCCAAAAACACTCGAACTTTCTTTGAGACTTTCCCTCTAAGCTTTTCTGCCATCGCCGCCTTCTGAAAACCCGATCGCGTTTCAGGAAATCGTCACGGTTCCCTTGTAAGATTCTCGTTCTTAACTCTATTTTCTCTGCTTAGGTTTTCCATCTGAGATTTCATTCTCGAATTTGTAGATCACTTCTAGGGTTTCAGTCTCGTCCAGTCGTATTTTTATACTTCCTTCGAGTATATCCATGGTGGATGAACACGATAACCTTCCTAAACCCGGTAAATTTAGGAAATTATGCGAGACCCCTTCTGCCATGACAGCATTTAGGAGGGAATATAACGTTCCAGAAAATGTTGGTCTCGAACTCGCCCCTCTAGGGGCAGATAGGGACGGTGGCTCTTGGGATAGAATGTGTATCCCAATCGTAGCCATCGTCGAAGGCGGGGTCCGTTTCCCCCTTCATCCACTCCTTCGTCAAATCCTGAGTTGGTACCGTCTCACTCCAATGCAAGTGTCAACAAATGTGTTTAGGTTGATAATGGGGGTAGTTGCTTTGAATAGGATTCTAGGCACCCAGCTGGGGATCTGGGATATTCAGTGGTGGTACAGCATTGTACTTAACCCTGATTATAACACATACTATTTCAAAGTAAGAAGGGCAGAAAAGCGCCTCGTGCTGAACCTGCCAGATTCTGCTCGGGACCATGAGGTTGATTTTCTCTATGTCACTGGAGCTTTCGAACCTCTAGGAGAGGATGGTCAAGTGGTGGGGCTCCACTGCCCCCACATATGGGGCTACCCACGTAATACTCCTCATTTTCCTAATTCTGAAAGTTTCTGTTTACTGCTTTCTCGTAGCGTTTCCTTATGTCTTATTTATTTTAACATTTTGGATGCAGCTGATAACGCTAACCACCGTCCCAGACGTACACCAAGCAATATCCGAACAGAGGATATCAACAAAGTACTTAAATACACAGGAGTGCCGGGTACCCGAACAGCTGGTCGGGGTCGGGACGTTGACGTGCTGCTGGGGTACGAACCTTCATACAGAGGAGTCATTGATAGAAGACTAGCTCATCCCAGCACCAGTGCTGCTTCTACCTCCACTGCCCCCCAACCACGAAACACAAGGCTACAAGCTGGTGTCACTGTTGCCGGTCAGTCAGACGAGATTGCTATCCCTGACGGTGTACCTCAAACACGTGTGGTACTTAGAAGATCTAGGCGTAGGCAAGTCATTACCGAACAACAACCTGTTCTACACCCAATCACCAGTCAGTCTTCCTCATCCGGATATTCTCGATCTCCTCCGACTCCAGGTACAATGACACACCAACCCATCAACCTTAGCTCTTTACTTACTGTCTCCTCACGGGGACGAGGTGCTACCAATAGGGTAGCATCAACTGGTGTCCCTCCCCCGCGTTCACGTCGCAATAGGGGGGGATCTGCACGGTCATCTTCTTCTCCTCGGGAAGTTGATACTGCTACAGAAGCCACCGACTTCCATCGAGACAAACGTCCAAGAGCTGACAGTCAAGACGGTACTGCTCCTGGAGCAGTTACCGAAACTCATCATCCCATCTCTCCAACCACTGAAGTCCTTCCTCAGACTTGGACGCCTCCCTTCACTAGGGGAGATCGTCCTGTTCATGTCGGGGATAGTGCTAGCTCCTCGGAGACAGCACTTGCCCTTGCCCAAGGCTTACTGCTCCCTGTAGATATGCAGAAAGAATCTGAGGCTACATCTGATCGGCTCGTCGCCACTGGACTCGTCAGTGGTATTAGGGTAATGTGATTTAATCTTTTCATATAAATCGTAGTGCATATTTCATACACCACTGGATATTCTTATTGCTTACTTGTTCGGTGTTTTGCCAGTTCATTCAAAAAATGGTCACTTTAGGTAAAAAGTACCAAGAAGCAGACGCAGAAAGGGTGAGGCTGATGAATGACAATACCAGACTGCTCCGAACAGTTACCAGGCTGGAGAGAGAAAGAGACAAGGCCAAATCTGACTTCAACCAAACTAAGGAAAAACTTGAAGTTGCCGAAGAGAGCCTCAATCAGGCGTTATCAGAGATTGATACTGCCAAAAAAGCTGCATATGAGGATGGGTACCAGAAAGGATTTGACACCACAACTGCGAACTATGTTCAACAGATTCCCGCTCTTCAAGATCAAATTTGGATTGCTTGCTGGGAAACCTGTTTAACAAAGGTTGGCGTTGCTGAGGACTCTCCATTGTGGACTGATAATGAACTACCGAGCAGCCGGTCTGCAGCTTCCCAACAGCAAGATGTTCCTCTGGAAGATGATGTTGAGCAGCAGATTGAAGATTTTACTGGAGCAGAAGAAGACATCCCATCTGGTTCCCAGGCTGTCCTGTCCCCAGCTCAAGATGCGGTCAATGAACCCATTGTGTTGGAGGAGAATCCAGCAGATGATGGGGCAGGTCCCCAGGTTAATACGGATGTTCCGGAAGTCCAGAATGTGGACTGACTGTTGGTAGGCTTGTCTGAACTCCTTGTTTTTGGTTGCTGGTCCTGCGTGACCATAAGCATTTGGCCCTGTGTGGCTCCCAAACTTTTAATATTTTGTCTCAAACAGGTATTCGGCCCTCCGTGGCATTTGCTCGGCTCTCTTCTGTTTATTACATCTGTTCGGATGCATTGCTTTAATCTCAAGTATTTCGTACTATTGATTTGTTCGATCATATATTTTGTGTCTGCATAAGTATTTCGTACCCAAGCAGATCCTAGAAACAGGACGTCGTCGTACTGAATCTAAGTTTCACGTACTTAGAAACTTTTGTTGAACCAGTTTTTCGGACTGGTTTTCAAGTTTTAGTACATACAAGTGTTTTCATACTTGTATTCGTAAGGTTCATATAGGCATATAGGTGTAAGCCATGCCATTTGCTTTTTACAAGTCTTTCAAGTGTTGTCACACAAACACTTGATCATAAAGGATTTCCTCAAGTTTCACATACTTAAGTATCTCGTACTTGTATTCGTTAAGTGTCACGTACTTAAGAATTTGGCTTACATTTAAGTCAAGCCAATATAGTCTCTTAAGTATCACGTACTTAAGATGCCATATAAGTATCTCGTACTTTGAACGTCCATACAAGTATTTCGTACTTGTAATATAAAAAAAAAACATACAAGTGTTTTCATACCTGCAGTTAGTTTAAGTGTCACGTACTTGGTTTTAAGTTTCACATACTTAAAAACTTTTAAGTTTCACATACCTAAAAGGTATACCCTGCTCCCCAATACGAATAAAGGAGACTAAACTCGTAGTTCGTATTTAAATACCACAACAGTTATATGAAATAAGTGATTTTATTCATAATCTGCAAAACGCAAGAGGGCGTTTATTCGTACCCCATAAAGTAATCAAAAATAGAACAAAGGAATTATATTCGTAATTCCCACACAATCACGTAGTGCAAATCTAAAACAGATTTTAATACTTCTAAACAAAGAACTTTCGTAAATTATGAACATTCCAAGGTCTTGGAATTGGATCACCATCCAGATCTGCCAATCTATAGGCTCCTATGCCCACAATTTCAGTTACTCTGTACGGGCCTTCCCAGTTGGCCCCCAACTTGCCTTCGTTAGCCACCTTGGTATTGCCGAGCACTTTTCGTAGCACAAGGTCCCCAACACCAAATTCCCTAGGATGAACATGTTTGTTGTAGCTTTTCATCAGCTGTTCTTGGTAAGAAGCAAGATGTACCAAGGCTTTTTCTCTCTTCTCCTCGGCAAGATCAAGCTCAATTTCAAGGGCCCTGTCATTGCCTCCACTTTCAACCAAAGCTGTCCTGTTGGTCGGCAGACCCACTTCCAGAGGTATAACAGCCTCTGTTCCAAATGCCAACGAATAGGGGGTCTCTCCCGTAGACCTCCTAGGCGTTGTTCGGTGAGCCCACAAAACTAATGGTAACTCATCAGGCCATTTGCCCTTAGCTTTGTCCAGTCTTTTCTTGATTCCATCAAGGATAGTTTTATTAGATGCCTCTGCTTGCCCATTACTCTGAGGGTAAGCTGGGGTGGAATAATAATTTCTTATTCCATACTGGGCACAAAAAGTCTTGAATTTCTTCTGAAATTGGGATCCATTGTCCGTAATCAATGAATAAGGGACCCCAAAACGAGTGATGATGTTTTTCCACACGAACCTTTCTATCATAGGTTCAGTGATTTTGGCTAATGGTTCTGCCTCAATCCACTTCGTAAAATAATCAGTTGCTACAAGCAGGAATTTTCGGTTCCCAGTTGCTTTGTGCAATGGACCTACGATATCCATTCCCCATTGGGCAAAAGGCCAGGGACTCGTCAAAGGCACCAGATCCTCAGCAGGTGTTCGAATCATTGGTGAGAATTTCTGACACTTCTCACAAATCTTTACATAAACTTTTGCATCTTCTTGCATGTGTGGCCACCAGTAGCCTTGAGTAATTGCTCGGTGAGCAATGGATCTCCCTCCAGCATGGCTCCCACATGTTCCCTCGTGGATCTCATGAAGGAACTTCTGTACCATCTCAGGATGTACGCATAGCAAATAAGGACCTGTGAAGGATTTCCTATACAACTTACCCTCTGGGGACAGCCAAAACCTAGCAGATTTGACTCTTATCTTGTGGGCCTCCTTTTTATCAGAAGGGAGTATCTCGTCTCGTAAGAACTCTATTATTGGGTCCATCCAACTTGGTCCTTGGTTCACGTCCAAGACCAAGTCTACACTCCTTCCAATGCTCGGCTCATTCAGATATTCAACTGCTACCTTCCTTTTGAACTCAGTAGGAACAGCCGCAGCCAACCATGCTAAGGAATCCGCATGAGCATTCTGTCCTGAACTTATTTGCTCAATATATACCCTCTCGAAGGTATCAAGCAGGTCCTTGGCTGCCTGCACGTAGGCCACCATCTTTTCATTTCGAGTCTCGTACTCGCCGGACAGTTGATTCACAACAAGCTGGGAATCACAATACACCCTTACCCGCTCTGCTTTAAGGTTTTTCGCACTTCTCAGTCCTGCCAAGAGTGCTTCATATTCAGCCACATTATTGGATGCACTAAATCCAAGCCGAACAGAGAGTTCAATCAGAACTCCTTGAGGAGGAAAAAGGACAATTCCAATTCCAGAACCAGTATTACATGCTGATCCATCAACGAATAGCTTCCATTCTTTAGGATCCTGTTCGGCAAAAGGTTGATCCTTCAAGGATGATGTGTTAGCCGCCTGCTCCTTTCTCGTAGGAGGCAAGGGAGCTACAGTGGGGGAAAACTCTGCCACAAAATCAGCCAACACTTGGCCTTTAATTGCTGTTCGTGGCTGATATTCGAGATCATACTGGCTCAGCTCCACAGACCATGTCGAGATCCTTCCCGAGAAATCTGCCTTTCGAAGCAGTGATTTTAATGGATACTCGGTATGAATCACAACCTTATGGCTTTGGAAGTAGTGTGGCAATTTCCTAGTTGCTGTCCTAAGTGCCAGGACAAGTTTTTCTAATGGCAGATATCTCGTCTCTGCATCCAATAATGTCTTGCTAACATAATAAATGGGGATTTGCTCGTTCCCCAAATCCCTCAATAAGACTGCACTAACTGCGTGCTCGGAAACAGCTAAATACAGAATTAAGGACTCACCTGGCTGTGGAGTTGACAATAATGGGGGTTCGGCCAAGTACTTTTTCAGGTCTTGGAAGGCCTGCTCACATTCAGCTCCCCATTCAAATCCCTCCCTCTTTTTCAGTAACTGAAAAAAGGGTCTGCACTTGTCACTTGACCTGCTGATGAATCTGTTCAATGCTGCTGCCATTCCTGTCAGCCTCTGGACTTCCTTGGTAGTTTTGGGACTCTGTAATCTCTGCAAAGCATCAATTTGTTCGGGATTTGCCTCTATCCCCCTTATGGTTACCAAATGGCCCAAGAACTTTCCTGAACCAACTCCGAACGCACACTTCGAGGCGTTGAGTTTCAACTTGTATTTCCTCAAAATGTCAAAGACTTCTCTTAAATCAGTGATATGCCCTCCTTTTTCTCGACTTTTCACCACCATATCGTCAATGTAAACTTCTAAAGTTTTCCCAATGAGATTTTTGAACATGATGGTTGCAAGTCTTTGGTATGTAGCCCCAGCATTCTTCAGTCCAAACGGCATGACACTGTAGCAGTATAATCCTCGAGGTGTGATGAAGGAAGTCTTCTCTTGATCAGGTTCAAACATAGCAATCTGATGATATCCTCGATATGCATCGAGAAAACTCATTCGCTCGTAGCCAGATGTTGCATCAACCAATTGGTCAATCCTAGGTAAAGGAAAACTGTCCTTAGGACATGCTTTGTTCAAGTCTGTGAAGTCCACGCAGACACGCCACTTTCCGTTCTTCTTCTTTACCACAACAGTGTTGGATAACCACTCTGGGTAATAGACTTCACGTATTGCCTTGGCCTCTAATAAACGATCGACCTCTTCAATCACTGCATCTACATGCTGCGCGGCAGCCCTTCGTTTTTTCTGAATGATCGGCTTGTGTTGAGGGTCAATGTTTAAATGATGACAGATCACGTCTGCATCCACCCCGGGCATTTCCTCTGGCACCCATGCAAAAACATCAATATATTCCTTTAGAAATCTTATTGACTCAGCCTTTTCGTTTGCTGATAATGATTTCCCAATCAAAAAATATCTTTCAGGATCAATCTCGTTGATCTGAATCTTCTCCAAGCCCTCTACCACTTTTTCAGCCGGGCTTCTTCCAACATCTTCGATGGTTGGTTGATCTGGTACTTCCAGTGTATGAATATGGTGGACTTTTGGGGCTGTTTTGATGATGGAAATTAAGCATTGTTGCGCCACCTTCTGGTTGCCTTTAAGAACTTCAATCCCATTTGATCCTGGGAATTTTACCATCTGGTGATAAGTCGAGGAGACTGCTCTCATCTTATGCAACCATGTCCTCCCTATAATCGCGTTATAGGAAGAAGGGACATCGACCACTAAAAAGTCCGTTCTTAGCACCACTGATCCGGCCCGAACAGGTAATGTCACTTTTCCAAGGGGCCAAACTGCTCCTGCATCGAACCCAATAAGAGGCGTTGTAGACTGTTCTAAGTCTGATTGTGCCAGGCCCAGCTTCTTGAATGCATCATAGTACAACACCTCTGTACAGCTCCCCGAGTCCACTAGAATTCTTTCGATGTCGTATTCCCCAACTCGTAGGGTTACGACCAATGCATCATTGTGGGGTATTTGGACCTCCGCCAAGTCATCGTCACTGAATGCCATGCTCTCGTTGCATGCATTAGTCTCTCGCCCTCTCTTGTTTCCCAACCGCATCACGTGCTGATCATGCTTGACCTGTCTTTGCAACAGCCTCACCTCACTCCTCGTATAAGGTGCAGCCAACCCATGTATCATATGGATCACGCCTTTAGGGTGTTGCTCGTAACCCAGTTCCATGACCTTCCCTTTCTCTTTAGGGTCCTCCTGGATAAACTCCTTGAGATAGCCTCGAGAGACCAAATCATCAAGGTGCCTCTTGTATACCTCACAATCCTCGGTCATATGGCCCCAATCCTTGTGATAACTGCAGTGCTGATTCGTAGCACGTTTTGCATCTTTATCTCCACCTAGACTTGGGGGCCATTTAAAATATGGCTGATTCTTTATTCGATAAAGAATCCTGTATATTGGCTCCTTCCAAACCGTAGTGATAGAGAAGAAGGACTTGGGGTCAGGAGCTTGCTTGTCTTTGTATGGCTCTTTCTTAGCCTGTCCGTACTCCCTTCTGTCTTTGTAAGACTTGGGTTCAGGCTTATCAACCTTTTTGGCAGGTGTCTTCTGCTGTTCGGCAACCGTCCTGCCATCCTCACGGAGTATGTCATCCTCCATTCTGGCGTGTTGCTCTATCCGTTCCATCAATTTAGCCAAGGTGGCTACTGGATGTTTATTCAATGAACGGCGCAGCTCTCCCCGAACAGGCAAACCAGTTTTGAACGTAGCAATTGCATACTCTTCACTGCAACTTTCAATCTCGTTGAAAGTTTCCCAGTACTTCTTTGCATAATCCCTGATCTGCTCGTTCTCCTCCTGCTTCATGGTAGAAAGACTCTCAAAAGTCTTTTGGGCCTTTCTGCTTGTTAAAAACCGAGCAGTGAATTCCTCCGCCAACTGCCTCCATCCTCGTATGGATCGTGGGGCCAACTTATGAAACCAGGATAAAGCCACCTTGCCAAGACTGGAGGGAAACATCTTGCACAAGATGGAATCATCCCCCTCATGCATAAACATGGCCTGTTGGTAATGTTGTATGTGAGCTACGGGATCCGTATTTGTCTCGTAAAGTACGAATGCACCGTGCTTCACTCTGCTCGGCAACCTTGCTTCTTGTAGCCTCCTTGTAAAGGGGGAGGCTGCAATATTACTCAGGGCCTTGCGTGCTGCTTCTCGTGCAGTTACTGTCCCATCCTCTTGCTCCTTTGACTTATGGGCCGAGGTCTTGACCCAATCAGCATCAGGTCTCTCGTACCTGTCTCGATGATGCTTTCTTGTGTCCTCTTCCTCGGGGGTAGAACTCCGGTCTCTGCTCTTCCTTTTTCGTGAAGAAGTCCTTCTCTCCGGTGTTCGGCTTCTACTTTTTCTTCCCCTTTTTCGTGGAGAAACTTCATGACGCCCTCTAACAGGACTTCTGCTCCCGCTTCTGCTCCTTCTTCCTCGTGAAGGAGCTTTTCTGTATGGTACCACAGCATACCTATTGCCTCTAGAATTTCTTCGAGACAGGCCAGAATCCTCCGGATGATCCCTAATTCTTTCCAATTCTCTGATCTCATGCTCTCGTTTTTTAATCAGACGAGCATACTCCTCGACTTCTTGCCTCTTCCTATCAAGAACGTCGTCACTATGGTGCACACTCCTGGAGTGCGCGATCGATTCATCCCTTTGATGGGATTTACTCCTTCTCGTGGATCTCGAAGCCGTCTCTCCATCTCCTCTATTTTTGGAGTTATGATGCACGGTAAGGGGGCGGTCCTTACTCGTGTTCTTTCTGTGCCCACCCTGGGGCTTTCTCGGAGCCCCAGGTGGTGATTTGTCCCTTCCCTCATCTAACACATCTTTTGGTTCATGCGGCGTTGCTGGAGTTACTTCCACCATGGTCGTATTTCAAAAGGGAATTCTTTCGTTTCCCACAGACGGCGCCAATTGTAGGGGGATGAAAACAATTGACGCTTCGGATCAACTGGATTGCAACGGCTTATTCGTGCCTCTTCACCGGAACCCTAGCTCGACGTCTGAACCCTAATCTGCAAAATAGACAGGGGGTGAGTGCACCTTTGCCTCTCGTGGCAAAGGCCCTCCGATGCCTTTGTTAGTATCACGTACTAGCAGTTAAACCCTAATTATCAGTAGGAAAGCAATAATAATGCAACGTATTGCGTACCTCTTTCCTCTAGGTTCACCTCATATTTATAGATCTCGTGTATGCTTGTTTCCCAAGCATCCCTGTTTCCATAGGACTCCCAACTCGTATAGGAAACCAAGGATATCAAGGACTCTCGTTTCCTTTATCAGTTTAATGGAAAAGAGTCCTTTTTAGGATTCCTTTCCTTTACTGGCCGAACATCCCATTCTCATTGGGTATCTTTCTCAGATCCTTTATTCATGGGATCTTATTCCTTTAATGGAATAACAACACTCTGGATTCTTCCAGAATGTTCCCCATGTTTCAACAATTAATTTGGGGTTGTTTCCTTGTTTGGCAATCTCGTTGCCGATCAGGCTGCCTGGACCAATGACTTCATATGTAATCTGGTCCAAGCAGTAATAAGAATGTCACTATGTGCCGAACAGCTTAGTTTCACGCCACTGGCTTCACTTGCCATTGACCTTTAACTAGTCGAACAGACTTCACAGATCAATGACTTTCCATGCTACTGATCCGTACTTCCGTTCACCATACTGTCCGGCGATGAATCCCGTCGTATTCACCTTGCACTCCTAAACATCACGTGTTCGGCGACTAAATGTCTCTGCTCGGGAACACCTCCCTACAATTTGATCGGGATTTGCCTCTATCCCTCTTATGGTCACAAAATGACCCAAGAACTTTCCTGAGCTTACTCCAAACGTACACTTCGAGGCATTGAGCTTCAGTTTGTATTCTCTCAGAATCTCAAAGACTTCCTTTAAATCAACTATGTGGTCATGTCTTTCCTTGCTCTTGACCACTATATCGTCTATGTAAACCTCCATAGTTTTACCGAGCAACTTTCTCAGCATAATCATTGCCAACCTTTGGTAAGTTGCTCCAGTGTTCCTCAAGCGAAAAGGCGACACTGTAGCAGTACAACCCTCTCGGTGTGATAAAAGAAGTCTTCTCTTGATCGGGGCCATACATGGCAATCTGATGATATCCTCGGTATGCGTCGAAGAAACTCATCCGCCCATACCCAGCTGTTGCATTCACCAATTGATCTATCCTTGTGAGGGGGAAACTACCCTTTGGACAGGCCTTATTCAAATCCGTGAAGTCCATACAGACACGCCACTTCCCATTCTTCTTTTTTACTATCATAGTGTTAGACAACCATTATGGGTTGTAGACCTCTCGTATGGCCTTTGCTTCCAGCAAACGGTCAACCTCCTCGATAACAACGTCTACGTGTTGTACGGCTGATCGTCTCTTCTTTTGCGTCACGAGCTTATGTTGTGGATCAACATTCAAATGATGGCAAATCACGTTTGCATCCACCCCAGGCATCTCTTTGGGTACCCAAGCAAACACATCAACGTGCTTTTTGAGGAATTCCACTAACTCTTCTTCTTCTTCTTTATTCAGGTTTTCTCCAATCAAGAAATACCATTTTCGGCGGGGTCTCCTCTGACATCCTCGATGGTCGGTTGCTTTGGAACCTCAACGGTTTGGACCAACTTTGCTTTCGGTGCCTTCTTGATTATAGAAATCAAGCACTGCTGGGCAACTTTTTGATTCCCTCTAATGCTTTCAATGCCATTAGATTCTGGAAACTTTACCATCTGATGGTAAGTGGAGGAAACTGCCCTCATCTTGTGCAATCACGTTCTTCCTATAATCACGTTATAAGAAGACGGTATATCCACCACTAGGAAGTCGGTTTGCTGTACTACTGTTCCTGCCTGAACAAGCAGTGTTACCTTGCCCAATGGCCAGACTGCTCCTGCACCGAACCCGACCAAAGGGGTCATTGATTGTACCAAGTCTGCCTGGGTCAGTCCTAGCTTCTTAAAAGCATCGTAATATAGCACCTTTGTGCAACTTCCTGAGTCCACCAGGATCCTCTCCATGTCATATTCCCCAATTCGTAAGGTTATGACCAAAGCATCATTATGTGGCACTTGGACTCCTCCCAGGTCCTCATCCGTGAAGATTATGCCCTCATTGTATGCTTCTTCACGTCCTCTTTTCTTTCCCAACTGCATCACATGTTGGTGGTGCTTAATATGCCTCTCGAGCAACCTCACCTCATTTCTCTTATAAGGCTGAGCCAATCCATGTATCATATGGATTATGTCCCTTGGATTTAGTACGTAATCCAACTCCATTATTTTCTCTTTATCCCTGGGGTCTTCCTAGATAAATTCTTTAAGGTAGCCACAAGAGACCAAATCATCAAGGTGTCTCTTAAACATTTCATAGTCTTCAGTCATGTGGCCCCAGTCCTTGTGGTAACTGTAGTGCTGATTCGTATCTCGCTTTGCATCTTTATCTCCTCCCAGGCTTGGGGGCCACTTGAAGTAAGGCTGATTCTTTATTCGATAAAGAACCCTACAAATTGGTTCTTTTCAAATCGTATTTATTGAAAAGAAAGACTTCGGGTCAGGAGCTTGTTTCTCCTTGTACGGCTCTTTCTTAGCCCACTCATATCTTTCCTTTCCCTGTAAGTTTTGGGCTCTGGCTTTTCTACCTTCTTCGCAAGCTCTTTGGCTTGCTCGGCAACCACCTTGTCGTCTTCTCGGAGTATATGTCATCCTCGTTCCTGGCATGCTGCTCAATCCGTTCCATTAGTTTTGCCAATGTTCCTACAAGATTCAAGTTCAATGATCAGCCTAGCTCCCCCCGAACAGGTAACCCAGTCTTGAACGTTACTATTGCATACTCCTCACTGTAACTTTCAATCTTGTTGAAAGTCTCCCAGTACTTTTTCGCATAGTCCCTAATCGGCTCGTCCTCTTATTGCTTCATAACGGAGAGACTCTCAAAAGTCTTTGGTGCTTTTTTGCTCGTCAAGAACCAAGCAGTGAATTCTTCGGCTAACTGTACGCATCCTCGGATGGAGCGCAGACCCAACTTATGGAATCAAGACAAAGCTACCTTTCCCAAACTCGATGGGAACATCTTGCACATAATTGCATCGTCTCCCTCATGCATAAACATTGCTTGCTGGTAGTGCTGTATGTGTGCCATGGGATCCGCATTTGTCTCGTAAAGGATAAATGTTCCGTGCTTCACCTTGCTCGGCAGTCTTGCCTCTTGTAACTTTCTTGCAATAGGGGGGGATGCAATATTGCTAAGTGCCTTTCGTGCTGCTTCTTGTGCAGTCATAATCTTGTCTTCTAGTCCCTTTGTCTTGTTGGATCTATTCTCTTCACAATCGGAACCAGATCTCTCGTACTTATCCCTATGGTGTTTTCTGGTCCTTTCCTCCTCAAGGGTGGGACTTCAGCTTTTGCTCCTCCTTTTTCTTGAAGAAGCCCTTCGCCGCTCTGGTGTTCGGCTTTTACTTCTGCTCCTCCATTTTTGTGGAGAAGCTTTATGTCACCCAGGAGTAGGACTCATACTCCTTCTTCTTCGTGAAGGAGCCTTCTTGTACTCCACCATGGCATTCATGCCTCCCTTGGAATTTCTTCGTAAAAGTCCAGAATCTTTAGGATGTTCTCGAATCCGTTTTAACTCTCGAATCTCATGCTCTCGTTTCTTAATCAAACGAGCATATTCCTCGATTTCCTGTCCCTTTTTATCGAGGATATCTTCACTGTTGTGCACCCTTCTCGAGTGTGCAACTGACTCTCTCCCACGATGGGACTTACTCCTGCTCGTAGATTCCGTGGCTGTCCTGCCCTCCCTATTCTTGGAGTCATCATGGATAGTTACGGGATGGCCCTTGCTCGTCACCTTTTTTCCATGTCCACCTTCGAGCTTTCTCAGAGCCCCTGGTGGAGATTTATCTTCTCCCCCACCTAGCAGACTCTTTGGGTCGAGCGGCGTCATTGGATTTTCTTCCACCTTGGTCATTTTTCAGAGGGAACTCGTTCGTTTCCCACAGACGACGCCAATTGTATGGGGATGAAAACAATTGGTGCTTGGAATAGCACTAGATTGTAACGGCTACTCATGCCTCTTTATTGGAACCCTAGTTCATCGTCGGAACACTAATCTGCAAAACAGACACGGGATGAGCGCACCTTTGCCTCTCGTGGCAAGGGCCCTCCGATGCCTAAGTTAGTATCACGTACTAGCAATAAACCCTAATTATTTGTAGGAAACTCGTATATTATTGCAACATATTGCGTACCTTTTACCTCTAGGTTTACCTCGTATTTATAGATTCATAGATGTTTGCTACCCAAGTATCCCTATCGCCCTAGGATTCCTATCTCGTATAGGAAACCCAGGGTATCTTGGATTCTCGTTCCCTTATCAATTCATTACCTTAGTCCTTTTAGGACTCTCTTTCCATAACTGACTGAACATCCCATTCCTGTTGGGTATTTTTCCTGAATCCTATATTCTTGGGATCTCATTCCTTAACGGGATACCACTGTTTCTGCACCCTTCC
The DNA here is from genome assembly GCF_030253575.1 of Rhododendron vialii. Classification (NCBI taxonomy): domain Eukaryota; kingdom Viridiplantae; phylum Streptophyta; class Magnoliopsida; order Ericales; family Ericaceae; genus Rhododendron; species Rhododendron vialii. The sequence continues at coordinate 5,445,969 of NC_080560.1, forward strand.
AGAGTGTTCCTTGCACTTGAGGTTGCTTTGTCCCAAATTTCTCCTCCTGTTTGGCCTTCTCATTGACGAACAGGCTACTTGGACTAGTGACATACGGCATCACTGGTTCTTTATCCATCCTTTGGACTGATAACTTCTCAGGAGCTCTCCTCCTATTCAGCCCTATGGCCGAACAAACTACCTGGACCAGTGACTTCACATGTCACTGTTCCTTTATTAGTCTCTTGGTCCAATAACGTCTCATGTTCACGGGACCAAGACTCCGTACGACCTTCCTGGACCAATGACTTCTCATGTCATCGGTCCACATTGTCGACCACTGTATTGCACGGCGGTTTATCTTATCTTACTTACTCTGTGGTCCCACATACCACTTGCTCGGGCCCTAATTGGGCTTGTTCGGGAATATCTCCCTATAACAAATATAAGTTAGTATTATGAGATTCTAGCTCTTCAGAAGGCTCACAAAGTGCCTAATTATCTACTTCTTGATTCTCTTGTCATAGGTGTTGACTAGTTGGATAAATAAGGGTGCATGGTTACTTTAGGCCGCTGTCCATTTCTCTAATTCAATTTGCTACAGGGATTGATTAAATTGTACGATCATTTTCAAATGGGACCAGTTGGCCAGGAAAATAAAGAATACCATAAAGTATATAAGATGTTGGTATCCATACATTATCTCTATTTTTGTTGACAGATTAATGAAATTGTTCGGAATCACCCCATTTAGATTGTTAAAGCTCAAGTCTCTGCAAGAAAAATAACAAGACGTTAAGAATCAAAATCATTTCAATTCTCAAAAAGCTGGCATATGTTTCAATTCTCACAAAGGTGGCATACTGTAGTCAACTTCAACCACAGTTGCGTCCATTATTTCACTTGGTAGTTTATAAAAGGTAAATTTCACTTACCTCCCCAGAGGTCTCTGGCAAATATAGAAACCGCCCCTCGCATTTCTGAAATTGCACTTACCTCCCCTGTCACTCTTGTCGGGTAACTTCAATTAACGAAAACTGTTATTTTACCCATTCAGTGATCTTCCATGAGGTTTGTAATAATAATAGATACCTCTCCTGGAAAAAAATTTATTTTCTTTGTAATTTCTTACACCTTTTATTTTTTTCATTCACTAACAAGTCAAGGAAAGTGATTGAATATTAAATTAACATGTTGTCAACTCTTATAACTAGACCCATAGGTGATTTATAATTGTAAGAACTTTTTAAATAGGTTTTAGATATTTAATAACTTGAACAACATATTAAGACGTCTATGTTAGTGCAAATTAAAAAGTTATGCACAAGAGTATTTTTATTTTATCTAAAATATGTTTCTCCCTTGTCTCATTTCCTTCAACCGTGGCATTTAAATTGGTGATAAAAATGAACGAGTTTTGTTTTTTCGCTTAGTTGAATCTATAAATCTCACAACATTAAAATGAATGAGGCTTGTTTCTCCCATGTTTTTTTCTATTCTTACATATGTGCAAAACTCTTTTAAGAAATTGTGATTGGGGGGGACATTAGTGTCTTTTAAATTGAGTTTAGAAAGGCATTCATGTCAAACCATCATTCTAAAAGGGTAAAATGGGTAAAAAGATTAGGTTTAGTTGGTGAGATCAGCAATTTCCGGTACTTAGTAACGGTCTCCTAAAGAATCTGCAAGCGACAACTACAGCAAAGGGAGGTTAGTGCAATTTCAAAAATGTCGGGGGAGGTTTCTGTATTTTTCTGGGAGAGGTAAGTGAAATTTGCCCTTTATAAAAATATTCTGCACAAAATGAGTGGGATGAATTCTATCTATCAATGGCTTGTTAATTATGAACTTCTGAGTGATTCGAAGATACAAACAATTCTCCACAACGCTATTGGGCAAAGGGCCTTTAAAGAGAAATTACCAGTTATATGAAATAAAAAAGTGGAAAAGGCATATATTTACTAACAATATTGTCAAGTTTGTCATTGTTCCAAGGTACTCAGGCAACGTTCCATTAATATTGCAACTCCTCAAAATCCTGTGACACAATCAAATCATAGCACTTCAAATTAGAAACAAACTGGTATATCCTTTAAAGAGGGTTCCAAAGAAGGAATCAACTTACAGTGTCTCCAGGCTTGTCAAATTATTAAGGGGGGGAAAAGATGCTTGGGAACCATTTAAATCACTGATTCTCCTGCATTTAAAAAAGAAAATAAGATCACGCATACAATATTGTGGCATGCGTAAATGCCATGGGATCAGAGGGTTCTGCTTTCACTCACAAGTTGGATAATTTTGTCAAAAGACCAATGCCAAGAGGAATTGGTCCATCCAAACCGCTACCCTGAATATCTCTGCATACATCAGGATTGAAATAGAAACGTGGTCGAGTAAATATTCTCAAGCTAAACAATCATTGAATAAATCAAAATAGGTCAAACACTCACAATCTGGTGAGATTTATCCAGTTTTGGATGAAATCTGGTATCTTTCCAATAAAGTAGTTGCTACCAATCCGACTGCATTATACTAAGGAATTAATTTAATAATTCAAAGGAATTTCAAAAGCCATGCCTAATCTAAGAATTCCAAATTGTGAATTGAAAGAAAATGAACTTACAAGTCCTTCAAAGTGGTCAGCTTTGCTAGTGTTTCCGGAAGCTCCCCGGTGAAATTGTTTGAAGTCAAATGCCTTCAACAATAAAATGTAGCCAACTAGTGAAGAATTGTTCTTAAAAATCTAGCACCAATACAATGTTATTTGAATTCCGACAAGGTGTTCTTGCTCCCATACAGACTACTGGAAATGTTAGCGTAATCGAGTATATCCAACATTGTAAAAAAATAAAATAAAAACCAAAGCCAACATGGGTCTTACAGGTTCTCTAGAGGAAGACTCCCAAGCTCTGGAGGAATGGGTCCTGACAACTGATTGAACTCCAGAATTCTACAAAAATATCAAAATTCATACCCTAAGCAACAAAATCATTCAAAATTTTCACAAGCATGAACATGAATTGAAATGGGTGAGCAGATTTTTGTTTACATATTTGCAAGCGTGCTGATGTTTCGCAGCTCTTTTGGGATTGGACCCGTTAATCGGTTTCCGACGAGGTTGCTGCATTTTGACAAATAAGGAACTAAGAACAAGAAAATCCTCAAGATGTAACGAAACATGTAAATATTCGCATAAACAGGCGTACAGAAATGGTGACACATACATGGCGACAAGTTTCGTCATGGAACCCCATTCTGGAGGGATTGTACCACTGAGGTAGTTGCGAGTGAGATCACTGTGGGAATAAGAGTGCAAATGCTTGTCAAATAAGTAAAAGTTTTTGATGGGATAATAGCATCTTTGATCCTTATCCTTTTTTTTCACCCAAATATGGGTAGAGATTGGGGTGGGAAGCTTGATTTGAGTGAGGGATCTCCTAGCTAAATTCATATTTTTACCCAAATCTATTATTGAATGGCACACTTGTAATTAATGAGTGACATACTTATAATTAATGAGAGTGAAAATAGGGATTGAAGAAAATGGGTATGAGTTTGAGTCTCCCCAAATTTGGGTGAGAAAATGGGTAGAACTCAAAATGGGTATAGCATTGAAGATGACTTTTCAGGCTTTTTACTTAAATTTTGAATATTTTGGAGACGTTCTAATAAAAGCTTAGTAAAATAGAGGAAATGAGGGCAAAGAATTAGCCAAAATTATAGTTTTGGTATTTTGTTCATTTTTTTAGTAGTTTTGCTAAAGGGTAATTAGATAATCTAAATTCATCATGCCAGGGCAGTAATGATAATTCCTGCTAGATTTAAGGGACAATCACTGAAAGGGAGGCTAGTGTACTTTCTCTAATGTGAGGGGGGAATGTATCAAACCTAAATCTTGAGAGAGGTCAACAGAATTTACCCAAATTTAAAATGTAAAAAATTAGGTAATTGATTTTCACACGCCTTTTTGTCTAAGTGCACTCAATTTTTTTTTGTCTTCATTCATGTAAAATTACAAAACTATCCTTCATACATTTTTTCCCTTAACACATGAAAAGGATAATTATGTAATTTCACATCACTACAAAATAAAAAAAAAAGGAGTGCATTTGGATAAAAGAGAGTGTGAAAGTCAATTCTCAAAAATTAAGACCAAAAAAAAACAAAAAACAAGAGAGAGAGAGAGAGAGAGAGAGAGAGAGAGAGAGAGAGAGAGAGAGAGAGAGAGAGAGAGAGAGAGAGAGAGAGAGAGAGAGAGAGAGTTGAAAAGTAAAAAACTACGACCAGAAATAAAAAAAATCACTAAAAACAAAAAAAATTAGAAAGAACTCTCAATAATTAGTCTAAAAAAATTTGACAGAAAACCATACTCCACTATATAGTACTAGCTGTATTTATGGCAAATTAATTAGATCGTACCGTTTATTATAGGTATGGCATATGGGTTACTTACATATCTTCGAGGCGAGTGAGTCTCACCAATTCTGGTGGGAGCGTGCCTTGAAGATCCTGTGCTTTCAATGCTCTGCATTTCACCAAGATTTGAGTATGTGTGATTATTGACTAGATAATTACCTGTTGAAATTGGCTAATTTGTATTGTTTTTAACATTGTTTATATATGTTTTGGTTAATACTAGTAGGAATTATCATAGAATTCGACAATGTTATCGATAGGGCTCATAAAAGATCGAAGTTATTTAAAGTCAAGTTTGTTTTGTTAAAAGCTCATTCAAGATCGACTTATTTTTATACAAACATAAGCTTCAATTATTTTGAAAATTCACTTTACCTTTGGAAGAGGCCTGTACTCACCTCGTTTGACTCATGATTTATAAAAAGATTAAATTACCAAAGATTGAATAACTTAAAGCTCATTCAAAATGAACGATTCTAAATATTTTTAGATAGGGAACTTAACGAGTTTTAGAAATAAGTTCAAATACTACTAAAACTCGTTAAGTTCTCAAGAAAAGATATCCCGTCCAAATGACTTTTGGGGTGGTGATCTTCTCGACAAAATGAACCATTTTGGTCATTGTTTAGATCCACAAAAGCTCAAGAGTTGAGAAGCATACTGAATCAAATGATCCCTCACATGATTCCTTACTTGATGCAAAACGGGAAAGTGATCACATGTTATTCAACGATCATAACAGTTTATTTTGTAAGTCTCGCATTTGTGACAAGGAAATAGAAATACTCTGATTGTCTATTTCTCTTCAAGCAAATATAATTCGAGCAAGTATTTACCGATTTTTCGATAAACTATACTTTTTGCATAGTTGTTAAAGAGTCTCATTTTGCACACATAGGAATCATACGACGGATCATCGCGATCTTGTCTTGCGACAATACCAGACTTGACTGGATCCACTCTCCAAGAAATAGAGTATGAGAGAGAGAGAGAGAGAGAGAGAGAGACATGCGAGTAATGTGGCAGACGGTGGTTCCATAGCAAGTACAGTTGACCGAATTCTCAAAACCAACTGAAACCCCAAACAGTAGTATTGGCTCAACTGTAACGGTGGAAAAAGTAGTACAGGGATCACCACTGAAATTCCAATCAGTCTTCCCCAATGTCTTCCCAATTTCCTTCAATGCTTCCACTGTAAAAAAAATTGTGTTGAAAAAAACCCACAACTTTATTGTCTTTTGATAATTTCCAGAACCAATTCACAAACAAAACTAAATATCGGATATATAAGCAGTAATTATTGTCCTATCTTATCCATTTTTGTGGAATGTGTTTTTTATCCCAAGAAAAATGATCTAATTTCCAGAAAATTATGAAAAAATAAGTTTCAAGAATCATCAACCAACCAAGTTTCCAAAAAAATTTGGGTAAATAAATCTGTAAAACAGAGTATAACATAACAATTAACGGAAAATTTCTGTTCTTTTGTTTAATGTGCTTGATTATGAGAGAAGAAAGAGAAAATTTCACGTAGACACCTGACCTTTCACACAATTCACTTGATCTTTCTTAAATTTCATATAAACACCTGAGCTTTCTAAAAACTCATCAATTCAACACTTGCCGTCACCCTTCCATCTAAAACCAAACAGAAAAAAAGTTAAGTGCTCCAATTTTTTATTTGTTTGAACCAATGCGAAGATTTTATTTTTCTGATCATTTTATCCTAAAAAATCATAATTAATTTTTTACTATAAAACTCTCGTTAGTCAGCTCTAAGAAAGTCGTATAATTAAATGTCTCTTAGGGCTAACTAACGAGAGCCTTAGAGTCAAAAAGCAATTATGATTTTTTAGGATAAAATGATCAAAAAAATAAAATCTTCGTACTAGTTTAAACGGATTGAAAATTAGAGCAATTAATTTTTCAACTAGGTATAGACCGTTTATATTAAAAAAAATATGGTTAAAAATTAAGTGCTCTAATTTTCAATCTGTTTAAACCGGTGCGAAAATCTTATTTCTCTGATCATTTTATTCTAAAGAATCATAGTTAATTTTTTACCGTAAAGCTCTTGTTAGTCAGTTCTAAAAAAGTCGTAGAATCAAATATCTCTTAGAGCTAACTAACAAGAGCCTTAGAGTCAAAAATTGATTATGACCCTTTAGAATAAAATGACCCTTTAGGAAAACTTTTATTCTTTTTATTTTACTTGGGTTGTGAAAGAAGAAAATTAAAGATATTTCTCGAGGAAATCTAGTTTCTTTTTCTCATTTTTCTTTGTTTGAAACTTGTAAAAGCCACACCAGAGAAAGGAAAGGAAAAAGAAATGGAATCTAAAACAGAGGAAAGTCAAGGGAAAGTACAACAATTTCCCCCTGTTGTATGTGCAAAGGGAAGAAAAAAAACCCGAAAAGGATATGGAAAACAATCAAGAATAAAGAAAACTTAAATTTTGAATCTCTCTCATGAATAAATGAAATTATGTTTGAATACCTTCATCAGGGGGAAGAAGAGTGGCTGCAGAGGCAAAAGTTGTGAAGGAAATGAATATTCCAAAGGCTAATGAAGCAAAATTTCGTGGGAATATCCTCATGATATGTTCCTTCAGAGAGGAATGAGAGCTTCTGTACTAGATCTTGTAGTATTTATCTGACTGTGAAGACTATGTAGTCCTATTCTTTAATACTGCCAGGTGATTACGAGGTGGGTGGGGGATTCGGATAGCTCCTTGGAAAGACTGTCATTAGCAGCGCCCCAAAGACTATGTAGTCATATTCCTTCTAAATGGTCACATTTTTCTTTTTTGCCGATCAAAAAATAAACTTAGGTCATCTAGAAGGAATTCGAGTGCCTGTTGCGCTTTGAAAAGACTGCCATTTGCAATGCGCCCAAAGACTATGTAGTCCTAAAGGTGAGCATGGTCTGAATTGGTTTGGTTTTAAAGTAAACCAAGAACCAAATCAATACTTACGGATTATGAAATTGGAGAACCAAACCAACCCACAAAAGACATAGAACCAAACCAATCCAAACCATTAAAATTCGGATTGGTTTCTGTTTTAAACCACGATTTGCTTTAAACTAAGCTATTATCTTCAAAAAATAATAGGGTAATTAGGCTTGGTAGTGAAGGAATTATAGGAATAGATATTGGAATTGGTTTTCATGTATAGAAACTTAGGAATTGGGGCGTGAAAGTTGATTGATTCTGGTGATCCAATATGCCTTTTGTGTATAATAAATTAATAATCATAGGAAATTAGGAAAGGGTTGTGAATCGTTTTATATAGAAGTTTAGTCTAAAATATCTTAGCAGGGAAGAAAAAAAACTAAATATTATGGTGAATTTAATAGGATCAACAAATTGGAAAAATAGTTGACTAAGGCAGCCATATTTATTTGGTGAATCATAATTAAATTATATATATTATACAGTTTGGATCGGTTTGGAACCATAACCGTGAATCTACAAACCAAACCATATAACACGAATTTTAATTTTTAAACCATGCTACTGAAAAACCGAACAAAAACCTTTCGATTTGGATTGATTTGGACTGGATTTGCGGTTTGACGGATTTTTTGCTCACCTTTATGTAGTCCTATTCCTTTAATTGGGGGGGGGGGGGGGGGGGGGGGGGGGGGGGGGGGGCCGCTTGGAAAGACTGGCATTTGCCGTGTCCCAAAGACTATGTAGTCATATTCCTTCTAAATGGTCAAGTTTTTTTTTTGGCCGATCAAAAAATAAACTTAGGTCATCCAGAAGGAATTCAGGTGCCTATAGCACCTTGGAAAGACTGCCATTTGCAGCGCACCCAAAGACTATGTAGTCCTATTCCTTGGTGGGGGGTGGAATTTGTGTAGCGCCTTGGAAAGACTGTGATTTGCAGCGCCCCAAAGACTATGTAGTCCTATTCCTTCTAAATGGTCAAGCTTTTTTGTTTTTTACCATCAAAAAATAAACTTAGGTCATCGAGAAGGAATTCGGGTGCCTATAGCGCGCCTTGGAAATACTGCCATTTGCAGCGCGCCCAAAACTACATCTACATATATAGTTTTGGGGCAATGTTAGGACATCTAGAACCAAAACCATGTCGTTCACATATCCCCCAAAACTTCTTCCATAATTCGTGAGGAGTCCTATTAATTGTTTTTGTAGGAATTGTTTCGGAATCTTCTGTTATACCATATGGCACTGTTGGAAACATTCAACGAGAAAGAAATCCATCCTCAAGGTTAACAGACAATCTTACCTTTACTTTAATGATAGAAGAAAATATTGATCACGCATCGATAAATATTCAAGAAGACTTGTCATTCCGAGATTCAAAGAAAGAAATGAGTAGAACTGGAAGCCATTCAATATGAACGAAGTTTCAAGTCTCTCTCTGTCTCTCTCTCTCTCTCTCTCTCTCTCTCTCTCTCTCTCATTGCATGGGTGAGAATGGATTGGTGAAGAATATTTCAGACCCACTTGCATGCATTGATTGCACGTAACGTAAGTAGTTGGGTAGCCATCTATTTTAGGCACAGTAGAAGGGGAGAACAATACTAGTTCAAATTCTAGTGCTGGAATCGGATGTTGACTCGTGAGCTGTTTGGTAAAGAGTCAAGTTACTGGCAAAAAATTCCAATCACCATGGGTCAAGTTACTGGCATAAAATTAAAATTGGTTGGTAAATAGTAGGGGTGGCAAATTGAACCCAGATCCATTAACAAACCTATACCCATCAACTAAAAAATAGACCCAACCCAACCCATTATTAATTGGGCATTAATTTGGTCAACTTAAATGACCCAATGGATCATAAAAGTAACCCACCAAAAAAAATAAAGCTGAACGGCGGAAGTCGTCTGCCCCGACGGAATCCATTTCTTATGCACGTACTCCATTGTCCAGGAATGAAATGATTCTCTCTCTCTCTCTCTCTCTCTCTCTCTCTGTGTAGCGTTTACTCAATGCTTATGTGTTAAATCACTCGCGTCCAAATATATTAGTCCTGCATAGGATTTGGATTAAAAAGTTAAGTGACTTATTTTTTTGTCCTTATTCAAATCTTTTTTGCATTTTTTGTTTTTGCGTCAAATTTTTGTGACTTATTAATTTGTTTCGACGACAGGAATCGGAAAAGTAAAAAAAATTGATCGAAACTTATAATTTTTTGAATAAAGACAAAAATAAGTCAATAAGACAAAAAAAAAATTTACTTATTCTTGTCTTTTTGAAAAAATTTATGAGTTTCGATCATAATTTTTTACTTTTTCGATTTTTCTCAACGAGACCAATCACTAAGTCACAAAAATTTAACGCAAAACTATCAAATAAGAAAAAAAATTGAACAAAGACAAAAAAATTCGATTTTTCTCGGAACGGGCTAATTTTGATTTTGATCGAATGGAAAATTCAACTTATCATGAATGGAAAGTTGGCTTGTTTGTGGTTTGTTCTTTTATCCTTATTCAATTTTTTTCGCATTTGTTTGTTTTTCATTAATTTTTTTGTGGATTATTACTTCGACACGACAGGAGGAATCTAGAAAGTAAAAAATTATGATCGAAACCTAAAAAGTAAAATTTTTTTGAATGAAGACAAAAATAAACCAATTTTTTCGTCTTTATTCAAAAAAATATGAATTTCGATCGTAATTATTTACTTTTTAGATTCTTCTCGTCATGACAAAGCAATTGTCATGACCCAAAACCTACCTTGGAAGTCGTGACCGGCCAAGCGGGTGTTAAGCCGCCAAAGGCCTGCTCATATTCTAGTTTAGGGATTTCTCGCTTCATTGTCATTATAAAGCATATAAGCAAAGTATGCGGAAGCATAGAATAAATAACATAATCCCAGAGCTTCTAAGTGTACAAGTATAATAAATACAAACCATTAGACACCACTTGATTCTCCACAGTAATTCTAACACTTCAATCGGCCCACAACTTGCTATCTACCTTAACCTGAAAAATTGGAAAAGGTTTTCATAAGCCGAAGCTCGGGTGAGAAATGTATACCAAAATTACAAGTTTGACCATGGAAATACTCCACATTATAAAATAGTTCAGAGCAACATTTCAAATATTTCGTTGACCATCCAGTACATGTATTTTTGTCCGAAAGCTCATTTCTTCGGTCCAAGAGATGGACCTTTTCATTTCATTTTTCTTTCAACTTTTGCACTTTTGAGCGATAATAGCATTCAACGGTATTTTTGCAAGTCGGTTGGAGAGCGACCCCATTGAAGAGTGGTATGATATCAATACCCGGTGATGCCTGGCTGCATCTCCTACCTTATTACTTCATACCACTAGTATCTTTGCCCGTCCCCTAGCGCTCGGGACACCGTTCGAATGAATTATGCACACTATCACAAACATGTACCAGCAACAAGTAAAATTCAAGTCTTAAAACATATTGCCATGGTCTAGATTTATCCGTTAACACACAAGATTTATAAACAAGCCATCGCATGTATTTCCCATTTATCTTCATCAATTTCAACCAAGTAAGATTCTCAAATTTCATACTTTCCAGTAAAATCAAGCAATGGCATTTCATTCCAAAGATTCAGAAAATACATGTAACTAAGGTATACACAACTCACCAAAAAGAACTAGTGGCCACTTTACACTCGATCACTTCACTCTCCACAGTACTTGCACCTAAACACATAATTATCGTGACAATTATTCACAAAATTACCTTTACTACCAACTTAGCTAAAACTAGAATAGTATCATTTTATAACTTAGTTTCAGCCATCTTCCTAAGTTAAGGCTATTTTTCGATAATCCAAGCTCGGGGTCAATTTGTGAATCGCAACACTAATTAATTCAATAAGGAACTTCACGTTATTTAAAGAAACTTTAGTATATGACAGAGTTAACCAAACTGATGGTTAATTATGACCAACTTCATACAACACTTCCAATAGTTTATTTCCTCAAAGAGTAATTAGTTCTACTGGATCCACTTAGAATCTTAGCCCTGTTCTTATATACAGAGAGGTATTTACTTGTGGTTTACTGGTGTATAACACGCACACACCTGCACGGCGGCGACGGGTTAGATCATGCAGTTGCCTCTGCGTGTCTAGCTAGAAGCTGGGGAAAAGGGGCAATAAAATAGGAAGGGCCAGCAGCCATGGCTCCATAGAGTGCGGCGGTCGGGTGATGGAAGGAGGAAGGAGAAGAGAGAAGGGAAAAGAGATTGCTCACTGATTTCCCGGCGGCGTGCGGAAGGAAATCGAAGGTCGGTTTGAATCAGAGGAGGGGGTGCACGAACTGTTCTTTTCTTTCCACAGATTCCTATTCTCTCTCTCTCTCTCTCTCTCTCTCTGTATACGGTGGAAGGAAAAAAAAGGGTGAGGTTGATATATATCCTAATTACTAAAAGTAATTAACAAATATAATATCCATATAAATGAGTATATAGTTCGGTGGATGTTGAATCAACACCCAATCACCCATGCATGCCACATGTCACCACGTTGCACCACGTGGCGCTTCGCGCCCGATCGTCGCTATTCTGGTCCGTTCGCGTACAAATTTCGGTCTCCAAAAATTCTTATAATTTCAACATAAATAAATAAAAATATGAGGATCATCGTAGTGGTGTTCAATTTTCAAAGAAAAATCCTAACTTAAAATAACTCGTATAGTGTATCAGATGTAACTCAATTGTCCCTTAGTATTTACGAAATTAAATCAGAATTCCCACATTCATTCAGATCACGATACACTTTGCGTAGCCTAACTTACTATTAGAATTAAATTAGAGTGTCAAGTTCCTATTCGAATCACGTGACTAGAATTTTAAAAGTCAGGATTTTACAGCAATAATTCTCAAAAATTTGACAAAAAACTAACAAATGCGAAAAATATTTGAATAAAGACAACAAAAAAATAATAAGCCACTTGAATACGCCGCGATTCGGTAATTAAGAGCGACAAATATGGTAATTAAATGTACAAGGGTAATTTGGTCATTTTGTAGTAGAGGGATAATATGGTAATTTTAGTGTATATGGTATTTTAGTCCTTTAAATTTACAGGGGTAATATGGTCATTTTATTGTACATATGTATTTTAGTCATTTTAGTATATAGTATATAATTAGGTTAATGGGCGGGTCGGGTTTGCTTTTAAATAAATGTGTTGGGTTGGGTATGGGTAATTAGACTCATAATTAATGGGTTTAAATGGGTCAATGACCTATTAAACCCAACCCACTTGCTACTTACTCATTTTGGCCCAAACTCACCCATTTGACACCCCTAGTAAATAGCCTTTGCATTATTGGTTGTTCGGCCTAATAAGTCAAATGGTTTATTTTTTTATTTTTATGTAAAAAAAATCATATTTGTTAGTTTTTTGTCAATTTTTTGTGAATTACTACTTCGTCATGACGAGAGGAATTTAAAGGGTACATTGCCACTAAAAATGAATGGTAATGAATGGGCCAAATCATTACCTTTCATTTCAGTTTTGAGACCCCCAAATGAACAAGTCAGAATTCTTATCTTCATCGAGTCTATCATCTCATCCTTCTCCCTAGCTTTATTGTTAAAGACAACATTATTTCTCGCTGTCCATGCAGTCCATAAAACTGCATAAAGACAAGCAAGCCAGCCAAGGCCGGCTCATAAGTTTTGGAAGTCGGAAGTGAACCTCTTGAATGAGATTATCCTATATTTTTCATATAAAAGTGGTTTACAAAGAGTCATAAAAAAAAAATCAATACAAAAGATTTATCATACCTCAAAATCCATCATTTGAAAATTATTTTTCTCGCACTTTTTACTGCAAACGCACTGATTAAGTCTTCATAGTCAAGCTTCTTCCCCAATTCTGTCACGCCCTCGATTTTCAATATAAATAATAAACATTTTTAATAAATAAAATCCTCGCTGTAATACAAATAATATCCCAAAAGATCTTTTTGTTCAATGTTCTCAAATAAAACAAATATTATATTCCAACTCGAAGGCCCTAAATCATCAAAATACCAATATCCTAGGGAAATATTATTACAATTTACAAATACTATCTTTCCAAAAAAAAAAAATGCTCTTTCAGATCTTGTGCTATGAAATCCTTCTTAAATACCTTTTTAAAGGTTTGGTCACAAATGCACAACATGTACTCCATGTCAACTTCCTTGAATCGTACCTGAAAATGATAGGGTGAGCTACACTAGCCCAGTAGGAAAATCTATACGCAAGCTATATGAAAATGTGATGAATCATACACCTAGACTGAGTGATGAGACGAGATACCACAAGAAACGTGAGTTTTCCACCACAAACGAGCATACTACAACCAGGGGATCATAATTTCATAAAGGTATTCCTAACAGCTCATGCGTCAAACTAGAAGCATAAACCAACTCGAATTATCCTAATTAGACCACAACTTATCCTCAACCGTCACTTGTCCATCGCTACGCAATTACTCCATTTTGCCTCGATCCATACGAATATGTGATGATCATGCACCAACATTGGTAGGTGAGCAACATTATATATGTACAACGAACCCCAAGACGCTAATAACAATGAGTATATCTATCAGCAGAACAGCACAAACATATCATTGGATTTCCCTTTTTTTTAACATAATTAATTTATCTTTCATTTCTCAAGTATTAGCCACTCCATGCAACAAGAACTAGTTTCCTTGATTTGTACCGAACAAGAGGCTCAGTGAGGAAGAATAGTAATCCAAGATACGGTTCAAAGTCGAACGACAAGCCAAACATTAGATTAACAACTTTATCTCTCTTTTCATTTCTCAAGCAACACAGGTCATAAGTCTAGCTCAACCAATCAACAATGCGTGATATGTGATGCAAAGCAATGCACCGGGCAATGTTGGGCCCCGTAACCCCCGCCAAGGTCCCACCAAGAAGGTGAACCGGGCTCCGTCCATAATGACGTGAATTCCGAGCGGTGTTGGGCCCCGTAACCCTCGCCAAGGTCCCACCAATGAGGTGAACCGGACTCCGTCCATATTGACGTGAATTCCGGGCGGTGTTGGGCCCCGTAACCCTCGCCAAGGTCCCACCGATAAGGTGAACCGGGCTCCGTCCATATTGACGTGAATTCCGGGCGGTGTTGGGCCCCGTAACCCTCGCCAAGGTCCCACCAATGAGGTGAACCGGACTCCGTCCATATTGACGAGAATTCCGGGCGGTGTTGGGCCCCGTAACCCTCGCCAAGGTCCCACCAATGAGGTGAACCGGGCTCCGTCCATATTGACATGAATTCCGGGCGGTGTTAGGCCCCGTAACCTTCGTTGACATCCGAAGTTGGATACGACTCCATCCATTGTCCATATGCTATGACATGCCACACCATGATACATACAAAGTTCGATGTCACACGTAGCCGTAACACTCGAATCATAGGTCCATAAACATCCTTCATTATGCACAATCCATCCATAATCAATCTCACACCCATTATCGAGTTAAAACGATTATACAACATCATTAAAAATTGCATACTCAATATTTTTCAATGATTCCAACGCCAAATTATCACCAACTTACTAATCTTTAAAACCCACAAGAACCCATAACCAATAGCATCATTTAACCATAACAAACAATAAAAAGAAAACGCAGCCCGATACCCTGCCCAGATTTTCAAATTTTCGTTCAATCTTCTGAAAATTACTATAAATCGAGTTCTTAATATTTTTGAGTGATTCTAGTCCCAATAGTTGCGCGATTGAACGAAGCTTAAAAGTCACGAAGGAAACCTTGTCAAATCTGCCCTCAAAGGGTGGTTAAACAGGGGTTTTCCCAGGCTACACGAATCTGTCGCGCAGCATGACAGATTGACACACCTCCACTCAAACGGACATAACTTTCTGTGTACTAAGAGTTTTAAGACGATTCTAGTGGCAAATGAAAGCTGACTTCAAGACCTTCGAATCGATATAAAGTTTGCATGAAACGGACATCGGACGAGGAAGTTATGGCCATTCGAAGTGGGCTGACATCCAGAACACGAGACAGATTGCAGACCAGTTTTCTAAAAATCACCATCAATTCAATTCTCAATGGTTTCGTATGATTCCAGTGGCATTAGAACGGGCTCTAAGTCTACTCTATTTCATACGAAGGAACCAAAATTTTATCATGAGTTTAAGAAGGCGTAAAACCCCAAAAACAAAGACCCTGTTTCTGCAGAATTTCGGAAATGGAACAAACAACCTCAAAAAACGAAACAAAGCACGATCTAGGTACATAAACACCGTATAAACGCATAACAAGAGTAAGAGATCCCTACCTCATGGGTTTTGAGCAAAACCCGAACCTTTGACCAAGTCAACCAAGCTCCCACGCGGTCCGATCATGATTTTTCTTGGCTATTCGGAAAGCCCATGCGCCGTATAGCAACTTTAATTCTCGGACCTTGTCCGGAATCAACCCCTAGGTAGATGAAATCGAAGAGAGAAGAGAGGAGGAAGTTTTTCGGAGGAGAGGAGGAGAGAGTGCCGAGAGAGTGAGAAAAGAGAAATGTGAGAAAGTAGTCTCCTGGGGAAATTGTAGAAGTGGGGAGCAATCCCCCGCTTCTCGCACCACACTCACACGTGCACTCTTCACACAATTACCCTTATATCCTCCCACGAACACGTCACACCGAATATCCGCACTGTCTATCTTGACGGGCTATACATTAACCAAAAAAAAAAATATAGCCTAAAAAAAATAATACGGGTCTCTACAAATTCCTTCTCGATAGACAACATAGCCAATCCATTTAATCTTTCTTGAGACATGGTTGACCGAAGATAATTTTTGATCAATTTCAACTTTGAAAAGCGTCTTTTCCCCAATGCAACTGTAACTGGTATATTCCACAATTTGGACCTATTTTGTGGCTCTTAAATTTCAATTGGGCCTATTTTGTGAGAAGGAGGCTAGTGTAATTTTTTTTGGACCATATATACATACATGAGTTAGGTTCCGGTGAGAGATCCCTCATTTTATTAAAATGCGGGACTCCCCTTCCCGATTGAATTTCGATGATCCGAGCCGCTCAAAGTGATCAGAACGTGATTTTAAGGGTCCCTGAGAGAAATCAGCAAAAAAAATGACCGGGAAGGACTTCATCCGAACAGTTTTCATTGAACGGTTCAAAAAAAAACTGCTCGAATGACGCCCTTCCCTGTCAATTTTTTTGCTGATTTCTCGCGGGGATCCTTAAAATTATGTTCTGCACACATTGAACGGTTCGGATTTTTAAAATTTGATCGAAAAATGAAAGTCCCTCATTTTAACAAAATAAGGAATCCCTCACTTGAAAATTCCTCATATATATATATATATATATATATATATATATAGGAATCCTAAAAATTTGGAAACCCTCATTTTTAATTTTTTTCGGGAGCCAGAAGCGTCCGCTTCCCTTGCCTTGACTATAAGCCGGCTCTGAAGCCAGCATAGTCTTTCGGAAATTTAAAAAAAAATGTATTTATTTAATTCGAAATGATCATCGGCATCAGAAGAGATTATATATTCATGGGAATTACATGTCCGGTGTTTTAATTACTCCGTACTTTTAGAGACCAAATTAAACGCACATCGGAGATATAATCTCATAAATTACAGTCAGTCTCAAATGAGTGAGTTCTTATTTTAGTTAAAATTCGGACCTCCTCATTTCTCCAATTTTTCGATCGAATTTCGATGATCCGAGCCGCTCAATGTGTTCAGAACGTGATTTTAAGGGTACTCGCAAGAAATCAGCAAACAAAATGACCGAAAAGGGCTTCATCCGAGCAATTTTTGTTTGAACTGTTCGATAAAAAACAAACAAAAACTGCTCGGATGAAGCTCTTTCCGGTCATTTTTTTTGCTGATTCCTTGTAAGTACCCTTAAAATCACGTTCTGAACACATTGAGCGGCTCGGATCATCGAAATTCAATCGAAAAAGGGAGGTCCGCATTTTATTAAAATGAGGTGGTCCTTACGGGAGACGGATTGCACAAATTAAGTGCGAGATATCATAAGATGTGGTACTATTTAAAACTCATAAGAGGGTAATGTTTACCCTCTTACGGCTTAACTTACGTGCATCTCGAATTAATTTGTACTGCCTCTTTTACAATTGTTTCACACGTTTACGTGTAAAGTGAGATATATGGCTCAAAAAGTTTGTTAACAAATAAAATCGAACCTGAAATATTAAGATCATACTAAGATCAAGTAAATTTCCAAGTCTCATGTCATTTATGTCATAACCCGAAAATTTGATTACCGAGAATTTTATTCGAAAAGCCATGACTCTGGTTAATTTCAAAATATTTTATTCAAGCTACGATATTAATTTTGTAATTTTTCAAAACCGAAAACCAGACCTTCATACGCCGCGTGACACACGACCGCGCGAGTCATCCCTAGCCAGAAGCCCATGTGCACTGCCGCCCGTGCCAGAGAGAAAGAAAAAGGAACAGGAAAAAAAGAAAAGAAAAAGGAAAACAACACCCACTCACCCTTGTCCCCTCTTTGCTCCTAGCCGTACACGCTACACCTCATCTCTCTCTCTCTCTCTGTGCCGACGCCCCTCTCTCTTTCTCCTATAATTATCTTCTTCTTCCTCTCATTTCCGTACCATCACCACCTCCACCGCACTGGCATCACCACCGAGCAAACACATCCCCGCCACCCTTCTCCTCTCTCACCCTCACGACACCTCCATCATCTTCCATAACCACCGCCACCTTCACCTCCCTCTCTCACGGAACTCTCCCTCTCCTCGTCCTTTCACGGCTCAAGCTGCCGCCGTCGCCGCGCCGTGGCATCACCTCCCACATCACACGGCACCACCTCTACCACCACCCAAAACCACCCACCTCCTCTCCCTCTTTCTCTCTCTCTCTCTCTCTCTCTCTCTCCCCTCTCCCTCGGTATATTCCTCTCTCTCTCTCTCTCTCGATCTCCCTCTCCCTCTCTCACTCACGGGTCCTCTGAGCCTCTCTCCCTCTCACTGTATATGTACGTATATGCATATATGCATGTACAAATATGTATATAGGTATATATATTTAGATATCAGTTATATATATACTACTGTTAAAGATTGTTTTCATTCTTTAGTGGAATAAACAATCTATTTTTTTAGTAATGAAGTTTGAACATGATTTTGAAGTGTGAAAACGTAATAATTTGTTTTTTTGATAGAAAATAAGAATGAATATGATTTTTATTAAATCACATGTATCTTACTGGAAAAGTGAATAAATTGGAAGGTTATGAATTTTTAAAATTGATTGTATTGTATAATTGAAAAAGGTATTGATTTTGGAATTAGAAAGGTGAAAAATATATAATTGGTATAGATTATATTTTTTTTTAAAGTAAAAAAAGAAAATTTTTAGAATAATTATGTTATTTATAAGATTTAAACATGATTTTTGGGAAAAATCGTGAGTTGATAAAGAATGATGATTATTGGTGAAAGTTATGGAGTTATTAATTATTTTCCAAACACGGGCTGTGAAGCCACGAGGCTCCGAACCATCGCTGGAATTTTATTAAGCACGAAAAATATGCCACGTCACTAGAGCGAGGCTTTAAATTAGAAGCGTCCGATATATTTAAGATATTAACTACAGTTGAATTTATGACCCGAACAGGTCCCAGTTCAATTTGTTAAATCTCCATGCAATGTGTTGCTTTTGGGACTTATGCATCAGACGTAAGTAATTACGAATATACTCTGTTTATATAATTATGATTTAAAATGCTGCATAAGTGATTAATTATGTGTTTAATTAAAAGCATCAAACCTCACATGAATTAATTAAAATTGGACGGCTTGCAAGGAAACGTCACTTTTAACTGAAAAGGAATTCTAATTGTTGATAATCGGAACATTGAATTGCTAAAAGAGAAGCAATTAAAGTTAAGGGATGAAATTCCTTTAAAGAGAAAGGAAACCGAGGTTATCGGTATCGGAACATCTGAACGTTGAGTTTGGTCATTATGAGGAATATTGCCGGGTATTCTGAGGTCTTGATATCATTACCTAAATCTTGGGCTAGCTACCCAATCATTGCCAGTGTTCCATTCATGAAAGATGTTGAAAAGAGACATGCATGTTCTCCCCCATTTCTTCTGTTCTCCCCTCGTTCTATTGTAAAGTGGAAAGAAAATGCATAAAATGACTTTGCATGCCAAATTGTGGAAACTTAGTATATCGAAATTTTCACTGAAACGTTTTGTGTTTATAAAACATTTCAGGACATACGTGGATAAATAATTGACTAATCTCTCTAGTCTTTCCTGCTAATGACGTTGCTTTTTCAATTTCGGTATTGTAATATGTTGAAAAAGTTTGTAAAACCTTGTAAAATAGTTTGTATTTGGTGCGGCCTATAGTAGTGCCCACAAGCTAGTTGTTAAATAAAACATGCAAGCCATGTTTGTTGTACTATCACTTATGATGGTTCTGAATGTATGTAATTATAATGAGTTTTTAAATTTATCGCTTCCGCGTTTTTAAGTTAATAAACTCATTATTTTTAGAAAGAAATTTACAGACGCAGTACAAGATGGCCTTTGGTGACTCCTTCTCACTGGTCGATCATGTATTCCTTCCCTACGGGTTTGGATCGTGACAATTTAATTGGACATTAATGCCTTGGTGTTGTCAAAACTACAACTCCGTATTTGTTTCATAAAGATCATATGAAAAGAAGGACCCCGTTGCCATCAATCCTCATTATGTGAAGCCAATTTGTTTTTGGACAGTTATATGTATTTCCACGATGGATGTGAGCGGCTAGGAAGCCTAGATGTGTACTGCACATTTGACAAAATATTTTGATATACTCCCTCCGTTCCTTTTTAAAAGTCTTGCTTCGTAATTCCAACTTATTAAAAAGACATCATCATTATACCTTTCACATCAATTTTTTCCTCCACTTTCTTTACTTATCCATCATCATTACACTTTTACTCACTTATTTTTTAAAATAGAATTTACTTTTAGGGACAAAATAGACAATTCACCAACTTTTACCCACTAACTTTACAAAATGGACACTTATTAAGGGACAGCCCAAAATGAAATACCGGACTATAAATAAGGGACGGAGGGAGTATAATCTTTTACCATAAATTGAGCAGATTTTTAATAAGTCCACTCGGCTTTTTTTTTTAAATTACTCAACAGTTTAGATCATCCGTACGAGATCCGGAGTGAACCCGCGTGTCCGTCGATTCCCAATTAGTGCTCTGACTGTCGGCGGCCTTAGCATTTTCGATACTCCTACCGCTAAAGTACTATCTTGTCCCATTTTGATTAGTACTCATGATATTAACACTGAATTTTCTTTGAAAATATAGTCTAGATGTGGAGAAATTTTTGGGTGCCTGGTGAGTATATTCCATGTCGTATCCCGCTCGACACATTCGGACCGTCCAATACACTTTTAGACGGCTCAGATTGAAACCCTCTCTCTCCTCTCATTCAACACTTTCTCTCATTTTTCTCTTTTCAAATCCGAGCCATCCAAAAATGCAATGGACGGTTCGGATGCACTTAACGGACACCACGTGATACCCGTCTGTCACTGAAATTTTTTCCATAGATGTGCAGTTTCCCCGGGTTCATCTTTCATAAATATTCTGGTAGTATTGCTTTCAACCGCTGAAGTACCGTCTTTTTCCATTTTGATTAGTCATTGATATTAACATCTGAATTTTCTTTGAAAAAAATGTCACTTCAGGAGGGGTAAATACAATTTTGCTATCAGCAACGACCAAAAAACTGACCACTATACCGATCCTACGTGGAAAGGTTAGGGGTCCCACTGTTCCTTCTCCCAGCTTCACAAACGCGCGAGAATGAAAAAAAAAAACCCAATTTAAAAAATTTGGGAAAGTGAGTACTCCCTCTCTCTCCAGAAACTATCCAGTACTCTCTCTCTTCTCCTCTCTTTTCTCTCTCAACACACCACCGACGGCCACCCCAAAACTCCCCCCCCCACCACCGACGCACCCCCTCACGATCTTCTCTCTTCTCTCTCCTCCATCTCACACACTGTCATCTCATCGCACCCCCGCGGACGAGCAACCCCAAACCCGCCCCTACTACCACCGACACACCACGACGATCTCTTCTTTTTTTTTTTTGCTCGGCTTAAATTTTTTTGCTCGGCAACGATCTCTTCTTTTTCACAGGTATCTCTATCACTTCCCTCTCCGCTAATCTACATTCGATTCTTTCAGTGATGTGCACACACGAAAAAATTAGGGTTTTTTTTTTTTTTTTCAGTTTTCATAATATTGTGATTTTTAATTAGGGTTGTCGATTCTGATAGTCGTGGTTGTGAACCTGTTGAGTGAATAAATTGCTTTGGGTGTCGATTCTGTTGATTGAAAAAATTTCAGTTCTTCTGGCTGTCGATCTGTTGATCGTAGTTGTTGTAAATGTTATCGTTTCTTTTGGTTGGAGACGAAAAAATTGCTAGTGAGTTTGATATTAGCCATCACACCTTTTGTGCGTTTTTACTGTCATCTTAACAAGTTAACCCTCTGTTTCTTGCTCTCTCTCTCTCACTCTACTGGAAAGGCATTTACACAGCTTGTTATTTGTGAAGCAGTTGAATAGAGTAGTCTTAAGTATAAATGAACTAAATGCTCTAACCAAATTGTACGAGAAATGTGAACAAACAAGCAGCAGAAACTATAGTAAAATTAACCATAGGGTTTCTGCACTACCTTTGATGAAATGCACTGCTAGCTGTTTGGAAAAATTCTTGATTTTATATTATTTGTTGGATTCAAGTCCGTCTTTACTAATATTAGTCAGATTAATGGCTGATATTCCAAAAAGTTTGTGTTGTGAGAACTTACTAGTGCCTAAAAAGCTGTAATTGTTGAGTCCATTTCCTATAAACGTTCGATGGTTAAGACCCAGGGGTGATTAGTGTTAAGTTTGAGGTTGTCTTGAACTAGTGCAGTCGTGCCCATCAGTTAGAAAGTTTTTTCTTGATTTGGTGTACAGTATATCTCTGCATTCAGATTGACTATTGAGCATTTCAATTTGGTGGGTCGATTTGAATTTTGCAAGCAATTCATGGAATATATGGTGGCTTATAGTAGTAATATTGCCTTAAACATGAAAAATAATTGATAGGTTGGTTACCACCTTCATAATTCGTTTCTTTCAAATTTATGGAGCATTTTTGTCATTTGTTCTACTTTTATAATGTACTGATATACTTTCTTTGATCATCTAAGGTCTCAAACTTGTTATAAATGCATGGGTGCATCTCTGGAAGCCCACGGTTGAACAGATGTACAAAGAAGAGACCGGTGATGCTGGATGGACTCTAATTCTTCATCTGAAGGCAAACTTAAAGTAAGAAAAGGTGATATCACTGGATGTGAGGATAGAATGAAGGTTTCAAACAAAGTGCAACTTCTGTACCCACCGAGCGACATGGAATCGGACAATACCTCGACTCAAAGCACAATCGCATTCCCCATGTGGAAATGGAACTCTTATGCATGTCGTGTCGGTGTATCTGTATCGTATCGTGTCCTACATGCGAAAAAACTGAAATGTCATGATTTGTTCGACCTTTCTTTTATCATTTGTAATTTGTTATGTAACTGTCAACACGAATATGTGCTTCACTTTGCCTTTCTATAGTCAAACTTGATTTTACTGAGTTTGCTTGAGTGTTCCATACTGATGGGGTAATGGATATATGGACATGATTTGAGTCCAGAGTTTGGTCTTAATACATTTCAGAGCTCCCAATATAAGAACTTGTCAACTGTTATATTAGGCAATCAGAAGTTCCAAGTCACCAGAGATTGGGAGCAAAGGGGCCAAACAACAAATTAGTATTTGTCATTTGCCAAGCGAATGATCTTCGCTTCGCGGGAACAACAAAAACCAAATTTTCCTGTTCAAAAGAACTCTTCTTCATTCTCAACAGGAATGCATAATTCATGCAGGACCTGTAATCCAGCTTCAAGTAACAGTTATGCATTGATTATAATGAATTTGCTTGAGTTAAGTTGCTGCCAAAAATAACCCAGGACCATAGTTTTAAATCGCGGTATCAGTCGCGGTATATCGGTATCGGAACGTATCAATGATACGTCGCGGGAATCGGGTGTCGCGGTCGTGAATTTTTAAAAATCATGTATAAAATTTGAAAAATATACTTTTGCGGCTTTTGCTCCCAACATTGGCTTACTTTTCTCTAGTCCCACATTGGGAAGTCACAAAACTTCTATCTACTTTAAATGATTTTGCACTTTAGTGGGTTTGGGAATGAGGACTCTAGGAGAGGTCTCACATGCTCAAGTAAATGGGTAGCAATTTGGAAAATTGGTTTGGAAACCAGTTAATCGAGTCTGCTTCACGGCGCACGCACTACGATTAAGCTCATGTTTTGCTAAAATTCCGAAACGTTTTTTTTTTCCCTTTTTTTCTTCCTGGAACGGTTTTTTCCCCCGTTTTTCCTTTTTTCTTCCTGGAACGTTTCTTTTCCCCAAACCAGTCCACAAAAATCCGGTACAGACCGATACGTATCAGATATTGGCCAGTTCACCTGTGATTTCCAATCTCCCCGTTATACCGGCCTATATCCGAACCGCAACCCTCAAATTCCAGTACGAATCGGCCGATATTTAAAACTGTGCCCAGGACTCATACCCACAATATGAGTCCACACATTGCAATTACAAGTACAATACTAGAGTAATTAATTAGAAGAAAGGAATCTACAACAATTGAAACACCATGTCATATATGCTCCCAAGTTACAAAAAATAATGGTTCCACCACCACACTACAGCTTGATATTCCAAAAGAGTAACAAGTTCCAACCTTAACAACTACATATTGTCGTAACATTACATTGACAAAAAAAAAAAACATTGCATTGGCAAAAACAATGACAATACAACACCACCAGGGCCGGCCCAGGCACAAGGCCCAAGAGGCCTGGGCCTTGGGCATTCCAAATATTTCAAATTTTTGGGGCACTAAAATTAGATGTTATATAAAAGTTTTTCCATGATATAACATTAAAGGTATTCCAGTCGAGTGGTGTTTGTAACTTCAATAAAGATTATGGGGCACTAGGTTCGAAACCTCAAGTCTCTTTTTTTGGCACTATTTGTTTTTTCTTCATATTCTTGGCCCTTGCGCTTCTCAGCTCTTAGCCTCCTCCTACTGCGCATAAGTGAAAATGATACTCTATTTCTTCCGATCAAATTGCTCAAAAATTTTAGTGGAAACCGTGGACTCTTGCATATAATATGATGACTCTTACTTGTCAGAATAAATTATGGATTTTACACCTCTTATATTTTTAACTACTTAAGCATAGTGACTCAAGATCAAAGTTCAAACGCACCATAAATGTTTTGGTAAGAATTTTTTGTTTGATTTAATTTTTCTTTTAAATTTGAATATTAAATTCACAAATAAAACATACTAATATATATGGTGATTGTTGCTGTAAAAATTGTTAAGCACTCTTTAGGGCACACTTTTTTTATTAGGCCTTGGGCATCTAAAACCCTTGGCCCAGCCCTGAACACCACCACATTCTTTTTGTCTCATTTGAACTTCCAACTTCCTTTTTTGTTTCACTTGAACTTCCTTTAGCAAATTCCAACAATGGAGGAGACTGTGCTTGCTCAGCTGGTGTTGTGTGCCACACCCATGTAATAGTCTTGTTTTCCTGCCATTTCTAGAACATGAAAGACGGAAAAATTTCAAGCCAAATAAACACACCTACTTAAACATTCTGCCTAGTTTTTCTTTAGTTCAGGAGTGCGAACATTGCATGAAAGACGTGAAATTCAGATGGCTAGAAAGAATAAGCATATGTCTAGTTTTGATTCTCAAAGATACAAGTTATCCAGTTTAGTCATACCATATGCATTTGGCCGATATGTTCTCTTAGATCCTATATTTGGGTCTATGAGCAATGTTCTAAAAGTTGTTAGGCGCTAGTCGGGTGGTCAACCACCTTCGAGCGATTAATCGGCAATTAAGCGGTGTATATTAATTAGTAATCGGCGATTAATCATTAGTCGGACCTAATCGGATGGATCCCGCCAGCGATAAATCAACGATTAATCGATGATTAATTCCTTGTTTGCATGAAAAATCTGCAGTAATGCTGCCCCATCCGTGTAGTAAAAGTACGACCTAGTCACTTGAGCAAATGATTAATATGTGTACAAAAATATAAGCAAAAACAACACAAACAAGTCATAAATCGAACTACCTGGGGTGGCTGCCAAAAATCCTCTTCCGAAGTCCACAGATAAAAATGGTTTTCAATAGCTATGGTTTCTTGAAACTTCAATTAACCACAAAAAAGCTATTGGAATAGGATTAATTCTCAGCAATGGGGGCCCTTGATAATTCAATCAGGAAAAAGTTCTCAGCGGGAGTACTTACCAAATGAGTAGGGTCCAAGAAGAGTGAAGTTGAGAAGCTCATAAGGGCCAAACAAGTCACTACCATCAACAGATCGACAGCCAAAAGAACTGAAAATTTTTCAATCAAAAGAATCGACACCCAAAAGCAATATATTCACTCAACAGGTTCACAACCACGACTATCAAAATCGACAACCCTAATTAAAAATCACAATATTATGAAAACTGAAAAAAAAAAAAAAAAACCCTAATTTTTTCGTGTGTGCACTTCACTGAAAGAATCGAATGTAGATTAGCGGAGAGGGAAGTGAGAGAGAGAGAGAGATACCTGTGAGAAAGAAGAGATCGTGGTGGTGTGTCGGTGGTGGTAGGGTCTGGTTTGGGGTTGCCCGTCGAGGGTGGTAGGGGTGGGTTTGGGGTTGCTCGTCGGTGGGGGTGCGACGAGATGACAGTGTGTGAGATGGAGGAGAGAGAAGAGAGCAAATTGTGAGGGGGTGCGTCGGTGGTGGTGGGGGAGTTTTGGGGTGGCCGTCGGTGGTGCGTTGAGAGAGAAAAGAGAGGAGAAGAGAGAGAGTACTGGATCGTTTTTGGAGAGAAAGAGAGTGTACTGAATCACTTTCCCAAATTTTTTAAATTGGGTCTTTCTTTTTCATTCTCGCGCGTTTGTGAAGCTGGGAGAATTAGGAACAGTGGAACCCCTAACCTTTCCACGTAGGATCGGTATAGTGGTCGGTTTTTTGGTCGTTGCTGATAGCAAAATTGGGATAAATAAGATCATTTTCGTACCACTCCTTCCATTCTATTTTAAATGCTCACTACTGTTCAATTTTGTTCATCCACCTTTAAAGGTGCGCGACCATTGAACATGGTTCCCTTTTGATGGGTGGACTAGTTCATCTCTTACAATATGAGATTTTAATTAACCCTGCAAAAAATAATAATAATCGCACGCAATTGGTCATAGGTAACTATTTGTCTAAATCGAATGATTTTCATTCAGATTCCAGCAACCAAACTTTTAAATTGAAAATTAGGTGATCATGGTTGCTTGATAGCCCAATTCAGCACTTAAAATAGAATGTATTAAGTAATAAGTCATTAAGTTTGTTTGATAACCATATTTCATCATACTTAATATTTGAAGGACCTCTTAAAATGGAGGTTTAAAAAGTTACAACAATTAAGTAGCCTGGTACCTACTTAAGCCAAAAGCCGCGCGATCAAAATGTAAATGGAAGAAAAGAAAGACAATGCCAATATCTACCACCTATATATCTGTTCTAAATGTCGGAGTCCCAGTTGAAGGGGTAGAGATAATCGCCAGACGTAGAAGCAGCAGTGCTGGGTCCATCAGTTGACATACTCTGAATTTGGCCTTCACTTGCATCAGTCTTAAGTCTTCTTTGAAGGTCAATCATCATTCCCTTCAGGTTCATCTGCTCATTGGAGGCGTCTGGATCTGGAACCAACGACGACTCTGGGATAGTTCTTCCTTCGAGCATGCTGACAACTGAAGACATAGCAGGCCTAACCGCTGGTGACACGTTGGCGCACAGAAGAGCTACATTTATCATTACTGTGACCTCTATTTTGTTGAAGTCTGAACCCAACTTAGGATCCACCAGCTCCATCAAATCCCCTTTCTGCTTCAAGAGAAGTGCCTACGGAGAAACACTCGTTATGTTAGAACTCAAGTCCCTGATATGCACGTGTTTTGATTTGAAGAAGATTTGTTTTAATGGAGATCGAAGACATGGAACTCAGGTCCCTGTTATGCCTATTTGTTTTTGTTATGCCATTTTTGTTTTTTGTTGTACTATTGTTACACCCTTTAATGGAAATGTTATACTCATCTTTATGCCCTCTAGATTTTTTTATGTCTCTTTTTTAGTATTTGTTATGCCATTTACTGTTTGTTACATTAAAGGTGAATGACCTGTTTCACCGGTCATATTTGGTTAAATCTTGGATATGTGGCATCATTTCAACCGTCTGATCAACCGTATCCACAGACATGTGGGGTACCGAAGGTGTTGCATTCTCGGATAACTAATTTATGAGGGGCCCAGACATGGTAAGTATTATATGTAAAATGAAAATTCCTTAAAAATTATAGATTTTTCCAAATTGGGGGTGGCAAGGGCCCCAATAGACAAACAGTAAATTCCTATGTGAACCTTACTAACTACAACTAAGAATATTGAGGAAAGTTATCAAACCTTAGTACACTACTACTTCAAAAGACTCATTACTCACTAAACCCTTATTATTGAGTCCATGATTTTCTATAAAGACATTTCAATAGCTATAAATAATAAAATAAGCTCATCATTTTTAGTGAGAAATAAGTTGGAAAAGAATCTGGTTCCAAGTATCAGGGACTCTTGCAACACACCGGCCAATGGGTGCAATCAAGTCCTCTTCCGCCACTATTTCCATAAATTGAAGGATGCCCATCTTTCCTCAGTTGGGATAGGGAGGTTATGTCGAGCAGAGTGACAGGCTTCTTGATCTTGCTCAAGGCCCTTCTCACCAAGGCAACGGCCGGCGGTAAGGCTCCCGGATACTTTGAGCCCAATAACGGCGTCATTTGCCCCCTGCATTTGTTCGCTCCGCGTTCGTTCCACTCCATGCCTCTGGTTAAAGCACAGGCAATATTATTAATGACAAATCAATAATGGTTATGGTTAATTAGAAGTAAGTACTCCATCCGTCCTACAATTTTCGGGTTTTTTTTTTTAATTGTTACTTTTAGAGAAAAATAAATACATTTTTAATTAGGACAAAGAATTTGAGAAATTACTGACAAAAGTACTTTATTTTTTAGTTTGAAAATAGCAAAAGAAATCAAAAAGGACTAAAGTTAGAGAAGATAGAGTTGTTCCTCTAGAAAAAATTAAGAAATTTTATTTTTTTTTTGGAGAGGCAAAAATTTATCAATCTCTGAAATTATTACAAAGATTAAAGAAACAATGACTTGAAAGCATCATATTCTGAAACTAAGTAAGAACAATCCTGTGCTAAAAAATCCGAGATTGACAAGAAGCCAACCAAGAAAACACCCATGGAATATGATGTCGTTCAAGTAATGCAAGCATGAAGAAAGTTCTCAGGAAAGCAATGCATGCATGCATGGGTGCCAAGATATGATTTTTGCACTTCCTTTTTATCCACATGGAATTATCAAACAATCCTTACTTATTCACTCACTTTTCACATACTAAGGGCATTTTTGTCATTTCATGTGAACAAAGACAAGAAAAAGAGTGCAAACAGATAAAAGGGGAGGGCAAAAATTATTTTTCCTTTTTTGACATACAAAAATACAGGACCGCTAATTAGTACTCCATTCGCCCCATTTTAATTGTCTTTTTTGGAAGTCTGTGTCACTTTTCAACTGATTATATTTTGTATTATAAAACTAATCAAGATCTATCAAACAAGATTTATATTGAATATATAATTTTCATTACCGATTTAAAGATATAACTAGTTTTTTATCCGGTTGGAATAGAACCAAGAACAATTAAATTGGAATGGATGGAGTAAAAGTTGGCCACCACCCATTAATTAAAGAGATTACCGGTAATTGTCACGCCCTCGATTTTTGACATAAATAATAAACACTTTTAATAAATAAAGTCCTCACTGTAATACAAATAATACCCCAAAAGACCTTTCTGTTCACTGTTCTCAAATAAAATTCAATGAGTACATCCCTGGCTCGAGGCCCTAAGTTATCGAAATACCAATGTCCGAAGAAAATAATATTACAGTTCTAACAAATGTCTTTCCAAAAATACCCCTTTCGAATCAAATGCAAATAATCGCCTCTTTTATACCTTTGAAAGACATGATCAATAAGCACGATATGCACGCCATGCCAACTTCCTTATTTTTGTACCTGAAAATGATAGGGTTTGAGCATACACGTGCCCAGTAGAGAAATCTATACGCAAGTTATAGGAAAATATGATGAGTTATGCATCTAGAGTGAGAGTGTAACGACAGATAAGCCCAAGTACACAAGACTGTCAACAGTAGCACACTATGATCAGGGATTCTAGGCGACCTATATGAAGGATCTATCTGCTCATATGTCAAACAAGGACCATCAATATTCCTACATCATTCTAAGTAAATAAACAACAGCCTTAGTACCATTCATTACATCTCGTACAATTTCACAATCTTTCACATTCCACATTTCATCACCAAATCCCATTTCTCATTATCATCAGTCGCCAGAATCTCTTTCATCAACTTCATAAACCAATTTCATGTCATGTGTCTGAGCCTAAGCTCCTGCCAGGCACTTACTCGATAACGAGCCCTGAAAGCGTACGATTTGAGCATACAGCTCCTGCCAGGCATTTACTCATTTAAGAGCCCTGAAATTATACGATTTGAGCATATAGCTCCTGCCAGGCATTTACTCATTTAAGAGCCCTGAAATTATACGATTTGAGCATATAGCTCCTGCCAGGCATTTACTCATTGAAGAGCCCTGAAAGATCTCTTTGTGACTATTTGTCATCACGTTCATTCCGCGTTCCACAAACATCAAATCATTCAATCGAATCCAAAAGTCATTTAATCATTTTAATCAAACAAGTACTCCTCTACCAATTAAGCACGTCACAACATTTCTTATAGTCTACGACGTTCACGGACTCCTTCACGCTACTATAGCCTTTACGACGATACTCCAACTATGCTAACGAAAAACCAATGGCCCAGATACGTTCGACGAGTCGTACGATACGATCTTTCAAGCTTAGGAATGATTGTCAAATATTCTAATTTTCAGCAGAGTAGTTCGTGTTCAAAAATTTATTAAAAATAGCATACTCAATAACTTTCAATGATTCCAATGCCAAAACATCACCAACTTACCCATCTTTAAAACCTACAAGGACCCATAACCAATAGGGTCGTTTAACCATAGCTAATCAATGAAGAACACTGCTCAGTGAGCTGCCCAGATTTTCAGATTACAAGGCAATCTTCTACAAATCACTATAAATCGAGTTCTTAATATTTTTGAGTGATTCCAGTCTCAATAGTTGGGCGATTGAATGAACTTTGAAAGACGCAAAGGAACCCTAGTCAAATCTGCACTCCAAGGGTGATTAAACAGGGGTTTACCGAGGCTACACGAATCTGCCTGACAGATTGACATACCTCCACTCAATCGATCATAACTTTTTGTGTACTAAGAGTTTTAAGACGATTCCAGTGGCGAATGAAAGCTGACTTCGAGGTCTTCGAACCGATATAAAGTTTGCATAAAACGAACATCGGACGAGGAAGTTATGGTCGTTCGAAGTGGGCTGAAACCCAGAAAACGAGACAGATTGCAGACCAGTATTCTAGATATCACCATAAATTCAATTCTCAACGGTTTCAAGTGATTCCAGCGGCATTAGAACGGGCTTTAAGTCTACTCTATTTCATACGAAGGAACCAAAATTCAATTATGAGCTTAAGGCGGCAGAAAACCCCAACAACGAAGACCCTGTTCTGCAGAATTTCGGAAATGAAAGGGATAGTCTCAAACAACGATTTTAAGCACGATCTATCAACATAATCAACATACAAACGCATAACAAGCGTAAGAAATCCCTACCTCATGGGTTTTGAGCAAAACCCAACCCTTTGACCAAGTCAACCGAGTTCTCACGTGGCCCGATCGTAATTTTTCTTGGATATTCGGAAAGCCCGCGCTCCGTAGAACAACTTTAATACTCGGGCCTTGTCCAGAATCTCACCCTAGGTGGATGAAATCGAAGAGAGAAGAGAGGAGAAAAAAATTTCGGAGGAGAGAGAGAGACAGTGAGCCGAAGAGTGAGGGAGAGAAATGGGAGAATTATTCTCCCTGGGAAAAAGATAAAGGTGGGGGAGGAATCCCCCGCTTCTCGCGCTACACACACACGTGCACCTCTCACATAATTACCATTATATCCTTTCACGAACACGCCACACCGTAAATCCATACCGTCTATCTCGACAAGTCATACGATTGCAAAAGAAAAATACGGTCCAAAAAAATATGGGTCTCTACATCCTACCCTCCTTAAAAATAATTTCGTCCTCGAAATTTGCTCATCCAAGTCCAACCAAGTCACAAACCACAATACCAAACCTCATACTGCCATCTCATAATAATCACATCATCCTCTCCTTTCTATGTAGACCCTCTCTTTTTTTTTTTCTGATTACTCCACGAAATCCTCACTATTATTATGGTTCTACCACTCAACACTCAATCGCAAACCACTATCATTTTATCAAATCCTCAAGTCTTCACATCTGTACAAAATTCTTAGACTCCACTTACCAACATGACAATCACATCAAAATCCAACAAACAATCTCCTTACGTTCTCTAAGTATTTCTCGAAATTTCTAGAAGGACAAATTAAGCTGCTCAGAAAAACTCGAATTCTAAACTCCAAGTTCTATCTTTTTCAATCAACATCAATCAATGAATCAAACCTTTACTCACCAATCCAAAGAACCTCAAATAATCTCCATTGGAATAAAACTAATAAGCCTCGAATTCTAAACCACATAATAACTCATCACCCATTGCTCAGCTATAAACATCCACTCATAATGGTCAAACTGCCCATACTTCAATCTATTGATCTTTCTCTCGACTTTAAGAATAAACACACCTCACAACTTATTCAATTCTATTGATTCTGCTAATAATTGTCAACACAACCAAACACATATAAACAAAACCGCTAGCCACAATCACCAACTCACACCTCTGGCTACCCATATAACTCTTTTACCAACTCGGCTTAAACCCCATCTACTTTTTCGTCCATTCAACATTCCAACATAACCAATAGTCTAGCAATACTCCACATTCCCTAGCCCGCTGAGAATCACCACTGGTTTCTATTTTCGGAAACTTAAACTCACTTCTATGGTAATGCGTCCCTTCTACATAACTTTTCACAACACACATTAAAACCGTTCTAGTAAAATATCAATCCACTATTTTCCTTAAACCCAATTCTCCAAACATCGTTACTACTACTCAGGAAAGGCATACACTCGTAGCAACTACCCACATAAGCATCACTGTTTATTCTACATCGTATACTAAAAGCAAATTTCTCGCATTGAGATTACATAATAAATCAAACATGTAGGTTAAAGCTAAACAACAGCACATTTCATTCACGAAATATTTCAACAACCCACGGTACAATTTAGTAGCTTACACAACACCAAACACATCCACGCATTAATAGACTCACTCAGTATCCAGCAGACTCACCAACTCACAAAGTATCCACAGACTCACAAAGTATCCAACAGATTCACCAAGTATCCACGGACTCACAAAGTATCCACGGACTCACAAAGTATCCAACGGATTCACCAAGTATCCACGGACTCACAAAGTATCCAACGGATTCACCAAGTATCCACGGACTCACAAAGTATCCTATACTTCACATTTCATGGCTCTAGAAAGCCCAATGGTAATCTCGTTCTTTTCAACTTCATCATACCTTTCACATGTTCTGTTCACCCATCAATCTCAAATACTCTCGTCAATTAGTCTACTCAAGTCACATGTTTCCCATTTTCACAATCTCAAATATCACATAACAAATACACAACATCAATATTAATCATTTCTCTATCAACTTTACAATCACATGGCATTTCATCACCCAAATACCTACACAATGTGTGCAATAGTTGCACTAACGAACTTCCAAAACTATTGATTATCTCGATACCAAAATTTAAACACCAATACAAGCACAAACAAATTTACAAACTCCTTCCTAAATACCAACAAGACTAGAGGGTTGCAAACAGCATGTCTATACTTCTCATCACATTCTAAGATTCCAACTACTTCTCACCTAAGAATCAATTCTCTCACACCAATATCTTTTAACAGTTCCGCTCACCACAAGTTTCACAGCTAACAAATTTCTTCTTTCAACTAAGTAGTCATAACGACATCAATTTTCCTCAAAGATATTTACCACAATTGTACTCAACCTCAATAATATCAACCACACTATTCTCATCACCATCACTGCTATCACTACCACTATTTAAACATTAGTCCCTCTCAAATCTATCACCTCAAGTCTTCTTCCTTTTTTTTTTTTACCATCCTATCAAAACTACACCACCACGACATTCACCTCAACAATGAAGACTACGACACCATAACACTTCATTTTTCTACGAAATTCCTACGTAGAGTCATCTATCTCAAGCCTAGAGATCTAACACCTATACACAATCCTAGTGTCCAATTGACTTTCCGAGACTTCCATCTAGAAGGAGCGGTGATCAAGCGCCTCTTCCAATTGGATCTCATCGGTAGTCGCTTGGGTGTCCAGGAGACACATACTGTATCTAAACACCCTACCTATAACCCTCATATTCTTATCTCAACTTTAGATACTTATATCTCGTATGTAGGTTCGACTTGCCCTACCTATGCTTATATTAACTGTCTCAGTAACTACCACTACAGTAACCAACCACAGTTATCACCACAACACGACTTTACCTTCCAAACACATTCAAGACACGCACTAACTCAATTCCCAATGCATATATTATTCACCTTATACTTATACCTTACACAGTTTATCTCACATAGGCTTAACTTAACACATTTGAAACTTAACACATAATCCAAACAATTCAATTAAAAACACATTTAACACTCATCTCATAAGTCATATCAACATTCCATCCCTTTTATCACATGCTATCTTATATTTTGCTTCACACGTCAATATAGCCACAATCACTACAATGAGGTCCAAGCCTCCAACTTCCCAATGCAGGTCAACAACTCAATGTCACTCTACCATAATACAAAATGCGACACCTCAATAATGTACCGACTCATTCATGCAAGCATACTTGTGTTTTGAAAAAAAATATGCAACGAATTTTGAACCCATGAGACTAAAAGTCTCCCCACGGTCTCTAGGTATTCTAAACATATGCTCTGATACCAAGTTGTCACGCCCTCGATTTTTGACATAAATAATAAACACTTTTAATAAATAAAGTCCTCACTGTAATACAAATAATACCCCAAAAGACCTTTCTGTTCACTGTTCTCAAATAAAATTCAATGAGTACATCCCTGGCTCGAGGCCCTAAGTTATCGAAATACCAATGTCCGAAGAAAATAATATTACAGTTCTAACAAATGTCTTTCCAAAAATACCCCTTTCGAATCAAATGCAAATAATCGCCTCTTTTATACCTTTGAAAGACATGATCAATAAGCACGATATGCACGCCATGCCAACTTCCTTATTTTTGTACCTGAAAATGATAGGGTTTGAGCATACACGTGCCCAGTAGAGAAATCTATACGCAAGTTATAGGAAAATATGATGAGTTATGCATCTAGAGTGAGAGTGTAACGACAGATAAGCCCAAGTACACAAGACTGTCAACAGTAGCACACTATGATCAGGGATTCTAGGCGACCTATATGAAGGATCTATCTGCTCATATGTCAAACAAGGACCATCAATATTCCTACATCATTCTAAGTAAATAAACAACAGCCTTAGTACCATTCATTACATCTCGTACAATTTCACAATCTTTCACATTCCACATTTCATCACCAAATCCCATTTCTCATTATCATCAGTCGCCAGAATCTCTTTCATCAACTTCATAAACCAATTTCATGTCATGTGTCTGAGCCTAAGCTCCTGCCAGGCACTTACTCGATAACGAGCCCTGAAAGCGTACGATTTGAGCATACAGCTCCTGCCAGGCATTTACTCATTTAAGAGCCCTGAAATTATACGATTTGAGCATATAGCTCCTGCCAGGCATTTACTCATTTAAGAGCCCTGAAATTATACGATTTGAGCATATAGCTCCTGCCAGGCATTTACTCATTGAAGAGCCCTGAAAGATCTCTTTGTGACTATTTGTCATCACGTTCATTCCGCGTTCCACAAACATCAAATCATTCAATCGAATCCAAAAGTCATTTAATCATTTTAATCAAACAAGTACTCCTCTACCAATTAAGCACGTCACAACATTTCTTATAGTCTACGACGTTCACGGACTCCTTCACGCTACTATAGCCTTTACGACGATACTCCAACTATGCTAACGAAAAACCAATGGCCCAGATACGTTCGACGAGTCGTACGATACGATCTTTCAAGCTTAGGAATGATTGTCAAATATTCTAATTTTCAGCAGAGTAGTTCGTGTTCAAAAATTTATTAAAAATAGCATACTCAATAACTTTCAATGATTCCAATGCCAAAACATCACCAACTTACCCATCTTTAAAACCTACAAGGACCCATAACCAATAGGGTCGTTTAACCATAGCTAATCAATGAAGAACACTGCTCAGTGAGCTGCCCAGATTTTCAGATTACAAGGCAATCTTCTACAAATCACTATAAATCGAGTTCTTAATATTTTTGAGTGATTCCAGTCTCAATAGTTGGGCGATTGAATGAACTTTGAAAGACGCAAAGGAACCCTAGTCAAATCTGCACTCCAAGGGTGATTAAACAGGGGTTTACCGAGGCTACACGAATCTGCCTGACAGATTGACATACCTCCACTCAATCGATCATAACTTTTTGTGTACTAAGAGTTTTAAGACGATTCCAGTGGCGAATGAAAGCTGACTTCGAGGTCTTCGAACCGATATAAAGTTTGCATAAAACGAACATCGGACGAGGAAGTTATGGTCGTTCGAAGTGGGCTGAAACCCAGAAAACGAGACAGATTGCAGACCAGTATTCTAGATATCACCATAAATTCAATTCTCAACGGTTTCAAGTGATTCCAGCGGCATTAGAACGGGCTTTAAGTCTACTCTATTTCATACGAAGGAACCAAAATTCAATTATGAGCTTAAGGCGGCAGAAAACCCCAACAACGAAGACCCTGTTCTGCAGAATTTCGGAAATGAAAGGGATAGTCTCAAACAACGATTTTAAGCACGATCTATCAACATAATCAACATACAAACGCATAACAAGCGTAAGAAATCCCTACCTCATGGGTTTTGAGCAAAACCCAACCCTTTGACCAAGTCAACCGAGTTCTCACGTGGCCCGATCGTAATTTTTCTTGGATATTCGGAAAGCCCGCGCTCCGTAGAACAACTTTAATACTCGGGCCTTGTCCAGAATCTCACCCTAGGTGGATGAAATCGAAGAGAGAAGAGAGGAGAAAAAAATTTCGGAGGAGAGAGAGAGACAGTGAGCCGAAGAGTGAGGGAGAGAAATGGGAGAATTATTCTCCCTGGGAAAAAGATAAAGGTGGGGGAGGAATCCCCCGCTTCTCGCGCTACACACACACGTGCACCTCTCACATAATTACCATTATATCCTTTCACGAACACGCCACACCGTAAATCCATACCGTCTATCTCGACAAGTCATACGATTGCAAAAGAAAAATACGGTCCAAAAAAATATGGGTCTCTACAGTAATGATGAGGAGAAATCCCTTGAAAGAAAACCCTAGTTTTGGATGGATCAATGTTGGTGTCCACCCAATTACCCCATGTACCCAGCGCCTTCTCGAACGCAGCCGTCCGATCCATGTCCTTCACTACCTGATCTCCTGCTTGTATATAATCCCATCTGGAAATTCAAAATTACTACTGAATTAAGATAACAACTTTTTAATTAATCAGTATAATAGTAGTAATTTTTAAGGAGCAAATTAAAGGGTTGAGAGAAGTTTTGACTCACGGTTGGTGGGCTCCTCTGTAACCCCACCAGTGCCACGTGTTGAAGATCAGCATGTCCATCCCTCTCCAATTCTTGCCATCCTCAATGGAGTCAAGCTTCAAGATTCGACCCTTGCTTTCTTTTATAATGTCCACCAAGAACACATTGCGATCAAACATCACTTTAACTCCATATCCCTGCACCATCACCAAATGATTTGATTATTTTTTGATTTAGTTATACTGTGTTGTGTGCTGAGTCCTCTTGTTTTAAGAAGAATGAGCGGTTTGGATCGTTGTTGCGGAATCCTGGGTGGGCCTTACAAAAAAAGTGTTTGCATTATCTGTGCTTAATTCATCTGTGGGGATAGCACAATTCCAATAAGAATTCCAAAAATTTCATCCCTATTGTCACTTCCATCCGGGTCGTCCAATTTTGGCAATGAATAGCTCAGATTTCATCTCTACAATGAATGGATGGACGACTGAGAAGTGAGAACTGTTCGATCGAGATGAAATCTGAACCGTCCATTACCGAAATGGACGACTCAGATGGGAACAACACATAGGGTCCCCGAGTTCCTCCAATTCGCTCGTGGTAATGCATTTTCATTGAATTGATTTTAAAAGCAGCAATCACACCCGGGCATGCCCGCGATGTTAAGTAGTGATTATTCGGTGCTCCAAGAGCACCGCCACGTACTCACGTAGTGTTTTGGGGATATCTACCACCACACATTTAAGTGGATTCCATATATGCATTTAGTCCTAAGCTCCACATGAATGCGTGGTAATAAAAACCCTTGACACACTATGTGGCGGTACTCCAAGACAGCGAGTTATAATTTTCGGGATGTCAAAGAGAGTTTGAAGTGTTACTCGACCATACCTTGATTGTGAATGTGGAGATCATACCAGATCTCTTTAGAGTGTATTTTAAATTAGGCCTTGCATTGTAGAGCAAGCATGTCAAGGACTGCCATTGGTCTCGAACCAAGGAATCCTCTACAAACATGATTTTATTCCCTTTGAATTTCTTCAAGAACCCAACTCCATCAAATCTACAATATCCAAATTATTTCACCCCATAATCTAGCAAAAATGCAAAAATCCAGTATAAAGTCATAAACAAACAAACCCCCCGCCCCGCGCGCACTCACACACACACACAGAAATTTTTAAGTCAGAGATCCCTAATTTTGTTACGGTCCACACCTTATTGTTCCTAATCAAATTTTGATAATTTGAACCGTTCAATGTGTTTAAGATGTGTTATTAAGAGTACCAGCAAGAAATCGGCAAAAAATATGACCGGAAAAGGCTTGATCTAAGCAGTTTTTTTTATAAAATGAGCATTTTATAAAAAAAATTGCTTAGATCAAGCCCTTTCTGATCATTTGTTTTTCTGATTTCTCTTGGGTACCATTAAAAACACGTTTTAAACACATTGAACGGTTCGGATTATCAAAATTTGATCGAAAAAGTAGACTTTCGCACGAGATGCGATTCGTAAGAAAAATCAGGGATCCCTGACCTGAAGAAGACTGAAATATATATACATATTTACGTACGTAATTACGTGGTTAAAATAAGGAGGAAGACGTAATTTTAAGATGTGGATTCTAAACTTACATGCACTCTATAAAAAAAGGGCAAACCCAATGCCCGGGGCTACAACCTTAATCCTGCAAGTAGAGATGGTGTTTTCACGATTCAAACCCGTGACCCCTAAGTCATAATTGAGCAATTTCACCGTTGCGCCAAGCCTGCCCTTCATGCACTCTATTTAACATGTGAAATAAAAGTTGTAGGTTCACAATTAATACTACTTTGACTAAGAATAAACAGTTTGGGGCATAGGTCCTTTTTTCTTTTTCTTTTTATAATTGGGTGTATTAAGCTTAATCTCACCTCTATTGGCTCCCTTGGTCCTATTTCATCGTTAATACGATTATTAGGCCTCATTACGTAAATAGTCCCCTTGTATCTATCGCTCCGTTGATACAACATTTAGACCTGATCACACACATACGATATTTAGGCCACAGTGTGTGTGATGACTACTTCCATGGAAAAAAGTTGATCCGATTACCGGGATCACATTATTCATCGTATTTGTTTTAAAACAAGGGATGATGCTTACCCAAAAAATGCATCATCCAGATTAAAACCACTCTTAGCTAAAAAAAAATCTAAACATAAGAACATAAGTAAATAAGTACTAAATAACTTTTGGTGTGGCGAAACGAGTACCTTTCTAAATTGCATCCAGTGGGCTGCCACCTGTATTGGAGATAGTCGCGATCGGGCCGTCCATTTTTCTGGCAATCAAATTCTTTCTCGATGAAGGGACACGTGGTGGAATTGTAGAGAGGGTACGATGGGTCCCTCACCCAACTCCCCTGGAACAAGTCACATTCCCTTAATTAAACACTTGTGCACATTTGCTAGCTCAATAGCAATAACATTGAGCAGCAGCACAGCCAAATTGCAACGAACCCACAAACCCATTTAGAGAGAGAGAGAAGGTTCTTCCAATAAAATTCCGCTCCTTACATATATTAGAGAGAGAGAGAGAGAGAGATGGGTAAGAGATTAATTGGCCGTGTGAACTGTTACGTTTGTAGTAACAAAAAGGAATAAAACTGTTGGGTTGTGAAATCTTGTAGCAGGGTTTATATTGTACTTCTTCTGATATTGGAGCGATTATGGAGTTTGCAAATTGGATGGGCATGTGCAATAGGAGACACCGGGACGATACAGGTATGTAGTGTGCAATTCGAACCGTTCATCTCTAGCAAATTGTGCACTACAGGGTCATCCGTCCCCGGTTTCATGCAGTAGGTGGGACCGATCCCGGTAAAGAGTCCGTTGGATGCATGGAATACATTATATATAGTAGGTGTTTTCGGAACTTTTAAGGGGAAATTAAAAAAAATTAAATGGAGTAACACTTACGACAGTTCAAGGTACATTCGTGAGCATGTATGTTACATATGTAGCCTTATTTTTATTGCTACATCGAACAGTTTTACCTCCTACTATCATAAATGCCGAATGTACACCGCAAAAGATTATGAAAATAAGATGTCCCCATCAAGAGTGCCAACACGATGGTCGAAATTGTTCATTAGCCTAGTAGAAAAGAATATCCGAGCAAAAAATCAAATTTTTCGTCCCTTTTTGAAATTCTTTCTAAGGGGGCCAACGAAACGAAAAACTCTAACCACAAAGGCTCAGGATGAGCATACAATGCCCAAGTCTATCAGAAGATGCTATGGTATCCCGCCTCTTGTCTGAAGGATACCCGACAAAAATGGCATAACCTAAACACAAATGGCATAACACATTACGTCATTTTTTTTCAAAAATGGCATAAAAACTCACACAAATGGGCATAGCACTACGGTGTCCCCCAGATAAGGTTACTATTCATTTGTTACGGTGTCCCCCCAAATGGCATAACAACTCAAACAAATAGGTATAACCATTCTCATACAGAGGCATAACGGGGGACACCGTAAGAGGAGACAAAGGGAGATACCCAAGTCATTCCCAAGTCTAGAAATCTGCAACTTGAAAGTTGTACCTGTCAATATAAAGTCTATAATAATAGTTATGATCTCTGTCATATCCATGATGTAAATATAGTACATATTATTACATGCTCAACTCTAAAAGGACCAAGAAAGTGTAAACCAAGAATTTGCAATTTCGGTTCATTTAAGCTAAATCACTAATGCAAGAGAAAGTGTAAACCAAGAATTTGCAGAAGCATTGTGCATTCATGTTTTTCTCTTTGCGTTTACAATTTGATCGCGTGGTTTTTCGCTCTTTGAGAGATATCATTAAAGCATTAAGCACGTTGCAACACAAGTATTTGTGCAATTTTGCAGAAGCATTGCGCATTAGGAAGCTGTAATGATATCCCCTAAAAAAGCTTAAAACCGATCGATCAAATTGTAAAAGGAAAACGAAAACATAAAGATCAATAATGTCAATATCCGGCACTTATCTAATAGACCGGTTTTCCAAAACTTTGGAGTCCCAGTTGAGGGGGTAGAGATCACCAGCAGATGCAGAAGAAGCAGTGTAGGGGTAGAGATCACCAGCAGACGCAGAAGAAGCAGTGTAGGGTCCATCAGTCGGCACAATCTGAATTTGGCCTTCACTTGTATCAGTCTCAAGGCTTTTTTGAAGCTCAATCATCATTCCCTTCAGTTTCATCTGCTCATTGGAGGCATCCGGATCTGGAACTGATGACGTCTCGGGGACTGTTCTGCCTTCGAGCATGCTGACAACTGAAGACATTGCAGGCCTAACAGCTGGTGACACGTTGGCGCACAGAAGAGCTACATTTATCATCACTGTGATCTCTGTTTTGTTGAAGTCTAAACCCAACTTAGGATCCACCAGCTCCATCAAATCGCCTTTCTGCTTCAAGACAAGTGCCTACGGAGAAATACTCGTTACATTAGAACTCGAGTCCCAGTTATGCATGGGTTTTGATTTGAAGAACATTTGTTTTAATGGAGATCAAAGACATGATAGAGGTGACTCTCAATAAAAAGAACGTAGACATTACTGCTACTAAGCACAGACACTATGTGCCTTATCTCTTTCCTTTTTCAATTTTTTTTCCTTGACACAACTCAGACGCTTGTGTCGTGTGTCTAGACACAAAATGCTGTTGATTGTATATCTGTACACTCGTTACTGAGTTCAAAATATTTGTGGTTAGTTGATGAGGTTAGCAAGTTAGTCTTCTTTACTGCATTGTGATGTTAACGAGTTGATCTAGTGTCTTGAATCATGTAGCATAACCTTTTTGTTTTTATGTTTAATGAGTATGAGTTTTACTACTTTTGGTGGTTTATGCATGTTCGATTTTTTATATACCAAATACAAGTACAGAAACAAATGTGTAATGTGTTGCAATATTCCCATTCGTGTCCGAATCTCTTCCTTTTTCCTTTTTTTTTTTTTTTGAGAAATACCCTTGGCTTCTGCCCCTATCGACGTCATGTCAATGTGCTCCCTGGCGTCATGTCAATGTGCTCCCTACCTGCATGTATATGTCCCATGTCCGGCTACATGCCTTTAAGCATCACTATAATTTTTTTGCTCACATGCCAACTTGTTTAAGAAGGTTTAAAGTTATGTGATTTGATAAGAAGTATATAGCCTTTCTCTCAAAACAGAGCAACAAAATTTGTAAAGTACATCATGTTCCACCCATTTTGATATTTGTATCAATCTAATGATAGAATCCAAATCTGTATCATCATGGTTGATATATCGGCAGAAGATGTTGTAACCAAAAATGCAAGATTAGAAAGAAGTAATCAATATACCCAATCAAGAAGATATAAACAGTACTCCTTTGTCCTGTAACTTGTGTTGCTTCTCCCACTGACAATCTCCAATGCGACTATTCCAAAGCTATAAACGTCTGCTTTGTCAGTCAAGTAACCACGCATTGCATACTCAGGTGCCATATATCCGCTGCATGTAAACAATTGTCACATACAAGTGTCCTATTATTGAAATGATTGGTATACATTGTTGCACGTATTTCCTAACAACTTAAGCGGTAACTTAAGATAGTATCACAACTCCAGTACGGATGTTTTGCGTCTCCACGTGCAAGACAGGGTTGCACGTGAGGGAGAGTATGAGA
Source organism: Rhododendron vialii (assembly GCF_030253575.1). Lineage (NCBI taxonomy): Eukaryota > Viridiplantae > Streptophyta > Magnoliopsida > Ericales > Ericaceae > Rhododendron > Rhododendron vialii. The sequence goes on from NC_080560.1 coordinate 5,489,230, forward strand.
ATAGCTTGATATACATTGTTGATCGCATTTCCTAATAGCCTAACCTTGTAGGACAATTGGTAACTTAACAGCTATATGCATGATATATATGGTCCAGTAATGCTATTTACAGGGAACATAAAACCACAGCTTTAAATCCTCATAAGAAGTTAACCGTGTTTATGGTCAATGCACCTACGAACTATTATAACTAAAGAGGGCTACCCAGTGCACAAGGCTCCTACTACTGCACAGTTTAGGGAAAGGTTGGATGTACGGAACCTTTATAGCAAGCAGAGAGGCTATTTCTGGGACTCGGATATGAACTATTATAATTGGAAAAAGAGATAGAGAAAAAAATATCCACCGGCAACAAAAACTAAAAAGTATGAAAACAAGGGAGAAAACATGATAACAACAGTATAGCATGGACGGAATGAAGCATGGGGACTCACTAGGTTCCAGCAATTCTGGTGCTGATGTGGGTATCATCCTCTTCATCAAGTTTGGCCAGACCAAAATCAGAAATCTTTGGGTTAAGATTTTTATCAAGCAGCACATTAGTGGCCTTGATATCTCTATGGACAATTTTAAGTCTTGATTCTTCATGGAGATAAGCCAAACCTCTAGCTATGCCAATGCAGATCTTGTACCTTGTCGGCCAATCCAATTGCAACTGGCATTCTTCTGGGCCTTTAAATCACCAAATGAACAAGCATATAGACATACGAGTCAGCTAAAAATCGAAAATTTAGGGGGAATTTCCATTCCAACTTTTTAAGGGGACTTAAAAGTTGGACGCCCTGAAATGAACTGACGTAAGGTTATGGAACAAGTATTGCATTCTAAATATGTACGTGCATGGATGCTATAATATTGAATGCAATTGAATAAAGATTTAGAGTTTACCAAACAAAGCACGTGCAAGACTATTGTTCTCCATGTATTCATATACCAGCAACAATTGATTTCCCTCGATACAACATCCATACAGCTTTACAAGATGAGGGTGTTGCAGAGCAGAAATCATTCCTATTTCATTCACAAACTCTCGATTTCCTTGCTTTGATTTGGAAGAAAGTTGCTTTACAGCAATTACAGTGCCATCTAATAGAAGTCCCTACAGTTCACGATTTTTTCTTATTAGACAGGATGCATTACCATACTTAGATGTGACGATGAAGCACCGTAGAGTAATCTGTACGTCTTGTAGGATACCTTGTATACTGAACCAAAACCGCCTTCCCCGATCTTATTAGCTTCATCAAAATTATCTGTGGCAGCTTTGATTTGCCTCAAAGTAAATGAACCAGTCTGCAGGTCTAGACCCTTCAGATCTATTAAAGCAGTCAAGTAAGTTAAGTGAATTCATAGGAAAAAATGATAAGCCATAATCCTAATATTTGAGTGCTAGTGAAGTGCTGAATGTTTTGATATATGAACGATGCTTTGAAGAATAATTATCTTTAAACAAGTTGAGATGCGTGACGACATCATTGTAAGATTACATACTAGTCAAGGGACAAAAGATTTGAATGAAAACCGAGAAATATCAGATAAGTCAGAAAGATGAAAAATGGACACGGTAAGAAAATATATATGTAGTACAATTTTACTGTATCAAATACCTTGATCCATTGTGTCTTTGCGGATTAGAAATCCTCTCCACCAAAGAATACCAAGAAGCAGGATGATAATAAAGGCTGCTGCAGCCACGATACCAACCACAGCGCCTGCAGATATTCCTTTTGATGGCGGTTCATAATCTGCATGGAAGAGGGGGACAAAACGAAGATAAAGGAGATAATGTAAGAGGTTTTGACTTTGCACAATGGCAATCGCTATTTGCGGCAAAAAAAAAAGTGAGGTAGTAAGGTTTTCAGATTTCTCCCTACAATCTCTCCCAGACCCTATAGGTGCAGGAGCATTGTCCATTGGGATGACCGATAGATATTATGATATTGTGAAGGTGATAAACAGTTTAATGAGCACAAATTTACTACTACCGATAGTAAATTTAATTTCAGGAGAAATGAGTTACTTCACACATGCACCTTTAACATGTTCATATACATTTTGAAAGACGAATGAAACCTTTTAGCCAGCAACCTATATTAACACTAAGTTGCGTTTATTCTGTCGTAATGTGTACATCAATATGGAGGAATGTCTCATCAATTTAATCATGTGTCTGCTAATGAGATGCCTTGAAAGTTGAAACTAAGGTATCCAAATTTACACATAATTTTGAGTTGTTTGGTTAAACATTCCAATGAAACAGTATCAGCCAAAGGATAAAAGCATATCCATTTGTCGAACGAATGTGAAAGATATCTGTTTGTCTCATGGTTAGTTATCTACTTCTATAGCATAGCTATGAAAATGAGACAAACAAAATTGTGTTCCATTTTGTTCATGGAAATTCATAGTGAAACATGAGTAATCACCAACAGCTGACAATTTGATACCGGATTTTTCTAATGGGAAGGAAGAAAAGTAAAAAGAGGATAAAAGGATAGTCGTTCACCACCCATAGTCAAAATCAACGGGATACAGATCGATGATACCAAATTGATACCGGATTTTTCAAATGGGACGAAAGAAAAGTAAAAAAGGGATAAACGCTCACCACCCATGTCAAGGAATCAATGGGATACAGATGACACCACCCGAGGATTTAAAGAGGGATACAGGGCGTAGGGATCGCTCACCACTCAAAGGAATCCACCTAAGAGATACAAAAACGAAGAAGAAGTGATATACTTCTCACTAGCCAAAGGCTATACTTAAAAACACAAACTTCGGATTTCATTCATAGCGAAGGAATATATAGGCTTTGGAACAACCCTCTATGAATAGGAAAAGACATTTACATTTTCAACACTCAAATTAAAAAAGATTTGACCTTAGACTAATAGAAAAATGTGTTTGACTCCAAAAACTTAAAAGACACTTAGAAAATTAAAACATAAAAATATTCCTAGAGTAATTCAAGATACTATGAGAAATGCAAAAGACCAACTCGATACTTGTTAGGAGAAAACAAAATATTTATTGTCACGAAACTCCGTTGTCACAGTTTTACCCGTGACTAGAGTTCATCTCTTAACATCCCAAAGTTTTGGAAAGAAGAGAGCAAAAGGTCAAGGGAACATTTCATACGATATTATGAATAATTCCACATCGTTCCCCATGAGTCCGCCATGAAAAAAGACTTACTTTCCTTAATTCATCTCCTTAATGTCAACAACCAATTAAGTAGCACTACTAAAAATTGTGAATATATTTTGTGTCCTAAAAATTATCCCAAGAAATCACAAAGAAACTTGAAGTCCAAAGGAGTTCTGTTCAGCTTACCAGGGTTGTCCACAGAAATAGCTGAAATGAGAGGACCATAAACTCCTCTAACGGGGAGACCAGTTGTCCCTTTTCCGGCCCAATACAAGCGGATCTCCAGTGTACCATCATCAGTCACATTTGCAGCATATGGTTTTTTGATTCCCTTACCAATGCCTCCTGCTGCATCCACAATGTTAAAATCCTTATCCACCAGCTTTCCCTACAACAATTTTCTTATGAGATCGATCATATGTTGTTTTGTTAAGCTTTCTTGATTTTTAAAAACTATTGAATTCGCATCCATGAGAGCCGAGAGGTGAAACACTCCCTCTGTCCCTCAGTTTTAGTCCTCTATTCCATTTAGGAATGTCCCGAAACATATTCCTCCTTATCAACTCACAAAACCTTTATTTATCTATTTCCAAAACTAACCTTCATAAGTGATGATAAAAGTATTAACAAATGAGTAAAAGGGATTTGCTGAATCAATGCTACGAAATTTGAACTCAATTACATTAATCGCATGCTCCATCAAAAAGTTGCATCTCACAAAAGGGACTAGCAGAATGGGATAGAGGGAGTACTAAATTGCTTGCAAATTTAATCTTCTCCTAAAAATCCACATAATTAGAATGAACCTTTTGGGTTCCGGACGCATGATTCGGCTTTGATTTGCTGCTTTGCTAAGTTAGTGGGGGGGGGGGGGGGGGGGGGGGGCGGGGGGGGTCAATACGTTAATTGGTGATATAAAATCCTAGGATATATTATGTACTATACGCAACTAATGTAACTAGTACATACATTCATTCGACAAATAGTGAAAACTGGTGAGCTGTGGATGTACCCAATTTCCCCATGGGAGAACCACGTGAAATTTCTGCATTGCACTTTTCTGTTTATGTACTTTGCTTGATTAATTCTTTTTGCGATGGTGGGTGTGTGTGTTAGGTCGATTCCACGACAGAACCCACTCACTTAACGGTACCTACTCTGCAACAATGAACCAAGAAAAGGAGGGGGGGAAAATAGAAAATGAAACTTACCTGAATGTAAATGTCAAATATACGTCTTCCAAGGCTGCTATAGCTTTTGCTATCATTGAACATAATTTCTGCAAAGTGAAGGGTTATACTGTAGTTTCCCTTTACTAGGCAGAACCCATAGTACGTCAGTGATATGGGCGAAATTCGTGCATCATTGTACAGCTCGGAATTGTTCACAGAAAGTCTTGATGAATTTGTCGAAATAAAAGGATCTAGAGAGCGATCATCGTCCATGAAGTTGCCAGTGCTACTAAACTCCCAGTTTGTTGTTGTACTTCGGTAGAAATTTGAAGGCCCACTTTCATCTTCATCACGTTCATACTTATTTCCATCAAGAGATACGTCTTTACCACCACAATTTATGTGGAATGAAGACCATTCTGATAAAACATAACAAGATCATGTCTACCGTTTAATAAACAACATAGAACTTTCTAAAGAGAGGCTTTGCCCATATCAAACAACAAAGGTTCTTCTAAACTCCAAGTTCTATAAATGTGTTTGACAAAATAGCTACAATTTACATACAGGTTTTTAGATTTTGAGACACATCTTGGAAGCTCCTAGCACATTACGTAAACAATGCAAGCACATCATAATCGAAACCATATCTATCCGGTCGTCGGCGATAAGAGGGTTACCCTTGGAGGCTTGAAATGTTCCGGCCTTTCTTCAGAAAGTACAAACAAGTAGAGAGAGAGAGAGAGAGAAGCAACGCTTGTGATGGACATTTTCTTTGCATTTCAAGAATCAAAATATCCGAGAACAATATAACAAGATTGTAGCTGTGTATAAATATGGTATTAATGTATTTAAGATATTTCTAGAACTTTAGCTTCTATAATAGGCATATTTGGTTGCCCGCTTTGTAAGTTTCAATCAAGGTCTGCATTTCAGATACATAAATAGGAAACGAAAAATGTAGTCCATTTCAATGTCCAGTGTCGAACATACTATTTTAAGGATTTGTCTATGTCCGCATTTTCATGTCAAGTTGGGTGCATGTCCCATGTCTACTCCTATGCTACTTACGTCTTTCTTTATAGTACAAATGACAACATGAATTACCAAGAGCGATGACATCAAAATAGCAGTCTATAGAATGTAAATATTTTTAACTTACTTTGATTGCAGCGAAAGCCTCTCAAGCTCAAACAGGTGACCTTTCCACTGGAAAAACAATATGAGATCTTGAATTATTCAGCATTATACCTTATACTTCTAGGAGAGATGCAAACAGGAAATAAACTTTAGCAATAATACTTACCCCCCTAAAAAATTGTAGCGACAATGAAACAGATTATGCAAGCAACAGAATTACCATGATCAAGGTTTAGGAACTTACGAAAAATTACCCTTTGAAGAGCTTCCAAACAAGTTCCTGTAGTGAAATGGAGAAAGTGAAGACCTCACAGAAGATTTTTATCGCATTACAATGACTAAGTCATAAGATCTTACGTTCTCCCCCGTTGGCAATTTGGGGACCCCAAGTCAAAGTTGTTATATGAAAGATCACTGCATGAAGAATTCACACCGTGATTTACCCATTAGTTGAACGTCACAAAAGATAGGAATACGTTCATACATTTCAGCAGATAACATAATTGGAACAAAAGCTATAGCTTGGCCTTCTAATCAAGTAATTTTGTTCTGACTATTTCCTCAGCAACAATATCAGCCTAAACATCAAAGAGTTGACTTCCCATTCAATTTATCTAGTGTACTAGAATTGTTTACCCAACCATGTCAATTAATCACTTGAAATCTTAATTGCTATATGCACCACCCTAATACAATAAAGGGCCACTTTATTGTATTTCTATTATAATGCCTTCTAACATTTTGATGCCTATTTCAGCTTCTGCTATAGATATTATGCAAATGAGAACGACTGTCCAAAAATGCATTTAAGATATTCTCAAGAGAACTAAAGCTTAATTAGAAACTAGGAATGCATTCTTTCATAGAATGACCAAGACCATAAGGTATTAATAATCTACATCTTTAGACACTCAATAGTTTATGGATTAAAAATGTGCTTCACACCCACCAGAAAGGCCAAATGCAAAGAAAACTAATACATAATTCACAGTGCATTAGTTTTCTTGCATTGTTAATATAGATAACATAGCAAGATAAAATGTAGTTTAGGAAGCTAACTTACATGTTTTTTGAAGTATCAAGCATCCAAGGAGGCACAGGTCCGCTTAGCAAGTTCCCAGTTAAATACCTACAACGAAAACCAGTGTTAATGATTCACTCTGGCTATGTGCTTTTTCACGTACAAGAGCAGAAGTATAGTGGCATAAAATAAATCATGAATCAAACAATTATCTATATTAACAATGAAACTGTTTCGAAATGGAACACTTGATACATGCATTTTGACTTACTATCTCGTTGAATTTGGCTCCGAGTTTGGCATTGCAAGCCTGAATCCTACTTTTTGCCATGGATACTAAACTTAAAAAACATATTAAGCATGATCAATTGATAAGACAATCGAGAATCATCGATAGTTGAAAACTAACTTCTTCTTGATCAAATACGGAATCGATTCTTCCCTTGAAATTATCTACCATAAAACAAGTGTCCTCCTCATTGAAGACAATATAAAATAAACCTAATTTAGCCTCAAAAACGAATCTATTTTTGTTGTACATTCAAAATGGGCGAGTTCCCCTTTTTTTTCTTCTCTATTGCAGACAAAAGTTAATATTTTGAGATTCTAGCTCTTACAGAGGCTCACAAAGCCCCTAATTATCTACTTCTTGATCCTCTTATTATAGGTGTTGACTAGTTGGATAAATAAGGGTGCATGGTTACTTTGGGCCGCTGTCCAGTTCTCTAAGTGAATTTTCTACAGGGATAGATTAAATTGTACGATCATTTTCAAATGGTACCAGTTGGCTAGTAAAATAAAGAATATTGGAAAGTATATAAGATGTTGGTATCCATACATCATCTCTATTTTTGACAGACTACTGAAATTGCTCGGAATCTCCCCACTCAGGTTGTTAAAGCTCAAGTCTCTGCAAGAAAAATAACAAGACGTTAAGAATCAAAATGATTTCAATTCCCACAAAGCTGGCATATGTTTCAATTCTCACAAAGGTGGCATACTGTAGTCATCTTCAACCACAATTGCATCCATTATTTCACTTGGTAGTTTATAAAAGGGTAAATTCACTTACCTCCCCAAAGATCTCTGGCAAATACTCGCGTTTCTGAAATTGGACTTATCTCCCCTATCAGTCTTGTAGGGTAACTTCTGTTAGTGGAAATTGTTAATTTAAATTTATACCCCTTCAGTGACCTTCCACGACGTTTGTAATAATAATATTAGATACCTTCCTGGAAAAAATAGCCTTTTCTTTTGTAAGTTCTTACACATTTTATTTTTTAATTCACTAACAAGTCAAGGAAATTGATTGAATATTAAATTAACATGTTATCAACTCTTATAACTAGACCCACACGTTATTTATAATTGTGAGAAGAACCTTCTAAATAGGTTTTAGATATTTAATAACTTAAACAACATATTAAGTATATTAATGCAAATTAAAAAGTTATGCACGAGAGTATTTTTATTTTATCTAAAAGGTGTTTCTACCTTGTCTCATTTCCTTCAACCGTGGCATTTAAATTGGTGATAAAAATGAACGAGCGTTATTTTTTTCGTAGTTGAATCTATAAATCTCACAACATTAAAATGAACGAGGATTGTTTCTCCCCTGTTTTTTTTTTTCTATTCCTACATATGTATAAAAAACTCTTTTAAGAAATTGTGATTGGGGACATTAGTGTCTTTTAAATTGAGTTTAGAAGGGCATTCATATCAAACCATCATTCTAAAAGGGTAAATTGCGTAAAAAGAATAGGTTTAGTTGGTGACATCAGCAATTTCCGGTACTTAGTAACAGTCTCCTAACGGCATGGGGGAATCTACAAGTGACAACTACAGCAGACGGATGTAAGTGCTATTTCAAAAACATCAGGGGATGTTTTTGTATTTGTCTAGGAGAGGTAATTGAAATTTACCCGTTATAAAAGTACTGTGCACAAATGAGTGGGATGAACTCTATCTATCAATGATGATCAAAAAAAAAACTCTATCTATCAATGGCCTGTTATGAACTTCTGAGAGATTCAATGATACAAACAATACTCCTCAACACTATCAGGCAAAGGGCTTTTAAAGAGAAGTTACCAGTTATATACAAATAAAAAAGTTGAAAAGGCATATATTTACTAACAATATCTCCAAGTTTGTCATTGTTCCAAGGTATTCTGGCAACGTTCCATTAATATTGCAACTCCTCAAAAACCTGTGACACAATCAAATCATAGCACTTCAAATCAGCAACAAACTGGTATATCCTTCAAAGAGGGTTCCAAAGAAGGAATCAACTTACAGATTCTTCAGACTTGTCAAATTGTTAAGGGGGGGAAAAGGTGTTTGGGAACCATTTAAATCACTGATTCTCCTGCATTTAAAAAATAAAATGTGATCAACCATACAATATTGTGGCATGCATAAAAGCCATGGGATTAGAGGGTTCTTCTTTCACTCACAAGTCAGATAATTTTGTCAAAAGATGAATGCCAGGAGGAATTGGTCCATCCAAACCACTACCCTGAATATCTCTGCATACATTAGGATTGAAACACAAACGTGGTCAAGTAAATATTCTAAAGCTAAACAACCATTGAATAAATCAAAAAGGTCAAACACTCACAATCTGGTGAGATTTATCCAGTTTTGGATGAAATCTGGTATCTTTCCAGTAAAGTAGTTGCTACCGATCCGACTGCATTAAGCTAGGAATTAATTGATAATTCAAAGGAATTTCAAAAGCGGTACCTAATTTAAGAATTCCAACTTGTGAATTGAAAGAAAATGAACTTACAAGTCTTGCAAATTGGCCAGGTTTGCGAGTGTATCCGGAAGCTCCCCGGTAAAATTGTTTGAAGTCAAATGCCTTCAACAATAAAATGCAACCAACCAGTGATGAACTGCATGTTCTTAAAAATCTAGGCTAATATAACATGGAATCTCAAAGTAATTTCCCATGACGATCAAACTTTGGTAAGGGTGTGGGATGCATATCCAACAGTACTAGATCAGATCACGATACTTCAATCCTCTAATTTCATGATACCTTTTGAAATAGGAATTGCGTGTTGCTTTTTTTTATCCCATTTGATTTTAAGTACATTTCTCAATAACTTCCCAACATATAATCTGGGAGACTAGAGTATCATGTGTTATACATACAGAGGCTCCATTTGTCCTATATTGTTTGTCCATTTTCGACAGTCGAAAATTGTAAAAAAACAAATAGAAGGAATCAACAAGTTAATGCATTTGGGTGGGAAAAATTACAAAAACGTACTCACATAAGTACACTATTTGTTGATCTGATTGAAGACCGAGTATTGAAAACAGACAATGTACAAACATGGTACAAAGGGAGTGACTATGGAAGACTTGTTTCCATCCATACTAAAATGAACACATATCGGGATATCCTAAGACTCAAGCTTTTAAGTTAAAAAAAAGAAAAGAAAAGACCGAAGCTTTAAAGGTCTGAGGCTTAGACACACAATCACACCTGATATGACGTAAAATAGCTAAAAGCTAAAGTTGTTAGAGGGAGGTGCATATGGCAATAAATTAATGTCAATAGTTTTTTCATGTTTTGGTATAAAGTAGCGTTTCACCACTTGGGCCACCCGTTGAGTCTTCCCTCCACACTATCAGTATACAATTTGAGCAAATCTACTAACATAACAATGTGTGCAACATGCAAATGTGGCACTGCATCATTGGTGATTGCAAAATGGTTATTCACCCAATTGTCGTGGCACGTCAGCACGTTGTATGATTATTGTTGTACCCATTCCCATTGGTGCATTGCATTCGTAGACTTTCTCATACAATGTTATTCAAATTCCGACAAGGTGTTCTTGCTTTGATACAGACTAATGGAAATGTAAGCGTTATCGAGTATATCCAACATCATAAAAAATAAAATAAAAATCAAAGCCAACAAGGGTCTTACAGTTTCTCTAAGAGAGGAAGACTCCCAAGCTCTGGAGGAATGAGTTCTGACAAGTGGTTGAACTCCAGGCTTCTACAAATATCAAAATTTATACCCTAAGCAACAAAATCATTCAAAATTTTCACAAGCATGAACATGAATTGAAATGGGTGCACAGATTTTTGTTTACAGAGTTACAAGCGTGCTGATGTTTGCCAGATCTTTTGGGATAGGACCCGTTAATCGGTTTCCAAGGAGGTTGCTGCATTTGGACAAATAAGGAACTAAGAACAAGAAAATCCTCAAGATAACATACATAAAATCTAAGTATTCGCATATACAGACATACAGAACTGGTGATACATACATGGCGACAAGTTTCATCATGGAACCCCATTCTCGAGGGATTGTACCGTTGAGGTAGTTGCGCGTGAGATCACTGTGGAAATAAGAGTGCAAATGATTGTCAAATAAGTAAAAGTTTTTGATGGGATAAGAGCATCTCCGATCCTTACCTTTCATTCACCCAAATTTGGGTGGGAAGTTTGATTGAGTAAGCCATCTTCAATGTTAAAAATTCATATTTTTACCCAAATTTATTATTGAATAGCACACTTGTAATTAATGAAAGTGAAGAGATTGTTTGAAAAAAAATGGGTATGGGTTTGAATCTCTCCAAATTTGGGTGAGAAACTGGGTAAAACTCAAAATGGATAAGCAAATAGGTATGACATTAGAGATGAGTTTTTAGGCTTTTTACTCAAATTTTGGATATGAATAATAAATTGGGTAAGGATTAAAGACATTCTAATGAGGGCAAAGATAGCCAAAATTATAGTTTTGGTATTTTGTTCGATTTTTTTGTAGTTTTACAGTTTTACTAAAGGGTAATTAGATGATCTAAATTCATCATGTCAGAGCAGTACTGAAAATTCCTGCTAGATGGACAATCACTGACTGGGAGGTTAGTGTACTTCAATGTTCTAAAAGGCAGGATTAATTGCCGATTAATGGGCGATTAATCGGAAATTTGGGCTGACCGATGAGATTAATGGCTAAAAGGTTGAATTAGGCGGCTAGAAGATTAATCAGACTTTGGCGGCGATTAATCGCCGCTTAATTGGTCAGCATGTAGGCGGCGATAAGCGATTAATCGATTCATGGGCGATTAATCGGCTAATGGGCGATTAGGCAAGGTAAATCTGAATTTTTAGAAAACGAAGGGGGTAACTGTTATACTCATACCAGGTATTTAGGGCTTCGAATTACTGTGTTAGGGCTCTCATTCGATTAGCCTCTCATCGATCTGGGTCTGGGAAGAAACCCAGTCATCGTCTACTGCCGACGCCAGTACATGGACGATCACCTCTCATCACCGACACCGGTCATCGCCGACGCCTTTCATCACCATTCACCGCCAATGCGCCTCATTGTTGACTGTTGTAACTCTCGATCCCTCTCTCTTGATCCCCCTCTCTCTTGTAATCTCTCTCTCTCTCTCTCTCTCTCTCTCTCTCTCTCTCTCTGTGTGTGTGTAATTTCTCCCTCTCTCTCTCTCTCTGTAATTTCTTGATCCCCCCCTCTCTGTAGTGTGTAGTAACTTTTTAACAAAATTTAACACTTGAGTCTGAGTAGCAGAGTAGTGTAGTATTGTAAATTTATGGTTTGGACCGTTTGGTGTAGGCCATAGCCGTGTAGACCGGTAGACGTGTAGTAACTAGTAAGTATTGATGGTAGAGAAGATATATCACATCAACTATAAAAACTGTGATTATTGATGGTAGGGAGGTTGTAGAATATTTAAAAAAAAAAAAAAAACCCGACTAATTGCTAAAAGGCGATTAATAGGTCTCGAAGCTTAAAGGTGGTCGGCCGCCCGCCTAGCGCCTAGCGCTTTTTAGAACATTGGTGTACTTTCTCTAATGTGGGGGGAATTGTATTAAATCTAAATCTTGAGAGATGCCAATGTAATTTACCCGAATTTAAAATGTGCAGTAAAAAATTAAGATATTGATTTTCACACTCTTTTTTGTACAAGTGCACTCAATTTTTTGTCTTCATTTATGTGAAATTACAAAATTATTCTTCATACATTTTTTTCTCTCCACACATGAAAATGATAATTATGTAATTTCAATTCACATCACTACAAAATAAAAAAGGAGTGCATTTGAATAAAAGGGAGTGTGAAAATCAATTCCCAAAAATTAAGACCAAATGCAAAAAAAAGGAGAGATAGAGAGAGAGAAAATTGAAAAGTAGAGAGTAAAAAACTACGACCAAAAATTAAAAAAAAAACCACTAGAGATAAAAATAAAAAAACATTAGAAACAACTATCATGTAGGACTGAAATACACACATACACACGATATGCGAGTATATGAAAACAGTAAAGAAATCAATCGACACACAGATATACGTAGTTCTCCAAAACCGGATACATCCACGGGAGTGAGAGTGGCTGTCGTTTCTTATTATCAACGTATGAAACAGGGTTTATAACATTGAGTATTTATACCTACTCTATTCTAATCCTAATTCGGTATTTGGTTTGAATCCTAAAAATACCCCTGTACCGTACCACGGGGGGTGTAGCCCCCCGCACCCCCCAACCCATGGGCCTTTGGCCCAAACCACTCCATTGGATTATCGATGATGGGCCAGATGCCGTCGTTTGGCTCCACTCGTTCCACTACGCTCCAGCATCTGGCCTCTTTCTAGAACTTTTTAGTATCTCTTCATATTAACATATGAGTCACAGTTCTAACATGTCATTAATGTAATTGCTCTTGCAAATATTAAAAAAACAATTGATGAAAAACCATATTGTATAGTTCTAACTGTATTTATGACAAATTAATTTAGATCGTACCATTTATTATAGGTATGGCATATGGATTACTTACATATCTTCGAGGTGAGTAAGTCTCGCCAATTCTGGTGGGAGCGTGCCCGCAAGATCCTGTGCTTTCAATGCTCTGCATTTCACCAAGATTTGAGTGTGAGTGATTATTGAGTAGATAATTGCCTGTTGAAATTGGCTAATTTGTATTCTTTTTCACATTGTTTATAGTATTTGTTCTGGTTAATACTAGTAGGAATTATCATAGAATTCGACAATGACATCGATAGGGCTTATAAATAAGTGGGGTTATTTGAAGTCGAGTTTGTTTCGTTAAAAGTTCGTTCAAGATCGACTTATTTTATAAACAAACATAAGCTTCAATTATTTTGAAAATTCGCTTTAGCTTTCAAAGAGGCCATTACTCACCTCATTTGACTCATGATTTATAAAAAGATTAAATTACCCAAGATCGAATTACTTAAAGCTCATTCAAGATAAACGATTCTATTTATTTATTTTTGGATGGGAAACTTAACGAGTTTTAGAAATAAGTTCAAATAATACTTAAACTCATTAAGTTTCCTCTAGTTTTAAGTTAAAACGAGCTACACCCTATAATTCAAACAAAAATTTGGGATCAACTAGATCTAAAAAAATTACTGGAATTGTTCATATTTATAAAACTTGATGAGAAGATCACTCATGCCCAAAATAAGTTTTGATCGAAGCTCGTTCGCTACATGAACAATCGTGTTTTTGCTGGAACAAATATGTGGTCGGAGTTTCAAACCAAATTTGCCCGGAAAAGATACCCGGTCCAAATGACTTTTGGCGTGGCGATCTTCTCAACTAAAAACTACTTTGGTCATTGTTTAGGTACACAAAAGCTCAAGAGTTGAGAAGCAGAGCATGAGAGAGAGAGAGAGAGAGAGAGAGAGAGAGAGAGAGAGAGAGAGAGACATGCGAGTAATGTGGCAGACGGTGCCATTGCAAGTGCAGTTGACCGTATTCTCAAAATTTTCTAGGTGGTGGTTCTCGGTGGAAAAAGTACAGGGATCAACATCGAAATCCCAAGTCTTCCCCAATGTCTTCCCAATTTCCTTCAATGCTTCCACTGTAAAAAATATATATATATATATTGTGTTGAAAAAAAACCCACAATTTATTGTCTGGTGATAATTTCCAGAATCAATTTACAAAAAAAATAGCACCACTCTGTAATACTACAAATTACTACTAGTAAATATCGGATATATAAACTGCCATTTTCGCGGAATGGGTATTTTTCCCTACAAAAATGATCTAGTTTCCAGAAAATTATGAAAAAAATAAGTCTCAAGAATCATCAACCAAACAAGTTTCTTTTTTTTTTGGGAAAAAAAATTGGGTAGATAAATCTGGAAAACAGAGCATAACAAAACAACGGAAAATTTCTATTCTTTCGTTTAATGTACTTGGTTATGATAGAAGAAAATTAAAGATATTTCGCGACAAAATCTTTTGGATAAACAAATCTGGAAAGCAGAGTTACAAAAACACAAAGGAAAACTTTTCTTCTTCTATTTACTTGGGTTATGAAAGAAGAAAATTAAAGATATTTCTCGACAAAATCTAGTTTCCTTTTTTTTTTTTTTCTCTCTTTGCTTATTATCTAAAAGTTATGCTTGAAACTTGTAAAAGCCACACCAAAGAAAAGAAAGAAAAAAGAAATGGAATCTAAAACAGAGGAAAGTCAAGGGGAAAATACAACAATTTCCCCCTGTTGTATGTGCAAAGGGCAAAAAAAAAAAAACCGAAAAGGATATGGAAAACAATCAAGAAAAAAGAAAACTTAAATTTTAAATCTCTCTCATGAATAAATGAAATTATGTTTGAATACCT
Organism: Rhododendron vialii; assembly: GCF_030253575.1. Lineage (NCBI taxonomy): Eukaryota > Viridiplantae > Streptophyta > Magnoliopsida > Ericales > Ericaceae > Rhododendron > Rhododendron vialii. The sequence goes on from NC_080560.1 coordinate 5,504,365, forward strand.
TCATCAGGGGGAAGAAGAGTGGCTGCAGAGGCTAAAGTTGTGAAGGAAATGAATAATATTCCAATGGCTAATGAAGCAAAATTTCGTGGGAATATCCTCATGATATGTTCCTTCAGAGAGGAATTGAGAGCTTCAGTACTGGATCTTGTAGTATATTTTTCCTATGAAGACTATATAGTCTATATAGTCCTATTCTTTAATACTGCAGGTGATTAGGGGAGAGAGAGGGGGGAATTCAGGTAGCGCCTTGGAAAGACTGTCATTTGCAACGCCCTAAAGACTATGTAGTCCTATTCCTTCTGAATGGTCAAGGTTTTTTTTTTTTTTTTTCCAATCAAAAAATAAACTTAGGCCATCCATAAGGAATTCGGGTGCCTATAGGCTGTAGCGCCTTAGAAAGACTGCCATTTGCTGCGCGCCCAAAACTACATATATAACTTTGGGGGGCATGTTAGGCCATCTAGAAGCAAAACCACGTCGTTCACATGTCCCCCAAAACCTCTTTCCATAATTCTTGAGGAGTCCCATCAATTGTTTTTTAGGAATTATTTCGTAATCTTCTGTTATACCATATGGCACTGTTGAAAACATTCAAAGAGAAAGAATCCATCCTCAAGCTTCAGTAATAGACTATCTCCCCTAATGAAAAATTTACGGTACACACCATCATGAGCAGTCTTTGTGGCTCCTTTTTATGATTTTTTTGGCTTAGTATATGAGTTTTTGTGGCTCACTTTATGAAAGTGTGTACGGTACACCCTTACGAATTTTGTAGTTTACTTTTATGAATTTTTGTGGCCCCATATATGAGATTTTGTGGTTGTTTATATATGTATTTTTGTGGTTACAATTATGAATTTTGTGGCTTACTTTTACGAATTTTGTGGTAAAAAAGACGGCTAAAAGTAAAAAAGACGGCTCTAGGTTACAAATTTTATGGCTTACATTTACGAATTTTGTGGTCCTCTTTTACGAATTTTTGTGGTGTTATTTACAATTTTTTGTGGTTCAAAATAAGAATTTTATGACTTATTATTATGAAATTTTGTGGCTCAAAACATGAAGGGCATATGGTACACCTTTTTTGGGAGTGTACAGTACACAATCTCTTTTACTTTTGGGGTGTTCCGCAACTCAAAATAAGTATTTATTTTTTAAGAAGATAATTTTAAGCTCAAAAATAATGTGTTTACGTAAATAATTTTTCTACCAATATAGATCTTGTTTGATAGATCCTATCAAAATCTTCTATACGGTGCAAAAAAAATTAAAAAATTATTTTTCATTTACATTATTTTTGAATTTGAAAATGTGAAATAAACTGCTTATTTTTTAAGAAAATTTCTAGCACGGGGCCTAATATTCAAGAAGACTTGTCATCCCGAGATTCAAAGAAAGAAATGAGTGGAAGCAATTCAAGATGAGTGAAGTTTCAAATCTCTCTCTCTCTCTCCTCATTGCATGGATGAGAATGGATTGGTGAAGAATAATTCAGACCCCCTTGCATGCATTTACTGCACGGAACGTAGTTGGGCAGCCATCTACTTTCGGCACAGTATAGAAGGGGAGACCAATACTGGTCCAAATTCTAGTGCTGGAATCGGATGTTGACTCCTGAGCTGTTTTGAGTTTTATGTTTGATTTTGGTAACGATTGTGATTTTGACACTTCAAAAATTGATGGAAAGGCTTCAAAATTATACTGTGTTGATACACAAAATGGCATCGTTTTGGAGTCCCTCCATCAATTTTTAAAGGGCTAAAATCAATTTCCTTTTGAAAAACCAAAGACCAGAGTAATATATATAGATATATATATATATATATATATATACCGGGCGGTTCTAGGGACATTTAAAAAAACCCTTTTTAAAAACACTTCATAGTTCCCGATCGAATTTTGATGATCCGAACCGCTCAATGTGATCAAAACGTGATTTTAAGAGTGTCCGCGAGAAATCAACAAAAAAAAAGATCGGGAAGGGCTTCATCCGAACAGTTTTTTATTGAACTTTATTGAACGGTCCAATAAAAAACTGCTCAAATCAAGCCCTTCCCGGTTAGTTTTTTTGCCAGTTTCTTGCGGGCACCCTCAAAATCACGTTCTAAACACATTGAGCGGCTCGGATCATCAAAATTTGATCGGGAACTATGAGATTAAGATTTGAAGAGTTTTTTTAAGGGTTTTTATAAGTGTCTCCGGAACCGCCCCGATATATATATATATATATATAGATGTATATATATATATATCTATATATATATATATATATATATATATATATATATATATATATATATATATATATATATATATATATATATATATATATGCGCACTAGCCAAGGTTAATCCACTCACCAAGGGTCAAGTTACTGGCAAAAAAATTAAAATTGGTTGGTAAAGAGAGTCTTTGCACAATTATTAATGGCAATGAAAAAGCAAGTAAATCCTACCTTGGTCCTTGTTTTTGTTTGGAAGGTTACAAAAATCGAAAATCCTATACGTACCGATCGAAAAGTAGGGAAATCGTACCGACAGCGCGCCGAGCCGTCTCCGACCACTGGACGGCCGATCCGAGCCGTCCAAAAATTCTATAAAAAAAAAACGAGGGGCCGATTGCGGGAATCAACGGCATCCTATATGTGTAGGGTACTTGATCTAAACACCCTTTTTTCATGTATATATGTATAGGGTGCTTGATCTCATATATATACGGAAAAAGGGTGTTTAGATCAAGCACCCTACACACATAGGATGCCGTTGATTCCCGCGGAGGGCCCCTCGTTCTTTTTGTTTAGAATTTTTGGACGGTTCGGATCGGCCGTCCGGTTGCCGAAGACGGCCTGGCGCGGCCGTCGGTACGATTTCCCTACGTTTCGATTGGTACGTATAGCAGTACTCTACAAAAATATAGGGAATATGCCATTTCCAGGATCATGTGCAGCTCCTGCCCCTTAACGAGAAATGGAAAAATTATGAATACAATTAAGGAGAACCACCCGTGAAATTATGTGTCATGGTTTCATCAAAAATTCGATTGTCGTTTTGAAAGGTTGAGCGGTAGGTTAAGAATTTGAGAGCAAGGCCGGTCCAAGCACAAGGCCCAAGAGGTCTGGGCCTTAGGCATTCCAAAAATCTCAAATTTTAGGAGCACTCTAATATTTTTACTACTCATTGGGTTTGAGTAGAACTTTTTTTAAGCCCAGTATAATGGGAAAAAAAATGCCTAATTGATACCTTTGTTTCTAGAAATGCAACACGAGTAAAATTTAAGGGATACTCATGCGTTCTTGAAATAATATGTATTTGCCTATTTGGAGACTTTGTATTTTGTGTTCGTACGTAATGATTAGTAGAACTTTATATTGGTTTGGTTTTCTCGTATTATGATTATTACTGTAAATATTGTTAAGTATTAACTCTTTAAGGGCACGTTTTTTTATAAGACCTTGGGCAATAAAAACCCTAGGGCCGATTTGTTTTCGAGTAACAGTAGTAGGAGAATATTGTGCACTTTCAGAGGCTTTCTCAATATTTTTCTTTTCCTATTATCTGTTTTTTTTTTTTTATCCTTGTGATAAATGAAAGGACTTCAGGTTGGTGCTGTGCAGTGAGGTGCGCAGCAACCTCGAAGCCATCGGATCGTGCATTCGACATCTAGCTTGAATCTCATCTCAACAATGAACGGCTCTTGATCGTTGATTGCCAAGATGAGAACCGAGCTATCGGATGCACGATCCGATGGCTTGGAGGTGCGCAGCACAGTGTGCGCACGCCACTGCACAGCACCATCCTCCAATTCTAAATGAAAATGTTACTTTGCCATTCCAAAAAAATTCAGTTATATAAAATTCCCAACAGTAGTCATGACTAGTCAATCTAGCTTATTCTTATGCGAGTGATCATCCCATGGGAAAAAAAATCGACCATCATGCGGAAAACTTCATAGCATACTAGTCAACCATCATGTGAGTCGACCATCACTCACATGACTAGCCAATCTAGATTTCGAAGCATACTAGTCGAAAAACTTCACAGCATGCATACTAGTACGTCGACCATAACTCGCAAGATTTCACAACATACTAGTTGAAAAACTTCATAGCATACTAGTCGACCATCGATCACTCACATGACTATTCAATCTAGATTTACTAGTCATGCAAGTGATGGTCGACTAGTATGCTGTGAGCTTTCCTAATATATTTCCATTTAAAGCGAGCTAATAAATATTAGATAGACAAAATCATGACAAAGCTTTGCATGATATACAGGTAAATACCGAAATGCTTTCTATGGAATATGATGTAATATGTTTAGTCAATCTAGATTTCACAGCATACTACATAAATTCAAAATTGGCCCATTTTGTCTTTACAATTTTTTTTTTTAAACAGCAAAAATTTTATAGATAAACTCAATAATGGATACATTGAAACTGAACATGAAAGATCAATGGTCCAAATCATTACCTTTCATTTCAATTTTAAGACCCCAAAACGAACAAACCAAAATTCTTTACTTCACCGAGTCTGTCTACTCATCCTTCTCCCAAGCTTTATTGTTAAAGACAAAATTATTTTCTCCCTGTCCATATGGTCCATAAAACTGCACAAAAGCAAGCAAGCCAGCATACATAGTCTTTCGGGAAATTTTTTTTTTAAAAAACATATTTTATGTTATTCGAAATGATCATCGGCATCAGAAGAGATTATATATTCATGGGAATTACATATTCGATGTTTTAATTACTCCGTACTTTTAGCGACCAAATTAATTAAACAAACATCGGAGATAAAATCTCACAAAGTGCGAGATATCATAAGCTGTGGTACTATTTAAAACTTGTACGAGCGTAATGTTCACCCTCTTACGGGTCAATTTATGCGCACTTCGAATTAATTTTTACTGCCTCTCTTACAATTGATTCACATGCTTACTGTGAAGTGAGATATATGGCTCATAGAGTTCTTGACAAGGAAAATCGAACTTGAAACATTAAGATCATGTTAAGATGGAGTAAATTTCCAAGTCTCATGTCATTTAATTGGACATTAATGCCTTGGTGTTGTCATAACTACTATTTGTTTCATAAAATTTACAAGATGCCTTGGTGTTGCCATCAATCCTCATTATGTGAAGCCAATTTGTTTTTTGGACAGTTATATGTATTTCCATGATGGATGTGAGCGGCTAGGTAGCCTGGATGTGTACTGCACATTTGACAAATATTTTGATATATAATTTTTTAGCCTACAGTGAGCAGATTTTTAATAAGTCCACTCGGTTTTTTTTTTTAAATTACTGAATGGTTTGGATCATTCGTACGAGATCCAAAGTGAACCCCGTGTGTCAGTCGATTCCCGATTAGTACTCTAGCTGTCGGCGGCCTTAGCATTTTCAATACTCCTACCGCTAAAGTACTATCTTGTCCCATTTTGATTAGTACTCATGATATTAACAATGAGTTTCTTTGAAAAGATAGTCTAGATGTGGAGAAATTTTTGGGTGCCGGGTGAGTATATCCCATGTGGTATCCGCTCGGCACATCCAGGCCGTCCAATACACTTTTGAACGGCTCGAATTGAAACCCTCTCTCTCCTCTCATCCAACACTTTCTCTCTCCTTTTTCCCAAATCCTAGCCATCCAAAAACACAATGGATGGTTTGGATGCACCGAGCGGATACCACGTAGTACCCGCTCGACACTGAAATTTTTTCCATAGATGTGTAGTTTCCCCAGGTTCATCTTTCATAAATATTCTGGTAGTACTACTGTAGACACCTCAATCTGGGCTTCTAGATTAGTTTACTTACGGTATTTGATTCCTCAATGATGAAACGGATCAAGAACACCTCGGGAATGATAAGTATTTGAGCTTTGAGTATTTGAAAAACCCTTTTGAACCTAACCAAGCCTAAGCCACTTCAAAAGCCAAAAACCCTACTGACGCGTGCAAGGGTGCAACCATCGCGTGCCGAGGCGCACCATCGCGCGATGGTCAAACTATCAGGTGGTGGTCAACTGTCAAAGCTTGACCGTTGACCATCGCACGCCAGGGCGCACCATCGCGCGCCAGATTGACTCCATCGCGCGATATTCCAAGATGTCTCCATCACCTTTATCAGCTGGGAAGCTTAGCCACCAAGCAAATTTCAGCCAGCCTCGTGGACTGGCTGAGCTCCTCTCCTTGCACCAACCAAATTTATCTCCCTCTCTCCCTATAAATATCCCCCTTTATTTCTCTTTCAAAGGGTTACAAAAATTCATACTAAAAAGGGTTGCAACTTTGTACTCTTTTAAGCAAACTAAAGAGATACAAAGGCACCCAAGAACATAGCTTGTTCTCATTCAAATCCTACTTTTAACTTCAAACCTCAAAACTCAAGCTCATTTCAAACTCAATTTGGGTATAGCATACTTGCTGTTTTCTGTTCTGATACCTGAAGGGGACTGGCAGGGCCAAGGCTGGTAATCAATACCAGTCCTGGTCCTAAAGCTGGCAAGGTTTCAAAAACCGTCGAGGCAAGAACCAGCGCGCGATGGAGCCACTCACGCGCGCGATTGTTCCAATCAGCGCACAACGGTCCTCGTGGGGATTGGTGTCTTGCTGTTTTTGTGTTTATTTACATATTTACATATAGATCACTGTTAAGCATGTTAAAAATCAGTTTACTGCTTTCCTTTGCTAGAACTGCTAGTTTGTAGTTAATTTGCATTTCTGCTGTTATGGAGTACCCCTAGGATCATTCTGGACATGTACCAGAAACATGTAAACCAAACACTGGTTAAAAGGCTCAAACAATCGCACTCCAGGGTGCATTCCTCGCGCGCCGGAGCGCACCATCGAGCGCCTAAGAGCACCGTCGCACGCCAGAGTGAGATAAGCGCGCGATAATCTGCCTCTGACCAATGAGTGGCCTTGCACGGGTAGCTCGACCTTAGGCCATTATTTTATCCCCACACTATTTATGGGGTGTTTTGTTAGTTTGTAGGATTTTTTAGCCTTTAAACATTGCTTAGAACTATATATTATATTGCCTATAAACTGTTTGGTTTGTCCTGGGTGTGCACTGGTCCTTCCAGAGCCCAGAGGGTTTGAGAATAAGAGCTGTGGGTTTGAGCTCACTGGCGCGCGCGTGTCTTAGAGTTGCGCGCGCAGGTGTGAACAGAATGCGGTGACTTGTTCAATGCATGCTGATTTCTTCCTGCGCACGTCACTCCAAAACAGGGGCTTCCCAATTTGTTTAAACTCTCACAGCTGTCTGTTTTCATCCTATACTAACTGCTCATCCATGTCATCTATCACATCTTGCAAATTGTTACAGTCTTAATTCCCGATTAACTGTTTCCCCGCCCTAAATGGCTAAAGAATTGATTAATCAAACAGAATCTTAAATATTTTCGCAAATGCCAAAGTAGAGACCGATCTCCGGATTGGGCAAGAGGGGTGCCTTAAAATCCTTCCCCTCTCGTAACTTAGCTCCCGAACCGAGATATGATTATGACAGACTGGTGTCTTCACCTTTTTCAAATCAAACAGCGCAACGAGCGTTTCAAATTCGGTTCCTTGGGTGTCAGCCCTTCAAACCCAAGTGGCGACTCTGAATTGAGCGCTCGTCTGCCAAGAAAGCTCGCTCATCGATCTGCCCTTTTTTCCAGGCACGCTGCCCACAACTACTTTCAACCGCTGAAGTGCCATCTTTTCCCATTTTGATTAGTCATTGATATTAACATCTGAATTTTCTTTGAAAAAAGTTAATTAACTGAGCTTGGATGGTTTGGACAAGGAACGTCTTTTCCCATTTTGATTAGTCATTGATATTAACATCTGAATTTTCTTTGAAAAAAGTTAATTAATTGAGCTTGGATGGTTTGGACAAGTAACGTGGGGGCGCTGCTGAATTGGGCAAATCCTTTGAGTTAAAATGTGAATGGCAAAAAGTTCAAGATCTTCTAAAAATAAGGTTTCGACAAGTAAAACCCTGCATTCATATTGGGTCATACCCCCAAAGGGTTTAAAATATGATTTGAATCCTTGTTTATGGAGTTCATCCAATAGAATATAGTATATCATTATAAAAATAAACACCAAGCGGGTTCACTCGAGCGATCCTCACGTGCAGTCCAGATACACGTAGAAATATGAATTGACGAGATGAAGCGATTGATTCGGACAATGGAAACTTGACCACTTGAAATGAGGTCATCAAATATTTAACTCTAATACGATACTAGATTTTTTGAAGCGTTCTAATATGAAACCATTGGTTTGAACGAGTGACATGACGTGAGCTGAAGTGACAAAATACTGTACTATACTGTAGTAGGTAAGCTGCTGGATTGGGCAAATCCTCTTGAGTCAAAAAGTGACTTGCAAGAAGTTTTGACTAGATCTTTTAAAAAAATGGTTGACTAGTAAAACAATGCATGCCTAGTTCATGCTGGGTCCCATCCCAGGGGTTTAAAAATACTCCGTATGATTTGAATCCTTCCTTATGGAGTTCATCCAATAGAATATGAGTGTACTACTTTTTCATTCTAAAAATAAACTGAATATGTCTTAATTTAGAAAATATTTTCAAGATTTTTTTTGATCATTTGATTAAGGATAACCGATCATACTTGTAGGTTGACCACAACTGCTACCTCAATCTAGTAAATATCAAATTTTGTTGTTCGCATATAGCAAACACAATTTCGGTCGGTTCCATGCCTTGCATCTTTAAATTGTGCGACTTTTGAGGGTTCGATGATACAAAGACAATATTGAAACAAACTTTTATTAGTATGAGATGATCTTGTTTTCGCCTCCTGAAATAACATTTTTTCAAGGAAAATCTAGTGTTAATAGCAATACTGAGCAAGTGAGCAATCAAATGGGAGGAAATATTAGTCACATAATTCTTTGAAGCGCATACTTCGTTAATTAATGAATTAAAAGACGCCAAGTCTCAAACTCGATACCTTGATGAACTTGAAATAAAAACATGTTTATAGTGTTTCGTTGCCTCGATGGTTAACTTCAGCGACTCTTCAAACACAAAATCATTTTTTCATTGAATGTTCCGACATTTGAAGTACTATGCTACTGTTAATGTCAAATTTGAAGTGAGAGAATTTAAAATGTGCTTTCATAGATATGCTATGTAAATTGTAGAGTCTGCTGAAACGATGCATGAAAAATTCTGTACTCGATCGAAAGAAAAGTAGTATTCCCCACCCTCCTTTTTCCCATTGTTCGTTCATCCCCTCTCCCTCTCCCCTTTTTGGAAACACAAAGAAAGATATGTCTGCCTAAAGAATTTCTCGGAACCGGGGATCAAATACACCTTTACGCTCATGCTCTCGCTGCGTGCAAATCATGCGACAAAAATGAAGATGGGGGCAACTACACGTACATCTGGCCCATGTATCTAGCCGTTCACATCCATCTAGCTGTCCAAAAACAAATTGGCTTCACATAGACATAGCGAGGATTGATGGCAACGGGGGGTAATATTCTTTCTTTTTTATGCAGCCCTTCTCCATCGTAGTACTGTAGAAAAAGGAACAACCAATGGAAGAAGAGATTTGACACCCAATTTTTTTGTTTTTTTGGACATTTGTTGTTGTTGGGATTATCCTGTACCACGTCACGTTGTGAAACTATGTCTGTTATTGATTAAAACGCCGAGTACTATGTAATTTTCGTGAATATGTAATCCAATCTGATGCCGATGATCATTTCCGATGATACGAATGTGTTTGGATTTACAGTTGAGTTTTAGAAATAATAGTGTATTCAATGTAACGTTGTGGTTGTTAGCCTTAGTGTTAGCTTGTGGCCAGTGGTGGACACCGTAGGGCACCTTAGTGTCAGCTTGTGGCCAGTGGCGGACACCTTGGGGCAGCTTGTGGACAGTGGCGGACACCTTGGGGCACCTTAAGGTTTCTTTTATTTTTTGCTCAATAATGAGTGAGTAGTTGTATAGATAGGGTCGCGGGGTGATTAGCACACCGTGGCCAGATTTGACACATTCTGCTCTTATTTTGAAATAATAATGGAAAAGCAATTTTAGGTTAATAAAGTACGTTCATTAGACAAACCTGAGTATCGTCGAAGCCCATGTGAACGGGAAAATCGGGGTCCAAAACTCATTCTCCGCTGGGCATGGGTAAACGGCGACCATAAAGGTTTGCATCTTTCGGGGTAGCTTTTTCTCTCTAAAGTCAAACACTTTCAAGAACACCTATGGATCCAAGACTAGTTGCGAGTACTATGAACCGTACGATCGTACCTCCTTTTTAATTATTCGAAAAACCCAGCAATTTTCTAGGTTTTAGTTAATCTCAGTATCAAACACAAGAGGTGGCTACCTAAGAGCAAGTTTAAACAGTAACAACCCGAGGTTTTGTCAGCACACATTACCATCTTTATGGATTCGACTCCGGTCTTACCGGATATTGTGCTACGTCGATCTCAGTCCCTACGCTTGGGGCAATCTATTATTTTAGGATTAGGAATTCATCAAGCAGTGACTCGCTTGTGGCCAGTGGCAAACAACTCGGGGCACGTGAGGTCACGTGCCCCCACCCCACCCCATCCTTTTTTTTTAATTTACATTTTTTTTAAAGATAAAAAATTAGTGTTTTTTTTTAGGTAAAAATGAGTGGAAGAACAAGAAATTCACACAGAAAACTCGATGGGGAGAACTTGCTTGACAGTCGGTTTACTTTGTCGTTGCTGGTCGCTGGTCTCTGTGGCCAATATCGCCGGTCACCTCACCATTTTCTTCACCAATCATCAATTAAATTTGGGGCTACATAAATCTTTTTTGATCGACAAAGGTAACATTTTTATTGAAAGGACTTTTTAATTGGGGCTATATAAATTAGGGCTTTTAATTATTTTCTTTTAAGGTTCGTAGTATATATTTTGATTGTTAAGAAAAATTAGGCCTTCAATTCTTTACTAGGTTTTTACTCGATGATTGAAATTTACAATTCAATTTCCCATAGTTTGTGGCTTTGTGTTTAATTTTGATTTTTGCTTAAGGCTATTAGTACAATGTGCCCCCACGTGAGGCAAATTCTGAGTCCGCCAGTTTCAATTAACTTTCACGGAGATGAAATCTAGGTTAATAGACAGTTTCAATTAACTTAATTATTTTACAAGATAGTGAGTACGTATTTTTTAGTTTTTTTTATTTAAGATTAAGCATTCATCTTGACAACGCGAATTAGAAACGTATTCAAATATGGATTGAAGGTTAGAAAAGTTCAAAAAAGACGAACAATAAGACATTTAACCTAATTGCCTGTTTGAATCATTTCCGTGTTTACTGAAGACCTAGCTAGTAGGGTTGTGTGTGTGTGTGTCTATTTTCAATTGTTTGGTCTTCCCTCCCTTTGTGGAATGTTTTTCTCCTCTAGGGAGGTTTTAAGTGTTGTGTTCTTTTGTCTTTTTGGATATTCAATTATTCATCAGTATTCATTTTCATTTGTCTGGACTACCCATTCATTGGGGTCTCTACCTCTTCTTCCTTGACTAGCTAACATTATTTTCCGAATTGTATTTTGGGATCTGCAATTCTGCGTGTAGTATGAGCTATTTTAGTCTGTTCTTTTTGAGTAATGATACACCCACCGCACCCTCGCCGGGCCCACTCCGGCCACCGGACTGCCGATCCAAACCGTCCAAAATTTCTAAAAATAAAACCAAGTGGGCCAATGCGAGAATCAATGGCATCCAACGTGTGTAAGTGCTCGAACCAATCTTCCATTTTTTAATGGCTTGGATCATCTGACTTTTGAAAGTTCGGATCGAGCACTTATACACGTCGGATGCCATTGATTTTTGCGTAGGCCCACTCGGTTTTTTTTTTTAAATTTTTGGACGGTTTGGATCGGCCGTCCGGTTGCCGGAATGGGCCCGGCGAGCGTGCGGGGGGTGGTGCAGTGGGTGAGTGGCGGTGGGTGTATCATTACACGTTCTTTTTAGTCTGAAATGCTCATGTCTAGGTGAAAGGTGGTTGTAGTAATTCTTTCCATGTTGTTGTGATGAAATAAATCGCTTTGCAAGTGCCGTTTAGCTCCCCGAATGAAATTTCCGATGTTCAAAATACGATGTGAGTTTCCATTCTTAGACTGGAATAAAACGTAGGTACAGTAATTATTTGCATGTGAATGCATGGCTAGCTAGCCAGGGCCGGCCAGGGGTAAGCCCCGCAAGCCGGCCGGCTCCGGCAACCCCTGGCAAGAGGCAAAAAAAAAAATGTATGTATACAAAAAAAAAAAGAAATTCAGCAAAAATATATATTTAGGGGCATCATCCAAAAAAATTTGTTCAAATTTTTTTTAAAAAGTAAATATGTATGGTTTTCACCCACTTTAAAAAATTATGATACTTAAGAAAATTAGGAGGGTAAAGAAAGGTTTTCTATACCTAGGGTAAATAACAGATAAAAAAAAATTGAAAAGGCAAATTATTAAGAGAAAAAATTAGGAGGGCTATCAGATAAGAAGAAAAAAAGAAAAGGGACGCTATAGCCAAAACGAGAAGGGACGGGATTGTGCAAAACCCTTACTCTGATTTGCCCCCAAATTTACCTGGTGTAAACCCTTACTTTGATTCTGTAAAGAAGTTAAGAACAATGCTGAATGCCAACGCCGGATTGTGCGAAGCTGTTTTTTTTGTTTTGATCAAGACTCAAGAGCAAATTCAAGCCCAAGGTTCTCTCTCTACTCTCTAGTCTTTCAAGACCAAACTTTTTGTTTCTCTTTCTCGGTAAGTAAACTTTTTATTTTCTTTATTTGGTTAGTGGCTGGTAGTAGTGGAGCATAAAAAAATTATCATAGTTGGTGGTAGTGAACTAAAGTGGAGGATAGTAAATTCATAAAAAAAAATAAGTATGAAATCTGATTCATTTCATACTCGCACACTACTTTGTTTTGAACCGGTATTTGCAACAAAAAAAAAGTTGTTCAAAGAGAGAAGCGATTTGATGAGGATGTGGGAGATGATGCTAATAAAAGTCTATCATTGGAAGATCGTTTAAAATTTTCTTATTTCATCCACATCATAGATCAAGCTCTTGCATCACTTAAGGACCGGTTTGAGCAATATGAATTTTATGAAGCAATCGTTGGATTTTTGTTTAAAGTGAAATTCAAGAGTGTTGCTGAAGAGCAATTGATGGAGCATTGCACTAAACTATAAAGTTTTTTGGAATACAATCAACATGTTGATATTCACGGGAAGGAGTTACTCCAAGAACATAGACATTTGAAAACAATATTGCCTAAAGAAGTAACAAAATCAATTGACATCTTTGATTTTATAAGGTCTTATTGGAAAGATGGCAGTTTCCAAATGGTTTGGGTTGCTTATCGGATTTTGTTGACTATTCCGATTATAGTTTCTGCGGCTAAGAAGAGTTTTTCGAAGTTGAAGTTGATAAAAACGTATCTTCAGACTATCATGTCACAGGAGAGATTAAGTGAATTGACTATGATATCAATTGAAAATAAGTACTTGGATAAGTTAAAGTATGATGATCTAATAGTTGAAGAATTTGCTTCAAAAAATGCAAGGAGAAGTTTTTTTTTTTTGAATAAGATTGTGTTAATCATAAAGCAATATACCCGGGTGATGTAATTCAAGCTAAATGGACAATATAATCTTGTTTTTGTTCTTCTTTTTTTTTTTGCTTGTATGTAATTTTTTTTTTTAATACTTAATACTAGTGGGCAACCAAACAAAAGATCAGACTTGGGCAACCCAAATATCAGGGCCGACACTGTAGCTAGCTGAGCTGATAACTGAAAATTCCAAAACGAGGTGCTAATTAAAAAGCTTATATTGACCAAATTGGAACGCCATCATTGAATTTGGTAATTGGGTGTGCGTCAATTTTGTCAGACTCACAGGCTCAAAGGGAAATCACAATAATACTATGGTTCAATCTTATATTTACAGCATGTAGCCAAGCAAAATTAAAACAAACCAAACCAAATCGAGTTTTGTTTCCCAATCAATTGGGGTCGGCTTTATGAATTTTATTTTTACAACATGTGTTTTTGGGCTTTGTCCCTTTGGGTTTTTTTTTTTTTTCCATCTAACCTTTGGTTGGATTCCTGATTCCCCTCCTCTTTACTCCGACTTGATATATTATTTGTCAAGTTTTATTGAATAAACTTTTTGCATATAAAAAAAAGGTTATGAATTAAAAGACGCCAAGTCTCAAACTCGATACCTTAATGAACTTGAAATAAACACATGTTTATAGTGTTTCGTTGCCTCGATAGTATACTTCATGAGCGACTCTTCAAACACAAAATCATTTTTTCGTTGAATGTTCCGACATTTGAAGTACCGTGCTACTGTTAATGTCAAATTTGAAGTGAGAGAATTTAAAATGTGCTTTCATACGCTATGTAAATTGTAGAGTCTGCTGAAACACGCATAAATGGTTCTTTACTCGATCAAAAAGAAAAATAGCATAGTCCCCACCCTCCTTTCTTCGGACCCGGGATGCTGCCGAGTGGGTGCAAAGCGGTCGATCCGGTCATTCATTTTGGCACGGACGGCTCATATCGAATCTGAGCGCATACAAATTTAAATCGTCTATTGGTCGACTAAGATCTAAATCGTCGGTTGCCAATATGAGCAACCGAATCGGGGTACTGCTTTACAGGATGTTGCCAAAGCAGCATCCCCATTCCTTTCGTGACTGAGATCCCCTGTCCAACTCCCCCTGTCCAACCCGCCTGTCCCACCCCTCTCGGTCGTTGACCTCACAAATCAACGGCTGAGATGAGCCGAGCATGTTTTGTTCCAAAACGACGTCATTTTGAGAAAAAAGTGCTCGACCCATCTCAGCCGTTGATTTGAGAGATCAACGGCCGAGAGGGATGGGACAGGCGGGTCGGACAGGGGATCCGAACTCTTCCTTTCGTTTTTTTTTTTTTTATCCGCCTCTTCCTTTCGTTCATCCCCTCTCCCTTTCACCTTTTTGGAAACACAAAGAAAGAGATGTTTGCCTTAATTTCTCCACCCTTGTACATCTCTTGTTCATTCCCTCTCCCTCTCCCCTTTTTGAAACACAAAGAAAGATATGTGTGCCTTAATTTCTCCACCCTTGTACCTCTCTCTCTCTCTCTCTCTCTCTCTCTCTCTCATTTTTCTTCAGTATAATCTCCCTTTGTTTTTCTTCAGTATAATCTCCCTTTAAATTTCTGTAGAATTTCTCTTCACAGCATTTGAAATGAGATTATTATACGTACGTACTTCATTCTGAAAGTGGAACAATGTTATTGCCCTATTGTGGCAATTTATAAAGTATTTCTTTCTCATTAATTAATGTACGTTTTGTTCTTATAATCGGCACTTCAAAACACAACAAAATATTGTGCATGGTCCTAATTAAAACGATTGGTACACACACACAAAAAAAAAAAATAATCCAGTTGTGCCCTGGTAAGAAGGGTGGTGAACTAACCCCAAGGGTTAGCCTGGTG
This sequence comes from Rhododendron vialii, assembly GCF_030253575.1. Lineage (NCBI taxonomy): Eukaryota > Viridiplantae > Streptophyta > Magnoliopsida > Ericales > Ericaceae > Rhododendron > Rhododendron vialii. The sequence goes on from NC_080560.1 coordinate 5,519,869, forward strand.
CAAGACTTAGGTCTTAGGAGTTTCCCAAGGTCTTCTGTTTGAAACCTCTCAAGTGGTCAGTACCAACTTTTTAGGGCCAGTGCATAAAGAGATTTTCTCTGACTTTAAACGGGGCCCCGTATAGCGGACTGTGAGATTCGTTTCCCATGATAGTCAAGGTGTGCGAATGTGCATGCGTAAGCAGCCCAAGCATCTGGTTAAAAAGAAATAAGGGTAGTCATGAACTTATTTCGATATGCTAGGCGTTGCTGATTTTAGCAGCCAGCCCCATGTGAAACCATTTATTGTTATTGACAGAGAAGCTTGTTTTATCACAATAATATGTTACTATCAATGTGAAACCATGACCTTTGAAAATAGCCAGCCAATAGAATTGCCTAAGTTTTTTTATAGAAACCTCGGCCCAAATTTTGATAAGTAGGGGACACTAGTCAATAATGGGCTTTCTACCTTAATCTTGTCCTTAATTTCTTATGGCCGACATTCCTTAATTAATTATTATGGATCACTATTCTGCCTCTGAATATTTTTTGGAGACTATAACAGCGAGTCCTGGGCTTATTCCCAAGCTCTTAGATTTCACAGCCACCGCAAATTTATCCGATCGTTAATTTCAAAGCACATATATTCTTAGTCGAAAAAGCTGCACGCAAGTAATAGGTCCAAGCACCCAATTATGAATAGAGAAGAAATATTTTGTTTTGAGAAGATCTATGGTGAACGATCTGAGTTTCTCAACATGATAAATTTGGAAAAGAGATTCTAAATGTGGGGAGGTATTCCCGAACAGGCAGAATTAGTACCCAAACACGTGGTACGTGGGAGGACCACGGGATAAGTGAGACGGACCACGCCGCCGATGAGAACGGTGGTCGGCAATTGTGGCGCTCCCCGACCGGCGCGCCCGCGAGAGAGTCGCCACCCGAATTTTTGAGATGGATGATCCGAGAAACTGAGGGTTTTGATTCGAGCAAAAGGAAGGCTTTTGGTCTAGCGAAAATCGTTGAGATTTTGGGTCCGGGGGCCATGTTACGAATGGAGAAGGTTTTGTTGAAAAGCACCCCATTTGCCCAGTCGGAACCGGTCTGTACTTAACATTTTCGAAGGGGAAAACTTTAAATACCTTTTGGAAGATTAAACTTTTAATAAGCAAATAAGGGAAAGGGACAAGGGGTTTAATGTATCACGTTGGTGTGCACGTACGCTCACTGTACAGGAATGATCAGCAAATGATGTATAGAAATGAAATAACAGATTAATAAACTGTCCAAATCACAACCAATATTGTACAATAATGCCACGCACGACCTTATGGTAAACCGTGCAGTGTACTAACTCCACTATCAGGCCTTTATTATTACTCGGAACATCATACAATATGTAACTCATGGCCCATTCCAGAATGATACCATTTCTTCGTACCACTGATCTAAAACAGCCTTCTTGCTACTCTCTTTTTTTTTTTGCAAAATAGTTTATAAATCCTTTTTGTTGCACTTGATCATTTGGGATGATCATGAGAGCTTCTTTTGAAAAATAAAATATGGCTTTTTTAGGTATGGTTTCATTCTGCAACATGCCCGCAACAATATCTGAGCAATATAAACAGGCCCAACAGTGTGAGGATGTGATCTAGACAGTCAGAATAAAAGAACGATAAACATCAAAACACCATACGTATTACCTCACTACAACGTGTGGTGCATTGTAACACCGCACGGTGTAGTGAGTCCAGTACAGTGGCTGTTTTTAGTTTCAGAAAATGGTTTTTAGTTCAATACTTAACCAAATGGATCAAGTATGACTGCAGAAAGTACCCTCAGAACCAAGGCTAGCTTGGCCTAAGGAAACTTGTTTTTACCTTCGGTTTTGAGCTTGAACGAGGATGGATGGGTGAAGATGAGTTGTGGATGAGTGTGGATGGTTGATGAGCTTGGAGTTTCGGAGTGGTGGAGCTCCGAAGTTAGTAGAATACTAAGCTTTGAAAGAGGAGAAAGAAGGAATGTTTGGTAGAGAGATAGAAATACCTAGAGAATGTTAGCGATAACTTTCTCAAGACTTTTGGGGAGAGAAATGGGTATAAAAGGGGAAATTCAAGGATCAAGGGCCCTTTTCCTCTGAGAGGAGGGGTGTATTATAGGCAAAAGTCAAGAATTATCAATGCAAATGGGGGAGGTGACTTCTAGGTCGGCTAGAAATGTATTCCCTGTCAAGCCGACTTTGAGTTGTGGCTCAAGTGAGCGTGGCTGACAGCTTTTTGAGTCAGTCAAAACTTTTTCTAAAATGTCGTGCGGTGTACCTCATGACCTCGTGCGATGTAACAATTTTTATTACACCGTGCGGTATTAAAGGCTCAATCCTGGGCTTTTGGATTTTTTTGGGCTTTTGGGAATCCATATTCAAGCTCTTGAACGTATTATTTCCTTTATTTCATCATCGAAGAATTTAAAGAACCTTAGAGGCCCGGATTGGATGTCTACAGCAATAAAGACAGATGACACGAGAAGTCACTAGAGAAAACAATCTATTCGGCAATGAGATGGCCGAATAGAGGAAGAAAACCTGAGAAAAGAAAGCTACCTTAAAAGGTAAGTGCGGTGGAGATATTCTAGAAGGTTCCAGTACAGTTGTACTCTGAGAAGGATTAGGATCCCGCGAATAAAGGATCTACGTAAATCTCCTAATGAAAGAAGGGTGATTGGCCCACCATAGAAAGGAGTCCTAAAAGGACTTTGGAGTGAATCGGTACATAAGGGAACGGGAATCCGGATTATCCTGGGTTTCCTATACGAGATAGGAAACTTAGGGTAGCAAGGACGCATGGCCAGCAAGCAAACGCATATCTAGATTTCACAGCATACTAGTCGAAAAATTTCACAGCATACTAGTACGTCAACCATAACTCGCATGACTTGTCAATCTAGATTTCACAGCATACTAGTCGAAAAACTTCAAAGCATATTAGTCGACCATCACTCGCATGACTAGTCAATCGATTGACTAGTCATGCGAGTGATGGTCGACTAGTATGCTGTGAGCTTTCCTAATACATTTCCATTTAAAGCGAGCTAATACATATTAGATAGACAAAACTCATGACAAAGCTTTGCATGATATACAGGTAAATATAGAAATGCTTTCTATGGAATATGATGTAATATGTTTAGTCAATCTAGATTTCACAGCATACTACATAAATTCAAAATTTGCCCATTTTGTCTTTACAAATATTTTTTTTTTTCAAAAGGCAAAAATATTATAGATAAACTCAATAATGGGTACATTGAAACCGAACATGAAAGATAATGAATGGTCCAAATCATTATCTTTCATTTTAGTTTTGAGACCCCCAAACGAACAAACCAGAATTCTTGTCTTCACCGAGTCTATCATCTCATCCTTCTCCCAAGCTTTATTGTTAAAAGACAACATTATTTCTCCCTGTCCATACAGTCCATAAAACAGCATAAAAGCAAGCAAGCCAGCATAGTCTTTCGGAAATTTAAAAAAAAAAAAAAAACGTATTTATGTAATTCAAAATGATCATCGGCGTCAGAGGAGATTATATATTCATGGGAATTACATATTCGGTGTTTTAATTACTCCATACTTTTAGCGACCAAATTAAACAAACATCGGAGATATAATCTCACAAAGTGCGAGATATCATAAGATGTGGTACTATTTAAAACTCGTAAGAGGGTAATGTTCACCCTCTTACGGATCAGCTTACTTGCATCTCGAATTAATTTTGACTGCCCCTCTTTACAATTGTTTTACACTCTTACGCGTGAAGTGAGATATATGGCTCAAAGAGTTCTTGACAAGAAAAATCGAACCTGAAACATTAAGATCATACTAAGATCGAGTAAATTTCCAAGTCTCATGTCATTTAATTGGACATTAATGCCTTGGTGTTGTCATAACTACTAGTATTTGTTTCATAAAGATCATATGAAAAGACCCCGTTGCCATCAATCCTTATTATGTGAAGCCAATTTGTTTTTGGACAGTTATATGTATTTCCATGATGGATGTGAGCTGCTAGGTAGCCTAGATGTGTACTGCACATTTGACAAATATTTTGATATATAATTTTTTAGCCTACATAGAGCAGATTTTTAATAAGTCCACTCGTTTTTTTTTTTTTTTTAAATTACTCAACGGTTTGGATCATCCGTACGAGATTCGGAATGGGCTCCGCGTGTCTGTCGATTCCCAATTAGTGTTCCGGCTGTCGGGGGCCTTAGCATTTTTTCGATACTCCTACTGCTAAAGTACTATCTTGTCCCATTTTGATTAGTACTCATGATATTAACACTGAATTTTCTTCGAAAAGATAGTCTAGATATGGAGAAATTTTTGCGTGCCGGGTGAGTATATCTCATGTGGTATCCGTTTGGTACATCCGAGCAGTCCAATACACTTTTGAGTGGCTCGGATTGACACCCTCTCTCTCCTCTTATCCAACACTTTCTCTCTCCAAATCCAAGCCATCTAAAAATGCAATGGACGGTTCGGATGCACCAAGTGGGCACCATGTGGTACCCGCTCGGCAATGAAACTTTTCCCATGTGGTACCCGCTCGGCACATTCTGGTAATACTACTTTCAACCGCTGAAGTACCATCATTTCCCATTTTGATTAGTCATTGATATTAACTTCTAAATTTTCTTTGAAAAAAATGTCACTTCAGGAGGGAAAAATAAGATTATTTTCGTACCACTCCCTCCGTTCCATTTTAAATGCTCATTACTGTTCAATTTTGTTCACCCACCTTTAAAGGTGTGTGAACATTGAACATGGTCCCCTTTTGATGGGTGGAACAGTTCATATCTTACAATATGAGATTTTAATTAACCCTGCAAAAAAAATAATAATAATAATCGCCTGCAATTGGTCATAGGTAACTGTTTGTTTAAATCAAATGATTTTCATTCAGATTTCCGCAACCAAATTAACTTCTAAATTGAAAATTGGGTGATCATGGTGTTGCTTGATAGCCCAATTCAGCACTTAAAATAGAATGTATTAAGTAATAAGTCATTAAGTTTGATAATCATATTTCATCATACTTAATATTTTAAGGACCTCTTAAAATGCAAGTTTAAAAAGTTACAACAATTAAGTAGCCTGGTACCTACTTAAGCCAAAAGCCGCGCGATCAAAATGTAAATGGTAGAAAAGAAAAACAATGCCAATATCCACCACATATCTATCTGTTCAAAATGTCGGAGTCCCAGTTGAAGGGGTAGAGATAACCGCCAGACGTAGAAGCAGCAGTGCTGGGTCCATCAGTCGACATACTCTGATGGAAGGGCTGTTGGTAGCTAGAGTCTGAAGATTTTTAGAAAGAGCCCCCCGAAAGAGAATAAGATATGAAGTTCGACATATTATTATTAGTTTATAGATTGCTACAAATTGTATCGATGTTTTTTGTTACCAAAAATATTCGCATTTGTTAGTTTTGGATCAAATTTTTGTGACTTATTGATTCGTTTCAGCGAGAGAAATCGGAAAAGTATAAAATTTTGATCGAAACTCATAATCTATACTACTTCTTTTAAATGTACGAAAGTGTTTCCTACATTTTGTTTTCCACAAATGCCCCAAGCATTTGTAATTAATACTTGTCCTATCCTACACCTCTTCCCAACAGACACAATACAACACAATTGGCAATACAACGGTTGCAACAAAACGATACAAAACAACGGACCAAATATACCCCTTCAAACTACTAGGAATAACTGAGCCACCCCAATTAAAAATAGCGCTTCCCTTCTCATCATCTTCCGCCCGTTTTCCATTTGGCTGCTTGTGCACCATCTCCAAAAACGAAGCAACGCACCTCTCCCGCTCCTCCAAACCGAAGCAGTGGATATGGCTCTCCCACCAACGCCTCAGAATCACTTCTAATGCCCCCCTTGCGAGATCAATCAAAATTTCTTCATCCACCATTGCCCATCGCTCAGAATCACTTCATGCTTCAACCTTTTCTCTTTTTTTGGTGCAACGGAAATTCGCTTCTACCTTCTCACACAGTAAGCAATCCCTAAATGTCAATACAATACTTTGTTCGATTATGATGGATTTTGTCACAACAAAGATTTATTGCACTTAAGTTGTTCGATGGATTGCTTCTATGGGAATTCGGAATTAAAAATCAACTCTCCATCTGTGTTAGACGTGAGATTACTCCACCCACTTTCCGTGAGTTTCAATCAGCCCCAAAGCTTAATGATTAATGACTAGAAACTCATTGACTCATGATCAATGTTGGAAAAATACAATTTCATGTTTGTAGTTTTTGGAAGTTGGAGCACAATTAAGGTTTCGCTCTCAAAATAGTTAACTTTGGGAAAATCATTTGGCATTATTCAGTTTTGGTTATACAAATCTTCCATTGTTATATCTTAATCACCCTTTTAAATTGACTCTGCCCGTTCATCAAAATAGTTTGCATACTGACCATGATTCAATGGTGCAAACCAGATCCACTCTATCGGTGTCTGTCACTCGCTCAATGTTCACTGAGGATGCCAAACTTTGGAGACTTTAAACGGAATTGCCTCTTGGCATCACTAGCACCCTACACTGACATTGGTCGGCTCTCTTTGGTGTTTCGCTTTGTTGAGAACTTCCCTGCCAATTTTACTCCGTACCATTCAGGTAGAGCACTTGTTGTCTGGTAGTGTTAGAGTATATATTTACAGATTGCATACTTTTTACACAATTATTACCCCAGAAAGGAAACATGTTGGATGATGAATATCCCAAGATAGAGGGTTAATTATTTTTTAGGGTTATCGCTTAGAGATAGTTATTACAGTCGGGGGACTATGGCGTCTTTTCTGGAACACAGGTCTTAGTTTGATCCTTTTGAATATATATATCAAGCACTTTTCTATTTTGTTCTTTGTTTTCTGAATTTTTGTTAGTGCTTTGTGGAATAGAGCGATTTGCGGCAAACCAATGTCACATGTACAAGGTACATCAAAGGGTTTTCTATGATTTTTCAAAATGGGTTTTGGTTGTATTTGGGTGGCGTTCTGCGAAACCATTTTGTTACTTGTTTGATGCCTTTCATTAAAATAATAATAGAAAATCCACATGAAGATATAGCTGTTCTATGAGTTTAATTAGGGCTAATAGAGGCTCATCGAAAAAAACAAGCGCTAACCGATATGGAAAAATTATTCAGTGCCCTTGGGCACCGCCACGTTTTGCTCCATGCCACTTCAACACAACATGTTGATGTGAGATCCAAGACTACGTACTAAACCCCAAGCCAATGTGTACGCAGCAAAGGGCCCATGACAATGCCCCTAGGCAGTAAAAAAAATCTCTCATTAGGTAGTTGAGAGTTGAGACACTTATGCTTGGGTCTGATCTCATGAGTCACCTCCACATGTTATTGAATATTAGTACACAATCCTTGCAGTTCTTGTATTCAAATCCTTGCTGTGCTTTAGGTTACACATTTATATTCTAAAATCCCAGGTTTTTGCTCTCTGTTGTCTAGGATGCTTTTTGGATTATTGATATAACTTATAAGGTAGTCATCTAATTTCGGCAAGGTGTTTCTTGTTTTTGGTCATTCTCAAGACCTACATGAATTTGTGACTAAGTCTTCAAAATTGTATACACTGCATTATGCTTGTCAAATGAACGGACTAGAAAACCTTGTAAAAACAATTATGAGCTTCTTATGATTGTTGTTAGATATTGTATCTGACAAAGTGCATTCCGAAGGATTAAGTAGCAAGAATCTTTCTTTATGGTTTTGTATTTGATAACACTTAACCCTTTCTCATTTATCCCATGCGTAATCTTCTATTCTTTCATATATCTCATTTGTCCTCATTTATTTTTCACCAATAGCCGTGGTTCATTATTGTAAGCAAAGTAACTAGATACTTAAGCATAGGTGAGTGGTACTTATTCTAAAATCATTGAATTGACAAATTCATAGACACATGGTACAAAAATTGTTTGTAGCATAATACCAAAGGCAAAGGAGATTCTCCTCCCTTCCATTATTTTCATGGTTGATCACTCCAAAGGGAGAGAATACATGTCATTTTTCCTAACTGGATATCTATACCAGCGACGTAGCGATTTTAAGGAAATAGAATGGAAAAGTTGTTGGAATCAAATCTATGAAACATAGTTGTATGCTTGATTGGGCCAGCTATACATCAGGGAAAGGAAGTTATATAAATAGGAGTTCTGCATGGGAAATCCGATTTTTTTTATCACTAGATTATAATCTTGATTGGATGATTTTACAGCTTGGTTAGCAAGAAGAGTTTGGTTTGTAATTTTGAGGGCTTGTACTTGCTTGCTATGTATGTTTGACTGTTTGTTCTAGGAACGTACAACATATTTGTCAAATCTTAGGAGTTATGTATGCATTTGTAGAAGGTTAATTTTAAGATACATTTGTAGAATAATAACTAACTTATCCATTTGCATGTCACAAGTTTTGTGGACTACTAATGTATTAGTTATTGATAATCGGTCATGATGTTATGGTTTGCAGATAGTGGAATTGCTTCGAGAGATAGAAAAATGTGTGTTAAGATTGTGACCTAATCAAGGTGAGATTTGTTCTTTACACTTCTTCTCCTTGAATAAAGAGCTAATTACTTAATTTAGGAGACCGTTCAGTAGTTCAGCACATCGGATCATGCAGCCGAGGTCTCTCGAGCAATCTTACAATATGGACGTGCCTCTTTGAACAAGGATATTGGTGCTTCAATTGATGTATTATCTGTTTCCTATGTAAGTAACATCTCCTCTCAATTGAGGTCTCGGATGTCTTGAGGGGAAAATAGAAAATAAAAATAGCTCTACAAAAATATGATATACGCTAAATAATGTGTTGCAATCATTATCAGAAGCAAAACAAATATTCTTCCTTATGTTTCAAACTTGGCTTATATTTGAAAGAAAATCTTCTAGCACAAATTATATGCTTTCGCCTTCAGAAGATGCTTCTCTAATCTTATTCAGTTTTTTTTCTCAAAATTAGTTTGATGTGTGAATATAGATTTGGAACAAAATAAAATGCTTCACACTACTCTTGTCATCAAAATATTCATTTGCACTTGAATATGGTTATAGATATGTATTGGGTATTTATATGCGTATTTATATGCTTATTTATCCAAGTACTATATATAGGAGATATAGTGGAGTAAAGGCAAGTGATCTTAAAAGATATTTTATATATAGCTGGGGCCTGAGAGTTATATGGACACCAGTACTTATCAAATTTCTTTCATAGTATGATACTTTTGATATGTGATACATTTTTCTTAGCCTCTTTGGTTGGTTTAATATGAGGTTTCTACTTATATATGCAGATGAAGGCATAACAACACCGTTTCTCTGAATGTTCTCGTGACTTTCACTGCCCATCCTAAGGATTCCTCACCATCATCTTGCTGACAATGTATGAATTTGAAAGCTTTATGAATACAACCTTGTGTCGATATCGTAAAACATGATACCACATCTAATTTCCTATGACCAAATAGAATTCAAATGCATCACCTAGAAGCCCAATCCTTCAAAATGCAGCCCATGATCTTGACCGTCATTTGGTAGATTTTCACTTTTAAAAGAATTGCCCAAGCACAAAAGAAGAAGGTGCGTGCTGTTCCTTGAAATTCCAAATTCCATAAACGATATATAATCGTTAATGCTTAGCTAAAAGTAGGCAAATTGTATGCAGAAATTATTCCATTCCAACTTTTACGTACTCATTGATAGAGAATACATAATGTACTCATATTGTATTGCCTCATTTTTACAATCTAAGAACATTCTGAAGCTCAGAGATTAAAATTGGTGTTGCACATCTATGACTTCTTGAGACAACCAAACGAATATCTTACATTGGGTAAATTCTTAAAATCAAAACTTAAATTGCTCCATGGCGTTTATAGTGACAAAGTGCTAGCTATGAATAAATGCCAAACATCCACAGCCCTTGAATAACTAGTTGAATGACTAAAGTGTATTAATTATATTGCTTACAAAAGTTTGGGAATGACGTTAATTTAGATTCACTTTTGAAATGTTGAGATAATATGTCATGGTTTTTGAATGACTGTTTTGTTGCCAATGATACTGGCTGAATGCTGATGGTTTATTTATCATAGATTGGGTTCGTGCTGGCTTCCAAGCCAATTGGAAATGGTAGTGGATGGTGCTTGGAATGTAACGATAGAAGCTTGGGTTGTTACAAGCAATGGGCAACATCAAATAAATAATTGTTCCCTTTTCACCATATCAGCAACAAAAATGGAAGCAATGGCCTATTTGAAGCGCTTCAGTGGGCTAAGCAAAACATTAGCATTGATAACCTTATCATTTAGATTGATGCTTAAGAGGTGGTAAATTGTTTACGGGGTGTTTCATTTCTATCCCATGCTTTTTCTACAACCTGTCATCGAAGATATTATGTTGTTGTTTAGCAATTTCAGTTATGTTGTTGTTAGTAAGTTCATCCAAGGTAATGTAAGACTGATAAGCACCCAATAATGCATATTCTTGGTGCTTAAGTCCTCTAGTATGTTGTGTTTATACATATATGTTGTCGTTTTTATGCGATATTGCACGTAAGGTGTGTTTTTGTGTATTTCAGGCAATTTGTATATATAAGGTGCATTTGATCGTCAAGGAATGCTCCAGGTGCACCCAAGTACTCAAGGCTATGTGCCACCCCATTGTGGTGCTCGAAAGATGGTTTGGAGGTTGCTCAGGTTGCCCAAGAGTCAAGGGAATTAAAGAAGAAGTGAGGATTTTACTAAAGCTACTCATCTTCCGTGCTGAGGGTAGAATTGTCATAACTTTTGATGTACAAATTACTTTTAATCCAAACCACTTGGGTTAGAAAGTAGGCTCGACGAGCTTTCCAACGGTTCAAAGAACGCCTAAATCAGAGTTCGGGAGTGTCGGAGCGAGCCTGCGAAGTTGCCCAAAAAATCTGTCAATCTTGTACCGGTATTGGGGATTGCCCAGTACTGGTTCATGCTGTCCAGAGTTGGTGTTTTTCAGCATTATTGAAGGCCTTGTACCGATACTGGGATTTGGCCAGTACCGGTTCATCCTGTAGAAAATATCCACGTTTTTGCTACTTTTTCAACCTTCCATTTATGGAAAGTTTCCACTTATGGAATGTTTTTGGGATATTTTGGGGACTTTTTAGTCCTTTGTAACTTAACTTTAGGGCCCTATAAATAGGCTTATATGCCATATATGGAAGGGATGGCCATTTTAGTTAGATTTAGGCCTAAGTCTTTCTTTTTTCCTAGAGAACTCCATTGTTGCTCTTCAAGCTTTTGTGTTAATTTCTTCAAGAACTCAAGTAAGTATTTGTCTTATGTTAATTTCTCGTTTATTAATGTTGTAGCTACGCTTCGGATTTTTGCATAAATCAAGTTTATTTTCGTTTTCTTCGGTTAAATCTTTCGCTCCATTTTCTTACCATGTCTAGTCTTTTAGCTGTGTGTGAGTAGTCTTTTGGCTAAGTCTTGGGCTAATCTATCCTAAAGATCTAGGCGGTTATTTGGTTCTCGAAACTTCGGGCTTAAAATCATGGTTTTCGGAATTGGATTAACCTAGCCATTTTGGTCTAAGCGAGGGGTGTTAACTCCTTGGTATGAAGTTTCGTCAAGCGGTCTTGGCAAGCGACGTACCGAGGGCTCGTGGCCTCCTACGTGTTAGATACATTAGCAAAAATAGGTTTGTTTAGTTCAGTCACTACTACAATAAAGCATAACAATCACAGTTATTGACAATGATAGTTAGTCTTCTATCACACTCCTCTTACCGTGATAGATCTGGGTGTGATTGTAAGTCACTCTCTTTTATCACGGTTATAAACTGTGATTGAAAGATAGAAACATTCACACCCAAAGACAGTGATCGTTTCTAGGAAAAACTGAGATGGAAACTCATTTCCGTGTTTTTTTTCGAGTTTTGATCACACTCTTCCTAAAAAACCGTGATTATATGTAGATAACAATCACCACCAAACACTGTGATCTTTCATGTCTAAAAAATGAGATGGAAAATAGTTAGGTGTGATCTTTTCTGTTTTTTAGATCACAGTTTTCGTCTAAAACCGTGATTAAATGTTGTTATCATCACAGTCTGGAAATGTGATTGAAAGATGCTATCTTTTTTTTTTTTTTGTGCATTTAAAAAATGCCCGAATGCCCGAATCTCTAACCAATAATAAATACACGTAAAATATGTATTCAACCCGTAGCTATCTTTTCCAGAACAAAAGACATTGCAATACGAAATATGCATAACTGATATTGCATCTTGCACAAAACAGGTCATAGATAGAAACATCGTGCCGGAAAGCCTACATTTGAATTAACCTACCGTCAATCAAATTTCTGAAAATGCATAAAAAATGCAGAACAAAAGCTTAACAATAAAAAGGACAAAGAAAACTAATTGAACCACAAGCACGGAGTTATGTCCTAAGCTACAACGAATTCTTCATTCTTTGAAGCCAATTTCAAGCACTTCTTCATTCTCTAAAGCCAATTTCAAGCACTTCGTCCCTCAGAGCATGCCTAAATCCACCAGAAAACAAAAAGTAGCAACATCAAGAACTCCAATGCTTAAATCCAGCAGAAAACAAAAAAGTAAAAAACTAACTACATTAGCGACTACATGAAAAAAAAACAAGTCTACATCAGTACAGAGCATGAGAGCAACATATCAGTGACAACAACAATACTAACAAGACCTAATCCCAAGACTGAGGCTACACCATGTCCAGCATTGCTCCTTTTCCTGGAGTTGCTGACAATAGAAGCACAAATAAGAACCCTAGAACTAAGTCAACAGATCCTAGAGAGATCTTCTTTTCTTGTGTGGTAACACTGGAAAGACTTATCTCTCCACCCAAGCAACAACTAGATACTCCAAAAGAAAGAGGACTGTGGGATTGGTCAGTCGAAACGCGTATAAGCAGGCCATGATACTTTGAGTTATTGGATAAAGAAAAAAAATACTCCAAAACAACTTAGCGTAAGCGCGGAGAAGAGCTTAGACTCGAAACTTTTGGGTGATAACAAAGGTGCAGCCACTACTGATGGTGTGTTTCAACTGCGCAGTACATGTGAGTACTTAAAAGCACATGGAAGAAGTAGGTGACAAGAGAAAGCCAGAAAAAAAAATTCTATTGAAAACAATAACTCATGTTTAAATTCTGTTGGATATAAATTTGCGTGAATGAATAGAGCTAACAAAAATCCACGGAAAGAGAACTTACCATTTGTTTCAAGAGAATGAACTTAACACCAAGGACCGATCTCTATCTTTATCCGTTTCTCCCTTTTTGCCTTTCCACAAAGAATTCATTCGGGAGGGGAATGAACACTAATATAATCTCAACCCAAAAAAATCAAACTACAAGCAACTATGAAAACTAGAACAAAAAACTTCTATAAACGGACGCTTTCTCTTAGTTATAGAACTATATACAGGAAATATAACATAAGTACTAGATTTTGTTGATTGATCACTACAATCACGATAAGGATTTTGATGCATTGCTGCAATTTGGGTGCACTCTTGCATCTTCACTCGTGTTTTTTTCCCTCCATACTGCTCTGAGTGTCTGAAGAAAGTAATCCGGGATATCAGTGCAAGTTTAGGACTGAGTTATGGTTCGCTAACCAATTAAGCACTCCCATTTGCTCAATTGATAATTTTCTTGACTCTGGAGCTTTACTCACCACCTCACCATATCACTGACCACTCAATCTTTTCCTTGTATTTTTTCCATATCTTTTACTGGGTCTTATGCATGTTGAGGGTTTGGTTTGGTCATTTGGGTGTTTTTAACTTTTTATTCGGATTCCACCACGAAACACACTCTTGAAATGGACAGTAAATGAGGATGGGCATAAACCTAAAGTGCACAACAATCGTAATCTCCAGGTCGTGGTTGTCAAGTTGTTAATATGTACTTTAGATCTTAAGTACACCATAAATCTATAAGAACTGGAGAAGCCAAAACTTCAAGCGGAGCAAAAAATTTCAAGAGCAATAACTAAAAACCTAAACCAAAATGCTTGCAAACACTTAAACTGCATAAATACTTGTTGATTTGCAAAGAACAGAGAAAATCTTTAGAGAGAGAAGAACAATACCTGTTGGGTTTAGGAATTTTCCATTTCGATTGATCGACTTCTCCATTTGAAGATCGCTCTCTCTCTATCTCTCTCTCTCTCTGATAACAAACTCGCAAAAGGGAGTGCGCCGTTTCTTCCTTCACAGTGGTGGTGGAGAGAGATAAGGCGGCGGCAGCGAGTGAGGATGGGGTGAAGAGGCGGCGGCGAGTGAGGATAGGGATGGGGATGAAACATGTACTGTAAAGGCTAGGAGAATGAGTACTGAGCTTCAACGGGTGAGTGGAAAGGGTAACTAGGGCTTGTTTTGGGCTAATGTGAAATGACGTCATTTTGAGCACATAACTTTCCAATTTGCGCCTAAATGAGAGAAGCAGTGCCCACGCAAAAATTCCGGTTTTTATCACGCCGCAAGGGTGAGGTCTTTTTTTTTTTTTTATCTCACCGCAAGAGTGAGGTCTTAAAGTCTTCTATCACACTGTAAGGGTGAGGTCTTTTTCAATTTATTTCGTCGCAAGAGTGAGATCTATTATCTTGCTCCTTTTCTTGGCTAAGCACCACTTTTTATCTCAGCTTTTGATTTAAACTGAGATTAAAAAGTTAGTCTACAACTTTTTATCACACATTCACTGATAACTGTGATCTTTATAAACCTCCTTAGTGTGGTATTTATCTATTATTGTAGTAGTGCGTTTAATCACATCTTTTGATAAACGTAGTCATTAAAGTTAAATCTTTCGGGCGTGAGCACGAGGTCGTGACTCTCGCTTGAGTTATAATCGAGAACCGGTAGCAGCCTTTGTCAAGGGATAGACGATCCCTAGACTTGCCTCTTTTAAGTTAATTAAGCTCATTTCTAGTCTTTTCCTTAGTTTTCACTTTTAAAGCAAAATCAAGTTGGCCGTCTTGAACGCCGCACTCTACCATATAAACCTACAATCCAAACTAGCTATATTTCGATTCTCTGTGGGTACGATCCCGGACTTTCGGATATTATGCTATCGACGACCTAGCCCTACGCTTGGGGTGTTTCAACCTTATTGGAAGGCGAGGTTCAGAGCCTAAGCAAAGACCAACTCTTATCCTAGCCATTGCTGCCTTGAGAATGGGGTTAACTATATGTCTTGTATTGTTGGGTTGTTATTGACATATATGATGATCTATATGTTCCCAAAAAAAAGTCATTTGTGCAATGACATACAATTTCAATTGATTTGAGAAAAATAGTTCATATTGATAGACATAATAAAGCCAATGGCAATGTGCAGAGTTGCAACGACTTTCCATACATGGGCCTCCCACGTGCATCGCACGTACCCCTCTACTAGTCCCCTAAAAAGGCTTAAAACCGATCGATCAAATTGTAAAAAGAAAACGAAAACATGAAGACCAATAATGTCAGTATCTGGCACTTATCTAATATACTGGTTTTCCAAAACTTTGGAGTCCCAGTTGAGTGGGTAGAGATCACCAGCAGATGCAGAAGAAGCACTGTAGGGGTAGAGATCACCAGCAGACGCAGAAGAAGCAGTGAAGGGTCCGTCAGTCGACACAATCTGAATTTGGCCTTCACTTGTATCAGTCTCAAGGCTTTTTTGAAGCTCAATCATCATTCCCTTCAGTTTCATCTGCTCATTGGAGGCATCCGGATCTGGAACTGGTGACGTCTCGGGGACGGTTCTGCCTTCGAGCATGCTGACAACTGAAGACATTGCAGGCCTAACTGCTGGTGACACGTTGGTGCACATAAGAGCTACATTTATCATCCCTGTGACCTCTATTTTGTTGAAGTCTGAACCCAACTTAGGATCCACCAGCTCCATCATGTTCCCTTTCTGCTTCAAGACAAGTGCCTACGGAGAAATGCTCGTTACATTAGAACTCGAGTCCCAGATATGCATGGGTTTGATTTGAAGAACATTTGTTTTAATGGAGATCAAAGACATGATAGAGGTGACTCTCAATAAAAAGAACATAGACATTACTGCTACGAAGCACAGACAGTATGTGCCTTATCTCTTTCCTTTTTCAATTTTTTTTTCCTTGACACAACTCAGACGCTTGTGTCGTGTGTCTAGACGCAAAATGCTGTTGATTGTATATCTGTACAGTTGTTACTGAGTTCAAAATATTTGTGGTTAGTTGATGAGGTTAGCAAGTTAGTCTTCTTTACTGCATTGTGATGTTAACGATTTGATCTAGTGTCTTGAATCATGTAGCATAACCTTTTTCTTTTTATGTTTAATGAGTATGTACTTTTGGTGGTTTATGCATGTTCGATTTTTTATATACCGAATACAAGTACAGAAACAAATGTGTAATGTGTTGCAATATTCCCATTCGTATCCGAATCTCTTCCTTTTTCCTTTTTTTTTTTTTTGTTGAGAAATACCCTTGGCTTCTGCCCATATCGGCGTCATGTCAATGTGCTCCCTACCTGCATGTATATGTCCCATGTCCAGCTACATGCCTCTAAGCATTACTATAATTTTTATGCTCGCATGCCAACTTGTTTAAGAAGGTTGAGGTATATAGCCTTTCTCTCAAAGCAGAGCAGCAAAATTTGTAAAGTACATCATGTTCCACCCATTTTGATATTTGTATCAATCTAATGATAGAATCCAAATCTGTATCATCATGGTTGATATATCGACGGAAGATGTTGTAACCAAAAATGCAAGATTAGAAAGAAGTAATCAACATACCCAATCAAGAAGATATAAACAGTACTCCTTTGTCCTGTAACTTGTGTTGCTTCTCCCACTGACAATCTCCAATGCGACTATTCCGAAGCTATAAACGTCTGCTTTGTCAGTCAAGTAACCACGCATTGCATACTCAGGTGCCATATATCCGCTGCATGTAAACAATTGTCACGTAGAAGTTTCCTATTATTGAACTGAATAGTGTACATTGTTGCGCGTATTTCCTACCAGCTTAAGCTTTTTGGGCAATTGGTAAATTAAGATGGTCTCACAGCTCCAGTATGGATGCTTTGTATCTCCACGTGCAAGATAGGGTTGCACGTGAGGGAGGGTGTGAGAATAACTTGATATACATTGTTTATCCCATTTTCTAATAGCTTAAGCTTTTGGGACAATTGGTAACTTAATAGCTATATGCATGATATGTGGTCCAGTAATGCTATTTATAGGGAACAACATCATAAAACCACAGCTTATCTCATAAGAGGTTAACCGCGTTTATGGTCAATGCACCTACGAACTATTATAACTAAAAAGGGTTACCCAGTGCACGAGGCTCCTACTACTGCAAGGTTTAGGGAAGGGTTGGATGTACGGAACATTTCTTGCAAGCGGAAAGGTTGTTTCCAGGACTCAAATTTGAACTATTATAATTGGAGAGAGAGAGAGAGAGAGAGAGAGAATATCCACCGGCAACAAAAACTAAAAAGTATGAAAACAAGGGTGAAAACATAAACAATATAGGATGGACTGAATGAAGCATGGGGACTCACTAGGTTCCAGCAATTCTGGTGCTGATGTGGGTATCATCCTCTTCATCAAGTTTGGCCAGACCAAAATCAGAAATCTTTGGGTTAAGATTTTTATCAAGTAGCACATTAGTGGCCTTGATATCTCTGTGGACAATCTTAAGTCTTGATTCTTCATGGAGATAAGCCAAACCTCTAGCTATGCCAATGCAGATCTTGTACCTTGTCGGCCAATCCAATTGCAACTGGCATTCTTTTGGGCCTTTAAATCACCAAATGAACAAGCATATAGACATACGAGTCAGCTAAAAACGGGAAATTTAGGGGGAATTTCCATTCCAACTTTTTAAGGGGCCTTAAAAGTTGGAAGCCTTGAAATGAACTGACGAAAGGTTACAGAACAAGTATTACATTCTAAATATGTATGTGCATGGATGCTATAATATTGAAAGAAGCTGAATAAAGATTTAGAGTTTACCAAACAAAGCACGTGCAAGACTATTGTTCTCCATGTATTCATATACCAGCAACAATTGATTTCCCTCGATACAACATCCATACAGCTTTACAAGATGAGGGTGTTGCAGAGCAGAAATCATTCCTATTTCATTCACAAACTCTCGATTTCCTTGCTTTGATTTGGAAGAAAGCTGCTTGACAGCAATTACAGTGCCATCTAATAGAAGTCCCTACGGTTCAAGGATTTTTCACATTAGACAGGATGCATTACAATACTTAGATGTGACGATGAATTACGGGAGAATAATCTGAGTACGTCCTGTAGGATACCTTGAATACTGAACCAAAACCGCCTTCTCCGATCTTATTAGCTTCATCAAAATTATTTGTGGCAGCTTTGATTTGCCTCAAGGTAAATGAACCAGTCTGCAGGTCTAGACCCATTAGATCTGTTAAACAAGCCAAGTAAGTTAAGTAGAATTCATATAGGAAAAAATGTCAAGCCATAATCCTAATATTCGAGTGTGCTAGTGAAGTGCTGAATGTTTTGATATCTGAACGATGCTTTGAACATGAATTATCTTTAAACAAGTTGAGATGCATGAAGACATCATTGTAAGGTTACATACTAGTCAAGGGACAAAAGATTTGAATAAAAACCGAGAAATATCAGATAAGTCAGAAAGATGGAAAATGGACATGGTAAGGAAATATCTATGCAGTACAATTTTACTGTATCAAATACCTTGATCCATTGTGTCTTTACGGATTAGAAATCCTCTCCACCAAAGAATACCAAGAAGCAGGATGATAACAAAAGCTGTCGCAGCCACGATACCCACCACAGCGCCTGCAGATATTCCTTTTGTATGTCCTGAACCTTCTGGTGGCTGTTTATAATCTGCATAGAGGAGGGAAAAAATGAAAAATGAGATAATATAAGAGGTTTTGACTTTGCACAATGGCAATAGCTATTTGCCACAAAAAAATGTGTGGTAAGGATTTCAGATTTCTTCCTACAACCTTTCCCACACCCTGCAAGTGCAAGAGATTTGTGCATTGGGATGACCGATAATATGATACTATTAATTACGGTGATAAACAGTTTAATGAGCACAAATTTACTACTACCGATAATAAATTTAATTCCAGGTGAAATGAGTTACTTCACACATGCACCCTTTAACATGTTCGTATGCATTTCAAAAGATGTATGAAACCTTTTAGCCAGTAATCTATTAACACAAAGTTATGTTTGCTAATGAGATGCCTTGAAAGCTGAAACTAAGGTACCCAAATTAACACCTAATTTTGAATTGTTTGGTTAAACATTCCAGTGAGACAGTATCAGCCAAAGGATAAAAGCATATCCATTTGTCTAATGAATGTGAAACGATCTCTGTTTATGTCATGGCTAGTTATCTACTTCTACAGATTACAGCCTAGCTATGAAAACAAGATCAACAAAAAAAAGCGTTCCATTATGTTCATGGAAATTCATAGTGAACAATTTTACCCTTGACTGGAGTTCATCTCTTAACATCCCAAAGTTTTGGAAAGAAGAGAGCAAAAAGGTCAAGGGAACATTTCATACGATATTATGAATAATTCCACATGGTTCCCCATAAATCCACCATGAAAAAAGACTTTATTTTCCTTAATTCATCTCCTTGATGTCAACAACCGATTAGCACATCTAAAAATAGTGAACACATTTTCTGTCCCAAACATTATCCCAAGAAATCACAAAGAAACTTGAAGTCCAAAAGAGTTCTATTCAGCTTACCAGGGTTGTCCACAGAAATAGCTGAAATGAGAGGACCATAAACTCCTCTAACGGGGAGACCGGTTGTCCCTTTTCCGGCCCAATACAAGCGGATCTCCAGTGTACCATTAGTCACATTTGCAGTATAATTTTTTATGACTTCCTTACCAATGCCTCCTGCTTCATCCACAATGTTAAAATCCTTCTGCACTCGCTTTCCCTACAACAATTTTCTTATGAGGTCATATGTTGTTTTGTTAAGCTTTCTTGATTTTTAAAAACTATTGAATTCGCATCCATGAGAGCCGAGAGGTGAAACACTCCCTCTATACCTCAGTTTTAGTCCTCTATTCCATTTTCTTCCTCCTTACCAACTCACAAAACCTTTGTTTATCTAATTTTAAAACTTACCTTCATAAGTGATGATAAAAGTATTAACAAATGAGAGTAAAAGGGATTTGTTGGAATCAATGCTACGAAATTTGAACTCAATTACACTAATCACATGCTCCCTCAAGAAGTTGCATCTCACAAAAGGGACTAGCAGAATGGGATAGAGGGAGTACTAAATTGCATGCAAATTTAATCTTCTTCTAAAATTAAAAATCCACATAATTAGAAAGAACCTTCTGGGTTCCGGAAGCATGATTCGGCTTTGATTTACTGCTTCGCTAAGTTAGTAAGGGCCTGGGGGGGAGTGCCCCAAAACCTAGACAAAGACATTACGGTAATTGGTGATATAAAATCCTAGGATATATTATGTACTATACGCAACCAATATAACTAGTACATTCATTCATTCGATAAATAGTGAAAACTGGTGAGCTGTGGATGTACCCAATTTCCCCATGGGAGAATCACGTGAACTTTCTGCATCGCACTTTTCTGTTTATGTTCTTTGCTTGATTAATTCTTCATGCGATGTTGTGTGTGTGTGTGTGTGTTAGGTCGATTCCACAACAGAACTCACTCACTTAACAGTACCTATTCTGCAACATTGAACCAAGAAAAGGAGGGGGAAAAAACAGAAAATGAAACTTACCTGAATGTAAATGTCAAATATACGTCTTCCAAGGCTGCTAAAGGTTTTGCCATCATTGAACATAATTTCTGCAAAGTGAAGGTTTACGGTGTAGTTTCCATTTACTAGACAGAACCCATAGTACGTCAGTGATATGGGCGAAATCCGTGCATCCTTGTACAACTCGGAATTTTTCATAGAAAGTATTGATGAATTTGTCAAAGTAAAAGACTTTTTAGTGCGATTATCCTCCATGAAGTTGCCAGTGCTACTAAATGCCCAGTTTGTTGTACTTCGGTAATTTGAATTTGCAGGCCCACCTTGATCTTCATCATCTTCATATGTCATATTTCCATTAAGAGATACTTTTTGACCACCGCAATTTATGTGGAATGAAGACCAATCTGATAAAACATAACATGATCATGTCTACCGTTTAATAAATAGCATAGAACTTTCTAAAGAGAGGCTTTGCCATACCAAACAACAAAGGTTCTTCTAAACTCCAAGTTCTATGAATGTGTTTGACAAAATAGCTACAATTTACATACAGGTTTTTAAATTTTGAGACACATCATGGAAGCTCCTAGCACATTACGTAAACAACGCAAGCACATCACAATAGAAACCATATCTAGATGATAATAATCGGTGATAAGAGGGTTACCCTTGGAGGCTTGAAATGTGTAACACCCTTTACTTATGAGGTGCTTTAATGTTATACTTTAGTAACTTAAAGGGCCGAAGTGTAATTTTTTTTCCAAGTATTGTGCATGTGTGCCGTGTGTGTGTTTTTTTTCATTGAAAAAAAAAAAGAAGAAACCCGAAGGGGAAGGTTGCTCTTCGTTAGAAGAGAGAGAGAGAGAGCGGGGGGGGGGGGGGGGCGTGGGAGATTGAAACCTTAATTATGGTAAGTAACTTCTAATTCCTACGTATGGTAATTAATTTACAGGTTCTTGTGTTTGAATTGTTTGGGGGTTCTGAAAGCAAGTGGGTTTTGGGTGCCCTAGAAATCAAATTTGTACAATTCATTGTCTCTTTTTCCTTATGAACTGATATTTGTGATTAGAAGCAATAGAATTTAATGCTAAGAATTGATCTTGGTACTAGGTTGCCGAAAATATTAAAATCTGAATTCTTGTTTGCTGGAACGGCACCTTAGAGCAAGAAGCATGATCTATGAACTGAAAATTATGGTTTAAAGTGCAGGAAATTGATCTAAACGTGCTGGAAACTAAAGTTAGGTACAGGAAATATGAATTTAAGGTGCAGAATCTGTGTATAGGTTGCTGAAAGTAGTCTTTGAAATGTCGAAAAACGCTTTTATGCCTTAAATTATTGGTTGTGTGCCCGGTGTTGCTTTTAATTGCTTGATTAACTGTTTGACAAGTTGGGATTATCTTTAGGCTGTATATTTAATATGGGATTGCATCCATGTTTCGTAAACACTCCCAGATTCCATTATGGAATCCAGTTTTTGCAGGCATTGTAGATATCCACTGCTGATCGTCATGTGGTTGTACCCTCGCTTAGGGTAGCGTGTCGAGGTGGTTGGACGAGTTTTGGCGTGATGCTGTAGATAGGGGTGTAGTTGCAGCCTATGTTAATATTTAGTTCATTGTATAGTTAATTTGCTTTGTTGAGACTTTCGCTGTGTTTGTAAGAACGTTATATTTTGTGTGTTATCAATAAAATGTCTGTTGATTAACGTAATTGCTAGAACTCAAATTATAGGAATGGGTTGGTGGTTGATGTTGCACCCTCGCGTCGGATTGGGCTCATTAGAGTGCTAGCCCAGGGTGAGGTGTGACAAAATGTTCCAGCCTTTCTTCAGAAAGTATGAACAAGTAGAGAGAGAGACAAGTAACGCTTGTGATGGACATTTTCTTTACATTTAAAGAATCAAAATATCCGAGAAGGATATAACAAGATTGTAGCTGTGTATAAATGTGGTATAATTGTATTTAAAATAGGAATACGTTCATCTTCTATAATAGGCATATTTGGTTGCACGCTTTGTAAGTTTCAATCATGGTCTGCATTTCAGATACATAATTAGGAATCCATTTCAATGTCCACAGTGTCGAACATACTATTTTAAGGATTTGTCTATGTCCACAAATTCATGTCAAGTTGGGTGCATGTCCCATGTCTACTCCTATGCTACTTACGTCTTTCTTTATAGTACAAATGACAACATGAATTACCAATAGCGATGACATCAAAACAGCAGTCTACAGAATGAAAATATTTTTAACTTACTTTTATTGCAGGGAAAGTCTCTCAAGCTCAAACAGGGGGCATTTCCACTGGAAAAACAATATGAGATCTTGAATTATTCAGCATTATACCTTACACTTCTAGGAGAGACGCAAACAAGAAATAAACTGTAGCAATAATACTTACCCCCATAAAAAATTGAAGCGACAATGAAACAAATTATGCAAGCAACAGAATTACCATGATCAAGGTTTAGGAACTTACGAAAAATTACCCTTTGAAGAGCTTCCAAACAAGTTCCTGTAGTGAAATGGAGAAAGTGAATACCTCACGTATCGTATTACAATGACTGAGTAATAAGATCTTACGTATTCCCCTGTGGGCAAACTTGGGACGTCTCAAAGCTAAAGTTGTTATATGAAAGATCACTGCATAAAGAATTCACACCGTGATTTACCCATTAGTTGAATGTCACGAAAGATAGGAATACGTTCATGCATTTAAGAAGATAACATAATTAGAACGAAAGTAACAGCTTGGCCTTCTAATCAAGTAATTTTGCCCCAAGTATTTCCTCACCAACAATATCAGCCTTCAGGGTAGAAAAATACTAAACATCTAAGTGTTGACTTCCCATTCAATTTATCTAGTGTACTAGAATTGTTTGCCCAGCCATGTCAATTAATCGCTTGAAATCTTAATTGCTATATGCACCACCCTGATACAATAAAGGGCCGCAATATTGTATTTCTGTCAATGCTTCTAACATTTTGATGCCCTATTTCAGCTTCTGCTATAGATAAGTATGCAAATGAGAACGGCTGTCCAAAAATGCATTTAAGATATTCTCAAGAGAAGTAAAGCTTAATTAGAAACTAGGAATGCATTCTTTCATAGAATGACCAAGACCATAAGGTATTAATAATCTATATCTTCAGACACTTAAATGGTTTATCGATCAAAAATGCACTTCACACCCACCAGAAAGACCAAATGCAAAGAAACTAATACGTAATTTACAGTGTGACAGCAGGAGAATTGAATATTGCATAACATAGACATGATAAAAGTAGTTTAGGAAGCTAACTTACATGTACTTTCGAGTTGCCAGCATCCAAGGAAGCACAGATCCATTTAGTAAGTTCCCAGTTAAATACCTACAACGAAAACCAGTCTTAATGATTCACTCTGGCTATGTGCTTTTTCACGTACAAGAGCACGAGTATTGTGGCGAAAAATAAATCATGAATCAAACAATTGTCTATATGAAGTTATTAACAATGCAAGCATTTCAAAATGGAACACTTGATACATGCATTTTGACTTACTATTCGTTGAATTTGGCTCCAAGTTTGGGATTGCAAGCCCAAATCCTACTTTTGGCCATGGATACTAAACTTAAAAACATATTAAGCATGATCAATTGATAAGACAGTCAAGAATTGTCGATAGTTGAAAACTAACTTCTTCTTGATCAAATACGGAATTGATTCTTCCCTTGAAATTATCTGCTATAAAACAAGTGTCCTCCTCATTGAAGACAATATAAAGTAAACCTAATTTAGCCTCAAAAGTGACTCTATTTTTGTTGTACATGCAGAATAGGAGAGTCCCTTTCTTTTCTTCTCTATTGCAGACAAAAGTTAGTATTATGAGATTCTAGCTCTTCTGGAGGCTCACAAAGCGCCTAATTATCTACATCTTGATTCTCATGTTACAGGTGTTGACTTGTTGGATAAAGAAGGGTGCATGGTTACTTTGGGCCGCTGTCAAGTTCTCTAATTAAATTTGCTACAGGTATAGATTGAATTGTACAATCATTTTCAAATGGTACCAGTTGGCCAATAAAATAAAGAATACTAAAAAGTATATAAGATGTTGGTATCCATACATATTATCTATTTTTGACAGATCAATGAAATTGCTCGGAATCTCCCCACTCAGGTTGTTAAAGCTCAAGTCTCTGCAAGAAAAATAACTAGACGTTAAGAATCAAAATGATTTCAATTCTCACAAAGCTGGCATATGTTTCAATTCTCACAAAGCTGGCATACTGTAGTCATCTTCAACCACAGTTGCGTCCATTATTTCACTTGGTAGTTTATAAAAGGCTAAATTTCACCTACCTCCCTAGAGGTCTTTGGCAAATACTAGCGTTTCTAAAATTGCACTGACCTCCCCTATCAGTCTTGTAGGGTAACTTCTATTAACGGAAATTGTTAATTTACTTTTCTACCCCTTCAATGACCTCCCATGAGATTTGTAATAATAACATATACCTCTCCTGAAAAAAAAAATCTTTTCTTATGTAATTTCTTACACTTTTTGTTTATTATTCACTAACAAGTCAAGGAAATTGATTGAATATTGAGTTAACATGTTATCAACTATTATAATTAGACCCACACGTGATTTATAATTGTTAGAAGAATTTTTTAAATAGTTTTTAGATATTTAATAACTTAAACAGCATATTAAGACATCCATATTAGTGCAAATTAAAAAGTTATGCACGAGAGTATTTTTATTTTTATCTACAATGTGTTTCTCCCTTGTCTCATTTTCTTTAACCGTGGCAACTAAATTCATGATAAAAATGAAGGAGGGTTGTTTTTTTTTCTTAGTTGAATTTTACAAACGAGTCTTGTATAAATCTCACAATAATAAAATGAACGAGTGTTGTTTCTCCCTTGTTTTTTTATGTTCCTACATATGTATAAAACTCTTTTAAGAAATAATGATTGGGAACATTAATGTCTTTTAAATTGAGTTTAGAAGGGCATTCATGTCAAACCATCATTCTAAAAGTGTAAAATGGGTAAAAAGAACAGGTTTAGTTGGTGACGTCACCGATTTCCAGTACTTAGTAATGGTCTCCTAATGGCATGGGGGAATCTGCAAGCGACAACTACAGCAGAGGGGAGGTCAGTGCAATTTCAAAAACATCAGGGGAGGTTTCTGTATTTGTCAAAAACCGGAGGGGATATGTAAGTGAAATTTACCCTTTATAAAAGTATTGTGCACAAAATGAGTGGGATGAACTCTATCTATCAATGGCTTGTTATGAACTTCTGAGAGTTTCGAAGATACAAACAATTCTCCACGACGCTATCGGGCAAGGGGCCTTTAAAGAGAAGTTACCAGTTATATGCAAATAAAAAAGTGGAAAAGGCATATATTTACTAACAATAGCTTCAAGTTTGTCATTGTTCCGAGGTATTTAGGTAAGGGGCCACTAATATTGCAACTCCTCAAAATCCTGCAACACAAACAACTCATAGCACTTCAAATCAGCAACAAACTGGTATATCCTTTAAAGAGGGTTCCAAAGAAGAAATCAACTTACAATGTCTTCAGGCTTGTCAAATTAACGGAGGGAAAAGATGGTTGGGAACCATTTAAATCACTGATTCTCCTGCATTTAAAAAAGAATCAACCATACAATATTGTGGCACGCGTAAAAGCCATGGGATTAGATGGTTCTGCTTTCACTCACAAGTCGGATAATTTTGTCAAAAGATGAATGCCAGGAGGAATTGGTCCATCCAAACCACTACCTTGAATATCTCTGCATACATCAGGATCGAAACAGAAACAAGGTCAAGTAAATATTCTAAAGCTAAACAACCATTGAATAAATCAAAAAGGTCAAACACTCACAATCTGGTGAGATTTATCCAGTTTTGGATGAAATCTGGTATCTTTCCAGTAAAGTAGTTGCTACCGATCCGACTGCATTAAACTAAGGAATTAATTGATAATTCAAAGGAATTTCAAAAGCCATGCCTAATTTAAGAATTCCAAATTTTGAATTGATAGAAAATGAACTTACAAGTCCTTCAAAGTACTAAGCTTCGCAAGTTCTTTCGGAAGCTCCTCGGTAAAATTGTTTGAAGTCAAATGCCTTCAACAATAAAATGCAGCCAACCAGTGATCAATTGTTCTTAAAAATCTAGGCTATATAACATGGAATCTCAAAGTAATTACCCATGTCGGTGAAAGTTTGGTAAGGGTGTGGGATGCGTATCCAACAGTACTAGATCAGATCACGATATTTCAATCCTCTAATTTCATGATACTTTTTGAAATAGGAATTGCGTGTTGCTTTCTTTATCCCATTTGATTTGAAGTACATTTCTCAATAACTTCCCAACATATAATCTAGGAGACTAGAGTACCATGCATTATATATACAAAGGCTCCATTTGTCCCATATTATTTGTCTATTTTCCCATAATAAAGGGAAAAATTTCAAAATACCCCCCAATCTTTACACCAAAATTCAATTAGACTCTCAATCTTTTAAAAACTTCAAATTTACTCCATAAGTTATCTTCCGTTAATCAAAACGCCCCCTTCCGTCCGAATGACTAACAGATTTTTTTTAAAACTCCGTTAAATAGCGTCCCGATCGAATTTCGATGATCTGAGCCTCTCAATGTGTTCAAAATATGATTTTAAGGGTACCTACGAGAAATCAGTAAAAAAAATGATCGGAAAGGACTTCATCTAAACAGTTTTTTATTGAACTATTCAATAAAAAACTGTTCAAATGAAGCCCTTCCCAATCAATTTTTTGTTGATTTATCGTGGGTACCCTTAAAATCACATTTTAATCATATTGAGCAGCGCAGATCATTGAAATTCGATTGGGAAAGAGGAGGTGCGGATCGATCCGGATTTTGTTCAAGTCCGAACGTCCAGATTTTGCTTCAGTCTGCACCTCCCCTTTTCCGATAAAAAATTTCAATAATCCGAGCCGCTCAATGTGATTAGAACTTGATTTTAAAGGTACCCGTAAGAAATCAACAAAAAAAAATGATTGGAAAGGGCTTCATTTGAACCGTTTTCATTGAACTATTCAAAAAAAATTGTTCATATGAAGCCCTTCCCGATCATTTTTTTTGCTGATTTCTCGCTAGTACCCTTAAAATCACGTTTTGAACACATTGAGCAGCTCGGATCATCGAAATTCGATTGGGACGCTATTTAATAGAGCTTTTAACAAAATCCATTAGTAGTTCGGACGAAAGGGGGTGTTTTGATTTAACGGAAGATAACGTTGGAAGTAAAATTGAAATTTTTAAAAGATTGGGAGTCTAATTGAATTTTAGGGTAAAGGTTGGGGGGTATTTAAAATTTTCCCTAAATAGAAGGAATCAACAAGTTAATGCATTTTGGTGAGAAAAATTACAAAAACGAACTCACATAAGTATACTATTTGTTGATCTAATTGAAGATCCGAGTATCGAAAATAGACAATGTACAAATAATATGGTATGGAGGATTAACTATGGAAGACCTGTTTCCGTCCATACTAAAATGAACACATATCGCGATAACCTAAGACATAAGATTTAAAGGTTTGAGGCTTAGACACACAATCACACCTGATAAGAATGTAAAATAGCTAAAAGCTAAAGTTGTTAGAGGGAGGTGCGTATGGCAATAAATGTAAACAGTTTTTTCATATTTAGGATCACATGAAAAGGCCATCCTTGGTGAGTATAAAGTAGCCTTTCACACTGGGGCCACCCGTTGGGTCTTCCCTCCACACTATCATTATACCATTTGAGCAAATCTACTAACACATCAAAGTGTGTAACAACATGCAAATGTGGCACTACATCATTGGTGATTGCAAAATGGTTATTGACCCAATTGCAGTGTCAGGTGCATTCGCTGACTTTCTCATACAATGTATGTTGTTCAAAAAGAATGGTTTCATTCTTGTTATTTTCTAGTCGTTCCAAAGTCGTATTCGATATCCGACAAGTTGCTCTTGCTCTGATAGAGACTACTGAAAATGTTACCGTAATCGAGTATATCCAACATTGTAAAAATAAAATAAAAATAAATACACCAAGCCAACATGGGTCTTACAGTTTCCATAAGAGAGGAAGACTCCCAAGCTTTGGAGGAATTGGTCCAGACAACTGATTGAACTCCAGGCTTCTACAAATATCAAAATTCATAACCTAAGCAATTTAAATCAATTAATATTTCCACATCAATAATCATGAATTGAAATGCGTAAACAGATTATTTTACAGAGTTGCAAGCGTGCCGATGTTTCCAAACTCCATTGGGATTGGACCAGTTAATCGGTTTCCAAGGAGGGAGCTGCATTTTGACAAATAAGGAATCAAGAACAAGAAAGTCCTCAAGATACGATACATAAACATGTAAACATTTAAGTATTCGCATAGAGAGAGATAAAAAAAAAAAAAACTGGTGATACATACATGTTGATAAGTTTCATGGAACCCCATTGTGGAGGGATTGTACCGTTGAGGTAGTTGCGAGAGAGATCACTGTGGGAATAAGAGTGCAAATGCTTGTCAAATACGTAAAAGCTTTTGATGGGTTTAGAAAAATAGAGGAAATGAGGTCAAAGAATTAGCCAAAATTATTATAGTTTTAAGGGAGAGGTGAAAATTCATCATGTCAGGGCAGTAATGAAAATTCCAGCTAGATTAAGGGACAACCACTGAAAGGGAGGTTATTAATCTAAATCTTAAGGGAGGTCAACGTAATTTACCTGAATTTAAAATGTAAAAAATTAAGAAATTGAAAAGTAAAAAACTACTAAAAAAATTAAAAAAAAAACACAAAAGACAAAAAATAATAATTAGAAACAACTGTCATTAATGTAATTGCTCTCTCGAATAATTACACGAAAAAAAATTTGACTGAAAACCATACTGTATTGTACTGGCCATATTTATGACAAATTAATTTAGATCGTACCGTTTATTATGGGTATGACATATGGGTTACTTACATATCTTCGAGGTAAGTGAGTCTCGCCAATTCTGGTGGGAGCGTGCCCTGAAGATCCTGTGCTTTCAATGCTCTGCATTTCACCAATATTTGAGTATGGTTAATTATTGAGATGATAATTGTCTGTTTAAATTGGCTAATTTGTATTCTTTCTAAGATTGTTTATATTTGATTTGGTTAATACTAGTAGGAATTAGCATAGAATTCGACAATGTTTATTGATAGGGTTGATAAACGAGTTGAGTTATTTGAAGTCGAGTTTGTTTCGTTAAAAGCTCGTTCATCGACTTATTTTTATAAACAAACATAAGCTTCAATTATTTTGAAATTTCACTTTAGCTTTCGAAGAGGTCTGCACACACCTCGTTTGACTCATGATTTATAAAAAGATTAAATTACCTAAGATTGAATTACTTGAAGCTCATTCAAAATGAACAATTCTAAATAGTATTTTTAGATAGGGAACTTAACGAGTTTTAGAAATAAGTTCAAATACTACTAAAATTCGTTAAGTTGCCAGGAAAAGATATCCCGTCCAAATGACTTTTGGCGCGGCAATCTCAACAAAATGAACCATTTTGGTCATTGTTTAGGTCCACAAAAGCTCAAGAGTTGAGAAGCATACTGAATCAAATGATCCCTCACATGATTCCTTACGTGACGCAAAACGGGATAGTGGTCACATGTTATTTGACGATCAAAACAGTTTCTTTTGTAAGTCTCGTGTTTTTAACGTCCGTGCAAAAATCAAGTTCACTGAACATTCGTAATCATTGGAACGAGTCACATTTGTGACAAGAGAAGTAGAAAAACTCTGATTGTCTATTTTTCTTCAAACAAGTATTTACCGATATACTATACTTTTTGCATAGTTGTTAAAGATTCTCATTTTGCACACATAGGAATCATACGACGGATCATCACGATCTTTGTCTCGCGAGAATACTAGACTGGATTGGATCCACTCAGTCCAAGAAACAGAGTATGTGAGAGAGAGAGAGAGAGAGACATGCGAATAATGTTGCAGACGGTGCCATTGCAAGTACAGTTGACCGAATCCTCAAAACCAAATTTATCTAGGTCGGGGTTCTTGGTGGAATAATTACAGGGATCAGCACCCACACCGAAATTCCAAGTCTTCCCCAATGTCTTCCCAATTTCGTACAATGCTTCCACTGTAAAAAAAAAAATTTATATATGTGTTGAATTAAACCCACAATTTATTGTCTGTTGATAATTTCCAGAACCAATTTACAAACAAATTAGCACCACACTAAATATCGGATATATAAACAGCCATTATTTTCCTTTCTTATTCGTTTTCGCGGAATGGTTTTTTTTTTTTCCTAGAAAAATGATCTAGTTTCCAGAAAATTATGAAAAAATTGTAAGTTTCAAGAATCATCAACCAAACAAGTTTCCAAGAAAAATTGGGTAAATAAAACAGAGTACAACAAAACAACAGAAAATTTCTATTCTTTTGTTTAATGTACTTGGTTATGAGAGAAGAAAACTAAAGATATTTCTCGACAAAATCTTTTGGATAAACAAATCTGGAAAGCAGAGTTACAAAAACACAAAGGAAAACTTTTCTTCTTTTTATTTTACTTGGGTTGTGAAAGAAGAAAATTAAAGATCTTTCTCGAGGAAATCTAGTTTCTTTTTCTCATTTTTCTTTGCTTATAATTATCCAAAAGTTATGTTTGAAACTTGTAAAAGCCACGCCAAAGAAAAGAAAGAAAAAATAAATGGAATCTAAAACAGAGGAAAGTCATGGGGAAAGTACAACAATTTCCCCCTGTTGTATGTGGAAAAAAAAACAGGGATATGGAAAACAATCAAGAAAAAAGCAGAAAACATAAATTTTAAATCTCTCTCTTGAATAAATGAAATATAATTATGTTTGAATACCTTCTTCGAGGGGAAGACGAGTGGCTGCCGAGGCAAAAGTTGTGAAGGAAATGAATAATATTCCAATGGCTAATGAAGCAAAATTTCGTGGGAATATCCTCATGATATGTTACTTCGGAGAGGAATGAGAGCTTCAGTACTGGATCTTGCAGTATATAATATCTGACTGTGAAGACTATATATATAGTCCTATTCTTTTTTACTGCCAGGTGATTAGGGGAGAGAGAGAGAGGGGCGGGGCAGGGGGTTTTCGAGTCCATACTTGATTATGAGAGTATAAGAGATCGGAATTAATTATGACCTTATATCCCTATAGGATAAAATGATCAAAAAATAAGATCTTCGCACCAGTTCAAAAAGATTGAATATTGAAGTATTTAATTTTTTTAGACTGTTTATATATTAATTATAAAAGCCCTAGAAACAAAATTAATCATCATTCTGTAAAATAATATGATCTTAAAAATAAAATTTTTTCACTAATTCAAACAAATTATAAATTGGAGCACTTAATTTTTCTAAAACTGTTTAATACTCCATATATAAAGAACAAGAGAGGATGAGAGAGTGATTGGGAGAGAGAAAAAGTAATATTTTAATGGATAACTCTTTAACATAAAAATAATATTTTAATGGTCAAAATAATCCATACAATAAAAAGAGGAGCAAAAGATAAAAGTATGGGAGAGGGGAGCAAAAGGTGAACGAATGGCCTGTCTAACTACTGACTAGGCCCCAAGCGACGACGTTTTCAGGCGCTGCTTTTTTCATCGCTTTCCAAGCACTGCAGGGACTCGGCCTCCCCGGGGAAATTCGGGTAGCACCTTAGAAAGACTGTCATTTGCAGCGCCCTAAAAACTATGTACTCCTATTCCTTCTGAATGGTCAAGGTTTTTTTTTTTTTGCTGATCAAAAAATAAACTTAAGCCATCCAAAAAGAATTCGGGTCCCTGTAGGCTGTAGCGCCCTAGAAAGACTGCCATTTGCAACGTGCCCAAAACTACATATATAGTTTTGGGGGCATGTTAGGCCATCTAGAAGCAAAACCACGTCGTTCACATATCCCCCAAAACCTCTTCCATAATTCGTGAGGAGTCCTATTAATTGTTTTTGTAAGAATTATTTCGGAATCTTCTGTTATACCATATGGCTCTGTTGGAAACATTCAAAGAGAGAATCCATCCTCAAGGTTAAGTTATAGACTATCTCCACAAGGAAAAATTTACGGTACACACCATCATGAACAATCTTTGTGGCTCATTTTTATGAGTTTTTTGGCTTAATTTATGAGTTTTTGTGGCTCACTTTATGAAAGTGTGTATGGGTATATGGTATACCCTTACGAATTTTGTGGTTTACTTTTATGAATTTTTGTGGCCCCATATATGAGATTTTGTGGTTGTTTGTATATGTATTTTTGTGGTTACAATTATGAATTTTGTGGCTTACTTTTACAAATTTTGTGATAAAAAAGATGGCTAAAAGTAAAAAAAGACAGCTCTAGGTTATGAATTTTATGGCTTACTTTTACGAATTTTGTGGTCCTCTTTTACGAATTTTTGTGGTGTTATTTACAATTTTTTGTGGTTCAAAATACGAATTTTATGACTTATTGTTATGAAATTTTGTGGTTATTTATGAGATTTTGTGGCTCAAATTACGAAAGGCATATCGTACACCATTTTTAGAGGTGTGTACCGTACACAATCTCTTCTACTTTTATGACAGAAGAAAATATTGATCACACATCGACTAATATTCAAGAAGAATTGTCATCCCGAGTTCAAAGAAAGAGAAATTTTGAATCTCATTTGTAGGGCTATGAGTAGAAAGAGAAATGAGAGTAATGATTGAAAGTAGAAGTAATGATTGAAGAAAAATAGAGAGAGAAATGAAAATAGTAATTGAAAATAAGGATGAATAATGATTGAAAATAGAGATAATGAGTATTTTTTGAGCTAAATTTTTTTTTTTCAAAAAGCAACCCAAACAAAGTAGAAATGAGTGGAAGCAAATGAGTGAAGTTTCAAATATCTCTCTCTCGAAAGTAGAAATGAGGGGAGGCAACAAGATGAGTGAAGTTTCAAATCTCTCTCTCTCTCTCCTCATTGCATGGATGAGAATGGATTGGTCAATAATATTTCAGACCCACTTGCATGCATTGATTGCATATGACGTAAGTAGTTGGGTAGCCATGTATTTTAGGCACAGTAGAAGGGGAGACCAATACTAGTCCAAATTCTAGTGCTGGAATCGGATGTTGACTCGGGGAGACCAATACTAGTCCAAATTCTGGCTAGAGCTGGATCGGATGTCTAGTACTCTTTAGCTGTTTTGAGTTTTCTAGTCATTAATTTTGCTAAGGATTGTGATTTTGGTACTCTAAAAATTGATGGAAGAGTTACAAAACTGTATTGTGTTGATACACAAAACGATGTCGTTTTGGAGCTCCTTCATCAATTTTTGAAGTGCTAAACCAAAGACCAAACCAAAGACCAGAGTAATATATATATATATATATATATATATATATATATATATATATATATATATATATATATATATAAGCACTAGCCAAGGTTAATCCACTCACCAAGGGTCAAGTTACTGGCAAAAAATTAAAATCGGTTGGCCATGGTAAAGAGAGTCTTTGCACAATTATTGATGGCAATGAAAAAGCAAGTAAATCCTACCTTGGTCCCCTTGTTTTTGTTTGGAAGGTTACAAAAATATACGGAATGCCATTTCCTGGATCATGTGCAGCCCCTGCCCCTTAACGAGAAATGGAAAAATTATGAATACAATTAAGGAGAACCACCCATGAAATTATGTGTCTTGGTTTCATGAAAAATTCAATTATCGTTTTGAAAGGCTGAGAGGTAGGTTAAGAATTGTTTGCGAGCAGGGTTGGCTCAGGCACAAGGCCCAAGAGTTCTGGGTCTTGGGCATCCGAAAAATCTCAATTTTAGGAGCACTCGAATATTTTTACTACTTGGGTTTGAGTAGAACTCTTTTTAAACCCAGTAGAATGAAAAAAAATGCCCAATTGATACATTCGCTTCTAGAAATGCAACTCCAAGTAAAATTCAAGTGATACTCATGCATTTTTGAGATAATATGTATTTGCCTATTTGCAAGGCCGGCTCAAGACTTTCGGGGGCCGGAAGCGCGCTTCGAAAATGAGGCCTTTATGCATTTTTCTACTCCCTCTGTCCCAATTTATTTGTCCACTTTTTGACTTTTACTTGTCCCAAAATGTTTGTCCACTTTAGAAGTCCAAAGGACCAAAAGCCACAAAATTCTCTTTTTGTCCCTTACCATTTGAACTAAAGTAATTTTTTTCAAAAAGTTTGGAGGGCAACTTTTGGAAAGTTGATCGTTTATTGGTGTAATGATTGTGTTCCCTTAAAAAATTGTATTTTCCAAATTGGACAAACAAATTAGGAAGAAGGTAGTAGTATTAAAAGAAATCAAAATAGCAAATTCGAAACAAATAAAGAATATGTATTTGCTATGCAATACGCCTTATTTTCTTTTTTCTATTTTAACGCCTAGTGGTTCTAATGAGTAATTCCATAATTTGGGCCTATTTTATGGCTCCTAAATTTTAATTTGGCCTATTTTGTGTAAAGGGGGCTAGTGCAATTTTTTTTTGGGACCTATATATATATATATATTAGGGATCCTAAAAATTTGGGGGCCATCGTTTTTTTTTTTTTTTAGGGGGCCGGAAGCGTAGGCTTTCCCGGCCTTGGCTATAAGCCGGCTCTACCTATTTGGAGACTTTGTATTTTGTGTTTGTACGTAATGATTAGTAGAACTTTATATTGGTTTGGTTTTCTCGTATTGTGATTGTTACTATAAAAATTGTTAAGTATTAACTCTTTAAGGGCATGCTTTTTTTATTAGATCTTGGGCAATAAAAACCCTTGGGCCGATCTTGTTTTCGAGTAACAGTAGTAGGGGAATATTGTACACTTTTAGAGGCTCTCTAAATATTTTCTTTTCTTATTATTCTATTTTTGTTATCCTTGTGATAAATGAAAGGACTTCGGGTTGGTACTGTGCAGTGAGGTGCGCAGCAACCTCCAAGTCGACGGATCATGCATCCAACAGCTCAGATCTCATCTCGGCAATGAACGACTCTCAATCGTCAATTGTCAAGATGAGAACCGAGCCATCAGATGCATCATCCGACAGCTCGGAGGAGCGCAGGACGGTGTGCTCACACTGCCATCCCCCCAATTCTAAATGAAAATGTTACTTTGCCATTCCAAAAAAATTCAATTAACTAAAATCCCCAACAGTAGTCATGACTAGTCAATCTAGCTTATTCTTATGCGAGTGATCATCCCATGGGAAAACAAATCGACCATCATGCGAAAAACTTCATAGCATACTAGTCGACCATCACTCGCATGACTAGCCAATCTAGATTTCACAGCATAATATTCGAAAAACTTCGCAGCATACTAATACGTCGACCATAACTCGCATGACTTGTCAATCTAGATTTCACAACATACTAGTCGAAAAACTTCATAGCATACTAGTCGATCATCACTCGCATAAATAGTCAATCTAGATTTACTAGTCATGCGAGTGATGGTTGTCGACTAGTATGCTGTGAGCTTTCCTAATACATTTCCTTGTAAAGCGAGCTAATGCATATTAGATAGACAAACTCATGACAAAGCTTTGCATGATATACAGGTAAATACAGAAATGCTTTCTATGGAATATGATGTAATATGTTTAGTCAATCTAGATTTCACAGCGTACTACATAAATTCAAAATTCGCCCATTTTGTTTTTACAATTTTTTTTTGAAATGGCAAAAATATTATAGATAAACTCAATAATGGGTACATTGAAACTGAACATGAAAAATAATTAATTAATGATCCAAATCATTACCTTTAATTTCAGTTTTGAGACCCCAAAACGAACAAGCTAGGATTCTTGCCTTCACCGAGTATATCATCTCATCCTTCTCCAGAGCTTTATTGTTAAAGACAACATTATTTCTCCCCGTCCATACAGTCCATAAAACTGCACAAAAGCAAGCAAGCCAGCATAGTCTTTCGGGAAATTTTTTTTTTATTTAAGAAAAACGTATTTTATGTCATTCGAAATGATCATCGGCATTAGAAGAGATATTATATTAATGGGAATTACATATTCGGTGTTTTAATTACTCCGTACTTTTAGCGACCAAATTAATCAAACATATATCGGAGATATAATCTCACAAAGTGCGAGATATCAAAAGATGTGGTACTATTTAAAACTCGTAAGAGGGTAATGTTCACCCTCTTACGGTCAACTTACGCACATCTAGAATTAATTTTTACTGCCCCTATTATAACTGTTTCACACGCTTACATGTGAAGTGAGATATATGGCTCAGAGTTCTTGAGAAGAAAAATTGAACCTAAAACTAAAGATCATATGAAAAGACCCCGTTGCCATCAATCCTCATTATGTGAAGCCAATTTGTTTTTGGACAGTTGTATGTATTTCCATGATGGATGTGAGCGGCTATGTAGCCTAGATGTGTATTGCACATTTGACAAATATTTTGATATATAATTTTTTAGCCTACATTGAGCAGATTTTTAATAAGTCCACTCGTTTTTTTTTTTAATTACTGAACGGTTTGGATCATCCATACGATATCCAGAGTGGGCCCCGCATATCTGTCGATTCCCGATTTGTGCTCTAGCTGTCAGCGGCCTTAGCATTTTCGATACTCCTACCACTAAAGTACTATCTTGTCCCATTTTGATTAGTACTCATGATATTAACACTGAATTTTCTTTGAAAAGATAGTCTAGATGTGGAGAAATTTTTGGGTGCGGGTGAGTATATCCCATGTGGTACCCATTGGGCACATTCGGGCCATCCAATACACTTTTGGACGGCTCGGATTGAAACTCTCTCTCTTCTCTCATCCAACACTTTCTCTCTCCTTTTCTCTCTCCAAATCCGAGCCATCCAAAAACGCAATGAACGGTTCGGATGCACCGAGCGGGCACCATGTGGTACCCGCCCGGCACTGAATTTTTTTCCATAGATGTGTAGTTTCCCCGGGTTCATCTTTCATAAATATTCTGATAGTACTACTTTCAACCGCTGAAGTACCATCTTTTCACATTATGTTTAGTCATTGATATTAACATCTGAATTTTCTTTAAAAAAAAATTAATTAACAAAGCTTGGATGATTTGGACGAGGAACATGGGGCGCTGCTGGATTGGGCAAATCCTTTGAGTTAAAAAGTTATAGATCTTCTAAAAAAATGGTTTTGACAAGTAAAACCCTGCCTTCATGTTGGGTCATACCCCAAGGGTTTAAAATATGATTTGAATCCTTGTTTATGGAGTTCATCCAATAGAACATAGTATATCATTATAAAAATAAACTGAATATAGTATCAATTTAAAAGATTTTAAAAATAAACACCAAGAGGGTTCACTCTACCGATCCTCAAGTGCAGTCGAGATGCACGTAGAAAGAAGTATGTCAAAGATGAAGATGGGGCCGTTCACATCCATCAAGGAAATTAATACATATAGCTGTCCAAAAACAAATTGGCTTCACATAGACATAGAGAGGATTGATGGCAACTGGGGTCATATACTTTCGTTTTTGCAGCCCTTCTCCATCCTAGTGTAGAAAATGGAACAACCAAGGGAAGAAGAGATTTGACACCCAATTTTTTTTTTTTTTAAACATTTTTTGTTGTTGGGATTATCCTGCACCACGTCACGTTGTGAAACTATATCGGTTATTGATTAAAACACCGAGTATGTAATTTTCGTGAATATGTAATCCAATCTGATGCCAATGATACGAATGTGTTTGGATTTACAGTTGAGTTTTAGAAATAATTGTGTATTCAATGTAACGTTGTGGTTGTTAGCCTTAGTGTCAGCTTGTGGCCAGTGGCGGACACCTTGGGACACGTGACCCGCTTGTGGCCAGTGGTGGTGTGGGCTACCACAGTCCCGGGTGAATCGGGGCGGCCCGAAAAATGAAGTTTTGATTTGAAAATTTTGAAGAGTCGCCACCCGGATTTATGGTTTATTACCCGAGAAACCGTTTTGATTGAAAATTGATTTTTGAATTGAAAACCAGAGATTTGTTAAGGGTTCAGAAGCCATGTTACGAGGGAGGAAGGGTTTTACGGCACCACCCTCGCCCGACTTAAAATCGGTCTCTACTAAACATTTGCGGGATTTTTTATAACACTTTTTGTTGCATTGTCTATTCAAACAGCCAGCACATGCTGACAAACATAGCAAGTAAATCTGTGAATACATGTGATGTATGTCATTGAAATGATGCAAAATACAGTATTATGTATGGAAAATGGAGATCAGCTTCTGAAGTCACTCCCGAGTGCTCGGGACTACACTCCTGAGCGCTCAGGAGTACTGCTATACAGCCCTACAAACTTTGGTTAGACAGATATACAGAAATAAAGGAAATCCTACATGCTTTTAAACAATGCTCATAATGCTCAGCAATCAATTTAGACGCCCAAAAGCAGATCTAGGTCGTCCAAGAACCTTGCTTCATTGCATCCAAAACTTTGAAAAAAACACTAGACAGGCTTTCTGGAAACATTAGAATGTATTTTGGAAAATGACTTTCAAGGAAAATGTAATTTTACCATACTGCTCTTAATAAATCATTTTCTTTCTGTTTTCTGAAAACTGGAAACCAACAGAGACTTATATTACCAATAATGAAGTTTGGAAACAAGAAGTACTAGACCCATTAAAACCTTCATTTTCCTCGAGCATTTCACAGAAGAGATGAACATAATCGGAATCACTCATGAGCGCTCGGAAGTACTACTGAGCGCTTGGAAGTGCTATGGAATACATTAAAAAATCTTACTTGCAACTCCTGTGCCATTATTTTCATACAAAGATCATTTAGCCACACGTCCAATATAGAGGACTGGAACAGGCTAGATGACCCCCCTCAGAAGGATAACAACCTATTTGGTTAGAAAGATAGAGAAGTTCTACCTTTTTGAATGAAACCTAGCTTCTTGACTAGATCTTGAAAGTGAAATGAAGAGAAAAAAATTTCAGAAACTAAGATTGAGTATGAACCTTAGCTTTCTGAAATTCCTTGAATGTTTTGGACATTGTTAGGATTTTTGACTTGGCTTGAAAAGATGGCTTTCTTGCAAAGTGAAGTTTTTCTCATGAGAATGAGGGGGTAAAAAATGCAGTATTTCGTGGTATTTTCTGGTGGTCAAAATGCAGCATTGAGGCTGCTATTTATAGGGCTTGGAATTTTGATTTTGAATTTTGAAATTAAATTCAAAAATAGAATAAATATCTTCTTATTTTTCTGATAGAGATCACTGTAGCAAGACCGAATTTTGAAGAAACATGGCCATGTGCTTGCTGAAAAAGCTGGAATTTCAGAGTAAAACAGTTGATCCAAGCACTCGGGAGTGAGGCTTCTGAGCGCTCAAGAATGGGCCAAAATCTGAGTTTTGAAGATGAGTCTTGAGTGCTTGGAAGTGATCTTGAGCGCTTGGGACTCAGTTATTTGGATTGAAATTGATTTTTGAAGAACCCAAGAAGCAAGGCTCACCGTAACCGAGCATACATCATTCCCAAATTCATCATCGGGAGGCAACAAAGCCGCGAATCAAGGATCTTTAATAGGTTCAAATTGGGGTGTCTAAAGGCTGACACCTTGGGATGTTCACTCGCATAAGAATAAGCTAGATTAACTTGTGACTACTGTTATTGATTTTTTTTTGTGGCGAAGAACATTTTCATTAATCACAAGGATAAAAAAGAAAAAAGAAAACGAACAATAAGAAAAGAACAACATTGAGAGAGCCTCTAAAAGTGCACGATCCAATGGCTCGAAAATGCATGCCTAGTGCTGCACACAACACCATCCCCCAATTCATATTCTCCTACTACTGCTACTTGCAAATTCTTAACCTACCTCTCAACCTTTCAAAAAGATAATTGAATTTTTCATGAAACCAAGAGACATTTTCATGGGTGGTTTTCATTGTATTTAGTATTATTTTTCCATTTATCGTTAAGGGGCAGGAGCTGCACATGATCCTGGAAATGGCATTTCCCTATTTTTGGAACCTTTTTTTTTTTTTTTGGTCCGCTATTTTTGGAACCTTCAAAACCACCAATTTTAACGGCCATTGTACAAAGACTCTTTACCAACCAATTTAAATTTTTCGCCAGTAACTTGACCCTTGGTCAGTGGATTAACCTTGTGTTTACACCCATTTTTGGCCAAAATTCAGAAAATCAATTTGTGGTTAGAAGAAGGCCTTGAATGAAGGTCTCAGGCGCTAAAAAGCCTCATGATCGGTCATCCACAACATCGGGCCGATTTGAACGCCACTGATCGAGTTGAGTTTTCAAAGACCTGGGCCAAATTATGCCTAAGATTTCGTTATCACAAGCCCAAGCCCAAGATTGGCCGAAGACTTGGGTTGACCCACTAGATCTGAGTGTTTTATCCACGCCTAGGCCAATTCTTAGAAATAATAAGGCCTTCTAAGTGGGCCTAAATCAGCCCAAGCCCAAGTTTTCTTTCCAAACTTGGGCTCGCATGGCTTACAAAGAGAAGAGGCCTATGATGCTCCTCAAGTTCAGGCCCAAGTAATAGATGGGCCTACTTCCTTAGAAAGGTTACATATGGCCTGTTAATTGGCAGCTCAAAGGCCTTAAGCTGCTCACAAGCAGCTCAAAGGCCAAGAATGTTCCTGCTGGGTAAGTCCTGGCCAAGCTGCTCACAAGCAGCTCAAAGGCCTAGAATGTTCCTGTTAGACAGGTCTGGGTAAGCTGTTCACAAGCAGCTCAAGGTCTGAGCTAGTAGGACCCCATTCTTTAGCATGAAGCAAGGCTTGGGGCACGTGGCAGCCATGCATGAAGGCCTGTGGAAGCAACTCAAGCCTGCATAAGTAGCTGCAAGCAGCTCAAAGGCCTAGAAGGTTCTCTCAAGCTGCTCACAAGCAGCTCAACTAGGCCTGCTGTATGAAAGCCTAAAGAAGGCAAGTGGTAGAGCACAAGTCCCACGAAATCTCTCTTTTTCATATATAAATGTATATGTAGATATATGGAAATGCCTAATAATAGCAAGTGGGCCCTCAAAAGGGGCTCAAGAGCCAATGAAATGGCTGAAAGGCCTGATAAAATTTTGGCCTTTGACCTTGGTGGGCCCAAGATCTTCTATTCAGGCATTCAAGCAGCTTACAAGCAGCTCAAAAGGCCTTCGTGATTCTGCACAGCCAATTCCTTTTACCCTTTTACAAGTTTTTTATGCAGGAAAAGAGAGCTTTTTCAGGCCTTTCAGGCCTTAGCTGA
Source organism: Rhododendron vialii (assembly GCF_030253575.1). NCBI lineage: Eukaryota > Viridiplantae > Streptophyta > Magnoliopsida > Ericales > Ericaceae > Rhododendron > Rhododendron vialii. Next base: position 5,562,029 of record NC_080560.1, read on the forward strand.
ATTCTTGGAGTGAGAAGTAAGGCTTGGATAGGTGGCAATCGCTCATTGGAGGAAGTAGAAGCAGCTCAAGCCTAAGCCTTTACCAAGAGGACACTTGGCAGCCATGCATGAAGGCCTGTGGAAGCAGCTCAAGCAGCTCAAGGCCTGGAAGCATTGCTTATAAATATCAGAATTGAAGGCCTTGGCCAGGGTCCCCGACCATCAAGCCCACGGCTTATGCAAATTTATGTTTTAATTATCTTCTATCTTTCGGTCCCCGTCCAATCAAGCCCCCGGCTTACCCAATTTATTTTTTAATTATCTTTTATCTTTCGGTCCCCGACCATCAAGCCCACGGCTTATGCAAATTTATGTTTTAATTATCTTCTATCTTTCGGTCCTTGACCAATCAAGCCCCCGGCTTACCCAATTTATTTTTTAATTATCTTTTATCTTTCGGTCCCCGACCATCAAGCCCCCGACTTATGCAAATTTATGTTTCCTTTATCTTTAGTTTCCCGTTCAATCTAGCCAAGCCTAGATTTTATTTCATTTCCTTGTAATCAGACTTTATTAAACCGTTAATGAAGTCCTTTTATTTCTGTTTGAGGCCTTGCTCTACCTTTCTTTCCATTTTTCACACGATTAGGAAATTTTAAGTCCTTAGCCTGCAAAGGCAAACCACGAACCTCCTCACGGTCTCCACCCTTAGGCCGTGCACTTTCGTCCAATTAGAAGTCAGATTAAGGCTTCCAGGCCTTGATACGAATTTGGGCAGCAATCCTGCCCTGGCACACCCGCATCAGGCCTAGAACTGCACTACTCGCTGTTCCTAGGCCAATTGTTAATTTTTGGAAACAAACACCTTGGCTAGTGCTTTGAACACAAATATACGGACACATATTCCCATTGAATACAAATGTGTCTGAAGTCGATCTATGTGCATCAAGCAACTCTAAAAAATGTACGTGTTTGTAGCATTCCATTAAAAAAAACCAGCTCATCGGTGTAGCAAATTGACCGGTTTGGGTTTTGAGGGAGCTTTTCGTGGGTAATGAATAAAGATAGATAGATAAAGAATATTTATTAGAGATTGTGTGCAAGAGTTCTTAGACCCAAAACGAACAAGGAGAAAACAGCTCAAGAGTCAACATCCGATTCCAGCACTCGAATTTGGACTAGGAGTACTGTAAATAGATGGCTACTCAACTACGTGCAATCAATAATGCATGCAAGTGGTTCTGAATTCTTCACCAATCCTTTTCGGATTCTCAGAGAGAGAGAGAGTCGTCCTCCATACTTGAAAAAGTAAACGCGTTAAATAATTCAGCCATGGAGAGAGCCAAATACAGAGGAAATTAACCCACTCACCAACCGTCATTGTTTAATTATTAGAGTTGAGAAATAGACTTCAGAGCCGGCCAAAGGAATTTGGATGTCTAAGATTAAATTATGAGATGGTGACTTATGTATTTTTAAAATTTTAACACTGATAGAAGTGTTTCTTTATATTACTACTTTAGACTTTATAAAGCATGTTAATTGTTTTGTCACCAACGGCCATAATGGTTGGCTTGAATTCTACTTGACTTGGTTTCAAAATTTGATAGTTACAATAGCATTATTTTTTAGAAAAAAACATTTCAAAAGAAAAAGTTGCTCAAAAGACTCAAACTCAAACACTCCACATAGACTAAAATCAATTTACCACTAAGCTAGCAAAGACATTTGTGTTATAAACTGAACAAATAATATATATACTAATTTACAAATAATATTAGAGTGCTCCTAAAATTTAAATTTTTTTGAATGCCCGAGGCCCAGGCCTCTTGGGTCGGCCCTTGAAATAGTCCAACAAAACGAACTCAAAACACTGGAGTAATAATCACTTTGTTTGGTTTTAAGTTTTGAAAAAAAATTTAATATAATAAGTGATAATGAGCAGAAAAAGAAAGATTGAAGAATTTAGTGAAGAACGTGCAGAGAGTAAAAAAATTCCAAAAGCTGTAAGAGAAAAAGTGATTCATATAATTCACACAGCTAGTGATGTATGGTCTGATGTTCACTATGGAATAATTAATGCATGGATGAGAATGGATTGGTGAAGAATATTTCCGACCCACTTGCATGCATTGATTGCACGTAACGTCGTAAAGTAAGTAGTTGGGTAGCCATATATATATATATGAGGAATTTTCAAGTGAGTGATCTTTTATTTTGTTAAAATGAGAGACTTTCATTTTTCGATCAAATTTTGAAAATCCGAACCGTTCAATGTGTACAGAACGTAATTTTAAGGGTTTCCGCGAGAAATCAGCCAAAAAAATGACCGGGAAGGGCGTCATCCGAGCAGTTTTTTTGAACCGTTCAATGAAAACTGCTCTGATGAAGCTCTTTCCGGTAATTTTTTTTGCTGATTTCTAACGGGGACCCTTAAAATCACGTTTTGATCACTTTGAGTGGCTCGGATCATCGAAATTCAATCGGGAAGGGGAGTCCCTCATTTTAATAAAATGAGGGATCCCTCACCGGAACCTAACTCATATATATATATATATATATATATATATATATATATATATATATATATATATATATACAGAAATCTTCAGGTAAGGACCTTAAAATAAGGACCTTATATGCGGACCTCCCATTTCTCGCCTTTCCCGATCTGATATCGATGATCCGAGCCGCTCAATGTGATCAGAACGTTATTTTAAGAGTACCCGCGAGAAATTGGCAAAAAAAATGACCGGAAAGGGCTTGATTTGAGCAGTTTTTATTTGAACTGTTAGATAAAAAACAAACAAAAACTGCTCGGATGAAGCCCTTCCCGGTCTTTTTTTTTTGCTGATTTATCGTGGGTACTCTAAAAATCACATTCTAAACACATTGAGCGGCTCAAATCATTAAAATTTGATCGGAAAATGGAGGTCCGCATTTTATTAAAATAAGGTAGTCCATATAAAAAAGAGACTTTTATATATATATATATATATATACACACACACACACACACACACATAGCACACACCACGGATCCAACGAGGGATTCCGCACGGTCTTACCGTGCGGGACTCTCATTTTCCGAACGAATTACGACGATCCAAGTCGCTCAATCTGTTTAGAATGTGATTTTAAGCATACCCATAAGAAATTAGCAAAAAAAATGATCGGAAAGGGCTTAATCGGAACAATTTTTTATTGAACGGTTCAGTAAAAAACTGCTCGGATCAAGCCCTTCCTGATCATTTTTTTTGCTGATTTCTCGCGGATACCCTTAAAAATAAGGGATCCCTACGGCCTTATGGTGCCGGACTCCCCTTTCCCAATTGAATTGCGACGATCCGAGCCGCTCAAAGTGTGCAGAACGTGATTTTAAAGGTACTCTCAAGAAATCAGCAAAAAAGATGATCGGGAAGGGTTTGATCCGAGCAGTTTTTTACTGAACTGTTCAATAAAAAACTGTTCGGATCAAACCCTTTCCGATCATTTTTTTTGCTGATTTGTAAAGGGTACCCTTAAAATCACATTCTGATCACTTTGAACGTCTTGGATTGTAGCAATTCGATCGAAAAAGGGGAATCCCGCACGGTAGCACCGGGCAGGATCCCTCATTGGATCCGGACTCTGTGTGTGTGTGTGTGTGTGTGTGTGTGTGTGTGTGTGTGTATATATATATATATACATTTTCAAATAAAGAAGTCCTTATTTTAGTTCGAATTTCGATGATCCGAGCCGCTCAATGTGTTCAAAACGTGATTTTAAGAGTATCCGCGAGGAATCAGCAAAAAAATTGACTGGGAAGGGCTTCATCCGAGCAGTTTTTATTTGAACCGTTCGATAAAAAACAAACAAAAACTGCTCGGATGAAGTTTTTCCAGTTATTTTTTTTTTTTTGCTGATTTTTCGCAAGTACCCTTGAAATCACGTTCTGAACACATTGAGCGGCTAGGATCATCGAAATTCTATCGGAAAAGAGAGGTCCTCATTTTATTAAGTTAATGTGGTCCTTAGGAAAAGAAGACTATATATATATATATATATATATATATATATATATATATATATATATGCGCACTAGCCAAGGTTAATCCACTCACAAAGGATCAAGTTACTGGCAAAAAATTAAAATTGGTTGGTAAAGAGAATCTTTGCACAATTATTAATGGCAATGAAAATGGAAGTAAATCCTACCTTGGTCCCCTTGTTTTGGTTGGTAAAGAGAGTCTTTGCACAATTATTAATGGCTCAAAGAGTTCTAGACAAAAAAAATTGAACCTAAAACTAAAGATCATATGAAAAGACCCCGTTGCCATCAATCCTCATTATGTGAAGCCAATTTGTTTTTGGACAGTTATATGTATTTCCATGATGGATGTGAGCGGCTAGGTAGCCTAGATGTGTACTGCACATTTGACAAATATTTTGATATATAATTTTTTAGCCTACATTGAGCAGATTTTTAATAAGTCCACTCGGGTTTTTTTTTTTAAATTACTCAACGGTTTGGATCATCCGTACGAGATCCGGAGTGGACTCCGTGTGTCCGTCGATTCCCGATTAGTGTTCTGGCTGTCGGCGGCCTTGGCATTTTCGATACTCCTACCGCTAAAGTACTATCTTGTCCCATTTTGATCAGTACTCATGATATTAACACTTAATTTTCTTTGAAAAGATAGTCTAGATGTGGAGAAATTTTTGGGTGTCGATTGAGTATATCCCATGTGGTACCCGTTCGACACATCCGGACCGTCCAATATACTTTTGGACGGCTCGGATTGAAACCCTCTCTCTCCTCTCATCCAGCACTTTATCTCATTTTTCTCTCCCCAAATCTGAGCCATCCAAAAACGCAATGGACAGCTCGGATGCACTGAGCGGGCACCACGTGTACCCACCCGGCACTGAAATTTTTTCCATATATGTGTAGTTTCCCCGGGTTCATCTTTCATAAATATTCTGGTAGTACTACTTTCAACCGCTGAAGTACCATCATTTCCTATTTTGATTAGTTAATGATATTAACTTCTGAATTTTCTTTGAAAAAAATGTCCCTTCAGGAGGGAAAAATAAGATCATTTTCGTACCATTCCCTCCGTTTCATTTTAAATACTCAGTACTGTTCAATTTTGTTCACCCACTTTTAAAGGTGCGCGAACATTGAACATGATCCCCTTTGATGGGTGGAACAGTTAATCTCTCACAAAATGAGATTTTAATTAACCCTGCGAAAAAAATACAATAATAATCACATGCAATTGGTCATTGGTAACTGTTTGTTTAAATCGAATGATTTTCATTCAGATTCCCGCGACCAAACTTCTAAATTGAAAATTGGGTGATCATGGGGTTGCTTGATAGCCCAATTCAGCACTCAAAATAGAATGTACTCCGTATTAAGTAATAAGTCAATAAGTTTGTTTTATAACCATATTTCATCATACTTAATATTTTAAGGACCTCTTAAAATGCAAATTTAAAAAGTTACAACAATTAAGTAGCCTGGTACCTACTTAAGCAAAAGCCGCGCGATCAAAATGTAAATGGAAGAAAAGAAAAACAATGCCAATATCCACCACCTATCTATCTGTTCAAAATGTCGGAGTCCCAGTTGAGGGGGTAGAGATCACCGCCAGACGTAGAAGCAGCACTGCTGGGTCCATCAGTCGACATACTTTGAATTTGGCCTTCACTTGCATCAGTCCCAAGGCTTCTTTGAAGGTCAATCATCATTCCCTTCAGGTTCATCTGCTCATTGGAGGCGTCCGGATCTGGAACCAATGACGACTCCGGGACAGTTCTGCCTTCGAGCATGCTGACAACTGAAGACATAGCAGGCCTAACAGCTGGTGACACGTTGGCGCACAGAAGAGCTACATTTATCATCACTGTGACCTCTATTTTGTTGAAGTCTGAACCCAACTTAGGATCCACCAGCTCCATCAAATCCCCTTTCTGCTTCAAGACAAGTGCCTACGGAGAAACAATCGTTATGTTAGAACTCAAGTCCCTGATATGCATGGGTTTTGATTTGAAGAAGATTTGTTTTAATGGAGATCGAAGACATGATAGAGGTGACTCTCAATAAAAAGAACGTAGACATTACTGCTACTAAGCACAGACAATATGTGCCTTATCTCTTTCCTTTTTCAATTTTTTTTTTCCTTGACACAACTCAGACGCTCGTGTCATGTGTCTAGATGCAAAATGCTGTTGATTGTATATTTGTACACTCGTAACTGAGTTCTCAACAGTTTCTGTGGTTAGTTGATGAGGTTAGCACGTTAGTCTTCTTTACTGCATTGTGATGTTAATGAGTTGCTCTAGTGTCTTGAATCATGCAGCATAACATTTTTCCTTTTATGTTCAATGAGTTTGATTTTTACTACTTTTGGTGGTTTATGCATGTTCGATTTATTTATATACCTAATACAAGTACAGAAACAAATGTGTAATGTGTGGCAATATTCTTATTCCTGTCCGAACCTCTTCCTTTTTCCTTTTTTTTGAGAAACACCCTGGCTTCTGCCCATATCGGTGTCATGTCACTGTGCTCCCTACCTGCATGTATATGTCCCATGTCCGGGTACGTGCCTCTAAGCATCACTATAACTTTTGTGTTCACATGCCAACTTGTTTAAGAAGTTTTCAAGTTATGTGATTTGATAAGAGGTATATAGCCTTTCTCTCAAAGCAGAGCAGCACAATGTGTAAAGAAGTACATCATGTTCCACCCACTTTGATATTTGTATAAGTCTAATGATAGAATCCAAATTTGTATCATCGTGGTTGATATATCGTCAGAAGATGTTGTAACAAATTAAAAATGCAATATTTGAAAGAGAGTATTCAACATACCCAATCAAGAAGATATAAACCATACTCCTTTGTCTTGTAACTAGTGTTGCTTCTCCCACTGACAATCTCCAATGCGACTATTCCAAAGCTATAAACGTCTGCTTTGTCAGTCAAGTAACCACGCATTGCATACTCAGGTGCCATATATCCGCTGCATGTAAACAATTGTCACATACAAGTTTCCTATTATTGAATTGATTGGTATACATTGTTGCACGTATTTCCTAACAACTTAAGCTTTTGGATGATTGGTGACTTAACGTGGTATAGAGGTCAGTACGTATGGATATTTTGCATCTCCACATGCAAGACGGGGTTGCACGTGAGGGAGGGTGTGCAAATAGTTTGATATACGTTGTTGAGCCCATTTTCTAACAGCTTAAGCTTTTGGGACAATTGGTAACTTAAGATGGCATCAGAGCTCCAGTATGGAAGTTTTGCATCTCCAAGTCACAACAGGGTTGCCCAGGAGGGAGGGTGTGAGAATAGCTTGATATACATTGTTGATCCCATTTCCTAATAGCCTAAGTTTTTGGGACAATTGGTAACTTAACAGCTATACGTACAATATATAGTCCAGTAATGCTATTTATAGGGAACATCATAAACCACAGCTTTATCTTATAAGAGGTTAACCGTGTTCATGGTCAATGCACCCATGAACTATTAAAACTAAAAAGGGCTACCCAGTGCACGAGGCTCCTACTACTACAAGGTTTAGGGAAGGGTTGGATGTACGGAACCTTTCTTGCAAGCGGAGATGCTGTTTCCGAGACTCAAATATGAACTATTATAATTGGAAAAAGAGATGAGAACAAAATATTCACCGGCAACAAAAACTAAAAAGTATGTAAAGAAGGGTGAAGACATAATAACAACAATATATCATGGACTGAATGAAGCATGGGGACTCACTAGGTTCCAGCAATTCTGGTGCTGATGTGGGTATCATCCTCTTCATCAAGTTTGGCCAGACCAAAATCAGAAATCTTTGGGTTAAGATTCTTATCAAGCAGCACATTAGTGGCTTTGATATCTCTGTGGACAATTTTAAGTCTTGATTCTTCATGGAGATAAGCCAAACCTCTAGCTATGCCAATGCAGATCTTGTACCTTGTTGGCCAATCCAATTGCAACGGGCATTCTTCTGGGCCTTTAAATCACCAAATGAACAAGCATATAGACATAAGAGTCAGCTAAAAGCCGGAAATTTAGGGGCAATTTCCATTCCAACTTTTTAAGGGGCCTTAAAAGTTGGATGCCCTGAAATGAACTGACGAAAGGTTATGGAACAAGTATTGCATTCTAAATATGTAAGTGCATGGATGCTGTAATATTGAAAGCAGTTGAATAAAGATTTAGAGTTTACCAAACAAAGCACGTGCAAGACTATTGTTCTCCATGTATTCATATACCAGCAACAATTGATTTCCCTCGATACAACATCCATACAGCTTTACAAGATGAGGGTGTTGCAGAGCAGAAATCATTCCTATTTCATTCACAAACTCTCGATTTCCTTGCTTTGATTTGGAAGAAAGCTGCTTTACAGCAATTACAGTGCCATCTGATAGAAGTCCCTACAGTTCAGGGTTTTTTCACATTAGACAGGATGCATTATGATACTTAGATGTGACGATGAAGCACGGTAGAGTAATCTGTGAGTACGTCCTGTAGGATACCTTGTATACTGGACCAAAACCACCTTCTCCGATCTTATTAGCTTCATCAAAATTATCTGTGGCAGCTTTGATTTGCCTCAAGGTAAATGAACCAGTCTGCAGGTCTAGACCCTTCAGATCTGTTAAAGAAGCCAAGTAAGTTAAGTAGAATTCATATAGGAAAAAATGATCCATAATCCTAATATTTGAGTGCTAGTAAAGTGCTGAATGTTTTGATAAATGAATGATGCTTTGAACAAGAATTATATTTAAACAAGTTGAGATGCGTGAAGACATCCTTGTAAGATTACATACTAGTCAAGGGACAAAAGATTTGAATAAAAACTGAGAAATATCAGATAAGTTAGAAAGATGAAAAATGGACATGGTAAGAAAATTTCTATGTCGTACAATTTTACTGTATCAAATACCTTGATCCATTGTGTCTTTGCGGATTAGAAATCCTCTCCACCAAAGAGTACCAAGAAGCAGGATGATAACAAAGGCTGCTGCAGCCACGATACCAACCACAGCGCCTGCAGATATTCCTTTTGTATGTTCTGGTGGCGGTTTATAATCTGCATGGAAAAGGAAAAAAATGAAAAAATAGATAATATAAGAGGTTTTGACTTTGCACAATGGCAATCGCTATTTGCCGCAAAAAAAGTAAGGTAAGGCTTTCAGATTTCGCCCTACAACCTCTCCCAGACCCTATAGGTGCGGGAGCTCTGTGCATTGGGATGACCGATAATATATACTGTTAAGATGATAAACAGTTTAATTAGCACAAATTTACTACTACTGATAATAAATTTAATTCAAGGAGAAATGAATTACTTCACACATGCACCCTTAACATGTTCCTATGCATTTCAAAAGATGTATGAAACCATTTAGCCATCAATCTATTAACACTAAGTTGCGTTTATCTGTCGTAATGTATACGTCAATAGGCAGGAATGTCTCTTCAAATTAATCATCTGTCTGCTAATGAGATGCCTTGAGAGTTGAAACTAAGGTACCCAAATTAACGCCTAATTTTGAATTGTTCAGTTAAACATTCCATTGAAACAGTATCAGCCAAAGGATAAAACATATCCGTTTCTATAACGAATGTGAAAAGATATCTGCTTGTGTCATGATTAGTTATCTACTTCTACAACATAGCTATGAAAACAAGATCAACAGAAATGCGTTCCATTATGTTCATGGAAATTCATAGTGAAACATAAGTAATCACCAACTGCTGACAATGACGAGTTCATCTCTTAACATCCCAAAGTTTTGGATAGAAGAGAGCAAAAAAGGTCATGAGAACATTTCATACGATATGATGAATAATTCCACATGGTTCCCCATAAGTCCGCCATGAAAAAAGACATACTTTTCCTTAACTCATCTCCTTAACGTCAACAACTGAGTAGCACATCTAAAAACTGTGAATACATTTTCTGTCCCAAACATAATCCCAAGAAATCACAAAGAAACTTGAAGTCCAAAAGAGTTCTATTCAGCTTACCAGGGTTGTGCACAGAAATAGCTGAAATGAGAGGACCATAAACTCCTCTAGCGGGCAGACCAGTTGTCCCTTTTCCGGCCCAATAGAAGCGGATCTCCAGTGTACCATCAGTCACATTTGCAGTATACTTTTTTATGACTTCCTTACCAATGCCTCCTGCTTCATCTTCAATGTTAAAATCCTTCTGCACCATATTTCCCTACAACAATTTTCTTATGAGGTCGTATGTTGTTTTGTTAAGTTTTCTTGATTATTAAAAAGTATTGAGTTCTAGATCTGGCAAAAGCGAAAGACCCCCTAACATAATTCGAATGGACGCTGACCGCTAAGCCCACTCTAGCCTCGGAGGGCGGGCATCCATGGGAGCCGAGAGGTGAAATACTCCCTCTGTCCCTCATTTTTAGTCCTCTATTTCATTTTGGAATGTCCCAAAACATTATTCCTCCTTACCAAGGCACAAAAAACTTTATTGATCTATTTCCAAAACTATCCTTCATAAGTAATGATAAAAGTGTTAACAAATGAGAATAACAGGGATGAACTCAATGCCACAAAATTTAAACTCAATTACATTAATCGCATGCTCCCTCAAAAAGTTGCATCTCACAAAAGGGACTAGCAGAATAGGACAGAGGGAGTACTAGATTGCATGCAAATTTAATCCGCTCCTAAAAATCAACAAAATTAGAAAGAACCTTTTGGATTCCTGAAGCATGATTCAGCTTTGATTTGCTGCTTCACTAAATAAGTCAGGGGCCTGGGAGGTAGCAGGGAAGTACCCCCAAAACCTAGACAGGGACATTACTGTAATTGGTGATATAAAACCCTAGGATATATTATGTACTCTACGCAGCCAATGTAACTAGTACATTCATTCATTCGATAAATAGTGAAAACTTGTGAGCTGTGGATGTACCAAATTTCCCCATGGGAGAACCACGTAAAATTTTTGTATAATACTTTTCTGTTTGTGTTCTTTGCTTGATTAATTATTCATGCGATGTTGTGTGTGCACGCGCAGGCGCGTGTGTTAGGTCGATTCCACGACAGAACCCACTCACTTAATGGTACCTATTCTGCAACAATAAACCACGAAAATGAGGAAGAAAAAAAAACAGAAAATGAAACTTACCTGAATGTATATGTGAAATATACGTCTTCCAAGGCTGCTATAGTTTTTGCCATCATTAAACATAATTTCAGCAAAGTGAAGGTTTATAGTGTATTTTCCATTTACGAGGCAGAACCCATAATACGTCAGTGATATGGGCGAAATCCGTGCATCCGTGTACAACTCCAAATTTTTCACAGAAAGTCGGCTAGCTAAACTTGTCCAAATAAAAGAATCTCGGTAGCGATCATCATCCAAGAAGTTGCCAGTGCTACTAAACGCCCAGTTGGTTCTACTTTTGTAGAACTTTGAAGCCCCAGCTGGATCTTCATCATCTTCATATGTCATATTTCCACCAAGAGATACTTCTTTACCACCACAATTTATGTAAAATGAAGACCAATCTGATAAAACATAACACGATCATGTCTACCATTTAATAAACAGCACAGAACTTTCTAAAGAGTCAAATTATCCGACAATGATATAGCAAGATCGTAGCAATGTATAAATGTAGTATAATTGTATTTAAGATATTTCTAGAAATTTAGCTTCTACAATAGTAATGTTTGGTTGCACGATTTGTATGTTTCAATCAAGGTCTGCATTTCAGATACATAAATAGGAAACGAAAAAGAGTGTCGAACATACTATTTTTAGAATTTGTCATGTCCCCATATTCATGTCAAGTTGGGTGCATGTCCCATGTCCACCCCTATGCTACTTACATCTTTCTTTATAGTACAAATGACAGCATGAATTACCAAGAGCGATGACATCAAAATAGCAGTCAACAGAATAAAAATATTTTTAACTTACTTCGTTCGCAGCGAAAGCTTCTCAAGCTCAAGCAGGAGACATTTCCACTGGAAAAACAATATGAGATCTTGAATTATTCAGCATTATACCTTATAGTGCAAGGAGAGATGCAAACAACAGGAAATAAACTGTAGTTATAATACTTAGTACTTACCCACCAAAAAAATTGTAGCGACAATGAAACAGATTAGGCAAGTAACAGAAATACCATGATCAAGGTTTAGGAACTTACGAGAAATTACCCTTTGAAGAGCTTCCAAACAAGTTCCTGTAGTGAAATGGAGAAAGTGAAGACCTCATAGAATATTTTTGTTGCATTACAATGACTGAGTCATAAGATCTTACGTATCCCCCTGTTGGCAAACTTGGGACCCCAAGCTAAAGTTGTTATATGAAAGATCACTGCATGAAGAATTCACACCGTGATTTACCCATTAGTTGAATGTCACAAAAGATAGGAATACGTTCATGCATTTCAGCAGCTAACATAATTGGAACGAAAGTAATAGCTTGGCCTTCTAATCAAGTAATTTTGTTCTGAGTATTTCCTCGATCGCCAACAATATCAGCCTTCATGGTAGAAAAATATAAAACATAAAAGTGTTGACTTCCCATTCAATTTATCTAGTGTACTGGAATTGTAACCCAGCTATGTAATTTAATCACTCAAAATCTTAAGGGTCGTATTGTTGTATATCTATCAATGCCTTCTAAGATTTTGATTCCAATTTCAGTTTCTGCTATAGTTAATTATGCAAATGAGAACAGCTGTCCAAAAATGCATTTGAGATCTTCTCAAGAGAACTAAAGCTTAATTAGAAACTAGGAATGCATTCTTTCATAGAATTACCAAGACCATGAGGTATTAAGAATCTACATCTTCAGACACTAAATGGTTTATGGATAAAAAAAATGTGCTTCACACCCACCAGAAAGGCCAAATGCAAAGCAAACTCATAATTCACAGTGTGACAGCAGGAGAACTGAATACTGCATGACATAGACAGGATAAAAGTTGTTAAGGAAGCTAACTTACATGTTTTTTGAAGTACTTTGCAGCATCCAACCAGGCACAGGTCCACTTAGCAAGTTCCCAGTTAAATAACTACGACGACGAAAAACAGTCTCACTGATTCACTCTGGCTATGTGCTTTTTCACGTACAAGAGCACAAGTATTTTATGGCAAAAAATAAATCAATAATCAAACAATTATCTATATTAACAATGCAAGCGTTTCGAAATGGAACACTTGATACATGCATTTTGACATACTATCTCGCTGAATTTGGCTCCAAGTTTGGCATTGCAAGCCCGAATCCTACTTTTGGCCATGGATACTAAACTTAAAAACATATTAAGCATGATCAATTGATAAGACAGTGGAGAATCGTCAATAGTTGAAAACTAACTTCTTCTTGATCAAATACGGAATCCATTGTTCCCTTGAAATTATCTGCCATAAAACAAGTGTCCTCCTCATTGAAGGCAATATAAAATAAATCAAATTTAGCCTCAAAAGTGACTCTCTTTTTGTTGTACATGCAAAATGGGAGAGTCCCTTTCTTTTCTTCTCTACTGCAAACAGAAGTTAGTATTATGAGATTCTAGCTCTTCAGAAGGCTCACAAAGCGCCTAATTATCTACTTCTTGATTCTCTTGTTATAGGTGTTGACTAGTTGGATAAATAAGGGTGCATGATTACTTTGGGCCGCTGTCCAGTTCTCTAATTCAATTTGCTACAAGGATAAATTAAATTATACGATCATTTTCAAATGGTACCAGTTGGCCAGTAAAATAAAGAATACCAGAAAGTCAGAAACTATATAAGATTTTCGTATCCATACATCTTCTGTATTGATGACAGGCTAATAAAATTGCTCGGAATCTCCCCACTTAGTCTGTTAAAGCTCAGGTCTCTGCAAGAAAAATAACAAAAAGATAATAATCAAAATGATTTCAATTCTATCAAAGTTGGCATATATTTCAAACTCTTCCAAGCTCCAAATGTGAAGTGCATGTAGTCATCTTCAACGACAGTTGCATGACACTTGCGTCCATTGTTACACTTGGTAGTTTATAACAGTATTGTGCACAAATGAGTGGGATGAACTATCTATCAATAGCCTATTATGACTTCTGAGATATTCGAAGACACAAAGAATTCTCTGCAACACTATGGGGCAAAGGGCCTTTAAAGAGATGTTACCAGTTATATGAAATAAAAAAGTGGAAAAGGGATATATTTACTAACAATAGTTTTTCCAAGTTTGTCATAGTTCCAAGGTATTGAGGTAACGGTCCAATAATATTGCAACTCCTCAAAATCCTGCAACACAATCAAATCATACCACTTCAAATCAGCAACAAACTGGTACTATATCCTTTAAAGAGGGTTCCAAAGAAGGAATCAACTTACAGTGTCTTCAGGCTTGTCAAATTATCAAGGCGGGGAAAAGATGCTTGGGAACCATTTAAATCACTGATTCTCCTGCATTTATATAAGAAAATACGATTAACCATACAATATTGTGGCATGCATAAAGGCTATGGGATTAGAAGGCCCTACTTTCACTCACAAGTCAGATAATTTTGTCAAAAGACCAATGCCAAGAGGAATTGGTCCATCCAAACCACTAGCCTGAATCACTCTGCATACATCAAGATTGAAACATAAATGTGGTCAAGGAAATACTCTAAAGCTAAACAACCATTGAATAAATCAAAACAGGTCAAATACTCACAATTTGGTGAGATTTACCCAATTTTGGATGAAATCTGGTATCTTTCCAGTAAAGTGGTTATCACCGATCCGACTGCATTATACTAAGGAATTAATTGATAGTTCAAAGGAACTTCAAAAGCAGTACCTAATTTAAGAATTCCAAAATTGTGAATTGAAAGAAAATAAACTTACAAGTCCTTCAAAGTGGTCAGCCTTGCGAGTGTATCCGGAAGCTCCCCGGTAAAATTGTTTGAAGTCAAATGCCTTCAACAATAAAATGTAGCCAACTAGTGATGAATTGTTCTTAAAAATCTAGCGCCAATGTACATTTTCTCGACTAGCCTATGTTACATGGAATCTTCTAAATCAAAGTAATTACCCATGTCAGTCAAACTTTGGTAAGGTGTGAGATCCAACACTAGATTAGATCACGATAATTCCATCCTCTAATTTCATGACACTTTTTGAAATAGGAATTGCATGTTTTTTTCTTTATCCCATTAGATTTTAAGTAAATTTCTGAAAAACTCTCGATATATAGACTAAGAGAATCATGTGCTATACTTATAAACACTCCATTTGTCCCATACTGTTTGTCCATTTTCGACAGTGAAAATTTGAAAAAAAAATTAGAAGGAATCAACAAGTTAATGTAGTTCGGTGAGAAAAAAAACGAAAAACGTACTCACACAAGCACACTATTTGCTGATCTGATTGAAGACATGAATATTGAAAATGGACAACAAACAAACATGGTACAGAGGTGTTAACTATGGAATACCTGTTTCTGTCCATACTAAAATCTTATGGAGACATATCACAATATCCTAAGACTTAAGTTTTAAAGGTCTGACGCTTGGACACGCATTCACACTGATACAATATAGAACAGCTAAAAGCTAAATTCATTAGAGGAAGGTGGATATGGCAAGAAATGTCAAAAGTTTTTTCGTGCTTGAGATCACAAGAATTGGCCATCCCTGGTGGCATAAAGTTGCACTTCGCCACTTGGGCCACCCATTGGGTCGTCCCTCCACTGTCCACACTATCAATATACAATTTGAGCAAGTCTACTAACACAACAATGTGTACGACATGCAAATGTGGCATTGCATCATTGGTGATTGCATCATGCAGTTGCACGTCAGCACGTTGTATGACTGTCGTACCCATTGGTGCATTCGTAGACTTTCTCATACAATGCTCTTCGAATTCCGACAAGATGTTCTTTCTGCGATACCCACTACTGAAAATGTTAACCTAATCAGCTAAAGCCAACATTTGTAAATAAATAAATATATATATATATATATATAAAAACCAAAGCCAACATAGGTCTTACAGTTTCTCCAAGAGAGGAAGCCTCCCAAGCTCTGCAGGAATGGGTCCTGACAACTGATTGAACTCCACGGTTCTACAAAATTCAAAATTCATACTCTAAGCAACAAAATCAATCAATATTTCCACATCAATAATCATGAATTGAAATGGGTAAACAGATTATTTTACAGAGTTGCAAGCGTGCTGATGTTTCCAAACTCTATTGGGATTGGACCCGTTAATCGGTTTCCAAGGAGGGAGCTGCATTTTGACAAATAAGGAACCAAGAACAAGAAAATCCTCAGGATACGATACATAAACATGTAAGTATTCGCATATATATATATATATATATATATATATATATATATAGAGAGAGAGAGAGAGAGAGAGAGAGAGAGAGAGAGAAAGAGAGAGAAAAAACTGGTGTACATACATGTTGACAAGTTTCAGGGAACCCCATTCTGGAGGGATTGAACCGCTGAGGTAGTTGCGAGTGAGATCACTGTGGGAATAATAGTGCAAATGCTTGTCAAATAGTACAGTAAAAGTTTTTGATGGATTTAGTAAAATAGAGGAAACGAGGGCAAAGAATTAGCCAAAATTATACTCTCTTTTTTGTCAAAATGCAATATGGAAACGAGGGCAATGAATAAATTTTAGGAATATGGATTTTTTTTTCACGGAATATGGTTCTTGTTTGATAATAAATCTCACTTAGTTAGTTCTATAATACAATATTTAGTCCGCGTGTCGTGGGCGTGATTTAGTTCGGGTGACTTGAGATGATTTAGTCCGGGAACATCCCATCAACTCCTCATCCCCGGATTACTTCATCCCCTTCATTATACTGCATCCAATCGGGGGCGGTAATTAGATAATCTAATTTCGTCATGTCAAGGCAGTAATGAAAATTCCTGATTACATGTCAAAGGTAGTAATGAAAATTCCTGATTACATCAACCTGTTTGGCTGGGGATTTGCCCCCTGATTTGCGACGCGGCCGGAGATGTAATCCGGCTTCTCTTCTTCTACGGTCTTTGGAAGCAAAAAAACTCTCCCCAATTTCGCCCCTGATTTGGGGACTTCGGAGATGAAATCCACCCGCGGCCGGATATGCTAACGATAGGGGTACCCCTGTCGTTGGTTATACGGGTCTGTGGGGAAGACAATATTGCCCTTGCTTCTCCTCTTCCTCACGTGTTTTGCTCCATTTTTCTGTCATCCCACAACCGAGAAGAAGAGAGAAAAGAGAGCAGGAGGTCGCCAAATAATTTCTGGTGACTCCACTGCGGCGGTGGAGGGAGGAGGCTGGAGGCAGTGCTGGAGGCTAGAGGCGGTGGTGGTCCGGCGGAAAACCCCAATCTCTTCTATTTGTCTGAGAATGGGTTTATCAGTGGTGTGATTTGTGTGGGGAAGAAAAAATGGGTTTTTCTGTTTTCTCTCCCCTAATTTCAGGCGGTGGTGAATTTGTGCAGATGATGGGTGGGGTGGGAGAGCAGTAATGCTACCCACACAGATTTTGTGCAAAGATTTTTTGTGGGCCCACTACGGGTCCCACACAAATAATTCGAGCCGTTCATTAAATGTAAAACATTTTTTCAAGGGCCTCCGCAAAAAATCAGCTCAATTCGATATCTATAAATGTTTAATTCAATCATTTAACTTTTCAACCCGTAGTGGGCCCCACAAAAAATTTGTGCAAAAAATCTATATGTGTAGCATTACTGGTGGGAGAGAGAGTAGGTTTGGGCCGTTTGGCGTGCTACTGGTACAGACCAAAAATCTGTACCAGTGGATACATACCCCTTATTGGACCCATTTTGGGTACAGAAAGCCTATTGACACAGACTTGATATAGGTACCGACGGCCGGGGAGGGATTTCGTTCCGCCGGGCCCTCTCCGGCCACCGGACGGCCGATCCGAGCCGTCCAAAAATTATAGGAAAAAAAACCGAGGGGCCTTACGCGGGAATCAACGGCATCCGAGATGTATAGGGTGCTTGATCCGAGCACCCCTTTTTCGTGTATATACACAAAAAAGGGGTGCTCGGATCAAGCACTCTACACACCTCGGATGCCGTTGATTCTCACGTTGAGCCCCTCGGTTTTTTTTTTTAGAATTTTTGGACGGCTCGAATCGGTCGTCCGGTGGCAGGAGGCTGCCCGGCGCGGCCAGTCGGTATGAAATCCCTCCCGACCGGTCGGTACTTGTAGCACAACTCGACTTTTCATACACATATCATGCACAGATTATTATGTGGGGTCCATTATGGGTCCCACACAAATGATCCGAACCGCTCATTAAATATAAAATATTTTTTCAAGGGTCTCTACAAAAAATTAACTCAATCTGATACCTATAGGCTCTCGATCCAATAATTTAACTTTTCATTATTCTGAAATCTGAATGAAAAGTTAGATAATTGGATCGAGCTTCTATATGTATCGGATTGAGTTGATTTTTTTTGAGTGGACACTCGAAAAATATTTTACATTTAATGAACGGCTCGGATTGTTTATGTGGGACCCGTAGTGGGTCCCACATTAAAATCTGTGCACAGAAATCTGTGTGGATAGCACAGCTCTTTTGGGTATAAAAAAAATGATCGAAGTCACTCATTTTGTTTAAAATAATTTGTTTATGGTCCCTACAAAAAATAAATTTAATCCGGTATCGGCAAGAGTATTTACGAAACATCCAAACTTTGCTCTAAAATGCAATAGAGCAAAGTTTGAATGTTTCGTAAATACTCTTATCGATACCGGATTAAACTTATTTTTTGTAGGAACCATAAACAAAGTATTTTAAACAAAACGAGCGACTCTGATCATTTTTTTAAGACCCAAAATAGGCCTAAAAAAGGGTTTGTACCCACTGATACAGATTTTTTGTCTGTAACAGTAGACTTTCTGCTTAAAATTGGGGGCAATTCTGTGTCTGAGAATGGTACAGATTTTTGGTCTGTAACAGTAGACTTTCTGCTTAAAATTGGGGGCAATTCTGTGTCTGAGAATGGGTTCCGTTTGTGCCTAGTGGAGTAGTGGGTGAGTGTGAGAATTTGGTTTTGTTTGGTTGAGAGTTTAATTTAGTTTGGTTTTAGTAGTGGGTTGAGAGAGAAATAGAATAATGATTGAAAATATGGGTAATGATTGGAGAGAGATGAGAAAGTAATAATTGAAAAAATAGGATAATAATTGGAGAAAGAAATAAGGTAATAATTGAAAACAAAACTAAAACTAAAACTAAAAATGAAATGTTAACTGAACAAAGTTGTTTGGCTTAAAATTGGGGGCAATTAATTTAAAATTTTATCTTCTCATATTCACCTTTAATATTCTCTTTTTAAAAAATCATCCAGATACTAGATTATAAATTCACTCTTCTTACATATCACCTCTCATTTCATATATACATTCAAATCCACCATCTTTTATATCCACTCAAAATCAAATCCTCCATCCAAACGGAAAGAGAGGTAAGTGCATTTTAAAGAGACAATCACGGAAAGGGAGGTTAGTGTACTCTCTTACGAAAAACCATATAATACCGGTTGTATTTAAGATAAATTAATTTAGATCGTACAATTTATTATGGGTATGACGTATGGGTTACTTACATATCTTGAAGGTGAGTGAGCCTCGCCAACTCTGATGAGAGCGCGCCCGGAAGATCCTGTGATTTCAGTGCTCTGCATTTCACCAAGATTTGAATGTGGGTGATTATTGAGTAGGTAATAGCCTAACCTTAGTTTTAGTTTTAGTTTTTGAAGAATATATTACTGGTAGAAATTTCCATAGAATATAACAGTGTCATCGGTAGGACTGATAAACGAATTGAGTAATTTGGGGTTGCGTTTGTTTTCCCTCATTAAAAACTCGTTGAAGATTAATTTGTTACATAAATAAACCAAACTTACCTTTCTTTAAAAAAAAACACACTTGTTTTAGCTTTCGATGAGGCTAGTATTTGCCTTGTTTGGCTCATGATTTATAGAAGAATCAAATTTCTCAAGATCAATTCGTGATCTAATAGCTTAAAACTCATTTGAAATGAAATTCTATAAAACTCGTTAAGTTTCCTATGCTTTTTAGTTTTTGTGGGTTCAACCGGCCTAAAAAATTATAGGAATCGCTCATTTTATAAAAGTAGCTCAAAAGATCACTCATTCCAAAAACAAGTTTGATCGAAACTCATTTGCTACATGAACAAATCACTTTTTTTGCAAGAACAAATGTGTTGTCGGAGTTTCAAGCCAAACTTGTGACCTTTTTTTTTCTTGCAAAAATGTCAAAAAACGATATCCAATTGAGTTGAGATTCTCTCATGTAACGAGTTCATATTTGTGACAAGAGAAATAGAAAAACTTTGATCATCTATTTCTCTTCAAACAAATATAATTCGACCAAATTTACCAATTCTTGATGTTCTATACTTTTTTTATAGCTGATAAATACATCGAGACCAATTAGATGAATGATCTGCATAACGAAGTAAAATAAGACCGATGAGTCATCAAGATCTTTGTCTCGAGAATACTAGACTGGATCCACTCCAGTCCAAGAAAAAGAGTATGAGAGAGAGAGAGAGACATGCGAGTAATGTGGCAGACGGTGTCATTGCAAGGGGTACAGGTGACCGAATCCTCAAAACCATCTAGGTTGGGGTTATTGGTGGAAAAAGTACAGGGATCAGCACCCACACTGAAATCCCAATCAGTCTTCCCCAATGTCTTCCCAATTTCCTTCAATGCTTCCACTGTCAAAAATTGAGTTCAAAAAAACCCACAATTTATTGTTGGTTGAAAATTTCCAGAATTGACAATTTGCAAACAAAATAGCACCACTCTGTAATACAAATTACTACTAAATATCGGATATATATTATTTTCCTATCTTATTCATTTCAATGGGTTTTTTTCCCTAGACAAATAATCTCATTTCCAGAAAATCATGAAAAAATACGTTTCAAGAATCATCAACCAAACAAGTTTCTTTCTATTTTTTTTTTTGATAAAAAAATGGGTAAATAAATCTGGAAAACAGAGTGTAACAAAACAACGGAAAACTTTTCTTGTTTTGTTTAATTTACTTGGGTTATGAGGTTAAGAAGAGAATTAAAGATATTTCCCGACAAAATCTAGTTTGAAACTAGCAAAAGCCACACCAAAGAAAAGAAAGAAAAAAAGAAATGGAATCTAAAACAGAGGAAAATTATGGGAAAAGTACAACAATTTCCCCCTATTTCATGTGCAAAGGGAAAAAAAACGAAAAGGATATGGAAAACAAACAAGAAAAACAAGACTTATTAAATTTTTAATCTCTCTCATGAATAAATGAAATTATGTTTGAATTGAATACCTTCTTCAGGGGGAAGACGAGTGGCTGCAGAGGCAAAAGTTGGGAAGGAAATGAATAATATTCCAATGGCTAATGAAGCAAAATTTCGTGGGAATATCCTCATGATATGTTCCTTCAGAGAGGAATGAGCGCTTCAGTACTGATCTTGTAAAGTATATATATGTGTATATATATATATGACTGTAAAGACTATGTAGTCCTATTCTTTAATACTGTCAGGTGATTAGGACTTTAGGAGAGAGAGAGAGAGAGAGAGATATTTGAAAATGAAACTTGCGTTAAGAGCCCGTTCCAGAAACCTTCTTATTTTATAAATATTTATTTTGGTGCTTTATTCCACAAAATCCAAATAAGCAGTTTATTTTCACATTTTTAAATTTAAAAATAATGTAAATGAAAAATAATTTTTCAATTTTTTTTGCACCTTAGTAAAAATCTTAATGAGATCTATCAAACAAGATCCATAGTGATAGGAAAATTATTTGCGTAATCACATTATTTTTGAGCTTAAAATTACCTTTTTAAAAAATAAGTACTTATTCACCATTTTGTGAAACACACCTTATTATTAGACAAAAAATAAGTTCTTATTTCGGTTCTGGAATGGGCTCTAATTCCTCTACACACAACAAGAGGTACATTTCAAGGACATTTTGGCTCCTTAGTTTTGGGTCTTAAAACCCGACCCCAATTTCTGCACTCGATTTTCGATAAATTTTCTTTTTCTATCTCTCTTCACTGAATTACTCTGATAATTTCTCTCAAACTCCAAACTGAACAAATTATTCAATGTAGCATAGCTAGATTCCATGATTTTTAGAGTAATTATTCGAGTGTAGATCCCGACAAATGACGTAGCGATTGCTTTTGTAAGGGTAAGTTTACATAGGTAGATCCAGTAGTATGTGCGGTGGTAACCCATTTGTCAATATATAGTACCATGTACAAGGACAGAGCCAAAGATGAATTATAGCGTGTACCCCTAACTAAAATAAGAAAAATAAGTGCTTATATTTTGAAATAAATATTATGTATTATGAGAGAATGATCCGTCTCGTAAAACGAAAAATAAATATTAAAAAATAAAAAACTTAAAAATAAAAAGTATTGAACTTTTCTGAACAATAATATATTTTGTGTATAAACAGTACTATGAAATGAGTAATGATAATTACCAGGGTTACCATTGCATGATATGAAAATGAGCGGAGTGAAGCTATACTCTTGAACGGTTGTCACGAAATAAATATAGGAGTTGTGCTACCTCCACACCCAAGTGCACACCCACACACACAAAGTGTGTGGGTCCCACACACAATGCACACTGCATTGTGTGTGGGACCCACACACTTTGTGTGTGTGGGTGTGCACTTGGGTGTGGTTCTAGAATTTTCGATAAATATATGCCATGAGAACAAATTTCAAGAAATTAGAAAATCATTTTGCATAAAATTCATAATTTAGAGGTGCTATATATGGAAAATACTCAAAAGTTGGAGGTGGCCCTGGACACCCTTGGCTCCCCCTCCCTTCAAGAAATTTCTTGTTTCCTTTTTATCAACTTTTTCCTTTTTAAAATTCAAAAAATCTAGAACCACAAACAAATGCACAAACGCTCACAATACATGTGGGCTCTACACACTGGTGTGCAGCGTGTGCAGAGCCTACTGTGTGTGAATGTTTGTGGTTCTAGCAAAATTGTTTGAAATATTTAGGATAAACTTTCGGAGGGTTAGGCTTGGCATGTTGCAAGTGATTGTTGGTTAATAAGTATTGTGTTTTTACTTGAGACATGTCACGTGCGTGTTTTGGGCTTCATTGTATGTCTCATTCTTTATGGTTACGGTGAAGTATTTACAAAATTTTGTTAGTGCGAATTCTCATGCTAAAGCATTTTCTTTTCAGATTGAAATATACTTGTAAAGGAAAAAGAGAAACAACATGGCATGTGCGTTTGGACTCCTTACTAATTAATGAAATTGGGCAAAAGAGGATGGATAAGCTTTGTCTCTCCTCCCTGGCCAACACCGGTATGATGTATCTACTTTCTATCCATATTGATAAAAATAACATGCACAATGCTCAAACACATGCAGAAGCGCACACGTAAAGCGTAGAGTCAACACACATTAAATGCTCCCATACACATCTGTATCTCGATTGGTAAATTTTAATTTCTGGTCGCAGCATTTTATAACCTAAACCTATTACATACCACCACTGATTGATAGTACCATAGTGAACAAGTTAATTATTCCAGTGTTTTCATGAGTAGGTGCAATGTCGGACTATTTCTCAATTCTCATAATTTAACAATGATGGTTGGTGAGTGCGTTAAGATCCTCTGTATTTGACTCTCTCTCCTTGGCTGAATTATTTAACGCGTTTACTTTTTCAAGTATGGACTCCTCCTCCTCCTCCTCCTCCTCTCTCTCTCTCTCTCTCTCTCTCTCTCTCATTGCATGGGTGATGAGAATCCGAAATGGATTGGTGAAGAATTCAGACCCACTTGCATACAGTAGTAGTAGAAACCAACAAAATCTAGTACGTACTACTACTGGTCCAAATTCGAGTGCTGGAATCGGATGTTGACTCTTGAGCTGTTTTTTTCTTGTTTGTTTTCGGTCTCCGAATCCTTGAACCACTTATGGGCATGTGGGGCACGGCTCCCGCGTTGTTTCGGAGATTTTTTATTATTTTTTTAAAATTTTAATATTAATAGTAGTTTTTTTTTAGTTAAGAACACTTATAAACATTGTATTATGTATTGGATGTTATTTAGATATTTAAATATTTTAATGTGCTTGCTCTGGGTCCAAAACTCAATCTCTCTATTTACGCACGGTCTCGTCATAGGTTTTTCTTTCAACTATTAATCTCATTTATCTTTCTATCTCTGTCCACTAATTACTCCAAAAGAAAGTCCCTCAAAACCTAAACCAAATAAACTATAATAGATTCCCGAACCTTAAAAATTTCAAAATCATAAAATTTTAAAACCTTATTGTTTATAATTCGACCATTTGTGTTTATGAAATTCTAATTTCGTTCCCGGTGCACGGTCTTCAATAAGGTCACACTGGATGTTTTTTTTCCCTGTGAAGTACATTTACCCTCCTTCTTTTTGCCAAGTATATATGAATTACATTTATAGGAACAGAACATATAAGCATGAGATAAACCGTTCAAATTACAGAAAGATATAATGGTAATTCTCTCCCTATTTATTCAACGACATTAGGGATCTTGCATAATTAACGGAATGCTACAAACACATACATTTTTAAGAGTTGTCTGATGCATGAACACGTAGAACGACTTCAGACACATTTTCATTCAATCGGAATATGTTTCCGCACGTACATTTGTATTCAAACCACTAGCCAAGGTTAATCCACTCACCAAGGGTCAAGTTACTGGCAAAAAATTAAAATTGGTTGGTAAAGAGTCTTTTGTACAATGGCCATTAAAATTGGTTGTTTTGAAGGTTACAAAAATAGGGATGCCATTTCCAGGATCATATGCAGCTCCAGCCCCTTAACGAGGAATGGACAAATAATAAATACAAGGAAAACCACCCTTGAAATTAAATGTCTCTAAATTCATGAAAAAATCAATTATCTATTTGAAATGTTGAGAGGTAGGTTAAGAATTTGCAAGTAGCAGCAGTAGGAGAATATTGTGCACTTTCATAGGCTCTCTGAATGTTTTTATTTTCCTATTGTTCTTTTTTTTTTTATCCTTGTGATAAATGAATATATTCTTCGCCATTCAAAAACAAATTCAATTATCTAAAATCCAAGAGTAGTCATGACTAGTCAATCTAGCTTATTCTTAAGCGAGTGATCATCCCATTCCCATGGGAAAACAAATCAACCATCATGCATGCGAAAAACTTCAGCTTCTTCATCGGTTTTAAAAACCAGCATACTATAAAAGTTCAAAATCCGCCCGTTTCGTCTTTACAATTATTTTTAGAATCTCTTTTCCAAATTTATTTGTTGAGAAACTCCGATCGTTCACCATGGATCTTCTCAAAACAATACATTTCTTCTCTCTTCATAATTATGTGTTTGGACCCTACTACTTGTGTGCAGCTTTTTCGACTAAGAATACCTGGACTCTGAAATTAACAATTGAATAAATTTGCTGTGGCTGTGAAATCCATGAGCTTGGGAATACGCCCAAGACTCGCTGTTATAGTTCTCCAAAAAATTTCAGAGGCAGAATAGTTATCCATAATAAGGAATGGGGGCCATAAAGAAGGACAAGATTAAGGTAGAGATAAAGCCCTTTATTGACATGACTAGTGTCCCCTACTTGTCAAAACTTGGTATAAAAAAAAAACTCAGGCAATTCTATTGGCTGGCTATTTTCAAAGGTCATGGTTTCACATTGATAGTAACATATTGTGATAAAAATATGTATAGCTAGAAACTGTCAATAACAATAAATGGTTTCACATATATAGGCCTGGCTGCTAAAATCAGCAACCCCTAGCATATCGAAATAAGTTCATGACCACCCTTCTTCTGTTTTTAACCATGTGTCTGGTCAATATACGCACACCTTAAGTACTAATTATGGGAAAGTAAATTAATTCCACCGTCCACTATATGAGGTCCAAATTAGAGTCAGAGAAAATATCTTTATGGACTGACCCTAAAAAATCGGTACCAGTACTTGTGAGGTTTTAAACAGGAGACCTTAGAAAAGCTCTAAGTCCTAAGTATTGCACCAGGCTAACCCTTGGGGTTAGTTCACCACCCTTCTTACCAGGGCACAATTGGAATTTTTTTGTGTACTAATCTTTCTTAATTAGGACCATGCACAATATTTTGTTTGCGTTCTGAAGTGCCGATTATTAGAACAAAACGTACATCAATTAATAAGAAAGAAATACTTTATAAATTGCCCCAATAAAGCAATAATAACATTGTTCAACTTTCAGAATGAATTACGTACGTATAATAATCTCACTTCAAATGCTACGAAGAGGAATTTTAAAGAGGATTAAACGGAGATTATACTGAAGAAAGATGAGAGAGAGAGAGAGAGAGAGAGAGAGAGAGAGAGAGAGAGAGAGAGAGAGAGAGAGATGTAGGCAGACATATCTTTTTGTTTCAGAAAGGGGAGAGGGAGAGGGGATGAACGAAAAGAATGGGGATGCTGCCATTGGCAGCCTGTAAAGCGGTACGGAGCAGCCGATGCTCGTATCAGCAATCGACGCACGGTTTGGATATTAGCCGAGCAATGAACGATTTAAATTTGTATGCGCTCAAATTTGATCCGAACAGTCCGTTCTGAGGTGAACAACCGAATCAGACATTTTGCACCCGCATGGCAGGGAGCTGCTCGGCGGCATTCCTGGGTCCGGAGAAAGGAGGGTGGGGAATACTAACTATGCTAGTTTTCTTTTTGATCGAGTAAAGAACCTTTACCTTTTATGCGTCGTTTCAGCAAACTGTACAATTTACATATCATATGAAAGCACATTTTAAATTCTCTCACTCCAAATTTGACTTTAACAGTTGGAAAGTACTTCAAATGTCGAATCAATCTATGAAAAAATGATTTTGTGTTTGAAGAGTCGCTGAAGTAAACTATCGAGGCAACGAAACACTACAAAATCGGAACTTGCGTGGTGGCTATTCCAAGTTCAACAAGGTATCAAGTTCGAGACTTAGCGTCTACTAATTACTTACTAACTTTTTTTTTATAGGCCCAAAGTTTGATAAAACTTGACAAGTACTGCATCAAGTCGGGGGAGAAGAGAAGGGGATCCAACCAAAGATTGGATAAAAAAAAAAACACATGAAGAGAGACAAAGCCCAAAAACACATGTGGTAAAAATAAAATTCATGTAACCGACCCCAATCGATTGGGACATAAAACTTGATTTGGTTTGGTTTGTTTTGATTTGGCTCGGTCACATGCTGTAAAAAGAGAATAGAATTGACGATAGTAGTAAAATTAACTTGTGATTCCCCTTTGAGTTTGTGACAGAATTGTCGACGCAGACCTAATTACCATGCAAATTCAATGATGGCGTTCCAATTGGTCAAGATAAGCTTTTTAATTAGCACCTCGTTTTGGAATTCTCAATAATCTGCTCAGCTAGCTAGCCATGCATTCACATGCAAATAATTATTGTACCTAGTTTTATTCCAGTCTAAGAATGGAAACTCACATCGTAGTTTGAACATCATAAGTTTCATTTGTGAAGCTAAACGGCACTTGCAAAGCGATTTATTTCATCACAACAACATGGAAAGAATTACTACAACCACTTTTCACCTAGACACAAGTATTTCAGACTAAAAAGGACAGACTAAAATAGCACATACTGCACGTAGAATCCGAAATACAATTTGGGAAATAATGTATGTTAGTCAAGGAAGAGGAGGTGGAGACCCCAACGAATGGGTAGTCCGGAAGAATAAAAAAGAGCACTGATGGAATCCATAAAGACAAAAGAACAAAACACTTTAGGGTTGTATGAAAAAGCTCCATAGAGGAGAAAAAAACTCTACGAAGGGAGGAAAGAACAAAACAATTGAAAATAGTTAGACCCCCTTATTCGGTCTTCACCATCGGCGCAGGTTTCATATGTCGATTGCTGTCAAAATCGACTCCAAAGTCGCTAAAAAAAACCCTCGTCGCCGGAGTGAGCGGTGTTTGCCGAATCTAACTTATACGACATCGAAGTAAAAGAGGAATGAGAGATGGGGGATGTGATTGGTGTTTTTTCTCTATTTTCTGACAAACCAAAAATAGTCTCCCAGCTAAATTTAGAGGCTGCGGTTTGTCTTAACTTAAGCCAACTAAGATCTTAGTTTTAAATGTTTTTTCGACTAGTTTTTGTTAGTTTTGCGTTAATTCGTTTTGCTTAAACAGTCGTCTTGACAAGTAAAATTTAAAACGAAAAAGTCAAAACCAAAACCAAAAAGAGCTCAATAAGCACGCATGAAGATTCAAACAGGCAATTGAGTTGTGTGTCTAGCTTATTGGAAATGATCATCGGCATCAGATTGGATTAAATATTCCCGAAAATTACATACTCGTGAATGTTTTAATCAATACTTTTAATTAGCGACCAAATTAAACCGATATAATTCACGTGTGAGATATATAATATCACGAGACGTGGTAGTGGTAAAATCTCATAACTATTTGTTTCATGAAATTATAGACCATATGACAGGATAATCCCAACAAAAAATAAATGTCCAAACAAAGTAAATGAGTGTACGTCAAATCTCTTCTTCCCTTGGTTGTTACTTTGTGGAGAAGGGCTGCAAAAATGAAAGAGTATGACCCCCTGTGCCATCAATCCTCTATGTCTATGTGAAGCCAATTTGTTTTTGGACAGCTATATGTAATAATTTCCTTCATGGATGTGAACGTCTAGATAGCCTAGATATGTTGTTGCCACATCTTCATCTTTGACATACTTCAACCCTAAGTCACATAATTCGCATGTACGCGAGCGTTAGCATACTTGAATCAAACTTCAAATTATTAAAATTAACAAAAGCGAGATTGAGAGTTTGAGCGTAGTATGCATTTTGAAGGATTATGTGACTAATTAAGCTAAGCTAAAGTACTATTTTCTCCCATTTTGATTGCTCATTAATATTGCTAAAACACTGGATTTTCCTCGAGAAAATGTCATTTCAGGCGGGGAAAACAAGATCATCTCATACTAATATAAGTTTGTTTTTCAATCTTCTCTTTGTATCATCGAACCGGCAAAAGCCACACAACTCAAAGACGCAAGGCGTGGAACCGAAATTGTGTTTACTATGTGAACGCCGAAATTTGATTTTTATTTCTCGATCAATTGAGTTAGCAGTTTTGGTTGGCTCCACTCTTAATTCCTAACCTCTAAGTACGATCGGTTATCCTTAATCAAATGATCAAAAAAATTGTATTGAAAACCTTTTCTAAATTGAGACATATATATTCAGCTTATTTTCAAAAAAAAGTGTATTCTATTGGATGAACTCCATACAGAAGGATTCACATCATATTTTAAACCCTTGGGATGGGACCCAGCATGAACTAGGCATGCATGGTTTTACTAGTCAACCAATTTTTTAGAAGATCTACTCAAAACTTCTTGCACTTCACTTTTTGAAAGGATTTGCCCAATCCAGCAGCTCACCTACTACAGTATATTTTGTCACTTTATCCCACGTCATGTCACTCGTCCAAACCATCCAAGATTGGTTAAGTGGTTTCAGAACTCTTCTGAGAAATCTAACATGGTATCAGAGTTAGATATTGGATGACCTCATCTAATGTGACCAAGTATTCATCTCTTCACCTTGTCAAATTATGTTTCCACGTACATTTGGACTGTACTTGACAATCGCTAGAGGGACTTTATTTTGAAAATCTTTTCTAAATTGATACTATATTCAGTTTATTTTTATAAGGATACATATTCTATTGGATGAACTCCATGAAGAAGGATTCAAAACATATTTTAAACCCTTGGGGCATGACCCAACATGAAGGCAGGGTTTTACTTGTCAAAACCAATTTTTTAGAAGATCTAGAACTTGTTGCGTTTCACTTTTTAACTCAAAAGGATTTGCCCAATCCAGCAGCGCCCCACATTCCTCGTCTAAACCTTCAAAGTTTGGTTAATTAATTTAGATACTACTCCACTTATAGTCAATTAATTTTAGGGTGAAACCCCTCTAACAAATCTAACATGATATTAGAGTTAGGTATTGGATGACCTCACCTTACGTGGTCAAGTTTCCATAACCCGAGTCAATTGCTTTACCTCATCGATTCAAACTTCCACGTATCCGGGTTGCACGTGAAGGTCACATGAGTGATCAACTCTCTTGGTCTCCTCAATTCGTACCTTCACGTGCGTTCGGGTTGCACGTGATTGGAAGTGTGAGACTTTCTCACATTAATCATCTAAGTTATCCAAGTTTGATTAATTGATGTAGAGATTACTCAACCTATAGTCAATTGATTTTAAAACTCTGGAAAATAAAATCAAATGGACGACCGAATCAACCGCCTCACAACCCTATAGGGTAGCCCGCCCCACAGAATCTCCGGCTCCGAGAAATTCTTTAGGCAGACACATTTTGCTTTGTGTTTCCAAAAAGGGGAGAGGGAGAGGGGATGAACAAGAGATGTACAAGGGTGGAGAAGGCAGACAGACTTTATGTGTCTCCAAAAAGGGAAGAGGGAGAAGGGATGAACAAACGAAAGAATCTGGTTTGTCTGTAGTTCAGTTTTGGATTGCAAAGTTACAGTCTAAGTAATCGCAATCGTCGAATAATATTTTTAAATGTCCAAATTTGTTTTCAATTTTTTGCCGATGATAAAAAAAATTACCGATAATACATTCAACAAATTTGAATTATTAAATTTTAAAATAAATGGTTCAAATTGAACCACACAAACCTCGATCTAGTGGGAAAAGGAGGGTGGGGAATACTCCTAGTACTTTTCTTTCGATCGAGTACAGAACTTTTTATGCATGGTTTCAGCACATTTTAAATTCTCTCACTTCAAATTTGTTTGACATAACAGTAGCATAGTACTTCAAATGTCGAATCATTCTATAAAAAATGACTTTGTGTTTGAAGAGTCGCTGAAGTAAACGGGTTCGGCGCCCCTCCAGTAACGGTTACCATTCAGTTCGGGCCAGTCAGCCTTTTTCTAGCAAACGTCGAGTTCGTTCAATGATCGGATTTGTCCATATTGTAAATCTTGTCGAAACGCATAACCATGTCAAAAATCATGTTCATCCAATATCGTTCAATACCCGATAGGAACACATTTATTTTAGAGAAATTGTTGAAAGGGGTTTCAATCCAGTGTAGGTAAATAAA
Source organism: Rhododendron vialii (assembly GCF_030253575.1). Classification (NCBI taxonomy): domain Eukaryota; kingdom Viridiplantae; phylum Streptophyta; class Magnoliopsida; order Ericales; family Ericaceae; genus Rhododendron; species Rhododendron vialii. The sequence goes on from NC_080560.1 coordinate 5,593,252, forward strand.
CCAAGCAGCTCGTGAGCTCGGCTTGTTTAATAAATGAGCAGAGCTTGAGCTCAAATTTTCAGCTCGTTTACTAAACGAGCTACTCTGCTCGGCCCATTCGATAGAAGCTCGGCTCATTAAAAAAGGCTCGGCTCGATTAAAGAGCTTCATTTAGTAAATGATTAAGCTCGGTTTGTTAAGGCTCGAGCTCAAATTTTTGGCTTGTTTACAGCCCTAGTTGAGAGGTAGGTTAAGAAATTGGGAGCAGCAATTGTAGGAGAATAGCTTAGCAAAAAAAAAAAAAATAGTACGTAGGAGAATATTATGTGCTTTCATAGGCTCTCTCAATTTTTTTCTTTCTTATTATTGTTATGTTCTTTTTTTTATCCTTGTGATAAATAAAAATGTTCTTCGCCGTTCAAAAAAAAATCAATTATCTAAAATCCACCAGTAGTCATGACTAGTCAATCTAACTTATTCTTATGCGAGTGATCATCCCATGGGAAAACAAATCGACCATCATGCGAAAAACTTAAGCCTCATCGATTTTAAAAACTAGCATACTATATATATAAATTCAAAATTCACCCTCTTTGTCTTTACAATTATTTTTAGAATCTCTTTTCCAAATTTATTTGCTGAGAAACTCAGATCGTTCACCCTGGATCTTCTCTAAACAATACATGCATTTCTTCTCTTTTCATAATTGGATGTTTGGACCTACTTGCGTGCAGTTTTTTTTACTAAGAAGAATACCTAGGCTTTGAAATTAACAATTGAATAAATTTGGAAATAAGCCCAAGACTCGCTGTTATAGCTCTCCAAAAAATTTCAGAGGCAGAATAGTTATCCATAATAAGGAATGGGGGCCATAAAGAAGGACAAGATTAAGGTAGAAATAAAGCCCTTTATTGACTTGACTAGTTTCCCCTACTTATCAAAACTTGGGCCTAGGTTTCTATATAAACTTATTAGGCAATTCTATTGGCTGGCTATTTTCAAAGGTCATGGTTTCACACTGATAGTAACATATTGTGATAAAAATATGTATAACTAGAAACTCTGTCAATAGCAATAAATGGTTTCACATGGGGCTGGCTGCAAAAATCAGCAACGCCTAGCATATCGAAATAAGTCCATGACTACCCTTGGGCTACCTTACGCACGCACAGTCGCACGCCTTGACTATCGGGGGAAACCAATCTCACCGTCTGCTACATGGAGCCCCATTTAAAATCAGAGAAAATTTCTTTATGGATTGGCCTTAAAAAGTTGGTATCCCGTAATAGGAAACCTTAGTAAAGCCTTAAGTCCTAAGCCTTGCACCAGGCTAACCCTTGGGGTTAGTTCACCACACTTCTTACCAGGGCACAATTGAAATTTTCATTTTTGTGTACCAATCTTTTTAATTAGGACCATTCGCAATATTTTGTTTGCGTTCTGAAGTGCCGATTATTAGGACAAAACGTACATTAATTAATAAGAAATAAATACTTTATAAATTGCCCCAATAAGGCGATAACATTTTTCAAGTTTCAGAATGAAGTACCAACCCAAAAAAAAAAAACTTTCAGAATGAAGTACGTATAATAATCTCATTTCAAACGCTACGAAGAGGAATTCTAAAGAAATTTAAACGGAGATTGTATACTGAAGAAAAATGAGAGAGAGAGAGATGTACAAGGGTGATAACGGAATGGGACACGCTATAGTTCAGATCGCATTATAGGGCTGTAGGGCGGCTAATTTGACTGTCCATTTTATCACCAACAACTAGTTGTTGGCATCAAAATGGACAACCAGATCGACCGCCCTACAATCTGGTAGGGCAACCCACCCCACAGGATCTCCGGCTCCGAGAAATTCTTTAGGCAGACACATCTTTCTTTGTGTTTCCCAAAAAAAGGGAAGAGGGAGAGGGGTTGAATAAGAGATGTACGGGTGGAGAAGGCAGACAGACTTTCTGTGTTTCCAAAAAGGGGAGAGGGAGAAGAGATGAACAAAGGAAATAATCTGCCTTGTCTGCTGTCTAATTTTGGACTGCAGAGTTACAGTTCAAGTGATTGCAACCGTTGGATAGTATTTTTAATAGTTCAAATTTGTTTTCAATTTTTTACCGGTAATAAAATATTTTTACCTGCAATAAATTCAACAAGTTTGAACTATTGAATTTTAAAATAAACGGTTCAAATTAAACTGCACAACCTTAATCCAATGGAAAAAAGGAGGGTGGGAAATACTACTAGTACTTTTATTTCGATCGAGTACAGAATTTTTTATGCATCGTTTCAGCACATTTTAAATTCTCTCATTTAAAATAGGTGTGTGCGGATTCCACCATTGATTAATAATTCTACAATCACACTTTTTCATACACCTATTTACATATTCACACTCACAATAAGGGTGGAGCCCATACATATTGAGTGTGTAGTGCGTGCGGGCTCTATCTTTATTGTGAGTATAAATGTGTAAATAGGTGTGTGAATGATTGTGGTGGTAGAAGAATTGAAATAGTAGCATAGTACTTCAAATGTCGATTCATTCTATAAAAAGGGTTTTGCTGCATATTGCCCAGTGGGCATTCTAGATATGGATCCCAAAGGGTTATAGTTTTGACACTTGTCCCTGCAATGCACAGTAAATATGACAGTGTAAATAGCTTAAAGGTTTGCATTAAAAAGACAATGGTAGCCCTATTTCGATTTTAAATTACAATACTACCAAGCAATTCTTAAGCGGCAACAGGCAAACATGGTGTCCCTCGTTTTTCCTGCAACCCTTTTTCCTTTTCCCTCATTTTTCATTTTCCTTACTTTATTCTGCTTGTACTCTGTTTTTACTGCTTCACATAAGCTTTCGAAATGCCGCCAGAAACAAGGGTTTAAAATTTGCCTTAAGATTTCAGCGATACTTATTTATTTAGGATTTGAGCTGTAGATATCTTTAAATCCTCTGTTATTTAGATCGAGATTGGTTTTTATGTACCGGCGTTATCGCGGGGCCTGCTTCGGCGGTAGGTACCTAAGATCGACGTTCAGATTACTTTGGTTCTTTCCTGTATCTGTTCTGGAATCTGTTTGCCCAATGGACTTGTGTTGCATGAATGACTCTTTTCAAAAAAAAAAAAAAAACAACTTTGAGTGCTCTGCTACCACAAAAAAAAAAAAAGAAAGGTCGGTGTGGTTTTTTTTTTTTTGGTTAAGCGGAAAATCATGCATTAATTTAAACGATCAAAGTCAACAAGCCAGATAAACGGCCTTCATAAAAGTTCAAAAAGACTATAAGAGTCGTAGACTAGATCCTAAGACGATAAAAGGTCTTTGCACACATATTCTAATAAACAGGTCATGCATAAATTTTTTGAAAAATGATTTGAAGTGTTCATTTTTCTTAAGATAATCTGAACTGTTTATTTTTCTTAATTTTTTTATGGGATTCAGTAAAAAAAATCAGCTCAATCGAATATCAGAAATAATTTTTTCAAAATTTGTAGGGCAAACAATCCTATTTCAAAAAGTTCTTATTGATATTTGATTGAGTTCCTTTTTTACAGGGATCCATAAAAATATTTTACGAAAATAAACAGCTGAGATCTGATCTTTTTTATGAGACTTGGAGTGGGCTCCAAAAAAATGGATTGAGAACTAAAATCGGGTCCAAGTAAAAAAAAAAAAACAGTAAAATCGGGGTGCAAAGCACCATCTGAAAAATAAAATCTGAAAAATAAAAAGTACGGAGTAATAGAACAAATGGGAAAGAAAAAAGCAATCAAAAGTAGCTGAGTTCTCTTCAAAGTTCAAATAAAATAATATATATGTTCTAAGGTTAAAATTGGCATTTTCAAATATATGACAGCTAGTGTCCTATAGGTTCACAGAAAAAAAGAATAAAAAAAAGTAAAAGGCTGATAAATTGTACTTTTCGAAACAGTTGTGGGAATTACCCTGTACCGAGGAGCTGCCCACTAGGCAGTAACTAGCAAAACCCAAAAAAAAAAAACCCAATTTAAAAAATTTGGGAAAGTGATTCAGTCCAGAAACGATCCAGTACTCTGTCTCTTCTCTTTTCTCTCTCAACGCACCACCGACGGCCACCCCAAAACTCCCCCACCACCACCGACGCACCCCCTCACGATCTGCTCTCTTCTCTCTCCTCCATCTCACAGTCTCACACACTGTCATCTCATCGCACCCCCGCCGACGAGCAACCCCAAACCCGCCCCTACTACCACCGACACACCACCACGATCTCTTCTTTTTCACAGGTATCTCTATCACTTCCCTCTCCGCTAATCTACATTCGATTCTTTCAGTGATGTGCACACACGAAAAAATTAGGGTTTTTTTTTTTTTTTTCAGTTTTCATAATATTGTGATTTTTAATTAGGGTTGTCGATTCTGATAGTCGTGGTTGTGAACCTGTTGAGTGAATAAATTGCTTTGGGTGTCGATTCTGTTGATTGAAAAAATTTCAGTTCTTCTGGCTGTCGATCTGTTGATCTTAGTTGTTGTAAATGTTATCGTTTCTTTTGGTTGGAGACGAAAAAATTGCTAGTGAGTTTGATATTAGCCATCACACCTTTTGTGGGTTTTTACTGTCATCTTAACAAGTTAACCCTCTGTTTCTTGCTCTCTCTCTCTCACTCTACTGGAAAGGCATTTACACAGCTTGTTATTTGTGAAGCAGTTGAATAGAGTAGTCTAAGTATAAATGAACTAAATGCTCTAACCAAATTGTACGAGAAATGTGAACAAACAAGCAGCAGAAACTATAGTAAAACCCTAGGGTTTCTGCACTACCTTTGATGAAATGCACTGCTCGCTGTTTGGAAAAATTCTTGATTTTATATTATTTGTTGGATTCAAGTCCGTCTTTACTAATATTAGTCAGATTAATGGCTGATATTCCAAAAAGTTTGTGTTGTGAAAACTTACTAGCGCCTAAAAAGCTGTAATTGTTGAGTCCATTTCCTATAAACGTTCGATGGTCAAGACCCAGGGCTGATTAGTGTTAAGTTTGAGGTTGTCTTGAACTAGTGCAGTCGTGCCCATCAGTTAGAAAGTTTTTTCTTGATTTGGTGTACAGTATATCTCTGCATTCAGATTGACTATTGAGCATTTCAATTTGGTGGGTCGATTTGAATTTTGCAATCAATTCATGGAATATATGGTGGCTTATAGTAGTAATATTGCCTTAAACATGAAAAATAATTGATAGGTTGGTTACCACCTTCATAATTCGTTTCTTTCAAATTTATGGAGCATTTTTGTCATTTGTTCTACTTTTATAATGTACTGATATACTTTCTTTGATCATCTAAGGTCTCAAACTTGTTATAAATGCATGGGTGCATCTCTGGAAGCCCATGGTTGAACAGATGTACAAAGAAGAGACTGGTGATACTGGATGGACTCTAATTCTTCATCTGAAGGCAAACTTAAAGTAAGAAAAGGTGATATCACTGGATGTGAGGATAGAATGAAGGTTTCAAACAAAGTGCAACTTCTGTACCCACCGAGCGACATGGAATCGGACAATACCTCGACTCAAAGCACAATCGCATTCCCCATGTGGAAATGGAACTCTTATGCATGTCGTGTCGGTGTATCCGTATCGTGTCGTGTCCTACATGCGAAAAAACTGAAATGTCATGATTTGTTTGACCTTTCTTTTATCATTCGTAATTTGTTATGTAACTGTCAACACGAATATGTGCTTCACTTTGCCTTTCTATAGTCAAACTTGATTTTACTGAGTTTGCTTGAGTGTTCCATACTGATGGGGTAATGGATATATGGACATGATTTGAGTCCAGAGTTTGGTCTTAATACATGAAAATTGCTATTCCCCCCCCCCCTGACACATCCCACCCCCCCGGCCCCACCTCCCTTTCCCAGATTACCCCCCCGCCCCCTCTCTCTCTCTCCCTCTCTCCCTCTCTCCCTTTTCTTTCTTTCTTTCCTTTCCACTTTGTTCTTTTCTCTTTTTTTTTCCCTTTTATTTCTGGTTTGGTTTTTTTTTTTTTTTTCATTTTATTTATTTTTTTTTTCCAGTTTGAATTTTTTTTTCTTTTTAATAATAGGTTCAAGGCTAATTCTAGACTTTGTAAAGTAAATGAGAGAAAAAAAAGTGTTTCAATTGATTATGTTTATCCGATTGTTTTATTTTTATTTTTTTATCCTTTATAGATTAAAAAATATAGTTACGAAAATAAGTATTTCAATTTTCAATCCGTTTGAACCAATGCAAATATGTTATTTTTCTGATCATTTCATCCTAAATGGTCGTAATAAATTTTTGGCTCCAAGGCCTTTCAATGAACACCCTAAGAGAGTCCTTAAACTAAATAATGAGTCTTAGGGTGCTCGTTGAAAGGCCGTAAAACAAAAAATTCATTAAGATTACAATTAGTGTTCGGGAACTAATTACGAAATGTATTTTGCAAACGACATACTAATCCAGAATACAAATGATATATTTAGGATTACTTTTTTTTAACTATAGTACAATTTAATAAATTTGTTAACCATTATTTAGCATAGATCATCTTAATTGATTCAGTAGTATGTTGCTTCAAATTACTTTTCTACTCCATATGATTGCAAATAGCTGGTTTCTATTTTTTTTTAAAACTAAAACGAAAACGTTTTAGGGGCTTCGTAGAGGCTACTGTGCCAATGAGGACAGCAGAGCCCTCGGGCCCCCCTACTTTTTAATTTAAACGTTATAATGAATTTTTTGGTTTAAGGCCTTTCAACAAACACCTTAAGGCTCATTATTTAGTTTCAAGACTCTTTTAGGGTGTCCATTGAAAGGCCTTGAAGTCAAAAATTTATTACGACCATTTAGGATGAAATGATCAGAAAAATAAAATCTTTGCACTGGTTCAAACGGATTGAAAATTGAAACACTTATTTTAGTAACTATATTTTTTAATCTATAAAGGACAAAAAAATAAAAATAAAACAGTCGGATAAACATAATCAATTGAAACACTTTTTTTTCTCTCAATTACTTTACAAAGTCTAGAATTAAACTTGAACCTATTATTAAAGAGAAAAAAAATTCAAACCGGAAAGAAATAAAATAAAATAAAATGAAAAAAAAAAAACTAAACCAGAAAAAAAAGGAAAAAAAAAAGGGAAAAGAATAAACTGGGAAGGAAAGAAAGAAAGAAAAGGAAGAGAGAGAGAGAGAGAGAGAGAGGGAGGGGGGGGTAATCTGGGAAAGGGAGGTGGGGCCGGGGAGGGGGGGTGTGTCAGGGGGGGGGGGGGGGAATAGCAGCCCTCTTAATACATTTCAGAGCTCCCAATATAAGAACTTGTCAACTGTCATATTAGGCAATCAGAAGTTCCAAGTCACCAGAGATTGGGAGCAAAGGGGCCAAACAACAAATTAGTATTTGTCATTTGCCAAGCGAATGATCTTCGCTTCGCGGGAACAACAAAAACCAAATTTTCGTGTTCAAAAGAACTCTTCTTCATTCTCAACAGGAATGCATCATTCATGCAGGACCTGTAATCCAGCTTCAAGTAACAGTTATGCATTGATTATAATGAATTTGCTTGAGTTAAGTTGCTGCCAAAAATAACCCAGGACCATAGTTTTAAATCGCGGTATCCGTCGCGGTATATCGATATCGGGACGTATCGGTGATACGTCGCGGGAATCGGGTGTCGCGGTCGTGAATTTTTAAAAATCATCAGCAACATATATAAAATTTGAAAAATATACTTTTGCGGCTTTTGCCCCCAACATTGGCTTACTTTTCTCTAGTCCCACATTGATAAGTTACAAAACTTCTATAAAATTTAAAATTCCGAAACGTTTTTTTTTTTTCTCTTTTTTTCTTCATGGAACGGTTTTTTACCCCATTTTCCCTTTTTTCTTCCTGGAACGTTTTTTTTCCCCGAATCAGCCGAACCGGTCCACAAAAATCCGGTACAGACCGATACGTATTGGATATCGACCAGTTCACCTGTGATTTTCAATCTCCCCGTTATACCGGCCTATATCCGAACCGCAACCCTCAAATTCCGGTACGAACCGGCCGATACGGTTCGTACCAGCCGACATTTAAAACTGTGCCCAGGACTCATACCCACAAATGAGTCCACACATTGCAATTACAAGTACAATACTAGAGTAATTAATTAGAAGAAAGGAATCTACAACAATTGAAACACCATGTCATATATGCTCCCAAGTTACAAAAAATAATGGTTCCACCACCACACTACAACTTGATATTCCAAAAGAGTAACAAGTTCCAACCTTAACAACTACATATTGTCGTAACATTACATTGGCAAAAAAAAAAAACATTGCATTGGCAAAAGCAATGACAATACAACACCACCAAGGCCGGCCCAGGTACAAGGCCTAAGAGGCTTGGGCCTTGGGCATCGCAAATATTTCAAATTTTTGGGGCACTAAAATTATATGTTATATAAAAGTTTTTCCATGATATAACATTAAAGGTATTCCAGTCAAGTGGTATTTGTAACTTCAATAAAGATTATGGGGCACTAGGTTCAAAACCTCAAGTCTCTTTTTTTGGCACTATTTGTTTTTTCTTCATATTCTTGACCCTTGCGCTTCTCAACTCTTAGCCTCTTCCTACTGCGCATAATTGAAAACGATACTCTATTTCTTCCGATCAAATTGCTAAAAAAATTTAGTGGAAACCGTGGACTCTTGCATATAATATGATGACTCTTACTTGTCAGAATAAATGATGGATTTTACACCTCTTCTATTTTAACTACTTAAGCATAGTGACTCAAGATCAAAGTTCAAACGCAACATAAATGTTTTGGTAAGAATTTTTTGTTTGTTTTAATTTTTCTTTTAAATTTGAATATTAAATTCACAAATAAAACATAATAATATATATGGTGATTGTTGCTGTAAAAATTGTTAAGTACTCTTTAGGGCACACTTTTTTTATTAGGCCTTGGGCATCTAAAACCCTTGGGCCGGCCCTGAACACCACCACATTCTTTTTGTCTCATTTGAACTTCCAACTTCCTTTTTTGTTTCACTTGAACTTCCTTTAGCAAATTCCAACAATGGAGGAGACTTTGCTTGCTCAGCTGGTGTTGTGTGCCACACCCATGTAATAGTCTTGTTTTCCTGCCATTTCTAGAACATGAAAGACGGAAAAATTCCAAGCCAAATAAACGCACCTACTCAAACATTCTGCCTAGTTTTTCTTTAGTTCAGGAGTGCGAACATTGCATGAAAGACGTGAAATTCAGATGGCTAGAAAGAATAAGCATATGTCTAGTTTTGATTCTCAAAGATACAAGTTATCCAGTTTAGTCATACCATATGCATTTGGCCGATATGTTCTCTTAGATCCTATATTTGGGTCTATGAGCAATGTTCTAAAAGTTGTTAGGCGCTAGTCGAGTGATCAACCACCTTCGAGAGATTAATCGGCAATTAAGCGGTGTATATTAATTAGTAATCGGCGATTAATCATTAATCGGACCTAATCGGATGGGTCCCGCCAGCGATTAATCGATGATTAATTCCTTGTTTGCATGAAAAATCTGCGGTAATGCTGCCCCATCCGTGTAGTAAAAGTACGACCTAGTCACTTGAGCAAATGATTAATATGTGTACATAAATATAAGCAAAAACAACACAAACAAGTCATAAATCGAACTACTTGGGGTGGCTGCCAAAAATCCTCTTCCGAAGTCCACAGAAAAAAATGGTTTTCAATAGCAATGGTTTCTTGAAACTTCAATTAACCACAAAAAAGCTATTGGAATAGGATTAATTCTCAGAAATGGGGGCCCTTGATAATTCAATCAGGAAAAAGTTCTCAGCGGGAGTACTTACCAAATGAGTAGGGTCCAAGAAGAGTGAAGTTGAGAAGCTCATAAGGGCCAAACAAGTCACTACCATCAACAGATCGACAGCCAAAAGAACTGAAATTTTTTCAATCAAAAGAATCGACACCCAAAAGCAATTTATTCACTCAACAGGTTCACAACCATGACTATCAGAATCAACAACCCTAATTAAGAATCACAATAATATGAAAACTGAAAAAAAAAAAAAAAAAACCCCTAATTTTTTCGTGTGTGCACATCACTGAAAGAATCGAATGTAGATTAGCGGAGAGGGAAGTGAGAGAGAGATAGATACCTGTGAGAAAGAAGAGATCGTGGTGGTGTGTCGGTGGTGGTAGGTTTGGTTTGGGGTTGCCCGTCGGGGGTGGTAGGGGCGGGTTTGGGGTTGCTCGTCGGTGGGGGTGCGACGGGATGACAGTGTGTGAGATGGAGGAGAGAGAAGAGAGCAGATTGTGAGGGGGTGCGTCGGTGGTGGTGGGGGAGTTTTGGGGTGGCCGTCGGTGGTGCGTTGAGAGAAAAAAGAGAGGAGAAGAGAGAGAGTACTGGATCGTTTCTGGAGAGAGAGAGAGTGTACTTGAATCACTTTCCCAAATTTTTTAAATTGGGTCTTTCTTTTTCATTCTCGCGCGTTTGTGAAGCTAGGAGAAGGAACAGTGGAACACCTAACCTTTCCACATAGGATCGGTATAGTGGTCGGTTTTTTGGTCGTTGCTGATAGCAAAATTGGGGTAAATAAGATCATTTTCGTACCACTCCTTCCATTCTATTTTAAATGCTCACTACTGTTCAATTTTGTTCATCCACCTTTAAAGGTGCACGACCATTGAACATGGTCCCCTTTTGATGGGTGGACCTTCATCTCTTACAATATGAGATTTTAATTAACCCTACAAAAAATAATAATAATCGCACGCAATTGATCATATGTAACTACTTGTCTAAATCGAATGATTTTCATTCAGATTCCAGCAACCAAACTTCTAAAATGAAAATTGGGTGATCATGGTTGCTTGATAGCCCAATTCAGCACTTAAAATAGAATGTATTAAGTAATAAGTCATTAAGTTTGTTTGATAACCATATTTCATCATACTTAATATTTGAAGGACCTCTTAAAATGGAGGTTTAAAAAGTTACAACAATTAAGTAGCCTGGTACCTACTTAAGCCAAAAGCCGCGCGATCAAAATGTAAATGGAAGAAAAGAAAAACAATGCCAATATCCACCACCTATCTATCTGTTCTAAATGTCGGAATCTAAATGTCGGAATCCCAGTTGAAGGGGTAGAGATAACCGCCAGACGTAGAAGCAGCAGTGCTGGGTCCATCAGTCGACATACTCTGAATTTGGCCTTCACTTGCATCAGTCTTAAGTCTTCTTTGAAGGTCAATCATCATTCCCTTCAGGTTCATCTGCTCATTGGAGGCGTCTGGATCTGGAACCAACGACGACTCTGGGATAGTTCTACCTTCGAGCATGTTGACAACTGAAGACATAGCAGGCCTAACTGCTGGTGACACGTTGGCGCACAGAAGAGCTACATTTATCATCACTGTGACCTCTATTTTGTTGAAGTCTGAACCCAACTTAGGATCCACCAGCTCCATCAAATCCCCTTTCTGCTCCAAGACAAGTGCCTACGGAGAAACACTCGTTATGTTAGAACTCAAGTCCCTGATATGCTTGGGTTTTGATTTGAAGAAGATTTGTTTTAATGGAGATCGAAGACATGGAACTCAAGTCCCTGATATGCCTACTTGTTTTTGTTATGCCCTCTTTGTTTTTTGTTTTACTATTGTTATACCCTTTAATGGAAATGTTATACTCATCTTTATGCCCTCTAGATTTTTTTATGCCTTTTTTTTAGTATTTGTTATGCCATTTACTGTTTTGTTAATTACATTAAAGGTGAATGACCTGTTCCTATGACCAGTTTGACCGGTCATATTTGGTTAAATCTTACATATGTGGCATCATTTCAACCGTCTGATCAGAGGATACCGTATCCACAGACATGTGGGGGATACCGAAGGTGTTGCATTCTCGGATAACTAATTTATGAGGGGCCCAGACATGGTAAGTATTATATGTAAACTGAAAATTCCTTAAAAATTATAGATTTTTCCAAATTGGGAGTGGCAAAGGCCCCAATAAACAAACAGTAAATTCAGGAATGCTAGGTACACTACAAGATTCACAACACCATCCACTACACGCCCCAAAACGATGTCGTTTTGGGGCATCCCTTAAAAAATAAAAATAAAATCTGAAATCTCAAAATCAGATTGCGTCCCCCGTTTCCCCCCAATTCCCAAACCTATTGTTCTACAGAGGGGAGAGAACTGAGGAATCACCATAGCCCACCCCCGCCACCGCCACCGCCAACCACCACCGGACCCTCCTTGTCCACCTCTGGCGACACCACTCCTGGTAAGAGAGAGGCCCAGACTAATTCAAAATCGTTGGGCTTTCACAACCACCAGTTTGTACTAAGGTTAGTCTGTCTCTCTCTCTCTCTCTTTCTCTCTCACACACACACACGGTGCTCACTCTCTATCTTTCTCTTGCAGGATTGGAGATTTTTTGAAAAACATTAGGGTTCCAAACAGATTAAGTAAAGGATATGCCTAGGCTATTTTAGCATTCCTATTAATTTCAGCAATCATGGATGTTGCCGATCTCGAACGAAAGCACGTAAATATGGCGTTCTTGTGCTATTGTGCTTTTAGTTTCTGTAATAATTGTATTTTCATTGTACAACTTAGATGATCATGTATTGGGGCACCAATAGTCCTACCTTTTTTGGAAGAAAAAAAATGAATGTTTGGTAGTTGTAAGTTCTACAGCTAGCTGGTGCCCATGTCCAAGCAAAGATTCATTAAAGCAGACAAAGTGTTAAATGATCTATTATTGAGCTTTTGCCAACCGTGATTTGTTGAATTTGGTCCAATACGTAATTTGTTACGATATCTGATAAGCACCCGAGAATGTAATATAGGGTGCGCTAGTATCTAGTTTTAGGCGAATTTAATTACTTATTAGTTATTATTAACGTGTTTGCTCGTATAGTGTCCTAGTTCTATTTTGTAGGTAAATTGCCACAAAAGGGAGTTTTCGTTGCAGAAGACATGTCTTTGCCCGAGCAGAAGCTGAATTGGCCAAAGCAGAACGTTATTGCCCGAGCAGAACCTGTCAATGCCAAGGCAAAACCAGATTTGCCCGAGCAGAACCCATCTTTGCCCGAGCAAGAGGCAGGCTGGCAAGACAAAGCAAGAGACCAAGGGCTGGGCTTAGACCGATCGGCATCGGTAGGAAGAAATGGTGTCAATCGGTACCGAGCTGCTTATCCACAAGGGCACCCTTAATTGCTTCGGTATTGGTACCCTGTGAAATAGTCTATCAATATCGAGTAGCATAGTGGTAACTCCTTAACCACTTCGGTATTGATACCACTTAATGGCATCTATCAATACCGAGGTCATTAGCACAGCAACTTAAGGGCTTCGCGATCGATACCGAAGGACTTAGAGGTGGATTTTCGGAGCATCTAGGGAATATTCTAGGCGCGGAGCTTAGAAGTATAAAAGCTTATTTCATTATTTTGTACCGGGGGGTAGAATTAGATTTGCTTACCTAATTTTAGATCTAGATCTAGATTCAAATTGTTCTTGAGTGTTCTTATTGTTCTTCATTTTTCCAGCACTTATCTTTTAATTTTCTGTCCTTAGTTGTTACTTTTTGATATTGTCGCCTTAATTAAAGTTGTTTATCTTCTCCCGATCTATCTTAATCTCTAATTTTCTTCTAGTGTTACTTTTCAATTATGTTGAGTAGATTTTTGCTTGCTTTTATCTCTCTAGATATGAGTGAGTAGTTTCAAGGGTTAGGTCATGGGGTGATTAGCATCTCATGACTCGGGCGAAAATTGCATTTTGCACCCAATAAAGCTTTAAACTTTGATTTGAAAATTGATGTGGGGTTCGGGTTTGTTTGTCAAATCACCGAGGTGTTAACCTCTTTGATCATGTGTAGGTGGGAGCTTCGCCTACCCACCACACATGATGCTTAGAGCTCTTTCGCACGAGGTATTTGCCAAATGAATTCTAGAGCTAGCTTGATTCTCAAATCATTTTATTTTTCGATTTGAGAATTTTAACCAAGTATCTTAAATTGTGTAGTTGGGTGAAAAGTGTGATTTAGCTCGGGTCTTGGGTGTTAATAATCCCTAGACCTAGCCTATCTTTTCTCTAGTTAATTCGTTTTAATTTAGCCCTTTTATTACCACCGTTAAAGTAAAACAAAGTTGGCTGTCTTAAAGCCGAAAGCCCGTACTTCCATCTACAAATCCGAACAAGCCATATAATTATTCCCTTGGGTACGATCCCGGATTTCCGGTTTATTATGCTTCAAACGACTTGTTAAACCCTACGCTTGGGGTATTATTCCGCATTATTATTATCATCGGAGTGAACGAAGCAATATCATTGCTGGAGTTTTGTTAACATTTGCTTCAAAAGTTGGTGTTAATTAGTTAATTTTTGTACTTGTATTGCTGTATTTTTTTCCTAAACCTATTAGTTTCTATAATTGACATACAAAGCAAGGTGCTTTAGATGTGCTTTTAATTATTAGACATGCATTATCTGGTAATTTGTTTCTTATTTGTTTCCTTTGTTTCTGAACCAGGATGTCGCCGGAGTCTGTTCCGTTGGCAATGCCTCCAAACAATGAGTGTGGAGAACAAGAAGAGGTGTGGAGTGGAGACATTGAACATGAAGAAGAGGTATGGAGTGGTCCTTCAAGCAAAAACTATGATGAGATAGAAACTACTAAGGATGGGAATGAGGAAATAGAAAATTGTGAAGATAAAGTTGAAGAACCGAAATAAGGAATGGCATTTGACACATCGGAGGACGCATATCGTTATTACTTAAGATATGCTAGAGAAAAAGGATTTGCTATTGCGAAAAGATCATCAAGAAAGGGAAGTGATGGAAAGTTGAGGCATATAGGATTTGAATGTTGTCGTGCTGGAAAGGCAAGGGTGAGAACAAGCAACCTGGTTAAACCACGGCCACAGACAAAAATTGATTGTCCAGCTCACGTTACTGCTGGGATACACCCAGATGGGAAGTGGAGGTTAAACACTGTTGTTTTGAAGCACAATCATGAACAGAGTCTGGGAAAGGCAAGGTATTTCAAGTGCAATAGGGTATTAGATGAACATGTAAAAAGAAAGCTTGAATTGAATGATAAAGCTGGGATCCAAGTGTACAAGACTTATGACTCACTTCAGATTGAGGTGGGAGGTCTTGATAAGCTTCCATATCCTAAGAAAGATTTGCGAAATCATTTGGACAAACAACGACGTTTACGACTTGTGGAAGGAGATGCTGAAACGATGCATCGTTATTTCATGAGAATGAAAGCTGACAATTCTGACTTCTTTTTTGCAATGGATTTGGATGAAAATGGTCAACTAAGAAATGTATTTTGGGCTGATGCAAGAAGTAGGGCAGCTTGCAAGGAGTTCGGTGATGTTGTGATCTTTGACACAACATACTTGGTAAATAAGCATGACATGCCTTTTGCTCCATTTGTAGGCGTGAACCATCATGGTCAATCTATTTTATTGGGATGTGGGCTCATCTCTAATGAAAACACAGAGTCATTTTCGTGGTTATTTGAGACTTGGAGGACGTGCATGTGGGGTTGTGCTCCGAAAGCAATGATTACTGACCAGTGTATGGCCATGAAGAATGCTTTAGAAATTGAATTCCCTGACACCCGACATCGGTGGTGCATATGGCATATTATGAAAAAGTTGCCCGAAAAATTAAATGGGTGCAATGCCTATGAGAATATTAGTTCGTGTATGCGTAAGGCAGTATGGAATTCATAGACAATAGAACAATTTGAGGATGCTTGGGATGGGTTCATCAAAAAGTATGAGCTTCAAAGTAACCCATGGTTATCAGGGTTGTATTTGGAGAGGAAACGATGGGTTCCTGCTTATGGCGGGAATGTCATCTACACAAAGAAGTGAGAGTATAAATTCATATTTTGATGGTTACATTCATTCAAAGACGACCTTGAAACAATTTGTAGAGCAATATAAAAATGCATTAGCGAATAAGGTGGAGAGTGAAAACCAAGAAGATGTGAAAAGTTGGCACACTTACATCCCGTTAGTAACTAAAAATGACTTGGAGAAACAATTTCAAAGTGTTTATACTCATGAGAAGGTTAGAGAGTTTCATGATGAATTTTTTGGGAGACTTGAGTGTTCTTGTAGTCTAAAAAAAGAAAGCGTGTCCGAATATGAGGTGAAAGAATGGGTTACATTTGGAGAAAGAAAAGAGAGAAAGAGATTTCAAGTGCCATTTATTGTTGATTTTAATTCAGAAACTAATGAAGCACATTGTAATTGTCGATTGTTTGAGTTCAGAGGAATGGTTTGTAGACATCAACTGACAATGTGGTGTCAAATGGGAGTTGAAAGAGTGCCTGACAAGTATGTCTTCAAAAGATGGTGCAAAAATGTGAAGAGGGCCCATACTAAAGTTCGGATCAGTTACGATAGATATTCAAAGTCAATCGAAGCGCATCGACATGACAACATGTGCAATCTCTTCAATGAGGTTGTCGATTTAGCGGAATGTTCTCAAGAGAAGTATGACATGGTGATGACAAAGGTATGTGAGCTAAAACGAGAGTTGATAGAAGTTTCGGTTATTTGTGAAAGTAATGTGGTTTCACTTAGTGATGACGTGGGTACTCATATTGATCCTACTTCACTTGGAGATGGGGTTATAATGTCCAAACAGAGCACGAACATTCTTGACCCGAAAGGTCTTCGACGAAAAGGGAGACCGCCGTGCAAAAGGAAGAAAGGTGTTGTGGAAATAGCCGTTAAGAAGAAAAGAGAAACAAAAAAAAATACATTGTCCAATGAAAAAGTCTCGGTATAAGTTTTTTATTATTTGTTGCTTACTAGTTAATTTTTTTGTTTGAACAACTTACTAGTTAATATTGACTTATCTATTCAATGCATGTTATACTTATTGCTAATTTCAGGAGGTTGAGAAGATTGCGGTTGGCCATGGGTTCGAAACACAAGAGAGTGTTGTAAATGTACATATAAGGAACTTTATTTTTAATTGCACAATCTCTTGTTTCATGTAAAAGTTATTGATAATCGTTCTTTATTATTGGGCAGGGTCACCCAAACTACATGGGGCATTCAATGTGGCCAAACATGATGCCCCATAACATGCAAGCAAATATGACACAAGGCGGAACTATCTTCCCATTTTCTCCAACTCTTTGCCCAACTGGAACAAGCTTGAACCAATTTAGGCCTTCTTTTCCAAGTTCACAAGGCTTCTTCAATGGTCAAGTTTGGAGAGGTCAATCAATTCTTGCGGGCAGCCAATCTTGGGGAGGACAATCAAGTTTTATGGAAGACCAAGGTCAATATTGGGGGGGACTACAACCAAATCTACTACAAACTCAAGGGCATGGATGTGAAAGACAACCAAGTTTCACTGATATGATGAATGCAGCGAATGATAATGAAGAGTAGTTCACTTGGTTGTTCTATGGAAATGATGAATATGTATTGTTATTCTGATTGGTCATGACATTGATGAATCTGTAATAGTATTAGCATTATGACTGCTTTGTTGAACTTGAAAATGTTGCAAGGTTGCAATGTGTTGGATTATATTGGATGAATGCAATTTATATTAGTCATACGTATTGTGTTGTATCCGTATCCATATCGTATCCATATCCGTGTCGTATCTTGAAAGATGTATTATATCGTATCCATATTCGTATCGTATCTTGAAAGATGTATCGTATCATATCCGTATCGTATCCATATCCATATCGTATCTTGAAAGATGTATTGTATCGTATCCGTATCGTATCCATATCTATATCGTATCTTGAAAGATGTATTGTATCCGTATCGTATCCATATCGTATCTTGAAAGATGTATTGTATCCGTATCGTATCCGTATCGTATCTTGAAAGATGTATTGTATCGTATCCGTATCTGTATCGTATCCATATCCATATCGCGTCTTGAAAGATGTATTGTATCGTATCCATATCCGTATCGTATCTTGAAAGATGTATTGTGTCGTATCCGTATCCGTATTTTCTGAAAAATTCGACAAAGTTTCTCTTGTTTTTAGTCTAGCCCGACATCATAGTGTCTCAGTCAAACGCATTGTCATCTTTACTCAATAAGTTGCCACAATAACAAACCATTCTAGATTGCTATGAATTAAAAGAAAAGAAACCAACAGTGGCAATCCATCAACCCTATCAACAAATTTGAGCATTTGAACAATATATCTTGACCATGCGATAGCAAAAAGAACTAGATTGCTCTCCAATGAAAAAAATACATAATGTTTTACAAAAGAGGCATGAGCCGAACATCATCATCATTGTCTACCCTAAGCTATATTACAAGCAAAATGAAAAAAATCCTTAAGTGTCACTAGCATCTCTTCTTGGCTGGATGCCCCATACACCAAGGGGAACTTGATTTTGGAGTTGTGGAACTGCTTTGTTCTCTCCCTCTTGCTGGGACAGTAGCAGTTTTGATGATCTGGATGCAAAAAGCACCCAATTACAAAATTCTGATCTTCAGTTTTCAGCATAATAAGCATTGTCCTTCACTTCCATGCCCTTTAAGGTCATTGACCATCCTTGTGACTGAATAGGCATTGACTCAACAAAGCCCAATCTGGTGATTGTCTCCAGGCAATAACCTATCAATCTTATAAGATCAAGAAGTTAATCAATAACACATCTTCAAAAACTGTAGCAAGAATCTACACGTTGAATCCAAACTCCAATACATGACAGCTGATGCATTAACAATCTCAATGTGCAAAACTAAGTAGGACGAGGAATAATGCAGAAGGGACTTTCCAAAAATTTCACAATGCGTTAAATGCACCAAAATTGATTGAAATTGGAACACTAATTAGAACCCTAAACTGTAGATTACAGTAGCCAAAGAGCTAATCTTGGCAAAAAGAGCTTCATGAAGCCCCTGCAATTCCTTTCACGCCATAATCTATAGATTATGGTAACCAAAGAAAGCTTCAATACAGTATGCTTGAACTTGGAACTCCTACTATGCTAGCAGAATATGCACAACTGAAAAAAAAGAGAGAGATGAGCATGGATTTCTTGCTCTGATCCACACAAATCACACCCCCCCATGCATATTGTATCATCTCAAGTTAGTTTAACTTCTCAATGACCCAGAGTAAATTCTACAAAAATAAGTTACAATATGGCCATGGGCTAGCTATTATCGCTAAACAAGCAATAATTATCCACAGGATTTGCCGAAGGTTACACCCACTTTTTGTTTCATGCCCAGATACTATTTATCAATGCACTGAAAAAGATAAGATGTTGATCAAAAAAGAAAAAGATAAGATAGCTTTGCTACCTATTTCCTTTCCAATTTTCCATCGCTATGGATATCAGTAGAAGAACGAGACAAAAGCCAGTGTCTTTGAGAGTCTGCGATCAAAAGCCAGATTCTTGATCTTGGTAGGATTCTTCTAAAAAATCTGAAAGTAGATCGAGTTAAATACGAGTTGGACAAATCCTTCAAAACAGTGGAAGGATTTTTGAAAAATTCTACTCTTACAAATGCTATAAGAATACTTGTTAGAACTTTGGTTCACAAATATCATTTTATAACAAGAATCATTGGACCACATGAACGCAGAAACACAAATAAGAAAAACATGAGAGTACGGAAATAGTGAAAGTAGGAAAGATGTTGCCTGTGAGATTGAGAGTCGTGTAGTCACTGTCTTAAGGCTAATATTCCTCCCCTCGTGAAGGTTCCACCGGAGTGTACTAGCCCCAAGATTAAACCCAAGCGCTCACAAGCATTCCTCATCCGATGTTCACGACCACCGAGAGGTTTGAACGAGTCACGAACCGAGTTGCCCAATCAACATAGAAAATATAGAAAATAGAATGTGAACTTTGACAATTCTAAAAGCACACGAAAAAATTAAAAAACAAGCTTGATAGTTCTCTGCAGAGAGTTTTAAGTACGGTATGGTAAATTACTAAGTTATACTAAACAAGCTTGTATCAATCTTGTATCAATTTTGGCATCTCTAGTAGTATCAGTGATGAGTTTGCTCTACTTGCCAAAGAGAAAGTATGATGGAAGATTGGGCATGGTTGTATGTCATCGTTAATCTCAAACATATGCCAGTGATTAGGTTATTTTTTTGTGCCAAGTGGTCTAAGAAATTCTTAAGTCTCAAAACTCTCTGCATTCAAACTATCATCAGACACAAAACTCAACAGCCAAAACTGATTGAAATTGGAATACTAATTGGAACCCTAATTTTTTGTGCAAAAATCCCCAATATCTACGAATTGAAATTGGAACCCTCGTTCGATTGATACAACTGAGAGAGAGAGAGAGAGAGAGAGAGAGAGAGAGAGAGAGAGAGAGAGAGACCTTCGTTGGTGCGGCAACGGTGGTGGTCAAGTTCTTCGTCAACATTCGAGATCGATACCAGTGATTGTGGTTCGAAGCTCGTCGGCGTACAAAGGTTTTGGTGGTCGGCAGTCGTGGAGGCGTCTTGTTCATCGGCAGTGGTGGTGGTTGGCAGTGGGTTGGGTGAGGTGGTCTTCTCTCTCTCACTCTCTCGTCCTCTGGAACGACTGAAGCGGAGGGGAGTAGTAGAAACGCGCGTTCTGTTTTTTTTTTTTTTTTTAGGGACGCCTCAAAACGACGTGTGTAGTGGATGGTGTTGTGGATCTTGTAGTGTACGTAGCATTCCTGCAGTAAATTCCTATGCAAACCTCACTAACTACAACTAATAATATTGAGGAAAGTTATCAAACCTTAGTACACTACTACTTCAAAAGACTCATTACTCACTAAACCCTTATTATTGAGTCCATGATTTTCTATAAAGACATTTCAATAGCTATAAATAATAAAATAAGCTCATCATTTTTAGTGAGAAATAAGTTGGAAAAGAATCTGGTTCCAAGTATCAGGGACTCCTGCAACACACCAATGGGTGCAGTCAAGTCCTCTTCCGCCACTATTTCCATAAATTGAAGGATGCCCATCTTTCCTCAGTTGGGATAGGGAGGTTATGTCGAGCAGAGTGACAGGCTTCTTGATCTTGCTCAAAGCCCTTCTCACCACGGCAACAGCCGGCGGTAAGGCTCCCGGATACTTTGAGCCCAATAACGGCATCGTTTGCCCCCTGCATTTGTTCGCTCCACGTTCGTTCCACTCCGAGCCTCTGGTTAAAGCACAAGCAATATTATTAATGACAAATCAATAATGGTTATGGTTAATTAGAAGTAAGTACTCCATCCGTCCTACAATTTTCGGGTTTTTTTTTTTTTTTAAATTGTTACTTTTAGAGAAAAATAAATACATTTTTAATTAGGACAAAGAATTTGAAAAATTACTGACAAAAGTACTTTATTTTTTAGTTTGAAAATAGCAAAAGAAATCAAAAAGGACTAAAGTTAGAGAAGATAGAGTTGTTCCTCTAGAAAAAATTAAGAAAATTTTTTTTTTTTTTTGGAGAGGCAAAAATTTATCAATCTCTGAAATTGTTATAAAGATTAAAGAAACAATGACTTGAAAGCATCATATTCCGAAACTAAGTAAGAACAATCCTGTGCTAAAAAATCCGAGATTGACAAGAAGCCAACCAAGAAAACACCCATGATGTCGTTCAAGTAATGCAAGCATGAAGAAAGTTCTCAGGAAAGCAATGCATGCATGCATGGGTGCCAAGATATGATTTTTGCACTCCCTTTTTATCCACATGGAATTATCAAACAATCCTTACTTATTCACTCACTTTTCACATACTAAGGGCATTTTTGTCATTTCATGTGAACAAAGACAAGAAAAAGAGTGCAAACAGATAAAAGGGGAGGGCAAAAATTATTTTTCCTTTTTTGACATACAAAAATACAGGACTGCTAATTAGTACTCCATTCGTCCCATTTTAATTGTCTTTTTTGGAAGTCTGTGTCACTTTTCAATTGATTATATTTTGTATTATAAAACTAATCAAGATCTATCAAACAAGATTCATATTGAATATATAATTTTCATTACCGATTTAAAGATATAACTAGTTTTTTATCCGGTTGGAATAGAACCAAGAACAATTAAATTAGAATGGATGGAGTAAAAGTTGGCCACCACCCATTAATTAAAGAGATTACCGGTAATGATTAGGAGAAATCCCTTGAAAGAAAACCCTAGTTTTGGATGGATCAATGTTGGTGTCCACCCAATTACCCCATGTACCCAGCGCCTTCTCGAACGCAGCCGTCCGATCCATGTCCTTCACTACCTGATCTCCTGCTTGTATATAATCCCATCTGGAAATTCAAAATTACTACTGAATTAAGATAACAACTTTTTAATTAATCAGTATAATAGTAGTAATTTTTAAGGAGCAAATTAAAGGGTTGAGAGAAGTTTTGACTCACGGTTGGTGGGCTCCTCTGTAACCCCACCAGTGCCACGTGTTGAAGATCAGCATGTCCATCCCTCTCCAATTCTTGCCATCCTCAATGGATCGAGTCAAGCTTCAAGATTCGACCCTTGCTTTCTTTTATAATGTCCACCAAGAACACATTGCGATCAAGCATCACTTTAACTCCATATCCCTGCACCATCACCAAATGATTTGATTATTTTTTGATTTAGTTATATTGTGTTGTGTGCTGAGTCCTCTTGTTTTAAGAAGAATGAGCGGTTTGGATCATTGTTGCGGAATCCTGGGTGGGCCTCACAAAAAAAGTGTTTGCATTATCTGTGCTTAATTCATCTGTGGGGATAGCACAATTCCAAAAAGAATTCCAAAAATTTCATCCTTATTGTCACTTCCATCCGGGTCGTCCAATTTTGGCAATGAATAGCTCAGATTTCATCTCAACAATGAATGGATGGACGACTGAGAAGTGAGAACTGTTCGATCGAGATGAAATCTGAACCGTCCATTACCGAAATGGACGACTCAGATGGGAACAACACATAGGATCCCCGAGTTCCTCCAATTCGCTTGTGGTAATGCATTTTCATTGAATTGATTTTAAAAGCAGCAATCACACCTAGGCATGCCCGCGATGTTAAGTAGTGATTATTCGGTGCTCCAAGAGCACCGCCACGTACTCACGTAGTGTTTCGGGGATATCTACCACCACACATTTAAGTGGATTCCATGCATTTAGTCCTAAGCTCCACATGAATGCGTGGTAATAAAAACCCTTGACACACTACGTAGCGGTACTCCAAGACAGCGAGTTATAATTTTCGGGATGTCAAAGAGAGTTTGAAGTGTTACTCGACCATACCTTGATTGTGAATGTGGAGATCATACCAGATCTCTTTAGAGTGTATTTTAAATTGGGCCTTGCATTGTAGAGCAAGCATGTCAAGGACTGCCATTGGTCTCGAACCAAGGAATCCTCTACAAACATGATTTTATTCCCTTTGAATTTCTTCAAGAACCCAACTCCATCAAATCTACAATATCCAAATTATTTCAACCCATAATCTATCAAAAATGCAAAAATCCAGTATAAAGTCATAAACAATCAAACCCTCCGCCCCGCGCGCACTCACATACACACAGAAATTTTCAAGTTAGAGATTCCTAATTTTGTTACGGTCCACACCTCATTGTTCCTAATCAAATTTTGATGATTTGAACCGTTCAATGTGTTTAAGATGTGTTATTAAGAGTACCAACCAGAAATCGGCAAAAAATATGACCGGAAAAGGCTTGATCTAAGCAGTTTTTTTTTATAAAATGAGCATTTTATAAAAAAATTGCTTAGATCAAGCCCTTTCTGATCATTTATTTTTCCGATTTCTCATGGGTACCATTAAAAACACGTTTTAAACACATTGAACGGTTCGGATCATCAAAATTTGATCGAAAAAGTAGACTTTCGCACGAGATCCGAATCGTAAGAAAAGTCAGGGATCCCTGACCTGAAGAAGACTGAAATAAATATACATATTTATGTACGTAATTACGTGGTTAAAATAAGGAGGAAGACGTAATTTTAAGATGTGGATTCTAACCTTACATGCACTCTATAAAAAAAGGGCAAACCCAATGCCCGGGGGCTACAACCTTAATCCTGCAAGTAGAGATGGTGTTTTCACGATTCAAACCCGTGACCTCTAAGTCATAATTGAGCAATTTCACCGTTGCGCCAAGCCCGCCCTTCGTGCACTCTATTTAACATGTGAAATAAAAGTTGTAGGTTCGCAATTAATACTACTTTGACTAAGAATAAACAGTTTGGGGCATAGGTCCTTTTTTCTTTTTCTTTTTATAATTGGGTGTATTAAGCTTAATCTCACCTCTATTGGCTCCCTTGGTCCTATTTCATCGTTAATACGATTATTAGGCCTCATTACGTAAATAGTCCCCTTGTATCTATCGCTCCGTTGATACAACATTTAAACCTGATCACACACATACGATATTTAGGCCACGGTGTGTGTGATGACTACTTCCATGGAAAAAAGTTGATCCGATTACCACGATCACATTATTCATCGTATTTGTTTTAAAACAAGGGATGATGCTTACCCAAAAAATGCATCATCCAGATTAAAACCACTGTTAGCTTAAAAAAATTCTAAACATAAGAGCATAAGTAAATAAGTACTACTAAATAACTTTTGGTGTGGCGGAACGAGTACCTTTCTAAATTGCATCCAGTGGGCTGCCACCTGTATTGGAGATAGTCGCGATCGGGCCGTCCATTTTTCTGGCAATGGAATTCTTTCTCGATGAAGGGACACGTGGTGGAATTGTAGAGAGGGTACGATGGGTCCCTCACCCAACTCCCCTGGAACAAGTCACATTCCCCTAAACACTTGTGCACATTTGCTAGCTCAATAGCAATAACATTGAGCAGCAGCACAGCCAAATTGCAACGAACCCACAAACCCATTTAGAGAGAGAGAGAAGGTTCTTCCAATAAAATTCCTCTCCTTACATATATTAGAGAGAGAGAGAGAGAGAGAGAGAGAGAGATGGGTAAGAGATTAATTGGCCGTGTGAACTGTTACGTTTGTAGTAACAAAAAGGAATAAAACTGTTGGGTTGTGAAATCTTGTAGCAGGGTTTATATTGTACTTCTTCTGATATTGGAGCGATTATGGAGTTTGCACATTGGATGGGCATGTGCAATAGGAGACACCGGGACGATACACGTATGTAGTGTGCAATCCGAACCGTTCATCTCTAACAAATTGTGCACTACAGGGTCGCCCGTCCCCAGTTTCATGCAGTAGGTGGGACCGATCCCGGTAAAGAGTCCGTTGGATGCATGGAATACATTATATATAGTAGGTGTTTTCGGAACTTTTAAGGGGAAATTAAATAAAAATTAAATGGAGTAACACTTACGACAGTTCAAGGTACATTCGTGAGCATGTATGTTACATATGTAGCCTTATTTTTATTGCTACATCGAACAGTTTTACCTCCTACTATCATAAATGCCGAATGTACATCGCGAAAGATTATGAAAATAAGATGTCCCCATCAAGAGTGCCAACACGATGGTCGAAATTGTTCATTAGCCTAGTAGAAAAGAATATCCGAGCAAAAAATCAAATTTTTCGTCCCTTTTTGAAATTCTTTCTAAGGGGGCCAACGAAACGAAAAACTCTACCACAAAGGCTCAGGATGAGCATACATTGGCCAAGTCTATCAAAAGATGCTACGGTATCCCACCTCTTGTCTGGAGGATACCCGACAAAAATGGCATAACCTAAACACAAATGGCATAACACATTACGTCATTTTTTTTCAAAAATGGCATAAAAACTCACACAAATGGACATAACACTACGGTGTCCCCCAGATAAGGTTACTATTCATTTGTTACGGTGTCCCCCCAAATGGCATAACAACTCAAACAAATGGGCATAACCGTTCTCATACAGAGGCATAACGGGGGACACCGTAAGAGGAGACAAAGGGAGATACCCAAGTCATTCCCAAGTCTAGAAATCTGCAACTTGAAAGTTGTACCTGTCAATATAAAGTCTATAATAATAGTTATGATCTCTGTCATATCCATTATGTAAATATAGTACATATTATTACATGCTCAACTCTAAAAGGACCAAGAAAGTGTAAACCAAAAATTTGCAATTTCGGTTCATTTAAGCTCAATCAGTACTAGTACTAATGCAAGAGAAAAAACTTGTGCAAATTTGCGGAAGCATTGTGCATTCATGTTTTTCGCTTTGCATTTACAATTTGATCGCGCGGTTTTTGGCTTTTGAGAGATATCATTAAAGCATTAAGCACGTTGCTACACAAGTATTTGTGCGATTTTGCAGAAGCATTGTGCATTCAAAAGCTGTAATGATATCCCCTAAAAAAGCTTAAAACCGATCGATCAAATTGTAAAAGGAAAACGAAAACATGAAGACCAATAATGTACGTCAATATCCGGCACTTATCTAATGTACTGGTTTTCCATAACTTTGGAGTCCCAGTTGAGGGGGTAGAGATCACCAGCAGACGCAGAAGAAGCAGTGTAGGGGTAGAGATCACCAGCAGACGCAGAAGAAGCAGTGTAGGGTCCATCAGTCGGCACAATCTGAATTTGGCCTTCACTTGTATCAGTCTCAAGGCTTTTTTGAAGCTCAATCATCATTCCCTTCAGTTTCATCTGCTCATTGGAGGCATCCGGATCTGGAACTGATGACGTCTCGGGGACGGTTCTGCCTTCGAGCATGCTGACAACTGAAGACATTGCAGGCCTAACTGCTGGTGACACGTTGGTGCACATAAGAGCTACATTTATCATCCCTGTGACCTCTATTTTTTTGAAGTCTGAACCCAACTTAGGATCCACCAGCTCCATCATGTTCCCTTTCTGCTTCAAGACAAGTGCCTACGGAGAAAAACTCGTTAAGGAACTCGAGTCCTTGATGCGCATGGGTTTTGATTTGAAGAATATTTGTTTTAATGGAGATCGAAGACATGATAGAAGTGACTCTCACTAAAAAGAACGTAGACATTACTGCTATGAAGCACAGACAGTATGTACCTTATCTCTTCCCTTTTTCAAATTATTATTTTTTTCTGGACACAACTCAGATGCTTGTGTCTTGTGTCAAGACGCAAAATGCTGTTGATTGTATATCTGTACGCTCATTACTGAGTTCTAAATATTTGTGGTTAGTTGATGAGGTTAGCAAGTTAGTCTTCTTTACTGCATTGTGATGTTAACGAGTTGATCTAGTGTCTTGAATCATGTAGCATAACCTTTTTCTTTTTATGTTTAATGAGTTTGAGTTTTACTACTTTTGGTGGTTTATGCATGTTCGATTTTTTATATACCAAATATAAGTACAGAAACAAATGTGTTATGTGTTGCAATATTCCCATTCGTGTCCGAATCTCTTCCTTTTTCCTCTTCTTTTTTTTTGAGAAATACCCTGGCTTCTGCCCCATCTCGGTGGCATGTAAATGTGCTCCCTACCTGCATGTATATGTCCCATGTCCGGCTATATGCCTCTATGCATCACTATAATTTTTTTGCTCACATGCCAACTTGTTTAAGAAGGTTTCAAGTTATGTGATTTGACAAGAGGTATATAGCCTTTCTCTCAAAGCAGAGCAGCAAAATTTGTAAAGTACATCATGTTCCACCCATTTTGATATTTGTATCCATCTAATGATAGAATCCAAATCTGTATCATCATGGTTGATATGTCGACAGAAGATGTTGTAACCAAAAATGCAAGATTAGAAAGAGAGTATTCAACATACCCACTCAAGAAGGCAGAAGATGTTGTAACCAAAATGCAAGATTAGAAAGAGAGTATTCAACATACCCAATCAAGAAGATATAAACAGTACTCCTTTGTCCTGTAACTTGTGTTGCTTCTCCCACTGACAATCTCCAATGCGACTATTCCGAAGCTATAAACGTCTGCTTTGTCAGTCAAGTAACCACGCATTGCATACTCAGGTGCCATATATCCGCTGCATGTAAACAATTGTCAAATACAAGTTTCCAATTATTGAATTAAACAGTGTATATTGTTGCGCGTATTTCCTACCAGCTTAAGCTTTTTGGGCAATTGGTAACTTAAGATGGTCTCACAGCTCCAATACGGATATTTTGCATCTCCACGTGCAAGATAGGGTTGCACGTGAAGGAGGGTGTGAGTATAGCTTGATATACATTGTTGATCCCATTTCCTAATAGCTTAAGCTTTTGGGACAATTGGTAACTTAACAACTATATGCATGATATATGGTTCAGTAATGCTATTTAAAGGGCACAACATCATAAAACCACAGCTTTATCTTATAAGAGGTTAAACGCGTTTATGGCTAATGCACCTCCGAACTATTATAACTAAAATGGGCTACCTCGTGCACGACACTCCAACTACTGTAAGGTTTAGGGAAGGGTTGGATGTACGAAACCTTTCTTGCAAGCGAAGAGGCTATTTTCGAGACTCGGATATGAACTATTATAATTGGAAAAAGATAGAGAAAAAAATCCACTGGTAACAAAAACTAAAAAGTTGGAAAACAGGGATGAAAACATAATAAGAACAATATAGCATGGACTGAATGAAGCATGGAGACTCACTAGGTTCCAGCAATTCTGGTGCTGATGTGGGTATCATCCTCTTCATCAAGTTTGGCGAGACCAAAATCAGAAATCTTTGGGTTAAGATTTTTATCAAGTAGCACATTAGTGGCCTTGATATCTCTGTGGACAATCTTAAGTCTTGATTCTTCATGGAGATAAGCCAAACCTCTAGCTATGCCAATGCATATCTTGTACCTTGTCGGCCAATCCAATTGCAACTGGCATTCTTTTGGGCCTTTAAATCACCAAATGAACAAGCATATAGACAGACGAGTCAGCTAAAAGTGGGAAATTTAGGGGCGATTTCCATTCCAACTTTTTAAGGGACCTTAAAAGTTGGATGCCCTGAAACGAACTGACATAAGGTTATGGAACAAGTTTTGCATTCTATATATGTACGTGCATGGATGCTATAATATTGAAAGCAGTCGAATAAAGATTTAGAGTTTACCAAACAAAGCACGTGCAAGACTATTGTTCTCCATGTATTCATATACCAACAACAATTGATTTCCCTCGATACAACATCCATATAGCTTTACAAGATGAGGGTGTTGCAGAGCAGAAATCATTCCTATTTCATTCACAAACTCTCGATTTCCTTGCTTTGATTTGGAAGAAAGCTGTTTTACTGCAATTACAGTGCCATCTGATAGAAGTCCCTATGGTTCAGGGTTTTTTCACGTTAGACAGGAAGCATTATGATACTTAGATGTGACGATGAAGCACGGGAGAATAATCTGTGAGTACGTCCTGTAGGATACCTTGTAAACTGAACCAAAACCTCCTTCTCCGATCTTATTAGCTTCATCAAAATTATTTGTGGCAGCTTTGATTTGCCTCAAGGTAAATGAACCAGTCTGCAGGTCTAGACCTTTCAGATCTATTAAACAAGCCAAGTAAGTTAAGCATAATTCTTAAAGGAAAAAAAGACATACAAGCCATAATCCTAATATTTGAGCGCTAGTGAAATAATGAATGTTTTGATATCTGAACAATGCTTTGAACAAGAAACAAGTTGGGATGCGTGAAGACATCATTGTAAGATTACATAATAGTCAAGGGACAAAAGATTTGAATAAAAATCGTGAAATATTAGATAAGTCAGAAAGATGAAAAGTGGACATGGTAAGAAAATATCTATGTCGTACAATTTTACTGTATCAAATACCTTGATCCATTGTGTCTTTGCGGGTTAGAAATCCTCTCCACCAAAGAATACCAATAAGCATGATGATAACAAAGGTTGCTGCAGCCACGATACCAACCACAGCGCCTGCAGATATTCCTTTTGGCGATTCATAATCTGCATGGAGGAGGGAAAATAGGAAGACAAAGGATATAATATAAAAGGTTTTGACTTTGCACAATGGCAATAGCTATTTGCCACACAAAAAAGTGAGGTGAGGATTTTAGATTTCTCCCTACAACCTCTCCCAGACCCTGCAGGTGCAAGAGCTTTGTGCATTGGGATGACCGATAATATGATACTGTAAATTATGGTGATAAACAATTTAATGAGCACAAATTTACTACTACCGATAATAAATTTAATTCCAGAAGAAATGAGTTACATCACACTTGCACCCTTAACATGCTCCTATGCATTCTGAAAGACGTATGATACCTTTTAGCCAGTGATCTATTAACACAAAGTTGTTTGCTAATGAGATGCCTTGAAAGTTGAAACTAAGGTACCGAAATTAACACCCAATTTTGAGTTGTTTGGTTAAACATTCCATTGAAACGGTATCAGCCAAAGGATAAAAGCATATCCATTTGTCTAATGAATATGAAATGATCTCTATTTGTGTCATGGTTAGTTATCTACTTCTACAGACTACAGCCTAGCTCATGGAAATTCATAGTGAAATGTATGTAATTACCAACTACTGACAATTTTACCCTTGACTAGAGTTCATCTCTTAACATCCCAAAGTTTTGGAAAGAAGAGAGCAAAAGGTCGAGGGAACATTTCATACGATATTATATATGAATAATTCCACATGGTTCCCCATAAGTCCGCCATGAAAAAAGACTTACTTTCCTTAATTCATCTCCTTAATGTCAACAACCGGCACATCAAAAAATTGTGAATACATTTTCTATCCCAAACATTATCCCAAGAAATCACAATGAAACTTGAAGTGTCCAAAAGAGTTCTATTCAGCTTACCAGGGTTGTGCACAGAAATAGCTGAAATCAGAGGACCATAAACTCCTCTAACTGGGAGGCCAGTTGTCCCTTTTCCGGCCCAATAGAAGCGGATCTCCAGTGTACCATCAGTCACATTTGCAGTATACTCTTTTATGACTTCCTTACCAATGCCTCCTGCTTCATCCTCGATGTTAAAATCCTTCTCCACGATCTTTCCCTACAACAATTTTCTTATGAGGTCATATGTTGTTTTGTTAAGTTTTCTTGATTTTTAAAAAGTATTGAGTTCGCATCCATGGGAGCCGAGAGTTGAAATACTCCCTATGTCCCTCAGTTTTAGTCCTTTATTCCATTTTGGAATGTTTAAAATGGATTTGTTGGAATCAATGCTACGAAATTTGAACTCAATTACACTAATTGCATATGCTCCCTCAAAAAGTTGCATCTCACAAAAGGGAGTAGGAGAATGGGATAGAGGGAGTACTAGATTGCATGCAAAATGAATCTGCAACTAAAAATCCACATAATTGGAATAAACCTTTTGGGCTCCGGAAGCATGATTCAGCTTTTTATTTATTGTTTCGCTAAGTCAGTCAAGGGCCCTGGGGGTAGCGGGGAAGTGCCCCCAAAACTTAGACAGAGACATTATGGTAATTGGTGATATAAAATCCAAGGATATATTATGTACTATACGCAGCCCATGTAACTAGTACATTCTTTCATTTGACAAATAGTGAAAACTAGTGAGTTGTGGATGTACCCAATTTCCCCATGGGAGAACCTCGCGAAATTTCAGCATCGCACTTTTCTGCAACAATGAACCAAGAAAAGGAGGGGAAAAAACAAAATATGAAACTTACCTGAATGTAAATGTGAAATATACGTCTTCCAAGGCTACGATAGCTTTCGCTATCATCGAACATAATTTCTGCAAAATGAAGGTTTACAGTGTATTTTCCATTTACTAGGCAAAACCCAAAGTACGTCAGTGATATGGGCGAAATCCGTGCATCCTCGTACAACTCGAAATTTTTCACAGACAGTATTGATCTATTTTTCCAAGTAAAAGGATCTCGAGAGCGATCATCATCCATGAAGTTGCCAGTGCTACTAAACACCCAGTTTGTTGTTGTACTTTGGTAGAAATTTGAATTTGAAGGCCCACTATCATCTTCATCACGTTCATACTTATTTCCTTCAAGAGATACTTCTTTACCACCGCAATTTATGTGGAATGAAGACCGATCTGATAAAACATAACAAGATCATGTTTACCGTTTAATAAACAATATAGAACTTTCTAAAGAGAGGCTTTGCCCATATCAAATGATAAGTGCCAAAATATACATATTTTGGCCCTCTAATCTATATTTACTAGTCTTTTATATTTGTTAATTGGTATTTATTTTGCGTTTTTTATGTTTACAGGTTACTCGAGCTCGATTTTCATGATTTTTGGGTAAAGATGGAAGTTAACAAAAGCTTTGAATTGAAGTGCGAAGTGCATTAGGATTTTGGTGGTCAATTTAATAGTAGACAAAAGCTTAAGGGACTACCATGTAATTATTGCATGTAATTCCTATAAAATAAACCTAATGCTTACTGACGGCAGTAGCAGCTTTTGAGAGGATTTTTTCCCACGGACGATTCTTTTATTTCCCACGCACAGTAAAACGAAGAACAGTGGCGGAGATTAATAGGAACGAGGCTGCCGTTCTTTAATTAGGTTTGAATATTGTTTAGTTTTCTGTGTGCTCTCTTTCCTTTATGTTATTTAATATTTTGTTCAATTACGCACTTCGGTAACTCGGTTTAATTTCTGTTTTTCATAAAAGTTTTTCGTTGATTCTTGTTTAACTTAGATTTTCTGTTTATTTTCTATCTCGCGTAATAGAAGCATGTTTCAATCTAGGGTTTATTTTGTTTCTTGCTTAATAATGAGTGAGTAGTTTGTATAGGTAGGGTCGCAGGGTGATTAGTACACCGTGACCGGTTCGGATACGTTCTGCTCATATCTTGAAATAAAAAATGTAAAAATTAACTTTAGATTGGTAAAATACTTCCCGCAGACAAACCCGGGCATTGTCGGAGCCCATGTGAACGGGAGAATGGGGGTCCAAAACTCATTCTCCGCTGCGCATGGGTAAACGGCGACCCTAAGGTTTCGCATCTTGCGGGGTATCTTTTTCAATGTAAAATTGAACGTTTTTAAGAACACTGAATGGAGCAGGTAAATCCAGACTGGTTGCGAGTGCTATGAACCCTACGACCATACCTCCTTTAATTATTTGAAAAGTACAATCAATTTCTAGGTTTTAATCAAATCTCAATCAAACGACAAGGGGTGGCTACCTAAGAGCCCATTTAAATTATAACAACCCGAGTTTTTAGTCAGCACACATCACCGTCTTTGTGGATTCGACTGCGGTCTTACCGGATATTGTGCTACGTCGGTCTCCGCCCTACGCTTGGGGCAACCCATTAATTTAGGTCTAGGAAATCGTCAAGCATTTTTGGCGCCGTTGCCGGGGACGGTAACGTGTGTTAAGAATTCGGGTAGTTATTTTTTTTTATTATTTTATTTTATTTTATTTTATTTATCTTTGAAAAGCAAAAAAAAAAAAAAATGGCCCATTTTGCGGGGAGGTATGGAGGTTATGCAAAACAATTTGATTGTTCAGTGTCGCTTCCTATATTTTACGGTTTTGCATCAGAAAATCATTTTTCGCATGTTCATAAACTTGAGGAAGCTTTTGCTAGTGATGAAGTGGCTCTTTTACATGTATTCCCAGCATCTTTGCGTGATAGTGCTCTAGATTGGTTTAATTGTTTGAGTCCAAGATTGACATGGGGTGAGATTGTAATACAATTTTTCAATCATTTCAATCCCTCATATGAGACTCACATGCTTTTACAAGAACTATCAGATTTCTCTCAACATGATGATGAGTCTTTGTCACAGTGTTGGGAGCGATTTAAATTTGTTGTATTCTCTTGGTCGTTTAATTGTGAGCTTGGCAGTCTTCTGGTTATCTTTTGCCGAGGTTTAAACCTTAAGTCATGCGAGGTGGATTTTAGGTCCACTGACGAATTTCTGGATAAAACCCCTGAAGACGCTTGGGATTTCTTAGATGAATTAACCCAAAAGCTCCAATTTTGTGAGTTGACTGAAAGTTATGAGGATACCAGTTTTGATGGGAGGGAAAAAGAGGAAATAGAGCCACCTTATTTTGATCAATTAGCTGATTCTCTTTCTTGCAATCAAGTTGAAAATTTTCAAGTGATTAATTCTTGTGTATTGGAAGATGAAATAACAGAGTCACTTGGAACTAACGAAATAGTTAGTTCACCTGAAGTGCAACAGCATTCTAGTATACTTGAGATGGATTTTCATGACACGACTCCTGAGGAGTCATTGCCAATAATTGTGCAAAATCCACTTGTTCTTGATGATCAAATACCCCCAGCCATAGATATTGATGTCATCACTCCTATTGAGCATCCACTATTGCAAGAGATTATCACGTTAGAACAAATTGACTTTCTTGGTGTTGATAATTTTAATATGGTTTACCATTCATTTTTTCTGACACTCATCAACAACTTGAAAGTTAATTTAGTTCGAAATATGCAATTGGTGGAATTTAAATTTCAAATGCGGCTAAGGCCATTAAGATATTCTAAGTATTTGGTTTTGTGGCATGGTCGCATACAATTTTTAACGGAGTGCTTGAAGTGGGTTGAGATGTTGATTTTGATTGCTCTTCGTAGTGTGATGAATGGTTGGATTTCACGTGATGGGAGTACTGAATGTCATTAACTTTTTTGTATAGTTTTTTCTTTTCTTTTCTTTTCTCTTTCTTAGATTAGTTACTTTTATTTATTATTATTATTTTTTTTTGTGAGGACTAACATTGCAGGATGCTTTGTTCAAGTTGGGGGGTCTTCTTCCCACTATGTTATTTCTTGCGTAGTTCTCCGTTCCGAGGTGATACATTTTCTTTCTTTTTCTTTCATGTCCTATATTTTTATTCTTTTGTATTCAATGAGGACATCGAATGGTTTAAGTTGGGGGGATGGATTACTTTGGTAAGTTTTTCACTCTTCTAATTCTTAAAAATTCAAAAAAAAAAAAATTGAAAAAATTGAAAATTTTCCTTTTCGCATGTGATTTGGCACTTGTTGTGATTACTTGTTGAATAATTGAGTTGAGGTGTGTTGCCTACCATAGTTTTTTTTTTTTTTTGGCTTGGTAGTTTTACTTGCTAGCTTGTCTTAAGAAGTTGATCATGGCACTTTTGTATAGCACTATTGCATGTCACGTTTATTTGGGCCTTGACCACTTGTGAGTTGTGACTTAACCAATCTTGATGGCTAGATTAGTGGAGACTTATGCCCTAGTGAGCTTTTGGGCCCTATCTTTTATTGGAGTGGTGTCATTTTAACTCTTAGTTTGTCATGAAAATAATCTATTTGCTGTGGTCTCATTATTCTTGATTGTCGAGTATTGGAACTTGAATGCATAACAATATCTCTTGGGTTTTGGTTCGTCACATGAATGTTACACCCCTTGGAGAGGATTATAGGCATTTTCTTGATGTTTGGGCCAGTTCGTTCCTTTTCACATTTATCCCTTGCAAGCCACTTTGAACCTTATATATTTAGCTTTTTCTTGGTTAGCTCCACCTTCCATATTGTTTTGGAGAAAGACAAAAATACAAAGGTGTAATTTTTGGATGGATTGTGAACTTTTGTGCTTGAATTGGTAGTGCCCCTTAAAAAAAAGAAAACAAAATAGAAAAAACAAAAACAAAAGAAAGAGAAAAATAAAAGGGGCGCCGATATAGATGAAAAGGAGGAATCGTGCTTTTATTGCTGAAAAATGTTAAAAGGTTAGAAGGAGAGATAAGGTGGAGTTGAAAAGAATGGAAAAAATGGGCACGCATTGCTAAATTAGCCCCAAGTTGTTTGCCTATTCTCGGACATATGATATTTTACCCTAGCCTTTACACACTTTCAATTACCCAACGTTACAACCAAAATTAAAGTCCTATTTGATCCTAGGGGTGATGGAAAGTGGATTGATGGACGTGAGAGAGAGTTCCAATACTTCTATTCATGGGACCGTGTGTTCACCATACAAAGCGTTCTTTTCGTGTCATAGTGTGCGAGTGTTTTGATTTCATTTATATAACTTCTAACCGCACACTTGAGAGTTCATACTATGCACCTTGTTTCGAGTGATTTTAGTTGTGAGTGCAAGACACAGTGAGAATTGAAGTCAAGACTCGGTCCGGAGAGCACGGTTAGTCATTGCACACTTTTGGTTAAGGCCCATGTCACACACACATGCTAAGCCTAGGTGCCATGGTTTATTTCTTGACTTGATAGCGTTTGGAACTATTTGCGTCGTCTTATATCTTTGTGGTAGCTGCGCATTCTTTACTTAATGGACCAATGAGTTGTATGACAATTTTTGGATTCCATGTGAAAAGGTTCAATGTGTTTTGTGGGTGATCACTGCTGAAAACCCTCACGAGACTTCACTCGTCCAACTAGGGCCGCCTGGGGGTTTAAAAGAACTATCGGTTTTAATTTGTTTTCTTTAGTTGCATTTTGTTTTCTTTGCTCGGGACTAGCAAATTGTAAGTTGGAGGGTGTGATAAGTGCCAAAATATACATATTTTGGCCCTCTAATCTATATTTACTAGTCTTTTATATTTGTTAATTGGTATTTATTTTGCGTTTTTTATGTTTACAGGTTACTCGAGCTCGATTTTCATGATTTTTGGGTAAAGATGGAAGTTAACAAAAGCTTTGAATTGAAGTGCGAAGTGCATTAGGATTTTGGTGGTCAATTTAATAGTAGACAAAAGCTTAAGGGACTACCATGTAATTATTGCATGTAATTCCTATAAAATAAACCTAATGCTTACTGACGGCAGTAGCAGCTTTTGAGAGGATTTTTTCCCACGGACGATTCTTTTATTTCCCACGCACAGTAAAACGAAGAACAGTGGCGGAGATTAATAGGAACGAGGCTGCCGTTCTTTAATTAGGTTTGAATATTGTTTAGTTTTCTGTGTGCTCTCTTTCCTTTATGTTATTTAATATTTTGTTCAATTACGCACTTCGGTAACTCGGTTTAATTTCTGTTTTTCATAAAAGTTTTTCGTTGATTCTTGTTTAACTTAGATTTTCTGTTTATTTTCTATCTCGCGTAATAGAAGCATGTTTCAATCTAGGGTTTATTTTGTTTCTTGCTTAATAATGAGTGAGTAGTTTGTATAGGTAGGGTCGCAGGGTGATTAGTACACCGTGACCGGTTCGGATACGTTCTGCTCATATCTTGAAATAAAAAATGTAAAAATTAACTTTAGATTGGTAAAATACTTCCCGCAGACAAACCCGGGCATTGTCGGAGCCCATGTGAACGGGAGAATGGGGGTCCAAAACTCATTCTCCGCTGCGCATGGGTAAACGGCGACCCTAAGGTTTCGCATCTTGCGGGGTATCTTTTTCAATGTAAAATTGAACGTTTTTAAGAACACTGAATGGAGCAGGTAAATCCAGACTGGTTGCGAGTGCTATGAACCCTACGACCATACCTCCTTTAATTATTTGAAAAGTACAATCAATTTCTAGGTTTTAATCAAATCTCAATCAAACGACAAGGGGTGGCTACCTAAGAGCCCATTTAAATTATAACAACCCGAGTTTTTAGTCAGCACACATCACCGTCTTTGTGGATTCGACTGCGGTCTTACCGGATATTGTGCTACGTCGGTCTCCGCCCTACGCTTGGGGCAACCCATTAATTTAGGTCTAGGAAATCGTCAAGCATTTTTGGCGCCGTTGCCGGGGACGGTAACGTGTGTTAAGAATTCGGGTAGTTATTTTTTTTTATTATTTTATTTTATTTTATTTTATTTATCTTTGAAAAGCAAAAAAAAAAAAAAATGGCCCATTTTGCGGGGAGGTATGGAGGTTATGCAAAACAATTTGATTGTTCAGTGTCGCTTCCTATATTTTACGGTTTTGCATCAGAAAATCATTTTTCGCATGTTCATAAACTTGAGGAAGCTTTTGCTAGTGATGAAGTGGCTCTTTTACATGTATTCCCAGCATCTTTGCGTGATAGTGCTCTAGATTGGTTTAATTGTTTGAGTCCAAGATTGACATGGGGTGAGATTGTAATACAATTTTTCAATCATTTCAATCCCTCATATGAGACTCACATGCTTTTACAAGAACTATCAGATTTCTCTCAACATGATGATGAGTCTTTGTCACAGTGTTGGGAGCGATTTAAATTTGTTGTATTCTCTTGGTCGTTTAATTGTGAGCTTGGCAGTCTTCTGGTTATCTTTTGCCGAGGTTTAAACCTTAAGTCATGCGAGGTGGATTTTAGGTCCACTGACGAATTTCTGGATAAAACCCCTGAAGACGCTTGGGATTTCTTAGATGAATTAACCCAAAAGCTCCAATTTTGTGAGTTGACTGAAAGTTATGAGGATACCAGTTTTGATGGGAGGGAAAAAGAGGAAATAGAGCCACCTTATTTTGATCAATTAGCTGATTCTCTTTCTTGCAATCAAGTTGAAAATTTTCAAGTGATTAATTCTTGTGTATTGGAAGATGAAATAACAGAGTCACTTGGAACTAACGAAATAGTTAGTTCACCTGAAGTGCAACAGCATTCTAGTATACTTGAGATGGATTTTCATGACACGACTCCTGAGGAGTCATTGCCAATAATTGTGCAAAATCCACTTGTTCTTGATGATCAAATACCCCCAGCCATAGATATTGATGTCATCACTCCTATTGAGCATCCACTATTGCAAGAGATTATCACGTTAGAACAAATTGACTTTCTTGGTGTTGATAATTTTAATATGGTTTACCATTCATTTTTTCTGACACTCATCAACAACTTGAAAGTTAATTTAGTTCGAAATATGCAATTGGTGGAATTTAAATTTCAAATGCGGCTAAGGCCATTAAGATATTCTAAGTATTTGGTTTTGTGGCATGGTCGCATACAATTTTTAACGGAGTGCTTGAAGTGGGTTGAGATGTTGATTTTGATTGCTCTTCGTAGTGTGATGAATGGTTGGATTTCACGTGATGGGAGTACTGAATGTCATTAACTTTTTTGTATAGTTTTTTCTTTTCTTTTCTTTTCTCTTTCTTAGATTAGTTACTTTTATTTATTATTATTATTTTTTTTTGTGAGGACTAACATTGCAGGATGCTTTGTTCAAGTTGGGGGGTCTTCTTCCCACTATGTTATTTCTTGCGTAGTTCTCCGTTCCGAGGTGATACATTTTCTTTCTTTTTCTTTCATGTCCTATATTTTTATTCTTTTGTATTCAATGAAGACATCGAATGGTTTAAGTTGGGGGGATGGATTACTTTGGTAAGTTTTTCACTCTTCTAATTCTTAAAAATTCAAAAAAAAAAAAATTGAAAAAATTGAAAATTTTCCTTTTCGCATGTGATTTGGCACTTGTTGTGATTACTTGTTGAATAATTGAGTTGAGGTGTGTTGCCTACCATAGTTTTTTTTTTTTTTTGGCTTGGTAGTTTTACTTGCTAGCTTGTCTTAAGAAGTTGATCATGGCACTTTTGTATAGCACTATTGCATGTCACGTTTATTTGGGCCTTGACCACTTGTGAGTTGTGACTTAACCAATCTTGATGGCTAGATTAGTGGAGACTTATGCCCTAGTGAGCTTTTGGGCCCTATCTTTTATTGGAGTGGTGTCATTTTAACTCTTAGTTTGTCATGAAAATAATCTATTTGCTGTGGTCTCATTATTCTTGATTGTCGAGTATTGGAACTTGAATGCATAACAATATCTCTTGGGTTTTGGTTCGTCACATGAATGTTACACCCCTTGGAGAGGATTATAGGCATTTTCTTGATGTTTGGGCCAGTTCGTTCCTTTTCACATTTATCCCTTGCAAGCCACTTTGAACCTTATATATTTAGCTTTTTCTTGGTTAGCTCCACCTTCCATATTGTTTTGGAGAAAGACAAAAATACAAAGGTGTAATTTTTGGATGGATTGTGAACTTTTGTGCTTGAATTGGTAGTGCCCCTTAAAAAAAAGAAAACAAAATAGAAAAAACAAAAACAAAAGAAAGAGAAAAATAAAAGGGGCGCCGATATAGATGAAAAGGAGGAATCGTGCTTTTATTGCTGAAAAATGTTAAAAGGTTAGAAGGAGAGATAAGGTGGAGTTGAAAAGAATGGAAAAAATGGGCACGCATTGCTAAATTAGCCCCAAGTTGTTTGCCTATTCTCGGACATATGATATTTTACCCTAGCCTTTACACACTTTCAATTACCCAACGTTACAACCAAAATTAAAGTCCTATTTGATCCTAGGGGTGATGGAAAGTGGATTGATGGACGTGAGAGAGAGTTCCAATACTTCTATTCATGGGACCGTGTGTTCACCATACAAAGCGTTCTTTTCGTGTCATAGTGTGCGAGTGTTTTGATTTCATTTATATAACTTCTAACCGCACACTTGAGAGTTCATACTATGCACCTTGTTTCGAGTGATTTTAGTTGTGAGTGCAAGACACAGTGAGAATTGAAGTCAAGACTCGGTCCGGAGAGCACGGTTAGTCATTGCACACTTTTGGTTAAGGCCCATGTCACACACACATGCTAAGCCTAGGTGCCATGGTTTATTTCTTGACTTGATAGCGTTTGGAACTATTTGCGTCGTCTTATATCTTTGTGGTAGCTGCGCATTCTTTACTTAATGGACCAATGAGTTGTATGACAATTTTTGGATTCCATGTGAAAAGGTTCAATGTGTTTTGTGGGTGATCACTGCTGAAAACCCTCACGAGACTTCACTCGTCCAACTAGGGCCGCCTGGGGGTTTAAAAGAACTATCGGTTTTAATTTGTTTTCTTTAGTTGCATTTTGTTTTCTTTGCTCGGGACTAGCAAATTGTAAGTTGGAGGGTGTGATAAGTGCCAAAATATACATATTTTGGCCCTCTAATCTATATTTACTAGTCTTTTATATTTGTTAATTGGTATTTATTTTGCGTTTTTTATGTTTACAGGTTACTCGAGCTCGATTTTCATGATTTTTGGGTAAAGATGGAAGTTAACAAAAGCTTTGAATTGAAGTGCGAAGTGCATTAGGATTTTGGTGGTCAATTTAATAGTAGACAAAAGCTTAAGGGACTACCATGTAATTATTGCATGTAATTCCTATAAAATAAACCTAATGCTTACTGACGGCAGTAGCAGCTTTTGAGAGGATTTTTTCCCACGGACGATTCTTTTATTTCCCACGCACAGTAAAACGAAGAACAGTGGCGGAGATTAATAGGAACGAGGCTGCCGTTCTTTAATTAGGTTTGAATATTGTTTAGTTTTCTGTGTGCTCTCTTTCCTTTATGTTATTTAATATTTTGTTCAATTACGCACTTCGGTAACTCGGTTTAATTTCTGTTTTTCATAAAAGTTTTTCGTTGATTCTTGTTTAACTTAGATTTTCTGTTTATTTTCTATCTCGCGTAATAGAAGCATGTTTCAATCTAGGGTTTATTTTGTTTCTTGCTTAATAATGAGTGAGTAGTTTGTATAGGTAGGGTCGCAGGGTGATTAGTACACCGTGACCGGTTCGGATACGTTCTGCTCATATCTTGAAATAAAAAATGTAAAAATTAACTTTAGATTGGTAAAATACTTCCCGCAGACAAACCCGGGCATTGTCGGAGCCCATGTGAACGGGAGAATGGGGGTCCAAAACTCATTCTCCGCTGCGCATGGGTAAACGGCGACCCTAAGGTTTCGCATCTTGCGGGGTATCTTTTTCAATGTAAAATTGAACGTTTTTAAGAACACTGAATGGAGCAGGTAAATCCAGACTGGTTGCGAGTGCTATGAACCCTACGACCATACCTCCTTTAATTATTTGAAAAGTACAATCAATTTCTAGGTTTTAATCAAATCTCAATCAAACGACAAGGGGTGGCTACCTAAGAGCCCATTTAAATTATAACAACCCGAGTTTTTAGTCAGCACACATCACCGTCTTTGTGGATTCGACTGCGGTCTTACCGGATATTGTGCTACGTCGGTCTCCGCCCTACGCTTGGGGCAACCCATTAATTTAGGTCTAGGAAATCGTCAAGCATTTTTGGCGCCGTTGCCGGGGACGGTAACGTGTGTTAAGAATTCGGGTAGTTATTTTTTTTTATTATTTTATTTTATTTTATTTTATTTATCTTTGAAAAGCAAAAAAAAAAAAAAATGGCCCATTTTGCGGGGAGGTATGGAGGTTATGCAAAACAATTTGATTGTTCAGTGTCGCTTCCTATATTTTACGGTTTTGCATCAGAAAATCATTTTTCGCATGTTCATAAACTTGAGGAAGCTTTTGCTAGTGATGAAGTGGCTCTTTTACATGTATTCCCAGCATCTTTGCGTGATAGTGCTCTAGATTGGTTTAATTGTTTGAGTCCAAGATTGACATGGGGTGAGATTGTAATACAATTTTTCAATCATTTCAATCCCTCATATGAGACTCACATGCTTTTACAAGAACTATCAGATTTCTCTCAACATGATGATGAGTCTTTGTCACAGTGTTGGGAGCGATTTAAATTTGTTGTATTCTCTTGGTCGTTTAATTGTGAGCTTGGCAGTCTTCTGGTTATCTTTTGCCGAGGTTTAAACCTTAAGTCATGCGAGGTGGATTTTAGGTCCACTGACGAATTTCTGGATAAAACCCCTGAAGACGCTTGGGATTTCTTAGATGAATTAACCCAAAAGCTCCAATTTTGTGAGTTGACTGAAAGTTATGAGGATACCAGTTTTGATGGGAGGGAAAAAGAGGAAATAGAGCCACCTTATTTTGATCAATTAGCTGATTCTCTTTCTTGCAATCAAGTTGAAAATTTTCAAGTGATTAATTCTTGTGTATTGGAAGATGAAATAACAGAGTCACTTGGAACTAACGAAATAGTTAGTTCACCTGAAGTGCAACAGCATTCTAGTATACTTGAGATGGATTTTCGTGACACGACTCCTGAGGAGTCATTGCCAATAATTGTGCAAAATCCACTTGTTCTTGATGATCAAATACCCCCAGCCATAGATATTGATGTCATCACTCCTATTGAGCATCCACTATTGCAAGAGATTATCACGTTAGAACAAATTGACTTTCTTGGTGTTGATAATTTTAATATGGTTTACCATTCATTTTTTCTGACACTCATCAACAACTTGAAAGTTAATTTAGTTCGAAATATGCAATTGGTGGAATTTAAATTTCAAATGCGGCTAAGGCCATTAAGATATTCTAAGTATTTGGTTTTGTGGCATGGTCGCATACAATTTTTAACGGAGTGCTTGAAGTGGGTTGAGATGTTGATTTTGATTGCTCTTCGTAGTGTGATGAATGGTTGGATTTCACGTGATGGGAGTACTGAATGTCATTAACTTTTTTGTATAGTTTTTTCTTTTCTTTTCTTTTCTCTTTCTTAGATTAGTTACTTTTATTTATTATTATTATTTTTTTTTGTGAGGACTAACATTGCAGGATGCTTTGTTCAAGTTGGGGGGTCTTCTTCCCACTATGTTATTTCTTGCGTAGTTCTCCGTTCCGAGGTGATACATTTTCTTTCTTTTTCTTTCATGTCCTATATTTTTATTCTTTTGTATTCAATGAAGACATCGAATGGTTTAAGTTGGGGGGATGGATTACTTTGGTAAGTTTTTCACTCTTCTAATTCTTAAAAATTCAAAAAAAAAAAAATTGAAAAAATTGAAAATTTTCCTTTTCGCATGTGATTTGGCACTTGTTGTGATTACTTGTTGAATAATTGAGTTGAGGTGTGTTGCCTACCATAGTTTTTTTTTTTTTTTGGCTTGGTAGTTTTACTTGCTAGCTTGTCTTAAGAAGTTGATCATGGCACTTTTGTATAGCACTATTGCATGTCACGTTTATTTGGGCCTTGACCACTTGTGAGTTGTGACTTAACCAATCTTGATGGCTAGATTAGTGGAGACTTATGCCCTAGTGAGCTTTTGGGCCCTATCTTTTATTGGAGTGGTGTCATTTTAACTCTTAGTTTGTCATGAAAATAATCTATTTGCTGTGGTCTCATTATTCTTGATTGTCGAGTATTGGAACTTGAATGCATAACAATATCTCTTGGGTTTTGGTTCGTCACATGAATGTTACACCCCTTGGAGAGGATTATAGGCATTTTCTTGATGTTTGGGCCAGTTCGTTCCTTTTCACATTTATCCCTTGCAAGCCACTTTGAACCTTATATATTTAGCTTTTTCTTGGTTAGCTCCACCTTCCATATTGTTTTGGAGAAAGACAAAAATACAAAGGTGTAATTTTTGGATGGATTGTGAACTTTTGTGCTTGAATTGGTAGTGCCCCTTAAAAAAAAGAAAACAAAATAGAAAAAACAAAAACAAAAGAAAGAGAAAAATAAAAGGGGCGCCGATATAGATGAAAAGGAGGAATCGTGCTTTTATTGCTGAAAAATGTTAAAAGGTTAGAAGGAGAGATAAGGTGGAGTTG
This sequence comes from Rhododendron vialii, assembly GCF_030253575.1. Taxonomy (NCBI): domain Eukaryota; kingdom Viridiplantae; phylum Streptophyta; class Magnoliopsida; order Ericales; family Ericaceae; genus Rhododendron; species Rhododendron vialii. The sequence continues at coordinate 5,637,554 of NC_080560.1, forward strand.
AAAAGAATGGAAAAAATGGGCACGCATTGCTAAATTAGCCCCAAGTTGTTTGCCTATTCTCGGACATATGATATTTTACCCTAGCCTTTACACACTTTCAATTACCCAACGTTACAACCAAAATTAAAGTCCTATTTGATCCTAGGGGTGATGGAAAGTGGATTGATGGACGTGAGAGAGAGTTCCAATACTTCTATTCATGGGACCGTGTGTTCACCATACAAAGCGTTCTTTTCGTGTCATAGTGTGCGAGTGTTTTGATTTCATTTATATAACTTCTAACCGCACACTTGAGAGTTCATACTATGCACCTTGTTTCGAGTGATTTTAGTTGTGAGTGCAAGACACAGTGAGAATTGAAGTCAAGACTCGGTCCGGAGAGCACGGTTAGTCATTGCACACTTTTGGTTAAGGCCCATGTCACACACACATGCTAAGCCTAGGTGCCATGGTTTATTTCTTGACTTGATAGCGTTTGGAACTATTTGCGTCGTCTTATATCTTTGTGGTAGCTGCGCATTCTTTACTTAATGGACCAATGAGTTGTATGACAATTTTTGGATTCCATGTGAAAAGGTTCAATGTGTTTTGTGGGTGATCACTGCTGAAAACCCTCACGAGACTTCACTCGTCCAACTAGGGCCGCCTGGGGGTTTAAAAGAACTATCGGTTTTAATTTGTTTTCTTTAGTTGCATTTTGTTTTCTTTGCTCGGGACTAGCAAATTGTAAGTTGGAGGGTGTGATAAGTGCCAAAATATACATATTTTGGCCCTCTAATCTATATTTACTAGTCTTTTATATTTGTTAATTGGTATTTATTTTGCGTTTTTTATGTTTACAGGTTACTCGAGCTCGATTTTCATGATTTTTGGGTAAAGATGGAAGTTAACAAAAGCTTTGAATTGAAGTGCGAAGTGCATTAGGATTTTGGTGGTCAATTTAATAGTAGACAAAAGCTTAAGGGACTACCATGTAATTATTGCATGTAATTCCTATAAAATAAACCTAATGCTTACTGACGGCAGTAGCAGCTTTTGAGAGGATTTTTTCCCACGGACGATTCTTTTATTTCCCACGCACAGTAAAACGAAGAACAGTGGCGGAGATTAATAGGAACGAGGCTGCCGTTCTTTAATTAGGTTTGAATATTGTTTAGTTTTCTGTGTGCTCTCTTTCCTTTATGTTATTTAATATTTTGTTCAATTACGCACTTCGGTAACTCGGTTTAATTTCTGTTTTTCATAAAAGTTTTTCGTTGATTCTTGTTTAACTTAGATTTTCTGTTTATTTTCTATCTCGCGTAATAGAAGCATGTTTCAATCTAGGGTTTATTTTGTTTCTTGCTTAATAATGAGTGAGTAGTTTGTATAGGTAGGGTCGCAGGGTGATTAGTACACCGTGACCGGTTCGGATACGTTCTGCTCATATCTTGAAATAAAAAATGTAAAAATTAACTTTAGATTGGTAAAATACTTCCCGCAGACAAACCCGGGCATTGTCGGAGCCCATGTGAACGGGAGAATGGGGGTCCAAAACTCATTCTCCGCTGCGCATGGGTAAACGGCGACCCTAAGGTTTCGCATCTTGCGGGGTATCTTTTTCAATGTAAAATTGAACGTTTTTAAGAACACTGAATGGAGCAGGTAAATCCAGACTGGTTGCGAGTGCTATGAACCCTACGACCATACCTCCTTTAATTATTTGAAAAGTACAATCAATTTCTAGGTTTTAATCAAATCTCAATCAAACGACAAGGGGTGGCTACCTAAGAGCCCATTTAAATTATAACAACCCGAGTTTTTAGTCAGCACACATCACCGTCTTTGTGGATTCGACTGCGGTCTTACCGGATATTGTGCTACGTCGGTCTCCGCCCTACGCTTGGGGCAACCCATTAATTTAGGTCTAGGAAATCGTCAAGCATTTTTGGCGCCGTTGCCGGGGACGGTAACGTGTGTTAAGAATTCGGGTAGTTATTTTTTTTTATTATTTTATTTTATTTTATTTTATTTATCTTTGAAAAGCAAAAAAAAAAAAAAATGGCCCATTTTGCGGGGAGGTATGGAGGTTATGCAAAACAATTTGATTGTTCAGTGTCGCTTCCTATATTTTACGGTTTTGCATCAGAAAATCATTTTTCGCATGTTCATAAACTTGAGGAAGCTTTTGCTAGTGATGAAGTGGCTCTTTTACATGTATTCCCAGCATCTTTGCGTGATAGTGCTCTAGATTGGTTTAATTGTTTGAGTCCAAGATTGACATGGGGTGAGATTGTAATACAATTTTTCAATCATTTCAATCCCTCATATGAGACTCACATGCTTTTACAAGAACTATCAGATTTCTCTCAACATGATGATGAGTCTTTGTCACAGTGTTGGGAGCGATTTAAATTTGTTGTATTCTCTTGGTCGTTTAATTGTGAGCTTGGCAGTCTTCTGGTTATCTTTTGCCGAGGTTTAAACCTTAAGTCATGCGAGGTGGATTTTAGGTCCACTGACGAATTTCTGGATAAAACCCCTGAAGACGCTTGGGATTTCTTAGATGAATTAACCCAAAAGCTCCAATTTTGTGAGTTGACTGAAAGTTATGAGGATACCAGTTTTGATGGGAGGGAAAAAGAGGAAATAGAGCCACCTTATTTTGATCAATTAGCTGATTCTCTTTCTTGCAATCAAGTTGAAAATTTTCAAGTGATTAATTCTTGTGTATTGGAAGATGAAATAACAGAGTCACTTGGAACTAACGAAATAGTTAGTTCACCTGAAGTGCAACAGCATTCTAGTATACTTGAGATGGATTTTCATGACACGACTCCTGAGGAGTCATTGCCAATAATTGTGCAAAATCCACTTGTTCTTGATGATCAAATACCCCCAGCCATAGATATTGATGTCATCACTCCTATTGAGCATCCACTATTGCAAGAGATTATCACGTTAGAACAAATTGACTTTCTTGGTGTTGATAATTTTAATATGGTTTACCATTCATTTTTTCTGACACTCATCAACAACTTGAAAGTTAATTTAGTTCGAAATATGCAATTGGTGGAATTTAAATTTCAAATGCGGCTAAGGCCATTAAGATATTCTAAGTATTTGGTTTTGTGGCATGGTCGCATACAATTTTTAACGGAGTGCTTGAAGTGGGTTGAGATGTTGATTTTGATTGCTCTTCGTAGTGTGATGAATGGTTGGATTTCACGTGATGGGAGTACTGAATGTCATTAACTTTTTTGTATAGTTTTTTCTTTTCTTTTCTTTTCTCTTTCTTAGATTAGTTACTTTTATTTATTATTATTATTTTTTTTTGTGAGGACTAACATTGCAGGATGCTTTGTTCAAGTTGGGGGGTCTTCTTCCCACTATGTTATTTCTTGCGTAGTTCTCCGTTCCGAGGTGATACATTTTCTTTCTTTTTCTTTCATGTCCTATATTTTTATTCTTTTGTATTCAATGAAGACATCGAATGGTTTAAGTTGGGGGGATGGATTACTTTGGTAAGTTTTTCACTCTTCTAATTCTTAAAAATTCAAAAAAAAAAAAATTGAAAAAATTGAAAATTTTCCTTTTCGCATGTGATTTGGCACTTGTTGTGATTACTTGTTGAATAATTGAGTTGAGGTGTGTTGCCTACCATAGTTTTTTTTTTTTTTTGGCTTGGTAGTTTTACTTGCTAGCTTGTCTTAAGAAGTTGATCATGGCACTTTTGTATAGCACTATTGCATGTCACGTTTATTTGGGCCTTGACCACTTGTGAGTTGTGACTTAACCAATCTTGATGGCTAGATTAGTGGAGACTTATGCCCTAGTGAGCTTTTGGGCCCTATCTTTTATTGGAGTGGTGTCATTTTAACTCTTAGTTTGTCATGAAAATAATCTATTTGCTGTGGTCTCATTATTCTTGATTGTCGAGTATTGGAACTTGAATGCATAACAATATCTCTTGGGTTTTGGTTCGTCACATGAATGTTACACCCCTTGGAGAGGATTATAGGCATTTTCTTGATGTTTGGGCCAGTTCGTTCCTTTTCACATTTATCCCTTGCAAGCCACTTTGAACCTTATATATTTAGCTTTTTCTTGGTTAGCTCCACCTTCCATATTGTTTTGGAGAAAGACAAAAATACAAAGGTGTAATTTTTGGATGGATTGTGAACTTTTGTGCTTGAATTGGTAGTGCCCCTTAAAAAAAAGAAAACAAAATAGAAAAAACAAAAACAAAAGAAAGAGAAAAATAAAAGGGGCGCCGATATAGATGAAAAGGAGGAATCGTGCTTTTATTGCTGAAAAATGTTAAAAGGTTAGAAGGAGAGATAAGGTGGAGTTGAAAAGAATGGAAAAAATGGGCACGCATTGCTAAATTAGCCCCAAGTTGTTTGCCTATTCTCGGACATATGATATTTTACCCTAGCCTTTACACACTTTCAATTACCCAACGTTACAACCAAAATTAAAGTCCTATTTGATCCTAGGGGTGATGGAAAGTGGATTGATGGACGTGAGAGAGAGTTCCAATACTTCTATTCATGGGACCGTGTGTTCACCATACAAAGCGTTCTTTTCGTGTCATAGTGTGCGAGTGTTTTGATTTCATTTATATAACTTCTAACCGCACACTTGAGAGTTCATACTATGCACCTTGTTTCGAGTGATTTTAGTTGTGAGTGCAAGACACAGTGAGAATTGAAGTCAAGACTCGGTCCGGAGAGCACGGTTAGTCATTGCACACTTTTGGTTAAGGCCCATGTCACACACACATGCTAAGCCTAGGTGCCATGGTTTATTTCTTGACTTGATAGCGTTTGGAACTATTTGCGTCGTCTTATATCTTTGTGGTAGCTGCGCATTCTTTACTTAATGGACCAATGAGTTGTATGACAATTTTTGGATTCCATGTGAAAAGGTTCAATGTGTTTTGTGGGTGATCACTGCTGAAAACCCTCACGAGACTTCACTCGTCCAACTAGGGCCGCCTGGGGGTTTAAAAGAACTATCGGTTTTAATTTGTTTTCTTTAGTTGCATTTTGTTTTCTTTGCTCGGGACTAGCAAATTGTAAGTTGGAGGGTGTGATAAGTGCCAAAATATACATATTTTGGCCCTCTAATCTATATTTACTAGTCTTTTATATTTGTTAATTGGTATTTATTTTGCGTTTTTTATGTTTACAGGTTACTCGAGCTCGATTTTCATGATTTTTGGGTAAAGATGGAAGTTAACAAAAGCTTTGAATTGAAGTGCGAAGTGCATTAGGATTTTGGTGGTCAATTTAATAGTAGACAAAAGCTTAAGGGACTACCATGTAATTATTGCATGTAATTCCTATAAAATAAACCTAATGCTTACTGACGGCAGTAGCAGCTTTTGAGAGGATTTTTTCCCACGGACGATTCTTTTATTTCCCACGCACAGTAAAACGAAGAACAGTGGCGGAGATTAATAGGAACGAGGCTGCCGTTCTTTAATTAGGTTTGAATATTGTTTAGTTTTCTGTGTGCTCTCTTTCCTTTATGTTATTTAATATTTTGTTCAATTACGCACTTCGGTAACTCGGTTTAATTTCTGTTTTTCATAAAAGTTTTTCGTTGATTCTTGTTTAACTTAGATTTTCTGTTTATTTTCTATCTCGCGTAATAGAAGCATGTTTCAATCTAGGGTTTATTTTGTTTCTTGCTTAATAATGAGTGAGTAGTTTGTATAGGTAGGGTCGCAGGGTGATTAGTACACCGTGACCGGTTCGGATACGTTCTGCTCATATCTTGAAATAAAAAATGTAAAAATTAACTTTAGATTGGTAAAATACTTCCCGCAGACAAACCCGGGCATTGTCGGAGCCCATGTGAACGGGAGAATGGGGGTCCAAAACTCATTCTCCGCTGCGCATGGGTAAACGGCGACCCTAAGGTTTCGCATCTTGCGGGGTATCTTTTTCAATGTAAAATTGAACGTTTTTAAGAACACTGAATGGAGCAGGTAAATCCAGACTGGTTGCGAGTGCTATGAACCCTACGACCATACCTCCTTTAATTATTTGAAAAGTACAATCAATTTCTAGGTTTTAATCAAATCTCAATCAAACGACAAGGGGTGGCTACCTAAGAGCCCATTTAAATTATAACAACCCGAGTTTTTAGTCAGCACACATCACCGTCTTTGTGGATTCGACTGCGGTCTTACCGGATATTGTGCTACGTCGGTCTCCGCCCTACGCTTGGGGCAACCCATTAATTTAGGTCTAGGAAATCGTCAAGCATTTTTCCAAAAAAAAAAAAAAAAAGAGCAAAAAGGGAAGACACCATATTATTGTGGAAAATAGTACTTGTTCTAAATGTGAGTTTGTGTTAAAGGTAGGAAAGAGAGATGTGGCGTAGTTGAAAAAAAAAAAGAGAGAAGAAAACGAGGGCACGCATCGTTATATTTGCCCTATGTGAGTTGTGGTTAGCCTATTCTCGGATACTTGAATTTTTACCTAGCCTTGAAATATTTTCCCTTACCTGACATTATAACCCAAATGAAAGTCCTATTTGATCCTTGGGGCAATGGGCTGTGAATTGGTGGATAGAGAGAGTTTCCAATACTTGGCATTCTGTTCATGAGATTGTGTGTCCACTCTGTAAAGCTTTCTTTTCGTGTCAACTTATGCAGGATACTTTGCTTTCATTTACATAATTTCCGCCTGCACATATTGAGAGTAATATGCACCTTGTTTCGAGTGATTTCATTTGTTGAGTGTATGACACGGTGAGATTTGAAGTCGAGACTCGGTCCGGAAAGAACTTTTGGTTATTTTTCACTTGTGACCAAAGCCCTTGTTCACACACGCTGAGTATAGGTACCATGACTTATTTTTCTGACTTGATAGTATCTAGAACTGCTTATGCCCGTTATCTCTTTGCGATGGTTGTTTGGGTATCATTGAGCTGTCTTACGGTTTTCGGATTTCATGTGAAATGATTCTTAGTGTTTTGTGGGTAATCACTGCTGAAAACCCTCACGAGACTTTACTCGTCCTACTGGAGCCACCCAGGGGTTTAAAAGATCTATCCATTAGTTAGTTGTTTTATTTGTTTTTTCTTGTCTTTACTAGGGACTAGCAAAGTGTAAGTTGAGGGGTGTGATAGGCGCGTAAATGTTTACATTAGCGCCCCCTAATTTATCTTTGTTAAGTCCCATTTATTTTATTACTTGGTGTTTTAATGCTTGATTTTTATATTGTAGGTATTTTGAAGAATATATTGAAATACATTCCTAGTCATGGTTAGAGCTATAAGGATTGGGCCTTAAAAATGTTCTTACTGTGCACGTGATGGTGGAGGCGTTATTGGTAGCAAAATAACAACAATGTCTTGGTGGGCCCAAAGTGATTTTCTATTCTACAGAGTATTTTACTAATACTTAGTTAGACTGACAAAGGAAAGAAAAGTGGTAAAAGCCCTGGCCAAATTCTTTACAGTGGTGGCCCACGGCTTGCTTTAAGAAACGAGAAAATAAGGAATTGAATGGAGAGTTTCTTTAGGGCCCATGAGGTTTACACGGGGCACCATTATAAAAGAGAAAAAAAAGGGTTTCGGAAGGAGAGGACAGAGAGCTGCGAACAAAAGGACGAGGCGACTACGGATCTTGATTCCGACGCACGCATAACAGAGGGAGCAGAACGGGGGCTGCCGAGGCTTTCGTTTGTCTTTCGAGTTCTCTTTTCTTTCTTTTATGTTTTGATGCTTTGTTCAATTACTCGCATTCCGGTAATTAGTTTCAATTTCTGTTTTTAATATAAGTTTTTCGTTGGTTCTTGTTTAACTTAGATTTTCTGTTTATTTTTCATCTCGCACAATAGCAGCATGTTTCAAGTTAGGGTTTCTTTTATTTTATGCATAATGATCAGTGAGTAGTCGTTTAGGTAGGGTCATGGGGTGATTAGCACACCGTGGCTAATTCGGGCACTGCTCCTTTTATCAAACTGTTAAATTAAATGATTTTCGATTGGAAAATACTAACTCCGACGATGCCCGGGTTCGTCCGCAGGAAGTATTTTCCAATCGAAAATCATTTAATTTAACAGTTTGATAAAAGGAGCAGTGCCCGAATTAGCCACGGTGTGCTAATCACCCCATGACCCTACCTAAACGACTACTCACTGATCATTATGCATAAAATAAAAGAAACCCTAACTTGAAACATGCTGCTATTGTGCGAGATGAAAAATAAACAGAAAATCTAAGTTAAACAAGAACCAACGAAAAACTTATATTAAAAACAGAAATTGAAACTAATTACCGGAATGCGAGTAATTGAACAAAGCATCAAAACATAAAAGAAAGAAAAGAGAACTCGAAAGACAAACGAAAGCCTCGGCAGCCCCCGTTCTGCTCCCTCTGTTATGCGTGCGTCGGAATCAAGATCCGTAGTCGCCTCGTCCTTTTGTTCGCAGCTCTCTGTCCTCTCCTTCCGAAACCCTTTTTTTTCTCTTTTATAATGGTGCCCCGTGTAAACCTCATGGGCCCTAAAGAAACTCTCCATTCAATTCCTTATTTTCTCGTTTCTTAAAGCAAGCCGTGGGCCACCACTGTAAAGAATTTGGCCAGGGCTTTTACCACTTTTCTTTCCTTTGTCAGTCTAACTAAGTATTAGTAAAATACTCTGTAGAATAGAAAATCACTTTGGGCCCACCAAGACATTGTTGTTATTTTGCTACCAATAACGCCTCCACCATCACGTGCACAGTAAGAACATTTTTAAGGCCCAATCCTTATAGCTCTAACCATGACTAGGAATGTATTTCAATATATTCTTCAAAATACCTACAATATAAAAATCAAGCATTAAAACACCAAGTAATAAAATAAATGGGACTTAACAAAGATAAATTAGGGGGCGCTAATGTAAACATTTACGCGCCTATCATCAAACAACAAAGGTTCTTCTAAACTCCAAGTTCTATAAATGTGTTTGACAAAATAGCTACAATTAAAATAGCTACAATTTACAAACAAGCACATCACAATAGAAACCACCCTTGGAGGCTTGAAATGTGTAACACCCTTTACTTATGAGGTGCTTTAATGTTATACTTTAGTAACTTAATGGGCAAAAGTGCAAATTTTTTTCCAAGTGTTGTGCATGTGTGCCATGTGTGTTTGCTTTCATTAAAAAAAAAGAAACCGAAAAGGGAGGGTTGTTCTATGTTAGGAGAGATAGAGAGAGAGAGAGAGATTGAAACCTTAATTTTGGTAACTTCTAATTCCTACGTATGGTAATTAATTTACAGGTTCTTGTGTTTGAATTGTTTGGGGCTTTTGAAAGCAAGTGGGTTTTGGGTGCCGTAGAAATCAAATTTGTGCAATTCCTTGTCTCTTTTTCCTTTATGAACTGATATTTGTGATTAGAAGCAATAGAATTTAATGCTAAGAGTTGATCTTGGTACTAGGTTGCCGAAAATATTGAAACCTGAATTCTTGTTTGCTGAAACTGCACTTAGAGCTAGAAACATGATCTATGAACTGAAAATTATGGTTTAAAGTGCAGGAAATTGATCTAAACATGCTGGAAACTGAAGCTTAGTTGCTGGAAATGCGACCTTGAGCTAAAATGATTATTTAGGTGCAGTAAATGGGCTTAGTGCTGTTGAAACTGAAGTTAGGTGCAGGAAATATGAATTTATAGGTTGCTTAAAACAGTCTTTGAAAAGCTTAAGAAACACGTGCTACATATTGGAACTGTTTCTAGAACATTGAAAATATGGACCATTGGAGCTATAACTGTGTATTGGTTGATGGAATTGTTGTATTACCTGTAAACATGTTTTAAGGTGTAGCAATAAGTTTTTATAGTTGCAGAAAATAAGAGTTGGACACCGAATTTGACTAAATTAGATGTTGTATTGTTGAGCTAAGGTATTATATTGCTAATACATTTGTTAAGCCTTTCAAGTATTTATATACTATAAAATGTTTGGCTTATGGATAGGTGACGAGTCGGTAAACCAAGGAGCACTGAAACCATAAGTTGTACTTTCTTTTGGAGTATGAGATGAGTGTTTGATTCGTAGATGTTGTTCTATATTGAATTGAACTTAAATGTTGGCTTAGTGTCCGGTGATTAGCTTTATGCCAAAAAGCTTTTATGCCTTAAATTATTGGTTGTGTGCCCAGTGTTGTTTTTAATTGCTCAATTAAAATTGTTTAACAAGTTGGGATTATCTTAAGGTTGTGTATTTAATATGGAATTGCATCCATTTCTCATAAATACTCCCAAATTCCATTCTGGAATCCAGTTTTTGCTGGCGTTGTAGATATCCACTATTGATCGTCGTGTGGTTATACCCTCGCTTAGGGTAGCGTGTCGAGGAGGTTGGACGAGTTTTGGCATGATGTTGTAGATAGGGGTGTAGTTACAGCCTATGTTAATATTTAGTTCATTGTATAGTTAATTTGCTTTCTTGAGACTTCCTCTGTACATGTGTTTGTAAGAACGTTATATTTTGCGTTATTAATAAAGTGTATATTGATTAACTTAATTGCTAGAACTTAAATTATAGAAATGGGTTGGTGCTTGATGTCTCACCCTCGCGTCAAATTGGGCTCATTAGAGTGCTAGCCCGGGGTGGGGTGTGACAAAATGTTGCAGCCTTTCTTCAGAAAGTACAAACAAGTAGAGAGAGAGAGACAAGTAAAGCTTGTGATGGACATTTTCTTTGCATTTCAAGAATGAAAATATCCGAGAACGATATAACAAGATTGTAGCTGTGTATAAATGTGGTATAATTGTATTTAAGATATTTCTTGAACTTTGGCTTCTATAATAGGCATATTTGGTTGCACGCTTTGTAAGTTTCAATCAAGGTCTATATTTTAGATACATAAATAGGAAACAAAAAATGTAAGTCCATTTCAATGTCCAGTGTCGAACATACTATTTTAAGGATTTGTCTATGTCTGCATAGTTATGTCATGTTAGGTACATGTCCCATGTCTACTCCTATGCTACTTACGTCTTTCTTTATAGTACAAATGACAACATGAATTACCAAGAGCAATGACATCAAAATAGCAGTCTACAGATTGAAAATATTTTTAACTTACTTTGATTGCAGTGAAAGCCTCTCAAGCTCAAACAGGTGATATTTCCACTGGAAAAACAATATGAGATCTTGAATTATTCAGCATATACCTTATGCTTCTAGGAGAGATGCAAACTGGAAATAAACTGTAGTGATAATACTTACCCCCTAAAAAATTGTAGCGACAATGAAACAGATTATGCAAGCAACATAATTACCATGATCAAGGTTTAGGAACTTACGAAAAATTACCCTTTGAAGAGCTTCCAAACAAGTTCCTGTAGTGAAATGGAGAAAGTGAAGACCTCAGAAGATTTTTATCGTGTTACAATGACCGAGTCACAAGATCTTACGTATTCCTCTGTGGGCAATCTTGGGACGTCTCAAAGCTAAAGTTGTTATATGAAAGATCGCTGCAGGAAGAATTCACACCGTGATTTACCCATTAGTTGAATGTCACAAAAGATAGGAATACGTTCATAAATTTCAACAGATAACATAATTGGAACAAAAGCAATAACTTAATCAATTACTTTTGTTCTGAGTATTTCTTCAGCAACAATATCAGCCTTCCGAGTAGAAAAATACTAAATATCAAAGTGTTGACTTCCCATTCAACTTATCTAGTGTACTAGAATTGTTTACCCAGCCATATCAATTAATCACTTGAAATCTTAATTACTTTATGCACCACCCTAATACAATAAAGGGCCGCATTATTGTATTTCTGTCAGTGCCTTCTTACATTTCGATGCCTATTTTAGCTTCTGCTATAGATAAATATGCAAATGAGAACGGCTGTCCAAAAATGCATTTAAGATATTCTCAAGAGAACTAAAGCTTAATTAGAAACTAGGAATGCATTCTTTCATAGAATGACCAAGACCATAAGGTATTAATAATCTTCATCTTCAGACACTAAATGGTTTATGGATCAAAAATGCGCTTCACACCCACCAGAAAGGCCAAATGCAAAGAAAACTAATACGTAATTCATAGCATGATAGCAAAAGAATTGAATATTGCATAACATAGACAGGATAAAAAGTTGTTTAGGAATCTAACTTACATGTTTTTTGAAGTTTGCAGCATCCAGTTAAGCACAGGTCCACTTAGCAAGTTCCCAGTTAAGTACCTACAACAATGAAAAACAGTCTCACTGATTCACTCTGGCTATGTGCTTTTTCACGTACAAGAGCACGAGTATTGTGGCAAAAAAATAAATCATTAATCAAAGAATTATCTATATTAACAATGCAAGCCTTTTGAAATGGAACACTTGATACATGCTTTTTGACTTACTATCTCATTGAATTTGGCTCCAAGTTTGGCATTGCAAGCCCAAATCCTACTTTTGGCCATGGATACTAAGCTTAAAAACATATTAAGTGTGATCAATTGAGAAGACAGTCAAGAATCGTTGATAGTTGAAAATTAACTTCTTCTTGATCAAATAAGGAATTGATTCTTCCCTTGAAATTATTTGCCATAAAACAAGTGTCCTCCACATCAAAGACTATATAAAATAAACCTAATTTAGCCTCAAAACCAACTCTATTTTTGTTGTACATGCAAAATAGGAGAGTCCCTCTCTTTTCTTCTCTATTGCAAATAGAAGTTAGTATTATGAGATTTTAGCTCTTCAGAAGGCTCACAAAGTGCCTAATTATCTACTTCTTGATTCTCTTGTTATAGGTGTTATAGGTGTTGACTAGTTGGATAAATAAGGGTGCATGGTTACTTTGGGCCGCTGTCCATTTCTCTAATTAATTTGCTACAGGGATAGATATATGATTATTTTCAATTGGTACCAGTTGGCTAGTAAAATAAAGAATACAGAAAGTATATAAGATGTTGATATCCATACATCGTCTCTATTTTTGACCGCAGACTATCGAACTTGCTTGGAATCTGACCACTTAGGTTGTTAAAGCTCAAGTCTCTGCAAGAAAAATACCAAGATGTTAAGAATCAAAATGATTTCAGTTCTCACAAAGCTGGCATATGTTTCAATTCTCACAAAGGTGGCATACTCTAGTCATCTTCAACCACAGTTGCGTCCATTATTTCACTTGGTAGTTTATAAAAGGGTAAATTTCACTTACCTCCCCAGAGGTCTCTGGCAAATACAAAAACCTCACCTCGCGTTTTTTAAATTGCACTTAACTCCCATATCACTCTTGTCAGGTAACTTCTGTTAACAGAAACTGTTATTTTACCCCTTCAGTGACCTTCCATGAGGTTTGTAATAATAATAGATACCTCTCCTGGAAAAAAAATTCTTTTCTTTTGTAATTTCTTGCACTTTTTATTTTTTTATTCACTAACAAGTCAAGGAAAGTGATTGAATATTAAATTAACATGTTATCAACTCTTATAACTAGACCCACAAGTGTTTTATAATTGTAAGAAGAACTTTTTAAATAGGTTTTAGATATTTAATAACTTAAACAACATATTAAGACTTCTCTATTAGTGCAAATTAAAAAGTCATGCACGAGAGTATTTTTATTTTTATCTAAAATTTGTTTCTCCCTTATCTCATTTCCTTCAACTATGGCATTTAAATTGGTGATAAAAATGAAACGAGTTTTGTTTTTTTTCTTAGTTGAATCTATAAATATCACAACATTAAATGAATGAGGGTTGTTTCTCCCATGTTTTTTTCTATTCTTACATATGTGTGAAACTCTTTTATGAAATTGTGATTGGGGGGACATTACTAGTGTCTTTTAAATTGAGTTTAGAAAGGCATTCATGTCAAACCATCATTCTAAAAGGGTAAAATGGGTAAAAAGAATAGGTTTAGTTAGTGACATCAGCAATTTCCGGTACTAAGTAACGGTCTCCTAACGGCAGAGGGAGGTTAGTGAAATTTCAAAAATGTCAGGGGAGGTTTCTGTATTTGTCTGGGAGAGGTAAGTGAAATTTACCCTTTATAAAAGTATTGTGCACAAAATGAGTGGGATGAACTCTATCTATCAAAGGCTTGTTAATTATGAACTTCTGAGAGATTCGAAGATACAAACAATTCTCCACAACGCTATCGGGCAAAGGGCCTTTAAAGAGAAGTTACCAGTTATATGCAAATATAAAAGTGGAAAAGGCATATATTTACTAACAATAGTGTCAAGCTTGTCATTGTTCCAATTTCTTCGAGCAACGTTCCGTTAATATTGCAACTCCTCAAAATCCTGTGACCCAATCAAATCATAGCACTTCAAATTAGCAACAAACTGGTATATCCTTTAAAGAGGGTTCCAAAGAAGGAATCAACTTACAGTGTCTCCAAGCTTATCAAATTCTTGAGGGGGGGAAAAGATGCTTGGGAACCATTTAAATCACTGATTCTCCTGCATTTAAAAAAGAAAATATGATCAACCATTCAATATTGTGGCATGCGTAAAAGCCATGGGATTAGAGGGTTCTGCTTTCACTCACAAGTCAGATAATTTTGTCAAAAGACCAATGCCAAGAGGAATTGGTCCATCCAAACCACTACCTTGAATATCTCTGCATACATTAGGATTGAAACAGAAATGTGGTTGAGTAAATTTTCTAAAGCTAACTAACCATTGAATAAATCAAAACAGGTCAAACACTCACAATCTGGTGAGATTTACCCAGTTTTGGATGAAATCTGGTATCTTTCCAGTAAAGTAGTTGCCACCGATCCGACTGCATTATACTAAGGAATTAATTGATAATTTAAAGGAATTTCAAAAGCTGTACCTAATTTAAGAATTCCAAGTTGTGGATTGAAAGAAAATGAACTTACAAGTCCTTCAAAGTGGTCAGCTTTGCTAGTGTTTCCGGAAGCTCCCCGGTGAAATTGTTTGAAGTCAAATGCCTTCAACAATAAAATGTAGCCAACTAGTGAAGAATTGTTCTTAAAAATCTAGCACCAATACAATGTTATTCGAATTCCGACAAGGTGTTCTTGCTCCCATACAGACTACTGGAAATGTTAGGGAGTATATCCAACATTGTAAAAAAATAAAATAAAAACCAAAGCCAACATGGGTCTTACAGTTTCTCTAAGAGAGGAAGACTCCCAAGCTCCGGAGGAATGGGTCCTGACAACTGGTTGAACTCCAGGCTTCTACAAATATCAAAATTCATACCCTAAGCAACAAAATCATTCAAAATTTTCAAAAGCATGAACATGAATTGAAATGGGTGCACAGATTTTTGTTTACATAGTTGCAAGCGTTTTGATGTTTGCCAGCTCTGTTGGGATTGGACCTATTAATCGGTTTCCAAGGAGGTTGCTGCATTTTGACAAATAAGGAATTAAGAACAAGACAATCCTCAAGATACCATACATTGATAAACATGTAAGTATTCACATAGATCGACATACAACACTGGTGATACATACATTTTTTCAAGTTTCATCATGGAACCCCATTTTGGAGGGATTGTACCGCTGAGGTAGTTGCGAGTGAGATCACTGTGGGAATAAGAATGCAAACGCTTGTCAAATACGTAAAAGTTTTTGATGGCTTTAATAAGCTTAGTAAAATAGAGGAAATGAGGGCAAAGAATTAGCCAAAATTAGATAATCTAATTTCATCATGTCAGGGCAGTAATTAAAATTTCTGCTAGATTTAAGGGACAATCACTGAAAGGGAGGTTAGTGTACTTTCTCTAATGTGAGGGGAAGAATTGTATTAAATCTAAATCTTGAGGGAGGCCAATGTAATTTACCAGAAGTTAAAATGTAAAAAATTAAGAAATTGAAAAGTAAAAAACTACTACCAAAAATAAAATAAAAATCACTAAAGACAAAAAATAATAATTAGAAACACCTGTAATTAATGTAATTGCTCTCTTGAATAATTACACTAAAAAAAATTGACGGAAAAACATACTGTATGACATATTAATTTAGATCGTACCGTTTATTATGGGTATGACATATGGGTTACTTACATATCTTGGAGGTGAGTGAGTCTCGTCAATTCTGGTGGGAGCGTGCCCCGAAGATCCTGTGCTTTCAATGCTCTACATTTCACCAAGATTTGAGTGTGGTTGATTATTGAGCAGATAATTATATGTTAAATTTGGCTAATTTCTATTCTTTCTAACATTGGTTATATTTGATTTGGTTAATACTAGTAGGAATTAGCATAGAATTCCACAATGTTATCGATAGGGCTGATAAACGAGCTGAGTTATTTGAAGTCGAGTTTGTTTCGTTAAAAACTCGTTCAAGATTGATTTATTTCATAAACAAACATTAGATTCAATTATTTTGAAAATTTGCTTTAGCTTTCGAAGAGGCCAATATTCACCTCGTTTGACTCATGATTTATAAAAAGATTAAATTACCCAAGATCGAATTACTTAAAGCTCATTCAAAATGAACGATTCTAAATTTTTTTAGATAGGGAACTTAAAGAGTTTTAGAAATAAGTTCAAATACTACTAAGAAAAAAAAAATACTACTAAAACTCGTTAAGTTTCCTCTAGTTTTGAGTTAAAGAAGCGAGCTAAACCCTATGACCTTGTTCGTTTTGGTTTTTGGATTTTGGATTTTGAGTGGAGAGAGATAGAGAGAGAAATGAGAATAATAACCCTATGACCTTGTTCGTTTTGGTTTTTGAATTTTGGATTTTGAGTGGAGAGAGATAGAGAGAGAAATGAGAATAATAATTGGGAGAAAATTTATTGGAGACCGTACGCTGAAAGAGAATCCAAAAACCAAACCGAAAAAAAGTCATAATTCAAACAAAAATTTGGGATCAACTAAATCTAAAAAAATTAATGTAATAGTTCATTTTTATAAAACTTGATGAGAAGATCACTCATGCCCAAAATAAGTTTCGATCGAATCGTGTTTTTGCTGGAACAAATGTGTGGTCGGAGTTTCAAACCAAATTTGCTACCCATTTTTTTCTCGCAAAAACGCCAGCAAAAGATATCTCGTACAAATGACTTTTGGTCCACAAAAGCTCAAGAGTTGAGAAGCATACTGAATCAAATCCCTCACATGATTCCTTCCTTATGTGACACAAAACAGAAGAACAGTTGCTTTTGTAGGTCTCGCGTTTTTCACGTCCGTGCAAAAATCAAGTACACTGGACATTCGTATACATTGGAATGAGTCATATTTGTGACAAGAGAAATAGAATCGTCTACTTCTCTTCAAACAAATATAATTCGACCAAGTATTTGCCGATTTCCGATATTCTATATTTTTTACATGGTTGTTAAACACATCGAGACTAACTAGGTGAATGATTTGTATGATGAAGTAAAATAAGACCGGGATGAGTCTCATCTTGCTCACATAGAAATCATACCAAGGATCATCACGATCTCTGTCTCGCGAGAATACTAGACTGGAGTGATCCAGTCCAAGAGAGAGAGAGAGAGAGAGAGAGAGAGAGACAGACATGCGAGTAATGTGGCAGACGGTGTCATTGCTGCAATTACACTTGACCGAATTCTCAAAACCAACTGAAACCCCAAACAGTAGTATTGGCTCAACTGTGACGGTGGAAAAAGTAGTACAGGGATCACCACTGAAATCCCAATCAGTCTTCCCCAATGTCTTCCCAATTTCCCTCAATGCTTCCACTGTCAAAAAAAAAAAAAATTTGTGTTGAAAAAAACCAACAATTTATTGTCTGTTGATAATTTCCAGAACCAATTTACAAACAAAACTAAATATCGGATATATAAACAGCAATTATTGTCCTATAAACGGAAAATTTATATTCTTTGCTTATTATCCAAAAGTTATGTTTGAAACTTGTAAAAGCCACTCCAAAGAAAAGAAAGAAAAAAGAAATGGAATCTAAAACAGAGGAAAGTCAAGGGAAAAGTACGACAATTTTCCCCTGTTGTATGTGCAAAGGGAAAAAAAAAAACGAAAAGGATATGGAAAACAATCAAGAAAAAAGAAAACTTAAATTTTAAATCTCTCTCATGAATAAATGAAATTATGTTTGAATACCTTCATCAGGGGGAAGAAGAGTGGCTGCAGAGGCAAAAGTTGTGAAGGAAATTAATAACATTCCAATGGCTAATGAAGCAAAATTTCGTTGGAATATCCTCATGATATGTTCCTTCGGAGAGGAATGAGAGCTTCAGTACTGGATCTTGTAGTATATATCTGACTGTGAAGACTATATAGTCCTATTCTTTAATATTATTCTTTAATATTGCCAGGTGATTAGGTGTGGGGGGGGGGGGGGGGGGACTGTCATTTGCAGCTCCCCAAAGACTATGTAGCCCTATTCCGTGTGAATGGTCTTCTTTTTTTCTTTTTTTTTTTCCGATCAAAAAATAAACTTAGGCCATCCAGAAGGAATTTGGGTGCCTATAGGCTACAGCGCCTTGGAAAGACTACCATTTGCAGCGCGCCCAAAACTAATTGTATAGTTTCGGGGCATGTTAGGCCATCCAGAAGCAAAACCACGTCGTTCACATGTCCCCCAAAACCTCTTCCATAATTCGTGAGGAGTCCCGTTAATTGTTTTTGTAGGAATTATTTCGGAATCTTCTGTTATACCATATGGTACTGTTGGAAACATTCAAAGAGAAAGAATCCATCCTCAATGTTAAGTAATAGATTATCTCCCCTAAGGAAAAATTTACGGTACACACCACCATAAACAATCTTTGTGGTTTATTTTTATGAGTTTTTTGGCTTAATTTATGAGTTTTTGTGGTGCACTTTATGAAAGTGTGTACGGTACACCCTTACGAATTTTGTGATTTACTTTTATGAATTTTGTGTCCCCATATATGAGATTTTGTGGTTGTTTATATATGTGTTTCTGTGGTTACAATTATGAATTTTGTGGCTTACTTTTATGAATTTTGTGGTAAAAAAAAACGGCTAAAGTTTAAAAAAAAAAAAAAAAGCTCTAGGTTACGAATTTTGTGGTCATCTTTTATGAATTTTTTTGGTGTTATTTACGATTTTTTTGGTTCAAAATACGAATTTTATGACTTATTGTTATGAAATTTTGTGGTTATTTATGAGATTTTATTGCTCAAAATACAAAGGGCATTGTACCGTACACAATCTCTTTTACTTTTATGACAGAAGAAAATATGAGGAGTGCTAGGGACAAAGAAAATATCCTTAAAGTGTACATGAATGACTCAGATTCATTGTACAGCCGATCATGTATAATTTACGGATATTTTCTTTACCAATTTTCTTTGCACGTTGCATTTCTCAGAAAATATTGATCACCCATCGACTAATATTGAAGAAGACTTGTCATCCCGAGATTCAAAGAAAGAAATGAGTGGAAGCAATTGCAAACTACTGATCGCACCCCCCCGTGTCAGGGCCCCCCCGACACGGCAGAGACTGACATTTTTACCCTCCACACCCCACCCCACCCACCCACCCACGTGCCCCCTCTCTCTCTCTCTCTCGATTTTTTTTATAAAATTTTAGTAATTGTTAATAACTTTTTTTTCACGTATTTATTTTTTTTGAAATTTATATTTTTGAAATCTACTCAACGAAACCTATCAAACGAGCCTAATATTGATAAAGAAATAATGTAAAACGGAAAAATTATATTTTTTTCGTAGTTTAAACTGTCTAACGAGGTTGAAAAATGTGTTTCAAATTTAAATCCGTTTGAACCAGTGGAAAGAGAAAAAGTTTCCTGATCATTTTAGTTATGACCATTTATGATAAAATGATAAAAAAATTAAAATCTTTCCACTGGTTGAAACGAAAAAAAAGAAAAAAAAGAAGAGGTAACCGGTGCCTTGTAGTACATGTGGTGCTTTTGTGTGTATTTGAGCCTTGAAGAGTTTTGAACGTGGAGCACATAGGTGAATTGGGACTTGATGACTAAACATTACAGTGGGGCAAAAAGTAGGAGTAATCAGTTATCCTGCAGAGAAAAAAAATTTAAAGATGAGCACCTTATCAACTTACCTATGGTTGAGCACCTTATCAACTTGCAGAGCAGCTGCATTTGCATTTGCAGCTGCAGATCAGAGCAGGGCAACTTGCCTATGGTTGAACATTTCCCTTGGCTATATAATCTGATGATGGTGTACTCTTGCATACATTGAGATTGAGAGCAATTTTGAGTAATTACATCCTCACAATTTTCCTCAATTTTCATTTCATTTTCGTAATTCATAAAAAAATATTATGGATCAGTATAATTTTTTATTTTCGGATAGTTGGTCAGTTGGGAACGATATTACGAATGATGTTCCTTGTGGGGAGAGCAACTCCTACGTTGGGCGTGATTACACAGCCGAATTTACGACTGACCAGGTTAGTTGTTACTGTTGTTATTATACATATTTGTTACTTATTTTTGTTAATCTTGTATAAATCTCGATAGAAAACATCGATCGGAAGCCCCCAAGTTAAGTAGCACGCAGACATGATAAGTGGATCCATCCAGTTTAAAAATGCAAGACACATTAGAACATATACTATGCGATAATGATTGATTAATTAGTTCAAAGATAATAAAATACAAATTCAGATAACGTACCTTTGATTAAATTAGAAAATCGAATCAGCATATTGATTCATCTTTTGACTGAAAACTAGTTGTGGGGTTTCTATTGTCACAAATAATGACCAGGTTAGTTGTTACGAATATGTCAAAATAGTAAAAAGCTACAAGTCTAAAATGACTACAAATAGTTGATGACCAACAATACTAGCTTACTAAGCTATTCATGCATGAACTACTAGGGACATGTGTCCCACCGCCTCACCTTTTGCACAAAACCTTGACATCTCAATAGCCACATGTCTTCTTCCTCCAAGCATGACACTAGTTTTCCTTTTTCTTTTCTTTTTTCTTTTTCCAAACGGCAAATACACCTCAAATTTCTAAGCAAATACACCTCAAATCTCTATTTTTTTTTTAAATCTAAAAATAACGATAATTTTAACCACCAAAATAACGATAATTTTAACCACCAAAATAACGATAATTTTAACCACCAAAATAACGATAATTCTAAAAATAACGATAATTTTTTTAAAGCACGCCTCCAATTGTGGTACGAAGTAATGCAAATAGATCCACCGGGACAACGACCACAATTTGGCGGAAATATTGACTAAATTTGTGTATTCATTTATGTTCATGTATTGGTTCTATCTACTCAATTGTAATTAAATGAAGTTTGATTTTAGTTTGCATTTATGACTTTTCACAGAAATATAAAGTAAATTTAAGTGGATTCAACATACATAATTTACTTGAAAACTCAAATATAGAAGTTTTAAAAAAATGACGAATAAAAAAATAAAAACAAATAGTTAATATATTGGGCCCAAAAATTCATTTAATTTAAACACATTATTTCATATTCAATATTAGACTTGTTTGATAGGTTTCATTGAATAGATTTCAAATATATAAAATTTATTTAAAAAAATACGTGATTTCAACATCTTCGAACAGTTTATATATTAAAAAGTATTGTTAAAAAATTAAGTGTTCCAAATTTCAATCCGTTTGAACCGGTGGAAAGATTTTATTTTTCTGATCATTTTATCCTAAATAGTCATAATTAAATTTTGACTCTAAAACTCTCGTTGATTAACCCTAAGAGATATTTAATTCTACGATTTTCTTAGGGTTAATCAACGAAAGCACTATAGTCAAAATTTAATTATGACCATCTAATATAAAATGATCAGAAAACTAAAAATTTTTCACCGGTTCAAACGGATTGAAATTTGCAATACATAATTTTTCAACCTTTTTAGACAGTTTAAACTATCATAAAAATATATTTTTTCTGTTTTACATTATTTCACCATCAATATTAGGCTCGTTTGATAGGTTTCGTTGAGTATATTTCAAAAGTATAAAATTTATTAAAAAAAATAGGTGAAAAAAAAGTTATTAATATTTACAATTTTATACAAAAATAAAATAAGTGAGATAGAAAAATGAGTGAGAGAAAGAGCCCAAGCGGATGGGGTAAAATGGGAAATTCCCCATGCCCAGCGTCGGACCCCCCCGCTGACAAGGGGGGGTGATTAACAGCTCTCATCTTGAGTGAAGTTTCAAATCTATCTCTCTATCTCTTTCTCTCTCTCCTCATTGCATGGATGAGAATGGATTGGTGAAGAATAATTCAGACCCACTTGCATGCATTGAATGCACGGAACGTAGTTGGGCAGCCATCTATTTTAGGCACAGCATAGAAGGGGAGACCAATAGTGGTCCAAATTCTGGTGCTGGAATCAGATGTTTGACTCTTGAGCTGTTTTGAGTTTTCTGGTCATTAATTTTTCTAAGGATTGCGATTTTGGTACTTCAAAAATTGATAGAAGGGTTCTAAAATTGTACTGTGTTGATACACAAAAAGACGTCGTTTTTAATCTCCCTCCATCAATTTTTGGAGTTCTAAAATCAATTTCCTTTTGCTAAACCAAAGATCAGAGTAATATATAGAAGCACTAGCCAAGGTTAATCCACTCACCAAGTGTCAAGTTTACTGGCAAATATTAAAACTGGTTGGTAAAGAGAGTCTTTGCACAATTATTAATGGCAATGAAAAAGCAAGTAAATCCTACCTTGGTCTTTGTTTTTGTTTGGAAGGTTACAAAAATATAGGGAATATGCCATTTCCAGGATCATGTGCAGCTCCTGCCCCTTAACGAGAAATGGAAAAATTATGAATACAATTAAGGAGAACCACCCGTGAAATTATGTGTCTTGGTTTCATGAAAAATTCAATTATCGTTTTGAAAGGTTGAGAGGTAGGTTAAGAATTGTTTGCGAGCAGGGCCGGCCCAGGCACAAGGCCCAAGAGGTTTGCACCTTAGGCATTTAAAAAATCTCAAATTTTAGGAGCACTCTAATATTTTTACTACTTGAGTTTGAGTAGAACTATTTTTAAGCCTAGTAGAAAGAAAAAAAAATGCCCAATTGATATCTTTGTTCTAGAAATGCAACATGAGTAAAATTCAAGTGATACTCATGCGTTCTTAAGATAATATGTATTTGCCTATTTGGAGACTTTGTATTTTGTGTTTGTATGTAATGATTAGTAAACTTTATATTGGTTTGATTTTCTCATATTGTGATTGTTACTGTAAAATACTAATTGTTAAGTATTGACTCTTTAAGGACATGCTTTTTTTATTAGACCTTGGGTAATAAAAACCCTTGGGCCAATCTTGCTTTCAAGTAACAGTAGTAGGAGAATATTGTGCACTTTCAGAGGCTCTCTCAATATTTTTCTTTTCTTATTATTTTGCTTTTTTTTTATCCTCGTGATAAATGAAAGGTCTTCGGGGCCATCAGATCGTGCATCCGACAGCTCGTATGTTATCTCAACAATGAACGGCTCTCGATCGTCGATTGTCAAGATGAGAACCGAGCCGTCGGATATGTAATGCCCCTAGCAAACCACTGGCCCAGTAACTTGATTTTTGATTCACAAGCCACACCATATGGCCCAAAAGGTTAAGCACAAGATACTAGTAATACCCCACAAGGTTTGTTATATGCTCAAGATCACTCATGTAGACTTCCGATGTGGGACTAAGAACTCACTTCTCCCAAATCTTGGGGTATTACAATCTCCCCACCTTTATGACCTTGCGCCCTCGCGAGGGGTTGAACACTAAGGTCACCACAGCCTCCCTTGGGTCTGTTCCCTAGAGACCAGAGTCACCACGGCCTTCCCTGGGTCACCACGGCCCCGGGTCTGCTCATTGGTGCCATAACCCTTATGGTCATGTACATGGGTCGCTCTGATACCATTGTAACACCCCTAGCAGACGACTAGCCCAGTACCCTTATTTTTTATCCACAAGCCACTGACCACATGGCTCAAAAGTTTAAGCACAAGGTACTAGTAGTAGCCCACAAGGTTTGTTATATGCCCAAGATCACCCATGTAGACTTCCGATGTGGGACTAAGAACTCACTTCTCCCAAATCTTGGGGTATTACAGGATGCACAATCCGACGGCTTGGAGGTGCGAAGCACGGTGTGCACACACCACTGCAAAACACCATCTCCCAATTCTAAATGAAAATGTTACTTTGCCATTCCAAAAAAATTCAATTATCAAAAATCCCCAACAGTAGTCATGACTAGTCAATCTAGCTTATTCTTATGCAAGCGATCATCCCATGGGAAAACAAATCGACCATCATGCGGAAAACTTCATAGCATACTAGTCGACCATCATGCGAGTCGACCA
This sequence comes from Rhododendron vialii, assembly GCF_030253575.1. NCBI lineage: Eukaryota > Viridiplantae > Streptophyta > Magnoliopsida > Ericales > Ericaceae > Rhododendron > Rhododendron vialii. Next base: position 5,661,802 of record NC_080560.1, read on the forward strand.
TCACTCGCATGACTAGCCAATCTAGATTTCACAGCATACTAGTACGTCGACCATAACTCGCATGACTTGTCAATCTAGATTTCACAACATACTAGTCAAAAAACTTCATAGCATACTAGTTGACCATCACTCGCATGACTAGTCAATCTAAATTTACTAGTCATGCGAGTGATGGTCGACTAATATGTTGTGAGCTTTCCTAATACATCTCCCTTTAAAGCGAGCTAATACATATTAGATAGACAAACTCATGACAAAGCTTTGCATGATATACAGGTAAATACAGAAATGCTTTCTATGGAATATGATGTAATATGTTTAGTCAATCTAGATTTCACAGCATACTACATAAATTCAAAATTCGCCGATTTTGTTTTTACAATTTTTTTTTTGAAACGGCAAAAATATTGTAGATAAACTCAATAATGGGTACATTGAAACTGAACATAAAAGATAATGAATGGTCCAAATCATTACTCTTCATTTCATTTTTGAGACCCCAAAACAAACAAGCCAGAATTCTTGTTGTCACCGAGTCTATCATCTCATCCTTCTCCCAAGCTTTATTGTTAAAGACAACATTATTTCTCCCTGTCCATACAGTCCATAAAACTGCACAAAAGCAAGCAAGCCAACATAGTCTTTCGGGAATATTTTTTTTTTGATTAAAAAAAACGTATTTTATATCATTTGAAATGATCATCGGCATCAGAAGAGATAATATATTCATGGGAATTACATATTCGGTGTTTTAATTACTCAGTACTTTTAGCGACCAAATTAAACAAACATTGGAGATATAATCTCACAAATTAAGTGTGAGATATCGTAAGATGTTACCCTATTTAAAACTCGTAAGAGGGTAATGTTCACCCTTTTACGGGTTAGCTTACGCTCATCTCGGATTATTTCACACGCTTACGTGTGAAGTGATATATATGGCTCAAAAAGTTCTTGACAAGAAAAATCGAATCTGAAACATTATGATCATACTAAGATGGAGTAAATTTCCAAGTCTCATGTCATTTAATTGGACATTAATGCCTTGGTGTTGTCATAACTACTAGCTAGTATTTGTTTCATAAAGATCACATGAAAAGACCCCGTTGCCATCAATCCTCATTATGTGAAGCCAATTTGTTTCTGGACAGTTATATGTATTTCCATGATGGATGTGAGCGGCTAGGCAGCCTAGACGTGTACTGCACATTTGACAAATATTTTGATATATAATTTTGTAGCCTACATTGAGCAGATTTTTAATTAGTCCACTCGGTGTTTTTTTTTTTTTTAAATTACTCAACAGTTTGGATCATCAGTACGAGATCCGGAGTGGGCCTTGCGTGTCCGTCGATTTCCGATTAGTGCTCTGGCTGTTGGCGGCCTTAGCATTTTTGATACTCCTACCGCTAATGTACTATCTTGTCCCATTTTGATTAGTACTCGTGATATTAACACTGAATTTTCTTTGAAAAGATAGTCTAGATGTGGAGAAATTTTTGGGTACGTGCTGGGTAAGTATATCTCATGTGGTATCCACTTGGCACATCAATACACTTTTGAACGGCTCAGATTGAAATCTTCTCTCTCCTTTCATCCAACACTTTCTCTCTCCAAATCTGAGCCATTGAAAAACGCAATGGATGGTTCGGATGCACCGAGCGGGCACCACGTGATACTCGCCCGGCACTGAAATCTTTTCCATAGATGTGTAGTTTCCCCGGGTTCATCTTTCATAAATATTCTGGTAGTACTACTTTCAACCACTGAAGTACCATCTTTTCCCATTTTGATTTGTCATTGATATTAACATCTGAATTTTCTTTGAAAAAAAATTAATCAATCAAGCTTGGATGATTTGAACGAGGAACGTGGGGGGCGCTGTTGGATTGGTCAAATCCTTTGAGTTAAAAAGTGAAGGGCAAAAAGTTCTAGATATTCTAAAAAAAATGGTTTTGACGAGTAAAACCCTGCCTTCATGTTGGGTCATACCCAAAGGGTTTAAAATATGATATGAATCCTTGCTTATGGAGTTCATCCAATAGAATATATATCATTATAAAAATAGACTGAATATAGTATCAATTTAGAAAAGATTTTAAAAATAAACACCAAGTGGGTTCACTTGAGCGACCTGAGATGCACGTAGAAGTATGAATTGACGAGATGAACCGATTGATTCAGGCGATGGAGACTTGACCACGTGAGGTAAGGTCATCAAATACTTAACTCTAATACCATGTTAAATTTCTTGGAGGGTTTCCAATATGAAACCAATGAACTATAGACTCTAGATTAATTAACCAGTAACAAAATACTATATTGTAGTAGGTGAGCTGCTGGATTGGTCAAATCCTTTTGAGTCAAAAAGTGAAAAGCAAGAATCAATGAACTATAAACTCTAGATTAATTAACCAGGCGGTTTGGACGAGTGACATGACGTGGAGTATACTGTAGTAGGTGGGCTGCTGGATTGGGCAAAATATTTTGAGTCAAAAAGTGAAAAAAAAAATGGTTGACTAGTAAAACAATGCATGTCCAGTTCATGCTGGGTCTCATCCCAAGGGTTTAAAAAATATGATTTGAATCCTTCTTTATGGAGTTCGTTTAATAGATATGAGTACTACTTTTCATTCTAAAAATAAACTGAATATGTCACAATTTAGAAAAGATTTTCAAGAATTTTTTTTTTGATCATTTGATTTAATATAACCGATCATACTTGTAGGTTGCCCACAACTGCTGCCTCAATCCGGTAAATATCAAATTTTGTCGCTCGCATATAGCAAACACGATTTCGGTCGGTTCCACGCCTTGCATCTTTAAGTTGTGCAACTTTTGAGGGTTCGATGATACAAAGACAATATTGAAACAAACTTAGGCCCCGTTCGGCAAAATAAGTTAATTGGCTTATTTTTTTGTCCTTATTCAAATTTTTTTCATATTTATTAATTTTTCGTCAATTTTTTTTGGAGATTATTGCATCGTCATGATAAGAGGAATCTAAAAAGTAAAAAATTACGATCAAAACCTATTTTTTTTGAATAAAGACAAAAATAAGCCAATTTTTTCCTCTTTATTAAAAAAAATTGGATTTCGATCATAATTTTTCACTTTTTAGATTCATCTCGTAATGACAATGCAATAATCCCCAAAAAAATTGACGAAAAACTAACAAATACGAAATAAATTTGAATAAAGACAAAAAAATAAGTCGATTGACTTATTTTGCCGAACGGAGCCTTATTAGTATGAGATGATCTTGTTTCGCTTCCTGAAATGACATTTTCTCAAGGAAAATTTAGTGTTAATAGCAATACTGAGCAAGTGAGCAATCTAATGGGAGGAAATATTAGTCACATAATCCTTCAAAGTACATACTTCGCTCATACTCTCAATTCTCGTTTTCGTGAATTTTAATAATTTAAAATTTGATCAAGTACGCTTTCACGCTATTGTTTGGGTACGTGTGCGAATTATGTGACTTAGGGTTAAAGTATGTCAAAGATGAAGATGGGGCCGGTTCACGTACATCCATCAAGGAAATTAATATATATAGCTGTCCAAAAACAAATTAAATTGGCTTTCACATAGCGAGGATTGATGGCAACGGGGGTCATATGCTTTCATTTTTGCAGCCCTTCTCCATCCTAGTGTAGAAAAAGGAACAACCAATGGAAGAAGAGATTTGACACCCAATTTTTTTTTATTTTTTTGGACATTTTTTGTTGTTGGGATTATCCTGTACCACGTCACGTTGTGAAACTATATCGTTTATTGATTAAAACACTGAGTATGTAATTTTCGTGAATATGTAATCCAATCTAATGCCGATGATCATTTCCGATGATACAAATGTGTTTGGATTTACAGTTGAGTTTTAGAAATAATTGTGTATATTCAATGTAACGTTCTGGTTGTTAGCCTTAGTGTCAGCTTGTTGCCAGTGGCAGACACATTGGAACACGTGGGATCACGTGCACCCACCCCACCCCAACCTATCCTTTCTTGTTTTTTAATTTACAGTTCTTTTTAAAGGTTTAAAAAAAATCAGTGTTTTTTAGGTAAAAATGAGTGGAAACAAGAAATTCACATAGAAAACTCGAAGGGGAGAACTTGCTTGATAGTCGGTTTACTTTGTCGTTGCTGGTCGCTGGTCTCTGTGGCCAATATCGCCGATCACCTCACCATTTTCCTCGCCAATCATCAATTAAATTTGGGACTACATAAATCTTTTTTGATCGGCAAAAGTAACATTTTTATGGAACGGACTTTTTAATTGGGGTTATATAAATTAGGGCTTTTTATTATTTTTTTTTAAGGTTCATGGTATATATTTTGATTTTTAAAAAAAATTAGGCCTTCATTTCTTTACTTGGTTTTTACTCGATGATTGAAATTTACAATTCAATTTACCATAGTTTGTGGCTTTGTGTTTAATTTTGATTTTTGCTTAAGGCTATTAGTACAATGTTCCCCCACGTGAGGCAAATTCTGGGTCCACCTCCTCGTCCTTGACTAACATTATTTCCTGAATTGTATTTCTGGATTTGCGTGCAGTATGTGCTATCGTAGTCTATCCTTTTTAGTCTGAAATGCTCGTGTCTAGGTGAAAGGTGGTTGTAGTAATTCTTTCCATGTTTTTGTGATGAAACAAATTGCTTTGCAAGTGCCGTTTAGCTTCACAAACAGGGGAGGAGGCACATGGTTACAAGGGAGGGCGGCCGACCCCATTGGCTGCCAAATTTTCCTTGGGATAGGTATAATTTTTACTAATTTGACCCCAAATTTTCATAGGAATATGTATAATTTAGCTATTTTAACCCCACAAAAAATCTCTAAATCGTCCCAACTTGTTTTAAGTGCATATGAATCATATTTTTTACCCCACTAACTAAAATTCCTGGCTCCGCCCCTGTTCACAAATGAAATTTTTGATGTTCAAAATACGATGTGAGTTTCCATTCTTAGACTGGAATAAAACGTACGTACAGTAATTATTTGCATGTGAATGCATGGCTAGCTGGCTGAGCTGATTACTGAAAATTCCAAAACGAGGTGAGCTAATTAAAAAGCTTATATTGACCAAACTGGAACGCCATCATTGAAATTGGTAATTAGGTCTGCGTCAATTTTGTCACAGACTCACAGGCTCAAAGGGGAATCACAAGTTAATTTTATTACTATCGTTAAATCATATTTTTACAGCATGTAGCCAAGCAAAATCAAAATAAACCAAACCAAATCGAGCTTTGTTTCCCAATCAATTGGGGTCGGCTTTATAAATTTTATTTTTACGACGTGTTTTTGGGCTTTGTCCCTTTGGGTTTTTTTTTTCCATCCAACCTTTGGTTGGATTCCTGATTCCCCTCTCCTTTACTCTGACTTGATATATTATTTGTCATGTTTTATTGAATAAATTTTTTGCCTATAAAAAAAGAGGTTAATGAATTAAAAGACGCCAAGTCTCAAACTCGATACCTTGATGAACTTGAAATAAACACATGTTTATAGTGTTTCGTTGCCTCGATAGTTTACTTCAGCGACTTTTCAAACACAAAATCATTTTTTCATTGAGGCTCCATTTGTTTGGATGTAAAATATTTTTCGGTAAAATATTTTACCTATTTTTCGGTGTTTGGTTGCGTAAAAATAGGAAAACATTTTACATGTAAAATATTTTCCATCAATTGAATGAAAATGATTTACCCTTAAATCTTCCTTAAGTTATTTTCCGAAATGAACCCGTTGCCTTTTACTGCAATTCTCACCGCTCAGTTTCCTCGATCGTCAGTCCTGACTCACGTTCAGTTCCAATAATCTCATATCTCTCCACCGTTTAACTCCCCCCTCTCTCTCTACACTATTTTGTTAATTTCTGAAAATATTTTTAAGTGCCAACCAAACACCGAAAAATAAAAGTTTGAAGTTTGTTTTCTGAAAAAACATTTCACATGAAAAATATTTTACATTGTAAAACATTTTACATCAAAATAAATGGAGCCTGAATGTTCCAACATTTGAAGTACTATGCTACTGTTAATGTCAAATTTGAAGTGAGAGAATTTAAAATGTGCTTTCATATGCTATGTAAATTGTAGAGTCTGCTGAAACGACGCATAAAAGGTTCTTTACATGTACTCGATCAAAAAGAAAACTAGCATAGTCCCCACCCTCCTTTCCTCGAACCCGGGGATGCTGCCGAGCAGTTCCCTGCCGAGTGGGTGCAAAACGGTCGATCCAGTTATTCACCTTAACACAGACGATTCGGATTAAATCTGAGCGCATACAAATTTAAATCATCCATTGCTCGGCTAAGATCTAAATCGTCGGTTGCCAATATGAGCAGCCAAATCGGCTGCTCTGTAATGCTTTACAGGATGTTGCCAAAGCAGCATCCCCATTCCTTTCGTTCATCCCCTCTCCCTTTCACCTTTTTGGAACCAACAAAGAAAGAGATGTTTGCCTAATTTCTCCACCCTTGTTCATCTCTTGTTCATTCCCTCTCCCTCTCCCCTTTTTGAAACACAAAGAAAGATATGTCTGCCTTAATTTCTCCCCCCTTGTACATCTCTCTCTCTCTCTCTCTCTCTCTCTCTCTCTCTCTCTCTCTCTCTCTCTCTCTCTCACATATTTTTCTTCAGTATAATCTCCCTTTATTTTTCTTCAGTATTATCTCCCTTTAAATTTCTTTAGAATTTCTCTTCACAGCATTTGAAATGAGATTATTATACGTACATACTTCATTCTGAAAGTTGAACAATGTTATTATTGCTTTATTGGGGCAATTTATAAAGTATTTCTTTCTCATTAATTAATGTACGTTTTGTTCTAATAATCGGCACTTCAAAACACAAACAAAATATTGTGCATGGTCCTAATTAAAACGATTGGTACACAAAAATAAATAAAAAAATCCAGTTGTGCCCTGGTAAAAAGGGTGGTGAACGTTAACCCCTAGGGTTAGCCTGGTGCAAGACTTAGGACTTAGGAGTTTGCTAAGATCTTCTGTTTGAAACCTCTCAAGTGGTCGGTACCAACATTTTAGGGCTAGTCCATAAAAAGATTTTCTCTGACTTTAAACGGGGCCCCGTATAGCGGACGGAAGGATTCGATTCCCATAATAGTCAAGGTGTGCGAATGTGCGTGCGTAAGCAGCCCAAGCATCTGGTTAAAAAGAAAGAAGGGTAGTCATGAACTTATTTCGATATGCTAGGGGTTGCTGAGTTTAGCAGCCAGGCCTATATATGTGAAACCATTTATCGTTATTGACAGAGTTTCCAGTTATACATATTTTTATCACAATATGTTACTATCAATGTGAAACCATGACCTTTGAAAATAGCCAGCCAATAGAATTGCCTAAGTTTTGATAAGTAGGGGACACTAGTCAATAAAGGGCTTTCTACTTTAATCTTGTCCTTAATTTCTTATGGTCGCTATTCCTTAATTAATTATTATGGATCACTATTCAGCCTCTGAATTTTTCTGGAGACTATAACAGCGAGTCCTGGGCTTATTCCCAAGCTCTTAGATTTCACAGCCACCGCAAATTTATCCGATCGTTAATTTCAGAGCACATATATTCTTAGTTGAAAAAGCTGCACGCAAGTAATAGGTCCAAGCACCCAATTATGAATAGAGAAGAATTTTTTTTTGTTGAGAAGATCCATGGTGAACGATCTGAGTTTCTCAACATGATAAATTTGGAAAAGAGATTCTAAATGTGAGGAGGTATTCTCGAACAGGCAGAATTAGTACCCGAACACGTGGTACGTGGGACCACGGGATAAGTGCGACGGACCACGCCGCCGATGAGAACGGTGGTCGGCAATTGTGGCGCTCCTCGACCCGCGAGCCTGCAAGAGAGTCGCCACCCGGATTTTTGAGATAGATGATCCGAGAAACCGAGGGTTTTGATTCGAGCAAAAGGAAGGCTTTTGGTCTAGCGAAAATTGTTGAGATTTTGGGGCTAGGGGCCATGTTACGAATGGAGAAGGTTTTGTTGAAAAGCACCCCATTTGCCCGGTCGAAACCGGTCTCTACTTAACATTTTCGAAGGGAAAAACTTTAGATACCTTTTGGAAGATTAAACTTTTAATAAGCAAATAAGGGAAAAGGACAAGAGGTTTAATGTATCACGTTGGTGGGCACGTACGCTCACTGTACAGGAATGATCAGCAAATGATGTATATAAATGAAATAACAGATTAATAAACTGTCCAAATCACAACCAATATTGTACCATAATGCCACACACGGCCTTATGATAAACCGTGCGGTGTACTAACTCCACTATCAGGCCTTTATTATTACTCGGAACATCATACAATATGTAACTCATGGCCCATTCCAGAATGATACCATTTCTTCGTACCACTGATCTAAAACAGCCTTCTTGCTACTCTTTTTTTTTTGCAAAATAGTTTATAAATCCTTTTTGATGCACTTGATCATTTGGGATGATCATGAGAGCTTCTTTTGAAAAATAAAATATGGCTTTTTTAGGTATGGTTTCATTCTGCAATATGCCTGCAACAATATCTGAGCAATATAAACAGGCCCAACAGTGTGAGGATGTGATCTAGACAGTCAGAATAAAAGAACGGTAAACATCAAAACACCATACGTACATATTACCTCACTACAACGTGTGGTGCATTGTAACACCGCACGGTGTAGTGAGTCCAGTACAGTGGCTGTTTTTAGTTTCAAAAAATGGTTTTTAGGTCAATACTTGACCAAATGGATCAAGTATGACTGCAGAAAGTACCCTCGGAACCAAGGCTGAGCTTGGCCTTAGGAAACTTATTTTTACCTTCGGTTTTGAGCTTGAACGAGGATGGATGGGTGAAGATGAGTTGTGGATGAGTGTGGATGGTTGATGAGCTTGGAGTTTCGGAGTGGTGGAGCTCCAAAGTTAGTAGAATACTAAGCTTTGAAAGAGGAGAAAGAAGGAATGTTTGGTAGAGAGATAGAAATACCTAGAGAATGTGTCACGCCCGTCCCGGAACGACACCCGGAGTGGGCCCGAACCGACACAGCCACGTGGCAATCCACACAAAAGACTAACACTAAACGACAACCAATAAAGGAATAGAGTAAAACCCCAGCGGAAGACTTAACATAATAAAAACAAGGTATCTAAGATATTTACAAACTTGAAGTCAAAAAGTACTTGACAACATTAGTCACAAAAATGAGTTTAGCAAATGTACGAGTTTAACCCATTACAACCAAATTCGACCAAAAATACCAACACTCGATACTAATCCAAGTGTCCCCAAAACGTCGACCGGTAGTGGACCAACTCTACGGCCACCTGTGACCTGGCAATCCAAAAAGAAAAACCAAAGTGTGTGAGATATAGAATACGTTCAATAAAATACCACACAACCCGAAAGAATATCCCACTAGAATGTAATTCACACAAACTCAACACAAGTATTCAATTATATACCCACATGTATAAACATCACACACGCAATGGCACGTCTGCCACATTCCCATGTAACCAAGGCATTGTGTCCTGCACACCACATTCCCATTCACCGTTAATTAGACGGCATGGCCCACGATATGGTGTGACTCACTCCACAATTCTTTAGTGGTTACAATCAACATCCAATAAACATATATCATTAGCTAAATCCTAATTAGCATGATATACAACCACCACCATGTAACATCTCATTGAACCTTATCATATCAAACACACTCACCTTCGTATCGACCAAAGTATGCCAAACTAAGATTTCGGCACCTCCCGAAAGATCGGCTCTTTACCTAGCCACAAGTTAACTCATATTAGTTACGAGTTCCACGAATACTCGGCACAAAGTTACAAAGCTAACAAGAAGCTAAACGATGACTATCGAATACAAATATGTCCATGTCAATACCTAGAAGTGTCCTAAAACATGCATAAAGTTCAAATATAAAATAACTCTTGAAATCGGTTTGAAGACTTATGATCAACTTGTCTTATCTTGGCCATAACTTCTTATTAGCCTAGAGCTAGCTCTTGAGACCACCACCAATGGAAAGTACACTTTTGGTACACAAATTTTGATATATAATTTGCCCAAAACGGAGTCCGGATGAAAAAGATATGATCGTCCGAAGTTCCACAACAATTGCTGAAAAGTTACCCGAGAGGTACAGGTACCACAAAACTCAGTACAGGTACCCACCCAAAACCGGCCCAAATGTTTCAGCTCTGATCCGTCGGTACAGGTACCACCAAAAAGTGGTACAGGTACCAACTGGGTTTTTCAGCGAAAATCCAGCATGATTTCCTTCTGATTTCTAACCTTTTCCTCTACTCAAACCACATCTAAAACTCCTCAAACCACACCAAATCATGCTTTAACTCATGTATATCAAATAGCTACTTAAGAAACTCAAACCCCATGAATCAAAGAAGCTTAAAACATAAAAAACACAAGAGATTCAAGAGGTATTCTTCTCATACCCAAGTTAACTTGCATCATCTAATTAAGGCATGAACCCAACTATTTAAGCATGAAATTAGACTTATCCAAACATGAAATCCAACAATTAAAATATGAAATTACCTAGATGATTAACAACCTAGACAACCAAGAACCTCCAAGCTCTCCTCTCTTCTTTTCTTGCTTATTCTTCTTCTTCGTCTTCCTCTTTTTCCTCTCTCTCTCTCTCTCTCTCTCTCTCTCTCTCTCTACGTTAGGAACAAGAAGAAAATAGGGGAAGAAATATCCCCCAGGATATTTGATAAAGGCTATGGGAAAATTATTGTATGCAATTGAAACATAAACTTACTTATGCTCCACCCATGAATCACATACAAGCCCTTCGAACTTCCGTCATAAACAAATCAACCCCAAAAACATATAATTCAATTAAAAGATGAATTAAATACTCTAATATTCGGGACGGGTATTACAACTCTCCCCACCTTAGAAAATTTCGTCCCGAAATTGAATTACCTGACTAAAACAAATGCGGATACTTTTGTTTCATTGACTCCTCACCCTCCCACGTAGCCTCCTCAACCTTGTGATTCCGCCACAATACTTTCACATAGGGTATCACCTTAGAACGTAAAACTTGCTCCTTTCGATCAAGAATCTCAACCGGTGTCTCCTCATAGGACAAATCCTCACAAAGTTCCAACGGTTCCGAACCCAGAATAAGTGATGGATCTCCCACAAATTTCCGAAGCATGGAGACATGAAACACATCGTGTAACCGAGCCAACTCAACCGGTAATGCCAAACGATAAGCTGTAACGCCAACTCTTCCAACAATTTCATAAGGACCAATATATCTCGGTGCCAATTTCCCTTTCTTTTGAAAATGAATAACCCCTTTCCAAGGTGAAACACGAATAAATACAAAGTCACCAACCACAAACTCTAACTCACGTCTCCGTTTATCCGCATAACTCTTTTGACGGCTCTGTGCAATTTCAAACGTTCTCTAATCAATCTAACACCATCTGCTGTTTGTTGTATTAACTCTGGACTCAGTGTTTCCTCCTCGGCATCCTCAGCTGTTTGTTTTACTAATTCTAACTCTCGTTCCAACATACTCCCTTCACCTACATCCTCCCAACAAATCGGTGTCCTGCATCTTTTACCATACAAGGCCTCATACGGTGGCATGCCAATACTACTCTGGTAGCTATTATTATAAGCGAATTTCGCCAACGACAATTTCTCTTCCCAACCGCCACCGAAATCCAGAACACTCGCTCTTAGCATATCCTCTAAAATTTGTATAGTCCGCTCCGACTGACCATCTGTTTGTGGATGAAATGCAGTACTAAATTTCAAAGAAGTTCCCATAGCATGTTGTAGGCTAAACCAAAATCTAGAAGTAAATTTAGGATCTCTATCACTAACAATAGATATAGGTGCCCCATGCAATCTGACAATCTCGTCAACATATAACTTAGCATACTTATCCGTGGTGTACGTAGTCTTAACCGGTAAGAAGTGAGCCGACTTTGTCAACCGATCAACAATAACCCAAATTGAGTCGTATCCCCCTTTTGAACGTGGCAAACCTGTCACAAAATCCATCATCACGTGATCCCATTTCCACTCCGGTATTGGAAGATTCTGCAACAAACCCGCTGGTCTCTGATGTTCTGCCTTCACTCGTTGACAAGTTTCACAACCAGCCACATACTCCGCAATCTCTCTTTTCATACCGCTCCACCAGAAATATTCTCTCAAATCACGATACAATTTAGTGCTTCCCGGATGCATAGCATATGCAGAACAATGAGCTTCATCTAAAATTTCCTTCTTTAAAACTATGTCATTTGGCAAACACATTCTCTTACTAAACATGATCATACCATCATCCCGAATACTGAACTCAGGCATTTTTCCCTTCACTACACGCCGTCTGAACTCTTGCGAATCAGGATCCTGCCACTGCCCATCTCTGATCTGATCTATAAACAAAGGTCGAACGCTGAAACGAGCTAACAAAGCTCCACTACTTCTCAGTGAAAACTCCACTCCCATTTGTTTCAACTCAGTGACAGCCAAAACTCTCGACACTGTATACAAGCCAATCTTCCCGCTGTCTTTCGACTCAAAGCATCGGCAACCACATTCGCCTTACCTGGGTGATAGTGTATAGAACAATCGTAGTCCTTTATCAATTCCATCCATCGTCGCTGCCTCAAATTCAAGTCCTTCTGCATGAATAAATATTTTAAACTCTGATGATCACTGAAAATCTCACACGATACTCCATACAAATAATGCCTCCAAATTTTGAGAGCAGAAACCACGGCCGCTAACTCCAAATCATGCGTAGGATAATTCTGTTCATGAACTTTCAACTGTCTCAACGCATAAGCTATAACTTTACCCCGCTGCATCAAAACACAACCCAATCCCTGCAATGAAGCGTCAGTGTAAACCACCAAATCCTCCGTACCAATCGGAATTGTCAAAACTGGAGCCGATACTAACCGTTTCTTCAACTCAAGAAAACTGCCCTCACACTCTTCAGACCATACAAATTTCACATCCTTCCTAGTCAATTTCGTCATCGGTAAAGCAATAGCGGAAAAGCCCTGAATAAACTTCCGATAATATCCCGCCAAGCCAAGAAAACTTCGAATCTCTGAAACACTTTTGGGACTCTCCCAATTAACCATCGCTTCTATCTTCTTAGGATCTACACAAACTCCATCAGCAGAAATCATGTGCCCCAAGAATTCCACACTGTCCAACCAGAATGTACACTTGCTAAGCTTCCCAAATAAATGATTGTTACGTAAGACCTGTAGCACGATACGTAGATGATCCTCATGTTCCTCCTTGGTGTGAGAATAAACAAGAGTATCATCGATAAACACGATAACAAAAGTATCCAAGAATGGCCGAAATACCCGATTCATCAAATCCATGAAAACTGCTGGAGCATTGGTCAAACCGAATGGCATGACCAAAAACTCATAATGACCATACCTGGTACGAAAAGCTGTCCTCGATACATCACTGTCCCTTACTTTAATCTGATGATAACCTGATCTCAAATCAATTTTGGAGAATACCGTAGCCCCGTGCAACTGATCAAACAAATCATCTATCCTCGGCAATGGATATTGATTCCGAATCGTCACTTTATTCAACTGTCAATAATCGATACACATACGCATGGAACCATCCTTCTTCTTAACAAATAAGACCGGTGCACCCCACGGCGATATACTAGGCTGAATGAATCCCCGATCCAGCAATTCTTTTAGCTGCACTTTCAACTCAAGCAACTCTGCCAGCGCCATACGATACGGAGTAATAGATATCGGATTAGTACCCGGCAACAACTCGATAATGAACTCAACTTCACGGTCCGGCACGATACCCGGCAACTCATCCGGAAATACATCCGCGAACTCATTAACAATTGGTATTTCCTCTAGTTTTAGTGCTTTCTTTTCGGTGTCGACCACATAAGCAATGTACCCTTCATAACCTTTACTCAATAAAGATTTGGCCTTAAGAGCCGAAACACGACAAGTAGAACTCACTACTAAATCACCACAGAACTTCACCTCAACGCTATCCGGTAATTGAAATGTAACTTCCTTATTAAAGCAATCCACAACGGCATGATACTCCGATAAGAAATCCATACCCAAGATCACATCAAAGTCAGTCATATATAGCGGCAACAAATCTACAAATAACCTCCTTCCCCCAACCACCAACCCACAACTCGCGTAACACACATTAATAACTACTACCTCACCCACCGGTGTAGAAATAGCTAAAGCAACATTTAAAAGTTTAACAGGCTTGTCTAAATGTTTAATGAAAGCATTAGACACAAAAGAATGCGTAGATCCAGGGTCTAGCAACACACGCGCATAAATACCAGAAATAACCAAAGTACCTGTCACTACCCCCGGTGAAGCCTGTGCCCCTTGACGTGTGATCGCAAACACCCTACCCGTTGCCGTAGAACCACTAGCTCCTCCACCTCTACCTCCTTGAACACTTCCCACCGAAGATGACGCTGGCGCTTGTACCCGAGGACATTGAGCCGCCATGTGCCCCACCTCACCACAAGTAAAGCACTTGAAACCCTTTGTTGAATTCAAACAATCCCTCATCAAATGGTCTGTTGATCCACAAGTAAAACATCGATGAGTCATTGTTGTAGCACCACTCGTTGTCTGCCTATTAGCCTCTTGTCCCGACTTCCCTTTCCACCACCCCGTGGAACCCCCTTGTGATTTCCCAAAATCTTGAGTTTTGGTAACTTGAGATTTCTGACCCACACCCTTATTATTACCGCCTCCGGATTTACCAAATGCCGCACCTTCCGTCTTATTTTTCTTGTATGACTCCCAGCTTTCGTTGTAGTCCTGAATATCCTTTCCAACCATCCTGGCCATTTCCACTAACCGAGCATATTCCTCTTGCTCGTAGGTAGTCAACCTTGTAGCTACCTTCGACGAAAGCCCTTTTCGAAATCGTTGACATCTTTTCTCTTCCGTATTCACCAAGTCTGGAGCATATTTTGACAATTTTGCAAACCTAGCTTCATACTCTGGAACAGTCATACTACCTTGCTTCAATTCAATAAATGCCGCTTCCTGGTCCAATTTCCAACTCTTCGGAAAGTAGTGATCATTGAACCCTTTAACAAAACCCTCCCACGTCACTACTCGCGGTACCGCTGGTATAACTCCTGGCAAAGGAGCAGTCCACTGCCTCTCAAACGACTCCCACCAATCTCAAGCATCACCTTTCAAACTAAAAGTCGCCAATGTCACCTTTTGTGCGTCTGTCATTCCCATAGCATTCAACACCCGCTCCACAGCCTTAAGCCATTCCTCAGCATCACTAGGGTCAATTGCCCCCTCAAACTCCATGGTAAATAGCTTTTTGAACCTTTCAAGTAACCCAGTGCCCGTTCCACAAGTCATTGCCTCTGTAGTTTGCCATTGCATAAGAGCTGCTTGTTGTTCTGCGAGCAAGGCCACAGCTGCAAGAAGTCTATCGGTAGCCCCAACAACCGGCTGCTGTAAAGGAACTTCAGGTTGCTGAACCTCATCACCACTAGACGCAGCATCCTCGGCATGAACTGTATGCTTCGAAGCCATTTCCCAATATCTGTTTCAATCACTTTAACAACCAATAGCAAACACAATATTAGATATATAACTCATCCGTTAGCAAACACTACCTCCATTCGACAACCACATTACTCCTATGGTCCACTACCGAACCCCAAACGACTCTCCACACAGAGACTAGAATGTACTAGCTCTGATACCAAGCTATCACGCCCCGTCCCGGAACGACACCCGGAGTGGGCCCGAACCGACACAGCCACGTGGCAATCCACACAAAAGACTAACACTAAACGACAACCAATAAAGGAATAGAGTAAAACCCCAGCGGAAGACTTAACATAATAAAAACAAGGTATCTAAGATATTTACAAACTTGAAGTCAAAAAGTACTTGACAACATTAGTCACAAAAATGAGTTTAGCAAATGTACGAGTTTAACCCATTACAACCAAATTTGACCAAAAATACCAACACTCGATACTAATCCAAGTGTCCCCAAAACGTCGACCGGTAGTGGACCAACTCTACGGCCACCTGTGACCTGGCAATCCAAAAAGGAAAACCAGAGTATGTGAGATATAGAATACGTTCAATAAAATACCACACAACCCGAAAGAATATCCCACTAGAATGTAATTCACACAAACTCAACACAAGTATTCAATTATATACCCACATGTATAAACATCACACACGCAATGGCACGTCTGCCACATTCCCATGTAACCAAGGCATTGTGTCCCGCACACCACATTCCCATTGACCGTTAATTAGACGGCATGGCCCCCGATATGGTGTGACTCACTCCACAATCCTTTAGTGGTTACAATCAACACCCAATAAACATATATCATTTGCTAAATCCTAATTAGCATGATATACAACCACCACCATGTAACATCTCATTGAACCTTATCATATCAAACACACTCACCTTCATATCGACCAAAGTATGCCAAACTAAGATTTCGGCACCTCCCAAAAGACCGGCTCTTTACCTAGCCACAAGTTAACTCATATTAGTTACGAATTCCACGAAATACTCCGGCACAAAGTTACAAAGCTAACAAGAAGCTAAACCATGACTATCGAATACAAATATGTCCATGTCAACACCTAGAAGTGTCCTAAAACATGCATAAAGTTCAAATATAAAATAACTCTTGAAATCGGTTTGAAGACTTATGATCAACTTGTCTTATCTTGGCCATAACTTCTTATTAGCCTAGAGCTAGCTCTTGAGACCACCACCAATGGAAAGTACACTTTTGGTACACAAATTTTGATATATAATTTGCCTAAAACGAAGTCCGGATGAAAAAGATATGATTCCGAAGTTCCACAACAATTGCTGAAAAGTTACCCGAGAGGTACAGGTACCACAAAACTCAGTACAGGTACCCACCCAAAATCGACCCAAATGTTTCAGCTCTGATCCGTCAGTACAGGTACCACCAAAAAGTGGCACAGGTACCAACTGGGTTTTTCAGCGAAAATCCAGCATGATTTCCTTCCGATTTCTAACCTTTTCCTCTACTCAAACCACATCTAAAACTCCTCAAACCACACCAAATCATGCTTTAACTCATGTATATCAAATAGCTACTTAAGAAACTCAAACCCCATGAATCAAAGAAGCTTAAAACATAAAAAACACAAGAGATTCAAGAGGTATTCTTCTCATACCCAAGTTAACTTGCATCATCTAATTAAGGCATGAACCCAACTATTTAAGCATGAAATTAGACTTACCCAAACATGAAATCCAACAATTAAAATATGAAATTACCTAGATGATTAACAACCTAGACAACCAAGAACCTCCAAGCTCTCCTCTCTTCTTTTCCTTCTTCTTCTTCTTCTTCTTCTTCCTCTTTTTTTCCTCTCTCTCTCTCTCTCTCTCTCTCTCTCTCTCTACGTTAGGAACAAGAAGAAAATAGGGGAAGAAATATCCCCCAAAATATCCCCCAGGATATTTGATAAAGGCTATGGGAAAATTATCGTATGCAATTGAAACATAAACTTACTTATGCTCCACCCATGAATCACATACAAGCCCCTCGAACTTCTGTCATAAACAAATCAACCCCAAAAACATATAATTCAATTAAAAGATGAATTAAATACTCTAATATTCGGGACGGGTATTACAGAATGTTAGCGATAACTTTCTCAAGACTTTTGGGGAGAGAAATGGGTATAAAAGGGGAAATTCAAGGATCAAGGGCCCTTTTCCTCTAAGAGGAGAGGTGTATTATAGGCAAAAGTCAAGAATTATCAATGCAAATGAGGGAGGTGACTTCTAGGTCGGCTAGAAATGTATTCCCTATCAAGCCGACTTTGAGTTGTGGCTCAAGTGAGCGTGGCCGATAGCTTTCTGAGCCAGTCAGAACTTTTCCTTAAATGTCGTGCGGTGTACCTCATGACCTCGTGCGATGTAACAATTTTTATTACACCGTGCGGTATTAAAGGCTCAATCCTGGGCTTTTGAATTTTTCTGTGCTTTGGAGCTTTTCTGGGCTTTTGGGAATCTATATTCAAGCTCTTGAAGGTATTATTTTCTTTATTTTATCATCGGGGAATTTAAAGAACCTTAGAGGTCCGAATTGGATGTCTACAACAATAAAAACAGATGACACGAGAAGTCACTAGAGAAAACAATCTGTTCGGTAATGAGATGGCCGAATAGAGGAAGAAAACCTGAGAAAAGAAAGCTACCTTAAAAGATAAGGTGGTGGGGATATTCTAGAAGGTTCCAGTACAGTTGTACTCCGAGAAGGATTAGGATCCCGCGAATAAAAGATCTACGTGAATCTCCTAATGAAAGAAGGGTGATGTCACACCCCATTTCGGAAAAACACCACGCTAAATTATTTTTCCAAATGGGATGGACCCACACCTTGGCCCTGCTCAAATAGTAAATAAAAACACCAGCCAAGTGTCCAACTTCTATAAATAAATAAAAAACTTAACTTGCATATACACGGAAATAACGGTCATACCAGACGTGCCCACAAGTATTTACAACATATACAAGCTCCAAAAATAGACACATAACCAAAAGAGTCAAAAAGCTAGACTACTATATATACAACTCCTATCTAGACTCTGTAGTGGACCCGCGTGCCGTCACGCACCTGAAAAGAAAACACTGTGGGGGTATGAGCTATCAACATGCTCAGTGAATGTTCTTATTCGTAATAAGAGAAGCAATAAAGACAAATGCTATCAAACAATTTAAACAAGATTATTCAGCCCCACAATAACTTTCCGTTACATAATACTCATAACGCCACTAAGGCAATTTTATAAGGCCACTAAGGCATTTTTCATATATGCACCACTAAGGCAATTCTCTTTACGCCACTAAGGCAATATTCAATAACGCCACTAAGGCCATATTATAACGCCACTAAGGCTATGATCATATTCTCGCTTAGGAGCTTAAGCCAAATATTAACCATTTCAATACGAAAAATAACTCTACACCGTGTCTCATCTTCTGCTATTAAAAATAAGAACACCCACCTCGAGGTCCAGCCAAAAAGGTACCAACACGAGCTCACTCTCTACGTGGAGTAACGGTACTCGTTGTTGCTTCCGAACCTGACGAGTAACACATAAATTCACACATGTGAATATGAGTTCAAATTGAAAGGAAATAACAAACAATAACTCAAATACTCCTTCCCACGATCAAGTGTAGCACAAGATTTTCAGCTATAACAACCTTAAATGAATATTTCAACACTTAGATTCAGATTTTCACCATATACAATCAATTCCCAATATCCGGCATTTAATTCCTGCACCTAAGTAACAGTTTCCAATATAAAACATCAGTTTCAGCAACATAAAATCCATTTTTCAGCACAGGATTCGAACTTCCAGCAACTAATAAAAATTCCAGCACCTATTACTCACAGTTTTAACACCCAAAAACTATTTCCAGCATTCTTTTACAGCAATCACAAAGCTTTACTAGACCCCATTAGAGATGTTTTCAACCTAGGTACAAGATAAATTAATAACTCCCTCACGCATGATAATTTTTCCAAAGTAATCATTAGCAACAATTAGCAGCAACAACAAACAACGGCAACAACACTGCCCCAATTCGGTTACTTTTTTTTTTCCTTTTCCCCCGCTTCTCCTCGTTAACCAATTTAATCAAAATTCATCCTTTTTAACCCCAAAATCAAATCTTTCATATTCACTTAAAAGAGAGACTAAGAATACTTGCAATCACAACTAACAATTCCAGCAGAGAAAAGGAACAAAGAATAACCCTAGTTAGGAGTACTTAGAACCCAATTGATTCTCAAAATCCCAAAATCACTCAATTCAATTACAAGATATGTTACTGATCAATATGGAAAAAAAAGCTAAGAATTACCTACCGAGATTAGAACTTCTGTTATCATTAATCCTATCTTCCTCATTGCCTCTCACTGCTCCTTCTTTTTCTTTTCTTTTTTTTCTCCTGTACGATTTCTTCTTCTTTCTCATTTTTTTTTATTTTCCACTAGATATGTATCACACACATACACAACAAGGGCTCTCCACGTGCACACATAGCACATGCCTTTTTCTTTTTCTTTTTTATTTTACACGTTAAACCCAATAGTTCTAGGAAATCACATTGAGGTCTAAATAAAAAAAATAGACTCACTTTTCTTTTTACTTTTTTTTTACTTGTTATTTTTTAAAGAATCGGGTCTCACAGGTGATTGGCCCACCATAGAAAGGAGTCCTAGAAGGACTTTGGAGTGAATCAGTACATAAGGGAATGGGAATCCGGATTATCCTGGGTTTCCTATTCGAGATAGGAAACTTAGGACAGCAAGGACGCATGGCCAGCAAGCAAACGCATATCTAGATACAGCAAGGACGCATGGCCAGCAAGCAAACACATATCTAGATTTCACAGCATACTAGTCGAAAAACTTCACAGCATACTAGTACGTCAACCATAACTCGCATGACTTGTCAATCTAGATTTCACAGCATACTAGTCGAAAAACTTCAAAGCATACTAGTCGACCATCACTCGCATGACTAGTCAATCTAGATTGCGTGATTGACTAGTCATGCGAGTAATAGTCGACTAGTATGCTGTGAGCTTTCCTAATACATTTCCATTTAAAGCGAGCTAATACATATTAGATAGACAAAACTCATAACAAAGCTTTGCATGATATACAGGTAAATATAGAAATGCTTTCTATGGAATATGATGTAATATGTTTAGTCAATCTAGATTTCACAGCATACTACATAAATTCAAAATTCGCCCATTTTGTCTTTACAAATTTTTTTTTTTTAAACGGCAAAAATATTATAGATAAACTCAATAATGGGTACATTGAAATCGAACATGAAAGATAATGAATGATCCAAATTATTACCTTTCATTGCAGTTTTGAGACCCCCAAACGAACAAGCCAGAATTCTTGTTTTCACCGAGTCTATCATCTCATCCTTCTCCCAAGCTTTATTGTTAAAGACAACATTATTGCCCCCTGTCCATACAGTCCATAAAACTGCATAAAAGCAAGCAAGCCAGCATAGTCTTTCGGAAATTTAATAAAAAAAAACGTATTTATGTAATTCAAAATGATCATTGGCGTCAGAAGAGATTATATATTCATGGGAATTACATATTCGGGGTTTTAATTACTCCATACTTTTAGCTACCAAATTAAACAAACATTGGAGATATAATCTCACAAAGTGCGAGATATCATAAGATCTGGTACTATTTAAAACTCGTAAGAGGGTAATGTTCACCCTCTTACAGATCAGCTTACTTGCATCTCGAATTAATTTTTACTGTCCCTCTTTACAATTGTTTTACACTCTTACGCGTGAAGTGAGACATATGGCTTAAAGAGTTCTTGACAAGAAAAATCGAATCTGAAACATTATGATCATACTAAGATCGAGTAAATTTCCAAGTCTCATGTCATTTAATTGGACATTAATGCCTTGGTGTTGTCAGAACTACTAGTATTTGTTTCATAAAGATCATATGAAAAGACCCCGTTGCCATCAATCCTCATTATGTGAAGCCAATTTGTTTTTGGACAGATATGTATTTCCATGATGGATGTGAGCGGCTAGGTAGCCTAGATGTGTACTGCACATTTGACAAATATTTTGATATATAATTTTTTAGCCTACATTGAGCAGATTTTTAATAAGTCCACTCATTTTTTTTTTTTTTTAATTACTGAATGGTTTGAATCATCCATACGAGATCCGGAGTGGGCCCCGCGTGTCCGTCGATTCCCGATTAGTGCTCTGGCTCTCGGCGGCCTTAGCATTTTCGATACTCCTACCGCTAAAGTACTATCTTGTCCCATTTTGATTAGTATTTATGATATCATTATATTAACACTGAATATTCTTTGAAAAGATAGTCTAGATGTGGAGAAATTTTTGGGTGCCGGATGAGTATATTCTATGTAGTATCCGCTCGGCGTATCCAGGCCATCCAATACACTTTTGGACGGCTCGGAGTGAAACTCTCTCTCTCCTCTCATCCAACACTTTCTCTCTCATTTTTCTCTCTCCAAATCCAAGCCATCCAAAAATGCAATGGACGGTTCGGATGCACCGAGCGGGCACCATGTGGTACCCGCCCGGCACTGAAATTTTTTCTATAGATGTGTAGTTTCCCCGGGTTCATCTTTCATAAATATTCTGGAAGTACCACTTTCAATCGCAGAAGTACCATCTTTTCCCATTTTTATTAGTCATTGATATTAACATCTGAATTTTCTTTGAAAAAATTGTCACTTCAGGAAGGGAAAATAAGATCATTTTCGTACCACTCCCTCCGTTCCATTTTAAATGCTCACTACTGTTCAATTTTGTTCACCCACCTTTAAAGGTGCGCGAACATTGAACATGGTCCCCTTTTGATGGGTGGAACAGTTCATCTCTTACAATATGAGATTTTAATTAACCCTGCAAAAAAATAATAATATTAATCGCTTGCAATTGGTCATAGGTAACTGTTTGTTTAAATCGAATGATTTTCATTCAGATTCACGCAACCAAACTTCTAAATTGAAAATTGGGTGATCATGGGGTTGCTTGATAGCCCAATTCAGCACTTAAAATAGAATGTATTAAGTAATAAGTCATTAAGTTTGTCAGATAACCATATTTCATCATACTTAATATTTTAAGGACCTCTTAAAATGCAGGTTTAAAAAGTTACAACAATTAAGTAGCCTGGTACCTACTTAAGCCATAAGCCGCACGATCAAAATGTAAATGGAGGAAAAGAAAAACAATGCCAATATCCACCACCTATCTATCTGTTCAAAATGTCGGAGTCCCAGTTGAGGGGGTAGAGATCACCGCCAGACGTAGAAGCAGCAGTGCTGGGTCCATCAGTCGACATACTCTGAATTTGGCATTCACTTGCATCAGTCTCAAGCCTTCTTTGATGATCAATCATCATTTCCTTCAGGTTCATCTGCTCATTGGAGGCGTCTGGATCTGGAACCAACGACGACTCTGGGACAGTTCTGCCTTCGAGCATGCTGACAACTGAAGACATAGCAGGCCTAACTGCTGGAGACATGTTGGCGCACAGAAGAGCTACATTTATCATCACTATGACCTCTATTTTGTTGAAGTCTGAACCCAACTTAGGATCCACCAACTCCATCAAATCCCCTTTCTGCTTCAAGACAAGTGCCTACAGAGAAACACTCGTTATGTTAGAACTCAAGTCCCTGTTATGCATGGGTTTAGATTTGAAGAAGATTTGTTTTAATGGAGATCGAGACATGATAGAGGTGACTCTCAATAAAAAGAACGTAGACATTACTGATCCTAAGCAGAGACAGTATGTGCCTTATCTCTTTCCTTTTTCAATTTTTTTTTCCTTGACACAACTCAGATGCTCGTGTCGTGTGTCTAGATGCAAAATGCTGTTGATTGTATATTTGTACACTCGTAACTGAGTTCTAAACATTTTTTTGTGGTTAGCTGATGAGGTTAGCACGTTAGTCTTCTATACTGCATTGTGATATTAATGAGTTGCTCTAGTGTCTTGAATCATGCAGCATAACATTTTTCCTTTTATGTTCAATGAGTGATTTTTACTACTTTTGGTGGTTTATGCATGTTTTTGATTTATTTATATACCTAATACAAGTACAGAAACAAATGTGTAATGTGTTGCAATATTCTTATTCCTGTCCGAACCTCTTCCTTTTTCCTTTTTTTTGAGAAACACCCTGGCTTCTGCCCATAGCGATGTCATGTCACTGTACTCCGTACCTGCATGTATATGTCCCATGTCCGGGTATGTGCCTCTAAGCATCACTATAACTTTTGTGTTCACATGCCAACTTGTTTAAGAAGGTTTCAAGTTAAGTGATTTGATAAGAGGTATATAGCCTTTCTCTCAAAACAGAGCAGCACAACATGTAAAGAAGTACATCATGTTCCACCCATTTTGATATTTGTATCAGTCTAATGATAGAATCCAAATTTGTATCATTGTGGTTGATATATCTTCAGAAGATGTTGTAACAAAAAATGCAATATTTGAAAGAGAGTATTCAACATACCCAATCAAGAAGATATAAACAGTACTCCTTTGTCCTGTAACTAGTGTTGCTTCTCCCACTGACAATCTCCAATGCGACTATTCCGAAGCTATAAACGTCTGCTTTGTCAGTCAAGTAACCACGCATTGCATACTCAGGTGCCATATATCCGCTGCATGTAAACAATTGTCACATACAAGTTTGCTATTATTGAATAGATTGGTATACATTGTTGCACGTATTTCCTATCAACTTAAGCTTTTGGACGATTGGTGACTTAACATGGTATAGAGGTCAGTACGTATGGATATTTTGCATCTCCACATGCAAGACGGGGTTGCACGTGAGGGAGGGTGTGCAAATAGTTTCATATACGTTGTTAAGCCCATTTTTCAACAGCTCAAACTTTTGGGACAATTGGTAACTTAAGATGGTATCAGAGCTCCAGTACGGATGTTTTGCATCTCCACGTGCATGACAGGGTTGCCTGGGAGGGAGGGTGTGAGAATAGCTTGATATACATTGTTGATTCCATTTTCTAATAGCTTAAGTTTTTGGGACAATTGGTAACTTAACTGCTATATGTACGATATATAGTCCAGTAATGCTATTTATAGTGAACATCATAAACCAAAGCTTTATCTTATATAAGAGGTTAACCGTGTTCATTGTCAATGCACCTACGAACTATTATAACTAAAAAGGGCTACCCAGTGCACGAGGCTCCTACTACTGCAAGGTTTAGGGAAGGGTTGGATGTACGGAACCTTTCTTGCAAGTAGAGAGGCTGTTTCGGGGACTCGGATATGACCTATTATAATTGCAAAAAGAGAGAAGAATATTCACCGGCAACAAAAACTAAAAAATATGAAAACAAGGGTGAAAACACAATAAGAACAATATAGCATGGACTTAATGGAGCATGGGGACTCACTAGGTTCCAGCAATTCTGGTGCTGATGTGGGTATCATCCTCTTCATCAAGTTTGGCCAGACCAAAATCAGAAATCTTTGGGTTAAGATTTCTATCAAGCAGCACATTAGTGGCCTTGATATCTCTGTGGACAATCTTAAGTCTTGATTCTTCATGGAGATAAGCCAAACCTCTAGCTATGCCAATGCAGATCTTGTACCTTGTCGGCCAATCCAATTGCAACTGGCATTCTTCTGGCCCTTTAAATCACCAAATGAACAAGCATATAGACACACGAGTCAGCTAAAAGCCGGAAATTTACGGGAATTCCCATTCCAACTTTTTAAGGGGCCTTAAAAGTCGGAAGCCTTGAAATGAACTGACATAAGGTTATGGAACAAGTATTGCATTCTAAATATGTACATGCATGGATGCAATAATATTGAAAGCAGTTGAATAAAGATTCAGAGTTTACCAAACAAAGCACGTGCAAGACTATTGTTCTCCATGTATTCATATACCAGCAATAATTGATTTCCCTCGATACAACATCCATACAGCTTTACAAGATGAGGGTGTTGCAGAGCAGAAATCATTCCTATTTCATTCACAAACTCTCGATTTCCTTGCTTTGATTTGGAAGAAAGCTGCTTTACAGCAATTACAGTGCCATCTGATAGAAGTCCCTATAGTTCAGGGTTTTTTCACATTAGACAGGATGCATTACCATACTTAGATGTAACAATGAAGCACGGTAGAGTAATCTGTGAGTACGTCCTGTAGGATACCTTGTATACTGAACCAAAACCACCTTCTCCGATCTTATTAGCTTCATCAAAATTATCTGTGGCAGCTTTGATTTGCCTCAAGGTAAATGAACCAGTCTGCAGGTCTAGACCCTTCAGATCTGTTAAAGAAGCGAAGTAAGTTAAGTAGAATTAATAGGAAAAAATGATAAGCCATAATCCTAATATTTGAGTGCTAGTGAAGTGCTGAATGTTTTGATATTTGAATGATGCTTTGAAGAATAATTATCTTTAAACAAGTTGAGATGCGTGACGACATCATTGTAAGATTACATAGTGGTCAAGGGACAAAAGATTTGAATAAAAACCGTAAAATATCAGATAAGTAAGAAAGATGAAAAATGGACATGGTAAGAAAATAGCTATGTAGTACAATTTTACTGTATGAAGTACCGTGTTCCCTTGTGTCTTTGTGGATTAGAAATCCTCTCCAGCAAACAATACCAAGAAGCAAGATGATAACAAAGGCTGCTGCAGCCACAATACCAACCACAGCGCCTGTAGATATTCCTTTTGTATGTTCTGGTGGTGGTTTATAATCTGCATGGAGGAGGAAAAAAATGAAAAAGGAGATAATATAAGAAGTTTTGACTTTGCACAATGGCAATCCCTATTTGCTGCAAAAAAGTGAGGTAAGGCTTTCAAATTTCGGCCTACAACCTCTCCCAGACCCTATAGGTGCAGGAGCTCTGTGCATTGGGATGACCGATAATATATACCGTTAAGGTGATAAACAGTTTAATGAGCACAAATTTACTACTACCAATAATAAATTTAATTCAAGGAGAAATGAGTTACTTCACACATGCACCCTTAACATGTTCCTATGCATTTTGAAAGATGTATGAAACCTTTTAGCCAGCAATCTATTAACACTAAGTTGCGTTTATTCTGTCGCAATGCATACGTCAATAGGCAGGAATGTCTCTTCAAATTAATCATCTGTCTGCTAATGAGATGCCTTGAGAGTTGAAACTAAGGTACCCAAATTAACACCTAATTTTGAATTGTTCAGTTAAACATTCCATTGAAACAGTATGAGCCAAAGGATAAAACATATCCATTTCTCTAACGAACGTGAAAAGATATCTGCTTGTGTCATGATTAGTTATCTACTTCTACAGCATAGCTATGAAAACGAGATCAACAGAAATACGTTCCATTATGTTCATGGAAATTCATAGTGAAACATGAGTAATCACCAACTGCTGACAATGACTAGAGTTCATCTCTTAACATCCCAAAGTTTTGGATAGAAGAGAGCAAAATAGGTCAAGGGAACATTTCATACGATATGATCAATAATTCCACATGGTTCCCCATAAGTCCGCCATGAAAAAAGACATACTTTTCCTTAATTCATCTCCTTAACGTCAACAACTGAGTAGCACATCTAAGAACTGTGAATACATTTTCTGTCCCAAACATTATCCCAAGAAATCACAAGAAACTTGAAGTCCAAAGGAGTTCTATTCAGCTTACCAGGGTTGTGCACAGAAATAGCTGAAATGAGAGGACCATAAACTCCTCTAACGGGGAGGCCAGTTGTCCCTTTTCCGGCCCAATAGAAGCGGATCTCCAGTGTACCATCAGTCACATTTGCAGTATACTCTTTTATGACTTCCTTACCAATGCCTCCTGCTTCATCCTCGATGTTAAAATCCTTTTGCACGATCTTTCCCTACAACAATTTTCTTATGAGGTCATATGTTGTTTTGTTAAGTTTTCTTGATTTTTAAAAAGTATTGAGTTCGCATCCATGGGAGCCAAGAGTTGAAATACTCCCTATGTCCCTCATTTTTAGTCCTCTATTCCATTTTGGAATGTCCCAAAACATTATTCGTCCTTACCAAGTCACAGAAAACTTTATTTATCTATTTCCAAAACTGACCTTTATAAGTGATGATAAAAGTGTTAACAAATGAGAATAAAAGGGATTTGCTGGAATCAATGCCACGAAATTTAAACTCAATTACACTAATCTCATGCTCCCTCAAAAAGTTGCATCTCACAAAAAGGACTGGTAGAATGGGACAGAGAGAGTACTAGATTGCATGCAAATTTAATCTACTCCTAAAAATCAATATAATAAGAATGCAACCTGAAGCATGATTCAGCTTTGATTTGCTGCTTCGCTAAGTAAGTTAGGGGCCCGGGAGGCAGCGGGGACGTGCCCCTAAAACCTAGACAGGGACATTACTATAATTGGTGATATAAAACCCTAGGATATATTATGTACTCTACACAGCCAATGTAACTAGTACATTCATTCCTTCGATAAATAGTGAAAACTGGTGAGCTGTGGATGTACCAAATTTCCCCATGGTAGAACCACGTAAAATTTCTGTATCGTACTTTTCTATTTGTGTTCTTTGCTTGATTAATTCTTCATGTGATGTTGTGTGTGCGTGCATGGGCGCGTGTGTTAGGTCGATTCCACAGCAAAACCCACTCACTTAACGGTACCTATTTTGCAACAATAAACCAAGAAAATGAGGAAGAAAAAAAAAACAGAAAATGAAACTTACCTGAATGTAAATGTGAAATATACGTCTTCCAAGGCTGCTATAGTTTTTGCCATCATTAAACATAATTTCTGCAAAGTGAAGGTTTACAGTGTATTTTCCATTTACCAGGCAGAACCCATAATAAGTCAGTGATATGGGCGAAATCCGTGCATCCATGTACAACTCCAAATTTTTCACAGAAAGTCGATTTGGTAAACTTTTCCAAATAAAAGAATCTCGCTCGCGATCATCGTCCAAGAAGTTGCCAGTGCTACTAAACGCCCAGTTGGTTCTACTTTGGTAGAACTTTGAAGGCCCAGCTGGATCTTCATCTTCTTCATATGTCATATTTCCACCCAGAGATGCTTCTTTACCACCACAATTTATGTAAAATGAAGACCAATCTGATAAAACATAACACGATCACGTCTACCATTTAATAAACAGCACAGAACTTTCTAAAGAGTCAAATTATCCGACAATGATATAGCAAGATCGTACAATAGACATGTTTGGCTGCATGCTTTGTATGTTTCAATCAAGGTCTGCATTTCAGATACATAAATAGGAAATGAAAATTTTAGTACATTTTAATGTCCTCAATGTCAAACATACTATTTTTAGGATTTGTCATATGTCCCCATATTCATGTCAAGTTGGGTGCATGTCCCATGTCAAATGACAGCATGAATTACCAAGAGCGATGACATCAAAATAGCAGTCAACAGAATAAAAATATTTTTTAACTTACTTCGTTCGCAATGAAAGCTCAAGCAGGAAGCATTTCCACTGGAAAAACAATATGAGATCTTGAATAATTCAGCATTATACATTATAGTGCAAGGAGAGATGCAAACAACAGGAAATAAACTGTAGCGATAATACTTAGTACTTACCCACCAAAAAAATTGTAGCGACAATGAAACAGATTATGCAAGTAACAGAAATACCATGATCAAGGTTTAGGAACTTACGACAAATTAGCCTTT
The DNA here is from genome assembly GCF_030253575.1 of Rhododendron vialii. Classification (NCBI taxonomy): domain Eukaryota; kingdom Viridiplantae; phylum Streptophyta; class Magnoliopsida; order Ericales; family Ericaceae; genus Rhododendron; species Rhododendron vialii. The sequence goes on from NC_080560.1 coordinate 5,691,184, forward strand.
GAAGAGCTTCCGAACAAGTTCCTGTAGTGAAATGGAGAAAGTGAAGACCTCATAGAATATTTTTATTGCATTACAATGACTGAGTCATAAGATCTTACGTATCCCCCTGTTGGCAAACTTGGGACCCCAAGCTAAAGTTGTTATATGAAAGATCACTGCATGAAGAATTCACACCGTGATTTACCCATTAGTTGAATGTCACGAAAGATGGGAATACGTTCATGCATTTCACCAGCTAACATAATTGGAACGAAAGTAATAGCTTGGCCTTCTAATCAAGTAATTTTGTTTTGAGTATTTCCTCGCCAACAATATCAGCCTTCATGGTAGAAAAATACAAAACATAAAAGTGTTGACTTCCCATTCAATTTATCTAGTGTACTGGAATTGTTAACCCAGCTATGTAATTCAATCACTCGAAATCTTAAGGGTCGTATTGTTGTATATCTGTCAATGCCTTCTAGGATTTTGATGCCAATTTCAGCTTCTGCTATAGTTAATTATGCAAAAGAGAACGGCTTTCCAAAAATGCATTTGAGATCTTCTCAAGAGAGCTAAAGCTTAATTAGAAACTAGGAATGCATTCTTTCATAGAATGATCAAAACCATAAGGTATTAATAATCTACATCTTCAGACACTAATGGTTTATCGATCAAAAATGCGGTTCACACCCACCAGAAAGGCCAAATGCAAAGAAAACTAATACATAATTCACAGCGTGACAGCAGGAGAATTGAATATTGCATAACGTAGACAGGATAAAAAGTTGTTTAGGAAGCTAACTTACATGTTTTTTGAAGTACTTTGCAGCATCCAAGGAGGCACAGGTCCACTTAGCAAGTTCCCAGTTAAATATCTACAATAACGGAAAACAATCTCACTGATTCACTCTGGCTATGTGCTTTTTCACATAAAAAAGCACTAGTATTTTATGGAAAAAAATAAATCAATAATCAAACAATTATCTATATTAACAATGCAAGCGTTTCGAAATGCAACACTTGATTATTGATTTATTTTTTTCCATAAATAAATCAATTATCTCGCTGAATTTGGCTCCAAGTTTGGCATTGCAAGCCTGAATCCTACTTTTGGCCATGGATACTAAACTTAAAAACATATTAAGCATGATCAATTGATAAGATGGTGGAGAATCGTCGATAGTTGAAAACTAACTTCTTCTTGATCAAATACGGAATCCATTGTTCCCTTGAAACTATCTCCCATAAAACAAGTGTCTTCCTCATGGAAGACAATATAAAGTAAATCAAATTTAGCCTCAAAAGTGACTCTCTTTTTGTTGTACATGCAAAATGGGAGAGTCCCTTTCTTTTCTTCTCTACTGCAAACAGAAGTTAGTATTATGAGATTCTAGCTCTTCAGAAGGCTCACAAAGCGCCTAATTATCTACTTCTTGATTCTCTTGTTATAGGTGTTCACTAGTTGGATAAACAAGGGTGCATGATTACTTTGGGCCGCTCTCCAGTTCTCTAATTCAATTTGCTACAGGGATAAATTAAATTGTACGATCATTTTCAAATGGTACCAGTTGGCCAGTAAAATAAAGAATACCAGAAAGTCAGAAACTATATAAGATTTACGTATCCATACATCTTCTGTATTGATGACAGGCTAATAAAACTGCTTGGAATCTCCCCACTTAGTCTGTTAAAGCTCAGGTCTCTGCAAGAAAAATAACAAAAAGATAATAATCAAAATGATTTCAATCCTAACAAAGTTGGCATATATTTCAAACTCTTCCAAGCTCCAAATGTGAAGTGCATGTAGTCATCTTCAATGACAGTTGCGTGACACTTGTGTCCATTGTTACACTTGGTAGTTTATGAACTATCTATCAATAGCCTATTACGAACTTCTGAGATATTCGAAGACACAAAGAATTCTCTGCAACACTATGGGGCAAAGGGCCTTTAAAGAGATGTTACCAGTTATATGAAATAAAAAAGTGGAAAAGGGTTATATTTACTAACAATAGTTTTTCCAAGTTTGTCAAATTTCCAAGGTACTGAGGTAACGGTCCAATAATATTGCAACTCCTCAAAATCCTGCAACACAATCAAATCATACCACTTCAAATCAGCAACAAACTGGTACTATATCCTTTAAAGAGGGTTCCAAAGAAGGAATCAACTTACAGTGTCTTCAAGCTTGTCAAACTATTAAGGGGGGGGAAAAGATGCTTGGGAACCATTTAAATCACTAATTCTCCTACATTTATATAAGAAAATACGATTAACCATACAATATTGTGGCATGCATACAGGCCATGGGATTAGAAGGTCCTACTTTCACTCACAAGTCGGATAATTTTGTCAAAAGACCAATGCCAAGAGGAATTGGTCCATCCAAACCACTAGCCTGAATCACTCTGCATACATCAAGATTGAAACAGAAACACGGTCAAGGGAATACTCTAAAGCTAAACAACCATTGAATAAATCAAAACAGGTCAAACACTCACAATTTGGTGAGATTTACCCAGTTTTGGATGAAATCTGGTATCTTTCCAGTAAAGTGGTTATCACCGATCCGACTGCATTATACTAAGGAATTAATTGATAGTTCAAAGGAACTTCAAAATCAATACCTAATTTAAGAATTCCAAAATTGTGAATTGAAAGGAAATAAACTTACAAGTCCTTCAAAGTGGTCAGCCTTGCGAGTGTATCCGGAAGCTCCCCGGTAAAATTGTTTGAAGTCAAATGCCTTCAACAATAAAATGTAGCCAACTAGTGATGAATTGTTCTTAAAAATCTAGCGCCAATGTACATTTTCTCATCTAGCCTATGTTACATGGAATCTTCTAAATCAAAAGTAATTACCCATGTCGGTCAAACTTTGGTAAGGTGTGAGATCCAACACTAGATCAGATCACGATAATTCCATCCTCTAATTTCATGATACTTTTTGAAATAGGAATTGCGTGTGTTTTTTCTTTATCCCATTTGATTTTAAGTACATTTCTGAAAAACTCTCGACAAATAGACTAAGAGTATCATGTTTTATACTTATAAACACTCCATTTGTCCAATACTGTTTGTCCATTTTCGACAGTGAAAAATTGAAAAAAAAAAAATTAGAAGGAATCAACAAGTTAATGTAGTTTGGTGAGAGAAAAAAAATGAAAAACGTACTCACACAAGCACACTATTTGTTGATCTGATTGAAGACATGAATATTGAAAATGGAAAATAAACAAACAACATGGTACAGAGGTATTAACTATGGAATACCTCTTTCTGTCCATACTAAAATCTTGTGGAGACACATTGCAATATCCTAAGACTTAAGTTTTAAAGGTCTGATGCTTGGACACGCATTCACACCTGATACAATATAAAATAGCTAAAAGCTAAATTCGTTAGAGGAAGGTGGATATGGCAAGAAATGTCAAAAGTTTTTTCGTGCTTGAGATCACATGAATTGGCCATCCCCGGTGGTATAAAGTTGCACTTCGCCACTTGGGCCACCCATTGGGTCATCCCTCCACAGTCCACACTATCAATATACAATTTGAGCAAGTCTACTAACACAACAATGTGTAGAACATGCAAATGTGGCATTGCATCATTGGTGATTGCATCATGCAGTGGCACGTCAGCACGTTGTATGATTGTCATACCCATTGGTGCATTCGTAGACTTTCTCATACAATGCTCTTCGAATTCCGACTAGATGTTCTTTCTGTGATACCCACTACTGAATCAACTAAAGCCAACATTTGTAAAAAAAACAAAAAAAAAATATAACCAAAGCCAACATAGGTCTTACAGTTTCTCTAAGAGAGGAAGACTCCCAAGCACTGCAGGAATGGGTCCTGACAACTGATTGAACTCCACGGTTCTACAAAATTCAAAATTCATACTCTAAGCAACAAAATCAATCAATATTTCCACATCAATAATCATGAATTGAAATGGGTAAACAGATTATTTTACAGATTCGCAAGCGTGCTGATGTTTCCAAACTCTATTGGGATTGGACCCGTTAATCGGTTTCCAAGGAGGGAGCTGCATTTTGACAAATAAGGAACCAAGAACAAGAAAATCCTCAAGGTACGATACATAAACATGTAATGTAAGTATTCGCATAGAGAGAGATAAAAAAAATATAAAAAAAAACTGGTGATACATACATGTTGACAAGTTTCAGGGAACCCCATTCTGGAGGGATTGTACCGCTGAGGTAGTTGCGAGTGAGATCACTGTGGGAATAAGAGTGCAAATGCTTGTCAAATAGTACAGTAAAAGTTTGTGATGGATTTAGTAAAATAGAGGAAACGAGGGCAAAGAATTAGCCAAAATTCTACTCTTTTTTGGTCAAAATGCAATATGGAAACGAGGGCAATGAATAAATTTTAGGAATATGGATTTTTTTTTCACGGAATATGGATCTTATTTGATAATAAATCTCAATTAGTTAGTTCTACAATACAATATTTAGTCCGGGTGTCGTGGGCGTGATTTAGTTCGGGTGACTTGAGATGATTTAGTCCGGGAACATCCCATCAACTCCTCATCCCCGGATTACTTCATCCCCTTCATTATACTGCATCCAATCGGGGGCGGTATTTAGATAATCTAATTTCGTCATGTCAAGGCAGTAATGAAAATTCCTGATTACATGTCAAGGCAGTAATGAAAATTCCTGATTACCAGCTTGTTTGGCTGGGGGATTTGCCCCCGGAGTTGCGACGCGGCCGGAGATGTAATCCGGCTTCTCTTCTTCTACGGTCTTTGGAAGCAAAAAAACTCTCCCCAATTTCGCCCTGATTTGGGGACTTCGGAGATGAAATCCACCCGCGGCCGGATATGCTAACGATAGGGGTAACCCCTGTCGTTGGTTATGCGGGTCTGTGGAAAGACAATATTGCCCTTGCTTCTCCTCTTCCTCACGTGTTTTGCTCCGTTATTCTGTCATCCCACAACCGAGAAGAAGAGAGAAAAGAGAGCAGGAGGTCGCCAAATAATTTCTGGTGACTCCACTGCGGCGGTAGAGGGAGGAGGCTGGAGGCGGTGCTGGAGGCTAGAGGCGGTGGTGGTCCGGCGGAAAACCCCAATCTCTTCTCTTTGTCGGAGAATGGGTTCATCAGTGGTGTGATTTGAGTGGGGAAGAAAAAAATGGGTTTTTCTCTCCCCTAATTTCAGGCGGTGGTGGGTTTGTGCAGATGGTTGGTGGGTGGGAGAGAGAATGGGTTTCGCTTAAAATTGGGGGCAATTCTGTGTCTGAGAACAGTCCTGCTACACACACAGCAATCTGTGCACAAATTGTGCACAGATATCATTGTAGAGACCACCACGGATTCCACATAATTCATCCGAACCGTTCATTAAATGTAAAAAAAATTTACAAAGGTCCCCGTAAAAAATAAGCTCAATCTGATACTTATAGATTCTTCATCCAACCATCTAACTTTTCATTCAGATTTTCAGATATTGAAAAGTTATATGATTGGATCGAGCACCTATATGTACTGGATTGAGATTATTTTTTACGGAGACTCTTGAAAAAATATTTTACATTTAATGAACGGCTTGAATGATTTGTGTGGGATCCATGGTAGGCCCCACAATGAAATCTGTGCACAATCTGTGCACAGATTGTATATGTGTAGACTTTCTGGTCTGAGAACGGGTTCCGTTTGTGCCTAGTGGGCGAGTGTGTGTGAATTTTTGTTTGTCCTAAAATTGGGGGCAATTAAGTCATTTAACAATTTATCTCCTCATATTCACCTTTCATATCTTTTTTTCAAAAAATTATCCAAACATTGGATTATTCACCCTTCTGATGAGATGGGCCCATTCTTTTTACTTATCACTCATCTTTCCATATACACTCTCAAATCCGTCTTCCTTCTTTATCCATCCAAAATCAAATCCTCCGTCCAAACGAAAAAGCAGGTTAGTGCATTTTAAAGGGACAATCACTGAAAGGGAGGTTAGTGTACTCTCTTACGAAAAACCATATAATACTGGTTGTATTTAAGACAAATTAATTTAAATCGTACAATTTATTATGGGTATGACACATGGGTTACTTACATATCTTGGAGGTGAGTGAGCCTTGCCAACTCTGGTGGGAGCCTGCCCGGAAGATCCTGTGATTTCAGTGCTCTGCATTTCACCAAGATTTGAATTTAGGTGATTATTGAGTAGGTAACTGCCTAACCTTAGTTTTAGTTTTATTTTTTGAAGAATATATTACTTGTAGAAATTAGCATAGAATACAACAGTGTCATCAGTAGGACTGATAAACGAATCGAATCGAGTAATTTGGGGTTGCATTTGTTTTCCCTCATTAAAAACTTTTTGAGGATTAATTTGTTACATAAATAAACTAAACTTACTTTTCTTTATAAAAAAAAAACACTCGTTTTAGCTTTCGAAGAGGCTAGTATTTGCCTTGTTTGGCTCATGACTTACAGAAGAATCAAATTTCTCAAAGATCAATTCGTGATCTAATAGCTTAGAACTCATTTGAAATGAAATTCTATAAAACTAGTTAAGTTTCCTATGTTTTTAGTTTTTGTGGGTTCAACCGGACCTAGAAAATTATAGGAATCGTTCATTTTATTAAAGTAGCTGAGAAAATCACTCATTCCAAAAACAAGTTTGATCGAAACTCATTTGCTACATGAACAAATCACTTTTTTTGCAAGAACAAATGTGTTGTCAGATTTTTAAGCCAAACTAGTGACCTATTTTTTTTCTTGCAAAAATGTCAAAAAACGATATCCAATTGAGTTGAGATTCTCTCATGTAAAGAGTTCATATTTGTGACAAAAGAAATAGAAAAGCTTTGATCATCTATTTCTCTTGTCAAACAAACATAATTCGACCAAATTTACCAATTCTTGATGTTCTATACTTTTTGTATAACTGATAAACACATCGAGACCAACTAGATGAATGATTTGCATCACGAAGTAAAATAAGACTGTGATGAGTCTCACTTTGCTACAACGGATCATCAAAATCTTTGTCTCAAGAATACTAGACTGGATCCACTCGGGTCTAAGAAACAGAGTATGAGAGAGAGAGAGAGAGAGAGAGAGAGACATGCGAGTAATGTGGCAGACGGTTGCATTGCAGGTACAGGTGACCGAATTCTCAGAACCAACTAGGTGGTGGTTATCGGTGGAAAAAGTACAGGGATCAGCACCCACACTGAAATCCCAATCAGTCTTCCCCAGTGTCTTCCCAATTTCCTTCAATGCTTCCACTGTAAAAAATTGAGTTCAAAAAAAACCACAATTTATTGTTGGTTGAAAATTTCCAGAATTGACAATTTACAAACAAAATAGCACCACTCTGTAATACAAATTACTACTAAATATCGGATATATATTATTTTCCTATCTTATTCATTTCAATGGGTTTTTTCCCTAGACAAATAATCTAATTTCCAGAAAGTTATGAAAAAGTAAGTATCAAGAATCATCAACCAAACAAGTTTTTTTTTTTGGATAAAAAAATGGGTAAATAAATCTGGAAAACAGAGTATAACAAAACAACGGAAAACTTTTCTTGTTTTGTTTAATTTACTTGGGTTATGAGGTTAAGAAGAGAATTAAAGATATTTCTCGACAAAATCTAGTTTCTTTTTTTCCCTTTTTCTTTGCTTATTATGTTTGAAACTTGCAAAAGCTACACCAAAAAGATAGGAAAAAAAAATGGAATCTAAAACAGAGGAAAATTATGGGAAAGTACAACAATTTCCCCCTATTTCATTTGCAAAGGAAAAAAACGAAAAGGATATGGAAAACAAACAAGAAAAACGTAACTTAAATTTTTAATCTCTCTCTTGAATAAATGAAATTATGTTTGAATACCTTCTTCGAGGGGAAGACGAGTGGCTGCAGAGGCAAAAGTTGTGAAGGAAATGAGTATTCCAATGGCTAATGAAGCTAGATTTCGTGGGAATATCCTCATGATATGTTCCTTCAGAGAGGAATGAGAGCTTCAGTACTGGATCTTGTAGTACATACGTAGTATCTGACTGTGAAGACTATGTAGTCCTATTCTTTAATACTGCCAGGTGATTTGGAGAGAGAGAGAGAGAGAGAGAGAGAGAGAGATTTGAAAATGAAACTTGCATAATTCTCCTACACACAACAAGAGGTACCTTCCGAGGATATTTTGTGGCTCGTTCGTTTGCAAAACTTCTGTGATGCTCCCAAGTGGTATGGGAGCATCATACTCCCAATAAATTACAGCCCTTGGATTGAAAATAGATAAATTACAGCCTTTAGATCAAAACCAAAAACTAAAAATAGGATGGTTTTGTTAAAAATGAGGCGGTTTTGATCTAAAAAACGGAGGATTACTTACCACAGAACAGACAATACTTACCATTCACTAAGGCAACACTTACCATTGTATAAGGCAGAACTTACCACACAAGTGTGGTAAGTTCTGCCTTATACAATGGTAAGTGTTGCCTTAGTGAATGGTAAGTATTGCTTATAATTCATTGGGAGTATGATGCTCCCATACCACTTGGGAGCATCATAGCCTCTGCCGTTCGTTTGGGGTCTCAAAATCCAACCCCAACTTTTGCGCTCAATTCTCGATAAATTTTCTTTTTTTCATCTCTCTTTACTGAATTACTTCAAAAATCTCTCTTAAAATCCAGACTGAAGAAATTATTCAATGGAGCATAACTAGATTCCTTGATTTTTAGAGTAATTATTCGAGTGTAGATCCCGACAAATGACATAGCGATAGGTTTAGCGAGGGTAAGTTTACATAGGTAGATCCAGTAGTACTTGGAGTGGTAACCCATTTGTCAATATATAGTACCACGTACAAGGACAGAGCCAAAGATGAATTAGGGTGTGTACCAGTAATTAAAATAAAAAAAAATAAGTGCTTATATTTTGAATTAAATGTTACATATTGTGAAAGAATGATCTGTCTCGTAAAACGAAAAATAAATACTTAAAAAATAAGAAATTTAAAAGCAAAAAGTACTAAGCTTTTCTAAATAATAATATATTTTGTGTATAAACTGTACAATGAAAGGAGTAATGATAATTACCAGGAGTACTATTGCATGATATGAAAATGAGCGGCGTGAAGCTATACTCTTGAACGGTTGTCATGAAATAAATATATGCCATGAGAACAAATTTCAAGAAATTAGAAAATCATTTTGCATAAAATTCATGATTTAGAGGTGCTATATATGGTAAATACTCAAAAGTTTGGAGGTGGCCCTGGACACCCTTGGCTCCCCCTCCCTTCATCCTTGACCATATAGACAATACTACAAGGTACTTCAAGAACACCAAATTTCGAGTTTTAATAAATTTCTTTTTGCTGAAAAAAAAAAACAAGAATTTTGATCTTTTTTGTGTGTGCAGTTTTGTCCTTTATAAAATTCAAAAACTCTAGAACCACAAATAAATACACACAAACACTCACAATGTACAAGGGCCCCACACACTGGTGTGTAGTGTGTGCGGAGTCTACTGTGTTGTAAGTATTTGTGGTTCTAGCAAAATTGTTTGAAATATTTAGTATAACCTTTCGGAGGGTTAGGCTAGGCATGTCACAAGTGGTTGTTAATAAGTATTGTGCTTTTGCTTGAGACATGTCATGTGCGTGTTTTGGGCTTCATTGTATGTCTCATTTTTTATGATTACGGTGAAGTAATTACAAAATTTTGTTAGTACAAATTCTCATGCTAGAGCATTTTCTTGTCGGATTGAAATACTTGTAAAGGAAAACAAGAAATAGCAACAAGGCATGTGCATTTGGACTCCTTACTAATTAATGAAATTGGGCAAAAGAGGATGGATAAGCTTTGTCTCTCCTCCTGGGCTAACATCGGTACGACGTATCTACTTTCTATCTGTACCGATAAAATGACGTGCACAATGCTACAAACACATGCGAAAATGCACACGTTAAGTGTGGAGTCAACACACACTGGACGGTCTCATACACATCTGCGTCTTGATCAATAAATTTTAATTTCTGGTCGCAGCATTTTAAAACCTAAATTATTCCAGTGTTTTCATGAGTACGTACGTGCAATGTTGGACTATTTCTCAACTCTCTCATAATTAAACAATGATGGTTGGTGAGTGGGGTAAGATCCTCTGTATTTGACTCTCTCTCTCTCTCTCTCTCTCTCTCTCTCTCTCTCTCCTTGGCTGAATTATTTATCTCTCTCTCTCTCTCTCTCTCTCCTTGGCTGAATTATTTAACGCGTTTACTTTTTCTCTCTCTCTCTCTCTCTCTCTCTCTCTCTCTCTCTCCTTGGCTGAATTATTTAACGCGTTTACTTTTTCATGCATGGACTCCTCTCTCTCTCTCTCTCTCTCTCTCTCAATGCATGAGTGATGAGAATCCGAAATGGATTGGTGAAGAATTCAGACCCACTTGCATGCATTGATTGCACGTAGTTGAGTAGCCATCTATTTTTACATACAGAGTAGAAAACCAACAAAATCTAGTACGTACTACTACTGGTCCAAATTCGAGTGCTGGAATCGGATGTTGACTCTTGAGCTGTTTTTTCCGGACGCGGGGGCTCTGCTGCCCAGGGGTGGGCAGCAGCCCCTGCCCACACTCACACACACTCACACACGGCACCCGTTTCGTTAAAGAAAAAAAAAAAATCATTCCGCTTGCAATCCTAAGGAGCAGAAACGTGATTATGAGAGCCTTAGAGTTAAAATTTAATTATGTCTCTTTAGAATAATATAATCAGAATAATAAGATCTTCACGTCAATTCAAACGGATTGAAAATTGGAGCACTTAATTTTTTAATCATATTTTTTAATATATAAACAGTCTAAAAAATTAAGTGTGCCACTTTTTAATTCGTTTGAACAAGTACGAATATCTTATTATTCTAATCATATTATTTTAAAGAGATATAATTAATTTTTGTCTCTAGGACTCTCATAATTAAGTATCTGCTCTTTATTTAGGATCCTGTAGATCAGAAACGTGATTATGAGAGTCCTATAGACAAAAGTTAATTATATCTCTTTAAAATAATATGATTAGAATAATAAGATATTCGTACTTGTTCAAACGAATTAAAAAGTGGCACACTTAATTTTTTAGACCGTTTATATATTAAAAAACATTAAAAAATATGATTAAAAAATTAAGTGCTCCAATTTTCAATCCGTTTGAATTGACGTGAAGATCTTATTATTCTGATCATATTATTCTAAAGAGACATAATTAAATTTTAACTCTAAGGCTCTCATAATCACGTTTCTGCTCCTTAGGATTGCAAGCGGAAAAGTTTTTTTTTTTTCTTTAACAAAACGGTGCCGTGTGTGAGTGTGTGTGAGTGTGGGCAGGGGCTGCTGCCCACCCCTGGGCAGCAGAGCCCCCGCGTCCGTTTTTTCCTTGTTGGTTTGTGGGTCTCAGAATCTTGGAACCACGTATGCGCATAGTGGGACCACGAATCTCGCGTTGTTTTGAAAATTTATTAATATTATTTTTTAAATTTTAATATTGATATTAGTTTTTTTAATTGTTAAGAACATCTATAAATATTGTATTCTGTATTGGATGTTATTTAGATATTTAAATGTTTTAATGTGCTCACTTTGGATTCCGAAACTCAATCCCTCTCTCTACACACGGTTTCCCCATAGGTTTTTTCTTCAACTATTAATCTCATTTCTCTTTCTATCTTTTTCCACTTATTATCCAAAAAAAATCCCCTTCAAAACCTAAACCAAACAAACTATAATAGATTCCCGAAGCTTAAAAATTTTAAAACCTTATTGTTTATAGTTCGACTCGACCCTTGTGTTTACGAAATTCTAATTTTGCCCCTGGCGCACAGTCTTCAATAAGGTCACACTGGATGTTTTTTTCCCTGTGAAGTACATTTACCCTCCTTTTTCCCAAGTATATATGAAATACATTTATAGGAACAGAACATATAAGCATGAGATAAACCGTTCAAATTACAGATAGATATATATAATGGTAATTCTCTCTCCCTATTTATTCAACGACATTAGGGATCTTACATAATTAACGGAATGCTACAAACATAAATATTTTTAGAGTTGTCTGATGCATGCACGTAGAACGACTTCAGACACATTTTCATTCAATCGGAATATGTTTCCTCGCGTACATTTGTATTCAAAGCACTAGCCAAGGTTAATCCACTCACCAAGGGTCAAGTTACTGGCAAAAAATTAAAATTGGTTGGTAAAGAGTCTTTGTACAATGGCCATTAAAATCGATTGTTTTGAAGGTTACAAAAATAGGGAATGCCATTTCCAGGAGCTGCGAGAAATTAATGGACAAATAATAAATACAAGGGAAACCACCCATGAAAATGTCTCTTGGTTTCATGAAAAATTCAATTATCTTTTTGAAATGTTGAGAGGTAGGTTAAGAATTCGCAAGTAGCAGTAGTAGGAGAATATTGTGCACTTTCTCTTTGAATGTTTTTATTTTCTTATTGTTCTGTTTTTTTTTATCCTTGCAATAAATGAATATGTTCTTCGCCGTTTAAAAACAAATTCAATTATCTAAAATCCAACAGTAGTCATGACTAGTCTTTTTTTTTCCCAATCATGACTAGTCAATCTAACTTATTCTTAAGCGGGTGATCATCCCATTCCCATGGGAAAACAAATCGACCATCATGCGAAAAACTTCAACTTCATCGGTTTTAAAAACCAGCATACTATAAAAGTTTTAAATCCGCCCGTTTCGTCTTTACAATTATTTTTAGAATCTGTTTTTCAAATTTATTTGTTGAGAAACTCCGATCGTTTAACATGAATCTTCTCAAAACAATACATTTCTTCTCTCTTCATAATTGTGTGTTTGGATCCTACTACTTGCGTGCAGTTTTTTCTACTAAGAATACCTGGACTCTGAAATTAACGATTGAATAAATTTGCGGTGGCTGTGAAATCCATGAGCTTGAGAATAAGCCCAAGACTCGCTGTTATAGTTCTCCAAAAAATTTCAGAGGCAGAATAGTTATCCATAATAAGGAATGGGGGCCATAAAGAAGGACAAGATTAAGGTAGAAATAAAGCCCTTTATTGACTTGACTAGTGTCCCCTACTTATCAAAACTTGGGGAGATGTAGGCAGACATATCTTTTTGTTTCAAAACGGGGGGAGGGAGAGGGGATGAACGAAAGGAATGGGGATGCTGCCATTGGCAGCCTGTAAAGCGGTACGGAGCAGCCGATGCTCATATCAGCAATCGACATACGGTTTGGATATTAGCCGGGCAATGAAGAATTTAAATTTGTATGCGCTCAAATTCGATTCGAACCGTCCGTACCGAGGTGAACAAACCGAATCAACCGTTTTGCACCGGCACGGCAGGGAGCTGCTTGGCAGCATCCCCGGATCCGGAGAAAGGAGGGTGGGGAATACTAACTATTCTAGTTTTCTTTTTGATCGAGTAAAGAACCTTTACCTTTTATGCGTCGTTTCAGCAGACTCTACAATTTACATAGCATATGAAAGCACATTTTAAATTCTCTCACTCCAAATTTGACATTAACAGTAGGATAGTACTTCAAATGTCGAATCATTCTATGATAAAATGATTTTGTGTTTGAAGAGTCGCTGAAGTAAACTATCGAGGCAACGAAACACTACAAAATCGGAACTTGTATGGTGGCTTATTCCAAGTTCAACAAGATATCAAGTTCGAGACTTAGCGTCTACAAATTACTTACTAACTTTTTTTTTTTATGGGCCCAAAGTTTATTCCATAAAATTTGACAAATACTACATCAAGTCGGAGGAGAGGGGAGGGGGATCCAACCAAAGATTGGATGAAAAAAAAAAACACCTGAAGAGAGACAAAGCCCATAAACACGTGGTAAAAATAAAATTTATGTAGCCGACCCCAATCGATTGGGACATAAAGCTTGATTTGGTTTGGTTTGTTTTGATTTGGCTTGGTTACATGCTGTAAAAAGAGAATATAATTGACGATAGTAGTAATATTAACTTGTGATTCCCCTTTGAGTTTGTGACAGAATTGTCGACGCAGACCTAATTACCATGCAAATTCAATATATGATGGCGTTCCAATTGGTCAAGATAAGCTTTTTAATTAGCACCTCGTTTTGGAATTCTCAATAATCCGCTCAGCTAGCTAGCCATGCATTCACATGCAAATAATTATTGTACCTACGTTTTATTCCAGTCTAAGAATGGAAACTCACATCGTAGTGTGAACATCAGAAATTTCATTTGTGAAGCTAAACGGCACTTGCAAAGTGATTTATTTCATCACAACAACATGGAAAGAATTACTACAACCACCTTTCACCTAGACACGAGTATTTCAGACTAAAAATGACAGACTAAAATAGCACATACTGCACGCAGATCCCGAAATACAATTTGGGAAATAATGTTAGTCAAGAAAGATCGAGGTGGAGACCCCAACAAATGGGTAGTCCGGAAGAATAAAAACGAGCACAGATGGAATCCATAAAGACAAAAGAACAAAACACTTTAGGGTTGTATGTAAAAGCTCCATAGAGGAGAAAAAAACTCTACGAAGGGAGGAAAGAACAAAACAATTGAAAATAGTTAGACCCCCTTATTCGGTCTTCACCATCGGCGCAGGTTTCATATGTCGATTGCTGTCAAAATCGACTCCAAAGTCGCTAAAAAAAACCCTCGTCGCCGGAGTGAGCGGTGTTTGCCGAATCTAACTTATACGACATCGAAGTAAAAGAGGAATGAGAGATGGGGGATGTGATTGGTGTATTTTCTCTATTTTCTGACAAACCAAAAATAGTCTCCCAGCTAAATTTAGAGGCTGCGGTTTGTCTTAACCTAAGCCAACTAAGATCTTAGTTTTAAATGTTTTTTCGACTAGTTTTTGTTAGTTTTGCGTTAATTCGTTTTGCTTAAACAGTCGTCTTGACAAGTGAAATTTAAAACCAAAAAGTCAAAACCAAAACCAAAAAGAGTTCAATAAGCATGCATGAAGATTCAAACAGGCAATTGAGTTGTGTGTCTAGCTTATTGGAAATGATCATCGGCATCAGATTGGATTAAATATTCCCGAAAATTACATACTCGTGAATGTTTTAATCAATACTTTTAGTTAGCGACCAAATTAAACCGATATAATTCACGTGTGAGATATATAATATCACGAGACGTGGTAGTGGTAAAATCTCATAACTATTTGTTTCATGAAATTATAGACCATATGACAAGATAATCCCAACAAAAAATAAATGTCCAAACAAAGTAAATGAGTGTACGTCAAATCTCTTCTTCCCTTGGTTGTTACTTTGTGGAGAAGGGCTGCAAAAATGAAAGAGTATGACCCCCTGTGCCATCAATCCTCTATGTCTATGTGAAGCCAATTTGTTTTTGGACAACTAGATGTAATAATTTCCTTCATGGTTGTGAACGTCTAGATAGCCTAGATATGTTGTTGTCACATCTTCATCTTTGACATACTTCAATCCTAAGTCACATAATTCGCATGCACGCGAGCGTTAGCGTACTTGAATCAAACTTCAAATTATTAAAATTAACAAAAGCGAGATTGAGAGTTTGAGCGTAGTATGCATTTTGAAGGATTGTGTGACTAATTAAGCTCAGCTAAAGTACTATTTTCTCCCATTTTGATTGCTCATTAATATTGCTAAAACACTGGATTTTCCTCGAGAAAATGTCATTTCAAGAGGGGAAAACAAGATCATCTCATACTAATATAAGTTTGTTTTTCAATCTTCTCTTCGTATCATCGAACCGGCAAAAGTCACACAACTCAAAGATGCAAGGCGTGAAACCGAAATTGTGTTTACTATTTGAACGCCGAAATTTAATTTGATTTTTATTTCTCGATCGATTGAGGTAGCAGTTGTGGTTGGCTCCACTCTTAATTACTAACCTCTAAGTACAATCGGTTATCCTTAATCAAATGATCAAAAAATTTATTGAAAACCTTTTCTAAATTGAGACATATTCAGCTTATTTTCAAAATGAAAAAGTATATTCTATTGGATGAACTCCATAAAGAAGGATTCACATCATATTTTAAACCCTTGAGATGGGACCCAGCATGAACTAGGCATGCATGGTTTTACTAGTCAACCAATTTTTTAGAAGATGTACTCAAAACTTCTTGCACTTCACTTTTTGAAAGGATTTGCCCAATCCAGCAGCTCAGCTACTACAGTATATTTTGTCACTTTATAGTTTATCCCACGTAATGTCACTCGTCCAAACCATCCAAGATTGGTTAAGTGGTTTCAGAAATCCTCCAACAAATCTAACATGGTATTAAAGTTAGGTATTGGATGACCTCATCTCATGTGATCAAGTTTTCATCGCTTGAATTAATTGCTTCACCTTGTCAAATTATATTTTCACGTGCATCTGGACTGCACTTGAGGGTCGCTCGAGGGAGTTTATTTTGAAAATCTTTTCTAAATTGATACTATATTCAGTTTATTTTTATAATGATGATACACATTCTATTGGATGAAATCCATGAAGAAGAATTCAAATCATATTTTAAACCCTTGGGACATGACCCAACATGAAGGCAGGGTTTTACTTGTCAAAACCAATTTTTTAGAAGATCTAGAACTTGTTGCATTCCACTTTTTAACTCAAAAGGATTTGCCCAATCCAGCAGCGCCCCACATTCCTCGTCTAAACCTTCCAAGTTTGGTTAATTAATTTAGAGACTACTCCACTTATAGTCAATTAATTTTAGGGTGAAACCCCTCTAACAAATCTAACATGATATTAGAGTTAGGTATTGGATGACCTCACCTTACATGGTCAAGTTTCCATAACCCGAGTCAATTGCTTTACCTTATCGATTCAAACTTCCACGTATCTGGGTTGCACGTGAAGGTCACATGAGTGATCAACTCTCTTGGTCTCCTCAATTCGTACCTTCACGTGCATTCGGGCTACACGTGATTGGAAATGTGAGACTTTCTCACATTAATCATCTAAGTTATCCAAGTTTGATTAATTGATGTAAAGGTTACTCAACCTATAGTCAATTGATTTTAAAACTCTGGAAAAAAAAAAATCAAATGGACGACCGAATCAACCGCCTCACAACCCTATAGGGTAGCCCGCCCCACAGAATCTCCGGCTCCGAGAAATTCTTTAGGCAGACACATTTTTCTCTGTGTTTCCAAAAAGGGGAGAGGGAGAGGGGATGAACAAGAGATGTACAAGGGTGGAGAAGGCAGACAGACTTTATGCGTCTCCAAAAAGGGAAGAGGGAGAAGGGATGAACAAACGAAAGAATCTGGTTTGTCTGTAGTTCAGTTTTGGATTGTAAAATTGCAGTCTAAGTGATCGCAACCGTCGAATAATATTTTTAATAGTCCAAATTTGTTTTCAATTTTTTGCCGATGATAAAAAAAATTACCGATAATACATCCAACAAATTTGAATTATTAAATTTTAAAATAAATGGTTCAAATTGAACCGCACAAACCTCGATCTAGTGGGAAAAGGAGGGTGGGGAATACTACTAGTACTTTTCTTTCGATCGAGTACAGAACTTTTTATGCATGGTTTCAGCACATTTTAAATTCTCTCACTTCAAATTTGTTTGACATAACAGTAGCATAGTACTTCAAATGTCGAATCATTCTATAAAAAATGACTTTGTGTTTGAAGAGTCGCTGAAGTAAACGGGTTCGACTCCCCTCCAGTAACGGTTACCGTTCAGTTCGGGCCAGTCGGCCTTTTTCTAGCAAACGTCGAGTTCGTTCAATGATCAGATTTGTCCATATTGTAAATCTTGTCGAAACGCATAACTAGTTCAAAAATCATGTTCATCCAATATCGTTTAATACGCGATAGGAACACATTTATTTTAGAGAAATTGATGAAAGGGGTTTCAATCTAGTGTAGGTAAATAAACCGAGCAGCTCATGAGCTCGGCTTGTTTAGTAAATGAGCGGAGCTTGAGCTCAAATTTTCAGCTCGTTTACTAAAAGAGCCGCTCTGCTCGGCCCATTCGATAGAAGCTCAGCTCATTAAAAAAAGCTCGGCTCGATTAAAGAGCCTCATTTAGTAAATGATTAATCTCGATTCGTTAAGGCTTGAGCTCAGATTTTTGGCTTGTTTACAGTCCTAGTTGAGAGGTAGGTTAAGAAATTGCGAGCAACAATTGTAGGAGAATAGCTTAGCAAATAAAAATTAGTACGTAGGAGAATATTATGTGCTGTCATAGGCTCTCTCAATTTTTTTCTTTCTTATTATTGTTATGTTCTTTTTTTAATCCTTGTGATAAATAAAAATGTTCTTCGCCGTTCAAAAAAAAAATCAATTATCTAAAATCCACTAGTAGTCATGACTAGTCAATCTAACTTATTCTTATGCGAGTGATCATCCCATGGGAAAACAAATCGACCATTATGCGAAAAACTTAAGCCTCATCGATTTTAAAAACTAGCATACTATATATATAAATTCAAAATTCGCCCTCTGTCTTTACAATTATTTTTAGAATCTCTTTTCCAAATTTATTTGTTGAGAAACTCATATCGTTCACCATGGATCTTCTCAAAACAATACATGCATTTTTTCTCTTTTCATAATTGGATCTTCGGACCTACTTGCGTGCAGCTTTTTTAACTAAGAAGAATACCTAGGCTCCGAAATTAACAATTGAATAAATTTGGAAATAAGCCCAAGACTCGCTGTTATAGCTCTCCAAAAAATTTCAGAGGCAGAATAGTTATCCATAATAAGGAATGGGGGCCATAAAGAAGGACAAGATTAAGGTAGAAATAAAGCCCTTTATTGACTTGACTAGTTTCCCCGACTTATCAAAACTTGGGCCGAGGTTTCTATATAAACTTATTAGGCAATTCTATTGGCTGGCTATTTTCAAAGGTCATGGTTTCACACTGATAGTATCATATTGTGATAAAAATATGTATAACTAGAAACTCTGTCAATAGCAGTAAACGGTTTCACATGGGGCTGGCTGCTAAAATCAGCAACGCCTAGCATATCGAAATAAGTCCATGACTACCCTTGGGCTAGCTTACGCACGCACAGTCGCACGCTTTGACTATCGGGGGAAACCAATCTCACCGTCTGCTACATGGAGACCCATTTAAAATCAGAGAAAATTTCTTTATGGATTGACCTTAAAAAGTTGATATCACGTAATAGGAGACCTTAGTAAAGCCTTAAGTCCTAAGCCTTGCACCAAGCTAACCCTTGGGGTTAGTTCACCACACTTCTTACCAGGGCAAAATGAAATTTTCATTTTTGTGTACCAATCTTTTTAATTAGGACCATTCACAATATTTTGTTTGCGTTCTGAAGTGCCGATTATTAGGACAAAACGTACATTAATTAATAAGAAATAAATACTTTATAAATTGCCCCAATAAGGCGATAACATTTTTCAAGTTTCAGAATGAAGTACCAACCCACAAAAAAAAAACTTTCAGAATGAAGTACGTATAATAATCTCATTTCAAACGCTACGAAGAGGAATTCTAAAGAAATTTAAACGGAGATTATATACTGAAGAAAAATGAGAGAGAGAGAGAGAGAGAGAGAGATGTACAAGGGTGATAACGGAATGGGACACGCTATAGTTCAGATCGCACTATAGAGCTGTAGGGCGGCCGATTTGACTGTCCATTTTGACACCAACAAATAGTTGTTGGCATCAAAATGGACAACCAAATCGGCAGCCCTATAATCTGGTAGGGCAGCCCGCCCCACAGGATCTCCGGCTCCGAAAAATTCTTTAGGCAGACACATCTTTCTTTGTGTTTCCCAAAAAAAGGGAAGAGGGAGAGGGGATGAATAAGAGATGTACGGGTGGAGAGGGCAGACAGACTTTCTGTGTTTCCAAAAAGGGGAGAGGGAGAAGAGATGAACAAAGGAAATAATCTGCCTTGTCTGCTGTCTAATTTTGGACTGCAGAGTTGCAGTTCAAGTGATCGCAACCGTTGGATAGAATTTTTAATAGTTTAAATTTGTTTTCAATTTTTTACCGATAATAAAATATTTTTACCTGCAATAAATTCAACAAGTTTGAACTATTGAATTTTAAAATAAACGGTTCAAATTGAACCGCAAAACCTTGATCCAATGGAAAAAAGGAGGGTGGGGAATACTACTAGTACTTTTCTTTCGATCGATTACAGAATTTTTTATGCATCGTTTCAGCACATTTTAAATTCTCTCGTTTAAAATAGGTGTGTGCGGACTCCACCATTGTTTAATAATTTTACAATTACACTTTTTCATACACCTATTTACATATCCACACTCACAATAAGGGTGGGGCCCATACACATTGAGTATGTAGTGCGTGCGGGCTCCACTCTTGTTGTGAGTATGAATGTGTAAATGGGTGTGTGAATGAGTGCGGTGGTAGAAGAATTGAAATAGTAGCATAGTACTTCAAATGTCGATTCATTCTAAAAAAAAATGACTTTGTGTTTGAAGAGTCGCTGAAGTAAACGGGTTCAGCTTTGGTCTGGGCCAGTCGGCCTTTTTTCGGCAAACGTTGAGTTTGTTCAATGATCAGATTCGTCCATATTGTAGATCTCGTCGAGATGCTTAACCATGCCAAAACTCATATCCATCCGATATCATTCAATACCCGATATATAGGAACACATTTATTTATTATAAATGGATGAAAGAGGTTCCAGTCCAGTGTAGGTATGTTTTTTTTTTTTTTTTTCAAAATAAATTGATTACAATCGTGTAATAAACGATATCGGATGGACATGATTTTTGGCATGGTTATGCGTCTCGACATGATCTACAATATGAATGAATCCGATCATTGAATGAGCTCGATGTTTGTCGGAAAAAAGGCCGACTGGGCCGGACTGGATGGTAACCATCACTGGACGGGAGTCGAACCCCGAAGTAAACTATCAAGGCAATCGGAACACTATATAAAATGTGAACTTGCTTGGTTGGGTACTTATTCCAAGATCATTAAGGTATCGAGTTTGAGCCTTGGCGTCTACTAATTTATAAACCCTTTTTTTTATAGACAAAAAGTTTATCCAATAAAACTTGACAAATAATAAATTAAGTTGGGGGAGAGGGATCCAACCGATGATCGGATATGATTAACGAGAGTAGTAAATTTAACTTGTGATTCCCCATCAAGTCTGTGACAATTGACGCAGACATAATTAATTACCATGCAAATTCAATGATGGCGTTCCAATCTAGTCAATATAAGCTTTTTTATGATAGCACCTTTTTGGAATTTTCAGTAACCAGCTCAGCTAGCTAGCCATGCATCCACATGCAAGTAATTATTGTACCTACATTTTATTCCAGTCTAAAGACCGGACTTGAAAAATGAACTAAAATTTTGTTGTTGGCAATGAATTGTTCATGGATAGTCAAAGTAAAAAAAAAATCACTTAAATTTGTGAGCATGTACATAATATAACTCAACATAACAAAATAAATTAAGCACAATTCATTTTTAATCATAATAAAATTTGTCATTTTATATAAAGCCTTGTATCCAAAGAATTTATTTATGTTTTTGTCACCGTTGAACTAAAATTCTAGAACCACCGCTGGATCCCAAAATACAAGTCGGGAAATAATTGTTGGTCGCGGGCCAGCATCCTGTCCACGCGGGTCGAACCGTGGCGCTTGAAACCTGCTATGCTTTGGTATAAAGAAATAGAGTTGCGCATTTACCACCACCTGTGAATTTTGATAAGATGATAAGCGTTTGTTCCTTCACTAATGTTAGTCAATGAAGAGGAGGTAGAGACCCCAACGGTAGTCCAAACGAATTAAAATGAACACTGATAAAGACAAAAGAACACAACACTTTAGGGTTGTAAAAGCTCCATAGAAAAGGAAAACACTACACGAAGGGAGGAAAGACCAAACAATTGAACATAGACACGCACCAAAAGAAAACCGTACTAGGTCTCAGTAGATCCGTCGATTTACCGTCAAAATTGACTCCAAACTCGCAGAAAAAACCTCGTCTTGACAGGTAAATTTTGAAACGAAAAAATTATAACCAAAATCAAAAAAAGTTCAGTAAGCATGAAAATGATTCAAACGGGCAAGTAAGTTGCATGTCTTATTGTTTGTCTTTTTTGAACTTCTAATTTTTAACCTTCGATCCATGTATATGAATACATTTTTAATTCTCATTGTCGAGATGAATGCTTAATCTTAAATATTTTAACAAAAAACTAAAGAGAAGTATACAAATAAAAAATACTCACTATCTTTGTAAAATAATTCATTTAATTGAAACCATATATATTCTAGCCACAAGCTGACATTAAGGCTAACAACCACAACGTTACATTGAATACACAACTATTTCTAAAACTCAACAGGAAATCCAAACGCATTCGTATTATCGGAAATGATCATCGGCATTAGATTGAATTACATATTCACGGAAATTACATATTCGGTGTTTTAATCAATACTTTTAGCTACTAAATTAAACTGATATGTTTTCACAGCGTCTGAGATATATAATATCACGAGACGTGGTAGTAGTAAAAATCTCATAACTATTTGTTCCGTGAAATTACAGATCATATGACAGGATATTAATCCCATCAAAAAAGAATAGGAAATTGAATTCTACACTTCATTTTTTGACATCTATACTTTTTTTTTGTCTTATAGCAAAAAAATTACATACATTTTCAACACTAAAATCCAAAAAAAAGAGTGTATATGTCAAAAAAAGAGTGTAGAATTCAATTTCCAAAAGAAAATGTCCAAAAAAATAATTGAGTGTCAAATCTTTTCTTCCATTGGTTGTCCCATCAATCCTCGCTATGTCTATGTGAAGCCAATTTGTTTTTTGGACAGCTAGATGGATGTGAAAGGCTAGATCTAGATATATGGGCCAGATGTGTAGTTGCCACATCTTCAACTTTACCGCATGATTCGCACGCGCGCGAGCTAGAGCGCGAGCGTAAATGTGTATTTGAATCACTTTTTTTCTTTTTGTCAATCGATAAAATATGAACTATAAAATACAAATTAGGGATACTACATTAATTGTAAGAGTTTACGAGACAATCAAGTTCAAGCTGCCCAACAAACAACTCAATCAATACAAGAAATAAGTCCATTATAAGGTAGAAACAAAGAAAGAAATGAAAGCCTTCTAACGGAAGAACACCCATACGCATGTGGGGAGACTTGAACTCCCGATCTCTTAATGAGATGCATGAGTTCTGGTCAAATGAGTTAGCTCCAGTTGGTTATATTTGAATCACATCTCGAATTACTAAAATTTTCACATTTGCACGAACGAGGATTGGTAGTGTGAACACAGTGCATTTTGAAGTATTATGTGACTAATCTATAACAGGCAGGCAAAGTATTACTCCTACTATCTTGTTCCATTTTGATTAATTGCTCATTGCTATTAACGCTGGATTTTCCTTGAGAAAAATGTCACTTCAGGAGGGAAAAATAAGATCAACTCATATTATACTAATTAATAAATTTGTTTCAATCTTCTCTTCGTATAATTGAACCGACAAAAGTTGCACAAATTAAAGATGCATGTAAGGAATGGAACCGAAATTGTGTTTACGACGTGAACGCCGAAATTTTTATTTTTTTACTGGATTGAGATAGCAGTTGTGGTCCGAAATTGGCTCCACTCTAAATTAACCCATTATAAGTATGATCGGTTATCCTTAATCAAATGATCGATCAAACAAATTCTTCTTGAAAATCTTTTCTACATTGATTTATTCAGTTTATTTTTTTTTTAAAATATTCTAGTGGATGAACTCTATAAAGAAAGAAGGAAGGGTTTTACTAGTCAAAACTTCTTGCACTTCACTTTTTGACTCAAAGATTTGCCCAATCCAGCAGCTCACCGACTACGTCTTGTCACTTTATTCCATTCCACGTACCATACAACCCATGCAAACTTGATTAATTAATCTAGAAATTACTTCACGTACAGTCAATTGATTTAGATATAATTTTTTTTAATAAATCTAATATGATATCTAAGTTAAGTATTGAGTGTCCTAATTACCCGTGGTTAAGTTTACATCGCCTGAGTCAATCACTTTATCTTATAAATTCATACTTTCAAGTGCATTCGGATTGTACGTGAGGGTCTCCTGAATCAACTTTCCTGGAGTTTATTTTTAAAATCTTTTCTAAATCGATGATACATTCAGTCTATTAAATTGATATATATTCTATTGGATGAAATCCATAAAGAATGATTCAAATCATATTTTTAACCCCTGGAATATGACCCAACATGAAGGCAGGGTTTTATGTGTCAAAACCATTTTTTTAAGAAGAACTAGTCATAACTTTTTGCACTTCACTTTTTTAACTCAGAGGATTTGCCCAATCAAGCAACGCCCCACGTTTCTCATCCAAACCATTAAAGTTTGGTTAATTAATTTAGATGTTTCTCCACCTATAATCGATTGATTTTATGTTGGAACCCCTTCAAGAAATCTAACATGGTATCATAGCTAAGTATTGTGCTGTCTCACTTCATGCGGTCAAGTCTCTATCGCTTTAGTCAATTGCTTCATCTCTCATCAATTTATACTTTCACATATTTGGGTTGCATGTGAGGTCGCCTAAATCAGCGCTTCTGGTCTCCTCAATTCGTACCTTCGCGTGTATCCGAACTGCAAGAGAAAGGGGTGTTAGACTTTATCCCACACTAATCATCTATTCGCCAAAGCTTGATTAATTAATCTAGAAGTTAGTACTCCACCTATAGTCATTTGATTTTAGAACCAAAAAAATCTAACAGTCAGCATTAACTTTTTAAGACAACCACATGTAAAGTACTCTGATACTTATCTCTACGATTTTTACACTTCAACACTTTCTCTATCTGGAGAATGATACCCCCACTGAACTGTCCACCGCACAAACGCCGGGTCCATTCCGGCCACCGGACGGTCGATCCAATCCGTTCAAAATTTTTAAAAAAAAAACCCGAGTGGATCTACACAAATATCAATGGCATCCGACATGTGTAAGTGCTCGATCCGAACTTCCAAAAATCAGAGATCCGAGCCGTTAAAAGATGGAAGATTGGTTCGAGCACTTACGCATGTCGGATGCCGTTGATTTCCGCAATGACCCACTCGGTTTTTTTTTAAAAAAATTTTAGACGGATCAGATCGGCCGTCCGGTGGCCGGAGTAGACCCGGCATGCGTGCGGTGAGGGAACTGCGGTGAGGGTATCATTCTCCTTCTCTGTCTAATGTGGAGTTGCGTTTAAATAAGGTTGTCTTAAAAAGTTACTTGTCATTTATCTCTGTAATTTTAAGCAATAAATGATTAAGTAATAAATAATGGAGTGCTAAAACTATTACCGTACGCCCAAAACAACTTTTGGCCCACCGACATTAATGGTGCACTTAAGTGTAAGAAGAAACAAAATTTAATTATTCTAACAATCTGGCTTTTTGCCAATAAAAAAAAAAAAAAACTCTTTACCCAACTTTCGGGTCATTTAGCCTAATAAGCCAAATAGTTTTTTTTTTTTTTTTTTGTACTTATTCAAATTTTTTAGCGTTTCTTAGTTTTTTGTCAAATTTTGTAGATTCTTCGCCATGATGAGATGAATCCAAAAAGAAAAAAAATTACAATTGAAATTGAATTTTTTTTGAATAAAGATAAAAAATATTGGCTTATTAGTTTTTTTTGTCTTTACTCAAAAAATTTAGATTTCAATAATAATTTTTTACTTTTTAAATTCTTCTCATCATGACGAAACAATAATCTAAAAAAAATAACAAAATTAAAAAATGTGAAAAAAATTGAAGGACGAAAAAAATAAGCCTTTTAGCTTATTAGGCCGAATGACCCCTTCATTATATTAGCAACCAAGTGAATGTGGTTATAGATTCATGTAGGCCCTTCTCTTTTTAGAGTGTCTGCAAGTGTACAATGAGTTTGTATATCCCGTATATATAGTAGTAGTTGGCATTATTATCGTAGAGCATCTCTGCCACATGGGTTCTGAAAAGTCCAACACCATAACTAACACAATCTCGGATACACTTGTATCCGGAGCCGTTTGATGCATTTAACGGTTGTGTTTTAAAATTGCGTTGTTTATAGTTTTGGTCAGTTATTTTTTTCATCTCAGAATTAAATAACATTCGCTCTCTGCATTTCCCCTCTCTTTCCCGCCTTACCACTTTCTAATTACTCCACCACGCCAACTAACCGACCAAACATAATCCAATTCCTCTATCTCTCTCTCTCTCTCTCTCTCTCTCTCTGTCTCTTTCTATCTCTCTCTCCTCTCTCTCTGCCCGGCCTTATCCCTATTCCCCTGTCTCTCCCTTGGACGCATCCCATCATCATAAAAAAACATATATACGAACTGGGTTTGCTGCTAACAACTCCGCTCCGCTCCGCCGCGTTGCCGCCGATGGAGTGCCTCTGCGGCAAGGAAACCGTATGGAAGAGGATATCGTCGCTCCTTCTCATAGTATCTCTGCTTTCGAGTTGCTTCACGGACTTCAGATCCGTCGACGCTCAACTTCTTCCCCAAGAAGAAGGTACCAAATCTCCATTGAATTTTTTTTTTTTCCCACTCATTCTCACTCCGGTTCTGTCCGTAATTTACTTTCTGTGTTGGTTACTTTAGATTGTAGTAACATTACGATTTACGCGATCAAGGTTTCTTCTTTCGATCTCGAAAACATTCCTTTTTTTTACGTGGGTTTGCTTTTCACATAATTGTTCTGTGTTCGATTCTTAGGGCGAGACGGCAATAAAATATACACTCTGTTCCTTATTGTCGCTTCCTTTTGGGAGTTCCAACTTTTCGATGATATTGTACTGGGAAGGAAATTAGTTAGAATTGCACATAAACTAGCCTAAACACCCTTATCCTCGAACCAATTTTTCCTTTTTTTTCATGATAAAAAAATTCTACGAATTGCCACAAATTCTCTTCACTTTTTTTTTTTCCCACTATAGGAGGTGGTTTGTGTAAAATGTGGAACTTTTTCCTTTATTATTCGTATGTCTCGACATGCTTACGACCTCATCAACTAATCCTTAGGACCAATTCTTCTGCTTACTAACAATACCGGTTAAAGTTGGAACAAAGTTTCGGTAACACTTAGAAGCAGAGTCGGCCCTGGGAGGTCACCACGTTTAGACCTCCCAAATAAGAGTAAAACTTAGGTCCCTAACTATTTTCAGTACCCATCAAGATACATTTATGCAAAAACTAGTACGCAGCATGTAAGTCTAAGTGAAACCGGTCTTGCCCCGAAATTTGTCCCGTGGGTTTGTAGGTAATGTGTGCAGAGAGAAATAAAGTAAAGATTGAAAATAAGAATAATGATTGAAAATATAGATAATGATTGAAAAGAGATGGAGAGAAAAATAAGAGTAATAATTTGAAAAAAAATAAAATAATAATTAGAATTCAAAATTCAAAACCTTAACCGAACAAGATCAATTTGTGTAAAAATGATTACTATTACGTGTCAATTATTGGAAGTGAATATAGGTAGGTAGAATATGTGTTAATTATATGAGGAGGATGGGGCCGATTTTTTTTTTGAAAAGATGATGGGGCCGATTTGAACGTGTAAATTTCGTGTCCGTTCGGTCGGGGTGGCCCATTGATTGAGACCTCAGCCGCCTTCAATTTAATATTAGAATTAGAATTTAGAATGCGTCATGGTCAAGATTTTTACTGAAATAGTAGTAAAACTTTGTCGGGTTCTTCCGGAAAATTGCTAATCCCCCCCGACACACAACCCCCCGGCACCACCTCCCTTTTCCGATTCTACCCGCCCCCCCCCCCTCTCTCTCTCCCCCCCGACACACAACCCCCCGGCACCACCTCCCTTTTCCGATTCTACCCGCCCCCCCCCCTCTCTCTCCCTTTTCTTTCTTTCTTTCTTTTTTTACCGTTTGGTTCTTTTTTTTTTTCCTTTTTTTTTCAGTTTCAGTTTCGTTTTTTTTTTCATTTTATTTTCTGTTTCGTTTTTTTTTTTTTCATTTTATTTCCTTTTCTTTCTTTTCAGTTTGAATTTTTTTCTCTTTAATAATAGGTTCAAGTCTAATTCTAGGCTTTGCAAAGTAATTGAGAGAAAAAAAAAGTATTTCAGTTGATCGTGTTTATCCGACTGTTTTATTTTTATTTTTATTTTTTTGACCTTTATAGATTAAAAAATATAGTTACTAAAATAAGTGTTTCAATTTTCAATCCGTTTGAACCGGTGCAAAGTTGTTATTTTTCTGATCATTTCATCCTAAATGGTCCTAATAAATTTTTGGCTCCAAGGCCTTTCAATGGACACCCTAAGAGAGTTTTGAAACTAAATAATGAGTCTTAGGGTATTTGTTAAAAGGCCTTAAACCAAAAAATTCATTATGACCATTTAAAATAAAATAATAATAAAAACGATCTTTGCTCTGATTTAACTGAATTGAAAATTAAAGCACTTAATTCTTGAATTATATTTTTAAATATACAAATGGTGTATTTATAGAAATTAAATAAATAAGGTATAAGTAATTAAATAAAAAAATAAATTAAAAAATAGGGGGGACCCGTGGGGCTCAACTGCCCTCATTGGCACAGTAGCCCCTACGAAGCCCCTAAAACGTTTTCGTTTTAGTTATAAAAAAAATAGAAACCAGCCATTTGCAATCCTATGGAGTAGAGACGTGATTTGAAGCAACATACTACTGAATCAGTTAAGAGGATTTATGCTAAATAATAGTTAACAAATTTATTAAATTGTACTATAGTTAAAAAAAAGTAATCCTAAATATAACATTTGTATTTTGGATTAGTATGTTGTTTGCAAAATACATTTCGTAATTAGTTCCTGAACACTCATTGTAATCTTAATTGAAAATAGAATTTGAGTTAACCAAAAAAAAATAAGAAGGGAGGTAAATGGGAAAAGAAACAAATAAAGAAAATGATTGAAAAATACAAAAAAAGATTTAAAGTGGAAGGAAATAAAAGAAAATAAAGAGAAAAAAAACGAAAAAAAAAAATCCAGCCGAAAAAAAACAAAAAGAAAATAAAGAGGGAAAAAGAAAAAGAAAAAAAAAGTAAATGGGCGGAGGGGAGAAGCAGGAGAAGAAGGGAGGAAAAAAAAGTAAATGGGAGGAGGGAGGGGCAAGAGAAGTAGAACGGGGGAGGGGAGGGGGTAATATGGGAGCCGGGGGGGTGGGGGGTGTGGGAAAGCAGCCCTCGTTCTTCTGGGGTTTGAATAAAAACTTTTATTTGGGAATTGTGATAGGAGTATCGAAAAAGTCAGCTTTGTTTCTGAAATTTTTATCTTTTAAATAGTAATTTTTTCCCCGGCTTATTGTTATAGTTACTCTGGTTTTTCTCACA
Organism: Rhododendron vialii; assembly: GCF_030253575.1. NCBI lineage: Eukaryota > Viridiplantae > Streptophyta > Magnoliopsida > Ericales > Ericaceae > Rhododendron > Rhododendron vialii. The sequence continues at coordinate 5,720,573 of NC_080560.1, forward strand.
AAAAAAGAAAAAATTGGGGAAATTTTGTTTTCACATTTTGCCCCCACATAACACATTTTATATTTTGACTGTTTTTTCAGTTGTGGCAAACAAGAAAATACTGACAATAATTGAAAAATGAAGATGCTAAAGATGAATAGTTATCGCTATGAGAGTTAGGCCCACTTTGGCCTAGGTTTTTAGCCCACTTTGGCTTAGGTTTTTAAGGACTTTGATATTTTTATGGGAACGAAAATGTGTGATATATCATATAATAATTTGACTCAAATCTGATCAGAATTAAGAGAAAATAACAAAAAAGATCGTGCCAAAAAATCTCTCTACATTTTAATACATTTCTAATATAGAGCAAAATATTTGCCGTATTCATACCCCATCCGTACATGTACCGTATATTTTTTAGGTTTTTCCAAATTCACATCATACCAGTATCCATATTCGTGCCCGTACACCTGCTTCTTAGCTTTTTGGCAGGTTGATTATACATCAAATACTGGGCAAACTGGGCACAGGAATTTTGTCTGAGCAGCCAAAACACTGGGTTTTTTAAAAAAAAAAAAAAAATTTATAACAAGTCAAATGTACAGGTCCTGAAGCTTAATATTGATAGTATCAGATAAACTCAAATATATATAATTCTCACGCAACTCATTTGACTGTTCTATAACTTATCAATATGCGTTATATTGATAGTGTCAAACAATGTCAAATATTGGACTGTATGATTCATATAATGTCAAATATTTGACTGTTCTAAGGTATGCTTAAAAGCAGTGTTATTTTGCTCGACTCATGAATGACCAGATCACATAATTAAGGTAGAATCCGGTGTAGGCCTCACGTAAAGTTAGTAATTTGTGGACCCAAATTTTAAGTGGGTGAATAAAATAAGACTCGTTTAAAGGTATCTAGTGTTACGCACCCTTTAGCTTAACTTTTTGCCAACTTCTTGACACGGTCTTTTTGGTTGTTTTCTCTTCGTCCTCATTAGATTTGGGTCCAATTTTTACATCACGTCATTCGTCTCGATTAGGGGTGGCAAATTGAACCCAAACCCATTAACAAATCCAGACCCATCAACTAGAAAATAGACCCAACCCAACCCATTTATTAGTTGGGTAAGAATGGGTTCAAACCCAACTAACCCATTATTAATTGGGTCATAATTGGGCATTAATTGGATCAACTTAAATGACCCAATGGGCAATGAAAATAACCCACCAAATTCCATCTCTTAATTGGTCCCAAATTCCATCTCTCTCTCCCTCCCCCTGCCCCTCTCTCCCCCCCGCTCTCTCTCCCCTCCCCCCGCACCCCCCCTCCCCTCTCTCTCTCTCCCCCCGCCCCTCTCTCTCTCTCTCTCTCTCTCTCTCCCCCCTGCCCCCCCCCCCCCGCGTCTCTCTCTCTTTCCCCCCACAGGAGCATGACCTTCTCCCTCTTTTATTCAATTGTTTCGTGCTACATCACACGGGTCCAAAAATATTTTGAATGGTCCGAATTAAAAATCAATTGTGACCGGTAACAATTATTTTGACCAGTCAAAATTGAAAACACATCTCATCCATTAATTGCGCGAATGGACCCGTGAAATTGTGCTCTCCCGTGAATAAATTTCTCACATGGTAGTCCCGCAAAGGGTTTGGATTAAAAAATTGACTTATTTTTTTGTCCTTATTCAATTTTTTTTTGTATTTTTTTTGTTTTGTGTCATATTTTTATGACTTATTAATTTGTTTTGATGGGAGGAATCAGAAAAGTAAAAAAATTTGATCGAAACTTATAACTTTTTGAATAAAGACAAAAAAAAAATCAATAAGACAAAAAAAATTACTTATTCTCGTCTTTTTGAAAAAATTTATGAGTTTCGATCATAATTTTTTTTTACTTTTCTAATTTTTCGATCATAATTTTTAGTTTATATATAATTGGGTTAATGGGCGGGTCGGGTTTGTTTTAAATTAAATGGGTCGGGTTGGGTATGAGTAATTAGACTCATAATTAACGGGTCTAAATGGGTCAATGACCCATTAAAGACCCAACCCACTAACAACTTACCCAATTTGACCCAAACCCGCCCGTTTGCCACCCCTAGTCTCGATGAGAGAAATCGGATAAGTATAAAAATTTCATATGAGCATTCCTAGACTCAATTGGGACGGACACGTGCAAGGCGCGTGGGCGTAGCATGAGAATCCATTAAGCTTTTCACGCACTTGGTTGACCTCTGGTGTTAAGTTAATCCACCTCTGGTAATTGGAAGGCATGTAATTAAAAACTAAGCAAAGCAACTATTTTACATGTTTTCTAACAAGAGTTTCAATACGTTATACCAGATGTGTCAAGACTTTTTCCACTTAAGAGGCTTCTTTTTTGAAGCACTTTTCAAGCCTTGCCGGCTGTACCATCGCAAAATGAAGTGACAATAAACATGGAGTAGCTAAAGTTGACCAAACAAGAGGGCATTGCATGTCACTGGCTTAAATTTTACGTAGTGTATATGGAAACAACCAGATGATTATTTTGGTATGATGCTAACGAACTTTGCACTTTTTTGTGTGCGACAGTACAAGCTCTTGAAGCAATATCAGCAAAACTGCAGATCCAACATTGGAGTATTACCCGAAATTTCTGCAGAGTTGGATTTCAGTATGTAGGCTCCGATACTGCTGTTGTTAGCAACGTTACTTGCGATTGCACCTCCGCCAACGCCACTGTTTGCCACGTCACCAACATGTAGGGCATGCTATTGAATCTCCGCTTCTTTCTTTCTTTTCTTTATATAATTAATGCACAATATATCCGTTTGATGCAAATATCGAATGAGAGAAGAGAATTTGTTTCTGGAAATTAGTGAAGAAGTTGGCCCGGCCTAAATGAGCGAAATAGTTTTTCTTTCATAGTCTTGTACTTATCCGTTGTATGCGGTCCCTGCGAAGGAAGGGAATAGGCAAACATGGCTAAAACATGCATAGCGAACGGACAAGGCAAAGCCATCTCTTATGTGATCAACAACAAATGACAAATTCATCTTTTTGGTATTTAGTTATTAAGATCTTCTTCTGTTTATTCAAGCTATTTAACCTGATTGAATTTGATTAGTTAAATTTGGATTTGACTCTGTTATAGATCTTTAGTTTTTTCCATATTTGGTGCCCAGGATTTGTTTCCTCTAATGACCAATTCTCCTAGGGTACTTTAGGCTTACAATTCAAAAAGTTTCTTGACAGCCAAATGCCATCCTCACAGAATGAAGCATGCAAATTATCAGTTAAGGGTGTGATTGTAGGTCTTCTTCTTGTTGTTTTACTATAAGTGAACGAAACGAATTCCAGATCGACCCATAGTGTAGAGTTTTCACAGTCAGAAGTTATCTGGTGGGGTGGAAATTTGATCCTCCAAGCTTTGATATAGCAAAATAGAAAATCTGGACAAAAATTTACTATTACTGATTCATGGCTGCTACCAGCTGCAGCCATCTTCTGATCAAAACCAGACTTCATCATAGTCTAACATTCTTTACGAGGTCATTGACCTTTCTTAAGTCAACTGGTTGATTGATTAGTTTACAAGATGACAGCTGTTTTTTTTCCCTTCTTGTTTGTAGTTCTTCTAAGAAACTGAAGAGTAGTTGAACATGCATTAGGTCATGGCACAGGATTACATGCCAAGTGCCTCTTCAACGAGAAGTTATAGAACAGAAGTTTAATTTTGTGATTTTGGTTTCAATCTCTCTGTGTTTTCCTCTACCATTCAATTCTATCGTAGTTCCTCTGATTTTGTCTTGTGGATAACAGACAGTTGAAGGCTCTAAATTTAAGAGGAACTCTACCAGCAGAATTTGCTAATCTTACTTTTTTGGAAGAAATGTAAGTGACACAACTCAACTGCATTTAGTAGTCACTAGCATATTGAAAATGGACCTCATTGGTTCATTATTACCATACCTTACTTTGTTACATTTAATAATGTAATAGTCCATTCACTGTATCATGAAGGCTAAAACCTAAAGTTCTGTTTGGATGTCCCATGGAAACAAACTAAATGATATGTTTTATTAAGTGCTGCTTGCTGTTAGCTGTTTTTCTGGTATGAGGGTATATGGCGATTCTGGTGGTGTTGCCAGAGCCCCAACTTGAGCATGATTGGTTGCTAGAGGTCCAGTTTGGGTGACACATTCAGCCATGCCTAGTTATAAAAATCTGAACAGGCTTGCGAAAGCACATAAATGAAGTGCAGAAGATAATATTCTGCAAATCTTATAATCGATCATAGTTACCTGTTTGTTTTCTCTTATACTAGCAACATTAATATTTTTTAATATGCAACATGAAATTTTTTTTACACCTATTAACGTGTTGACCATTTTGAAATTATCTGCGGCTAACAAGGGCTTGTTTTAACACCATAGCGATCTCTCTCGCAACTATATCAATGGGACACTTCCAACAAATTTTGCTAAGCTTCCTCTCACCATTTTGTAAGTTTCAACTAACATGCTCTTGAATCTGTATCAGTTTTTTTCAACTATCTATTAGCTTGACATTATGCTGGTCGGCTGGCTTTTGATCATTGCTACACTACAGGTCCCTTTTGGGAAACCGCATTAATGGTTCAATTCCCAGGGAAATTGGAGATATTGCAACTCTCGAGGAGCTGTAAGTTGTGTACAATAAACTGTGTATTGTACAATGTACTGAAAGGTCAAGTTTGTCCTTCGTTTTAACATGAAACTTTTCTTATCCAGGGTCTTGGAAGATAATCAGCTGGGAGGCTCTCTTCCTCCAAATCTTGGAAGTTTGACCCGCTTGAGAAGACTGTATAGCTTAAAATCCATTTTCTAATTGCTGTGCTTGCCGTGTCTTTCTTTTCAATTCTGTTGCTTTCTCAAGCTTGTGATACTTGTTCGGTTATTCCCAACCAGAAATCTTAGGTGTTATAGTGGAAAGAAACTGAAAAGTTAAAAGCAGAATTGACTACAAGATTGCATTTGCATCCCTGGATAAATAACATAAGATTTTATGCCGGTTATGGGTATGAGAGCATGCAAGGCCTTTGTTGCCAAAGTGGCATGGCCCCATATTGGGTGGTTGGGGGTGTTAATTGTTCCCCTCTGGTAGATCTAGGCTAGAGTAGGTTATTTCGATGTCATAGAACAAAAATAGGGATGGCAATTTTCCCCAAACCTGATGGGTACCCACCCGCCACGCCAACTTGGAGGCGGAGGATATTACCCGATTTCTTACCAAGTAGGAGTGCCGAGTGGGTATGGTAGAACTTAGAAAATCCCCACTCCGTATTGATTTAATGATATCCGCCTTCGAATAGCCGTATCCACCCTGTGCCCCATTAGTGATGTGTATATAGATCTATAATGTGTGTATATATGGAGGGTTAAGAAAAAGTTCATAGATGGTATTTGTTAACATTTTCTATAATCTTTTGGTTGTGGATGGTATTTGTTTTTTGACCTTTTGGGAATTAAATGGGATTTTTTTGTGGTTGTTGCGCACATGAATTGTTCTTGTTTAGATCCTATCGTTCTTTCTTGGTTAACTAGTTTGGATACTGGTTTACCCGAATATACCCGATCCCCGGTGAATATAGTGCATTGTCCAATATCCCATCTGGTTATGGAGGCGGGGATGGAGAAGAATTCCCCAATTGGAGGTCGGGATGGAATAGGGTCCCCAACCCACACCCTACCCATTGCCATCCCCAGAAAAACGAAAAAAAAAAGGTTTTCCCTTTTCTTTTTTGTTTTCATTGAAGTTTCATTAGTGTGGTATTTTTAACTTTATTCTATATGATTACGTCTTGCGTAGCGATGATGTTCATGTTGTTGCCTTTCTAGCCTTCAACCGTTGCGTGTATCTGAGATAGCAGTGCCAAAAATCACTTGTATGCATGAACATTGTCCTTTGGATGTCCGTAGGCTGAGTATGACTAAATGACATGTCAATGCACAGTCATCAGATCTATTATTTGTCCAATTTTATTTCTTGGGTAGTTCTTTGGAAATTCATGGAAGGATTGTTTCCTGCAGCCTTCTTTCTGCTAACAATTTTACGGGACAAATTCCAGATGAATTCAGCAAACTGACAAACTTGACAGATGTGTAAGTGGTGGTTATGCTGAAATTTCTTGGTCTTGAACCTCAGTAATTCTGAAAATTCCATTCTCTAACTGCAGCAGGATAGATGGGAGTACACTGTCTGGCAAAATACCAGATATGATAGGGAACTGGACAAAAATTAACAGACTGTGAGTATCACCTCGTCTTTCTTATTCATAATCAATCTTTTCTCACCCGAGGAATTCACAGAAGTCCTTTTAAACTTTAGCAGCTATGAAAGAACTTCTCAAATGAATGAAATTTAAACTTCAAATTTTGTCCAAGAAAATCTCAAATGAATAGTTGATTAACTATGTTTCAGGGACGTGCAAGGCACATCCATGAGTGGCCCTATTCCTTCTACCATATCCAAGCTGATAAATTTGGAGGAACTGTGAGGACTTTTTTACATTTCCAGACTACTTTATCCTATTTAGAAGGATATTTGAAGCAATCTGATCTGATCCATCTTAATTTTTCAGGAGGATATCTGATTTGAATGGATCAGATATGACATTCCCTGATCTGCAGAACATGACAAAGTTGAAATATCTGTACGTTGAATATGGATATACTCCATGGGACAATGAAACCTTATGTTGTCAATTTGTTGTTTAATTACCTTAATGGAGTACATTTTACTTCATTGTATAGGGTACTGAGAAATTGCTTAATTACTGGTCCAATCCCAAAGTACATCGGTGACCTACCTGAACTCAAATATTTGTAAGTTCATTTTGTTGATAGTCTTATCAAGCTACTTGTTTCGTGATTTATTAATTCCTTCTGATTTGATTTCTCTTCAAAAGCAAAATGCCATCTTCGCTATGCTCGTATTCTGGACTGAAGTGGTTTCGTATGTTACTTCACTTGGCATGTTACACTATATGAGACCGTTGCTGTTAAGCTAGTCACAGTGGCAAAGAATCTGTTTAATGACTTGACATGTTGTAATTGTATGTAACAAATTTGTTTGGTAAAGTTGTTTTGTGCTATTTAATTTTCCTTCTAGATTTGTTGTTTAGGGTACGTCCAGAGTTTTAGAACTACTTGGTGAACAACATGCAGGAACATCATACGAGTTTGAACTGATTGAAGGCATCTTTTTATATTTTCTCCTTTCTGCGGTGTAATTGTATACGATTCAGATATTCCATAGTTCTTGCTTGCAGAGATCTAAGCTTTAACAACTTGAGTGGTCAAATTCCGGGTTCACTTCAGAGTTCTGATCTAGATATCATGTAAGTCACTAGTTGTAGATAGTTGTATATCCAACATTTTACATCGTGTGTACATTGTTTGCTTACTAATGTTTGAAGCTGCTTGTCAGTATCATGCTTGATTTCTATTCAGCGCACAACGTAATATTGGCTGATGATGCAGGTTACTGACTAGCAACTCACTGACTGGAGCAATACCTGGTTGGATTCTAAGGAACAACAATGATATGTTAGTATCTTTCCCACCTTCTGATTCATTTGTGGCATAAATGTTTACCACGTCCTGATTTGGGAAGGACGTTGATGTTGACCTTAATCACCAACAAATTTGTCACAAATGTCATGCCTATTCCTATTGCAGTGATGTGTCGTACAACAACTTTACTGAGTCATCTGCGTCTGGTTGCCAGGCGTCTAGCGTGTAAGCTTTTTGCGTTTTTAGTTCTATTTGACTTCCAATACTACATATCATCGAGAAGTCACCCTTTGTATATTGGTCAACAGGAACTTAGTTTCCAGCCATTCATCCACAGAGAGCAACTCGTAAGTTTGTAACATCGAAAGAAATTAACTTATCTAATCTTACTGTAACACCAGCGGATATGATGTCATGGGTGAAAGAAACTAAATTCGTTTTGCAGAATTGAATGGTGTGTGAAGAAGGATCTCCCTTGCTCCACATCACCCAAATGTAAGCAATAATATGTTCCCCAGCTCTTCTATTATGACATTGATGCATCTACATTTTAAGTTTATGGTCTCTTTGTTACGTGCAGACCATTCATTATACATCAATTGTGGAGGCAGCCAAATAACCGCCGAGGGGAATGAATATGAAGAGGACTTGGCCAGAGAGGGTCCATCATACTTTTTTGCCTCTTCACAAAGATGGGCTTATAGCAGCACAGGGTTTTTCATGGGCAAAGGGGATGCTAGTTATTTAGCAAACAACTCATTCTCTTTGAATATGACTGGTGCAGAGTACTATAAAACAGCCCGCCTTGCCCCAAATTCACTCAAGTATTATGGGCTTTGCTTGCGCCAGGGCAGTTATAAAGTGCGTCTTCACTTCGCTGAAATAATGTACTCTGATGATCAGACATATAGCAGCCTTGGAAGACGCATTTTTGATGTATCAATCCAAGTGAGTTAGGAGGCCACTGTTCTGGTAGATTTCATGCATGTCTCATTTACCATTTTACCAGATTTTTATAAACAAATTGCTTTACGGGCTTTTTCTTTTTTGGACTATGGTTTTTTGTAAAATGCTAACGACCGCTCTTAAGGTAGTTGTTAATGGGCAGAAAAGGTATTGATAGTCGTGATTCGTGAAGCGGTTGTAGAAATCTCTGAATATGTATCAAAGTTATTACTGCTAGTACTCATGTGGGTAGCAAGACCATTCATTTCTTTAGCCTTAGAAAGATAAATAATGCTAGCTTTTGGCTAAAGGGTTACTTTTTCTCCTTCCTCAGGGGAAAGAAGTTTTGAAGGATTTTAACATAAAGGAGGTAGCTAAAGGTGTTGGCATAGGTATCACTATGGAATTTGATGATGTTATTGTTAATGGTAGCACTTTGGAGATTCACCTCTACTGGAGAGGAAAAGGGACTACTGCAATCCCTGACAGAGGTGTATATGGACCTCTAATATCTGCTATCACAGTAACTCCAAGTGGGTAATATCTTCTATTTTGGGTTAGTCTTTTTTTCTTTTATGCTCCTACCTTGTCAGAGACTGATATTCCTCTTTCCTTAGATTTTGATGTTAGTACTGGCCTATCTGCGGGAGCTATTGTTGGCATCGTGGCTGCTTCCTTTGTACTCCTTGTGTTGATCCTGGTTGTGCTTCGGATGAAAGGGTGCCTTGGGGGGAAAGATCTTGAAAATAAAGGTAAGATTTGACGCTCAATGAATTCTGCATATGATATTCTATTGCCGCTGCATGTAAAATCTGCTAGATAGGATGGATGCTTGAGCCTTTGATGGGCCTGGATTTGGTGCAGTATCTTGTAAATTATGCAGATGCTACTCACATGAGTAGAAGGCCAGCTGAAAATTTCACTTGAAAACAAGCCCGATTATGAAATCTGAAATCTTAAGCATCTCTCTTCATGCACTTCTCGTAGATGGTTTATCTACGAGTGTTACCTAACGTAGGCTACAGCCTATAGCTGAAAAGATTGACTATTAATCGTCGTACGTGTGGTTTGATGCCAATTAGGAGTAAGATAAATGCTGCCTTGAGCAGGAATGTACTGTTCGCATAGCACAACTAATGCGAAGTAGCATGGGTCGTGCAGGATCCGTGCTGTTCAAGAAATAGTTATGCCACTGTTCATGTAGCGCAACCACCTTAGGATTGGTTTGAAAATTTTAATCGTTCTTCTTTAGCCGTGTCTGTACTGTACCGTACTTTTCTAACTTCTTCCATTTTCTCTGTTACAGAACTTCGAGCACTTCTGCAAACAGGTTATTTCACCTTGAGACAGATCAAAGCTGCAACCAATAACTTTGACCCTGCAAACAAGATTGGTGAAGGAGGATTTGGACCAGTTTACAAGGTAATATTCATGCTTGTCTTTCTCCTTTGGTTTCATCCATTAAACAATCTTAAGGTACTTGGAAAGTCTTTTTGAAATTGTCAAGTTGTAAATAGTTAGTTACAAGGATCTGGTTATAGGAGACCAAATAGTAAAATAATGAAAATTTGCAATTTTTTACATCAAGGGCACAATGAATTCCTAATGCATGTATATGAATTGATTCTTTTATCACATTGGACGATTTTTATAGTTTTTGCGCTCGTATCATAGTGCTATTACACTTGATTATACTGTCATATTTACGCTATTTTACCCAGGGTGTACTGCCGGACAGTGCTGTAATCGCTGTGAAGCAGCTGTCCTCTAAATCAAAGCAGGGAAATCGTGAATTTGTAAATGAGATAGGCATGATATCTGCCTTGCAACACCCACATCTTGTCAAGCTGTACGGATGTTGTATTGAAGGGAACCAGTTGTTGCTAATATACGAATACATGGAAAATAATTCTCTTGCCCGTGCTCTCTTTGGTAATTGTTTCATTACCTATCTTTCTATGCCATTCTACATTTTTTTTTGAGGATTGTTATGATATCTCTCTCTCTCTCTCTCTCTCTCTCTCTCTCTGTGTGTGCGTGTGCGTGCGTGCAGGTCGTGAAGAACAACTGCTAAATCTGGACTGGCCGACAAGGAAAAAAATATGTGTAGGGATAGCACGGGGCTTAGCTTATCTTCATGAAGAATCAAGGTTGAAAATTGTTCACAGAGACATTAAGGCCTCCAATGTGTTGCTTGATAAGGATTTGAATGCTAAGATATCTGACTTTGGTTTGGCCAAGCTTGATGAAGAAGAGAACACCCATATCAGCACGCGAATTGCTGGAACCATGTGAGTTTTTTCCACCCTTTCTTTTTTGATCATCTTTTGTTCAACCCTATCTGTCAAGTGGTTTTTGTGGTTCTTTTATGAGCTCCAATATTTATTCCAGCCGACCGAAAGATAATACGCATACGTTGGGTGAACAAGTAGTCTTGGAACTTGTTTCGCCTATTAGTTGGCATTTGGTTAATTTAGTTGAGTTTGAGATCCTTATGGTTTCTGTTCAATACGTAATCGTATTTTCTCTTCTTTTTCCCCTTATCTGCAGAGGATATATGGCTCCTGAGTATGCAATGAGGGGTTACTTGACGGATAAAGCAGATGTCTACAGTTTTGGAATTGTAGCGCTAGAGATTGTCAGTGGTAAAAGCAACACAAATTACCGGCCAAAGGAGGATTTTGTTTACCTTCTTGATTGGGTAATTTATGCTTTTCAGAGATGTCCTTCATTGGCAGTCTTTTGCATTACATACAAAGCTAGCATTTTCTCACACTTACATACGATTTCAATTACCCTCTGAAAAAACTTGAAAATCAAAGACTTGTGTTGCTTTTCACAGTTATAAAACACCCTTTTGTGCTCATTTATCATCTGTTTAGGTATTGCTAATGCTTTTAGAATGCTTAGTTCTACTTCACATGGTATTCTGACTAGAAGTTTTTTTGTTTCTACATGGGATTGAAGGCTTATGTGCTACAAGAGCAGGGAAGCCTTTTAGAACTTGTGGATCCAAGTCTTGGATCAAACTACCACAAAGAAGAGGCTCTCAACATGTTACAAATCGGTCTCTTGTGCACAAACCCGTCTCCCACTCTAAGGCCCGCCATGTCTTCTGTGGTGAGTATGCTCGAAGGAAAACTTCCAATACAAGCAACATTAATCAAGCGTACCACGGTGAACGAGGAAATGAGGTTCAAAGCCTTTGAGAGGCTTACACAGGACAGCCAGACACACACCTCCTCTACATTCTCGCAGGACAGTCGAGGGCAGAGGAGCATATCGATGAATGCACCATCGTCGATTGATACCTCGGTTACCATCCCAAGCAAGAATGATGATTTAGATCATTCTCCGTAGGGCAAGCTTCTTGAAGATCTTAGTGACGTAAAACGAAACTGATCTATTCGTGTGTGACTAACTCGAAATAATATTTATTTGTACTTGAAACACTACTGCCATTTTTATTTTTTCCCCCTGAATGTCAGATGCGCTATTGATTTTTGGCCCCGCCTAAAGTGACTTCCTGGCTTTGTCACTACGGGTTATCCCTGATTAGGGTGATATATTATTGGATCCTGTGCTGTGCTTGTGTTTTCCTTAGCTTGATTTTTTTGCCTGCCTTCTTGATTAAAAACTACTCCTACTTAAATTAAGGTTGAGTTATGGTTTATGGCATAGAATATTGACGGTGGTATTGATACCCATGAGTCCATGACTAGTCAAAGTGCGCGTAAGTCACTCCAAACACTTGACTTAAGCAATAAATACTGATGTCGGGGTGAGATGAATCAAACTCTAGCACCTTGCATAATATTTTCCTTTCGTCTCATCCATATCCAGTTAGAAGGCGTAGATTCAATACCTCCCGCCACAAATGTAAAATCAAAAATCAAACAAAAACAAAGACTTACTAGATCAATTTTATATCAGATCCAAAAACCTAAACTTCCCTACAATTTGAGTCAAAGAAGGAAGGAGACAAGGCAACTTCAATCCTTTCAAGCCGAAATTGACTTTTACATGAAGTAATTCTGTTAGACGCAGGCCGCATATCTCGCACAAAATCAACAAATTACCTCCAAAATTCCAGAGCATACAAACAATTTACAGTAAACCATCGTAAACCATTAGCATTTGTATGGACAGTGGTTGGACACTCATATCAACTATTTTAGCCCAAGGCAAATATATACACTAAAAGCTGCACAGTACATGTGTGGTACAATCAAAACTAGGTACCACCATTTAACTGCACTGTGAAGGAAGGCCTGCCAAAGTTGCTGAGAGGAGTTTCAGCTCTCACGACTATACCATAGTTGCCAACATTCCCATTCCACTTGGACCTGCCTAGCTGAATCAGACGAGTGAAGATAATATCAGACAAATGATAGATTACAATTTCTAGAGGAGATGAAAGAGAGAACGAGAAAGAGAGGGGCTATCCAGGTGAGAACAAACAAAGTGAAGCATTCAAAACTTCTGCAAAGAAGTACTGTGTCATTGATGGATTTAAACTGCCTAGAAGTCTAGCAAAATCTTGCACCCTCCTAGTCCAGCACTGTCACCGTAAGTTAACACAAAAAAGAAGTTTGTGACTACTACTTTATCTAGTACCCCTGTACCCTATGTAGCACGGAAACTTCGTCGGGATCCACGTACCAATGTCTGCAATTTTCGGATACCGACACTTTTCGGACACGTATCCAACACTCAAATCTGAAGTGTCCTATTTTTTCTCAACATTTTTTATGTGCAATACTTCAGGAACACCCTAAAAAATGGGACACCTCAAAAAATGCTCCAGACACTCTCAGGATGCACGCAAGACACGTCGGGTTGTTAAATGATATAGTTAAAACTCTTGCTTTGTGTGACTATTGGTTATAAAGACACAACGATAACGAAACGCTTTTTGTCAGAATGTTGTCATGAATGATGTGATGATAAACAACATTTAATGTATATGGTGTTACATATTTAGAATTAGAGCCTTCTATATTCTTATAAATGAATACATAAATATTATTTAAAATGTATCCCAAATGTGTTGTGTCCAATTTTTTAACATTCGCGTGTTGGAGTTTAGGTGTGTCGGTGTCGGTGCTACATAGCCTGCACCTATAACCACCAAAATATTTCAAACTGCCACAACTACTATTCCAGGCCATCCATATAATCCCGGCAATTGAAGTTATTATGCCTCCACCTATTTCACAAACCCCATAGATGAAATTTTATATCCCAGCCATATAGGAGAACTGGATGATTAACATTGTACATGAGATTTACATCATTTTGGACTTTTAATGGTAGAAATAACTTACCGATACCGATGCAAAAGCAGAAGGATGTGACGTAAAAGCACAACCACATATCAGACTCAGCTCCTCGTTCACAGAATGAATCAGTTCTGTCCGCATGCCAGGATTGCTTCCACCAAATGTTGGGCATGCACTGACAGGATAAACAGATACCATTAGAACAAGTGAAGTAATAACAACATATAACATGTGAAATGAAAGCATGCTGAAACAGGAAAGTAGGAACCACCAACCACTATAGGAGGGGGCAAAGATAATTACTACTGCTTACTCACATGCATAAAAAAAAATAGAAGACTGAAGAAAGAACATGTTGCCCTGTAGTTTCACCGCTCCTTTTTTTTTTATCTTTGCTAGTTTTGGGACCAAAAAGTTGCTTTCTACCATTTTTAGACACCCGCGGGTCGAGACTCCAGAGTAGCTAGAATAATACTCCATGTTGAACTAAAAACCAATGCACAAAAGAGTTAATGGGCCTTGTTTTAAAAGAACTGGATAAAGAAGCTGGCTTGCAGTCGAGCAACACAAGAAGTAAAGGTTGCATCTGAGATGACCAACTATGACTTGTATAACCCAAGCCACTTTCATAAAACATTGTGAGTCTTGTGACTATGTAACTTGCTATTCACATAATAAAGAAATGCTCTTACCTGAATTGGATAGTTGGTCTCACCATTAGACCGGATGCCTTCCAAGCTAAAGCCTGTGCAACACCCAATGTAAATGATTTGTCTGGCCACTGCACCATTGGCGTAATGCGTGTTCCCCATTTATTCTGCAAAACAAGGTAAACCAGATGTTTTTCCGGGTAAATGAAGCTGAAACATATATACATTCTTATGACATCGTACCTTGCAGGAGAAACTGAACTTCATCTCTCCTGGATATTGACCTTGAGCTTGAAGCAGGCCACCGCAAAAAGGTAAGAATGCACTAGTGGATAAGCCCTCACCAGATACATAGGTGAACTGACCATTTGGATACTGCAAATCCATGAATGACTAGAGAGGAAAAAGTAAGTTAGAAAAGCCACCAATGGTTGGAACTGCAAATCCAAGATTGACCAGAGAGGAGAAACTAAGTTAGAGAATCAACATGTGTTAGGTTAAATGAAAAGGACGAATGTAAAATGATACTCTGATTCTTCAAAGATCCATGGAAACTCAAGCAAAATAGCATCTATATAGATACATATTGTAACATGATTTGAGCCTTACTCTCTTTTGGGTGTGCACATATGATGAAGTAGGATATTATATATTTATCCAAATTCGAACCCAACTTAATCCTATCATTCTATGATGTTCTAAGAAGCTCACATTAGACCGTATTAGAGATTTTTATAATCTCCTACATGTATCAATCCCCTTTTTCACTAAACCCATTCAATTTCTAGTACATAACCACATGATAAACACATTTAAGTCATCGTATTGTGAGAAAAACCGCACAAATGTCGGAAGGTAACACTCCTAACCATTGAAGACCGGAATTTCACAGAGCCAATACTACACTGCATCTTTCTTGGTTTGTGAGAATAATGATGTGGCAGACATTTGGTTAAGAAATTATCTAGTTCCAAAGAGATCTGCTCAATAGTTCCATGCCTATCATGACTTCACAATTCATCAAAACAACTAAACATTATGGTGCATCTGTTGTGGCTACAATGATCCATGGCTACCTCCCGATACTGATTCACATATGAGACAGAAAGCAGACATCGCGTAGAACATGATCAAAGATAAGTAATAAGACTAGCCCCATACTAGGGGTGTCAAATGGGCGGGTTTGGGTCTAAATGGGTAAGTTGCAAGTGGGTTGGGTCTTTAATGGGTCATTGACCCATTTAGACCCATTAATTATGAGTCTAATTATCCATACCCAACCCAACCCATTTATTTAAAAGCAAACCCGACCCGCCCATTAACCCAATTACATACTATATACCGAAATGACTAAAATACAAATGTACACTGTAAATTTAAAGGAATAAAATACCATGTACGCTAAAATTATCACACTATCCCTCTACTACAAAAATGACCAAATTACCCCTTACACTTAATTACCATATTGGTTGCTCTTAATTACCAAATCGCAGCGTATCCAAGTGGTTTATTTTTTTTGTCTTTATTCAAATATTTTTCGCATTTGTTAGTTTTTCGTCAAATTTTTAAGGATTATTGCTTTGTCATGAAGAGAAGAATCTAAAAGGTAAAAAATTATGATCGAAATTCATATTTTTTTGAATAAAGACGAAAAAATTGGCTTATTTTTGTCTTCATTCAAAAAATTTGGGTTTCGATCATAATTTTTTACTTTTTAGATTCCTCTTGTCATATCGAAGCAATAATCCAAAAAAAATTAACGAAAAACAAAGAAATGCGAAAAAAATTGAATAAGGACAAAAAAAATAAGCCCCGAACAAGCCAGCTTTCCATTCGTAAGTTGAATTTTCCATTCGATCAGAATCAAAACAAACCCGTTGCGAGATGTATATATCTTTTTTTTGTATTTATTCAATTTTTTTTCGTATTTGATACTGTTGCGTCAAACAATAGTGATTGGTCTCGTCAAGAAAAATCGAAAAAGTAAAAAATTATAATTGAAACTCATAAATTTTTTTCAAAAAGACAAGAATAAGTAAATTTTTTGTCTTATTGACTTATTTTTGACTTTATTCAAAAAATTATAAGTTTCGATCAATTTTTTTTACTTTTCCAATTTCTCTCGTCGAAACAAATCAATAAGTCACAAAAGTTTGACGCAAAACAAAAAAATTTGAATAAGGACAAAAATAAGTCACTTAACTTTTTAATCCAAACCTATGCGGGACTACCATAAGAGAAACTTATTCACGGCGGAGCGCAATTTCATTAGTCCATTCGGGCAATCGATGGATGAGATGTGTTTTCAATTTTGACTGGTCAAAATAATTATTACCGGTCACAATTGGTTTTTAATTCGTATCGTTCAAAACATTTTTGAACACGTGTAATTTAGCACAGAAGAATTGAGAGAGAGAGAGAGAGAGAGATCTGGTAAAGAGGCTTACCGAGCCAGGAATTTCATTCCCAGTGAAATCTGGCAAAGAAAAGGGAATTTTTGGTGGGTTACTTTCATGACCTATTGGGTCATTTAAGTTGACCCAATTGATGCCCAATTAAGACCCAACTAACAATGGGTTAGTTGGGTTTGGACCCATTCTTACCCAACTAATAAATGGGTTGGGTTGGGTCTATTTTTTAGTTGATGGGTCTGGGTTTGTTAATGGGTTTGGGTTCAATTTGCCATCCCTACCCCATACTAGCAGTGTAATTAAACAAAGCCAAAATAGAATCACTGCTTTTAACTTACACATGACAAAGGATTGAGACAGATCATTGACATCAGCGACCATCTTCTATGCTTAGACCACACAGCTGGACAAAGAGAATGCATCCCATTCTGCCAACAGTTCAAATTGATTAAGCACATGTTACTGGAGAGTGGAGAGATAAAAGCACAAAGTTGCATTGATTTTAAGGATCAAGATAATAATGCTAAATTACTGAGAAGTTGACATTATCCAAGCACATAATTCAAGCACTAACACATGTTGTCCAGATATGATGCTTTTCTTTTTCCATTGCTGCTCCAATAATAGCCATCATTGAAGGACTTCTATTACCAGGGCAACTACTTTAATCTCGAAATGTCCCCAACATAAAAACTGCATAAGAATCTGTTGGGATGCCTTCCTACAGTGTGCTATAACCACAAGCTACGCACTGTGAACGTTGAAAAATATATATGCCAAGAAAACACCTAAGACCAAGAAAAACTCAACCATTGCCCAGGCTCATGTCTCAACTACAGAAATTATGTGTTTGACTAGGACAGATGTTGCTTGGCTCTACAATTCCCTAAGAAAAGCATGACAACAAGCAAGCGCTACAAAGTAAGCTCGAAAAACCTTCAATAAGGCATAAGCTAAACCATCTATGCCACTTCCAAGTAAGAACAAAAAAGTCGCAAAATAGCTCACACTAGGTTGATGGAAATCGTACATACCTTTCTATCATAACCGTACCAAAGCAAGTGTTGCTTTGAAAGGTGAACTGGAAGAAGAAGTGTTGAATCGCGAACAAAAAGTACTGGTCCAAGCTGGATAAGGAGGAGGGAGGAATTCTCATTCGCTGACGTAGAGCTGCCGTGTGATGCAGTTGCTGATGCCTCTACTCTCCACAAGTCTTCCTTTGCAACAAAAGAACCTTCCAGATTTTTTTTCCTACTATCATATATAGCTGCCACATTAAATGTCCTCTGCATTCAAAGAAATGAATCATCACAAGACAAATATCCAAGTTAACAGATACTTCAGAAGAGGAAATTAGCTGGAGCTGCACGTTCCCCTTCCCTATTCCCCTCTACAGAATTTTATAAGTTAAATGAAGAAAAAGAAAAGAAAAGGCTAACAAGAACACTCTAAGTTACATATCATCTTAAATTTACCTGTGATCTGTCGAGAAGTTCAGACGTCTTTGAATTGGATCCCCCCGTTTCCTCATCCATTGACCTATCAGGAACCTTATCATTCTCCACAAAACCAGAATCCCTAGACCGCTCTGCAGACATTCTCAAATCCTTCTGAATACCTGTAGCTCCATCGCTTTGTTGGCTATTGAGCTCCCTCCGTACTGCTACCACAGCATTTTCATCTTGCCGAAACACTATCGGCAAGCTTCCGAAAACTTGCTGAACCACACCATTGACACCAGCCCCAAACTCCGCCCCAACCTGCCCTAGCCTGTTCCCAATATCAAAAATTGCCGAAACCCCGTTAATCCCGTGATTATCGGTCACAATCCCAAAATCCCTCTTACTGAAATTCCGGGTTGGGAACTCAACAACTTCAAATAGCTTCGTTTGTGGAGGGTTATTCGGCCACGGGAACGATGGAGGAGTTATCTGATGAGTAGACTGAATTAACCCCGTGAATCCCTGCGCAAGCCTATCCGCCAAATCTTGCCCGTGTGCAAGATGTCTTTGCACCTCTTCCCATGCTTCAAATGATCTCTCTGCCATCATTTCTTGGCAGTTGGTACTTGTATCTCCAACAGGATAGCCCGAAAGTTCAATAACCCAAAGGTTTTAATGTTGAATCACTAGCCTATCCTAATCGTAAACCATAACGTCTCGTATTCAACTTTTCGACAGATACTTATGGAGGGATGGGTCCAATACGGCCTTGCTTGAAGATATTTCTCTTTACTCATCAAAACACATTCAAATACTCACAGTTATATGCTTATATAAAGCTACATGTACACACTGAATCAACCGAAGTGAGAAACCATGGACACGAAGGCCTCAAATCATCAAAATGAACGAATCAATCCAGACCTAAATCGACAGCAAGAACATCAAAATCCACCGTATCTAGGCCCAAACAGAATTCAAAAATCTAGGTCACGATCCTGATAAAGAATAAGCGAACGGGAGTTCTTACCTTGGAAACCCTAGAAACAGTGAAAGTTGTTAATCCGAACCTCGTCTTTATGAGCTCTGAAATAACGAATTTTTAGGAGTTCTTACCAAGGCTAGAAATTATGGATTTTGGGTGCGGGAAATTCAGGTTGAATCGGAAGCGAAAAGCAACTGTAAAATTAATTAGGGCTTTTACAGAAGGAACAGAAACTAGGGTTCATAGAGGTGATTTGGGAGGGGAAGAAGGAATTGGATCGGGATTTGGTTTTTACCAAGTGATTATGGGGTTTAGGTTAAAGACGGGGTCAAGAGTGTAGATAAGAGAGGGGAATTGGCAGGAAGTGGTGTTGAAGACGAAGAAAGTGATGTGTGTGTGTGAGAGAGAGAGAGAGAGAGAGAGAGAGTTGATTTGGTGTTGCCGCCACGTTTTGATGGGAAATGAAGCCTGAGGTTAGTAGGACTGACGATGGGCTATCCGTAAAAATAACAAATACATCCCGACCATTAATTATTAATACAAATAATTTAAATGAAAATTCTCACATGATCCTCGGATCACTGAGAAATCCTCGTATAGGATCCGGATCCGACGACAGGGATATCTTTTCAGGAAAGTGACTTTGATGTGGTCTCGCCTCATGGGCCAGCACTCTAGAAAATACCTAGGTTTGTTTGGCCAAATATAATAAAGCCAGGCTTATTAATTATAAATATTTTTTGTATTTGTTAATTTTGTGTTAATTTTTTATGGATTATTCCTCCATCATGATTAGAGAAAATCTAAAGAGTAAAAAATTACAATTGAAATTTAATTTTTTTAAATAAAGACGAAAAAATTGGCTTATTTGCTTATTTTCGTCTTTGATTAAAAACAATTGAGTTTCGATCGTAATTTTTTACTTTTTCGATTCCTCTCTTTTTGATGAAATAATAATCCACAAAAAATTGACAAAAAACTAACAAATGCGAAACAATTGAATAAGGACAAAAATATAAGTCATTTTGCTTATTATGCCAAAATAGGCCTTAAGTATATCACAACTTTGTTACTCCTCATCATCTTAAAAATAAAAGGGTAGTGATTTTCACACTCTCTTTTTTGATAAATGCACTTCATTTTTTGTTCTTTAGTGAAACTTTGATGTGTAATCTTCTCACTACAAGACAAGAAGTAAAGTGCATTTATTAAAAAAGAGAGTGAAAATTTTTATTTTTTAGATAAAAAATGAAAAAGATTAAATCCATAACTTTCGCAAAGGCAACTCATGCGCAGATCGCTTAGCCAACCTTGGCTACTGGAGGGAATTGGGTTTTTATGTTTTAGAATCAATGCGTAGTTGTATTTCTATTTAATTAAGGGCAGATGTCCAGATGGTCTTGTATCCTAGACTTGTACTATTCTATCACTAGTTAATTTAATTACAGCTCCTTTTAAACCAAAAAAAAAAAAAAATGTTCAGAACCATTTGATGTTTGTGAATTGCACATATATCATATGTGGAACCTACGTGCGTCGGATGTATACAGTGACTAAATTTGTGTACTTCTAACTGTAGCATTTCTCTCTTCTTTTTAAATATCAACTTTGTTGTTAGAATACAAAGAAATTTTACACTTCTTTTCTGTGGTTAAACTTTGAAATTTTTTTTTTTGTGGCATACTTTTGGAAATTAGAATAACTTTAATGACAAAATTTAGAGGACATTTATAAAAGAAAGTGCGAAAGTTATATCCCTGATCATAAGGGAGTCTATTAATAGCAAAATGTACCACCCAATAGCCCTATCTAAAAAAATCTACTACCCAATAAATATAAGTACTTCTTCCATCCGGATTTAATAGTCATTTTTAGGAGTTCGTGCCATTTTTCAATTAATTATATCTTGTAGAACTAATTAAAATCTATCAAACAAGATCCATATTAAATATAAAATTTATTATCAATTTAAAAATTTAACTCATTTTTTATCCGGTTAAAATTGAACGATGGACTATTAAATCCGAACGGAATGAGTACAAATGAAGATCTAGATGTCGAAGTTCTATATGTATAGCCAGTTAGGCTTACTATAAATTGGGAGGTTAGATAGGGGACTAGTAATAGGTGGACTGAGCTCCCATATAGTGTGATTTCTCCTAACTCCTTCAGTTTCGGCCATTTATAGTTCGTCCAGAACATCGACAGTATTCGATACCGTGGGAAATCATGATAATCGGATATCGGTGGGGGTGTTTAGGAACTTATTTTTTGGCTTTTTATTTTCAATATTTTAGCTTTTTGGATTATGGCTAGAATGTATTTTGAAATGTAGTAGTGTTTGGTAGATGATTGTCAAAAATAAATTATGGGTTGGATTTTTATCATATTGTCCTTTGTCTTTATTACTTTGTTGAAAATGAAAGGAAGAAAGTGGGGCAGATAAAAAAAAAAAGAGGGAGGAGAGTGGGTATTTTGGTAATTGACTACAAAATGAAAAAATGCAAAAATGTGAAAAACACCTCTAGGCCTGTTTCTGGGTTTTGCCTCTAAACCAAAAAACCAAGAATCCATTCTCATAATGGGGTGTCAAACGCCCAAAATGAAAAAATGAAAATGCAAAAATGAGAAAATGGGGTTCCCAAACACCCCCGTTTGATATGATTTGGAAATGCATTAAGCTTGCGAAAAACAAATTGTGAAACACTGGATTGTAACCCGTTCGACACAATTATCTGAAGCTTAGTTCATTTCAAAATCATATCAAACGGTATCCGATCAACGATTTTAACGTGATCCATGTTCTCGAAGAGCTTTCAATGGTAAATGGTTCCAATCATTATTTCGGAACCACAAATAACCGAAACTAGACGAGACCGGAGGAAATCTATCACTGAATGGGAGCTCAGTCGGTAATAGGTGGGCAAGCCTCAATCTCTCTCTCTCTCTTCACATACTACGAAGGAAGTTCTAGATGGGGAAGTTCTATATGTGGCCTATAAATTGGGTGGTAGACAGGGGAACTAGTAATAGGTGGGTGGGGAAGCCTCCCGGACCCGGATTCTCTAGACTGCAGAGAGCTCATGCGATTGTACCGCAGCTGTTCATCTTTGCATTTAACAGTGTAGATTTTAAAAAATTTCTCCGGGAAAAAGTTAATTTTTTTTTTTAATCTCAACTGTTAAAAACACCATCCGACGGGTGCGAACACTCCAATCGCAGACAAGTCTTGTGCAAGCCTCAATCACCTTTCGTATGGGATGCTTAAGAATCTACTCCCCTTTTATTTCTCTTACTTTTCACATCATATTAGTCTATGATTCCGTTTTGTTTGCGCGGTCACATAACTGCAAAAATATTCCGCACAGTCTTGCATCGGTTATGCGTGTGAATCCCACCTTTAATCCCTCGTGGGTTAGATAAATGGAAATAATGATTGATCTATAAAGTAATACCCACCAGCTAATATTAATCAAGTTGTAGCTTTTTAAGCCTGGTGATAAAAATCGTCAAGACACAGATGGTTTCCAACATTTTAGAATCGTACACAAATAGCATTTTAGAATCGTACACTGATATTTGTGTACATCATTCGTATTTCTATACCACTTGTTGAATAAGTATTGTTCGGATTACTAATATGTCCTCTAATTGTATATCCTATGCATATTAATTATACTCAAAAGTATTTTAAGTATATAATTGTGCAGCCCATTTGAATAAGAAGCCTGATTTGATATCCATGTACGATTAAACAAGCAGACTCGTAGAGTCGAAAGATAGCAATAATTCAACAAAACAATAATTCTAAAATCCACCGTTTATACCTTTGGAAGTGTTTACGAAAAATCGATCGACAAACGAAAGTTGGCTCCATCAAACTGGCTACAAAAGGATCTCGGCTTAATCCAGCTGGTCGGGTCGCCCCATTGGTTGGGCATAGTAATTTTATCTTTTTACCCCCACAGTTAATTAATAAAACTATTAACGGAAAAAAGAAATCTATTGTAGGAGGGTCAATTTGAGAAATCACTTTTGTGACGGGGCTTAACAAAAGTATTCACACCAAGTGATGCTCTCTCTTTATATATTAAAAAAAAAAATAGACAGATTTCCTTTTCTCATTTAGGGGATTTCCTACTCGTGGATGGAAGAGAAAATAACTATAGGGAACATGCGACTCGTATCTCATAGTTGGAACATTTACTAATATATCCAATTCTATGTAATTTTTACGGAATGACTCTTTGTTCATGAGCCGATCGAGTCAAACACTCTTGTGCTCAAGATTGGCTTGAATTTCTTTACAAATGAAAAAATTTGATTCCGCTTGGCTTATATTTTTTCCAAACAAGTTTGAACAAGTCAAAAGTCGAGCCAAGCTTAAGCTTTTTGGTTCATTTAGCAGCCCTACCAATATTCAAAATACAAATTTTAATAAAAATCTTCATTAATGGCATTTTTAAAAATTTGGGGGAGAAATAAGCATACTTAATTTGGTAGTATATGTTTGAGTCAAAAGGAGTGGAGCAGATTTTTGGGGAGTTTTACTCAAATTTTGAGTTTAAGGGGAAAAAAAGGAATTATTATGGATGTTGTATGTCCATATTATGGGGAAAAAAAAAAATCATCTATTGCGATGTCCACGGGACTCCAGTTTAGGGTGAAAGACATTTACTCTATTATTCAAAAATTCAACAGGAATCATTCTTTACATTCATTATTTATTTTCTTTTTAAATAGCATTCTTTTTATACAGTATTATAAAAGTATTTCAAATTTCAAATAGAAATCCATCGATTCCGTCAAGCTAACTATATGTCGTGTATTATTAACGGTTTCCACATAAGCGGGTTTGATCGCGAGCAGTGAGCACGTACAAGCTGCATATTTGATGCTTTCCTGTAGAAAATCAATTATTAGACCATTTATAACCACGAGATCGATAGAATCTGACAATAAGTTCTGTTCAGGTTGGACTTAATGTTTTTAATAATTCGTTAACATCCAACACTTTCAACATGAATATAAATTTATGAAATAGTCCATAGATTTTCCAAAATCATAGCACTTTCATTAGCAATCAATATCGAAATTAGTCCATCAGGGAAAAAATATCTAACTTAGTCTGCAATATTAACCCTTTCTATTTAAGGAGTAATAGGAAATTATTAAACATTTTTCGAAATTAGCCCTTTTTTGTTCCACATCCAATAGAGAAGCCTCAGTGCATAGATTTGGGAAGCGATATGACCAAAACACAGGCAGCAAGATATGACCAAAACACAGGCAGCAAAATATCATGTCATGGATGCAATCGGAATCTTTGGCATCAGCAGCTAAATATTCGTAGCATTTGTTGAAGAAGAACAATCTTGACATTTAGACATCGCATTTAAATCTTCCAGATTTTTGCAACAGAATAATGGCAGTACCCTAAGGACGAAAGACAAATCAGTTGACTAATCCAGAAACCAGCAAACTGTTCAAGGAGTATCAACAAGGATCCAGCTTCATAGCACCCGAAAGACCAATGTACCTACGGACAACTAAAATCACCTTAGGCAACAGCTTCACTTAGGTTCACAACCTCCTTCAGCAACCTATTAACAGAATCCTTTATCTCGTCGGGCACGACCAACTGTGGAGGTACTGATTCCAAAGCGTACAATGTGATAACCCTCATTACAACAACCAAATCCAAGTTCTTGTTATCACCTCTCCATACACTTTGATTCACAAATTTGCACGATGGTTTCAAAATGCATTTGCTGCACACCTGGATGTGAGCACATGACAATGCAATGAAATAAAACCCCCAAAACAGTCAAGTTATGTGTAGATGTCTCAATTAAGTACATGTAGAAAAAATCAAGGTGGAGGTGAAAACTTTCATTGAGACATTTGACTTACAGTGTCTTCCTGAATTCCGAAAAAATAGCGTAGTCTTTTAGCGGAAAAGATATTCTTCCTTCCCAGGGAAGGACAACCAAAGGCGGCCACCCTTTTCATGTCACTGGCCGACAACCATCTGTGATCAGCAACTTAAGTTCACAAGTGTTCAAGGAGCTACAAGATGGAGAAACAGCAACAATAAAAATGATATTATTGTAACCACATTAATACACCACATTCTTTTATGACGTGATGTGCATCATGTGAGACACCAGCTCCATAGTGGTTGGACAATGAGTTTCCAGTCAGACCTATTCTACCAACCACTATACGTGTGCCACATTAGGTTGTTACAAAACCTGGTGCACAAGACGTTGTCAGCATAGCATTATTGCACAAAACAAATAGCCAAATGGAAGTGGAAACACCAATTATGTATACGCCTTCACAAACACAGACCCTCACTCAAACAGACATACACATAAGAATGTTGATTTGTGTCTCTATTATGCGAATTTTCTGTCATCGTAAATCAAGATACTGCAAGTTCTCCTTTCAATAACACCAAATTCCACCAGCACATGCCATAAGCGAACCTAATCCTGCTTTGAAGCGGAAATGAAGCGGCAAGTGCAGGTTACTATTTCAGTGTCTCAAACAACACAGAGAGGTCAATCACTCGCAGTCCCATGACAAAACTTTTGGGACTTTGTGCTACAAACTTTTCGCAATTCTTACTCGTTAAATTGAACATCAGAGAGCATGTCATTCTAAAGAGGATGGAATCTCATTTGTAGCTATCCAAAAGTTTCGCCTTGCATTATACCTCCACTATTCTGAAATATCCATAACGTACAAGTATCAAATAAACCTCAGAACATGAAAACATGACATTCCCCCCAGCATATTTTCCTTACGGGCTAAGACAAGAAGAGGAAAACCAAATATTCGAAAAAGAAAACAACGGTCGAGCCAAACTTTTACTAATTGGTATGATCACCATTGACAAAGGCCCTTGGTATTGAGCTAAAATTTCAGGCAAATAATAGTCAGCAACAAAATATATCGTGCACAAAGAAAGAAATTCAGTACAAACAATTATATACGAGGTCCACAATCATACAACTTCTGTTCAACACAATTAATCTCAAACAACAATATCAAGAAAAACAGATGGCTTGTGAATCATTCTTACTTTGCGATTTCGCGGTTATCCTTGCCAAACTTCTCAGCAGCATACTTCACGAAATCGCGGCCGTAACTGTTTTCGAAACAAGTAACATCAAACTTGTTCCTGGGCAAGAAATTAGCATCCCTGAAGTACCCTTTCTCAAACAAATGAGTCACAAACTCCACCATTTCGCGCGAAAGCTCTTTGTAAACCCTTGGATCCTCCATGCCCAAATTCGCCATACCCTCACTTTTTTCACTACCACCACCACCACCGACATCATTATTTGCAAACAACAAATGCAAGCTCTTGGTAATAGTCCTCAACTCCTTCGACCCATCACCGTTATTAGACTTCTTGACCAATTTCTTTAGGATTTCTCTCTCATTACGATTCTCAGTCAACTTCCTCACTTCCTCCTCCAATTTCCTCAACTTCTTCTTCAACTCACTGTCTTCGACTTCGTTTTCGACCTCGATTTTTCCCGATAATCCGACGGCTTCCTTGAACAGAAGGTGTAAGGGCTTCTTCGGCTTCGAATTGCGATCGTGGGTGTCGTGTAAATTGCTTGATTCGTGTTGGAATTGTGAGGAAAGCGATATGGGTCTGTTGAATACAGAGATTAAGGTTGGTTTGTAGTAATGGGTTGTATTGGAATGAATGCGAAGAGGGTTTTTGAGGTATTGGGAAGGGTTTTGGGGGTTTAGGAGTTTGTGGAAATGGCGACAACTGATGGTTCTGAATTGAGCCATGAGAGAGAGGGAGATTAGGTTGTGGGGCGTTGCTTAGTCACAATCCTGGATCATAATTTTCAGTGCTTCCAAATAGTTAGGGCAGAAAACGAACTGAGCTCCTCACAAGCAATTTGAAGTTCCGCTTTGGCTTGGCTCGATTTGTTTAATAATTGTATTGAGCTGAAGTTCGAGTTTTAGTCTCATGCAGTAGAATGAGTCAAACTCGATACTCTAAATCTCAATTCAACTCGAAAAGTAAAATGAAATGGGCTCGATTTTGCTCGTTTACACCCATAAAAGCAGTTTTAGATTTTCACGCTCGCGCTCACCTCCCACTCTCGCAAGTGCATCAGAGCATGTGACTTAGGGCATGACTAGGAGGCAACTTGGGTCGCGGAAACCCAAGCCGAAGTCCAACGAATTTTAGGGCTTGAATAATAAATTTGAGCCCAAGTTTCGGTCGCGGCCAAAAGCCTGTTGTGAAATTGGGTTGGGCTTACGCAGAAATCTCAAACAACCCGAGCAAGTAGCAACTCGGGGCCGAGTGGTCAGAAGCGACAGACTGTAAATCCGTTGAAGTTTTTCTACTTAGGTTCGAATCCAAATGTTCTCACAAAATCAATGGCAAAAAAATGGAGGTATCAGTTGTGCAAGACTTGATGACGTTTTATGTCCCATCCTAGCTGGACGGGAGGTGTGGGACGTGGGACCTTCTTCTACCAGTCGACCGAGCAGCAAAATTTATGTGTGTGGCTTTCATGACGGAGATAACTTCATAAGTAGAGGAATTACTCCGCCGACAAATTTCAATAATAGTGCTAGTGGATATTTCGCGAGGTCCATTAGACCTGTCCACGAAAAGGAAAAGTTCGACGTCATTCCTAATACACAAATTACAAAATACAAGATCATTTCGATATAACCGATCTGCACGACATCCCATGATCCTCTCCAAATCGGAGCTCCTTAAACAGTTCAAAAGGGCACAAGCCTTGTGTGTTTTCCAACAAACTCCTGAGAAACATTGCAAGTGTTTTGAAATGAGCTTGAAATAGACAAGTAACCACTAGATATCTTGAAACGATCAACGATAAGACAACTGAGCTTCCGAGAAAGTTGATCAAAGGTTTCAAAGCAACTCAATAACACAGCTTTCTGATCTTCTTGGAAATCCCCTCAACTGATTGTTGACCTCCTCTTCTTTTTCCGAATCTTCAGATAATATAGGCTCACAGTATAACGTCATCTTCTTCAACACAGTTGCATTCTTCAACAAAAGTCTTAGAAAATGCATCTCTGCCGGCTTCCCTTTGAAGTAAGAAAGGCTAAACCATTTAAAGCAACAACAGGAAGGAACTCTTTCCAACATCAAACAAACCTCATGGTCATGGATAAAATCTGAGTCGAAGCCCTAAACAACAAAAAAAACAAATTTGAAACTCCAGTCAAACCAATTTAGTAAATGCCTTTGGATATCAAACAAATAGACAAAATAGTTCCTTTGCAAGGAAATAGATTGGAGATATACCTGAGCAAAGTCAAGAAACTCTAGCTTAGGTGATTTTTCAAGCAAGTTGATCAGACCACCAGTCAAGTCACCACAAAATTCTGCATTCAGCTCCAAATCGGTCATATTGGGAAAACGTAGGAAGACGAACCACGTTATTATCTGCATAAGAGATAGACTTGGCACCACACAAAAAATCAAAGAATAAACTGGTCAATATTGTGAAGGCTGGTTTCTAGTTGTTTAATTTATGCGTGGGAAACAAAAACAACCAAGTTTCAACCTAAACTCTGGTTTTTCTTACAGCAATATTGTAAAACACAAGAAGCAGACATACCAGAAGCGTATCAGCTAATACTGTCAAACTTTTAACATTGCAAATCCCAGTAAGCACTCCTATTACACGAGAAGCGTGTTGCTGCGACAGAACTCGATGTGGAAGGTCAATAGATGCATTGACTAAGGAAGATATGCCACATAAATGGAAGTGACCCTTCAGAGTACTAGTGAACTTCAGGCAGATGAGATTTGGAGCATGAACTTTGACCGCACAACTGAGTGCATCAGCCCATAAACTTCGATCATCTTCAATAGTCAATCTCTTTAGTGTTGGAACAGAAATGGTGAGAGTCTTTATATTCTTCCATCCACAATTCATTAAGGCCAACTCTTGAAGCACCGGACAATTAGAAAATAGGTGTTGTGTCGATTCGTCATCAGAAAATGTAAGGTTGTCAAACACCAAGGTCTTGAGGCTCGACAAGTAAATAAAACTAGGAGGTTTCAAAACGCATTGCATAAATAACTTCAACACAAGTAGCGATTCACAAGTAAAAAGGCAACAAGGCAACAGAAAGCGCGTTCTCACAGGCAAGTCAAGATCGAGCTCTTGAACATTGTGCCTTATAGCAGCAGAGATCCATGAATTCAGACGAGAAGAATTCACAGGGTCAAGAATATTAAGATGAAGTCTTCTAATATCTGAAGCATCATGAAGAAGGAGAACTCTATCCACGAAATCTGAGAACCTATGACACATTGGACACTGATCTTTAATTTTGTCAATATCCTTTGACCAAGAAATATCATCCAAATTGATGTCTGAAATGGAGGTCCATAAATATTGCCATCTTCTCGATAATATAGAAGTTCGTATGGAGTCTTCGGTTGAAAGGAAGGAGAGGATGTGATGGAGAACGTTGTCCGAAAAGCTGCTGATTACATCCATTCCCTCACCATAGGTCACATCTTTGGACAACTTCTGATGTTTGGAAGTAGCAGAACGACATCATCCATTTTTCCTTTTCTCTTTCCAGTCACCACCTAATTACAAGAATATAGAGTCGTTAATGTCAAGAATGACTTCATGAGATAGACTATCTATAGCAGTCATGACAAATAGCAAATGAAACTTGTGAATATAGAAAAGTAGGGATGGGATCTTTAAATTTTGCTCAAGTGGGGCCAATACGAGTGTACTAACAAAAAAGAAGATTTTCCGTGAAAGAACTTCCTCATACAAAAGTTAAGAAGACAAAATCAATATATATACGTTTTCCTGCTGTTATATTGATCGTTCCATGCAGGTTTTGAGCTGGATAAAAATAGGATCTCATAAAACTTTGCTAAAGATTTGCATTCTCATGGTTCTTTTTAGTTAAAGTTTCAACTTACATACAACCTATTTTGATGCAGGGGCCCCATTGAAACTCTTCTAATGATATACGCTTTTAATCCATGGACATTAGAAATGCAGAGACCAAAATAAACCTTCGCTAGTCCAAACTTTAACTTGAAAAGACAAATACACTTGTCATATGCTCTATTTGGATAGATTGACATAACTGTAAAGGGAAAAGCAGAAGAAGGTCTACGTCACGTTGAACCCTATGCGGGAAGGAAAGGATGAAGTGAGAATCAACTGATGCAAGCAAACATAACACAGTGCTATTCGATCTTCGGGGTGTATTTGTCTATACCATCCGATATAGGAAGTCTGGTCCTCGAAGCCCGTCCAACAGGAATAAATTTCCATGTTAGCTAACGGAGGCGGGCTTTCAGAAGGAAAGGGCAAAAAGTAAAAAAAAAACTAATGAGCTTGAGTTCGAGATCGGATTGGAAGAGAAAGAAAGGATCTTTGGTATAAGACAACCCAAATAGAGTCAATTTAGATCTCTATCTTCCAGCAGATAAGAAAGATGCCGAGCCTTCATCATATGCGTGTAAAGAGACCATCTCAAATATAGGTGTAATAGTGTTAAGTATTGATTTTGACATCGAATGTGGGTTTATCATATTCGATTTGAAAATGACTACTTCATAGAACAGATATACAATCCATCGTGTTACAGATAGTAGTTACGCAAAAAAAAAAAGAGTATCATAGATTCATATGTGGGACTTCTGAATTAGTGGCAATGCTCACACAGAGAATGGAACATCTAAACCTATTTCTGAGTAACTAAGATTAACCTAAGAATAACCAAAGCAGAAGCATACGAAGCTAGAGAGAGAGAGAGAGAGAGAGAGAGGGCCTTACCGGGTAAAGTAAGAATCTGCTCCAGATATACAGAGGAGAGAACTCAGCTCGCTCATGAATGCCTCCCTGTATTTACGTCATTAGAGCATCTTCAGCCTTCACCCATATTTTTCCTCAAATTTGAGTCAAATTTTGGGTAAAAATTCATTTTGGGTAGACATATTTCCAACCATCAAATCCATTACACATCTCCCTCTTTCTCTCTCTCTCTAACTAGCCGTTGGAGAAATAGGTCAAGGCAAAAGTTGTCTCAGATTTGACAAAAAAATGGGTAAAACCCAAAATGAGGAAGGGTTTGGGTCAAAGATTGGGGAGAGATTTTAGTAGTTTTTGCCCAATTTTTAAATTTGAGTCTTAAAATGGGTCAAACTGGAAATGCTCTTATGTGTCAAAAAATGTGTTAATGTGTTCATTAGGATTAGGATAAAATTTGGATTAGGATAAAAGTGGATTCCACAAATGCGTTAAGGTATTACGACGAGTTTTTCAACAAGCCTTAGAGCCCGTTTCAGAACCGAAATAAGAACTTATTTTTTGTCTAATAATAAGGTGTGTTCCATAAAAGGGTGAATAAGTACTTATTTTTTAAAAATGTAATTTCAAGCTTAAAAATCATGTGCTTACGCAAATAATTTTTCTATCACTATGAATCTTGTTTGATAGATCTCATTGAAATCTTTAATACGGTGTAAAAAAAATTGAAAAATTATTTTTCATTTACATTATTTTTAAGTTTGAAAATGTGAAAATAAGCTGCTTATTTGGGTTTTGTGAAATAAAGCACCAAAATAAGTACTTATAAAATAAGAAGGTTTCTAGAACGGGCTCTTAGAGCAACTCCAGTCTCTGAACAAGTTCTATAATGCTCTAAATTTTTATATTAATGGGAGATTTTATAATTTATTTAATCTTTTCTTTAATTTTTTTGTACTCTGGCTTTATATTGGGGGAGATGCTTATGGGTATGATATTGGAGATAGGTTTTTAGACTTTTTACTCAAATTTTAAGTATATGAA
The DNA here is from genome assembly GCF_030253575.1 of Rhododendron vialii. Lineage (NCBI taxonomy): Eukaryota > Viridiplantae > Streptophyta > Magnoliopsida > Ericales > Ericaceae > Rhododendron > Rhododendron vialii. The sequence goes on from NC_080560.1 coordinate 5,752,682, forward strand.
TAATAAAATGGGTTGAATTGAAGATGCTCTAATGCTCCAAATATCTATATTGAGGGGAGATTTGGTCTCCAAATTTACTCTCCTTTTTCTCTTTATATATAAAAATTCTAATACCACTCATGTCCTTTGTACTTTTTGTTCTATATTTGAATAATCAGTACTATAACTTTTACTCCATAAATTTATTTCTCTATAAAATTTATATCATTGACAAGATATGGACCATACCTCTCACCCAAAATTGAACACGTTTAGTTAAAGTCTTAGAAAAAAAAAATTAGAATTTTTTTAAATTTAATGTGAAAGATGAGTTAAATTTTAAAGAAAAAGTGAACGAAAATTAAATTGTTTAGAGAGAGAAGTGAATTTTCGCAATATAAAGATGGATATAGAGAAGATGGTTGGAGTTGCAATGAATAGTCTCACTCTCTATAACCACTTTTTGAATAAAAATCATTTTTTCGATCTCTATTTTAGACACTTGAGTTGGAGTTGCTCTCACAAGAAGCTCTAGGAACTCTGAATAGTCGTTTGTACACTGAAATACATTTACAGTTCATCAATGCTAATATTGGTATGTTTGGGGCGATGAAAGAAATAACCAATTAGGCTTTTTACTTTATTTTTTTTCACACAAAAAAGAACTAAGAAAAACTCATAGGAACCATTCGAGCCAACATCAAAAGTACTACCCGGCAACTCTATGTATCAGTGCTAGAGAGTGCTAGAGACGTTAGTAGTCTCAAATCCGTCTCTTCCCCCACTCTTTATTGGCACCTTTCGTACATGGGTTTAGTTAAGAGTGTGTTATCTTTTAACAATAAATTCTACTAATAACTCTCTAAAATAAATTTCAATTGGTTTAATTTTCAAAAAGAACAACCGGGCATTTACTTCTTAAGCTTGGAACTTGAATTTGTGAAGAGGGGACTCACTTAATGTTTGGTAATTATATCGCCAAACTTGGCACATATGCTAATACACCTCAAGATCAGCATACTCTAGCATAAAAAGCATTGGGACACCTAAAATCATCTTCATTTGCTAGCTCCTAATACACACCATCAAAACAATAAAAACTCATTGGAGATGCTCTTATGTGACTCAGGTATGCAGTGTTGATAAAAGGTTCTAACTATTGAAGATTGAAGTTTGGATACATATTCAGTTCATTAAGAAATTGAATTTAAACATTTTTCGAAGCTCTAAGGCTTCAAATCAATCTTAAGGGGTTGGCCGAGTGATCAAAGTCCGAGACTTAGAAGCTTGCTTTCTCCCATCGTATGGTAAACCTCCACGTCGACGGGGCCTGGGAGGATGGAAGCACTTGGAGTGGTTTGGGTTTCACTATCAGCCTTTCACATGGTTCCGTGGTCCAACAAGAAGCAATGTTGTTCTACAACTCTAAACAGAGCTTTTAGCTATTCTGCAAGCAATTAAACGGTCTCTAAAACTCAAGTTCACTACATTAGTACGGAAGCATCTTATATTTCGGTTCGCACGTATTTTCATGGTGGATTACCATTTAGGAATGGAGAACGGAAGGGGAGTAACTCAATAACACAACTTTTTGAGCCTCTAGGAAGCTTGTTCAATCGACCGCTGTGCTTTTCTTGATCTGCTGAGTAACAATGCAACACCAACCTTTCCAAAACTGTCGCATTTTTTAACAAAAACCTTATAAACCACATCTCTTCAGGATCAGGATCCTCAGTAAAATATGCAATACGAACAGTTTTGAGGGAAGATGTGAAACAAGATGGTACTCTTCCCAATGTATAATCCTCCATGTTGTCACGGTGGTCGAAGCCCTAAAAGAATTAGATGAAACCAGTATAATCAGTGTCAACGAGTATCCAAAAAAACCTCATGAGGACAGGGATAAGGTAGAAGATAAGAATGAATTGCCTCCAGTCCATGGATCGGATTGGGTTGGGTTGTCCACGTTGAAAAAGTGGATGACAAATATGCTTTTGGTGTTCGGCCTTCAAATTTTTCTCAGGCAAATGTGACTAATAAAATCACGTGGCTGTCATTACAGGATCAAACTGAGTTTTTTCCCCCCCATAAATGCAGATGATGAAAAAGAAACCTTTGGGGGGTCCCACGGGTTCGGACAACAAGGTTCAATCTACCAAGTGGACCGGAGACAAACCAATTCCTCCAGAGACGTACCTTCTCAAAATTAAGAAACTCTAGCTTCGGTGTTTTTTCCAGTAGGACCATGAGAACTCCAAATAAAAGACCATAAAATTCGAAATTCAGCTCCAAATGGATCATGTTGTAAAATGTAGGAAGACGGTCCAAGAGATTTTCAACCAGCGAGAGGCACTTGGCACAAAAAAAACCCAACAAATTAGTACAGTGAAGGTCTAATTTCTGGGCGAGCCACGAACATAATCAAGGTACAGTTAACAACTCCAGCTTTTCATATAGACAATGCAAATTAAATAAGCTAGCATACCTCGAGTATATCAATTGTAATCAACAATCTCTTAACATTGACAACCCCAGAAAGTAACCCGAGCACTTGAGGGGTTACGTCTACTGCAGAATAATTGTCATGAAAACCAATAGATGCATCAACTAACAAAGATAGGTCATATAGACGGAAGTCAACTACCGGGGAACTAATGCAACGGAGATGAATAAGATTTGCAGCATAAATTTTGGTCACACAACTGAAGAAATCCGGAGTCCACATAGCTGCATTCTCAATAGTCAATCTTCTCAGTGTGGGAATACAAATCATTATAGTCTTTAGATTCTTCCATCCACATTTCACCAAAGCCAACTCCTGCAGCACTGGGCAACTAGAGAAAAGATGTTGTGTGGAGTTATCATCTGAAAATGTAACATATGAAAGTTCCAAGGTCTTAAGGTTTGAGAAGTGAGTCAGACTTGGAACTTTCAAAGACCACTTCATAAATAATTTCAATGTCACTAGAGATTGGCAAGTGAAAAGGTGGCAAGGCAATACAGGCCGTGCTTTCCAATTTAGAGACAGATTAAGCTCTTCAATGTTGTGCCTCATCGAAGCAGAGATCCATGAATTAACACGAGAAGAATTCACAAGCTCCGACGATTTTACAGTAAGACTTTTAATATCTGACGCATCGTGACAATGAAAAACTCTGTCTACAAAATCCAAGAGACTCCTATCTTCCTTTTTGCCAGTCCGAGGAAATGTATTGTCAGTCAAATCAATGTCAGAAATAGAGGTCCACAAATATTCCCATTTAGTAGATAATATGGAAGTTCTTATGGCATCTTTGGTAGAGAGGAAGGAGAGGATATGATGGAGAACATTTCCAGGCAAGCTGCTGATTATATCATTGCCCTCACTGACATTTTGTTCTTGTGAAAGCTCTATGTTTTCAGAAGAGTGTGGATGAACACTATCATCCCTCTGTCGCTTTCTGTCTCCCATTTGCCGCCTAAAGAAAGGGATTACGGATCTAAAAGTCATTGATCAAGAGACATGATCCAACGAGACAGGAAAATTTACAGGATTCATAACAGATAGCAGATCAAACTAGTGAAATAAATGGAAGCTTAGACTGTTCTGAGGAAAAATACCACGATCAGAAGATTTTGTAAATACAGGTACAATGTGTAGCAAGTAAATGGTACGATTGACAACCATAGAAATAACTTACAGAGATACTGATGATTAACATTTAATAGTATTTATACATGAAAATTGATATGCAAAATGGCTTGCTTGAAGAAGTTACTCTTCACACAAAAAAAACATACAAACACTCGGCGTTATATATACAGCTATATATACACACTGATTCAACCTAAGTGAGAGAGCAGGGACATGAAAGACATAAAATAATCAAACTGAAGAAATCTATCCGGAGCTTAATTGAAAGCACGTCCATCAAAATTCACCGTAGAAAAGGAATTTCAAAAAAACAATCTATGTTATCGTCTACTATTATCAGTGGCTAAGACGATCCTGCTAAAGAATAAGGGAATGGAAAATCTTACCTTTGAAACCCCAGAAACGGTGAGAGTTGTTAATTCGAAGCTCGTCTTTCTGAGCTCCGAAAGAACAGATTTTTAGGGTTCCCTAAGCGCTCGAATCGGGAGAGAGAGAGAGAGAGAGAAGGAAGGTCCACTCTCTACTAGTTTACGCACGAATTTTTCGGTGGACTAATAAATGGTACCCAAGATTCCCAATACTAGAAGGGCCCACTTGTGAAAATTTTGAGATTTAAGGTGCCGCACTTTGAGTTTTAGCTTAAAATCGATCTTACTTCTGAGCCAAATTCGTACTGGTTAACTGTGATCCCTGCTATTGGACAAACATCAAGAAACATCATAGGTGACATTCGAGAACGTCATAAATTGGCCCAAACACTTGAGTTATCAAGAAAAATTCATTTCAAATTTGAATAAGCTACTACTTTGTTCAGCTTATGAAAGAAAAAAAAATTCAAATTTATCTAAATTTACTCGTGACCAAATTGACTGAATCTCGTTAGAAATCAAGTCAGACCTATAAAATAGTTTAAATGTGAAAATTTGTTTGAATCTTATTGTGTTCTCAAACCAACCAAATATATTATACTCGATTGATCCGGCTTATTATCAGCCTAAAACTTTTGTATGCAAGAAATTTAACTTATCTCAATATGCCAATCAATGAGATCCTCTAACTATCCTATTTTTTTCCCATTTTATTATCCAAATCTTGGATTCAATATCAGCGTTATGTTTTGGCAATTCGCAAATAAAAGTTGGTGATCTCCCATATCTTGAATTTTGTTTTGAAAGAACATAATAATTGTTTTCATTTGAACAAATTCAAGAACTACACCACCCGCTAGGCCTTAATGCATTATTTGTAACACATTGCTTTAAAAATCCTGTTTTTAGCATACTGGCAGAGAAATTACTCCGAAAGCTTGCTTCTGCAGTCATCAACAAACAATTTGGAATTTTATCCGTTTCTTTTTTCTTTTCTTTTTTTATCGGTAAAAGTAATATTTGTTGAGGAACTTGATTAGGATACATCAAGTAAGGGGAAGGGGAAATGGAATCTAACCAAGGTTGGATAACGAGGGCAAAGGCCTACACATTGCGCCCGAAAAACATCTAGCGGGACAAAGTCCAAATACACCCCGGAAGGCCTACAGTGCCCAGATAAAAACAAATAAAGCTCAAACAACCAAAAGGCCTAAAAGTCCAAATCTTACAATGAAGCCCAGTCCAGATAAAACCCAAAACCTAACCCTAAAACACTGTTGCCTTTCGAAACAGACAGTAAACCCATCACCGCTAGTCAGCCACCATTGGCTGCCCCTCCGAAGATGCCAACCCGGAACCCAGACATGCAAAAACTACCGAGGATGCTACCCTTGCCGTTAGGCGAGTACTGGGCCGTCCAACAACGACCACGGTGGGAGCCACGCAAACCGCAACAATCAGTTTCTTTGTCATCCCTCATTGCAGAAAATTTTCAAGACGAGTACCTCATGAAGTAGCAAATGAACCGAGCTCCTCACATGCAGCTCGAAGTTTGGCTCATTAAGGGTTCGGCTTGGTTTGACTCGCTTAATAATTGTGCCGAGTTCAAGCTCAAGTTTTAGCCTTGTGTAGCAGAATGAGTTGAACTCAATACTCTAAAGCTCAATTCAACTTGAAAAAAGTTCGACTCGTTTAGTAAATGAATCGGGTAGTTTTGGATTACAAAGTAGGGAGTGACTTTTTTTGTCTTTATTCAATTTTTTTTTGCATTTGTTAGTTTTGCGTCAAACTTTTGTGACTTATTGATTCGTCTCGACGAGAGGAACCGAAAAAGTATAATTTTTTTTTATCAGAGCCCATAATTTTTTTGAAAAAGATAAAAAAAGAATTCAAAAAGCTCTTTTTGACCTATTTTTGTCTTTTAAAAAATTATGGATTTTGATCGAATTTTTTTTACTTTTTCGGTTCCTCTCTTCGAGACGAACTCAAAAATCCCAAAAATTTGACGTAAAACTAACAAATGCAAAAAAAGTTTAAATAAAGACAAAAAAAAAAATCACTCCATACTTTTTAATCCAGACCCACCAGAAAATGGACTTGGCTTTGCTTGTTGGCACCCAAATCAGTTTTAGATTTTCCCGCTCACGCACGTGTATCAGAGCATGTGACTTAGGGGCCAGGGCATGACTAGGAGGCAACTTGGGTCGCGTAAACCCGAACCGAAGTCCAACGAATTTTAGGGCTCTTGAATAATAAATTTGAGCCCAAGTTCCGGTAGTGGCCAAAAGCCTGTGTTGAAATTGGGTTGGACTTGGGCTGAAATCTCAAACAACCCGATCAACTCGACCCTGTTATGGATGTGATAGCTATGCTTACAAGTTACAAGACAGAATGTAACTCTGTTGGAAGTTTTTCTACTTAGGTTTGAATCCTGATGGGCTCACAAAATCCATCGCAAAAACTGGAATTATCGGTTGTGCAAGACCTGAAGACGTTTTATGTCCCATCCTAGTTGGAAGGGAGGTGTGGGACCTTCATCTACCCGTCGACTGAGCAGCAGAACTTATAAGTAGAGGAAATACTCCGGGACAATTTTGAACAGAAGGGCTAGTGGATATTTTGCGAGGCCCATTAAGTCTTTTCGCAAAAATCTGTCCATGAAAAGGAAAAGTTCGATGTCATTCCTAATACACAAATCACAACTAACATTGCCCCATCACAAAATACAAGACCGTTTCGATAAAACTGATCTGGACGACATCCCATGATCCTCTGCAAATCAGAGCTCCTAAAACAGTTCAAAAGGGCACAAGCCTTGTGTGTTTTGCAACATACTCCTGAGAAACTTTGCCAAGTGTTTTGAAATGAGCTTCAAATAGACAAGTAACCACTAGATATCTTGAAACGATCAACGATAAGACACTGAGCTTCCAAGAAAGTTGACCAAAGGTTTCAAAGCAACTCAATAACACAGCTTTCAGATCTTCTTGGAAATCCCCTTAACTGATTGTTGACCTCCTCTTCCTTTTCCGAATCTTCAGATAATATAGGCTCGCAGTACAACGTCATCTTCTCCAACACAGTTGCATTCTTCAACAAAAGTCTTAGAAAATGCATCTCTGGCGGCTTCCCTTCGAAGCAAGAAAGGCTAAACCGTTTAAAGCAACAACAGGAAGGAACTCTTTCCAACATCAAACAAACCTCATGGTCATGGATATAATCTAAGTCGAAGCCCTAAACAACAAAAAAAACAAATTTGAAACTCCAATCAAAACAATTTAGTAAATGCCTTTGGATATCAAACAAATAGACAAAATAGTACCTTGGCAAGGAAATAGATTGGAGATATACCTTATCAAAGTCAAGAAACTCAAGCTTAGGTGATTTTTCAAGCAAGTTGATCAGACCACCAGTCAAGTCACTACAAAATTCTGCATTCAGCTCCAAATTGGTCATATTGGGAAATGTAGGAAGACGACCCATGATATTTTCCGCATCAGAGATAGACTTGGCACCACACACAAAAAAAAAAAACCCAAAGAATAAACCAGTCAATATTGTGAGGGCTCGTTTCTAGTTGTTTAGTTTAAGCGTGGGTAAAAAAACAATATAGTTTCAACTGCCTAAACTCTTGTTTTTCTTACAGCAATATTGTAAAACAAGAGAAGCAGACATACTAGAAGCGTATCAGCTGATACTGTCAAACATTTAACATTGCAAATCCCAGTAAGCACTCCTATCGCACGAGAAACGTGTTGCTGCGACAGATCTCGATGTGGAAGGTCAACAGATGCATTGACTAAGGAAGATATGCCACATAAATGAAAGTGAACTTGCAGATTACTAGTGAACTTCAGGTAGATGAGATTTGGAGCATGAATTTTGACTACACAACTGAGTACACCAGTTGAATCATCTTCAATAGTCAATCTCTTTAGTGTTGGAACAGAAATGGTGAGAGTCTTTATATTCTTCCATCCACAATTTGTTAAGGCCAACTCTTGAAGCACTGGACAACTAGAAAATACATGTTGCATTGAGTCATCATCAGAAAATGTAAGTAAGTTAAACACCAAGGTCTTGAGGCTCGAGAAGTGAATAAAACTAGGGGCTTTCAAAACGCAGTCCATAGATAACTTCAACAAAAGTAGCGATTCACAAGTAAAAAGGCAACAAGGCAACAGAAAGCACGTTCTCACAGGCAAGTCAAGATCAAGTTCTTGAACATTGTGCCTTATAGCAGCAGAGATCCATGAATTAAGACGACCAGGATTCACAGGGTCAAGAATGTAAAGATGAAGTCTTCTAATATCTGAAGCATCATGAAGAAGGAGAACTCTATCCACGAAATCTGAGAACCTATGACACATTGGACACTGATCTTTAATTTTGTCAATATCCTTCGACCAAGAAATATCATCCAAATTGATGTCCGAAATGGAGGTCCATAAATATTGCCATCTTCTTGATAATATAGAAGTTCGTATGGAGTCTTCGGTTGAAAGGAAGGAGAGAATGTGACGGAGAACATTGTTCGACAAGGTGCTGATTACATCCATTCCCTCACCATAAGTCACATCTTTGGACAACTTCTGATGTTTGGAAGAAGGTAGCAGAACGACATCATCCATTTTTCTTTTTTCTCTTTCAGTCACCACCTAATTACAAGAACATAGGGTTGTTAATGTCAAGAATGACTTCATGTGATAGACTATCTATAGCACTCATTACAAATAGCAAATGAAACTTGTGAATATCGAAAATTAGGGACGGATCTATAAATTTTGCGCTAGTGGGGCCAATACTAGTGTACCAACAAAAAAGAAGATTTTCCGTGAAAGAACTTCCTCATACAAAAGTTAAGACAAAATCAATATATATATATATATATATATATATAATGAGTTAGGTTCCGGTGAGGGATTCCTCATTTTATTAAAATGCGGGACTCCCCTTTCCGATTGAATTTCGATGATCCGAGCCGCTCAAAGTTATCAAAACGTGATTTTAAGGGTCCCTGTGAGAAATCAGCAAAAAAAATGACCGGGAAGGGCTTCATCCGAGCAATTTTCATTGAACGGTTCAAAAAAAAACTGCTCGGATGACGCCCTTCCCGGTCATTTTTTTTGCTGATTTCTCGCGGGGACCCTTAAAATTACGTTCTGCACACATTGAACGGTTCGGATTTTCAAAATTTGATCGGGAAATGAAAGTCCCTCATTTTAATAAAATGAGAGGGATCACTCACTTGAAAATTCCTCTATATATATATACACACACACACAAATTCATTTTCCTGCTGTTATATTGATTGTTCCATGCAGGTTTTGAGCTAGATAAAAATAGGATCTCATAAAACTTTGCTAAAGATTTACTTTCTCATGGTTCTTTTTAGTTAAAGTTTCAACTTACAACCTATTTAGATGGAGGGGCCCCATTGAAACCCTTCTAGTGATATACGCTTTTAATCAATGGACATTAGAAATGCAGAGACCAAAATAAACCTTCGCCAGTCCAAAATTTTAACTTGAAAAGACAAATACACTTGTCATATGCTCTATTTGGATAGATTAACATAACTATAAAGAATGTGGATATGTTGTTGGGGAAAAGCAGAAGAAGGTCTACGTCACGTTGAACCCCATGCAGGAAGGAAAGGAAGAAATGAATCAACTGATGCAAGCAAACATAACACAGTGCTCTTCGATCTTCGGGTTGTATTCGTCTATCCCATCTAGTATAGGAAGTCTGGTCCTTGAAGCCCGTCCAACAGGAATAAATTTCTATGTTAGCTAATGGAGGCGGGCTTTCAGAAGTGAAGGGCAAAAAGTCTTAAACTAAAAAGTTGGAGTTTGAGATCGGATCGGAAGAGAAAGAAAGGAGCTTTGGTATACGTAATGGTATAAGCCTGCCTGACTGTGAGACCGACTGGTCGAACGGAGACGAAAGTCGGCCATAGTGATCTGGGAGTCCCGTGTGGAAGGGCTCTTGCTCAACGGATCAAAGGTACGCCGGTGATAACAGACTGATGACTCCCACGAGCTCTTATCGACGGAGTCGTTTGGCACCTCGATGTCGACTCATCACATCCTGGGGTTGAAGAAGGTCCCAAGGGTTCGGTTGTTCGCCGATTCAAGTTGTACGTGAGTTGGGTTTAGAATGTCGTGAGACAGTTCGGTTCCTATCAACCGTTGGTGTTAAAGGGGAACTGCGTACAACGATTACGCCCAAATAGAGTCAATTTAGATCTCTATCTTCCAGCAGACAAGAAAGATGCCAAGCCTTCATCATATGCGTGTAAGAGAATCTCAAAAACAGATGTAATAGTGTTAATTACGGATTTGACATCGAATGTGGGTTAGGTTTCTGCTTCATAGAACAGATACAAAATCTGTCGTGTTACAGATATTAGTTACGCAAAAACAAAACAAAACAGCATCATAGATTCATATGTGGGACTTCTGAATCAGTGGCAATGCTCCCACAGAGAATGGAACATCTAAACCTATTTCTGAGTAACTAAGATTAACCTAAGAATAACCAAAGCAGAAGCATACGAAGCTAGAGAGAGGGGGGGGGGGGGGGGGGAAGAGGGTGGGGGCCTTACCTGGTTCGCCTATGTGAAAGTAAAGAATTGGCTCCAGATATTCAGAGGAGTGTTTAAGCCTGGGTTTTTCAGGGTCTCAATTCTTCCGAACTCGGCTATTTGGGAGAGAACTCAGCTCGCTCATGCCTCTCTGTATTTCTGTGTTAAAAAGTTTGTTATTAATGTGTTTATTAATGATAAAAGTGGGTTCCACAAGTGTCTAAAGAGAATTGGGGAACCCTGGTTCACTTGTGCACAATTTGTGTGTTGTGCACCGTGTCAGTTCGGTCATTCAATAATTCGGATCTCATATCGGCAATGAACGACATCGTTCCGATCTCGACAATGAACGACGGTTCGGATCTGGACAGTTGGGTTACCCCACCGACCCAGTGACAAACCAACCACATCCCTTCCCTTTCTCCGATCATAAAGTCCCCGGATCCCTTTCAACTCTTCAAGTGCAATGCAGTGGTACTTGGTTCTGATTCTACCTTTGTAGAATGCCTGGGTCCAGTACAGTAGGTAGCAGGCATGTTCGTTTTGGCTCCCGAGCGTCGGATAACCGAACAGACAGCTCAAATTGTGCACAACACACATGATGACCTAACAGACAGTTCAGATTGTGCAGAACACGCATGCCCCCTCCCCCCCGGTTTCGTGTTAAGATACTACAATGAGTTTTTCAACAAGCCTTAGAGCATCTCCCGTCTCCGACCAAGCTCTATAATTCTTTAAATTTCTATATTGAAGGGAGATTTTGTAATCTACTCCTTTTTTTTTAACTTTTTGTACTTTAGAGGGAGATGCTCCAATACTCCAAATCTCAGTATTGAGGGAATATTTGGTCTCTAAATTTACCCTCGTTTTTCTTTTTATATAAAATTCTAATACTCCCTACCATTCATGTCCGTTGTACTTTTTGCTGTATATATATTTGGATAATAAGTATAACTTCTACTCCATAAATTTATTTCTCTATAAAGTTTATATCATCGACAAGATATTGACTATGCCTTTCAAACAGTTCAATATTGAACATGTTAAGTTAAAAGTCTTAGAAATAAATATTTAGACTTCTGTCAAATTAAATGCGAAAGACGAGTAGTTATATTTTAGAGAAAAAGTGAATGAAAAATTAACTGAGAGATCAGTGAATTTCTGAAATATAAAAATGGATATAGAGAAGTATGGTTGGAGTTACAATGAATAATCTCACTCTCCATAATCACTTTCTGATAAAAAAAAATTATTTTTTGGATCTCTATTTTAGAGACAAGGGTTAGAGTTGCTCTCACAAGGAGCTCTAGGAACTCTGAACGGTTGTTTGAACACCAAAATACATACATTTATGTATCATCAGTGCCAATATTAATATGTTTGGGGCGATGAAAGAAATAACAGATTAGGCCTTCTACTTTATTTATTTTTTCCACGTAAAAAGGAATTAAGAAAGACTCATAGAACCATTCAAGCCGACAAAATCACAATAGTACTACCCGGCAACTCTATGTATCAGTGCTAGAGACATCAGTAGTCTCAAATCTGTCTAGCACACATGTTAATACACCTCAAGCTTAGCACACTCCAGCATGAACTAATAAGCATTGGGATGCCTGGAAGCTTAGATTGTTCCGAGGAAAAATACAAAGATCAGAAGATTTTTCTTGTTTTATCAAAATACAGGTACAACCGTACAACGTGTAGCAAGTAAATGGTACAAATGAGCATGACCATAGAAATAACTTACAGATACTGATGATTAACATTTAATAGTATTTATACATGAAAATTGATATGCAAAATGGCTTGCTTGAAGAAGTTACTCTTTACCCAAGAAAACATACGCTATATATACACACCGATTCAACCAAAGAGAGAAAGCATGGGCATGAAAGGCCTCAAATCACCAAACTGAACAAATCAATCCGGAGCTTAATTGACAGCACGACCATCAAAATTCACCTATTTACGCCTACATGGAATTTCAAAGAAAATCTAGGTTATTGTCTACTATCAGTGGCTAAGACGATCCTACTAAACAATAAGCGAATGGAAAATCTTACCTTTGAAACCCTAGAAACGGAGAGAGTTGTTAAATCGAAGCTCGTCTTTCTGAGCTCCCAAAGATCGAATTTTTAGGGTTCCCCAACGCTCGAATCGGCAGAGAGAGAGAGAGATGGAAGGTCCTCTCTCTGCTAGTTTGGGCCCTAGTGAGTTCTAAATTGGGCCTTATATCTTGTTATGCACGGATTTTTTGGTGCACTATTTAGGCTCGATCCAGTTTCTTCGAAAAGGAATTTTTTGAAAAGCAGTAACTCGTGTCTCGATTTGGTAGTTTTGGTTCTCTCCTCGTATTTGTGATGAAATCTTTCCCTTCGGCTGATGAAATGAAGTGACATTTTCAAAAAAAAGAAGAAGAAGGTAATATCAAGCTCAAAAATTATGTGTTTATGTAAAAAATTTCTACCAATATGGATATTGTTTGATAGATTTCATTGAGATCTTTTAAACGGTATAAAAAAAATTGGAAAATTATTTTTCATTTTCATTATATTTGAAATTAAAATTACCTTCTTTTTTTAAAAAGAAGGTTTAAAAAGAAAGCGGAACGGCACATTAGAGCATCCGCAATGGTAATAATCAAAACCAATAATCAAAATGTACCACGTCAGCATTTGATTATTCATTTAGTTCACAATCAAACTTAATAACCTTTACTTTCACATTGGTTATTTTTGCATCTCTAACCAAAAAAAACCCCACAATACACAATGCATATTTGTCTGATCGCAAACGAGTTTCAATCACGCACCAGACCACACTAAATTATTTGTCTCGATGAGATGATTCTAATGTCGGGTGTTTTTGAATTATTGAGTTTGGTTACTGGTAAAAGTTGTTAAGTTTGGTTAACGAATGGGTGGAATTTGATTATTTGCTAAAAAAACTTGTAACTTTGCTTATTACAATGTGGGGTGTTTTTTGAGAATTGTTATTAAATTTGCTTATCCACACCTATTTGCTTATTACAATTGGGATGCTCTTATAAATATACTCCCTCCGTCCCAAAATGTTTGTCCGGTCCGCAAAACGGGGTGTTAAAAATAATAGTACAGTACAATTTTTGCAAGAAAAAATCAAAAGTTTTTTAACAACTTACTAGATATCAATGGGTATTTTTAATTTGTGAAAAAAGTTTAAATTTTTTCTTGAAAAAATTGCATTATTTTTATCACTCCATTTTGCGGACCGGACAATCATTTTGGGACGGAGAGAGTATCTTATTGTATCTGTGATGTTTTCAAAGAAAAAAAAAAGTATCTTATTGTATCCCTTGTTTTTTTAAATCTCACAATTATCTAATTGTTGGCTTGTATATATGCATTTCTTGCTCTTTTCACTAAAAAAAAAATACTTTTGTAAAATTTGGGGGCTCAAAGGGATTTCACATCGAGTTTTAGCTCATGGCTGACTCTACTTATGGGCCAAATTCATACTCCCTCCGTTCCAAAAAAAGAGTCACTCTCTCTCTCTCTTACCATTTTTCAAATAAAACAATCAACTACTTTCGTACATAATTTTTTGAATTTTTTCGCACTGTATTAAAGATCTCAATTAGTACTTTAATACGGTGCGAAAAAATTCAAAAAAATTGTACATGGAAGTAATTGATTTTTCGATTTGAAAAATGGCACGATTTTCATGGTGGACGTGGACTCTTTTTTTTTTTTTCGGGAACGGAAGGAGTAATAGACTTTGGTTCATTGTTAATTGGAATCTCGTTAGTGGACGAACAACAAGAAACATCGTGGGTGCCATTCGAAAACATCATAAACGAGCCCAAACACTTGAGTTATAAAAACAAAATCAAGCTTGAATGAGCTATTAGTTTGTTTAGCATAGATAAAAAAATCAAAGTTCTCTAAATTTACTCGTGACAGAATCGATTAAATCTCGTTTGAAATCAAGTCGTCCGATAAAAAAGTTAAGTGTGCAATTTGTTTGAACCTCATTGTGTTTTCAAACCAAGAAAATAAATTACTCAATTGTTTGAACCTCATTGTATGCAAGAAAATAAACTTATCACAATATGCCAATCAATCAGATCCTCCATCTGTCCTTTTTCTTTCCCCCCATTTTATCATCCAAATCTTGGATTCACTGCGCCAAAATTTTCTTTTAGCGGCATTAAAAACCGCCGGTAATAGTCTCAAAATCGTCGGTAAAAGTACATTACCGCCGATAAAAATAAATTACCGCCGGTAAAAGTTCCGTCGGCAAAACAATTGTTGGGAATATAAAAACGGCGGTAAATTACCGCCGGTAAAGGTTTCGGACTATTAACGGCGGTTTTGGTACCGCCGCTAATAGTTTCGGGAAAAAAATGACATTGCCAAGATTCGAACCCGCGACCCATTGATTAATACCCGAGCACTTACCCACTAAGCTACATAAAATTATGTGTTTTGTTAGAAAAATAATAATATTTATATTATAATGTATTATTACCGGCAGTTTTTCTTACCGCTGTTAATAGTTACTTTTACCGGCGGTTTTATATTACCGCCGATAATAGTTACTTTTATCGGCGGTTTACTAATGCCGTTAATAAACGGCGTGTATAATTACCTTTTGCGGCGGTTTGAAAGAACATAATTGTTTCCATTCGAACAAATTCAAGAACTACACCACCCACTAGGCGTTAATGCACTACTTGTGACACATTGCTCTAAAAATCTTGTTTTAGCATATCGGCTGAAAAATCACTCTAAAAGCCTCAGCAGTCATCAACAAACAATTTGAAATTGTCTCATTGCAGAAAATTTTCAAGACGAGTACCTCATGAAGTAGGAAACCAACTCATGTATGCCGTAAGGTGGCACACACATGGTCGATAATTGTTTTCAAAATACAAGGACAAGAGCAAATACCAACACCGACTCAGAAATTCTGCCATTTTAATACAGCAACGTTCGAATTTTAGCGTGAAATCAACTCTAACACAACTTTTTGAGCCTTGGAAGCTTTTCAATTGATGGCAGACCTTTTGCTGCTGCTTCATACTCCTATCTTCTAAGTCACAATGCAACGTCATCCTTTTCCAAAATGGTTGCATTTTCAAACAAAAACCTTACGAAACTCCATGGCTTCTTATCAAAATCCGAGATGCAAACGACTTTAAGGAAAGACACCAAACAAGAAGGATCCCTTTCCAACATGAAACCATCGTCGTTGAAAGGATCAAAGCTCTAAAAGAATCAAATGAAACCAATATTATATTGCGATGAACAAAAAGGAAGAACAAATCCTGAGGACAGGAATAAGCCAGAGGTTAAGACTGAATGTCTCCAATCCACAGACCAGATTGAACTACGATGTCCGGCCCATCCCGGGCCTCTGCATTTTGAAAATGGATGACAAAGTTGCAGACCATTTTGCATATCTTTTCAGCTCAACATAGGCGATCTCCACTTCCAAGGCAACTAATCAAACACAGAACCAAGCATTTATCTAACCTATTCTATAAACAACAGAGAAAGAAGCACATTCATTTGACATCTGCCTGATAAATCAATAAGTCCATGGAAGAAGCTTAGATTCAGGGTTTCCACCCTTCCCCTAAAGGAACTGTCCGGAAATGAGATCAACCTCATGTCCTGTGTGTTTTTATATACCAGTATAATATCCAGCATTGAAGTAATAGCCAAAAAAGGGTAGAAAAGACAATTCATGTTTTAGCTCTATAAGTCCTATCTGTTTGAAGGTTTAACCAATGCATCTACCTACCAAGTAGCACAGTCGTAATTCTACTCCAAGTTATATCAAATCGCAAAGAACATTGAGCTCGCTGAACCATATTTTACATGCATCGGGCAGGCCACTTTTTCCTCTATTAGACTCTCGAAGCTTTATGAATCCTGAAGCCCCAAACGTACTCTTCAGCAAAGGAGAAAAGCATATGTTGTACCGTTAATAAAGACCGAAGTAAGAATCGTATCAAGCCAATATAAAAGATTGGACAATGTAAACTGTAAAGGCTCACCAAGCTAATTCCCCTAAATGGATAGGCCCTTGAAACAGTTAAATGGTTATGGACTTTAGTATCATTTGCCTTCTAGTAAATCCTCTGAAAACCCACGATACAAGCACACGAAGAAATTCTATCCTGAATTCCCAGTTAACTGCAGGAGTAAAATCACATCTCTCTTCAAACTGACCCAATGCTATGGTATTTGTTTGTTTACTCGCTTACATGAATAGGATTTCCAATGGAAAAAACACATAACCTACAAGGCTACTACCTAAGAAACTGCCCTCCTTTCGATGGTTATAGAGAGTTACGATGGTTACAGTGACCATGGCACAATTACTGAACGATACGAAGTGACAAGTCTATGTGAGAGTAAAGAAAACTTTAAATCAAACAAGTTTCTTTATCCGAGATTTCATGGCACCCAAAAATAAAACCAAAGCAGTTTAGTCGTGGGGTTTGAAAGAATCATAGTTTAGTTGAATCTCAATCAAAGTAAACAGTGAAACTAGAAGGGATAACAAACAACATATCCAAAGATAATATGCAAAAAAGAAAGAAATTAGATATCAAGTGGATCACTTACAAAGAAGGCAAAAGGCATCAATGACATAAAACTCAAAAGCACAATTTATAATTTCACAGTAACATAAAAGTGAGCCAAAGATACTGCGAACAAGAAAACAATTAGATATCAAGCGGAACAATTACAAAAAAGGCAAAAGATATCAATGACATTCAACGTAACAGCACGATAAATTATTTTCACGTTAAGACATCCAAGCGTGAAAGCCCTTACCTTTGTCAAATATCAGATACAAATAGAAAGAGATACTAACAGGTTAACCGACAAAAATACTAATTCCGAAAGATGATAAAGTTGAATCCACATGAACCCTACTAACTCAAGTCAGGATTCACGAAGATAAAGTTAAAAGTGGCATAACATAGACAATTAAACACACAGGTCCAGGGCTTTGATTAGGATCCTGGTACAGATGTGCCTCAAGTTAATATAGGAATGATTTCTCCAAATACTTGATTCAGAACCTGCTGCTCCCTTCAACCCTCAAATTCTAGGTTTTTGCGCAACTGGGGAGGTTGAATCCATTCATTCCGCCCTTTAGCAGCAACCCAACCAGCATATGGGGAACCCTCAAGGGCGTGGTTTGTGCCATCTTCCATGGAATAAAATCTCAACGTCCCATCGAAGGCATGGTAATAGACCTTGTTTGTTGTTTCTCCCGATGCTGAAACGCAGAATGAGGAGGTACGACCAAGAAACAATGCTTGATTTCCCCGGCAGGTTGTTTCGGTAACCCAGGCCCTTCGAGAGCGACTAAACCTGAACAGGCGACATTGGCCATTGTCATTGCCTCGTAAGATGGGATTGTCCAAGTTGGCAAAAAGGAGCTGTCCGTTTCATACAAACAAGTGATAACTTCCCCGTAAAAACCTCAAATTTGAGTTAGTAGAAATAATACTCCATTCGCGCTTAGCAACACTAAATGCTGCAAGATCCCCATTACCGTTAAAGAGACAATAAAGGAATCCACCGGCAAACACCACGCCTTGTAAACCATACAGCTGCCCCCCGAACGCTTGAGTGGTCCACGACATATCACGAGGACGACAGGTGCTGATTGTGCGGCAATAGTCATAATCACGAACAACAAAGAAAACACAGTCAGGGGAACAAGTATCGGATGAAAAGGCGGCTACATGGACTCGGCAGTCCGCTTGGATGCCGTGGTTTAATCAGGGAGAGTGATGATTTGCTTGGTGAAAGGCGAAAACAAGAAGTAAGACGTGACAGACTCCAGCGCAGGGGGTTTTTGCCGCGAGAAAAGCAGCCAACCGTGGTTTGAAGCGCGGATTTTGGGGACGTAACGGCCGCGGTTATCTTGCCCGATAACTTGATCCACAGAATAGGGCTGCTTGTGGTGTGACGGGTCAAACAACTTGCACACCAACACCATGGGTTCATCAAGCAAGAACCCATCATCATTCCAGTGGTAGTTCAGCAGCCACGGGAGTTCTTCAACATTATCATCCTCATGAATTGGAATTGGTGGAGGAGGAAGTAGCCTTCCCCAATTCTTACAAACCGACCGGAAACGGATTCGATCGAAAGAAGAGAGGCGGGGAATAACCTCCGACGCTAGTATTTCCAGTGGAAGGTCCGACCAAGGCCGGATTTCACTATCGAGATTGCTGCGTTTGATTTCCGGCGGAGTTCTGTGATGACTAACCACGAACTTGTCGTTCTTCTTCTGAGAGTAGAGTGCTATAGCGTTTCGTTTCGCAATACGCTCTTTTTTACGAGCTTTCAGACTTTTTGAAGCCATTGATATACAGAGATACTGGTCTACAGAAACCTCTACGCCCACGAATTGGAGGTGAAATCCCTACAAAAGCTTCTTACTAATCACACGCCTTGTTTTACTTTTAGGGACTCCTGTCTCGAAGCATGTGAAACTAGGGCTTTGGATGCGTGAAAATTGAGATTAGGGATGTCAAACGGCCGTGCCGTGCCGTGCCAGCCAGGCACGTTTAGCTTCATGCCAACCATAATTTCGTGCCGTGTCAGCCCGTTTACTTAAATCGTGTCATGCCGTGCCGTGTCATTTTCAATCACGTCGTGCCGTGCCGTGCCCATTTACTTCAATCGTTCCGTGTCGTATCGTGCCGTTTTTTAATCGTGTCGTGCTGTGCTGGGTTCATTTACTTAAATCGTGTCGAAGATTTTACAAAGAAGCTAAAAGTATAAAAAAAACAAAGATGCTACTCATACAACAATCCAAACACAATAACTTACACAACCTCTCATATATATGTGGGGCTCATACATAGTAGTATGTGTGGAGCCCACATGCATGTGAGAGGTTGTGTAAGTTGTTGTGTTTGGATTATTATGTGAGTATCATTTTTGTAAAAAAAACAAAAAAAAAACCAAAACTAGGGCTTTTACATATATATATATATATAGAGAGAGAGAGAGAGAGAGAGAGAGAGAGAGAGAGAGAGGGAGGACCTTGCCTGCCATACCTCTGGAAGTATGAATGGGCTCAAGATTTTCGAACTCAGCTCGCTCTTTGCGTTAGTAGATCGTAGCTGACGAAGTGACGTTCTCCAATACTTACCCTCCCTCCATGTTTGTCAGCTCCACAAAATTGAGACGTAAAAATGATAGTAGTACAATTTTTGCATGAAAAGTTTAAAAAAAGTCGACAACTTACTAAATATTAGTAATGAATTTTTTTTTTTTTTGGATAAGTAAAATATCGATGAGTTCTTTTAACTTATGAAAAAAATTAAAAATTTTTTTTTGAAAAAATGGCATTATTTTTGACAGATATTATGGGACGAAGGGACTAATTTCTTGATCCAAATTTAGGTTAAAAAAAGATAAGGGCGGAGATGCTCTAAATCCTCTATTTTAGGACTCTTTGGATACAGGCTTAAGAACCAAGCTTATCAAATTCTAGTTTCTATTCAGTTCATTAAACATTTGGTAGAACACATTTGATTAGATTTTGGAGCTGAGATGCTAAATTTATAAAACAAAATTGGAATATATCATTGTTCAACTCGTTTATGTTATGATAGACTAAAAATTCAATCTTCCGAAGATTGGCTCGATATTTGCCCGACTAAAGCTTTTTTGAAATTAATAGATTGCCGCGTAAACGAATCAAGTTTGAACATGTGCTATCAAAAAAACTGTATTCAAACAAATAGTCCCTTCCCAGAAGCACAACTGGGGACTTCGTGGTCCAAGATAATAAAACCATCAGTAAGAGTAAAACGTAAGCATGAGAATTTTGAAAACAAATAGACCCTTCGGATATGTGGCTGTACAGAAGCATTTCTAACAGATTGCTCAACAAATATATTATTGTTTTTGTAAATTTGTCAATAAAATTGCTCTAAGACGGCATTCCTCAACAAAAAAATTTACACAAATTTAGCACAATATCTTGGATCAGCTTCGAAGGAAGAAGATAAAATTTCTTCACCATTCCCATTGCAGCGGAATTACAAGAAGATGAGTACCTTAGGAAACCAACTCACGCGACTGGTGAACTCATTCTCAGCAACAGTTATCAAAATACGAGGAAACTAGCATATAGCAAGGGGTACATGGACATCCCGGCATTCTAACATTGCAATCTATATTACTTCTTTTAAATGTACAAAAGTGTTTCCTACTCTTTCATTTCCACAAATACCCTTTGCAATTGTAATTAATCCCTGCACACTCCACACCTCTTCCCAACCGAAACAGTGAAACACTCCAACGAACAGTTCTTTTCAAGCGATACAGTGCAACACCCCAACGGAAACACTACACACAAAAAAGAGAAGAACTGCCTCCCCTAGCCCAAAACCAATCCATCCTCCTTTTGGAAGCCCCTTCACCTCCGACTCCCATGGCCTCCCAAAAAACAATTGCACCATCCTTCTGGCACCCCGTTCTCCTGCTTAATTACTCCGGCAGCCTCCCACCAAGATTCCAACAACAACAACCAAGACTCCAACAACAACAACGTACCGGACAGAACCCAAGTGCATCCCAACACAAGGCTAAGACAAGTAAGTCATGCATTCAAACTTCCACCCCGTCTTTGATTGCAAACACTCTCTCCTTTCCCCTTTGTCCACCTCTGTAGACCATAAATACGCATACCAACTGGTGGCAAAAATGTCCCTTCGAATACCAGACTCTCCCCTTCCCCCTTCGTCCGCCAATGACGCCAATTCTGTAGACCATAATTACGCACACCAACTGTTTGCCAAAATGTGCCTTTGAAGACCAGTTGAAGATGTCGAATATGAGAGCACTTAAACAATAATAATAGAAGTTCGGATGCTTTAAAAAAAGTAAGGTGAAAGGATACACTAAGACTTTACTTAAACAGTAAAGACACTTGACAAAAATACCGTTCAGTAGAACCCGAAGAGAAGAATATGTCTCCAGAAAATTATTCTAACCGGGACAAAGATAGGTGCATAAACAAGTTGTTTTTGTAGGCGCGTTTTGAATGACTGTTTATTTCATCACCACTGACTGCCCTCCCTAGATGGCATGCTTGTGGACAGTGTATATGTGCAAAAATTATTGAGTGGGATTACGTATTGTACCCCATTACACATTATTTAAAGAGAGAGGCTTAGATTGAGATGACTCAGTCGTTTGATCACAATTATAAAGAAGGGTAGACTCTGGCCTGCCTCGGTGTATACTAGCAATCAGAAATGGGAAAAAAAAGTTTACAACAAAGCGGGTCTTTAGAAGACAACAAATCCCCTTTAAAAAAAACACTCTGCATCATATGTTTAAGACACTGTCCATTGAATTTCTCTCACATTAGGCAGATGACATGTACCAAACTTCCAACTCAGAAGTCAGGAAATCATGTCAATGACACACGTGTACACAAAAAAAAAAAAAAAAAAAGACTATGAATTCACACTATGGAAATGCTGCGATATCAGCTATTCCTTTCCAACTAATTTTACAAAAACCATATGATGACTGTTTGGAACTTCTACCTTTCCACGAACCATCGCGAAAACATTACCAACTATGAGTTTACGCTACCTGTCCACTTCAAGCGTTAATCGTGAACTACCTCTCTATTCCCTTTTATGGCGTTCGATTTTTTCCCATCTTTGTTTTGTTAAAATAAAGAATTGGATGAGACACAAGGTTTGGATTGTCTTGGCCAAGATGAAATCAGCCGGCGCCGCTTTCTTCAAAGGATGAGATATGCTAGGTTTACACCTACACAAAAAGGGAAGTATATTCAGAAGAAAATGCAAAATAGGAAGAGGAAACGCAATGCCCATTATACTCCTCCAAACACAAATCATGGAGTCAGATGTTTCGTATCTGAGCTCAAAAGTGGAAAGGATAATCGAAACTAGAAATGGCCAGAGACTCATAGCATGTTTTGGTATTCCTTATAGGTATCCTGGAGTTATTTCTAATACAAAGCACTTTGTTTCGCAACATATTGACATTGAGTTTGTTTGTAACTCTTACCCCTTATCTCATGCTTCTAGCCTATTTGTTATAGGTTTGCCACTGTTGCTTCTGGAGCATCTTCTGGGAAACTATTGGAATATGTGGTCGGAGGTCCCAGGCTTTCTGTCCAAACAGCTTATGGCTTGGAGGTTGAGGTAGAACAAACACGATGTTCTGTTTTGCTTAAACACCTAATCTTTTAGTAGATATCAATAGTTATTTCCAGCATTTGACATGGAATACGGCAAGACTTTGCCTGGAGTTGCAACATAGTTTCCCCAAAAGGGGCGCTGACGGGGGTTGTGGGGGAATAAGATGGTTCCATTTTTTCTTAGTTTATACAGCTTGCTTTTGTTAGACTCATCTGCTTTTACCATTGTGATGTGTCTGTATTATTCATCTATGGTTTACGGTCACCTAAAATAGATCACATCTAATGGGACTTAATGTAAAAGTTCAAGGGTGATTTTTGTTTTACCATTTAATAGGGTATTCTGTTGTGCTGATCATTTATTTTTTGTTTTCTGTATTACCAAAATCTGGTTGTCAAAAGAAATACTTATTCCAATTGTGTGTGTTGGTTTTCTAATCTTTGATTCAGTGTTGCAGTGGTATGGTGATTCGCATTACCTTTGTTTGGTGGATGTATCTATACATTTCGTTTTGAGTGCAGATGATTGTACTGGGCTTGAATGAAAAAGAAGTATTAGCACCTTCATTTGAGCTCCTGCACTCACATTGAATCTGTTGCCCTCTGAAATCTTAGCTTCTGGTATGTCTTCTCTTAATCATGCAAGCCAAACTTTGGTCTTTGATCTTACTCTTCTATTGCTAGCTCTGCAAACATGGGCTCTGTTTCTGTTTTTGAAACAATGTTTTGAAAATAAAAACAAGCCCAAACGGCTAGATAAAAGGCTGTTCAAGAATTCTGTGTAAAAATATTTGAGCTGGTGTGCAAATCACTGATTTAGCTTGGAATAAAAAAGAAATATCAGCATCTTGGTTGAAGTAGCACAGAACATCATCATGCTCATGAAACCAACTTCAGCCATGAGCATGTCATCCAAACAAATGGAATAGGTCCAATTCGATAGCATTTGAGATGAACTATAAACTATGCAAGATATCAAAAGTTTGTCCAACTGTTTCTTTAGCGCAGCTCAAAAAACTAAAGCTTTAACTTTTCCTTTTTTTTCTTTTTTTTTTTGGCGTGTGCTCACTGCTCATTATAGGTATGTTGTATGATGTTTCAGTAGGTAGCAGCCAAAGTCAATCACAATCATTTGTTCCTCATTCACCATCCTCGAATCATAACCTCTCTGTTTAGGTGTCAAGCCAAGACTAGATTATTTAATCTATGCTCTCTAAGGGTCATCACTTTCCACGAATGCCCTACCCTTTATTTGTGAATATGCCATTCATAGGACAACGAAGGCGACAAGTCCATCTTTCCCAACCGCATGAATTGCGGAGCATGGCAATTTGCCGATTTTGTTGGGCTAAAAGGTTCCAAAACGAGCCTCCAACTTTTTGTTGCCACAATGGAGAAGTAGTTCTGACAAGCCCATTTGTCCCATCAAGCCTACGAAACTTGTTCACTTCTCAAACTGTTGAAGCTTTGGAATTCAGCAAACACATCTGTGCCTATAATAGCAGCTTCTGTTTCACATCCTTTGGCGTCATGCTAGACAAAGGACTTGCTAATTTAACAGGAGGAGTTCACACATTTCGTGCACAAGGGCAAATTTACCATGAATTGCCATCTTTGATTCCATCAGCTACTTTTCCTTGTCACTTCCAACTATACTTCTACGATATTGATAATGAACTCCAAAATAGGTTAGACATTATGGAAAACCAGCTGGACAAAAAGAAAAAGAACCCCATTTAACCCACACATTGTCAGAACACTAATGGATATGCTCTCTGCAAACCCTTATGCCATGTTTCTTAGGAGACTAGACCAAAGTTCATTGGATTCATATAGAATACACATAAGGACTGATGTCAAGCTCGACCAAAGGGTTTACAACTCCCCATCGGCTGACCGGGTGGCTGCAATATGGATAGAAGGAAATAATGCAAATGTCACACATGAACGTGACATTATAGTGCACTCAAACTCTGGACATAAACATAGAGTGCGACACTATTATGGTTGCTATGATCAGTGATAATAATGAGGAGTGATTTTTCTTGTTTCTTAAACCTCCTGTGCCGCCTTGCTTTTTCATGACACTTCCCAATCCTAGCATTTTCCCTTAATTTGTTTTAATTTGGTTATTTTTCATTTCTGTTTACTATCTCTGGTTGTTGGTTAAACTGGTAAAATGTGAAACCCAACTGAGGCTACAGTTTTTTCCTATATAGCTAACGGGGTTTTGCCGGCATCAGTTTTGTCGCTGATCTGGGCCAGCTGGGTTCTTGAGTTATGCCGTTATAAAGCATTAGTTTGCAGTTGCGAGACTCCTGATAACTAATATGCTGCACTCCTTGTTCAGTCATAGGAACAACTCCAATTGGGGTATTTCCGTTAAAAACTTGTGTCCTGATTTAAGATTTGAGTCTTAAAAGCAAAAAATAAACACTTCTGTGAATCACATGAGCTGCACTTCATGCAGTAAATCAGAAAAATGAAGAATCCATGGGAAAAGTGAAGAGGAAATTCGTCTACTTATTTCCTGGCAAGTTATTTTTCCGGATTTTGATATCCATGCCTGTTCTTTCAGCTTTTGTTGAAATTGAAACCCCGTCAAAATTCAGTTTTATTCAGGTTCATAATTTTCAGTTACTTCTATATTGCCTCACTTTTGCATTTTGATAATTTCTTCTGTTTATTCAGTTTTCATTGCAGTTCGATGCTCCTCTGTTGGGATGAAAGATTAGAAGTCTCAGTGCTGGAGGAATGAGCTTGACGTAGGTTCAAACCGTTTATGCCTTCGTAGCTTTCTTCCTTTTCCTTGTATGACACAGGTTAAAACTTAAAAACAGCTTTCTTCCTGTTGCTGTGGGAAGATAAAATCCTTGATTTTTCAAATCCAATGCACCCTTGATGTTGGAGTAGTTAGAACATCTCCAACAGGAGATGTCAATTTTTTTTTAAGGCTTATATGGCATTTTGACATCTCCATTTGACATCAAACTCTCCCTCTCCAGCCCTTATGTCAAAATAATAGAACTCAAACTTAAAAGGTAAAAAAAAAAAAGAATAAGAAAACCTAAAACGGCAAAATTGTTTTTGAACTTCCAAAGGTAGTTTTTGAAAATTGGCATGTACAGAGGTAGATGTCAAAATTGACATGGGAGTGGGAGGTGTTAAAGCCACCTTAGCTTTGACATGAGTGAAGGCATATCTATTGGATTGTCCACTTATGCCAAAAGTAACCGTTGGAGATGTCATCTCAGCTTTGATATTTTCTGTTGGAGATGCTCTTAGCGACGGAGCCAATTGGCGCTATGTTTTTTAAGAACATAAGAACAAAAAGAAAAAATGCCCGGTGCCAAAATTCTTTTGGGTGGAAACTTTTGGACCAATGCTACACACTGTTTTTTATCTTTTTTCCCGTTTTTGAAGAACAACAATTCTACACAGATGTTTGTAAGGCTACATCAAACCATGTATTTTCATTTCATATGCTTTTTTATTTATTTATCCAACATCTTCCTTTTTCTTTCCCTTTCCTCAAACGACAATTGCACATTTGTTTATACTTCGACAATCATGTATTTTGATTTCATCATCTACTAATGATATACTACCCACATATACCACGTGCAACGCACGTGCCAATTCACTAGTATTATATAAAAGGATACAAGTTCAGGTTGTAGTAAACTCAATAACACAACTTTTTGAGCCTCTGGGAAGCTTGTTCAATTGACTGCTGACCTTTTGTTGCTGCTGAATCAAATCTTGTGAGTAGCTATGCAAAGTTAGCCTTTCCAACACTGTCGCATTTTTTAGCAAAAACCTTATAAAATGCATCTCTACCGGCTTCTTATCGAAATCAGCAATGCGAACAGTTTTGAGGGAAGGTGCAAAACAAGAAGGCACTCTTCCCAACATCCAATCATCCTCGACGAAAGGGTTAAAGCCCTGAAGAATTAGATGAAACCAATACAATTACTGTCAGTGGATATCAAAAAAATATTCTTGAGTACGGGGATAACCCAGAAGATCAGAATGAATGTCCATCAGATGAACTGTGCTGTTCGGGGGCCATGTTGGAAAAATGGATGACAAATATGCTTTTGGGATATGAACATTTTTTTCAAGACAAATGTGACTTGTAAAATCATGCAGCTGCTACTGCAGGATCAAATTGATATTTTTTCTTCATAGGGACCCTTGTGGGGTCACCCCACGGGCTTGAACAGTATGGTTCAATCCACCAAGTGGACTGGAGACAAACCAGTACCTGTAGATACGTACCTCCTCAAAATTAAGAGACTCTAGCTTAGGCGAATTTTCTAGAAGGTCGATCATAACTCTAAAGGAATCACCAAAAAGTTCTGAATGCAGCACCAAGTGGGTCATATTGTAAAATACAAGAAGACGGTCCAAGAGATTTGCAACGGGCGTGAGGTACTTGGCACCAAAAAAACACACCAACAAATTAGTACTGTAAATGTTTAATTTTCAAGTGAGCCACAAACATAAGCAAGGTAGTGTTAACTAAACAACTCCAGCTTTTCCATATTGATAATGCAACTTAAATAAGCTAGCATACCTCCAGCGTTTGACTTGTAACCGTAAGTTTCTTAATATTGGAAATCCCAGTAAGTAACCCGAGCACTCGAGGGGTAACGTCTTGCTCCGGCAGATCTTCATATAAACAAATAGATGCCTCAACTAATAACGATAGGTCGTATAGACGAAAGTCAACTATTAGGCAACAAAAGCAATCAAGATGGATAAGATTTGCAGCATAAATTTTGGTCACACAACTGAGGACATCCTCAGGCCATAAAAACTCGTAGTTATTGTCAATAGTCAAGCTCTTCAGTGAGGGAATGCAAATCGTTATAGTCTTTAGATTCTCCCATCCACAGTTCAGCAAGGCCAACTCCTGAAGCACTGGGCAACTAGAGAAAAGATGTTGCGTGGAGTTATCATCTGAAAATGTAACATTTGAAAGTTTCAAGGTCTTAAGGTTCGAGAATTGAGTCGAACGTGGAACTTCCAAAACCCAGAACATAGATATTTCAATGCCACTAGGGATTGACAAGTAAAAAGGCAGCAAGGCAATACAGGCTGCGTTTTCCAAAGTAAAGAAAGATCAAGCTCTTCAATGTTATGCCTTATCGAAGCAGAGATCCATGAATTAATGCGAGAAGAATCCACAAGCTGGTACGTACTCAGAGTAAGACTTTTAATATCTGAAGCATCGTGAAGGAGAAGAACTCTTTCCACAAAATCCAAGAAACTTCCATCTTCCTTTTCGCCTGCGAGATGGTACGTTTCCTTCAAATCAATGTTGGCAATAGAGGTCCACAAATATTTCCATTTAGTTGATAATACGGAACTTCGTATGGCATCTTTGGTAGAGAGGAACGAGAGGATGTGATGGAGAACATTTTCAGGCAAGCTGCTAATTATATCATTGCCCTTGCCGACATTTTGTTGTTCTGAAAGCTCTACGTTTTTGGAAGAATGTGGATGAACGCTATCATCCCTCTGTCGCTTTCTCTCTCCCATTTGCAGCCTAAATAAAGGGATTAAGAATCTAAAAGTCAATGATCAAGAGACATGACCCAATGAGACGGAAAATTTACAGAATTCATAATGGATAGCAAATTAAACTAGTGAAAATAAATGGAAGCTTAGACTGCTCTGATGAAAAAATAATGACGATCAGAAGATTTTGCTTGTTTTTATCAAAATACGGGTACAATGTGTAGCAAGTAAATGGTACAATTACAAATGACCATAGCAATAACTTGCAGATACTGATGATTAACACTTATCTGTTTGGATTCTTTGGAACCCATAGAAAGGAAAAGAAAAGAAAGGAAAATAAAAGAGAAGGAAAATAGGAGAGAAAATTTACTATTCACTACACTTGAAATCCTTATTTTCTTCGCTCTTTCTCTTCCAACCAAACAATGGACAGGAATTTTTTTTTATTTTCCTTTCTTTTCCTTTCCTTTCCATGGGTTCCAAACAGAGCTAAATGCTTATATATGCAAAATGGCTTGTTTGAAGAAGTTACTCTTTACCCAAAAAACCATACAAATAGTCGGCGTTATATGCTTATATACAGCTATATATACACACTGATTCAACCAAAGTGAGAAAACATGGACACGAAAGGCCTCAAATCACCAAACTCAACAAATCAATCAGGAGCTTAATTGACAGCACGACCATCAAAATCCACCTTACTTACGCCCAAACGGAATTTCAAAAGAAAATCTAGGTTATCGCGGATCGTCTACTATCAGTGGCTAAGACGATCCTGCTAAAGAATATGCGAATGGAAAATCTTACCTTTGAAACCCCAGAAATGGTGAGAGTTGTTAAATGGAAGCTTGTCTTTCTGAGCTCCGAAAGAACGGATTATTAGGGTTCCCTAACGCTTGTATCGGCAGAGAGAGAGAGAGAGAGAGAGAGAGAGAGAGATGGAAGGTCCACTCTCTGCTAGTTTATGTACGAATTTTTTGGTGGACTAAGGTGGATAAATAAACGGAAATTCTAATATCAAGGAATATTTATAGTCAACCACGCAGGAAAAAACGGGTTTAAGTTTATCCTGGATCTCACAAATCTAGAAAAATATTTATAAATTTTTGAAATAAAATACTCTAGTTGAAAAGGCCCCTACACCTTTGTAATTTTTTTTTCTCCTAGTACCTCTGTAAAATTTGGATTTAAGGTGGCCGCACCTCGAATTTTAGCTAGCTTAGGGTCAGGGTTGGTCGACCCTACTTATGGGCCAAATTCATACTAGTCTTTGGTTTGTCATTAATTGGGATCCCCACCGGTGGACGAACATCAAGAAGCATTGTGACATAAGAAATTAAATTTCTCTAAATTTACTTGTGACATAATTGACTAAATCTCGTTTGAAATCAAGTCACCTAATAAAAAAGTCAAGTGTGAAAATTTGTTTGAACCTATTTATGTTTTCAAACCAACCAAATATATTAATCGATGGATTTTGGCTGAGAAATTACTGTGAAAGCCTCTGCAGTCATCAACAAACAATTTGGAATTGTATCAATTTCTTTGTCATCCTTCATTGCAAAATACAAAGAAAACATGAGCAAATAGCAACACCGACTCGGAAATTCTGCCATTTTAATACAATACAGCAACAATCGATTTTTAGCGTGAAATCAACTCGATAACACAACTTCTTGAGCCTTTGGGAAGCTTGTTCAATTTTTTTTATCACCTGGGAAGCTAGTTCAATTGATGGCTGACCTTTTGCTGCTGTTTCATACTCGTATCTTCTGAGTCACAATGCAACGTCATCCTTCCCAAAATGGATGCATTTTCAAACAAAAAACCTTATAAGTCCATCTCCAATGGCTTCTTATCTAAATCCGCAATGCAAACGGTTTTATGGGAAGACGCAAAACAAGAAGGTATCTATTCCAACATGAAACCATTGTCGTTGAACGGATCAAAGCTCTGAAAGAATCAAATGAAACCAATATATAGCTATGAACAAAAAGGAAGAACAAATCATGAGGACAGGAATACGCCAGAGGATTAGACTGAATGTCTCCAGTCCACAGACCAGATTGAACTATGATGTCCGGGGCCTGAGTTAAAAAAATGGATGACAAAGTTGTAGACCATTTTGCATATCTTTTGAGCTCACCATAGGCGATCTCCACTTCCAAAGCAACTGATCAACCACAGAACCAGGCAATCATCTGATAACCTAGTCTATAAAACAGAGAAAGCAGCACATTCATTTGACATCTTCCTGATAAATTAATATGTCCATGGAAGAGGCTTAGATTCATGGTTTCCACCCTTACCGTAGAGGAACTGTCCGGAAAGGAGATTCAACATCGCGCATTGTGTGTTTATATACCAGTATAATATCCAGCATCGAAGTAATAGCCAAAAAATGGGTAGAAAAGACAATTCATGCTTTAGCTCTGTAAGTCCTGCCTGTTTGAAGGTTTAACCAATGAATCTACCGGCCAAGTAGCACAGTCGTAATTCTACTACAAGTTACATCAACTCGCAAACAACATTGATCTAGCTGAACCATATTTTACATTCCTCGGGCAGGCCACTTTTTCCTGTATTAGATTCTCGAAGCCTCAAACGTACTCTTCAGCAAAGGAGAAAAGCATATGCTGCACCGTTAATAAAGACCGAAGTAAGAATCTTTTCATGCCAAAATAAAAGATCGGGCAATGTGAAGGCTCACCAGGCCAATCCCCCTAAATGGATAGGCCCTTGACGACACAGTTAAATGGTTATTGACTTCAGAATCATTTGACTTTCCGTTCGGTAAATCCTCTGAAAACCCACGAGACAAGCACATGAAGAGATTCTATCCTAAATTCCCAGTTAACTGCAGGAGTAAAATGACATCTCTCTTTGAACTGACCCAATGCTATGGTATTTGTTTGTTTACTCGCTTACTTGAATAGGATTTCCAACGGAAAAAAAACATAACCTACTAGGCTACTACCTAAGAAACTGCCCTCCTTTCGATTGTTATAGAGAGTTGCGATGGTTGCAACGACCGTGGCACAATTGCTGAACGAAATGAAGTGACAAGTCTATGTGAGAGTAAAGAAAACTTTAAATCAAACAAGTTTCTTTCTCTGCGATTTCATGGCACCCAAACATACAATCAAAGCAGTTTAGTCGTGGGGTTTGAAAGAATCATGGTTCAGTTGAATCTCAATCAAAGTAAACATTGAAAATAGAAGGGGTAACAAACAACTTATCCAAAGATAATATGCCAAAAAGAAAGAAATTAGATATCAAGTGGACCACTTACAAAGAAGGCAAAAGGTATCAATGACATAAAACTAAGCACTATTTAAAATTTCAAATTCACAGTAACATAAAACTGAGCCAAAGATGATGCGAACAAGAGAACATTAGATATCATGTGGAACAATTACAAAAAAGGCAAAAGATATCGATGACGTTCAACATACAGCACGATAAATTAATTTCTCATTAAGATGTCCAAGCGTGAAAGCGCTTACCTTTGTAAAATATCAGATACAAACAGAAAGAGATACTAACAGGTTAACCGAACTAAATTACCTATTCCGAAAGATGATAAAGTTGAATCCACATGAACCCTACTAACTCAAGTCAGGATTCACGAAGATAAAGTCAAAAGTAGCATAACTCAGATAATTAAAACACACAGGTACCGGACCTTTGATTAGGTTCCTGGTACAGATATAACTCCAGTTAATATTGGAATAATTTCTCCAATTACTTGATTCGGAACCTGCTGCTCCCTTCAACCCTCAAATTCAAGGTTTGTGCGCAACTGAGGCAGCTGAATCCATATTCGTTCATTCCACCCTTAAGCAGCAACCCAACCAGCATATGGGGAACCATCAAGATCACGGTTTGTGCCATCTTCGATGGAATAAAATCTCAACGTCCCATCAATGGCATGGTAATAGACCTTATTTGTCGTTTCTCCCGATGCTGAAACGCAGAATGGGGAGGTACGACCAAGAACAATGCTTGATTTCCCAGACAGCTTGTTTCGGTAACCCAGGCCCTTCGAGAGAGACTAGACCTGAACATGCGACATTGGCCCTTGTCGTTGCCTCTTAAGATCGGATCGTCCAAGTTGGCAAAAAAGAGCTGTCCTTTACACTAAACCAAGTGATTACTTCCTGGTAATAACCTCAAATTTGAGTTAGTAGTAACAAGACTCCACTCGCAGTTAGCAACACTAAAGGTTGCAAGAGCCCTTGCCCAACGACCGTAAAAGTGACAATAAAGGAATCCCCGGGCAAACACCGCGCCTTGTAAATGATACGGCTGCCCCACGAACGCTTGAGTAGTCCATGACGTATCGCGAGGACGACAGGTGCTGATTATCACCGTGCAGCAACAGTAATCATTCACAACAAAGAAAACACAGTCAGGGGAACAAGGATCGGAAGAAAAGGCGGCTATATGGAATCGGCAACACGATCGGATGCAGTGGTTTAAATCAGGTAGAGTGATGAGGATGGGCTCCCCGTGGCTGTTTATCGTCCGGATCGGCTAGCTAGGCAATTCGGCTTTGATCAAGGGGCGCCCGGTTACATGCGATTCACCGATGGTCATGACTACCCTTATCTTGAAGGCCTTACTTCCCTTGTAATTCCATCCCATACTCGTCTTAGTGGTTGCACACAACAATTTAGGAATTATTGGTACTCTAATTTGAAGAACTTTAGTAGCGATTTTTGTCGTAAGCCCGCGGCCCACCTTCCTTTTTTGGAGAAAGTATATACAAGGGATTACACGCTCCGAATTTCTTCCATGAGATCGGGCCAACTCTCGCGGTCTTCCTAGCTTTTTCGTTCTACGGCAAGAAAATGGTGATCCCATATATCCTAGACCTGGCTTTTATTTATTTATTTTGGATTCAAGTTATTTTTTACCAGCCTCAAAGGAGGCAACCCATAATTTGGCTTTGCAAAATATTGCATACTGATACGCAAGCGAAGCATCGAGCTAGTCACCTTCAATATCTAAGTCGCTAATCATATGTTTGGCGTTGAGCATATAAGTTCTTGGACATCCAATTTTTACAACTTGGTTTTTAAGAGTGAATTTTGCTCGAGGTTTGTATAAAAAGTATGAACCTATAAGCAGAATTGCGCATGTGGGTGATTCTCACTCGCTCGTCTTGCTCTGCTTTGCTCCCAGGTTTGATTTCTTTGCTAGTTGATTGATCTTTACACTACGACTTGTACACACACAGATATATGGGATACAAGTTCTAAATCGAACAAAAGACAAATCCCATGGATTCTCCCGTGCGCCTACCAAATTGGACTTTCAAGACCAAATCTTATCCAATCTATCTTCGACAAAATCTCTTAGTCTCATCCAAACACTTGGCAAATATTTAAACATGTTTCTCACATGTAAATCAAGCTTACCACATTTCAACAATTTTGAATCTATGGAAGGCATTAAGTCAAGCAACAGGACAAGATATTCAAATTATGCCGGACATGACAGGCACGCCGAGGAGAACTTGACTTTTATGAATTCACATTGTGTGTGTGTGTGTGTGAGAGAGAGAGAGAGAGAGAGAGAGAGAGAGAAAATAATTTGATTAGTTAGCTAGTGGAGCAACTCCAAAGACTCTAGAGGAGGGGGAGGGGTGGGTCCATTTAGATGCCTTTTGAGCACTCGGAGTGTACAAATTAAAGCACATTTAAGGGCATTAGCTTTCTCATCCAAGATTGGTATCTCTAAGATAGCTACTTTTATAATACATGATGGATTCATCTTTGTATCCTCATATGTTCCTGATGATCTTCTGTTGCTTTAATCTTAATGTTTTGACTAACTCTTACTCTTCTGCGCAGCCACTATGCCATGAAGATGAGAGATCAGCCTTGCTGCAGTTCAAGCATAGCTTCCACATCAAGAAGTTTGCTTCTGGCGACCCTTCTGCTTATCCAAAGGTTGAGTCATGGGGAAATGCTAGCGATTGCTGCTCGTGGGATGGCTTGGAGTGTGACCACAACACTAGTCATGTGATTGGTCTCGACCTCAGTAGCAGCTTTCTCTATGGTTCTATCAACTCCAACAGCAGCATCTTCAGCCTTGTTCACCTACGGCAACTGAACCTTGCTGACAATCACTTCAATTATTCTCAAATTCCGAACGGTATAGGAAATCTTTCGAGACTAAGGAGTCTCAACCTCCATAGTTCTTTTTTTTCCGGTCAGATCCCTTTAGAGATCTCCTCTCTTTCCCAATTGACTTTCCTTGATCTGTCTAGATACTTTGACCCATATTCTACTGAATATCTTTTGAAACTTGAAAAACCCAGTTTGAGAGACCTAGTTCAAAACCTCACCAACCTGAAAGTACTAGACCTCAGTGCTGTGAACGTATCTTCTACGGTGCCACATGCTTTATCAAGCATGACCTCTCTGACAATTCTTTATCTCAGGAGTTGTTTGTTGTATGGTGAATTCCCAATGGGAATTTTTCGTCTACCAAACCTACAGATTCTAGACGTGTCAGACAACGAAAACCTATTTGGTTATCTTCCTGAATTTTCACCTGGTAGTCCGCTTGAGGGATTGCTGATTGGGCAGACAAATTTTTCTGGATTGCTGCCAAATTCAATTGGGAATCTTGATTCCTTAAACGTGTTAAAATTAGGGGAATCCAATTTCTATGGGATGCTTCCAAGCTCGCTAGGTAATTTGGCCCAGCTCACATATCTGGATGTTAGTGGAAACAATTTTTGGGGACAGGTTCCTTCATCAATAGCAAACTTATCAAAACTCACTGTCTTAGGACTCGGCGGCGGTACTTTTGATGCACGACCCCTTAGGAAGCTATCAAAACTCACTAGACTAGTACTTGAGAATACGAAACTAAGTGATGTATTACCACAATCTATTGCTAATCTGACCCAACTGTCTCTGTTGGTTCTCACCAACAATGAGTTATTTGGTGAAATCCCATCTTGGCTTTCAAACCTCACTAGATTATCCTATCTAATGCTTTCAGAAAATCAACTATCGGGCATGTTTCCAAGCTCAATCTCTCGAATCCAGCATTTTGAATTGCTTGATCTTTCTTCAAACAGCTTGAGTGGTAAAGTCGAGCTAGATATCTTTCAAAATCTCAAAAACCTTTATCTATTGGATCTGTCCGGAAACAAATTGACGGTGCTCGAAACAAACAGTACCAATGCTACTCTACCGAAATTCAATAGTTTAGGAATGGCATCATGCAACTTGAAGGAGTTTCCTAAATTCTTGCGGTTCCAGGATGAATTAGAAGTCCTTAATTTGGCGAATAATGGTATACATGGCCAAATACCAACTTGGTTGTGGAACACGAGTAGAGAAACAATGAGAAATATCGACCTTCATGGAAACTTTCTTACAGGATTTGAGCAGCATCCAAATGGCGCCATTCCATGGATATCACCACAATTCATAGATTTCAGCTTTAACAGGCTGCAAGGACCACTCCCACTTCCATCGCCGTCTATCCTTCTTTACAGTGTTGCTGGTAATTTACTAACCGGAGAAATCCCACCATCATTATGCCAAAATAGTGCTCTTTTTGTGCTTGACTTGTCTGATAATTACTTAAGTGGGGCCATTCCTCAATGCTTGGCCAGTGCTAGTAGTGATTCTCTGAAGCTGCTCAATTTGAGTTACAACAATTTTCAAGGTACTGTTCCCCAGATGTCTATGAGGGGGATCAAGATGATTGACTTTAGTCAAAATCAATTGCATGGGAGCCTACCACTTTCATTGGCTAATTGTACAATGCTTGAAATTCTTGTTTTGGGAGATAATCAGATCGAGGACACTTTTCCCTTTTGGTTGGGAACCCTTCCCCAGTTAGAAGTTCTTATTCTCCGATCTAACAGATTCCATGGTGCCATTGAGAACCCTAACACCAATTTGAAGTTTCCGAAGCTGCGGATCATTGACTTGTCTCGCAATGGTTTCTTTGGTACGTTGCCATCAGAGTACTTCCGGAATTGGAATGCAATGAAAGTGGTCGTGAAAGGAAATTCAACGTATATGGGCATGGATGCGATACCACAATATAGAGGGAAGGGACCAATTTCTTATGGAAAGCGTTTACCCTATTCAATAACAATATCTAGCAAAAGGACAAAAAGGCTATATGAGAAGATCCAAAGTGTATTTGTAGCAGTTGATCTTTCACACAACAAATTCAGCGGTGAAATTCCAGAATCCTTTGGAAGTCTTTGTGGACTTCAAGCACTAAACATTTCCGAAAACAACCTCACCGGCATCATCCCGTCATCCATGGCAAATTTGACGAACCTGGAATCGTTGGACCTATCTCAGAACCTGCTCTCAGGAGAGATCTCTCAGCAGCTAACCAAACTCACTTTCCTTTCAGTCCTAGACTTTTCTCATAACCGTCTCACAGGCCGCATACCTCGAGGTAAACAATTTGATACATTTGACAATAGTTCATATGGTGGGAATATGGGATTGTGTGGTGTCCCACTGACGATGTTATGCGGGAATTCAGAAACGTCACCCCCACCACCACCGGCACACAGCTCGCAAGTTGATGGTTCAGAGTTTTCGACGGGTATCTATTGGATGGTCATAATAATGGGATATGGGAGTGGACTGATAGTTGGGTTGGTTATTGGGCACACACTGACCTCGAGGTATCATGACCGATTTGTTGCGATCTTCGAAAGGGCAAAGAAAACTCCAAAGAGGCCGAAAAGGAAGGGGCGAAGAAACTAAATCTATTATCAGTGCTTGTACTATACTGTTTGTCCGTGTGTGTTATTAGTTTCAAGAAGTAATTTTCATGTCGTTTGTTATTTTCAGGTTTTCTTTCAAGTGAGACCTACGAAATCGGATGGTTGTTTATTTAAGAACTACAGCTACTCTGTTATGTAGTCTCTGTATTTCTCTTGCTAAGTGATTTTGATGAAGTATATAGTAATAACAATCAACAGATGAAAGCGCTTACTAATGATACTAGAGAAATGATGCTGCTATCTTTCTGTTATAGCCTTAGTAACTAAAGGCAATAACAAAGAAAAACAAATTCCATGAGCCGGTTGTTGACAAGTGTATTTGACCGTATGTGTGGTTCCACCTCCTGTAAAACGATTCTTTTGTTAAAAGTGAATTTTTTTATAAAAAAAATCAACTTAATCTGATATGAATGAGTGCTTAATTAATTCATCCCCAATTTTGGATTACGAATTTTGAACTAAAAAAAAAAAAAAACTACATCTATTTGCTACAGCAGCCCGGAAAGTCCAAGTGTAATAATTTTTCGTTCCCTCTCTCACTTTTCTTCTTGGGGTATGAGATCACTACTTATGGTATTCAAAGTGTAATTTGGTTTACTGATTCATAAAGTCAAGAAAGTAGAGCACGGATGTTACTTGACTGAAAAAACTGGGGATTTTGGGCGATTTCTTCAAGTTGGATGGTCTGTCGTTTTCGTACCAAAAATATAATTTATAAAACAGAGAATTAACAATTATCCCGAAGAATAGCAGTTAAATCTGAGATCATTTAAGGGGAGTAAAAAGCTGAATTGCGGTACTTACAATCAACTTTTTAATTTAATTCAGAAAGCAAATGAAAGTTGAATTTGTGATTGATTTGATTAAACTAATACTACCAAACTAAGAAAACGATTGAATGTTTGAAAATAGGAGAGAGATTAGACATGGGTTTCGATTCCACCTCCCCTTGCAATATAATCATAATAAAAACTAGGGTAATTATTCAACAAAACAAATAAGATTGTCGGTAGGGACTTGCAATCTCTATCGACAATCGTCGAGAGGGTTCACAGGACTCATACACCGTAAAGGCAATCTCAACATAGCGCGAATCGTCTCATTGAATCATTGCTTATGGTATTCGAAGTGTAATTTGGTTTACTGATTAATAAAGTCCAGAGAGGAGAGCACGGATGTGACTTGGCTGAAAAAACTGAGGATTTTGTCCTTCAAGGTGGACACGGCACTCATAAAACCATAAAAGCACATCATAACCATGAAGCTTGTTCAACTAGCATTGCTAAACTAGAGTTGGTCATACATCATGGGTTCATCTTGGTATCTTCCTATGTGCCTGATCGTGTGTTGTAATCTTCATATTTTGACCGACTCTTACTCTTCCACGCAGCTGCTATGCCATGAAGATGCGAGATCAGCCTTGCTGCAGTTCAAAGACATCTTGTTCATCAACGAGTTTGCTTCTGTTGACCCGTCTGCTTATCCAAAGACCAAGCCATGGAAGCTCGATGGAAATACTACCGAGTCAGATAATTAAAACACACAGGTCCAAGCCTTTGATTAGGTTCCTGGTACAGATATAACTCCTGTTAATATACGAATAATTTCTCCAATTACTTGATTCGGAACCTGCTGCTCCCTTCAACCCTCAAATTCTAGGTTTGTGCGCAACTGAGGTGGCTGAATCCATATTCGTTCATTCCACCCTTTAGCAGCAACCCAACCAGCATGTGGGGAACCCTCAAGAGCGTGGTTTGTGCCATCTTCCATGGAATAAAATCTCAATGACCCATCAATGGCATGGTAATAGACCTTATTTGTCGTTTCTCCCGATGCTGAAATGCAGAATGAGGAGGTACGACCAAGAAACAATGCTTGATTTCCCAGGCAGCTTGTTTCAGTAACCCAGGCCCTTCGAGAGTGACTTAACCTGAACAGGCGACATTGGCCTCTGTAGTCGTCACTTAAGATCGGATCAACATACAAGTTGGCAAAAAAGAGCTGTCCTTTACACTCAAACAAGTGATAACTTCCCGGTAATAACCTCAAATTTGAGTTAGTAGTAACAAGAATCCATTTGCGCTTAGCAACATTAAATGCTGCAAGAGCCCCATGACCGTCAAAGAGACAACAAAGGAATCTACGAACAAACACCACGCCTTGTAAACAATACGGCTGCCCCTCGAACGCTTGAGTGGTCCATGACATATCACGAGGACAACAGGTACTGATTGTAATCGTGCAGCAATAGTAATCACGCACAACAAAGAAAACACAGTCTGGGGAACAAGGATCAGAAGAAAAGGCGGCTATATGGGCTCGGCAACACGATCGGATGTCGTGGTTTAAATCAGGGAGAGTGATGATTTGCTTGGTGAAAGGCGAAAACAAGAAGTAAGACGTGATAGACTCCATCGCAGGGTGTTTTTGCCACGAGAAAAGCAGCCAACCGTGGTGTGAAGCGCGGATTTTGGGGACATTATGGCTGCGGATATCTTGCCCAATAACTTGATCCACAGAATAGGGCTTCTTGTGGTAATAGGGCTGCTTGTGGTGTGATGGGTCAAACAACTCACATACCAACACCATGGGGTCATCAAGCAAGAACCCATCATCATTCCAGTGGCAGTCCAGCAGCCACGGGAGTTTTTTGACATTATCATCCTCATGAGGTGGCCGAGGAAGTAGCCTTTCCCAATTCTTACAAACGGCACGGAAACGGATTCGATCGAAAGAAGAGAGGCGGGAAACAACCTCTGACGCGAGTATTTCTGGTGGAAGGTCCGGCCAAGGCTGGATTTCACTATCAAGCTTGCATCGGAGTTCGGGCGTAGTTCTCTGATGACTAACCACAAACTTGTCGTTCTTCTTCTGAGAGTACAGCGTTATGGCATTTCGTTCCGCAATACGCTCTTTCTTACGAGCTTTCAGACTTATCGCCATCGATACACAGATATACTGGTGTACAGAACTGCTTTCTTTTGATTTTTTAGTTGTTTTTGGAGCCATGCCGAAGAAACCTCTCTACGCCCAAGAACTGGAGATGAAAATCCCTACAAAAGCTTCTTACTAATCACACCATGGGATGTTAAGGCTTTGGTTATGGATATCAGAGTGTTCCTTCATCAGTACAAAGTGCCAATCAATTATAGACCCCAATGGGCTCGGATATGTGGTTGTACAGAAGCTTTTCTAACAGGTAGCTCAACAAATATTGTTTTCTCAAATTTGCCGATAAAATTGCTCTAAAATGGTCAGCATTCCTCTACAAAAAAAATTAAAATGACAGAAATTTAGCATAATATATGGGATCAGCTTCAAAGGACGAAGATAAAATTTCTTCGCTATTCCTCGTTGCAGCAAGATTCAGGATGAGTACCTCGTGACAGTAGGAAACCAACTCATGCAATGTGGCGAACACATGCTCGGTTACTGTTCCCAAAAATGTATACAAGGAAA
The DNA here is from genome assembly GCF_030253575.1 of Rhododendron vialii. Classification (NCBI taxonomy): domain Eukaryota; kingdom Viridiplantae; phylum Streptophyta; class Magnoliopsida; order Ericales; family Ericaceae; genus Rhododendron; species Rhododendron vialii. The sequence continues at coordinate 5,793,241 of NC_080560.1, forward strand.
CTAGCAAATAGCAAGGAGATACACGGAAATTCTGGCAAAAATCCAATCATCCTTGACGGAAGGGTCAAAGCCCTAAAACCGTTAGACGAAGAAGATCAGAACGAATCGTCTCCAGTCCAATTGTGCTGTCCAGTGCCCGCGTTTGGGAAATGGAAGATTTCTATGATCTCATCTAATAAATCAAATTACTCCATCGTCTTTTTCTTATATTGCATTTAGAATGTCGAAGAAATGGGTAGAGAGAGAGAGAGAGACTTGCCTTGGTATAGCTCGAAGAAATCTTCACATTCTGTCAAAAGATTGATCGGGAGTGAGGGAGGGAGTTAGGATTTTCTGGATCAGAAAAACTATTCACGGAGGATTTACGAGCTGAATTTCGCACATCCAAAAGAGAAAATTTCAAAAAAGTCCCTGAATCTTCTGACAACTCACAAAAAAACACATGAACTTTCACTATTAACAAAAAAACATCTAAACTTAGCATTCCGTTAACAATTAGGCACTTGTCGTCCAATTCCGTCTAGTCCTAACAGATGGAGCTAACGAAAGGCGTTAACGTTTTAATTTTTTTTTCTTTTTACATTCAAAAATTACTTTTGCCTCTTTCTTTTTTATTAGTAAATAAATATGCAATAAAGTTTTTTTCTTATTATTTATTGAAAATTACTTTAACTCTATTTTTTATTTTCAAATTTTACCTTTCTCCTTGGCCCCCCCCCGTCGCTCTCTCTCTCTCTCTCCCTTTTTTATTTATTAGAATCGACTTCACACCACCAATTAACCCCATAACCAACCGCCAAAACCTTAGCCACAATTTCAAAAATTTGAAAGTACTTTTAACCTCTTCTTTGTAACCTTTTCTTTTCTTTTTTTTACTACTTTTACTTCCAAAAATTACTTTTAACTCATTCTTTTTTTAGTCATAAATAAATATGCATTAAAGTTCTTTTTTCCTTACTCTTTTCCAAAAATTATTCACCCCCGTTTTTGAATTATTTACGAAAATTATTTTAACACCCCCCCTGCTTCCCCACACCCAGCCCCGTTTTTTTTTACTTTCAAATTTAACCTTTCCCCTGCTCTATCTCCCTCTCTTTTTTTAGAAATTCGATCTCATACCACCAATTAACCCCACAACCAATTGATAGAGGAATTTTGGATTTCTCCAAACTGATCGGTGGAGAGAAGAGGGGGGAGGATTTTCATCAGTGGAGAGAGAGAGAGCATTTGAAAGTAAAAATGGGTCTTAAACTCTTTATTATAAATAAATAGTAAAGATTAGAGTTAAAGTCATTTTTGATAAATAGTAAGAAAAAAAACTTTATTTCATATTCATTTACTACTAAAAATAAAGAGTTAAAAGTAATTTTGGAAGTAAAAATTGTAAAAAATAGGAATGCTAAAAAAAAGGAGGTTAAAAGTAATTTTGAATTTCTGAAATTAGAGCTAGAGCTATGGCAATTGATCGTGGGATTGATTGGTGGTTTGGGGTTAAAGGTCTAAAAAAAAAGAGGGAGAGAGAAGGAGAGAAGGGGAAAGGTAAAATTTGAAAGTAACAAAAAACATGGTGGTTAAAGTTATTTTTATAAATAGTAAAAAATAGAGTTAAACTAATTTTGGATAAATAGTAAGATTTAAAGAACTTTATTGCATATTTATTTACCAATAAAAAAAAGAAAGAGTTAAAAGTAATTTTTGAATGTAAAAAGTAAAAAAAAAAAAAAAGTTAACGCCTTCAGTTAGGACTAGACGTAATTGGACGGCAGGGGCCTAATTGTTAACGGAATGCTAAGTTTAGGTGTTTTTATGCTAATAGTAAAAGTCCAGGTGTTTTTTTGCGAGTTGTCAGAAAGTTCAGAGATTTTTCTGAAATTTTCTCCATCCAAAAATATTTTGAACGATCCGAATTAAAAATAAATTGTTGCTTGCGCAGCTCTGAGAATAACTTATTCACAAAATATTCAAGACTACCACGTGAGTAAGTTATTCTCTTTCTTGATATTTTGAAATGGATGGGATTTGTCTGCTGTCGGGACAAACCCTATCCAAGTGCAATAATTTTCCGTCCCCTCTCTATTTTGCTACAGCAGCCTGGAAAGTCCAAGTGCAATAATTTTCCGTCCCCTCTCTCACATTTCTTCTTGGGGTATGAGATCACAGCTTATGGTATTCGAAGTGGAGAAAAAGTTATTTACAGAGCAGCCGTAAGCAAGTGTTTACGGAGCTCAATCTCAGCTGTCCAAAAGTATTTTGGATGATCTGAATTAAAAATAATCTATTACCGGAAATATCTCCGAAAATAGATATTACCGGTAATAAATTGTTTTAATCCGGACTGTTCAATGCCGAAACGAACGGCTGAGATCAAGCGGCTCCGTAAATAAGTATATCTCATTCGAAGTGAAATTTGGTTTACTGATTCATAAAGTCTAGAGAGAAGAGCATGGATGTGACTTGACTTAAAAATCTGGGTACTTTGGACAATTTCTTCAAGGTGGCCACGGCACTCATAAAACCATAAAAGCACATCATAACCATGAAGCTTGTTCGACTAGGAATGGTAAACTAGCTAGAGTTGGTTATACATCATGGGTTCATCTTGGTATCTTCCCATGTGCCTGATCGTATGTTGTAATCTCCATATTTTGACCGACTCTTACTCTTCCACGCAGCCGCTATGCCATGAAGATGAGAGATCAGCCTTGCTGCAGTTCAAAGACAGCTTGTTCATCAACGAGTTTGCTTCTGTTGACCCGTCTGCTTATCCAAAGACCGAGTCATGGAAGCTTGACGGAAATACTACCGATTGCTGCTCGTGGGATGGCGTGGAGTGTGACCATGACTCCGGTTGTGTGATTGGTCTCCACCTCAGTAGCAGCTTCCTCTACGGTTCAATCAACTCCAACAGCAGCCTCTTCAGCATTGTTCACCTTCAAAGGCTGAACCTTGCTAGCAATGACTTCAACTACTCTTGAGTTCCAACTGGTATTGGAAATCTTTCGAGACTAAGGAGTCTTAATTAACCTGTCCAATTCTTTTTTTTCCGGTCAGATTCCTTCAGAGATCTCCTCTCTTTCGAAATTGACTTTCCTTGATCTGTCTAGACATGTTTACTCACATTCTACTAAAAGTCACTTGAAACTTGAAAAACCCAGTCTGAGGGACCTAGTTCAAAACCTAACCAGCCTGAAAGTACTTGACCTCAGTGGGGTGAACTTATCTTCTACAGTTTCAAGTGCTTTATCAAATATGACCTCTCTAAGAAGTCTTAGTCTTATTAATTGTTTGCTGCACGGTGAATTCCCAATGGGCATTTTTCATCTACCAAACCTATGGATGTTACGCTTGACACTCAATGAAAACCTTTTTGGTTATCTTCCTGAATTTTCATGCAGTAGTCAACTTGAGGAATTGACGATTGGGGAGACAAGTTTTTCCGGAATGCTACCAATTTCAATTGGAAATCTTGAGGCCTTAAAAATATTAGAATTAGAATACACGAATTTGTATGGGATGCTTCCACCCTCGGTTGGCAATCTGGCCCAGCTCACGTAGCTCGACTTTATAGAAACAATTTCTGGGGAAAGATTCCTTCATCAATTGCAAACTTATCAAAACTCATCACTTAGGACTCAGTGGTGGGACTTTTGATGTAGGTACCCTACCCTTCATACTTGGAAAGCTATCAAAACTCACTGCACTGTACAGGTACAAAAATAAGTGATGTATTACCGCAGTGTCTTGCTAACCTGACCCATCTATCTGCGTTGGTTCTCAGCAACGATGAGTTACTTGGTGAAATCCCATCTTGGCTTTTGAATCTCACCCGAATTACCAGTCTAGACCTTTCAGGAAATCATTTATATGACATGTTTCCAAGCTCAATCTCTCAACTCAAGCACCTTGAAGTTCTTGATCTTTCTTCTAACAGCTTGAGTGGTAAAGTTGAGGTAGACATCTTTCAAAATCTCCAAACCTTACTCTATTGAACTTGTCAGGAAACAAATTGACGATGCTCGCAAGGAACAATAGCAATGCTACTTTACCGAAATTAAGTAGTGTAGGATTGGCCTCATGCAACTTGAAGGAGTTTCCTGATTTCTTGCAGTTCCAGGATGAATTAGAATTCCTTAAATTTGGCTAACAACAATATTCAGGGCCTAGTACCAACTTGGTTGTGGAACACAGGTAAAGAAACAATGAGTGGTATCGACCTTCATGGAAACTTTCGTACAGGAATTGAGCAGCATCCAGATGCCATTCCATGGATATCACTACGATTCCTAGATTTCAGTTTTAACAGGCTGCAAGGACCACTCCCACTTCCTCCACCGACTATCATTGCGTATATTGTTGCTGGTAATTTACTGACTGAAGAAGTCCCAAGATCATTCTGCCAAAACAGTGCTCTTTTCGTGCTTGACGTGTCTAATAATTATTTAAGCGGGACCATTCCTCAATGCTTGTCTAGTTCTTCTAGTGATTCTCTAGCACTGCTCAATATGAGTATGAACAATTTTCACGGTACTATTCCCCAAACATTCATGAGGGGGATCAAGATGATTGACTTGAGTCAAAATCAATTGCATGGGAGCCTACCACTTTCACTGGCTAATTGTACAATGCTTGAAATTCTTGTTCTGGGAGATAATCAGATCGAGGACACTTTTCCTTTTGGTTGGGAACTCTTCCTCAGTTAGAAGTTCTTGTTCTCCGATCTAACAGATTCCATGGTGCCATTGAGAATCCTAACACCAATTTGAAGTTTCCGAAGCTACGGATCATTGACTTGTCTCACAATGGTTTCTCTAGTACGTTGCCATCAGAGTACTTCCGGATATGGAATGCAATGAAAGTGGTCGCGAAAGGGAATTCAACGTATATGCAAGTGGAGGAGAAACCACGATCTATAGAAAAGGCTAAGTATGTTTATTCAAGGACTTTTACCTACTCGGTGACAATATCTGTTAAAGGGACAATAAGATTTTATGAGAAGATCCATAGTGTATTTGTAGCCGTTGATCTTTCAAACAACAAGTTCATGGGAGAAATTCCAGAATCCCTGGGGAAGTCTTGGTGGACTTCAAGTGCTAAACATTTCCAAAAACAACTTCACTGGTGTCATCCCTATATCCATGGCAAATTTGACGGACTTGGAATCGTTGGACATATCTCGAAACCTCTTCACAAGAGAGATCCCTCAGCAGCTAACCCAACTCACTTTTCTTTCTGTCCTAAACGTCTCTCATAACCATCTCACAGGCCACATACCTCGAGGTAAACAATTTGATACGTTTGACAATAGTTCATATGGTGGGAATATGGCATTGTGTGGTGCCCCTTTAACGTTGTTATGCGAGAATTCAGAAACATCACCCCTACCACCACTGCCACACAGCTCGCAAGGCGATGATTCAGAGTTTTCGAGGGGTATTTATTGGATCGTCATAATCATTGGATATGGGAGTGGGTTGATAGTTGGGTTGGTTATTGGGCAGACACTCACCACAAGGTATCATGAATGGTTTGTCGCGATCTTTGGAAGGGGAAAGAAACCTCAGAAGAGGCCGAAAAGGAAGGGGCGAAGAAATTAAAATCTACAAGTAGTGTCTGTAGTGTACAGTTTGTCAATGTGTGTGCTCTTAGATTTCAACAATTAAGTACTTTCCAAGTCTTTCATCATTTTTACGTTTTCATTTCCAGTGATGCCTACAAGGTCTGATGGTTGTTTATTTTGCAGCGTAGTTTCTGTATTTCCTCAGTGTGGCTTTATAACTCATGATCAAGATTCAAGAACTATAGCTACTTATGTAATAAGTCTTTCTATTCCTCAAACCCAAAAAAACCCGCTTGCAAAGCCGTTTTTATTTTTGCCTCTTTTTCTATTTACTCTGGATTCCTTCATCTGCATGTTTGATTTCTGTTGCTAACTCAATTTCATGGTTTGGAACATTGCATTCTCTCCTCCATTAGCTTCACATGGCTGCTTTGGTTGCAGCTCCTGTCATAAACACCCCAATATTGTGAGGCCCCAATTTTTCAATATTTTTCCCATTTATGAATGCGTACATATATATCCATGCTTGATGAATGTAACTTCTTATTGTATTTGGTGGTCTCTAAAGGATATGTTGACAAAAGCAAAGTCCGGGGTTTGTCCCCTAGGAAGCCCCACAGCGGTTTCGATTTCATTTTCCCGAAAAATAGACTCAAATCCCTCTGACTTGTTAGATGCTTATTTCTACAAGTTCCGGGGTTCAAAATTTACGAAGAAGTCGGATATTTTGACATTATCTATTTTTTTAGCGTTCAGAGTTTGATAAACTTTGTCAGAGCATCTCCCATGGTTAGTGCCAAAATGGCAAAGCTGAGGTCAAATTTTGACGTGCTACAATAGCAAAAATGCCATAAGTTGACAGTGTTGCTCAATTATCCAAATTGAAAAGATATTTGTGGATAGCATAATGAGAGAGATAGAGAGAAGAAATGATGTGGCAGGTATAGCAGTGCCAATCGTTGAGTCATAGCAATTCGAGCAAGGTTTGTCCACATTTGTTGTATGAAACACGATAGAAGGTTACTGAGACACGATTTGATCCACTAAATCTAGAGCCCTTGATTGAATTTAGTAAATTGACTTAATTTGTTTATCTAAAGTGTACTTCCCGATTGTGCTTGCTTCAGTTGTTCACTATAGTTATCTGAAAAGAGTTGTATTCTAAAGCTCTGTCACTCGTCACAGTTTCAGACAACACGTTAATAGCTAATGCACAGATACTAGAGGGTACAATGGAGTCCCGGATATTGTGCAGGTTATAGCATCAGGTCAAGAGGGATTACGGTATGTATCTCTTTAGTTGCTTAAGCGTTGAATCATTCACCTAGTTGTGTGCAAGACAAAAATCAGAAGTTGATTTTTACTGGGCCAATAGTTGCAATTGGCGATCATGCGTGGCATTTTCGAGACATGTCTTGCTCTATGGTGATTTACTCGTAGTCTCGTACCCATGCTCTGTCAGTTAGAATGGTGAAATAATATTCACCATGACTTTTAATTGCCGTGTTCTTTTGAGCAACAGTGACCGACCGGAATATAATGGAAAATGGGACCAGAGGATGATGAACAAGAAATCTTTGAGTGAATGATTTGATTGGTTGACGGTTGTGTAACTTATTGGAGTAGTCCTTAATATTCCAATGGCTTGGATTATCCCTGCTGCATTGTATTTGTACGTGGGTACTGGTACATGTCTAATTGTAGGACCCATTAAATCACGACTAGAGACCACACCGAAGGAGCTTCGGAATAGCTCCTTCGGTGTGTGGATGAGAAAATGTGCAGAGCAAAAGGGAAAGTACTAGGGTTCTAGTGGGGGAGAAGCATGTACCTCTTTAGGACAGCTATCAAGGGATATTTATAGAGTCTTCCTTGCTTGCTCTCCAAGTACGCACATGCGCCCTACACGTGTCTGTGATGTCACTGATAAGGCCTGATAACCATTTTCGGGGTGAGCTGGCACTCCCATGTGCGCTAATCATTATCTCTTGGCATAGCCTCTCCCTACGCATGGGGGAAATGTGGCACTGAACGTGGCCAAGCCTGGAAGGTTAGTGCTAGAGGTGCCCCTGAAGGAGTGGGACGGAGTGAGATCCTTTGTCCGAGCCTTGGTGTTGGCCGAACCTAGAACTTAACCTAGAACTTCGTTCCTCGGCCGAGCCAACGAGCGGATGGAGTGAGATCCTTTGTATGGGCTCTGCCCTCACCGAGCTTGAGCGCTTAACCTTTAGTTTATTCCAGTGGATATAGGAGAGACTTTCTGTCCGACGGCACAGATCACTCCGGCTTAGCCCCAGGCCGTCTTGAGGCGACACATAGTCCGAACCGTATGTTTCAGCCTACAGTACTTTGTTCTAATTAGGGAAAGGTGCGACATGCTCACACGTCTTTTTGTGCTCATTGCTCACTTAAAATGGTCCAAAAACCACTATGTTGGAGCTTCTTACTTGTAGAATACTATCACGTTTGGCTCTTTCGTAGAAGTCTTTTGCCGTGTGTTGACTGTTTTGTTAGAAGTTGGAGTGACTAGAGTGTTTTTATGGGTGATTATTTCCAACTGGTCCCCATTAGATATAATGATTCGCTAATGCACTGAGTCCACGTGTTGGGGAGAAACAGGACAAGATAATTATGCCGGACATGACAGGACATTGACTATGCTATATACCTACAAATATATATATATATATATATGTGTGTGTGTGTGTGCGCGCGCGTGTGTGTCGCGCATGAGAGAGAGAGAGAAATTAATTTGATTAAATGATGCATAATAACAAGTGTAACACGACATTTTTTAAAATTTAATATTTGATTAACATTCCATCAAAACAAATTAATAAAAGAAGCCAAGATCATTTATGAAAAATTAATTCACTAAACGCATACATTCACCAAAATAACCGGCCGGGGATAAAGTGTCGTAGCAGTTTCCAATGTGACATGTCACCTTTCAAGAAATATTCTTACATCTTACGCGTTAGCATTATTCACAAGTAAAACTTCCTTCGTTACTACTGATATAAAATGAAACAAACAAACAAATCTATTTCCAACAACTCCAAAGACTACAGGGGAGTGGGAGGGGTCCATTATTAGATGCCTTTCGACTTTTGAGCACTCGGACTGTATAAAAGCACATTAAGGGCATTAGCTTTCTCATCCAAGATTTGTATCTCTAAGATAGCTACTTTTATAATACATGATGGATTCATCTTTGTATCTTCACATGTTCCTGATGATCTTCTGTTGTTGCTTTAATCTTGATATTTTTACCAACTCTTACTCTTCTGCGCAGCCACTATGCCATGAAGATGAGAGATCAGCCTTGCTGCAGTTCAAGCATAGCTACCACATCAAGAAGTTTGCTTCTGGCGACCCTGCTGCTTATCCAAAGGTTGAGTCATGGGAAAATGCTAGCGATTGCTGCTCGTGGGATGGCGTGGAGTGTGACCACAACACCGGTCATGTGATTGGTCTCGACCTCAGTAGCAGCTTCCTCTATGGTTCTATCAACTCCAACAGCAGCCTCTTCAGCCTTGTTCACCTTCGGAGGCTGAACCTTGCTGATAATCACTTCAATTATTCTCAAATTCCGATCGGAATTGAAAAACTTGCGAAACTAAAGAGTCTCAACCTATACAACTCTTTTTTTTCTGGTCAGATCCCTTCAGAGATCTCCTCTCTTTCCCAATTGACTTTCCTTGATCTGTCTGGATATTTTGACCCATATTCTACTGGATCTCTTTTGAAACTTGAAAAACCCAGTCTGAGAGACCTAGTTCAAAACCTCACCAACTTGAAAGAACTTGACCTCAGTACTGTGAACATATCTTCTACGGTGCCATGTGCTTTATCAAACATGACCTCCCTGACAATTCTTTATCTTAGGAGTTGTTTGCTGTATGGTGAATTCCCAATGGGAATTTTTCGTCTACCAAACCTACGGATTCTAGGCGTGTCAGACAACGAAAACCTATTTGGTTATCTTCCTGAATTTTCACCCGGTAGTCCGCTTGAGGTATTGCTGATTGGGCAGACAAATTTTTCTGGATTGCTGCCAAATTCAATTGGGAATCTTGATTCCTTAAACGTGTTAAAATTAGGAGAATCCAATTTCTATGGGATGCTTCCAAGCTCGCTAGGTAATCTGGCCCAGCTCACATATCTGGATGTTACTGAAAACAATTTTTGGGGACAAGTTCCTTCATCAATAGCAAACTTATCAAAACTCACTGTCTTAGGACTCGGTGGCGGTACTTTCGATGCACGACCCCTTGGGAAGCTATCAAAACTAACTACACTACTACTTTTGAATACGAAACTAAGTGATGTATTACCAGAATCTATTGCTAATCTGACCCAGTTGTCTCTGTTGGCTCTCAAGAACAATGAGTTATTTGGTGAAATCCCATCTTGGCTTCCAAACCTCACCCGATTATCCTATCTAATGCTTTCAGAAAATCAACTATCGGGCATGTTTCCGAGTTCAATCTCTCGACTCAAACATTTTGAATTGCTTGATCTTTCTTCAAACAGCTTGAGTGGTAAAGTAGAGCTAGATATCTTTCAAAATCTCAAAAACCTTTATCTATTGGATCTGTCCGGAAACAAATTGACGGTGCTCGAAACAAACAGTACCAATGCTACTCTACCAAAATTCAATAGTATAGGAATGGCATCATGCAACTTGAAGGAGTTTCCTAAATTCTTGCGCTTCCAGGATGAATTAGAAGTCCTGAATTTGGCTAATAATGGTATTCATGGCCAAATACCAACTTGGTTGTGGAACACAAGTAAAGAAACAATGAGAAATATCGACCTTCATGGAAACTTTCTTACAGGATTTGAGCAGCATCCAAATGCCATTCCATGGATATCACCACAATTCATTGATTTCAGCTTTAACAGGCTTCAAGGTCCACTCCCACTTTCATCGCCGTCTATCCTTCTTTACAGTGTTGCTGGTAATTTACTAACCGGAGAAATCCCACCATCATTATGCCAAAATAGTGCTCTTTTTGCGCTTGACTTGTCTGATAATAACTTAAGTGGGGCCATTCCTCAATGCTTGGCCAGTACTAGTAGTGATTCTCTGATGCTGCTCAATTTGAGTAACAACAATTTTCAAGGTGCTATTCCCCAGATGTCTATGAGAGGGCTCAAGTTGATTGATTTGAGTCAAAATCAATTGCATGGGGAGGTACCACGTTCATTGGCTAATTGTACAATGCTTGAAATTCTTGTTTTGGGAGATAACCAGATCGAGGACACTTTTCCCTTTTGGTTGGGTACTCTTCCTCAGTTAGAAGTTCTTGTTCTCCGATCTAACAGATTCCATGGTGCCATTGAGAATCCTAACACCAATTTGAAGTTTCCGAAGCTACGGATCATTGACTTGTCTCACAATGGTTTCTCTAGTACGTTGCCATCAGAGTACTTCCGGAACTGGAATGCAATGAAAGTGGTCGCGAAAGGGAATTCAACGTATATGCAAGTGGAGGAGAAACCACAATCTATAGAAAAGGCTAAGTATGTTTATTCAAGGACTTTTACCTACTCGGTGACAATATCTGTTAAAGGGACAATAAGATTTTATGAGAAGATCCATAGTGTATTTGTAGCTGTTGATCTTTCAAACAAGTTCATGGGAGAAATTCCAGAATCCCTGGGAAGTCTTGGTGGACTTCAAGCGCTAGACATTTCCAAAAACAACTTCACTGGTGTCATCCCTATATCCATGGCAAATTTGACGGACTTGGAATCGTTGGACATATCTCGAAACCATCTCACAGGCCACATACCTCGAGGTAAACAATTTGATACGTTTGACAATAGTTCATATGGTGGGAATATGGCATTGTGTGGTGCCCCTTTAACGTTGTTATGCGAGAATTCAGAAACATCACCCTTACCACCACTGCCACACAGCTCGCAAGGCGATGATTCAGAGTTTCGAGGGGTATTTACTGGATCGTCATAATCATTGGCTATGGGAGTGGGCTGATAGTTGGGTTGGTTATTGGGCACACGCTCACCACGAGGTATCATGAATGGTTTGTCGCGATCTTTGAAAGGGGAAAGAAACCTCAGAAGAGGCCGAAAAGGAAGGGGCGAAGAAACTAAAATCTATAAGTAGTGTCTGTAGTGTACAGTTTGTCAATGTGTGTGCTCTTAGATTTCAACAAGTACTTTCCAAGTCTTTCGTCATTTTTACGTTTTCATTTCCAGTGATGCCTACAATAGGGGTGGCAAATTGAGTCCAGACCCATTAACAAACTCAGACCCATCAATTAGAAAATAGACCCAACCCAACCCATTTATTAGTTGGGTAAGAATGGGTTCAAACCCAGCTAACCCATTATTAATTGGGTCATAATTGGGCATCAATTGGGTCAATTTAAATGACCCAATGGGCAATGAAAGTAACCCACCAAATTTCATCTCTTAATTGGTCTCTTTTGCAATTGGAAAATGAAGGAGTACGGCCCCCCTTTTTTTTTCTCTCTCTCTCTCTCCTCCCCGCCCCCCCTCTCTCTCTCTCTGTCTCCCCCCCCCCCCCCCCCCCCCCCCCCTCTCTTCTCTCTCTCTCTCTCTCTCGCTCTCTCTCCCGCCCCCCCAAACCCCCAGGAGCATGGCTTTCTCTCTCTCTTTTATTCAATTGTTTTGTGCTAAATCACACGAGACCAAAAATATTTTGAATGGTCCGAATTAAAAATCAATTGTGACCGGTAACAATTATTTTGACCAGTCAAAATTGGAAACACATCTCATCCATTAATTGCGCGAATGGACCCGTGAAATTTCTCTCATGGTAATCCCATAAAGGGTTTGGATTAAAAAATTGACATTTTTTTTGTACTTATTCAAATTTTTTTTGCATTTTTTTTGTTTTGTGTCATATTTTTGTGACTCATTAATTTGTATTGATAAGAGGAATCGGAAAAGTAAAAAAATTTGATCGAAACTTATAATTTTTTGAATAAAGACAAAAAAAATCAATAAGACAAAAAAAATTACTTATTCTCGTCTTTTTGAAAAAATTTATGAGTTTCGATCATAATTTTTTTTTACTTTTCTAATTTTTTGATCATAATTTTTAGTATATATGTAATTGGGTTAATAGGCGGGTCGGGTTTGCTTTAAAATAAATAGGTCGGGTTGGGTATGGATAATTAGACTCATAGTTAATGGGTCTCAATGGGTCAATGACCCATTAAAGACCCAACCCACTAACAATTTACCCAATTTGACCCAAACCCGCCCGTTTGCCACCCCTAGCCTACAAGGTCTGATGGTTGTTTATTTTGCAGCGTAGTTTCTGTATTTCCTGATCAGTGTGGCTTTCTAACTCATGATCAAGATTCAAGAACTATAGCTACTTATGTAATTAGTCTTTCTATTCCTCAAAACCCAAAAAACCTGCTTGCAAAGCCGTTTTGATTTTTGCCTCTTATTCCATTTACTTGGGATTCCTTCATCTATGATGCGGACCTAATAGCAAATCGGTACTTGGACCGCTTTGAGCAGGGGAAATAATGGAAGCGCGACCTGATATTTAATTTCTGGTCATAGTCTAAGTGTCTATTTAATGGGTCATAGTCTTTAAAGTCATTTCGTAAATCCAGGAGTCATTTATCTAAAGGTTGGTTCTAGGGTATTTATTGTGTCATGGGAATATCAAGAGAGTTGAGTCTAGTCTAGTATTAATATGTATGCAAGTCTTATGCACAACGGTGGATTGAATATTATTGAGTTTTAGAGAGAGAATCTCTTTTATCTTCCAAATTCTTTGGTATTCTGCGGAATCAACAAAGTATTTGATGCCTTTATTCCTGGGTATTCTAAGAATCAACAGGTTTAGAGAAGGATTTAATTTCCGGGTATTTGTGCGCGAATCAACGGATCTTAACTCGTGCTAATTTTGTGTTTCCGTACGCTTGCGCTGCATCAGCTAGTATCAGAGCCAGCTTGGCTCAGTTCCTGATTGATCATGGCTCCGAGAAAGCAACGTTCTATGGAAGAGCTTTATGAGAGTGACAACAATGTGAGGTTACAACAACAAATCGATGTTTTAACTCAGCAAATCGCTACCTTGACGACCGTGGTTCAACAACAACAACCGGTTCAAAGTCCACGTCATGCAGAGGACGAGGATGATTTCGAGGACAACGAGATCAACCCATTTGCTCTCAACAGGTCACAAAGGAGGCAACACGTGGCTGTGGAGTCTAGGCGATGGGAATCAGGTTTCAAACTTGAGATACCCGAATTCAAGGGAGCCATGCAGCCTGAAGAGTTTCTGGATTGGATTGCTGCAGTAGAAGAGATTTTAGAGTTCAAGGATGTTCCCCTTGACAAGAGAGTTCCTCTTGTGGCTACAAAATTCCGAGGACGTGCCGCTGCTTGGTGGCAACAACTCAAACAATCACGAGTTCGACAGGGAAAGATAAAGATTAACAGTTGGGAGAAGTTGCTGAAACATATGCGTGCAACGTTCTTACCCCATAACTATACGAGGGTGTTGTATCAGCAATTCCAGAATTTACGACAAGGCACTCGATCTGTTGATGATTACAATGCTGAGTTTTATCAACTCAAGGCACGCACTGATCTTGCTGAAACAGAGGACCAATTGGTGTCTCGCTATATTGGAGGTTTGAGGGAAGAATTTAAGGATGCTCTTAATTTTTTTGATCCAGTCACTGTTTCTGAAGCACATCAGAAGGCACTTGAATTAGAGAGACAATTCAGACGGAGAACAGTAGGTCCAACAACTTTCCAAGGTGGTAATAGTGGTCGTGCCAACCTTTCAGCCCCAAATCGCAGCCAGGCTTCACAAGCTACTAATGTGAAAGGTGCGATAACTACCCCAGTGACCTGTGCAACGACAAACAGCAGTCAAGCGCGTTGTTTTAAGTGCGGTGAACCAGGACATAGAATGGCTGATTGCAGGAAAAGAGGCCATGGACTGTTCATAGAATTTGAGGACTATGTGGAGGAACAAGAAGGTTACGAACAGGAGCCACAGTTTGATGCAACTGGCGAAGATGAGGAACAATTTGTGCAGGGTGATGATGGTCCCTTGTTAGTCATTCGGAGAGCTTGTTTTACTCCCCGAAAGGATGATGACAACAATTGGCTCCGCAACAATATTTTCCAGTCCACATGTACTATCGGTGGCAAGGTGTGCCGATTTGTGATTGATTCTGGAAGCCGCGAGAATGTGGTTTCTGACGAGGCAGTTCAAAAATTGGCATTGGTAACCAAAACGCATCCGAACCCTTATAAGTTGTCATGGCTTAAAAAGGGAACTGAGGTGACGGTGTCTAAACGTTGTCTTGTTCCTTTCTCCATCGGTGCAAAATATAAGGACAGTGTGTGGTGCGACGTGATTAATATGGATGCGTGTCATCTACTACTGGGAAGGCCTTGGCAATATGATCGGGATGCTCAACATAATGGAAAGAAGAACACTTACAGCTTTTGGTTTGACAAAACGAAGATCGTGCTCTTACCAAGCAAGGAGGTCGAGCCGAAACTTGTTAAGGAGAGCAGTAACAATCTCTTAGCCATGAAAGAGTTTGTGCAAGAGGCCACGAAATCGGGAGTTGTTTATGTTCTGATTGGAAAAGAGTGTGGAGCAAGTAATCCAGTCCCTGAATCTGTGCAGCCATTAATAGAAGAGTTCATCAATGTGTTCCCAAAAGATCTTCCAGAAGGATTACCGCCATTACGCGATATCCAACACCAAATTGACTTATTTCCGGGGTCTAGCCTGCCGAATCGTCCACACTACCGAATGAGTCCAAAGGAACATGAGGAGTTAAGACGACAGGTGGAAACTCTGCTGTCCAAAGGCCATATTCGGGAGAGTCTTAGTCCGTGTGCTGTGCCTGCTCTACTCACTCCAAAGAAAGATGGGACATGGCGCATGTGTGTAGACAGTCGAGCCATTAACAAGATAACTATCGGTACAGATTTCCTATTCCTCGATTAGATGATTTGCATGACCAACTGAGTGGTGCACGAGTGTTCAGTAAACTGGATTTGAAGAGCAGATACCATCAAATCCGAATTCGACCAGGTGATGAGTGGAAGACGGCATTTAAAACTCGCGAGGGATTATATGAGTGGTTGGTTATGCCATTCGGCTTATCCAATGCACCGAGTACCTTTATGCGAGTAATGAATCAGATTTTTCGTCCTTTCATAGGCAGGTTCGTTGTGGTTTATTTTGATGATATTCTGATCTATAGTACTACGATTGACTTACACCTTCACCATTTGCGGGAGGTTCTTACAGTCTTGCGCCAGGAAAAGTTCATTGCGGCCATACCAAAGTGCTCTTTTATGACGGACAGCGTTCTATTTTTGGGATACGTGGTTTCGAAAGATGGGTTGTCAGTTGATGAGTCCAAAGTCAACACAGTGAAGCAATGGCCTGTTCCAAAGACTATCTATGAGGTTCGAAGTTTTCATGGGTTGGTATCATTCTACCGGCGCTTTATTTCGAATTTTAGCACGATTATGGCTCCTATAACAGATTGTATGAAATCTGGAAAATTTGAATGGACCGATGCAACAACAGAGGCCTTTCATTACGTGAAGCAGAAATTGACAGAGGCCCCCATTCTTACTTTACCAGATTTTTCGCAGCCGTTCGAGTTGCATTGCGATGCTTCGAAGATTGGCATTGGGGCTGTTCTAAGTCAAAATGGCCAGCCTGTGGCATATTTTAGTGAGAAGTTGGGGGGATCAAAGCTGAATTATAGTACTTATGATCTGGAATTCTACGCGCTTGTTCAAGCCTTGAAGCATTGGAGTTCATATTTGGCTTACAACGAGTTCATACTTTACTCTGATCATGATTCACTAAAGCACATCAATAGTCAGGATAAGTTATCTGCACGACATGCTTCGTGGGCTGCGTATATCCAACAGTTTACCTTTGTCATAAAGCACAAATCTGGAGCTTTAAACAGAGTTGCGGATGCACTCAGTCGGCGTTCATACTTGCTGGTCACTATGCATACAAAGGTAGTTGGATTTGATTATATTCGTGATTTACTATCTTCTGATCCATATTTCGGGCCTATTACAAGGGATGTGGCAGCAGGAAAGCGGACAGCTTTTATCATGCAAGATGGCTTCCTTTTTAGAGGCAATCAACTGTGTATACTTGAAGGAAGCTTGCGTCTTAAAATCATCAAGGAGTTACATGACGAAGGGCATGTTGGGCGTGATAAGACTTTAAAGCTGGTAGTCGATTCCTATTTTTGGCCAACAATGCGTAAGGAGGTTGTGAAGTTTGTGGAAGGGTACCGAATCTGTCAAGTGTCCAAGGGTACGGCGACTAATGTAGGGTTGTACATGCCTCTACCTATTCCGGATCAGCCTTGGTCCCATGTCAGTATGGACTTTGTTTTGGGCTTACCTCGGACACAAAGGCGAAATGATTCTATTTTTGTGGTAGTGGATAGATTCACAAAGATGGCCCACTTTATTGCGTGCAAGAAGACTACCGACGCGGTTAATGTGGCACAACTCTACTTTCGGGAGGTCTATCGTTTACATGGGTTGCCACAATTCATTGTTTCTGATAGAGATACTCGTTTTCTTAGCCACTTTTGGCGATGTTTATGGAAATTGGCCAACACAAAGCTTAATTTTAGTACGGCGTATCACCCACAAACTGATGGGCAAACGGAGGTGGTCAATCGGTCCTTGGGAAATTTACTCCGAAGTTTGGTGGGTGATCATCCTAAGTCGTGGGATCAAAAATTATACCAGGCAGAGTTCGCGTATAACCGTTCTACCACTCGAAGTTCTGGTTTTAGCCCTTTCTTTGTGACTTATGGCTTCAACCCTAGGGCACCCCTTGATCTGATCCCTGTTCCAGATTTTACGCGTGTTCACGGCAAGGCTGAAGATTTCATAAGTAACCTTCGGGAAGTTCATAAGGTGACGGCACAACGTTTGCAGGAGTCTTCTGCCAAGTACAAAGAAACAGCGGATAAAAAGCGGCGAGCAATGGAATTTGAAGTTGGAGATTTTGTGTGGGCTATTTTGACTAAAGATCGATTTCCAGTGGGAGAGTATCACAAGTTGGCCGCACGGAAGATTGGGCCATTGGAAATTGTTGCCAAGATTAATCCAAATGCATACAAACTGAAGCTTCCAAGTCATATTCGCACTTCCGACGTGTTTAATGTGAAGCATCTCATTCCTTATCGGGGTGACAATTCTGATGAAGAGCCTACGAATTCGAGGGCGAATTCTCTCCAACCCGGGGAGGATGATGCGGACCTAATAGCAAATCGGTACTTGGACCGCTTTGAGCAGGGGAAATAATGGAAGCGCGACCTGATATTTAATTTCTGGTCATAGTCTAAGTGTCTATTTAATGGGTCATAGTCTTTAAAGTCATTTCGTAAATACAGGAGTCATTTATCTAAAGGTTGGTTCTAGGGTATTTATTGTGTCTTGGGAATATCAAGAGAGTTGAGTCTAGTCTAGTATTAATATGTATGCAAGTCTTATGCACAACGGTGGATTGAATATTATTGAGTTTTAGAGAGAGAATCTCTTTTATCTTCCAAATTCTTTGGTATTCTGCGGAATCAACAAAGTATTTGATGCCTTTATTCCTGGGTATTCTAAGAATCAACAGGTTTAGAGAAGGATTTAATTTCCGGGTATTTGTGCGCGAATCAACGGATCTTAACTTGTGCTAATTTTGTGTTTCCGTACGCTTGCGCTGCATCAATCTGCATTTTTGATTTCTGTTGCTAACTCAATTTCAAGGTTTGGCACATTGCATTCTCTCCACCATTAGCTTCACAAAGATGCTTTGGTTGCAGTTCCTGTCATAAACATCCCAATATTGTGAGGCCCCAATTTTTCAATATTTTTCCCATTTATGAATGCGTACATACATATCCATGCTTGATGAATGTAACTTCTTGTTGTATTTGATACGTTGACAAAAGCAAAGTCCGGGGTTTGTCCCCTAGGAAACCCCACAGCTGTTTCGATTTCATTTTCCCGAAAAAGAGACTCAAGTCCCTCTGACTTGTCAGATGCTTATTTCTACAAGTTCCGGGGTTCAAAATTTATGAAGAAGTCGAATATTTTGATATTATCTATTGTAAGCGTTCAGAGTTCGATAAACTTTGTCAGAGCATCTCCAATGGTTAGTGCCAAAATGGCAAAGCTGAGGTCAAATTTTGATGTGCTACAATAGCAAAAATGCCATAATTTGACAGTGTTGCTCAATTATCCAAATGTAATATCTTATATTGTTCTCACAAAATGTAAAATGGAAAAGATATTTGTGGGTTCCATAATGAGAGAGATAGAGAGAAGAAATGATGTGGCAGGTATAGCAGTGCCAAATGTTGAGTAGTGTTTTGCAAAGATCGCTATAATACGCGGCTTTGACAGCTCTCATAACAATTAGAGCAAGGTTTGACCACATTTGTTGTACGAAACACGATAGATGGTTACTGAGCCACGATTTGAACCACTAAATCTAGAGCCCTTGATTGAATTTAGTACATTGACCTGATTTGTTTATCTAAAGTGTACGTCTCGATTGCGCTTGCTTCAGTTGTTCACTATAGTTATCTGAAAAGAGTTGTATTCTAAAGCTCTGTCACTCGTCACGGTTTCAGACAACATGTTAATAGCTAATGCATAGATACTAGAGGGAACAACGGAGTCCTGAATATTGTTCAGGTTACAGCTAGCATCAGGTTAAGAGGGATTACGGTATGTATCTCTTTAGTTGCTTAAGCGTTGAATTGTTCACCTAGTTGTGTGCAAGAAAAAAATCAGAAGTTGAATTTTGCTGGGCCAATAGTTGCAATTGACGATCATGCGTGGCATTTGCGAGACATGTCTTGCTCTATGGCGATTTCGTAGTCTCGTACCCATGCTCTGTCAGTTAGAATGGTGAAATAATATTCACCATGACTTTTAATTGGCGTGTTCTTTTGAGCAACAGTGACCGACCGGAATATAATGGAAAATGGGACCAGAGGATGATGAACAAGAAATCTTTGAGTGAATGATTTGATTGGTTGACGGTTGTGTAACTTATTGGAGTAGTCCTTAATATCCCAATGGCTTGGATTATCCCTGCTGCATTGTATTTGTACGTGGGTACAGTTACATGTCTAATTGTAGGACCGATTAAATCATGACTAAAGACCACACTGGAGGAGCTCCCAAATAGCTCCTCCGGCGTGTGGATGAGAAAATGTGCAGAGCAAAAGGAAAAGTACTAGGGTTCTAGTGGGGGAGAAGCATGTACCTCTTTAGGGCTGCTATCAAGGGATATTTATAGAGTCTTCCTTGCTTGCTCTCCAAGTACACACATGCGCCCTACACGTGTCTGTGATGTCACTGACAAGGCCTGATTTGATTACCGTTTTTGGGGTGAGCTAGCACTCTCATGTGCACTAATCATTATCTCTTGGCATAACCGCTCCCTGCGCGTGGGGGAAACACGGCACTGAACATGGCCAAGCCTTGAAGGTTAGCGCCAATAGAGGTGCCCCTGAAGGAGAGGGACGGAGTGAGATCCTTTGTCTGAGCATTGGCCTTGGCCGAACCTCGAAGTTCGTTCCTCGGCTGAGCCAACGAGCAGATGGAGTGAGATCCTTTATCTGAGCTCTGCCCTCACCGAGCTTGAGCGCTTGACCTTTAGTTTATTCCCGTGGATATGGGGGAGAGTCTCTGTCCGATGGCACGGATCACTCCAACTTAGCCCCAAGCCGTCTCGAGGGGACACATAGTCCGAGCCGCATAGTTCAGCCTACAATACTTCGTTCTAACTAGGGAAAGGTGTGACATGCTCGCATGTCGTTTTGTGCTCATTATTCACTTAAAATGGTCCAAAAACCACTATGTTAGAGCTTCTTACTTGTAGAATACCATCATGTTTGGCTCTTTCGTAGAAGTCTTTTGCCATGTTTTGACCGTTTTGTTAGAAGTTCGAGTGACGAGCATTTTTATGGGTGATTATTTCCTACGGGTCCCCATTAGATATAATGATTCACTAATGCACTGAGTCCACGTGTTGGGAGAAACAGGACAAGATATTCAAATTTTGCCGGACATGACAAGCACACCGAGGAGACATTGACTATGCTATTTACCTACCATATATATATATATATATATACACACACGTGCATGCGCGTGAGAGAGAGATTAATTTGATTAAACGATGCATAATAACAAGTGTAATATTCCGTCAAAACAAATTAATATTTTTTAAAATTTAATATTTGATAACTTAAACACCAAGAGGTCATGCAGAATCGCAGATTAATATTCCGTCAAAACAAATTAATAAAAGAAACCAAGATCATTTAAGAAAAATTAATTCACTAACAACTCGTTTGGATTGAGCGATTTCAGGAGAAAAGAAAGGAGAAGGAGGAAGAACTCAATCTCTCCTCCGTTTGGATGATCCACAAGGCGAGAGAGGGTGAGGAAGGGTGGGAGACGAGAGTCTCATCGTTGCCCGTTTCTGTTTCTCGCCACTTTTGGCGCGATTCCGTGAGAAAAGAGAAGAGACAGGCGACTGGAAAGCGTGAGTGAGAGTAGATCTCACTCGCTCAACTTCCGGCAGCGCGTGCCGGCTACGCCGGCGTCTTTTCGTCTTCGGACCAGTGGCTGTGTGGTCGCCGGAGAAGAGGGAGAAGAGTTTCAGGTCGCCGAAGAAGAGAGAGAATAGTTCAAGGTCGCCGGAGAGTTGCCGGAGAAGAGATCAGTCGCCGGAGATGGGAGTGAGAGTTTGATTTCTCACGTGCGTTTTGGATGGAATGGTGAGAAACCCCACCCCTTTCTTTTCTTCTCTCACTACTAAGGGAGACCACTCCCTTTTCTTCCCCTTTCTCACCTGGGCATCCAAAGAGGCCGTAAACGCATACATTCACCAAAATAACCGGCCGGGGATAAAGTGTCGTATGAAAATGCTACTCACACAACGTACGGAACACAACTAGGAACACAGCGTGTTGACGTCATCATGATGTCAGTGTGAAACGGCGTTGTTTTGCCAAGAAGAAGAGAAAAAAATGAAAAGAACAGCGCGAGAAACAGGTCATCTCCACTTTCACGATTAAAATACAGAGAAGAGATAGAGAGAGAGGGGCCTCCCACCCGCCACCACCGGCGAATCACATAGAACTCTAAAGAGTTTTGGTAGCAAACTCAACTCCGACGGTGGATTTGGACTCCAAGCAGAACTCATTATGGGTAAACCTCGAGAGAATGTTGGATTTCACAACCCCCCTGTCCCCGATCAGCACGAGCTTAAACAGATAGTTGTAGTCGTGATCTACCTTATGGCCATCGTTTTAACTCCCTCTCTCTCAAAGGGGCCTCCCACCTGCCACCACCGGCGAATCACAGAGAACTCTGAAGAGTTCTGGTAGCAAACTTGTAACGACCCGGATTTTTGACCCAATTTTTTTTTCTAAATATAATATTATTAGAATTATTTTCCTTAATGCAATTCTTTTTTTTAAATACAATTATGCATACAATATATACATGCATTTTTTTTAAAATTTTCCTACACATACATGCGTACATGCACACTCCTTCTCCTCCCTCACCTCAAACTCCTTCCGTCTCTCCGTCTCCTACTCAGTCTCTACTTCCTCCCTAACCCTAAAACCAAGCCAAATTCATCTATTCTAAATCCCATGAACCCAACCCTATTAAATTCACTCTTATTCTCTTCCACCAAAATTCTCCTATAAATACCCCACCCCATTGACCCACGAAATTTACACCACAATATTCCCCACGCCCCACCAATCCAAAAGAGAGAGAAAAATCAGAGAAAACCAAGTTTCAATCCATGGAGTTTTAGAGAGAGAAAGAAAGAGAGAGAAAAAGTGAGTTTCGTACCAAGACCCAACCGAAACTCAATCTGACCATTCCAATCTCTTCCTTCTACTCCTAGCATCACCAAGCATCGTTCAATTTGGTTCCAAAGTCTCCCGATCAAAAAAAAACCCGAAGTCTTCTTCCCCAAAATTCAAAGATTCGTTTTTAAATCAATTCGATTTGATTCAAGGTATTATAATCCTACCCAACCTCTTCTCCAAGTATATTAAGTGTTTATATGTCTATGTCCCGAACGAAAAAAATATAGTTTAACGCGCGTTTTCTGTCGTATTTACCAAAGTGATATTATTTTTGAGCCCGACAATTTATTTGAAATTAGTTACGAAGAAAATAACCTATTTGATATTTATTTTACAATTTTTATGATATTAATATTATAACAAACTACTGATTTGATATTATTTTCTTACAATATAATATCAAATTCGTATAAAACGTATTAATTATATCAGTTTAATTTATCTGGTAGATTAAGTTAGTTTTAAACGTTTCGAAACAACTTTGCGACCTTCCGAACATCGTTTTCGACCCCCGAACTATTTTTCCTAGACTTTTCACACTCCAAAGATCATAACTTGTTAAGATCACATTGTTTTTATTTAATTATCTATTTATTAAATTATTTATTCGTTATCTATCAAAGTTTACAAACAAAAAATATTTACGACCTTTCAAATAATATTTTCAACATCCAAACTATTTTTCCTTGATTCCTCACACCTCAAAGATGTTATCTTATTAATTGAATATTTGTTTTATTTAATTTACTATTTATTATTATTTTTACAGTGTTTTCAATTAAAAATTCTTTACGACCTTATAAACGTTATTATAAATGTCCGAATAATTTTATTTCGACTCTCTATATTCTGAAGATGAAATTTTGTTAACCGTAACATATTTTATTTTGTAAAGTATTTATTATCTATTTACTTCACTTTCGGTCACTTTATTTAACATCTTTATTTAAATAAATCCCTTGACCCTTCGAACCCAACTTTTGACACTCCACTGATTGCATAGGACCTTTAGGACTTTTATTAAAGTCATGATAAATGTTTCAATATTTTTTTATCCAATTAATGTATTTAATTAGTTTTTAATTAATCTATTATCTTAGAATTAATTAATAAAAGCCTAGAAAATTTTCCTTTTAAATTCCTTTTAAAACTCTTACTTTATTGTTGACATTGTGACTATACAAGATTAAGGGCAACGGCCCGTTCATAATAAGTTGCGTGATTACATTGTTTATTAGTTGTTTTAATTATTATTGATTTGTTGTATATTGCATCGATTTGAGTGATAGATTGGACCCTAGAGACATGGGGTGGTATGCGAGTAGAATTTACCTAGACGATACTAGATAATGGATGAATTGGAAAGTTTTATTTCTAGATTGCCTGCAGGCGTGATGTTGAGATTTGTGATGAGTTGATAAACTGGCGTGTGTCCAGTGATGAGTTGATAAACTGACGTGTGTCCAGTGATGATTTGATAAACTGGCGTGCGTCCAGTGATGATGGTGAAGTGGTATATAAGATAGGCGAACCCTAGTTGTGATTCAGGCATGATAAGCTTTCCCCTTGTTGTAGTTATTGGGATGCATACTCGGTACATAACTTAGATGTATCTGCGACAGCAAAAGGAAGTGACCTCATGGGACCGAGCATGGCTAGCGGTTGAGGGAGGAAAGATCCCGCGGAGGAGATCTTAGATTACACGACAAGTTAATGGATAGTAATAAACTGGTTTATGTGGAACAAACTTTGTCTTGCTTTTTCGCGCTATTATTATCATGCTGCTTGCTATCTGTAATGTAAGAGGGGTGGTTGTGTTGGATTATTCTATTGGGTGATTTATCACTCATGGATACGTCTGTATCCTGGCAAATTGTTTGCTTTGGTGATCAATTTGCTAGAGGGCGCAGGATTCACTGGAGATGATTCAAAGATGTTGCAGTTCAACACGGAGAGAATATCAGGAACGAAGATCGAGTATGTTTCGGATTTGTATCAAGCCTAGAGTTAGCTCTGAAATTAATGTATTTTGAATCAACAAATTTATCTTGTGACTGTAATAGCTAAACTTTATTTTGAAAAATTATATTATTTAGCAAATTTTCTTAAAATTTTATTTTATTTTGCTTTCGAAAAGTCGGGGCGTTACAAAACTCAACTCCGACGGTGGATTTGGACTCCAAGCAGAACTCATTATGGGTAAACCTCGAGAGAATATTGGATTTAAAAACCCCCCTGTCCCCGATCAGCATGATCTTGTACAAATAGTTGTAGTCGTGATCTATCTTATGCGCCATCGTTTTAACTCCCTCTCTCTCTACTCCTTCGTCCCTACCATAAAACCTACAAAATCAGATCCAAACCACACAGATGTTACCCAAATCAAAACAGACCTACAAAAATGCCACACACTCACACATACCTTTAGTACAGAGGAGGAAGGCAAAAGGGATATTGGGATTGTTGTAAATCTTGAGATGAATCGGTGGGAAAGTAAATCCGAAATGCTACTGGTACATACAATCTGTGCACAGATTGTGCACAGATTTTGTGGTGGGGCTCACCATGGGTCCCACACAAATGATCCGAGCCGTTCATTAAATGTAAAACATTTTTTCAAGGGTTCCTGTAAAAAATCAGTTTAATCCAATACCTATAGGTGCTTGATCTAATCATCTAACTTTTCATTACCCGAAAATCTGAATGACAATTTAGATGATTGGATCGAGCACTTCTAGGTATTAGATTGAGCTGATTTTTTACGGGGACTCTTGAAAAAATATTTTACATTTAATGAATGGCTCGGATCATTTGTGTGGGACCTGTGATGGGACCCACTACAAATTATGTGCACAATCTGTGCACAGATTGTCTATACCAGTAGCATGGTTCGAAAGTAAATTGCTAATCCCCACTAACACACCCCTCGGCCCCACCTCTCTTTTCCCGAACTACTCTCTCTCTCTCTCTCTCTCTCTCTCTCTCTCCCCTTACAATTTCCTTCTTTCTTTTTTTTTCCCTTTTCTTTTCAGTTTGGTTTTTTTTTTTTTCATTTTATTTCCTTTTCTTTCTTTCCGGTTTGAATTTTTTTTTTCTCTTTAATAATAGGTTCAAGTCTAATTTTAGGCTTTGTAAAGTAATTAAGAGAAAAAAAGTGTTTCAATTGATCATATTTATACAATTGTTTTATTTTTCTTTTTTTTGTCCTTTATAGATTAAAAAATATAGTTACGAAAATAAGTGTTTCAATTTTCAATCTGTTTGATCCAGTGCAAAGATGTTATTTTTCTGATCATTTCATCCTAAATGGTCGTAATAAATTTTTGGCTCCAAGGCCTTTAAATGAATACCCTAACCCTAAAAGAGTCCTGAAACTAAATAATAAGTCTTAAGGTGCTTGTTGAAAGGCCGTGAAGCAAAAAATTCATTAAGATTACAATTAGTGTTCGGGAACTAATTACGATTATTTTGCAAATGACGTACTAATCCAAAATACCAATGTTATATTTAGGATTACTTTTTTTTAACTATAGTACAATTTAATAAATTTGTTAACCATTATTTAGCATAGATCCTCTTAACTAATTCAGTAGTATGTTGCTTCAAATCACGTTTCTACTCCATAGGATTGCAAATGGCTGGTTTCTATTTTTTTTAAAAACTTCGTAGGGGCTACTGTGCCAATGGGGACAACAGAGCCCTCGGGTCCCCCATACTTTTTAATTAATTTTTTTATTTAATTACTTATATCTTATTTATTTAATTTCTATAAATACACCCTTTGTATATTTAAAAATATAATTCAAGAATTAAGTGTTTTAATTTTCAATTCAGTTAAATCAGAGCAAAGATCGTTTTTTATTATTATTTTATTTTAAATGGTCATAATGAATTTTTTGGTTTAAGGCCTTTCAACAAACACCCTAAGACTCATTATTTAGTTTCAAGACTCTCTTAGGGTGTCCATTGAAAAGCCTTGAAGCCAAAAATTTATTACAACCATTTAGAATGAAATGATCAGAAAAATAACATCGTTGCACGGGTTCAAACGAATTGAAAATTGAAACACTTATTTTCGTAACTATATTTTTTAATCTATAAAGGACAAAAAATAATAATAATAAAACAGTCGGATAAAAATGATCAATTGAAACACTTTTTTTTCTCTCAATTACTTTACAAAGCCTAGAATTAGACTTGAACCTATTATTAAAGAGAAAAAAATTCAAACTAGAAAGAAAGAAAAAGAAATAAAATGAAAAAAAAAATCAAATTGGGAAGAAAAGGAAAAAAAAGAAAGAAAGAAGGAAACTGTAAAGAAAGAAAGAAAGAAAGAAAAGGAAGAGAGAGAGAGAGAGGGTAATCCGGGAAAGGGGAGGGGGGTGTGGTGGAATAGCAGCTCTCGGTGGGAAATGGAGGAAAAGGAGGGACCTGGGTGATTTTAGTCTTGACAGATGGGAAGGTTGGGTCTTTTTTTTCTGAAACGTCTCGCGCTTGGTTTCTTAGCGAAACGACGTCGTTTCTGCTAACGTCGTGATGATGTCAGCACATTGTGTTCATGGTTGTGTTCCGTACGTTGTGTGGATAGCATTTTCGAGTGTCGTAGCAGTTTCCAATGTGACACGCCACCTTTTCAGAAATATCCTTACATCTTACGCGTTAGCATTATTCACAAGTAAAACTTCCTTCGTTACTACTGATATAAAATGAAAATTCAGAAAGATTGGATTGATGTAGATCGATGTGCCCATCAATTCTGTGCAAAAAAAAAAAACAAATCTATTTCCAACAAGGTCAGTGGGTGGAGTACTTGACTTCAAAAGTTAGCTAGTTGAGCAACTCCAAAGACTACAGGGGAGTGGGAGGGGTCCATTATTAGATGCCTTTCGACTTTTGAGCACTCGGACTGTATAAAAGCACATTAAGGGCATTAGCTTTCTCATCCAAGATTTGTATCTCTAACATAGCTACTTTTATAATACATGATGGATTCATCTTTGTATCTTCACATGTTCCTGATGATCTTCTGTTGCTTTAATCTTGATATTTTTACCAACACACCCAATCTTTAAAACTTGGTTTTTAAGAATGAATTCTGCTCGAGGTTTGTATAAGAAGTATGAACTACTACTACTTTTAATCAATTTTTCTTTCCTCTTTTTATGTGCCTTGAATGGTGTGTGATCTGGACCCTTTTTTTTTTAAACAATAGACATCACTTAAAATGGTTCAAACCGCTATATTAGAGCTTCTTACCTGTAGATCATGTTTGGCTCTTCTGTAGAAGTCTTTTGCCGTGTGTTGACCGTTTCGTTAGAAGTTTGAGTGACAAGAGCGTTTTTGTGGGTGATTATTTCCAGTTTTTGTAACTGGTCCCCATTAGATATAATGTTTCGCTAATGCAATGAGTTCACATGCATCTTGGCGGTAAAATGCACATCAAACATGTCCGAAATGGATAGGATTAGGAACATATATGGTCCATATTGAATCTATTGAAGGCATTAAGTCAAGTAATAGGACAAGATATTCAAATTATGCAGGACATGACAGGTATGCTGAGGAGACCTTGAATATGGTAAATTTACCTTATATTTTGGAGAGCCATATGCCCATATATTTGTACCTACATGTATGAATGTAGATATGTGTGTGTGTGAGAGAGAAATTTGATATTCAATTAAACGCTACATAATAACAAGAAGTGTAATTAACATGAATTTTTTTTTAAAATCTAGTAGTATTTGATTACTTAAACACCAAGAGAGGTCATGCAGAATTGCAGATTAATATTCTGTCAAAACAAATTAATCAAAGAAACCAAGATCATTTAAGAAAAAGTAATTCACTAAATGCATACATTCACCAAAATAGAATGAGGGATTGTCTGACAAGTGTCGTAGCAGTGTACAATGTGACACGACACCTTTTCAGAAATATCCTTACTGATCTCAACCGTTAGTATCCACAAGTAAAACTTCCTTCGTTTCAACTGATATAAAATGCAAATTCAGAAAGATTGTA
This sequence comes from Rhododendron vialii, assembly GCF_030253575.1. Lineage (NCBI taxonomy): Eukaryota > Viridiplantae > Streptophyta > Magnoliopsida > Ericales > Ericaceae > Rhododendron > Rhododendron vialii. The sequence goes on from NC_080560.1 coordinate 5,821,771, forward strand.
TAGATGTACATGTGGCCATTTGTTCTCCACAAAAAAAAACAAGCAAATCTCTTTCCAAAAGCTAATGGAGTAACTCCAAAGACTCCAAGGGAAAGGGAGGGGTCCATTATTAGATGCCTTTTGAGCACTCGGAGTGTATAAAAGACGTTAAGGGCATTAGCTTCCTCATCCAAGATTTGTATCTCTAAGATAGCCACTTTTATAATACATAATGGATTCATCTTTGTATCTTCACATGTTCCTGATGATCTTCTGTTGCTTTAATCTTAATGTTTTGACTAACTCATACTCTTCTACGCAGCCACTATGCCATGAAGATGAGAGATCAGCCTTGCTGCAATTCAAGCGTAGCTTTGACATCAAGAAGTTTGCTTCTGGCAATCCTTCTGCTTATCCAAAGATCAAGTCATGGAAGCTTGATGCAAATGCTAGCGATTGCTGCTCGTGGGATGGCGTGGAGTGTGACCATGATACCAGTCGTGTGATTGGTCTCGACCTCAGTAGCAGCTTCCTCTATGGTTCTATCAACTCCAACAGCAGCCTCTTCAGTCTTGTTCACCTTCGGAGGCCAAACCTTGCTGACAAATCACTTCAATTATTCTCAAATTCCAACCGGAATTGGAAATCTTTCAAGACTAAAGAGTCTCAACCTCTATAATTCTTATTTTTCTGGTCAGATCCCTTCAGAGATCTCATCTCTTTCCCAATTGACTTTCCTTAATCTGTCTCAATACTTTGAACCCGTGCATGCTACTCATGTATATCTTTTGAAACTTGAAAAACCCAGTTTGAGAGACCTAATCCAAAACCTAACCAACCTGAAAGTACTAGACCTCAATGTGGTGAACGTATCTTCTACAGTGCCAGGTGCTTTATCGACTATGACCTCTCTGACACATCTTAATCTCGGGAATTGTATCCTTTATGGTGAATTCCCAATGGGCATTTTTCATCTACCAAACCTACGGGTTTTACGTGTGTCGGTCAATGAAAACCTATTTGGTTACCTTCCAGAATTTCCGTATGGTGGTCCATTTGAGGAATTGAAGATTTGGAAAACAAATTTTTCCGGATTGCTTCCAAATTCCATTGGGAACCTTCATTCCTTGAAGGAGTTACATTTAGGAGAGTCCAATTTTTATGGGACACTTCCAAGCTCTCTTGGCAATCTGGCCCAGCTCACGTTTCTGGATGTTGTCGGAAGCAATTTTTGGGGACAGGTCCCTTCATCAATAGCAAACTTATCAAAACTCACTGTCTTAGGACTCGGCCATTGTACTTTTGATGCACGACCCCTTGAAAAGCTATCAAAACTCATTATACTAGCACTTGACCATACAAAACTAAGGGATGTATTACCACAGTCTCTTGCTAACATGACCCAGCTATCTACGTTAATTCTCAACAACAATGAGTTATTTGGTGAAATCCCATCTTGGCTTTTGAACCTCACCAGATTAACCTTTCTAGACCTTTCAAAAAATCGACTATCTGGCATGTTTCCGAGCTCAATCTCTCCACTCAAGCATCTTGAATACCTAGATTTCAGCTTTAACAGGCTGCAAGGACCACTCCCTCTTCCACCACCGTCTGTCCTTTATTATAGAGTCACTGGTAATTTACTAACTGGAAAAATACCAACATCATTTTGCCAAAACAGAACTCTTTTTGCACTTGACTTGTCTGATAATAACCTAAGCGGTGCCATTCCTCAATGCTTGGCCAGTTTTAGTAGTGGTTCTCTGTTGCTTTTCAATCTGAGTTACAACTTCTTCCATGGTACCGTGCCCCAAACGTTCATGAGGGGGATCAGCCTTGCTGCAGTTCAAGCATAGCTTCCACGTCAAGAAGTTTGCTTCTGGCGACCCTTCTGCTTATCCAAAGGTTGAGTCATGGGGAAATGCTAGCGATTGCTGCTCGTGGGATGGCGTGGAGTGTGACCATGACACCGGTCGTGTGATTGGTCTCGACCTCAGTAGCAACTTCCTCTTTGGTTCTATCAACTCCAACAGCAGCCTCTTTAGCCTTGTTCACCTTCAAACGCTGAACCTTGCTGACAATCACTTCAATTATTCTCAAATTCCGGCCAGAATTGAAAATCTTTCAAGATTAAAGAGTCTCAACCTCTACAATTCTTACTTTTCCGGTCAGATCCCTTCAGAGATCTCCTCTCTTTCCCAATTGACTTTCCTTGATCTGTCTCGATACTTTGACCCCCTGCATGCTTCTAATGAATATCTTTTGAAACTTGAAAAACCCAATCTAAGAGACCTAATCCAAAACCTAACCAACCTTGAAGTACTAGACCTCAATGTGGTGAACGTATCTTCTATAGTGCCAAGTGCTTTATCGAATATGACCACTCTGACACATCTTAATCTTGGGAATTGTTTGCTTTGTGGTGAATTCCCAATGGGCATTTTTCGTCTACCAAACCTACGCGTTTTAGGTGTGTCGGTCAATGAAAACCTATTTGGTTACCTTCCTGAATTTTCGTATGGTAGTTCACTTGAGGAAATGAAGATTTGGAGGACAAATTTTTCCGGATTGCTTCCAAATTCCATTGGGAACCTTGATTCCTTGACCGTGTTAGAAGTAGGAGAGTCCAATTTCTATGGGACACTTCCAAGCTCGCTAGGAAATCTGGCCCAGCTATGGTTTCTGGATGTTGTTGGAAGCAATTTTTGGGGACAGGTTCCTTCATCAATAGCAAACTTATCAAAACTCACTTGGTTAGGACTCGGCGGCGGTTCTTTTGATGCACGACCCCTTGGAAAGCTATCAAAACTCATTATACTAGACCTTAACAATACGAAACTAAGGGATGAATTACCAGAGTCTCTTGCTAACATGACCCAGCTATCTACGTTGATTCTCAACAACAATGAGTTGTTTGGTGAAATCCCATTTTGGCTTTTGAACCTCACCAGATTAACCAATCTAGACCTTTCAGAAAATCAATTATCTGGCATGTTTCCGAGCTCAATCTCTCAACTCAAGCATCTAGAATACCTAGATTTCAGCTTTAACAGGCTGCAAGGACCACTCCCTCTTCCACCACCATCTCTCCTTTATTATAGAGTCGCTGGGAATTTACTAACCGGAGAAATCCCACCATCATTCTGCCAAAATAGTGCTCTTCTTGCGCTTGACTTGTCTGATAATCACTTTAGCGGGGCCATTCCTCAATGCTTGGCCAGTACTACTAGTGATTCTCTATTGCTGCTCAATTTGAGCAACAACAATTTTCACGGTACTGTTCCCGAGATGTCTGTGAAGGGGATCAAGATGATCGACTTGAGTCAAAATCAATTGCATGGGGGGGTACCACGTTCATTGGCTAGTTGTACAACGCTTGAAATTCTTGTTCTGGGAGATAATCAAATCGAGGACTTTTTTCCCTTTTGGTTGGGATCTCTTCCTGAGTTACAAGTTCTTATTCTTCGATCTAATAGATTCCATGGTGCCATTGAGAATCCTAAAACCAATTTGAAGTTTCCGAAGTTGCGAATCATTGACCTCTCTCACAATGGTTTCTCTGGTACATTGCCATCAGAGTATTTCCAGAACTGGAATGCAATGAAATTGGTCGGGAAAGAGAATTCAACATATATGCAAGTGGAGAAACCACTAGCTACAGGGGTGGCAAATATTGTTTATTTAGAGGATTTTACCTATTCAATAACAATATCCAACAAAGGGACAAAACTACTTTATGAGAAGATCCAAAGTGTATTTGTAGCTGTTGATCTTTCAGACAACAAATTCTGTGGTGAAATTCCAGAATCCCTTGGAAGTCTAGGTGGACTTCAAGCGCTAAACATTTCCAAAAACAACCTCACTGGCATCATCCCGTCATCCTTGGCAAATCTGTCGGACTTGGAATCATTGGACCTGTCTCGAAACCTACTCTCAGGAGAGATCCCTGAGCAGTTAACCAAACTCACTTTCCTCTCAGTCCTAAACGTTTCTCATAACCGTCTCACTGGGCCCATACCTCGAGGTAAACAATTCGATACATTTGATAATAGTTCATATGGTGGGAATATGGTATTGTGTGGTGTCCCCCTGACGAGGTTATGCAAGAATTCAGAAACGTCACCCTAACCACTACCGGCACACAGCTCGCAAGGCAATGATTTAGAGTTTTCGACGGGCATCTACCAGATGGTCATAATGATGGGATATGGGAGTGGGCTCATAGTTGGGTTGGTTATTGGGCAGACGCTGACCACAAGGTATCATGAATGGTTTGTTGCGATCTTTGAATGGGCAAAGAAAACTCAAAGGAGGCCGAAAAGGATGGGGCGAAGAAACTAAAATCTGTTAGCAGTGCCTGTGTACTATACTGTTTGTCCATGTGTGTGCTGTTAGCTTTGAAGAAGTAATTTTTCATGTCGTTTGTCATTTTTAAGTTCTCTTTCAAGTGATTCCTACTACATGTATTGTTTGTTCATCTGATGGTTGTTTATTTAAGAACCACAGCTACTTTGTTGTCTGTGTAAATTTCTCTTGCCATGTAAGTTTGATGAAGTATACAAATACAATCAACAGATGAAAGCTGCTACCTTTCTGTTATAGTCCAACGATTCTTCTGTTAAAAGTGGTTTTTTCATAAATAAATAAAAAAAAAAAACAGCTTAATCGGATATAAATACGTGTTTGATTAATTCGTTCACAATTTTGGACTATGAATTTTGAACTAAATATTAGATCTGTTAATCAAGCATTTTTCGATATTCGATTGAGTTGATTTTATGTATAGCATATTAGAAAATTGTTCTCTACATAGTACATGTCTTCGATTACTTTTGTTCTCTACATAGTAATTCACACAATCAATTTTTGTGCCTAACTTTTTTGGATAAACCTTTTATGCTTTATCTTGGATATTTCAAAACATATTTAGGTAAAAGTCATAATTTTTTACTTTTTCGATTCGTCTTGACAAGACGAATCAATAATTCATAAAAATTAGGCACAAAAAATTCTCGTTAATGTCAATCGTCTAGACAAAAAGAAAAAATGAAAGACTTAGGAAGTTGATTTTCACACTCCTCTTTTGACCGAGTGCGCTCTATTTTTTTTCTTCATGTAGGATTAGGAATAACAACAGGAATCAAAGTTGGAACAATCGAGGAGGAACTGGTGTCCTGGTAGTTTAAAGTTAACCTTCATACATTTTTCTCTTATAACAATACTACAAAACAAAAAGAAAAAAGAGTGCATTTGAATAAAATAGGAGTGTGAGAATCAATTCCCAACCATTGTCGGTTGGGCAACAACATATTAGAAAAAAGGGACCGACTATTTGCAACTACAAATTTACTATACGTAACATGTTCTAAATCTAAGTCACAAATCTTATAACAATTTGCTATATGCAACCTAACAAATATCTATGAACTACCATATTTGCCCTTCCATACCGGCCTAGAAAGCAATTCTCCCCTTGTGGGTTCTTTTACGCTGTCGTTTTGTTCATCTTCTCCGTTGACACCACCACCATAGCAGCAGTAAACCACCACACACGCCACACCACCATATCACCACAACCACCATCATCCTCCACCACCATCATCGGCCAGCCTCTACCCTTCCCTATCCCAAAGTTAATTTTCTCCAAAACAAAATTTGAAATCTCCCCTTCCCCCCTCTCTCTCCCCCGGCCTTCACCAATACCAACAAAAAAAAAATTGGATACACAGTCCTTTAAAAAAAATTTGAAACTCGAAAATGTTTGAATACACATTTCTGAAAAATTTAGGCATTTTCGGATTTTAAAACTTGAAAATATATGACACTTTCAAGTTTTAAAATCTGAACCCTTTATAACGCGTCATTTTTTTTTTGTAAAAATGCATTTCGTGCATGCGCGATTGACATCACGCATTGTAGTAATGCACGATGGATTAGGTGATTTCGGATTCTCTTCAATCACTGCCACTTCATTCTAGGGTTTGAAACACAGTCTTTGATTTTTTGCATAACAGTAGCCATTGTTGAAGCAGAAAGCTAGAGGAGAGTGCACCTCACGAAGTACGGACTGCTTATACTAATAATTGGTACAGGGGCTTTGGATTGTTGGAACTCCGAATTTGGGTTGTGCGATGAAGAAGAAGGAAGAGCCTATGGCTATGGTGGAGGAGTGTATTAGAAACTGGCGTGTGGGGGTACGTATTAGGTTACAGCCTTACAGGTCGTGGTTCTTTAACCTCGCAATGGTGGTGGAGGAGTGGCTTTCGTGGTGGTGGTGTGGTCTGAAGTGGTGGTAACAAGGAGAGAGAAGGGGGAAGGAGGAGTGGGTTATGTGTAGTAATTTTAGGGGTATTTTGTCTAACAAAAATGAGGGTATTTTTGTTCGAAAGTGATTTGTCCAACCCCGGAGAAAAGCACACGACGTCGTCTGAACTGTTAACTGCGTTGCTTGATTTGGGGCGTTCTCCGTTCTTGAAATTGGGAAAAGTGGTTAACTGGTGAAGAATGGATCCTCGTCTCTGGTAAAGTCGCTGCTCTTTCTGGTTTGCTCTCTCTCTCTCTCTCTCTAGATGCACACATAGAGACACAATTCGATGTACCCACATGTGAATTTTATGTATCTGCTTGGTAAAGTTGACAAAACCCTCTTTCTGTTTCAAAAAACTTGGAAACAGGAGTAGCTGCTCTTGGGTTGGGGACTTATGGTGCTCATGCCTTCAAACCCAAAAACCCCACTTACAAAGAGGTTTTTCATCTTTTTTTTTTTTTTGGGTATGTTAAAGTTTTATAACCACCACAAGAAAGCACAAAACAAGCCCAGAGAATACCCATAGGCAAAGTAAAACAACAACGGAGCTGTAGCTACACCAACTCCTAAGATCTACTAAAAACACATGGAGAAATAGACCAATTACGACAAAGCATGTCATGCTCATAGGAGCAAGGGACTCTTCCCCATGAGCAGACCCTATCTCTAATTTCGGCCACAATAGCTTTTTTCACAACCAAAACCGGACTCCTACTCTTTTGAGTGAACACTCGAGCATTTCTCTCAAGCCAGATGTGGTAAATAGCTGCAGCCAACGACAACTTGTATATAGCAGAGCAAAACCCCTTAACTTTACAATGCTTGACAGCCCACGCAAGCTCATAATCCCAACTATTCGACCGACGCAAAACCAAATTCCTGCCCAACAGGTCAGACCAAATACTCTTTGCATAACTACAATCAAAGAAAAGATGTCCATGAGATTCCATGCCCTGATTGCAAAGCACACAACCAGTAGACACCACATACCCCAAGCACAAAGTCTATCCTTAGTTGCTAACCTTTTAAGGCAAGCCAACCAAACAATGAAACCCACTGAGGGACATTTCCAATAAACCACACTATAGAGGACCAAGGAACATGCTGCCTTTCAACCCGAATAGCTTTCCAAGCAGATTGCGTAGAGTAAACCCCTGAAGAAGAAGGTACCCAAACAACAGCATCCTCAACCTGGGAATTAGGAAGGAACCCAGCAGGGGTACCAGCAACAATTTGCAGGGTAATGCGATTTCTTGGCCTAGGCCAAACCCAAGCGTCGTTTTGAATAATAGAGTCCACTCTGGCTGCAAGAGATCTTTAATGCAAAGGCCCTAAAGGGTGCCAATTATCAAGCCAAACAAAGGTAGCCTTTGCATTCCCAACTATATGCTTGATAAGAGGCTGCCCTAGAGTCCTCAACTTAAACAAATTCCTAATAGTCCAAGAAGAGTCATTAGGAAGAGCCATATACCACAAATTCTGATGCTTGATAAAATACGTGTGAACCCATTTAACCCAAAGAGAATCAGATTTCTTACTAATAGCCCATAAATGTCTTAACATAGTCGCCTTATTCCATTCCTTCAAAGGTTTAAAACCCAAATCCCCTTCAACTTTAGGGACACAATATCCGTCCACTTAACCTTAACCCCAGAATTCTTAAGATCAACCCCAGACCGCAGAAAAGCCCTCATCAAAGCTTCAATTTCTTTCAAGATGCGCTGAGGTAAAACGAAAAGGGAGCACCAATACATTTGGATCTGGAAAAGAACTGAATGAATTAACTGCGCCCTCCCCCCAAAAGACAAAGTTCTGTTAGACCAACTAATAATCTTCTGCTGAACTTTTTCCTTCAACTGAATACAATCATCATATCGAAGTCTAGTGGATATCAGAAGCACGCCAAGGTATTTAACAGGGAGATGCCCCTCCGGAATAGGCAAAAAAGACAATAAAGAAGCCTTAATAGTAGTTGACACACCTGAGAAGAATATTTGACTTTTCTGAAGATTGGGCTTCAACCCAGAGAAATAATAGAAGTCATCCAGTGCCTCTTTAAACACAGAGATAGAATCCCAATCAACACCAGACAGCAAGAACAGGTCGTCAGCAAAAGCTAAGTGAGCTAAGGACAGCCCACCACAACAAGGATGAAAGGTAAAATTTCCATCTCTAATCTTTTCTTCAATAATAGCATAAAAACCCTCCATAACAAAGAGGAAAAGATAGGGAGAGATTGGGTCTCCCTGTCTCAAAACCATCTTCCCAGGAAAGAATCCTTCAAGTTCACCATTCACAACAACAGAGAACATAGGCGAGGTAACACAAATCTTAACCCATCTGATAAAGGTATTAGGAAAATTCATACCATGCATAACCTCAAAGAGAAAACTCCCGTCTACAGAGTCATAAGCCTTCGTCAAATAGACTTTAATGGCACATCTTGCAGGAGAATCATCCCTATGATAGTTCCTTACCAACTCTTGCATTAGAAGGATATTATCTGAAATAGCCCTTCCTTTAACAAATGCAGCCTGAGAATGATCGATAATAAAGGGGATAACAGGTTCCATCCTTGCCTTCTTTTTCTTTTTACTTGGGATTCCTTCATCTACATGTTTGGTTTACAACCTTTTTGTTGCTAATTCAATTTGAAGGTTTGGCACACGGCATCTCTCTACCACTTGGTTCACACAGCTGCTTTGGTTGCTGCTCCTGTCACCAAACGCCCCAATATTGTGAGGCCCCCATTCTTCAGTATTTTTCCCTTATATGAGTGCATGCATACGTATCATTGATGATAGATGAATGTAATTTCTCATTGTATTTGGTTGCAGTTTGGAGGCCTTTTGACTACTGGAATTGTGGCATTCTCGGGGACGTAAGTGCCGCTATCTTTTCCTTTTATTCGTAATGGTACAAAGGGTTTCTTGCAATTGTACTAGTTCTCTAAATTCCAATTAATTGGTTCATTTGAAGTTCGTATAGGAGGAGTATACTTCATGCTAAGCTTTGCCCAGCGCGTAATTTCCTTTATAAAATAGTAGTTCCCCATCCACAATTGTTAGTCCCTTTGGATACTTTTTGCTGTCCCTATGGTCCCTTTTGATAAGTCATTGGGCAAAAAATACTGACATGGTATTTCATATTGTAAGTCCTGGTATTATGCTATCCATGCTTGACTAAGAGAATAGGCAGGCCCTTTAGTTGCCTCTGCCATTAAGTGAGAGGAGTGGTCGTAGCTAATGAGATCGATCGATTGTTTCACGACACTTTGAAGAATCATGACAGTATTCAGGAGGGGAAAGGCACAAGTAGGCATGATTAATCTCAAGAAGGAGGTAAAGATGACTACATCCTAGTGCTTTCATCTTGTAGTCTTTGACTCTGTGACTCTGTCTTCCCGGTGCTTCCCAGTCACAGCCTCCCGTACCTCCCCAAATAGCTTTATTGTTATTCCGTACATTCCATCTCGAAGCTCAAATAAAACTCTTGTTCCTGGTTTTGGCCACTCAGCAATCAATACACATGCAGGATGAGCCCAATTTATTCATAAATCCGCGTTTCTGCTTAACATTTGTTATGGAAATGTTATACCCTCATCGTTGACTAGACTACCTTTTTCCCTTTTCTTTTTCAAATTAGAAAAGCAACTTAGAAATCTAATGATGCTGTCTCCTTACTTTTGAGGGTAATAAGGAAAACCAAAACATCAAAATATACAAAGCACAACGATTATGCCCCTTAATAAGTTGAAATTCCCAAAAAAGGGCTAACAATTGGGGACTGAGGCCGTATATAATCATGGCGAGGACTCAGGAATCATGGCAAGGACTCAAGAAACTGGTGACATTATTCGCCGACTCAAAATGAAAGAAGAAAGTTAGAGGTTTTAAGTCTTACTTCCATAACCATGTCCCTTATTGCTAGTTTGGTAGTCCATAAAAGCATATGTTGACAATATGAAAGTCAAGAGTGAGTCCACATCTTGGGGAGAAAATGCACATCAAACATGTCCGAGAGCATTAAGTCTACATTGAGTCTATGGAAGGCATTAAGTCAGGTAACAAGGCAAGATTTTGAAATTATGCCGGACATTACAGGCATGCCGAGGAGAGACCTTGAATATAGGATATTTAACTTACAAGCACATGCCCGTGCCTTCATTAGAAGAATTTGGTATTCGATATGGCTTCGAGTGTCCTAAGTGTGAGCAAACGGCCCATGCCTTAAGGTTCAGTGCAACTTGATATTGAGTTTGCAACAATTGAATCGTTCAAATCAATTACGTAGCAATTAGAAGGCATTTGCAAATCCTAACCGTCAACTGTCCACAATAAACACAATTTTCAGAACCTAAACAACACGTTCAGGTATATGATTTTTTATTGCCCATTCAAACCTAAATGAATTGCCCCCCTCCCCCTCCTTCCTTTATCTGCTTGTCCGGCCTTGTTGGGGCCGATCTAGTGAAGATTGGCTTGGTTTTGCTCATCCGGCAAATAAGCCGACGGATTCGGTGTGGCGGCTTTTAGCGACATCATTCTCGGCCAGGTTTTTTTTCCCTGTCTCTTTTTGGTTTCGTTTGTTTTAGGCTTTGTTGATTTGGTTCTCTCCATTTAATGTGAGTTTTCACCCTTATGAATCCATGGTCTAAGACTTGATGACCGCAGTATTCTCAATATTCTCTCCCTATTGAATAAATCATAATCGTAATTAAACCTAGTTGACATAATGATCACAAGTTCACAATCAACACTTGCCTATAGGGATTACTATGAGAATCTCATATTATCTATGGAATTCCTACTGTGGTATTGATTTTTTAAAGAATGGGAGAGAGAGAGAGAGGGGAGAGAAACCTCATATTATCTATGAAATCCCTGTTTGCTATTGGTTTTTTTTAAAAATGAGAGAGAGAGTATTTTGAAATCGGATTTGGAATAAACGTGAGAGAGAGAGAGAGAGAGAGAGAGAGAGAGAGAGAGAGAGAGAGAGAGAGAGAGAGAGAGAGAGAGAGAGAGAGAGAGAGAGAGAGAGAGAGAGAGATTGATTGATTGATTGATTGATTTAGATCTTCCCAAAAATGACCCTAGGATCCCCACTATTGGATTTAAGGAACCACTCCAGACCGTTAGATTTATGTATGTATGTAAGATTCAAAAACTGAGCTCGGTTATTATATTGATATTTTTGCAAGCCATATGAGAAATTTTGGGTGCAGGGCAGATACCACACACATGGTACCTCGTCAGCGATCCCAACCGTTCAAACGTGTTTTGGAAGTCCGGATTATAGAGAGAGAAAAAGAGGAGAGAGAGTGGTCGGGTTAGGGGACAGAGAGGGAGTAAATCTTGTCGTCCAAAACACGTTTGGATGGCTGAGATCGCCGACAAGTACCGCCACACCCAAAAAATTCTCAAGCCATATATTTATACGTACATGTATGAATGTAGACATATATATTTAAGAAATTGGATTAAAAGATACAGTACATAATAACAAGTGTAACATGACAATTTTTTAAATTTAATATTTGATAACCCCTTTTTTTTTTTTTTTTTTGCCAAAATGGTACGAGTATTATTAAAATGGTTATGTTTGGTGTTATATTTGAATTGTTGTGTACCTAAAATAACTGGGGATCAGTAGAACGAGGGATTGTCTGACAAGTGTTATACAAGTGTCTAACGAGACAACCCACCTTTTTAGAAATGTCCTTACTACTGAGGCGTTATTATTCACAAGTAAAACTTCCTTCGATTCAACTGATATAAAATGCAAAATTCAGAAAGATTGTATAGATGTACATACATGTGGCCATTTATTCTGTTAAAAAAAAAAAACAACCTAAACCACATGTATTTGAAATACTTGGCTTTTTTTTTTTTAATTTTCGACTCAAGTTGTATTTTACCAGCCTCAAAGGAGGCAACCCATAAATTGGCTTTGCAAAATATTGCATTCCGATACGCAAGCGAAGCATCGAGCTAGTCACCTTCAATATCTAAGTCGCTAATCATATGTTTGGCGTTGAGAATATAAGTTTTTGGACACCCAATCTGTACAACTTGGTTCTTAAGAGTGAAATTTGCTCAAGGTTTGTATAAGAAGTATGAACCACGTTTACTGAAAAAACGAAAAATTCGTTACTAAAGATAAGAAGTATGAACTACTACTTTTTATGAATTTTTCTTTCCTCCTTTTATGTGTCTTGAATGGTGTGATCTGAACCTCTTAATTTTTATGTTAGAGCTTCTTGCCAGTAGAACATGATCAATCGATCATGTGTGGCTCTTTTGTAGAAGTCTTTTGCCGTGTGTTGACCGTTTCGTTAGAAGTTCAAGTGACGAGCGTTTTTCTAACAGGTCCCCATTCCCAGTAGATGTAATTATGTTTCGCTAATGCACTGAAGTCCACAAAATGAACATCAAACATGTCCGAGAGCCAATGGAAGGCATTAAGTCAAGTAACAGGACAGGATATTCAAATTTTGCCGGACATGACAGGCACGCCGAGGAGACCTTGACTGTGCTGTATACCTACAAATATATATACGGGGCGGTTCCGGAAACACCTATAAAAACATCTAAAAAAACATCTTATAGTTCCCAATCAAATTTTGATGATCTGAGTCGCTCAATGTGATCAAAACGTGATTTTTAAGGGTACCCACTAGAAATATATATAAATATATATACACGTGTCACAGAGAGAGAGAGAGAGAGAGAGAGAGAGAGAGAGAGAGAGAGAGAGAGAGAGAGAGAGAGAGAGAGAGAGAGATATTAATTTGATTAAACGATGCATAATAACAAGTGTAACATGACATTTTTTTTAAAATTTAATATTTGATAACTTAAACAGCAAGTGGTCATGCAGAATTGCAGATTAATATTCCATCAAAACAAATTAATAAAAGAAACCAAGATCATTTAAGAAAAATTAATTCACTAAACCCAGACATTCACCAAAATAACAGGCCGGGGATCAAGTGTCGTAACAGTTTCCAATGTGACACGCCATCTTTTTAGAAATATCCTTACGTCTTACGCGTTAGTATTATTCACACGTAAAACTTCCTTATTTACTACTGATATAAAATGAAAATTCAGAAAGATTGGATAGATGTAGATCGATGTGCCCATCTATTCTGTGCAAAAAAAACAAAGCTAGCTATTTCCGACAAGTTCCGTGGGTGGACTTGACTTCAAAAAGTTAGCTACTGGACTCTATAAAAGCACATTAAGGGCATTATCTCTAAGATAGCTATTTATACATGATGGATTCATCTTTGTATCTTCACAAGTTCCTGATGATCTTCTGTTGCTTTAATCTTGCTATTTTTACTAACTCTTACTCTTCTGCGCAGCCACTATGCCATGACGATGAGAGATCAGTCTTGCTGCAGTTCAAGCGTAGCTTTGACATCAAGAAGTTTGCTTCTGCCAACAACCCTTCTGCTTATCCGAAGATCAAGTCATGGAAGCTTGATGGAAATGCTAGCAATTGCTGCTCGTGGGATGGCGTGGAGTGTGACCACAACACCGGTCATGTGATTGGTCTCGACCTCAGTAGCAGCTTCCTCTATGGTTCTATCAACTCCAACAGCAGCCTCTTCAGCCTTGTTCACCTACGGAGGCTGAACCTCGCTCACAATCACTTCAATTATTCTCAAATTCCGACCGGAATTGAAAAACTTTCGAAACTAAAGAGTCTCAACCTACACAACTCCTTTTTTTCCGGTCAGATCCCTTCAGAGATCTCCTCTCTTTCCCAATTGACTTTCCTTGATCTGTGCGGATATTTTGACCCATATTCTACTTCTACCGGACATCTTTTGAAACTTGAAAAACTCAGTCTGAGAGACCTAGTTCAAAACCTCACCAACCTGAAAGAACTTGACCTCAGTGCTGTGAACGTATCTTCTACGGTGCCACGTGCTTTATCAAACATGACCTCTCTGACAGGTCTTAATCTTAGGAACTGTTTGCTTTATGGTGAATTCCCAATGGGCATTTTTCATCTACCGAACCTACGAATTTTACGCGTGTCAACCAATGAAAACCTATTTGGTTATCTTCCTGAATTTTCATATGGTAGTCCACTTGAGGAATTGAAGATTTCGAGGACAAATTTTTCCGGATTGCTTCCAAATTCCATTGGGAACCTTCATTCCTTAAACGTGTTGGAATTAGGAGAGTCCAATTTGTATGGGATGCTTCCAAGCTCGCTAGGCAATCTGGCCCAGCTCATGTTTCTGGATGTTCACGGAAATAATTTTTGGGGACAGGTTCCTTCATCAATAGCAAACTTATCAAAACTCACTGTCTTAGGACTCAGTGGCGGTACTTTTGATGCACGACCCCTTGGAAAGCTATCAAAACTCGTTATTCTAGTACTCGACAATACGAAACTAAGGGATGTATTACCACAGTCTCTTGCGAACATGACCCAGCTATCTTTGTTGGTTCTCATCCACAATGAGTTATTTGGTGAAATCCCATCTTGGCTTTCGAACCTCACCAGATTAACCATTCTAGACCTTTCAAAAAATCAACTATCTGGCATGTTTCCCTGCTCAATCTCTGAACTCAACCATCTAGAATCCCTAGATTTCAGCTTTAACAGACTGCAAGGACCACTTCCTCTTCCACCACCATCTGTCCTTTCTTATAGAGTCGCTGGTAATTTACTAACTGGAAAAGTCCCAACATCATTCTGCCAAAATAGAGCTCTTTTTGCACTTGACTTGTCTGATAATAACTTAAGCGGGGCCATTCCTCAATGCTTGGCCAGTTCTAGTAGTGGTTCTCTGTTGATGCTCAATCTAAGTTACAACAACTTACACGGTACCGTGCCTCAAACGTTCATGAGGGGAATCAAGTTGATTGACTTAAGTCAGAATCAATTGCATGGGGGAGTACCACGTTCTTTGGCCAATTGTACAACGCTTGAAATTCTTCTTCTGGGAGATAATCAGATCGAGGATTTTTTCCCCTTTTGGTTGGGATCTCTTCCTGAGTTACAGGTTCTTATTCTTCGATCTAACAGATTCTATGGTACCATTGAGAATCCTAAAACCAATTTGAAGTTTCCGAAGTTGAGGATCATTGACCTCTCTCACAATGGTTTCTTTGGTACATTGCCGTCAGAGTACTTCCAGAACTGGAATGCAATGAAAGTGGTCGGGAAAGAGAATTCAACATATATGCAAGTGGAGAAACCACTAGCTACAACGGTGGAAAATATTGTTTATTCAAGGGGTTTTACCTATTCAATAACTATATCCAGCAAAGGGACAAAACTACTTTATGAGAAGATCCAAAGTGTATTTGTAGCTGTTGATCTTTCAGACAACAAGTTCAGTGGTGAAATTCCAGAATCCCTTGGAAGTCTCAGTGGACTTCAAGCGCTAAATATTTCGGAAAACAACCTCATTGGCATCATCCCGTCATCCTTGGCAAATCTACCGAACTTGGAATCATTGGACCTATCTCGAAACCTGCTCTCAGGAAAGATCCCTCAGCAACTGACCAAACTCACTTTCCTCTCAGTCCTAAATGTTTCTCATAACCGTCTCATTGGCCCCATACCTGGAGGTAAACAATTCGATACATTTGATAATAGTTCATATGGTGGGAATATGGGATTGTGTGGTGTCCCCCTGACGATGTTATGCGGAAATTCTGAAGTGTCACCCCCACCACCACCGGCACATAGCTCGCAAGGCGATGATTCAGAGTTTTCGAGGGGTATCTACTGGATGGTCATAATGATGGGATATGGGAGTGGGCTAATAGTTGGGTTGGTTATTGGGCAAACGCTGACCACGAGGTATCATGAATGGTTTGTTGTGATCTTCGAAAGGGAAAAGAAAACTCAAAAGAGGCCGAAGAGGAAGGGGCGAAGAAACTAAATCTATTGGCAATGGCGGCACTGTACTGTTTGTCCGTGTCCGTGTGTGTTATTAGCTTTCAAGAAGTAATTTTCATGTCATTTGTCATTTTTAATTTATCTTTCAAGTGATTCCTACTACATCTGATGGTTGTTTAGTTTTGTAGCTTAGTTTTTGTATTCCTCAGTGGAAAGAGAGCATTGTTGTGACCCTGGGAAGTGGAACTTATATATAAACCTGCTCTTGTAACTCCTACCTTTATAACTGTTGCAATGTGTTGTCCAATAAAGTTGTAGCATGTTTGTTGCCCCTTCCGAAAAAAATGTTGGTTGAAATTTAAATTCGATTGACGACTATTCCAATTCAATGGCTATGGTACCAACAAACCCATTTCATGATGTAAGGGCTTGTAGTTTTTGACTTGATCCCTACTCTGTTTTTGCTGACCACAATCCCATCCCACTTCTCAGTCATTTTCTCCAAACCATGAAGAGTACTCCTCAATAACTCTCTTGCCGACTCGAAATCCCCAGCAACCGACTCTGAAATCGAGCCCATCACGTGCTCCTACTTAAAAATTCGGGGTTTTTTTTGCTAACCTTCTCATAAAAATACATCATTTTTTTTTTAATCTCTCACCTCTTCTATTTATTTATCCAAACACATGATGGGACTCTCATTTCTTTTCTTCTTTCATCATTCTCACCATCCAAAACGTCTCCGGAAGGGAGAAAATAAGAAAATCAACTCTTTTTTTTTTTTTTTGGATCAGCCTAAGAAAAATAACTGACAAATAAACTACAATCAACAAATCAAAAATAACTGATAAGGTTTAAAGTGGATTCAAATTTCAAAGTTGGAGGTGGAAATCATAAGGCAAGCACATGAAAAAAGTAGTCACAAAATTTTTTATCTCGCTCGCTCAGTCTGTTTATATAAGTAATCAATCTCAAACAAACTTTCAGTAAGAGAGTACAAACTACAAACTCCAATTTAAATAGTTTGGTTCGTTTATCAGGCCAACTTGGGCAATGAAAAATAAAGCGTCAGATGTTTGTCCTCAACCTTCCACTGCGATGGGGGGAAAAAGTTGAAGTGTTAAAAAGGCTATGCTAATTGTTAATAAAGGAAAGGAAGGAAGGAAGGAAGAAAATGGGGGAAAGTTTTTAACACAATACTCTAGTAAATGGTGATCCCAAGTGTATCATGCAAAATTCGAGTCTGCGAAAAAGACTGAAAGATGCTGAATAAGGTCAATTTATTAATTTGAGAAATTTAGGGTTACAATCTCTGATGCAATTTTCAAAGAAAATTAATCCTCTGATTCTTCTCTTCGGTTGTTGAAACGAGGGCTTGATAGCTTGATCTCGATTTGAACGGCGATATCTTCTACGGTCTTTGCGAAGATGACGGGTTTTGACTTGAGGGCTTTGAAGCTTCTTCTCAAGTTAAATTGCTTAATCTTCTCCAATTTAGGTGAAAAAGATGATGGATTTGGGGATATTGACTTGAGAGTTTTGGAACTTCTTCTTAAGTCAGTATTTGAGATCTTCTTCGATTTAGTTGAAGGAGATTCGGATTTGCAGATGTTGATTTGAGAGCTTTAGAGCTTGGTCTCAAATCGGTATTTGAGATCTTCTTCAATTTGGTTGAAGGAGATTGAAAATTGGTAGACTTGGCTTGAACTAAAGAGCGTCTGGCTTGATGTGGACTTGTAAGATTCTGAAGAGCCTTCGCAGCTTTGATCTTCAGAATTCCAGAAGCTTGCGTGTGATGGATGAATGTGAATTCTGAAGGGCGTGGAGGCTTTGATCTTCAGAGTTCTGGAGTTTGGATTTGATGAAGGAGATTTGACTTGAGCGTTCTTCAGGGCTTTGAAGCTTTGATCTGAAGAACCGTCTTGTTTGATGTGGACTTGACTTGAATGTTCTTCGGAGCTTTGAAGCTTTCGGAGCTTTGAAGCTTTGACTTGAAGAGCCACTTGAAGACTTTTGAAGGGCTTGAGGGCTTTGATCTTCAGAGTTCTGGAGCTTGTGTGCTTCAATGTGCAGATGAAAAAATATGAGAGGAGAGCACCTCTATTTATAGAGATGTAGGATGGAGAGTAATGACCAATCTCTGCTTCCTTCATATTTATCTCCCTTTAATTATTTATTTATTTAATGTAAAAGAAATAATTAAAATTCAATAATTATCATTCTTTCTTTTATTTTAAGAAAGACAATTATTTGTGAAGAAAAACACAATTATTATTTTACCAAGTGGCTTAATTTGATTGGCTGAGCTTAATAAAAATAATAACTGCGTCATTTTGACACGTGGCACCATTTGATTGGCTTATATGCATCATCTTGCCTTTTGACCTCGAGACACATGACAACATTTGATTGGCCATTTACCGTGCCCTATTTACTAGGTCTCGCAACACGTGGCAACTTGTGATTGACAGTAAATTTTACATGTCTACAGATGCCCTCTCGAGACTTGCTCATGCACAAAAGTGAGTAGGTCTCGAAAATGTTGACTTGATTTGATTTGATGCAAAAAATTTGTGTATCCAGCAACAGTTTCATTTGCTTGTAACGTGGGGTGGATTTGATTCTAACTCATGAGTCGAGCGGAAAATTTATCAATTGCACGCTTGAATTTCACTTTAGGCAGAATGATTTGCAAGCTCAATTTATTTGGATTTTTAGTGGACTAAAACTTGAAAGCCCAACAAATTAAATCCACACGAAAATTTGATCATGGGCTCCCAAGTTGTATGGACTTTGCATAACAAATTGTGCCTTTCAAAAGACAAAATTTGCGGACCCACTGAATTTTCCACCGCCTGACATCCCTTGCTCGGGCTTCACGCTTGCACACAGCGTATTTGAAGAAGTAGGAGTTCTATACTTCTTCCAATTAGGAACCACCGCATAACACAATTGTGTTTGTATAGGACAAGGATTTATGACTTCTCTCCAATTAGGAGTCAGCCTTGTCTTTGTTCTATATATTAAGAGGAAGCACAAAACAAATCCTCACAACTGAATACGAGCTTGAAAAAGAATCCTTGAACGTTACTGTGACGTCCCACTTTTTCAGTCAAAAATAATAATAATAATATTTTTGACGAAAATAATTAAATCTTTCATTTTTCTTTTCAAACTTCTTGCTACAAAATATATATATATATATATATATATATATATATATATATATATATATATATATATATATATATATGTTGGGCCGCTTATTTTTGGCATAAGTTACACATATCGCTTAAAATCCTAAGTTTTGTTACTGGGAATGGGTCCCCACAAGTGATTGGTTAACGTAAAGAATAATGTTGGGTTGATTGTGTAATTAGACGAGATAAGTTTTAAGTTTGAACGTGGGCAGTTTATTAGGATGAGGAAACGTTTGAGAAGTAAGATTATTTTATTTCTTACGTGAGAGACAGAGAGCCCTATATTCTTATATACATATACAAAACTAGGGTTATTTTATTCCAGGCAGTGAGATTAACGAGAGAGCTGCGGCAATCGGGTTCTACTGGGCCTCCTGAAGTGGTAATTCTTTTCTATTAATCCCTTTTTCTTCTTATCTTTATAGATTGATTTGGGAACCAGTTTAATTAGTGGGTTTTTATTTGGTGGTGCCGAATGAGCGGAGGAGAGAGAAAGAGGGGCGGCAATGGTGATCAGTTTGTGCGTGCATGTGGTGCTGGTTGTAGTGTGTGTGTCGTGTTATACTCCTGGAATGTTAAAGGATGGACTTGGATGGTGGTCATTTATATGGTGAATTAGTTTTAGGTTTGGGCTTGGCTGTTTAGTTACTAAGTTAATGCTAATACGTGTTTTATATTACCAAATAGTTTGGCAGTGGTCTGTTCTAATAGTTATCATATAAATTAATTATCATTTTGTACATCTTTAATTCAGATTAGGTGGTTCATGCACTTGCGTTGCACATCGTGATATCATCGTTTTCAATCGAGGTGAGTGGTTAAGCATGTGATCCATTCTTTTGGATTCCCCTTGAGCCTATTTGTTCTTGACAATTCGTTTACTCGTTGTAATTCGATAAGTGATGTTCTTATTCGTCGCTCTCATATTTATTGACGATTGACGTACCCTTTGGCATACAAGGTTTATTGATAGTATTTTTGATTGTTGGATTGCCCATATCTTTCTTGTTGCTTGTTCGTTGCTCCATAATATTATTGTGAATCCGCAACGACACGGAGAATATTCCTGGTGCAGGTGACTCCGGTTCGTCGTTGTTCTTATGTGTTTGGGACCATGGACTATGTTATATTTATTTAAGTCCAAGGAAAAGACCCGTGAGATATCGTGGTGACTTTGGCCTCTAGGGAAAAGACTTGTGAAATATCCTGTGACTCTAGTGCTCAACGGATAGGGAAAAGACTTGTGAAATACCCTGTGACCCTATTCCGGATCGGCTTAGGGAAAAGGTCTCAGGCGCCATCTTGTGGTGACTCTAAGTATGGTGTTGGATCCAACGGGCGAAGCCCTGAGAAAATATTTGACATTTGGTACTTGGTAATTAGTGATTATGGTTCCCACTTTGGTTTAGACTCCCGTTTATCGTCGTTCATTGTTCAGATATTATTGGACTCGTTGATTGGTATAATTATTGTGGTGATTTGATTATTGTTCATATTATTCATTAATCTGTATTCGTCTTGTGGATACTATTTGTTGAGCCATCGACTTCGTTAGTTTGTTGGTATTAGTCGTTGAACCTTCGACCCTCCTTAATTTGACACCATTTCTTTGGAACCCTCATTATCGTTCGTTCAAAAGTATGCCACTTTGTATTATTACCCTTAGCATGCTTAACTACTCACTGAGCGCGTTAGCTGACGGATTTATTCCATTTTTTTTCCAGGTTAGTTCATGGAGCATTGTAGTGGACTCTGTGGCATTGTCGGGACCTTCGGTTTGGACCTCTCGGACTTCTGTATTTTTATTTCTTTTCTATTGTCAAAAAGCTTCCACACTTTTGTTTATTAGCTTCTGCATTTTTTTATTGGCAGTTCATTGTGGAATTTGGAGATTCGAATATCGGATATCATGTCATTTGCTTAAGAAAAATATTGGTTTCGTATCGCATATTTTATTGTTATAAAATAACCAGTTTTTCTTTTATTAGTTTGAGTTGTTAAAAATATTTTTAATTAGGCTTCGGGTCCCATGATTGCTTCATGGTACACGGCCGGTCATGTTCCCGGATTTGGGGCGTGACAAGAGTGGTATCAGAGCTTAAGTTTCGATTTTTATACTTGCATTCGTTATCACATCATGTCTTAGAAGAGGTCCACGTCCCCAGAGTCCCATAGGCTTGTGAGTTCATCTTTTGTTTGTATAATTCTACATCTAGCTTATTGACTATAATATTATATTTTCAAGTTTAGGAAATGGTTCGTCCACGTCGTAATTCTAGGTCAACAAATGAGGGTACAACAGTTCGTAGCCAAGGTCGGGCCACTCCTACAGTTCGCGGACGTGGTCAGGCCACTCCTTTAGCACATGGCCGTGGTCACGCCAACCCCATAGGCCGTGGCCGAGGAAGTGCTGAGACTGAAGTTTTTGATGATGCAGTTGAAATAGAAAATAATGCTAATCTAGCCGACCCCGCTGCAGATCCAACCGATCCTACTACAGAAATTATTGCAAATTCTGGTGCACCCACAGGTTCTGTTGACCCGGTAGCTGCTGTTCAGGCCTTTCAGACTTTTATGGGATTGTTTGCATGGCATCAGGCCCAAGTGGCACCGGCAACTGCATCAAGGTCTCCGATATTGGACAAAGGCAATACTTTTGATAGATTTCTGAAGACTAATCCACTATCTTTTATGGGGAGTGTTACTGAGTTCAAACATGCTGACAATGCACCGTGTGCTGAAAAACCTATTGAGAAAATCCTGCTGCAATTGGTCCCAATTGTCTATAGAATTCGACTCCAAGTCTATATACCAGTCAAAAGCATAACCTTTCAACGAGCGTACAAATTGTTTGACGAGTAGATCTCCATCCGTTCCAGCATTGCCACATGTCTCCACAAAGTGCGCAAGATGCTGTTTCGGGTTGTCGTTGCCATCAAATTGTTGAAATTTAGGAGGTTGATAATTTTCTGGCATCCTCAATTGTTCGATCCTCCGTGTGTACGGCTTAATGTCTGAACGAAAAGTTTGAGAACTCTTCTTGTCTTTTTCAGCAATTGCCCCCATGATGAATTCCTTCAATTGATGAGCAGGTATTGATCCATCACCGGAGACTTGAATCTTTTTACTTGAAGCCTCGGAGTTTGCTGAGACTTTGAGTACTTTGTGTGAAATACCTTCGCGCCAGACTAAGAAAATATCTTCTGGTGTAGCTTTGAGCGAGGTTTTAAGAACGTCTTGTTGAATAGGTTCAAGCGAAGTTTTGAGGACGATGCGTGGAGCCACTTCGGTCATAGATTCAGATGACTTTTTCTCGCTGCACCTTGACATTCCCACTTGATCCACCTTATCTGAAAGCTCTTTAAGTTGAGCTTCTTGTCGTTGATTGTACTTCACAAGCTTCTTAAGTGCCTTGGTCAAGGCCGCAAGTTGTTCCTCAAGAGTAGACGATTGCACCATCATGACCTGCATGACTTCGTCATCAATGTAATGCAGAACTTCATCAGGAGAGGAAGGTGCAGATTTGTTGCTTTTCCTCAACCTTTGGAGGATGGACGGGTGTAGGAACACGTGCTCACCCTTATTGGTGTCAATTTCTTTTGCCCCCAACATGCTACATAAGAGCCTTGATTTGTGTGGCGTCATGGAAGACGCACCCTTATTTCCTCCAGACATATTTGATGAGTAACCTTCAAATTTGATTTGGAAAGAGAAGAGATAAGAGGCAAAGATTGTCCCACCGGGCATGCCAAAATCTGTATCATGCAAAATTCGAGGTTTGCGAAAAAGACGGAAAGATGCTGAATAAGGTCAATTTTATTAATTTGAGAAATTTAGGGTTACAATCTCTGATGCAATTTTCAAAGAAAATTAATCCTTTGATTCTTCTCTTCGGTTGTTGAAACGAGGGCTTGATAGCTTGATCTCGATTTGAACGGCGATATCTTCTACGGTCTTTGCGAAGATGATGGCGAATTTGACGGGCTTTGACTTGAGGGCTTTAAAGCTTCTTCTCAAGTTAAATTGCTTGATCTTCTCCAATTTAGGTGAAAAAGGTGATGGATTTGTGGATATTGACTTGAGTGTTTTGGAGCTTCTTCTTAAGTTAGTATTTGAGATCTTCTTCGATTTGGTTAAAGAAGATGTGGATTTGCAGATGTTGATTTGAGAGCTTTAGAGCTTGGTCTCAAATCGGTATTTGAGATCTTCTTCAATTTGGTTGAAGGAGACTGAAAATTGGTGGACTTGGCTTGAACGTTCTTCAAGGTTTGGATGCTTTGAACTCAAGAGCGTCGGGCTTGATGTGGACTTGAAAGATTCTGAAGGGCCTTCGCAACTTTGATCTTCAGAACTCTAGAAGTTTGTGTGTGATGGATGAATGTGAATTCTGAAGGGTGTGGAGGCTTTAATCTTCAGAGTTCTGGAGTTTGGATTTGATGATGGAGATTTGACTTGAGCGTTTTTCAGGGCTTTGAAGCTTTGATTTGAAGAACCATCTTATTTGATGTGGACTTGACTTGAATATTCTTCGGAGCTTTGAAGCTTTGATTTGAAGAGCCTTCTTGTCGGATGCAGACTTGAAGACTTCTGAAAGGCTTGAGGGCTTTGATCTTCAGAGCTCTGAAGCTTGTGTGCTTCAATGTGCAGATGGAAAAATATGAGAGGAGAGCACATCTATTTATAGAGATGTAGGATGAAGAGTCATGACCAATCTCTGCTTCTTTCATATTTATATCCCTTTAATTATTTCTTTATTTAATGTAAAAAAAATAATTAAAATTCAATAATTATCCTTCTTTCTTTTATTTTAAGAAAGATAATTATTTGTGAAGAAAAACACAATTATTATTTTACCAAGTGGCTTAATTTGATTGGCCGAGCTTAATAAAAATAATAACTGCATCATTTTGACACGTGACATCATTTGATTGGCTTATACGCATCATCTTGACTTTTGACCTCGAGACACATGGCAACATTTGATTGGCCATTTACCGTGCCCTATTTACTAGATCTCGCAACACATGACAACTTGTGATTGGCAGTAAATTTTACATGTCTACACCAAGAAATAATAATTTCAACTTCCTATTTTGGGTTTTGTTTATGGTTAACGGTTCTGTGAGAGAGAGAGAGAGAGAGAGAGAGAGAGAGAGAGAGGTGTTTATACGTTAATGGAGCTAAACTCGTCAGTCGTCTCAATCGTGATGTCAGAAAAAATGTACTACCCCGGAGAAAAGAATACGATGTCGTTGGAGACTGATAATTGTGGCTCCATTCTTGTAAACTTTTAAAGTTTGAAATTTATTTTGACATTTTTTTATTTTTGGAACATTTTGTTTAGCTTTTCGTCGTAATTTATGGGGTTAATTGTTCGTCTTAACGAGATAAATTAGAAAAGTATAAAAACATGGACTAATGTCAAAAAATTCAATTAAGATGGCATTTTAGACAAACAAAACAGCTGTTTGATATTTTTTCGTGTGAAGTAAACTTTTTTTTTCTTTCAGTTAATTTTATACTTTTTAAACTCCTCTTATCGAGACGAATGATTAATCTAAAAAATATCACTCAGATAGAAACTTTCCCACATATGAATGTCATATCTGTTTGATTTAGTTGACGAAACCCTTTTTTGTTTTAAAAAAATCGACAGGAGTAGCTGCTCTTGGGTTGGGGACTAGGGTGCTCATGCCTTCAAACCCAAAAACCCCACTTGCCTGTGGGAGATGGAGATCTGTACCAAACTGAATATCATAGCAATAGTCATCAGAATTCAATTTCCAAAATCGATCCACCACGTTGCTCTAAATTTACGAGGAAACTCTTGATCCTTCCAAATTCTTGATCTAAACACAACCTTAGTTGTGCGATCAGTTGGATGATCAGAAAGAACCGACGCTAATATCCCGCAACCTAGATGAATCACTGAAGACAAAACTACGCTTGAACTGCAGCACCAAAAAAATACATATGCTCCAAACTCTGTGTTTACATACACCACTAAATGATATGTTCCGAAACTGGCGGTTACAGATTACAGACTACAATGATGCAACTAGAGCGGTACAAACGCCTCCAATTACGTCCAAGATTACCAAATTTGGGTGACGCAGCGGAATTCACGAAGAGATTAGTTAGCGTACTAATCCAAACGAGATAAACAACTCGTCGCAACGAGCAAATCTTGCGCACAAGAAAGAAAGAGAAAATCTCTGTAATATTATTAATCAAAAGCTGCATAAACCCTAAGTTACAAACCTTCATATAGGCCGAAACTCTAGAAACCCTAAAAATAAACTTGGAAATTAAAAAGTTCCAGAATTTGGGGCTTTTCCTAAAATTGAAAACGGGAAAGAAAAACAAGACTTTCCCAAAAAGAATCAACTTAAAAGGAATTACGATCTAAGAGTTATTAAAGAAACAAATCTTTCCTAAAACGGCAAAATAACGCAATAGAAAGCCTAAACGAATGAATCGGGCCGAAAAACACCATTCATCATCAACCTTTAGGGTTCATGAGTATCGACTGGAGCGCGAAAATAAGTCAGCCCACCAAGTTTGGGCCTATTCTGAGCTCGTCCGAATTTAACCGATTTGGGTAATCTGAAATTAAACACCGTTTAGACTTTCGGGGCTTAGCTCGGTCTAGCTGATCATGGAATTGGGCCTCCACATGTTCTACATCATTGGGGGACAGGATGCCGGAGGTCAAAGCGATGCACAATTTCCCGCCTAGATGCATACCGAGAACATTAGATCATTTCCTTTCGAAATTTGAATTTCAGAAGTCAGGGACCTTACCTCTAAACTACAGTCAACAGAAATAACTGATGAGGTTTAAAGTGGATTCAAATTTCAAAGTTGGAGGAGGAAATCATAAGGCAAGCACATGAAAAAAGTAGACACAGAACAAAAGAAAAGTGAATCTAGTGGATGTTTCGAAGCAGCATTATATCGCTAAAATTGCCTTTTGATCAAATTGTATTTCACAGTCGTTTTGAGCACTTCAATAGTTCAATGCAATCAATAGGTAATGAAACACGCGGCCCAGATTATTTTCCCACTCCTTGCAAGATATATTTTTTCCCCCCTTTTTGCAATCAATGCGTGTTTCAACACGCGGCCTAGATTATGTTCACTTGTGGAACATGATTTCCATTATCTTCGAGCCCTGGTGTTCTGCACACTACCGCGACACAATAATATGCTTTCAATTTACTCCCACCACTAGTTCAGTGGGTGGACTTGACTAGAAAGAGGGTAATGGAACAACTCCAAAGACTCCAGGGGAGGGGTCCATTGTTCTAAATATAAGATGAAATTCTTGATTCAATCGTGCCATCAGTACGTCGACACAAAGAACCAACACTAATATCTTGCAACCCAGATAGATCATTGATATAATCAATTTCGCTGAAACACTCGCGCATTTCCTTTCATCAGAATTGCACATGTGCAATTCGCTTGCAACACCAAAAAATATGCTCTGAACTCCGTGTCAGCATACGCCACTAGATGATATTCAGAAACTCACAGTTACAAATTACAGACTACAAAGATACAACTAAGGCGGTACAAACACCTCTAATTACGGGAGACTTTTGAAATTCACAAGTCAAAAGGAAATGATCTAATTTGATAAGCATTGGTCCAATGTTCTCAAGGTATGCATCTAGGCGGGAAATGGTGCATTCGACATCGCTTTCACCTCCGGCATCCCGTCCCCCAACATGGTAATCTTGGACGTAATTATTCGACTAGGATGAAACAAACTACGGTCCACTGATAAAAATAAAATAAAAATCTTCTTGATCAGGAAATTAAGAAAGTAATATTTCATTAGAAGTAACAGAATATTACATCAACAGATAAAAAATAACTGATAAGGTTTCCGTTTGTTTGGGCGTAAAATGTTTTACCTATTTTTCGGTATTTGGTTGTATAAAAAATGAGAAAAATATTTTCATTTAATTTGATGAAAATGACCTACCCTTAAATCTTCTGTGAGCCCCAAAACGCCGAGTTCTTTGTGTTGGCAATTTCATTGACAAAATACATAGTTTCATGCATCCCGTTGTTGATTTTCAGGTCGATTTTGGGAGTTTGTAGCTTGGTTAGTCTGGACCAAGGCCTTGGTGGTTGGGATCAACACTTGGTATGCATTTCTGGAGCAATCTATTTTTTCTGTCCGGACAAGCACATACCGTGGTCTGGACCACGGCGATGGGGCAGTGCATTCTAGAATCTCTATCCGAACCACGGTATGTGGTGGTCCGAACCAACGAGCGCGAATCTGCGCGATTTAGTTGATTTTGGTTATATTTTGGACTTCCTAAAAATTGATTTTGGAGTTTCCTTTTTGGTTTTGGACTCTATATGCAAAGGAAACATAATCTGGTAAAGATTCTAGCTTTAGGAAGCAATCTGTGGCTATAAATATAGCCTTGCTCTCTCATTAGAGTTTGGACTTCTCATTAGGATTTGGACTTCTTGAGTGAATCCTGTTGGAACATTTTCAAAATATTTAATGGATATTAAATGTAAATATAGGTGAACGGTTTTAATCCAAAAAGTGTGTCTATTCAGGTTATATGAATGTACATGGTTATTGGATTTAAAAGATGTGTCTATTCAAGTTAAATGAATAGACATGGCTATTATGAATAGATATGACTGTTGCGATTAATCAAGAGATGTGATCTTTGGCTAACAGTCATGATCCGTGCCTATATAAGGGCAAGGGGTTCTACCAGTTGGAGAGGAGATAATCAGAATCATTCTGATTGTTGTTTCTAGAATTATCTCCTACGATTATACTTGAGGGGCTTGCAAAATCCAAAGGTATTCAGGTCTTTCTTCGTTTATGCATAACGCAGTTAGACAACAGTTGGAGACTGAGCTTCATTTTATCTTGGAAACGGCTTCGTTGTAACCCGGTGCACACCGAATTTTCTCGAATTGGTGGGGGCGAATATCATCTTAAGAACAATGACATAGTAACGTGACTTGAAGCATCTCTGTTTATCCACTTTCTTCAAACTACAACGACTTTTGCACCAACATTCTTAAGACGATACCAACGGGAAGATGAAAGTGGATTGATAACGTTATGGGTTCTTTAGACGAAGACGGATATGTGTTTGGAGAATGCTGTGAGTTTTCAATCTTTGATTTGGATTTGTTATTGCATCAGAAATGGGTGTGATAAATTGAATTATTATATCACGACAAAACTAATGCGGAAACGGGTACGTTTTTCTTTTCCTATGAATTTGTTTTCTTGATTATCGTATTGATGGGAATTGCAAAGAGCATGATTAGTCAGTTTGCATTTGATCAGTACCTAATGTACCTAATGGATTAGGAAATCTTCGTATTGTATGCATTTCAAATTTGCACATTACTGATGTATTTGATAGGCCTCCTTTGTTAGTGTGGCATCGGTTGGGGTAAACGGATAGAACGGGCTCAGTTTGTGACTTAGTAAAATTTGTTTTTACATGGCCCCACCGAACCAAGTCATGACTGGCAGTAGGTTCACATGGTTTCGAGACTTATCATCTATGAAGTAGTAATTAGATTTAATTTTATCTAATTGTTGCATTACTCCATTAATATCCATGGAGATATTGTTGTAATGCATGTATCAAATCTTTGACGAGATCAGATGGATTTGCATACTTTCCCAGGTTATTTCAGTACATGTGAATCGGTGGCTTCTATTGATATTTTACTAATGTTTGAATTGTTGCACCATTTGAATGGTTTCAGTTTTAGACCATTGTGGAGGAGTTGACTGCTAAGGTGACCGTTACATTTGGTTTGTGTCTTTTTGGAAAGGACACTTAATTGCCTATATATAAGTCCAGTTGTTGGAAAATGTTGATATAGAAAGAGGGACAAAGTTATGGTACACAGGGTATACCATATGTCTAAATTATGACAATTTGTGATTTTCATTATGACAATTTTTGGTTTTCTAATGCATATTTTTTATGCTAGTTACGACTTCTACTTTAAAATTTACCTATTGAACAGGTCATTAGCAGGTTATCCATAGTCAAAAAAATATTGTTATTATGTAGCCATAATTATTCATACCAGAAACCATAATACTTGTACCCCAACCAAATATATGTGTACAATATCACAAATTAAATAATGATACCCACAAATGTTATGACAATACCATAAATTAGCATTATCTTACCACAATGAGTCGTACCAAAAATTCTTTGACACGTATGATCACTACGCCAAATTTAAGCATTAGCGGCATGAGAAAACTGCCGTTAATAGTCCCAAAACCGCCGGTAATACTCAAAACCGCCGGAAATAGTTCAAAATTCGTCAGGAACACAATTGTCGGAAAAACAAAAGCGGCATTAGAAAACCGCTGGTAATAATACCGCCGGCAATAAAATCGGTGGTAAAATTTTTTTTTCTTTCCTCCTTTTATGTGTCTTGAATGGTGTGATCTGAACCTCTTAATTTTTATGTTAGAGCTTCTTGCCAGTAGAACACGATCAATCGATCATGTTTGGCTCTTTTGTAGAAGTCTTTTGCCGTGTGTTGACCGTTTCGTTAGAAGTTGAAGTGACAAGAACGTTTTTCTAACTGGTCCCCATTCCCATTAGATGTAATTATGTTTCGCTAATGCACTGAAGTCCACAAAATGAACATCAAACATGTCCGAGAGCCAATGGAAGGCATTAAGTCAAGTAACAGGACAAGATATTCAAATTTTGCCGGACATGACAGGCACGCCGAGGAGACCTTGACTATGCTATATACCCACAAATATAAATACCGGACAGTTTCGGGAACACTTATAAAAACATCTAAAAAAATATCTCATAATTTTCAATCAAATTTTGATCATCCGAGCCGCTCAATGTGATCACAACGTGATTTCAAGCGTACCCGTTAGTAATATATACACACATATACATCGGGGCGATTCTGGGGACAACTAATTAGACACCTAAAAAAATACCTCATAGTTTCCAATCAAATTTTAATGATCCGAGCCGCTCAATGTGATTAGAACGTGATTTTTACTGTACCTACAAGAATTAGCAAAAAAAAAAAGACCGGAAAGGACTTGATCTAAGTAGTTTTTAGCTTAGATTTGATGAACGGTTCAATTAAAAACTGGTCAAAACAAGCACTTCTCGGTCCTTTTTTTTTGGTAATTTCTCGCGGGCACCCTTAAAATCACATTCTGCAAACATTAAATGGTTAGAAACCTCATATTACCTATGAAATTCCTGTTTGGTATTGATTTTTTAAAAAAATGAGAGAGAGAGAGAGAGAGAGAGAGAGAGAGAGAGAGAGAGAGAGAGAGAGAGAGAGAGAGAGTATTTTGAAATCGAATTTGGAAAAAACATGAGAGAGAGAGAGATTTTGATCTTCCCAAAAATGACCCTAGGATCCTCACTATTGGATTTAAGGAACCACTCCAGACCATTAGATTTATGTATGCATATAAAATTCAAAAACACAGCTCGGTTATTATATTGATATTTATGCAAGCCATTTGAGAAATTTTGGGTACGAGGCAGATACCACACATATGGTACCTCGTCGGCGATCCTAAATGTTCAAACTTGTTTTGGACGATCAGATTATAGAGAGAGAAAAAGAGGAGAGAGAGTAGTCGGGTTAGGGGACAAAGAGGGAGTAAATCTTGGTCATCCAAAACACGTTTGGATGGCTAAGATCGCTGACAAGTACTGCCACACCCAAAAAATTCTCAAGGCATATATTTATATGTACATGTATGAATGAAGACATATATATTTAAGAAATTCGATCAAAAGATACTCCCTCCGTCCCTTTTTAAATGTCCCGCTTCGTAACTCCAACATATTAAGAAAACATCATCATTACACCTTTTCAAATCAACTTTTACCTCTACTTTTCTTACTTATCCTTTATGGAGACATCATTATTACATTTTTACTCACTAATTTTTCGAAATGGAATCTACTTTCAGGGAAAAAATGAAAACTGTTTCAACTTTTACCCACTAACTTTACAAAATGGACACTTATTAAAGAACAGCCCAAAATGGAATGCTGGACTTTAAAAAGGGGACGAGGGAGTACATAATAACAAGCGTAACATGACAATTTTTTAAATTTAATATTTGATAACCCTTTTTTTTTTTTTTTGCCAAAATGGTACGAGTATTATTAAAATGGTTGTGTTTAGTGTTATGTTTGAATTATTGTGTACCTAAGGGATTGTCTGACAAGTGTTATAGCAATATTTAACGTGACACCCCACCTTTTTAGAAATATCCTACCTACTTACGCGTTATTATTCACAAGTAAAACATCCTTCGTTTCAACTGATATAAAATGCAAAATTCAGAAAGATTGTATAGATGTACATACATGTGGCCATTTATTCTGTAAAAAAAAAACCTAAACCACATGTATTTGAAATACTTGGCATTTTTTATTTTTTGTTTTGGACTCAAGTTGTTTTTTACCAGCCTCAAAGGAGGCAACCCATAAATTGGCTTTGCAAAATATTGCATACCGATACGCAAGCGAAGCATCTAGCTAGTCACCTTCAATATCTAAGTCGCTAATCATGTGTTTGGCGTTGAGCATATAAGTTCTTGGACACCCAATCTTTACAACTTGGTTTTTAAGAGTGAATTTTGCTCGAGGTTTGTATAAGAAGTATGAACCACCTTTACTGAAAAAACGAAAAATTCTTTACTAAAGATAAGAAGTATGAACTACTACTTTTTATGAATTTTTCTTTCCTCCTTTTATGTGTCTTGAATGGTGTGATCTGAACCTCTTAATTTTTGCGTTCGAGCTTCTTGCCAGTAGAACACGATCAATCGATCATGTTTGGCTCTTCTGTAGAAGTCTTTTGCCGTGTGTTGACCGTTTCGTTAGAAGTTCAAGTGACGAGCGTTTTTCTAACTGGTCCCCATTCCCATTAGATGTAATTATGTTTCGCTAATGCACTAAATGAACATCAAACATGTCCGAGAACAATGGAAGGCATTAAGTCAAGTAACAGGACAAGATATTCAAATTATGCCGGACATGACAGCACGCCGAGGAGACCTTGACTATGCTATATACCTACAAATATATATATATATACGGGGCGGTTTTGGAAACACCTATAAAAACATCTCATAGTTACCAATCAAATTTTGATGATCCGAGCCGCTCAATGTGATCAGAACGTGATTTCATTGGTACCCGTTAGAAATATATATACACACATGTGTGTGTGTGTGTGAGAGAGAGAGAGAGAGAGAGAGAGAGAGAGAGAGAGAGAGAGAGAGAGAGAGAGAGAGAGAGAGAGAGAGAGAGAGAGAGAGAGTGAGAAATTAATTTGATTAAACGATGCATAATAACAAGATTAACATGACATTTTTTTTGAAATTTAATATTTGATAGGGAAAATTTCATGTAGGCACCTGATCTTTCATACAAATCACACATAAATACCTGACCTTTCTTAAATTTTATATAAGTACCTGAGCTTTCTAAATACTCATCAATTCAACACATGTCGTCACCCCTCCGTCTAAAACCAAACGGAAAAAAAAAAAGTTAAGTGCTCCAATTTTTTTATTTATTTGAACAAGTTTGAAAATCTTATTTTTCTGATTATTTTATCCTAAAGAATCATAATTAATTTTTGAATCTAAAGCTCTCGTTAGTCAACCCTAAGAAAATTGTATAATCAAATATCTCTTAGGGTTAACTAACAAGAGCCTTCTAGTCAAAAATTAATTATGATTCTTCAGGACAAAATGATCAGAAAAATAAGATCATCGCACTTGTTTAAACAGATTAAAAATTGGAACAATTAATTTTTCAACCATGTATAGACTGTTATATATTAAAAAATATGGTTAAAAAATTAAGTACTTCAATTTTCAATCCGCTTAAACTTGTGCGAAGATCTTATTTCTCTGATCATTTTATCCTAAAGAATCATAATTAATTTGACTCTAAAACTCTCGTTAGTCAGCCCTAAGAAAGTCGTAGAATTAAATATCTCTTAGGGCTAACTAACGAGAGCCTTAGGGTCAAAAATTAATTATGACCCTTTAGAATAAAATAATCAGAGAAATAAGATCTTTACATCGGCTCAAACGAATTGAAAATTGGAGCAATTAATTTTTCAACCATGTATATATAAACCGTTTATATATTAAAAAATATGGTTAAAAATTAAGTGTTCCAATTTTCAATCTGTTTAAACCGATGCGAAGATCTTATTTCTCTGATCATTTTATTCTAAAGAATCATAATTAATTTTTTACTCTAAAGCTCTCGTTAGTCAGCCCTAAAAAAGTCATAGAATCAAATATTTCTTAGGGTTAACTAACGAGAGCCTTAGAGTCAAAAATTTAGAGTCAAAAATTAACTATAACCCTTTAGAATAAAATGATCAGAGAAATAAGATCTTCACATCGGTTCAAACGAATTGATAACGTAAACTCCAAGAGGTCAAGCAGAATTGCAGATTAATATTCCGTCAAAACAAATTAATAAAAGAAACCAAGATCATTTAAGAAAAAATAATTCACTAAACGCATACATTCACCAAAATAACCAGCCGGGGATCAAGTGTCGTTCCAGTTTCCAATGTGACACGCCACCTTTTCAAAAAAATCCTTACGTCTTGCGCGTTAGTATTATTCACAAGTAAAACTTCCTTAGTTACTACTGATATAAAATGAAAATTCACAAAGATTGGATAGATGTAGATCGATGCGCCCATCTATTCTGTGCAAAAAAAACCAAACAAATCTATTTCCAACAAGTTCAGTGGGTGGACTTGACTTCAAAGGTTATCAGTTAGCTAGGGTGCAACTCCAAAGACTCCTGGGGAGGGGGAGGGGTCCATTATTAGATGCATTTTGAGCACTCGGAGTGTATAAAAGCACATTATGGGCATTAGCTTTCTCATCCATGATTTGTATCTCTAAGATAGCTACTTATACACATGATGGATTCATCTTTGTATCTTCACATGTTCCTGATGATCTTCTGTGGCTTTAATTTTAATGTTTTGACTAACTCTTACTCTCCTACGCAGCCACTATGCCATGAAGATGAGAGTTCAGCCTTGCTGCAGTTCAAGCATAGCTTCCACATCAAGAAGTTTGCTTCCAGCAATCCTTCTGCTTATCCGAAGGTTGAGTCATGGAAGCTTGATGGAAATGCTAGCGATTGCTGCTCGTGGGATGGTGTGGAGTGTGACCATGATACTGGTCGTGTGATTGGTCTCGACCTCAGTAGCAGCTTCCTCTATGGTTCTATCAACTCCAACAGCAGCCTCTTCACCCTTGTTCACCTTCGGAGGTTGAACCTTGCTGACAACCACTTCAATCATTCTCAAATTCCGACCAAAATTGGAAATCTTTCGAGACTAAGGAGTCTCAACCTCCACAATTCATCTTTTTCCGGTCAGATCCCTTCGGAGATCTCCTCCCTTTCTCAATTGACTTTCCTTGATCTGTCTGGATATTTTGACCCATATTTGGACCCAATTTTTACTAGATATCTTTTGAAACTTGAAAAACCCAGTCTGAGAGACCTAGTTCAAAACCTCACCAACCTAAAAGTACTAAACCTCAATGTGGTGAACGTATCTTCTACAGTGCCAGGTGCTTTATCGAATATGACCTCTATAACACATCTTAAGCTTAGGAATTGTTTGCTTTATGGTGAATTCCCAACTGGAATTTTTCATCTACCAAACCTACGGATTTTAGGCCTGTCAACCAATGAAAACCTGTATGGTTATCTTCCTGAATTTTCAAGTGGTAGTCCACTTGAGGAATTGTTGATTTGGGGGACAAATTTTTCCGGATTGCTTCCATCTTCAATTGTGAATCTTGATTCCTTAAACGCGTTAGAGTTAGGAAACTCCAATTTAGATGGGACGCTTCCAAGCTCGCTAGGCAATCTAGCCCAGCTCACATTTCTGGATGTTATTGGATGCAATTTTTGGGGACAGGTTCCTTCATCAATAGCAAACTTATCAAAACTCACTCACTTAGGACTGGGTGGCGGCACTTTTGATGCACGACCCCTTGGAAAGCTATCAAAACTCACAAATCTACTACTTTGGAATACGAAACTAAGTGATGTATTACCGCAGTCTCTTGCTAACATGACCCAGCTATCTTCGTTGGTTCTCAACGAGAATGAGTTATTTGGTGAGATCCCATCTTGGCTTTTGAACCTCACTAGATTAACCATTCTTGAACTTTTCAACAATCAACTATCCGGCATGTTTCCGAGCTCAATCTCTCGACTCAAGCATCTTGAAGTTCTTGATCTTTTGTCAAACATTTTGAGTGGTAAAGTCGATCTAGATATCTTTCAAAATCTCCAAAACCTTTATGTATTGATTCTGTCCGAAAATAAATTGACGGTGCTCGAAACAAACCGTATCAACGCTACTCTACCAAAATTCAATAGTGTAGGATTGGCTTCATGCAACTTGAAGGAGTTTCCTGATTTCCTACGGTTCCAGGATGAATTAGAACTCCTTGATTTGGCTAATAATGGTATTCGTGGTCTAGTACCAACATGGTTGTGGAACATAAGTAAAGAAACAATGAGAGATATCAACCTTCAAGGAAACTTTCTTACAGGATTTGAGCAGCATCCAAATGCCATTCCATGGATATCGTTACGAGTCCTAGACTTGAGCGTTAACAGGCTGCAAGGACCACTGCCACTTCCACCACCATCTATCGTTTCTTATGTTGTCAATGATAATTTACTTACCGGAGACATCCCACCATCATTCTGCCAAAACAGTGCTCTTTTTACGCTTGACTTGTCTAACAATCACTTAAGCGGCGCCATTCCTCGGTGCTTGGCTAGTACTACTAGTGATTCTCTGCTGCTACTCAATTTGAGTAACAACAATTTTCAAGGTACTGTTCCGCAGATGTCCATGAGGGGGATCAAGATGATTGACTTGAGTCAAAATCAATTGCATGGGCGGGTACCACGTTCATTGGCTAATTGTACAATGCTTGAAATTCTTGTTTTGGGAGATAATCAGATCGAGGACACTTTTCCTTTTTGGTTGGGAGCTCTTCTTGAGTTACAAGTTCTTGTTCTCCGATCTAACAGATTCCATGGTGGCATTGAGAATCCTAAAACTGATTTGAAGTTTCCGAAGCTGCGGATCATTGACCTCTCTCACAATAGTTTCTCTGGTACATTGCCATCAGAGTACTTCCAGAACTGGAATGAGATGAAAGTGGTCGGGAAAGGGAATTCAACGTATATGCACATGGTGACGAATCCACGATTTGGAGGGAACGGACGATATACATTTGTAACGGATTTTACCTATTCAATAACAATATCTAGCAAAGGGACAAAAAGGCTGTATGAGAAGATCCAAAGTGTATTTGTAGTTATTGATCTTTCAGACAACAAATTCAATGGTGAAATTCCAGAATCCCTTGGGAGTCTTTGGGGACTTCAAGCGCTAAACGTTTCCGAAAACAACCTCATTGGCATCATCCCGTCATCCTTTTCAAATTTGATGGACCTGGAATCGTTGGACCTATCTCGAAACCGGCTCTCTGGAGAGATCCCGCAGCAGCTAACCAAACTCACTTTCCTCTCAGTTCTAGACGTCTCTCATAACCATCTCACAGGCCCCATACCTCGAGGTAAACAATTCGATACATTTGATAATAGTTCATATGGTGGGAATATGGGATTGTGTGGTGTCCCCCTGACGAGGTTATGCAATAATTCAGAAACGTCACCCCCACCACCACCGACACACAACTCGCAAGGCAATGGTTTAGAGTTTTCGACGGGTATCTATTGGATGGTCATAATGATGGGGTATGGGAGTGGGCTGATAGTTGGGTTGGTTATTGGGCAGATGCTGACCACGAGGTATCATGAACGGTTTGTTGAGATATTTGAAAGGGCAAAGAAAACTCAAAGGAGGTCGAAAAGGAAGGGGCGAAGAAACTAAATCTATTAGCATTGCTGGTACTATACTGTTGTGTGTCCATGTGTGTGCTGTGCTCTTAGCTTTGAAGAATTAATTTTCATGTCGTTTGTCATTTTTAAGTTTTCCTTCAAGTGATTCCTACTACATGTACTGTTTGTTCATCTGATGGTTGTTTATTTTAGAACTACAGCTACTTTGTTGTTTAGTCTGTGTAAATTCCTCTTGCCATGTAATTTTGATGAAGTATGTAATTACAATCAACAGATCAAATGATGCTGCTACCTTTCTGTTATAGTCCAACGATTCGTTTGTTAAAACGTGTTCTTTTCGTATAAAAAAAAATCAGCTTAATCGGATATAAACAAGTGCTTGAATAATTCATTCACAATTTTGAACTACGAATTTTGAACTGAATATTAGATCTATTGATCAAGCACTTTTCAATATTCGATTGAGCTGATTTTATGTGTAGCATATTAGAAAATTGCTCTCTATGTAGTAAATGTCTTCGATTACTTTTGTTCTCAATTTTGAGCCTAATTTTTGTGGATCAGCTTTTTGAGTTTTATCTTTGAAATTTATTTGAGTAAAAGTCATAATTTTTTACTTTTTCGATTCGTCTTGACTAGACGAATCAATAATCCTAAAAAATTAGGAGCAAAACTAACCAATGCGAAATTTTTAAATAAAGTCAAAATAAGAAAAAGTCCAAAAATCTCAAAAATTCCTTAGCGGAACTTAAGCTAAATGCCTATCGTCTAGAAAAAAAAAAAAAAAGATTTTCACACCTCCTTTTGTCTGAATGCATTTCATTTTTTGTCTTCATTCATATGTAGAATTAGGAACTACAACAGGAATCAAAGTTGGAACAATCAAGGAGGAACTGGTGTTCTGATAGTGTAAAATTAATTACCTTCGTACATTTTTTTCTTTACACATGAAAACGGTAATCATATAATTTTAATCACTACAAAAGTATTTGGATAAAAGAGGAGTGTGAGAATTTGACCAACAATGGTCGGGAATTGATAACCCAGGAGAAAAGCATACGACGTCGTCGAGAACTGATAACTTCGTTGCTTGATTTGGGGCGTTCTCCATGCTTGCAATCGCACACCATTAACATGCCCCTAACGGAACTCCTAAGAGTATCCACAATGCTATAAGCAAAACTAAAAAATTTTTAAAGTTAGCAATCTCTTAAATAAATAATCAAAAGCTGATGTGGCAATTTTTTGATATTTTAATTTTTGATTATAGCATCGTGGATCCAAATACATTGTATACCTTATTGGCTCGGAAGATTTTCGTAATGGTCTGTTTTCTACCCACTTTTCATGAACTAAAGCTAAATATTTATATGTTTGCCTTATAATATCTTGGAGTATACTT
The DNA here is from genome assembly GCF_030253575.1 of Rhododendron vialii. NCBI lineage: Eukaryota > Viridiplantae > Streptophyta > Magnoliopsida > Ericales > Ericaceae > Rhododendron > Rhododendron vialii. The sequence goes on from NC_080560.1 coordinate 5,860,519, forward strand.
TTAAAACCCTATTTATCAATATATAATAGGTCTTGACCTGATTTAAAATGATGGAGTTGAAAGCGTTTTACCGAAAGTAATTATTTTATGACCCACCAAGGGTAAAATGGTCAAATCCTTTTATGTATAAATCATTTTGAGTCCATACTACTTGCGTTACAAAGTAGATTGGACAAGCTTTTTAACAGTTCAAACCATGCACAAATTGGATTTCCGAAGTGTCTGGAACAAACATGCAAAGTTGGGACCTTCTAAGCAACTTTTGTGCACCCCAGGGGCATTTTGATGCTCCCTAGGCACACTCCATTGCGCCTTGGACGCATCCAAAAAATTTTACAACAAGCGAATTTTTGCGGGCTTGGCACGGACACACTTGAAATCAGATTTGCGCATGATTTGGGCCTTTAAAAAGTTTGTTAAATCTACTTTCTAACCAAATTAGTTTTGATCCAAAATCACTTGTACATCAAATGAAATTACCATTTTACCCTAAGCAGGTCAGGAAAAAAATTTATTTTGAGAAAAGGTTCGTATCCCCCTCATATTAAATTGGACCACGACCAATTGTATATTGACAAATAGAATTTTCGAAAGTACTAAAATACGATGAAAACCAACAACGAAATTACTGAAGTTTCATTTATGAAAATTTGATTGAAAGCGGACCGGTTCAATGATCATTGGAGCCACTAAAGTCGATCATTTGCGGGGCTTCTACACATTCTAAGTTCCATTTGGCAATAATATTCATAGTTCTAGGAGGTCATAGGGCTTTTTATATATGCCACCCAAGTAATTTTTTTGCAGTCTGGAGTAATTCTTCGCTGCATTACTGTTGGCTGCAGAGAATTACTCTTGGCTAGCCACAAAGAATTATTCTTGGCTGCGAGGAATTACTCTTAGCCATAGAGCATTACTATTGGCTGCGAAGAATTACTTTTGGCAGCGAAGAAAGGCTCTTAGCCGCGAAGAATTACTTTTGGCCGTGAGAAATTACTCTTGACTGCTGAGAATTACTATTGGCCGCTAGGAATTACGCGGCCAAGCGTAATTATTTGCAGCCAAGACTAATTCTCTCTGGCCAAAAGTAATTCCTCGCGCCCAAGAGTAATTCTTCGTTGCCAAAAGTAGTTCTCTGCGGCCAAGAGTAATTCCTCACGGCCAAGAGTATTTCTTTGCGGCCATGAGTAATTGTTCGCGGCCAATAATAATTTTTTGCGGCCAAATGTAATTCATTGTGGTCAAAAGTATTTCTTCATGGCCTTGAGTAATTATTTGCGTCCAGGAGTAATTCTTCACCTTCAGAAGGACTGAAGAAACAGTGTGAGAAATCTTGCAACTAGAGTTCTAAACAAACATAAGGCGAACTTGTCGTGCACACTGTGACACAAGATTTAGGTTGTTGATGGCGAGGTCACAACTTCATTTTCTTGCTTGCAATCGCACACCATTAACATGCCCCTTACGGAACTCCTAATACAGTGTATGCCTTACGGGTTGGAAGATTTTTGTAACGGTTTCCTTTCTACCCACTTTTCACGAACTGAAGCTAAACATTTTTACGGTGGCATTCTAATATCTTGTAGTACTTTGAAACCCCTATTTATCAATATATAATAGGGAAATTTTTAAAAATGGTCCCTCTAGTTTGCACGAGTTCTCATTTTCGTCCCTCTACTATTAATTGTATCAATTTTAACCCTATAGTTTTCATTCCATCTCAATTTCGTCCTTCTCCCTGACGCCGTCCACGAAACAAACGGAATTGAAGGGCAAAATTGTCATTTTCTCTCACAGAGGGACCAAATTGAAATTTTATGCAAACCAGAGGGATTATTTTTAAAATTTTACATTTTACTTTCGTTTTTTACAAATAAAATAAAAAAGACCATAAGTAATGTATTTGACAACTGAATTATTTTTTATTGGGTAATCAAACTATATTGAAAAATTTATATTTCATTACACATTACAAAAATATTAGAAAATGCATAAATCAACCTCTTAGCTAATGTCTTTGTATCATGTTCTTATAATCTTCTTATTTTTTCACCCAATAAAAAAATATTTAAAATCTGTGTTTATTTGTTATATGAGTGATCTTATGAGTAAGTCTCAAAATAAATACACTTATACCCATATTTAATGTATTTGATATCTTAATATTTAATAGTGTTTCATTGCTTAATTAAACACAATTACAAGATTTCTAAATACTACTGAACAACTTTTTCTTTTTAATCATGTGACAAAAAAAATAACGATAGTGAAAATTCAATTGAAAAAAAAAATACAAGACCAAGACAAATAACATAAGGGTTGTTTTTCGAATTTTCTCATATTTTTTGTGATGTATATAATAAAAACTTTTCAAAATTATAGGACTAAAAGTAACACAATTGATACTAGAGGGACGAAAATGAAAATTCATGCAAACTAGAGGGACCATTTATAAAAATTTCCCTATGTAATAGGTCTTGACTTGATTTAAAATGAGGGAGTTGCGAGCGTTTTACTGAAATGAATTATTTTTTGACCCACTGAGTGTAAAATGGTCAAATATTTTTATGTATAAATCATCTTCGGTCCAAACTACTTGAGTTAGAAAGGAGATTGGGCAATCCTTTTAACGGTCCAAACGACGCGCAAATCTGATTTTCGGAGTGTCTGGGACACACATGCAAAGTTGGACCTTTTATGCAGCTTTTGTGTGCCCAGGCGCATTTTGATGCTCCCTAGGCGCACTCTATTGCGCCCGGGGCACATTCTTAAAGTTTTATGACAAGCGTACGAAATTTTGCGGACTTGGCACGGACACACCCGAAATCCGATTTGCATGTGGTTTGAACCGTTGAAAAGCTTGTCCAATCTACTTTCGAACCGAAGTACTTTTGATATTCGTACATCAAATGAAATGACCATTTTACCTTTAGTGGTCAAAAAAATTTATTTTGGTAAAAGGCTCGTATCTCCCTCATTTTAAATCAAACCAACACCAATTGTATATTGACAAATTGGATTTCCAAATTAAGTACTAAAATATGATGAAAACGGAAAAATAGTGTTTCCAAAGTACTAAAGTATCTTCCTTCGCGCCACATGCTTAGCAACTAAAGAATAATTTTAGTCAGGAAAAATAGTGTTTCGGCGACCAAAAATAATTAGTCGGTGATAGTTTTACTATTTTCCGACCAAATAGTAATTAGTCGGCAATGGTGTAAATATTTCCGACTAAATTTTATTTAGTCAGGAATTGTGTAATTTCTTGTAGTGGGACAACAAAATTAGTGAAGTTTTATTTATGAAAATTTTGTTGAAAGTAGACGGTTAATTTGAAATCTACTCTAGAACTGGAGTACTGGTTTTGATCCAAAATCATTCGTACATCAAAAGAAATGTAAGGACCCGTATTTTTTCGGATATTATTTGAACATTTTTATAAAAAAAATAAAATAAAATAAAATAAAATGTGAAATTGATTGAGTTTATTTTAATTGTGGGTCAATGTGCAAGAGTTTAAAATATGTGGGTGTTAGTGTGATAAGGTGCATGTGTGTATAAGTGTGTGTGTGCCAGGGGAAAATAATTCCCAAAACCCCATCCCATTCTCTCTCCCGTTCTCTCTCTCGGCTCTCTCTACCTCTCTCACTCCCTCACCCAAAAACTCACCTCTAAATTCAAAACCCACAACAAATAACCTCCATTCCATCTTCTACTCGTGTATTGTGGTCCGTATCGCTCCGGTTCGAGCTCGGAGAAGTTGTATTCCGGTTGGAACAAGGTTTTCGGAAAGCTAGGGCTTGTAACTTCTTGGGTTTCGTGCTCCGACTTCGAGGTAGGGAATTCTACCTCACTTTATATGCTATTTGAGTGTTTTTATGCCTTATTCGAGCTGGTATTGGTTGTCGTTGAGATTGGATCGAAACTTAAAATTTTCTGTCGAAATCTGTTGAAATCGTCTGTAAGTAACTCCTCCTACCGGTAGGAGCTTTTACCCTACCGGTAGAACGATTGAGAAATTTTGTCAACCAGCTCAAACGTACAGCAGCAGCTCAAAAGCTGCTCAACGTATCGAACTTCTACCGGTAGGAATTCCTTACCTACCGGTAGGTCAAGCATGTATCGAACTTCTACCGGTAGGAATAAATTCCTAACCTACCGGTAGGTCAAGCATGTATCGAACTTCTACCGGTAGGAATTTCTTGCCTACCGGTAGGTCACGCTCGAATTTGAATGTTGACCTTTCTGTTTCCAAGTTCTACCGGTAGGACTTGCTTGCCTACCGGTAGGTTGCGTGAATTGGAGTTTCTACCGGTAGGACTTGTTCACCTACCGGTAGGTCTTGGTTTTACCGGAATGTTAGCCTTTCTGTTTTCAAGTTCTACCGGTAGGACTTGCTTGCCTACCGGTAGGAGACTAGAAGTTTCACCTGCTTTCACCTGCTTATTTGAGCTGCTGCAGTATCTTTCAGCTGCTTTCCTATATCTTTCAACTTGCATGTCAAAGCCTCTCATCGACTCTAATGAGCTTGTTTGTGTATTCTTCCAAGTGTTTTGATGAGTATTACTCATTTCTCACTTAGAGTGGCATCCAATGGACTAGAGTGAACATGTCTAGGGATTCGATGAGTAGTGTTGCAATCCGTTCCCTCTCTCGATTCGTAAATTTCTTAGATTCGTTTAGTACATGCTTTTACGGACTCCAAGTATAGAAACTAGATGATCAGGCATCGTAAAGTCTAGTCAACGTGGTAGATTGGTAGATTGTTTGGAATGCTTGAAGTGAAAATTGATGTGAGAAAGAATTGTTTGAAATGAGGAAATAACTCGTGTCCTCTCGACTCGTCAAGCCTTTTAATCCTTTTGACACTCTCTCTATGAGGCTCAAGTGTAGAAACTAACGGATAAAGTATGGTAGGATTATATGTACGGGCTTAGTATGCTATGTCAAATGTGAATGGCTAAATTAATGAAAAGGCATGAACATGTATATTTGTGGAGTCACGTAATGATTAATTAAAATTCAGTGGTATAACCGTTAAAGGGATGATGAAATTGATTATGAAATGATGTCGATTGTGAAAAGTGTGAAAGGTGACCCAAGTGGTCGTTATTGAGGGAAAAGACTCGGGGTGACCCTGCGCTCGAGGGAACTAGACCCGAGGTGACCCAACTGATTCATATTATTGGAGGAAAAGACTTGGGGTGACCCTGCGCTCGAGGGAACTAGACCCAAGGTGACCCCACCTGATTATTGTTATTGAGGGAAAAGACTCGGGGTGACCCTGCGCTCGAGGGAACTAGACCCGAGGTGACCCTAGTGATTATTTGATGGGAAATACCGGATTAAAGGAAAAGAAAGGTTTTGCAATTAAGGGATTTAATGAAGATCAATGTGGACACGAGAAAGATTGTACTATCATACGGAGAATAATAAGATGTTTTGATTTGATTATAGACAAGTGTGAGATGACGTGAGTTTAATAATGTAACTAGTTAAAGAAGTAAACGGCTAGTGACATTGATGTGAAGTCTAGGACTCTTAGGCGATAATTCGCAGCTTGTTGGTAGTCATTTGTGGTATAGGCGTATCTGTCAGTACTCATTCATTCTCGGTGCATGGTTCATTCAAATTGCATATAGCTTGAGTTTAGAATTTTCTACTGGGCTAGTGTAGCTCAACCAAATCTTTCTTTTCAGGTTCTGATGCCGGGCAATAGATTGCATGCATTATGTGCTTGACAGTAAAAGACTTTTGGAAGCTGACATCACTGGTTATTTCGTCATCTTTGTGAAGATCTCATTTTGTTAAAGGTGGTTTTGTAACTAATTATTACTGAATTTTCTTTTGACTAAAGTTGTAATTATCTAAACTTAAGGACTTGTTTGTAAATTAAACAGGTGGGAAACTCATTTGGGTAACGTATATGATATGCGAGGTTTCTCTTTTATTGAAATGTATTACTTAATTATGTTGAAAATCGAGGGCGTGACAACTTGGTATCAAAGCATAAGTTTAGAACACCTCGAGACCGTGGGGAGACTTTTGGTCTCATGGGTTCAAAAAAATCGATGCATCTTTTTACAAAAATCACATGTGTGCTTGCATGAAGAGTCAGTATGTCGATGTGACATTGCATATATATATCACATAGAGTGGCACAAAGTTGTTGACTTCGGTTGGAAAGGTTGGAGACCTGTAGCACATAATTAGGTGGCTAATGTTGATGATTTCATTTCTTATGCTTCCATAGTAGGATGTCTTCGGGACGTGGAGATAGGTGTGGTGAGACTGGGGATCGTGAGCACCAGGGCTGTAGTGCAAACGGGGAGAATGAAGTGAGTCAATGCACCAGGGATGAAGCGATGTTTCCTGAGATTGCTGAGTGCGGAAAAGGTGTCGAGACACTGGAAGGTGCGCAAGGTGGTGTGAATGTGGGAGAAATTAGGCATCGAGTCGTTAGCACAAAATCATCTTCTAAGAGTGTTGAGAGTTCAGGAAGGCAGAAACCTAGAGTATTAAATCACTTTACTCAGGACCAGCAGGGCTTTAAGCCACCTCTTTATATCGGGACTCCAAGAGCTCTTCTCAAGTGTCAGACTATGTGTTATCGATGTCGTCAGTTTGGCCATATTCGTTCTCAATGTCCACGGCGTGGGGGATCTTGTTATACTTGCGGTGAACGTGGCCACATGGCAAGGAATTGTCCTCGGGGATTGGGAGTACATGGTGAGTCGAGCTCGATGCAGCAGGAAACACATACGTCGAAACAGCAACAGATGCAGTTCCGCCGCTAAACTACCACCCCCCCCTTATTCTCTAGCTCTTAGAAGCGTCACTTGTTTGAGGTATCATTTATTCCTAGTTGTGCTACTCATTCTCTACAATACTTTTGATTTGGAAGCATTTCACTCATTGAGAATCCTATTCTTGTCCATGTTTGGAATAGAAAATAAGAAATCTTAGTCCACGCGTGTTGAGAAATATCGATAGATCATATTTGCCGAGATTAGAGGTTAATCATTCCGTATTGAAGTGTTGTCTTTGACCTCTTTAAATTGCTTATATCGAGATTTGGTCTGATTTGGACAGGGATTGTTTGTATCCATGATGATTGGTGACATCTCAAATGTGAGTTTAGAAGAGTCGTTTCTTTTATTACCATCTTTCATTGGCCGAGCTGAATATTGCCAGAATTGTATCGTAATTTATTCTTCCATGAAATCCAGTGGGTGGATGACCCGTTATAATTCTCAGTATTTGAGTCAATTGTCATGCGATCCCTTCCTAACTTTTCTTGGGCATACTTAAATTCTTATAGCGAAGTATCTTATGACACTGTTGCTATCAAATTTGACAAGTGTTTCTCGTTCCCTATTCGAGGTCTTATTTGACATCATCCTGCTTGAGATAAGTTTTCATTGGTCAGTTTAGATTTCCTTGATGCGATTATCATTTTCGTCGTTTGCTTATAACCGTTATTCCATATGAGTATTTAATTTGCAACATCAATCTGTTGAACCCAACCTTTAGCTATGTACCGTATGAAATACAAATTCGTTAACACTATCAAAATTTAGACCTTGTACCCATCATTGCCTGCTTGGGCCATCATTCATTGTGGTCCCATGACTAAGAAGTCATATGATTTGAACTCATATCCTCTTTGTATCTATTTGTTTGCCCTTGCCTATTTGGTTGGTTCGAATTTCCATTGTTGGAGTCAAATCTTGTGGTGACATATCTATTGATGTCTATTCATTGACACCGTTCAATACAAATTCAATTGTGGAAATTACTTTCAGTGGTATTTTACTCTGTCGTGGTTCCTCGATTCTGGAGGCACATGATTCATCTTGTGATGCTTAGTCTCAAATTGTTGAAAGTTCTACTCATTTCTAGTATGGAAAATTTCCTATTTTGGATCAATTGGTTTGCGCGAGATCAGTCTCATTACCTGGAACTTATTCATAATATCGAAATCTTTCGTTTGAAAAATGTTATCCGTTGACTCCTCTGACTTGTAAAGCAATAAGAGAGTTATGACCTGTCACTTCAAATTTCGTGAGTTGGCATAAATAGGTACTTCGAGTTTGTTGCCGAACCGCCGTAAAGATTCCAAGTGCTCTCTAAATTTCAGATGCCCTATTGCTGTTCTTCAAATTCTTGATTAATGCTGCTTGAGTTTTGTAGCTTATTCGTTTCATTTGAGATGACGAATCGAATCCTTCTCGTAATATAGAATGACCCAACCTAGAGTGAAAATTTGGTGCGGCCTTTAGAAGGATTGGCTTGTGTTATGGACCCGCTAAAACAATTAATTCGATTCGCCAACGATAGTTGGAAGCTCGAGGGAGAATGACCGAAAAGAGAAAGGTAAAGATCGTCAAAGATTGCTAACTGCGGAGGGCTGACCAAAGGATTGTGTTGACCGTCGACGTCACCCAATGTTATTTGAAGAAGGGAAATCATGAATTTCGTAAAGTATAGTTGCGTTGGGGTTTGTCTCGTTCTGGCAGAAAGGAAGCGTTCACCGTAAGAAGGATAGTCTAAGTGTCGGACACTATGTGCGTGTTTTGGGATACCCAGGCGACAACCGGTGAAATCCACTTGGAAGAGGCGCTTGATCACCGCCCATTCTAGATGGAAGTCTCGGGAAGTCAAATGGATTATCTGATTATACTTAGGAGGTAAGATCTCCATGGTGAGATAGATAATTGTGTATAGGATTTGTATAATAAAGAAAAGTTTAGAAACTGTGTACCGTTTGACGTTACCGCCTGACTTTTTCAAAATATATGATGCATTATGTATACGGAGATTGAGGAGGTATGAAATAAATCCATTGCATGTGTTAGAGAGGTCCGAAATTGAATTAGAAGCTCAAGTGTCCTATGAAAAGAAACCGATGCGTACCTTAGACTCGCGTAGTCCATTGTTGAAAGGTAAGCTGATGTTGTTAGTGCATGGTTACGTGGAAATGGGGGTACGAAGTTCGAAAGATATACGCGTGTTTGTTGTGGTTTGCTTGATATGAATCTAGACGTGGACTTCGATGATTATTGAATTGTTGCGTGATGGATAGTGCTACGGTTCGAGTGTGTTGATATGTTATTTGGCATGGCTAGATTAGTTTTAGCAAATTTCGAGGACGAAATTTCTTTAAGGAGGGTAGGGTGTAAGGACCCGTATTTTTTCGGATATTATTTGAACATTTTTATAAAAAAAATAAAATAAAATAAAATAAAATGTGAAATTGATTGAGTTTATTTTAATTGTGGGTCAATGTGCAAGAGTTTAAAATATGTGGGTGTTAGTGTGATAAGGTGCATGTGTGTATAAGTGTGTGTGTGCCAGGGGAAAATAATTCCCAAAACCCCATCCCATTCTCTCTCCCGTTCTCTCTCTCGGCTCTCTCTACCTCTCTCACTCCCTCACCCAAAAACTCACCTCTAAATTCAAAACCCACAACAAATAACCTCCATTCCATCTTCTACTCGTGTATTGTGGTCCGTATCGCTCCGGTTCGAGCTCGGAGAAGTTGTATTCCGGTTGGAACAAGGTTTTCGGAAAGCTAGGGCTTGTAACTTCTTGGGTTTCGTGCTCCGACTTCGAGGTAGGGAATTCTACCTCACTTTATATGCTATTTGAGTGTTTTTATGCCTTATTCGAGCTGGTATTGGTTGTCGTTGAGATTGGATCGAAACTTAAAATTTTCTGTCGAAATCTGTTGAAATCGTCTGTAAGTAACTCCTCCTACCGGTAGGAGCTTTTACCCTACCGGTAGAACGATTGAGAAATTTTGTCAACCAGCTCAAACGTACAGCAGCAGCTCAAAAGCTGCTCAACGTATCGAACTTCTACCGGTAGGAATTCCTTACCTACCGGTAGGTCAAGCATGTATCGAACTTCTACCGGTAGGAATTTCTTGCCTACCGGTAGGTCACGCTCGAATTTGAATGTTGACCTTTCTGTTTCCAAGTTCTACCGGTAGGACTTGCTTGCCTACCGGTAGGTTGCGTGAATTGGAGTTTCTACCGGTAGGACTTGTTCACCTACCGGTAGGTCTTGGTTTTACCGGAATGTTAGCCTTTCTGTTTTCAAGTTCTACCGGTAGGACTTGCTTGCCTACCGGTAGGAGACTAGAAGTTTCACCTGCTTTCACCTGCTTATTTGAGCTGCTGCAGTATCTTTCAGCTGCTTTCCTATATCTTTCAACTTGCATGTCAAAGCCTCTCATCGACTCTAATGAGCTTGTTTGTGTATTCTTCCAAGTGTTTTGATGAGTATTACTCATTTCTCACTTAGAGTGGCATCCAATGGACTAGAGTGAACATGTCTAGGGATTCGATGAGTAGTGTTGCAATCCGTTCCCTCTCTCGATTCGTAAATTTCTTAGATTCGTTTAGTACATGCTTTTACGGACTCCAAGTATAGAAACTAGATGATCAGGCATCGTAAAGTCTAGTCAACGTGGTAGATTGGTAGATTGTTTGGAATGCTTGAAGTGAAAATTGATGTGAGAAAGAATTGTTTGAAATGAGGAAATAACTCGTGTCCTCTCGACTCGTCAAGCCTTTTAATCCTTTTGACACTCTCTCTATGAGGCTCAAGTGTAGAAACTAACGGATAAAGTATGGTAGGATTATATGTACGGGCTTAGTATGCTATGTCAAATGTGAATGGCTAAATTAATGAAAAGGCATGAACATGTATATTTGTGGAGTCACGTAATGATTAATTAAAATTCAGTGGTATAACCGTTAAAGGGATGATGAAATTGATTATGAAATGATGTCGATTGTGAAAAGTGTGAAAGGTGACCCAAGTGGTCGTTATTGAGGGAAAAGACTCGGGGTGACCCTGCGCTCGAGGGAACTAGACCCGAGGTGACCCAACTGATTCATATTATTGGAGGAAAAGACTTGGGGTGACCCTGCGCTCGAGGGAACTAGACCCAAGGTGACCCCACCTGATTATTGTTATTGAGGGAAAAGACTCGGGGTGACCCTGCGCTCGAGGGAACTAGACCCGAGGTGACCCTAGTGATTATTTGATGGGAAATACCGGATTAAAGGAAAAGAAAGGTTTTGCAATTAAGGGATTTAATGAAGATCAATGTGGACACGAGAAAGATTGTACTATCATACGGAGAATAATAAGATGTTTTGATTTGATTATAGACAAGTGTGAGATGACGTGAGTTTAATAATGTAACTAGTTAAAGAAGTAAACGGCTAGTGACATTGATGTGAAGTCTAGGACTCTTAGGCGATAATTCGCAGCTTGTTGGTAGTCATTTGTGGTATAGGCGTATCTGTCAGTACTCATTCATTCTCGGTGCATGGTTCATTCAAATTGCATATAGCTTGAGTTTAGAATTTTCTACTGGGCTAGTGTAGCTCAACCAAATCTTTCTTTTCAGGTTCTGATGCCGGGCAATAGATTGCATGCATTATGTGCTTGACAGTAAAAGACTTTTGGAAGCTGACATCACTGGTTATTTCGTCATCTTTGTGAAGATCTCATTTTGTTAAAGGTGGTTTTGTAACTAATTATTACTGAATTTTCTTTTGACTAAAGTTGTAATTATCTAAACTTAAGGACTTGTTTGTAAATTAAACAGGTGGGAAACTCATTTGGGTAACGTATATGATATGCGAGGTTTCTCTTTTATTGAAATGTATTACTTAATTATGTTGAAAATCGAGGGCGTGACAAGAAATTACCAAGAAAATCTGGGATACTCTAAAACATCTAATGTGGATATGGGCACAGGCTAGAGTACGGGGAGATTGGTCCTTCGAAAATTAATCGAGTTGCATGTAAATTGATCTAGAACTATGGAAAAAACATCTATTTGTGATATGGATTAATTATACTGAAAAAAAAAGACGACACGAATAATGGTAGTAAATAATTAAGAACATCAATCATTCAGCAAGTTTAGGGACATTCTTTCACCGACTAAACTACACAACATCGATGGCACCACAGAGAGCGGCTGGTAGGAGTGTACGTAACATTGTGTGTTTTTACTTTTCTTTGGAGTCTGTTTTGCCAATTTTTTTATAAAACTACAATACGTTGTCAATTGGAACGAGCGGCTGCTTTACGCCCGATACGATGAAAAACTCAAGCCTCTTTCTAAAAAACTCAAGCCTCTTTCTCCAATCGTCTCTCTCAATACCAAGAATGCCGATTCTTTACGCCCGATACGATAAAAGAAAGCACAAAAAGTGGAACAACATCTAGTAACATATAAAAGTGCAAAAGAGTGATTTACTCGGTATCATTGGAAGTCTAGCTAGCTAAATAGAGTTGAAAAATAGTACCACTTTCAAACTATAAATTGTTTCAACAAAAAAAAAAAAAAAACATGGAAACAAAGAAAGATTTTTGTAACGGTCTCCTTTCTACCAACTTTTCAGAAACTAAAGCTTAACATTTTTTTGGTTACATTCTAATATCTTGTAGTATTTTAAAAACCCTATTTATCAATATATTATAGGTCTTGATCTGATTTAAAATGAAGGAGTTGCGAGCGTTTTACCGAAATGAATTACATTTTTTGATCCACTGAGGATAAAATGGTCAAATCATTTTATGTATAAGCCATGTTGGATCCATACTACTTGGGTTAGAAAGTAGATTGGACAAGCTTTTTAACTATTCAAATATCATGCAAAACGAATTTCGGGAGTGTTTGGGACAAACACGCAAAGTTGGACCTTTTAAGCTGTTTTTGTGCGCCCCAGGCGCATTTCTGTGCTCCTAGGCGCGCTCTATGGTGCCCCAGGCACATCCTTAAAATTTTACGACAAGCAAAATTTTGCGGGCTTGGCACGGACACGCCCGAAATCCAATTTGGGCGTGGTTTGAACCATCGAAAAGCTTGTTAAATCTACTTTCTAACCGAAGTAGTTTTGATCCAAAATCATGTTCAATTTACCATTTTACCCTTAGTGAGTTGAAAAAAAAAATTTCGGGAAAACGCTCGTATCCATTTCATTTTAAATCGGATCAAGATCAATTGTATATTGAAAAATAGGATTTTCAAAGTACTAAAATACGATGAAAACCAACAACAAAGTTAGTCAAGTTTCATTTATGAAAATTTGGTTGAAGCAGACCGGTTCAAAGATCATCGGAACCACTAAGATCATTTGCAGGGCTTTACACACTCTAAGTTCCATTCGGCAATCACATGCATAGTTCTTGGAGCTCAGGGCATTTTATATACACAACCCATGTGACATATGGTCATCAATCAAGCAAAATACACATCCATGTAATCTTTCACGAACACCACCTTTTCCCCTTTTCTCTTTCACGAACACCAACATTTGATTTGTGCGTGGTTCGGACCGTTGAAAAGCTTGTTAATTCTATTTTCTACCTTGGAGGCTGTCAAAGCATGAACTTTGTGTCCATTTTCCTTCTGTTGGTTTTCTGCTCTAGACTTGGAAATTAATGAGAAAATCTCTTCAGTGGCGAAGTCTCTTAACTGTTACCTCATATTCCGCACACTTGTTCATTTGCTTGTTTCATCTGGTCGGATACGATTTATGTTCTCTGGTGAACATTTTACTTTTGTCCTGTGAGTCAGAGAGGAGGAGAACCAATGTGACCAAATTGTGAAAGAATTTTCACCAAATTCATTCCAATCTTCAAATTCACTTCAACTGGGAAATGCTGTCCATAAGAAACTCTGGCGATCGATCAAGCCAGTAACCAAGCACATGAGGCAGATTCAGTGGATGGTCAGTGATCCGGATTGGGAAATCTTGTAGTGAGGAGACAGCGATTGTATTGCGGCACATGAGCAGTCGGGATCCGCGGGTCCGAACCCGTTCAGTCACGAACTCAGTGACAACATCCCCATCACAATTATTAGACATAACATAGCCGATGACGGTCTTTTTAATGTACGCCACCATGGAACATATGGTCATCGATCAAGCTAGCAAAATACACCTATGGGTAATCTTTCACGAACACCACTTTTTCTCCTTTTCTCTTTCCTTTTTTCTTTTATGCCGATAAGTCAAGTGACTGGAGAAACAGAGCAAGAAATCTTGGAACTGGAGTTTTAAAATGGTCAAATCTTTTGATGTATAAATAATAGTAATTCTCGCAGACAAGTGTAATTCCTCGCGGCTAAATGTAATTTTTCGCGGCCTTGAGTAATTCTTTACGGCTAAGAGTAATTTCTCGCGGCCAGAAGAAATTCTCTGCGGCTAAGGGTAGTTCCTTGCATTCTAATATCTTGTAGTACTTTGAAAACCCTATTTATCAATACATAATAAGTCTTGATCGCTTGTTAAAAAAGAAGAAGGCCTTGATCTAATTTAAAATGAGGGAGTTGAGGGTGTTCTACTGAAATGAAATATTTTTTGACCCACTGAAAGTAAAATGGTCAAATATTTTTATTTTTAAATAAATTTCGGTTCAAACTACTTGGGTTAGAAAGTAGATTGGACAATCTTTTAAACAGTTCAAACCACGCACAAATTGAATTTTTGGAGTGTCCGTGACACACATGCAAAGTTGGACCTTTTTTGCAACTTCTGTTTGCCCAGGCGCATTTTGATGCTCCCCAGGCGCACTCTATTGCGCCTCGGGCGCATCCTTAAAATTTTATGACAAAGCGAAATTTTGCGGACTTGGCATGGACACACCCAAAATCCGATTTGCGCATGGTTTTGGACCATTGAAAAGTTTGTTAAATCTACTTTCTAATTGAAGTAGTCATGAAAGAAATTTACCATTTTACCTTAGTGGGTTGGGGAAAGGCTTGTATCCCACTTATTTCAAATTAGATTAAGACCAATTGTATATTGACAAATAGGATTTTCAAAGTACTAAAAGACAATGAAAACCAATAACGAAATTAGTGAAGTTTCATTTATGAAAATTTGGTTGAAAGTTGGCCGATTCAAAGATCATCAAAACCACTATGGTTATTTGTGGAGCTTCAACACATTCTAAGTTCCATTCGGCAATAACATTCATAGTTCTAGGAGGTCGATCATAGGGCTTTTTATATACGCCAACCATGTAATTTTTGGTGGCCAGAATTAATTCTTCACACCAGGAGTAATTCTTTGCGGCATTACTCTTGGCCACAGAAAATTACTCCTAGCAGCGAAGAATTACTCTTAGCCGCGAAGAATTACCTTTAGCCGTGAGGAATTACACTTGGCCACGAAGAATTAGTCTTTGCCGCTAAGAATTACACTTAGCCGCCAAGAATTACTCTTGGCCGCCAAGAATTACACTTGGCCGCTAATAATTACGCTTGGCCATGAAGAAACTTGCGGCCAAGAGTAATTCTTCATGGCCAAGAGTAATTCCATGTGGCCAAGTGTAATTCATAGCAGCCAAAAGTAATTCTTCGCAGCCAAGTGTAATTTCTCGCAAACAAGAGTAATTCATCGCGGCAATGAGTAATTTCTTTGCGGCCAAGAGTAATTCCTTGCGGCTTAGAGTATTTCTTCGCGGCCCAGAGTAATTCTTCGTTGCCAGATGTAATTTTTCTTCTCGGCTAGAAGTAATTTTTTGCGGTGAGGAGTAAGTCTTAGCGGCTTGGAAGACTAGAGAAACAGAGTAATTCTTAGCGGCCAAAAGGATTGGAGAAACAAAGTGAGAAATCAAGGAACTGGGGTTCTAAACAAATATAAGGCCAACTTCTTGTTGTGCAAACTGTAGAACTACAAAATCTTATAATCTTATGATCCTATCCTGATAAGTAGGCGCATTTTGATGCACCCAAGGCGCACTCTATTGCGCTCCAGCCGCCTCCTTAAAAAATTTATGACAATCGAAATTTTGCGAACTTGGCACAAACACACCTGAAATCCGATTTGCGTGTGGTTTGAACCGTTGAAGAGCTTATCCAATCTACTTTCTAACCGAAGTAGTTTCAATATTTGTACATCAAATGAAATGACCATTTTATCGTTAGTGGGTCAAAAAAATTTATTTTGGTAAAAGGCTCGTATCTCCCTTAATTTACATCAGACCAAGACCAGTTGTATATTGACAAATAGGATTTTCAAAGTACTAAAATCTGATGAAAACGAACAATGAAATTAGCGAAGTTGTATTTATGAAAATTTGGTTGAAGCAGACCGGTTCGAAGATCATCAGAATCACTAAGGTCATTCGCGCAACTTCTACACATTCTAAGTTCCAATCGACAATCACATGCATAGTTCTAGGAGGTCATAAGGCTTTTTATATACGCCACCCATGTAACATATGGTCATCAATCAATGAAAATACACATCCATGTGATCATTCACGATTTCCCCTTTTCTGTTTCCTTTTTTTCTTTTATATATGCTGATAAGTTAATTGACTGGAGAAACAGAGTAAGAAATCTTGGAATTGGGGTTCTAAACACACTTGGCCAACTTGTGTTGTGCACACATTGGCACTACTAAATCTTATTTATAGGTCTTACCGGAGAAAAAAGGAAGAAACTAATTGGCTTAACGATTTCTCGGGTATAACTGAAGTTCGTGTTATAGTTGTGTTGCTTCTTTGAAGTGTGCATTGAGCGTCATTGGATATCTCTTTTGCTTTGTTTAGATTTTTGTAGCTTTTTTGTTTGAATTTTGTTTGCCTACGGTATGCCCCTTGTAAACATGTACATTCGGTTATCCTTTTTTAATTTCAAACTAATTTATCCAAAAAAAAAAACTAAAGTTCGTGCAAACTTTGCCACGAAGATTACTAATGCTAAAATGCGACACAAGATTTAGGTAGTCGATGGCGAGGTCACAAGTTCGTTTTCTTGTTTGCAATCGCACACCATTAACATGCTGCTTCCGGGAACTCGTATTACGGTGTATACCTTATTGGTTCTTACAGGATTTGAGCAGCATCCAAATGCCACTCCATGGGGATCGTTACAATTCGTAGATTTCAGCGTTAACAAGCCGCAAGGACCACTCCCACTTCCACCACCATCTATCCTTTCTTATGTTGTCGGTGATAATTTACTAACCGGAGACATTCCACCATCATTCTGCCAAAACAGTGCTCTTTTTGCGCTTGACTTGTCTGATAATCACTTAAGCGGCACCATTCCTCAATGCTTGGCTAGTACTGCTAGTGATTCTTTGTTGATGCTCAATTTGAGTAACAACTATTTTCAAGGTACTGTTCCCTAGATGTCTGCGAGGGGGATCGGGTTGATTGACTTGAGTCAAAATCAATTGCATGGTGGGATACCACATTCATTGGCTAATTGTACAATGCTTGAAATTCTTGTTTTGGGGGATAATCAGATTGAGGACACTTTTCCTTTTTGGTTGGGAGCTCTTCTTGAGTTACAAGTTCTTGTTCTCCAATCTAACAGATTCCATGGTGCCATTGAGAATCCTACAACCAATTTGAAGTTTCCGAAGCTGCGGATCATTGACCTCTCTCACAATTGTTTCTCTGGTACATTGCCATCAGAGTACTTCCAGAACTGGAATGAAATGAAAGTGTTCGAGAAAGGGAATTCAACGTATATGCAAGTGGTGGCAAAGCCACACTATAGAGGGAAGGGACCATTTTTTTTTGCAAAGGGAAACCTATTCAATAACAATATCTAGCAAAGGGACAAAAAGGTTGTATGAGAAGATCCAAAGTGGATTTGTAGCTATTGATCTTTCAGACATCAAATTCAGTGGCGAAATTCCAAAATCCCTTGGAAGTCTCTATGGACTTCAAGCGCTAAACATTTCCGGAAATAACCTCATTGGCATTATCCCGTCATCCATAGCAAATTTGACAGACCTAGAATCTTTGGACCTATCTCAAAACCTGCTCTCTGGAGAGATCCCTCTGCAGCTAATCAAACTTACTTTCCTCTCAGTCCTAAACATTTCTCATAACCGTCTCACGGGCCCATACCTCGAGGTAAACAATTCGATACATTTGATAATAGTTCATATGATGGGAATCTAGGATTGTGTGGTGTCCCCCTGATGATGTTATGTGGGAATTCAGAAACGTCGCCCCCACCACCACTGGCACACATCTTGCAAGGCGATGATTTAGAGTTCTCAAAGGGTATCTACTGGATGGTCATAATGATGGGATATGGTAGTGGACAAATAGTTGGGTTGGTTATTGGGAACACGCTCACCACGAGGTACCATGAACGGTTCGTTGGAATCTTTGGAAGGGCAAAGAAAACTCAGAAGAGGCAGAAAAGGATGGGGCGAAGAAACTAATGTATTAGTAGTGTCTATAGTAGTACTAGTTTTTGTCCATGTTCAAGAAGTAATTTGCATGTAGTTCGTCGTTCTTCGTTTTTAAGTTTGCTTTCCAGTGATTGAGTTTGTGTATTTTGTGTGCTAGAAATTAATAAAATTTGATTATCTGGTAGTCTGAAATTCTCTCTTGATTCCCACCAACACGACGGACCGAATTTTAACTACTTTTGCTTTAAAATGTTGACATTTTTTTGTGTGGTTTTAATTCCTTCCTTTATAACTGTTGCAATTTCTTGTTCAATGTTTTCTGATGTAAATCGCAATAAATTTTTAGCAAGTTTGTTGCCCTTTTGAAAATGTTTCTTGAAATTTATATCATATTGACTGCTGTTCCAATTCTGTGAAAACTGTTAGAAAAATGGTTTCTTAGTAAGATTTTTTGTAGTCTTTGGGCATAAAACCATTTTAAGATGTGAAAGAAATGGGTCTCGAAATTGGTCATTCGGTATAGAAGGAACCGCCCGTCTCGCTCGGGCTTGGGCTTTGATTAAAATAAATTGGGCTTGGCTTGCTTGGGCCAAAGTTATTAAATCTAGCCCAATTTAATTTTAGACGAACTGGCGTGGCTATTTGGTTTAGAACCAAACCAATGCGTGACTATTCGTGTGAACCAGTGCTTGGAACAAGTTTCGTACCCCTTGGGACAGACTCTTGGTTGCCTATAAATATAGGTTCATTTCAACCATTTCATGCATCCGAAAAAATCCACAGAGCACACATACATTTCACATTTAGAGTCCGAGAGAGTTCTGCATAAATTTGTTTGCGGGGCACGCACTCGGAGTGCTGCATTTGCGTGCGTAAAGATCGTTGCATCCTGGGAAGTGGACGTCCATAATCGTGAGTGTTATGGCCTAAAATTTTATTTATTTATTTATTTAGCTATATTGCCACAATTACTGGGGTGTTATGGTTGGGTCCCAATAAATTATTTTTGAGCACGCTATGGGTATTGTTTGCACAATTGTAACCTTTGGAGTATGAGATTGATTGTGGGTAAAATAGCGGCACTAGATGGTAATTATAAATTTTTGTATGAGGATGAATTGGATTATAAATAAATTTGTTTTGCTATTTATCCATCTAAATTCTACTATTTAACTACTTAGCTATAATTTAGGGTGCAACGTGTGTAAAGTGGGTAGTTTTGTAAAGTCACTTTTAAGGAGATATATACACCGAGTAGGGTTATATCTGGAAAGAACGTTTGAGATAGAAAGTCTGAGAGAACTTTGCGTGAGAGAGAAAAGCCGCAATTGAGGGTTCAGTTCGTTGGTGATCGATTGGGTAAGCAATTGTTGTTCTTTTTATTTTTGCTTCATTTTTGTCCTTTCGTTGCACATGGGTTGGAGTAGAGTTTGATTTTTATTGGGTAGTGTAGGGCAGTGGAGAGAGTTTGAAGGTTTTGTATTGGTTTTGCAAAGTTTTACTAGCATCGATTGTTTCCTTTTAATTCTACTGGACCGTGGAGTGTTGGAGATGACTTGGGTTAAGGTTGAAGTGTGGCGGTGTAGTGCGTGGCAGCCGTGTGGTGATTTTGTGTGAGGTGTGTGGTGCGTGGCTGTGAAGGGTGAATTGAGGTGGTGATTTGTGTCATTCTTTTGCTGGTAGTATAAACAAAGTCTAGTTTTATATTAGGGTTGACTTTGGAAGGGGTCCCCCAAAAGTCTAGTTTTATATCAGGTATTGCTTTTGGGAAACAAATAAACATTGGGGTTTCGTGGGTGGATTTTTTGAGGCTACTGGTGGTTTAGGAATTAGGAATCTACGTGTTAGGTTGGGATAATTCAATAGTAGAGGTGTTACTAATTTGTATTGTCTGTATTATATTCAATTAGTTAGTCACTTGTATGCTCTATTTTTGTTCAGATTAGCCTTATTTTGCGTTACTTGGTTGCATTATCTTTGGATTGAGATGAGTGGTTAAGCATGTTATGTACTTTCGAACTTTTCCGTGTCCCTTAAATTATTATTTTGGAAACTTTATGATTGTAATTGGAAACACATAATTGTTTATATTAAATTGGCATGAGGTATCAGTGAAACCATTTGTTATTCGAATAAGCCTTTGGTGAGAACTTTGTTGATATCGATAGGAACATATTTTGGAAGTCTAGAGAAATTAATCATCTGTGTGCTGGTGACTCTGACCATTTGGGAAGAGACCGGATTAGGCCGGTGACCCTAATGCTCAACGGTTGTTATCGACCGAATCATTCTTAGGGAAAAGTTCCACGGGCTGCCTACTTGTAGTGACTCTAAGTTTTGATATTTGATCCAATTATGAGATATTTATTCATTGGCACTTGGTACAATTGATTTTGGTTGTGGTTCCTCATTGTTGTTGGAGATTGTATTGAGATCACCAGTAAGATTTATCGGATGAATCGTTTATTGGATTAATTGGTTATTTTACTGTTCATTTGTATGCCAAATTTATATTGACATGGTAAATTATTTTGATCCTTCTTTTATAACTGTATTTAATATACATGTTTTGCTACTCACTGAGCTTATCAGCTGACGGATTTATTCGAACATCTTTTTCAGGCAAGTTGAGAATTTAGGCATGGACTCTGGTGGTATCTCGGGGTGTTCTGTTGTTTGACCTCCTTAGGGTATCTCATCATAATTTAGTGTTTTATTTATCGCTTCCGCAATTGAAACATTTTGTCAAATGTTTGGATCTTTTTGAGATTGTATGGTTCATGGGATGTTTGTGCCCCATGCTTATGATTGGGATTTATTTAATAAAAAAAATATTTATTGTTCGACGACTTATTTTATTTTAGGCTGCATGTTCTATGAGTTGGCCTTATGGTTCACAGCCGGTCACTTCTCATTTTGGGGTGTGACAGTGAGCACCGTGGCAAGGGAGAAATCTGTTTTAAGGACACAGTGACCCATCGCTGGACTCATCTGTTTCTTCTTCGTCGGTGTTTGCAATCAGTGAGTTGTATTTTTCTTTTTACTGTTATTGTATAATCTGTTTTTGCATTGTAATAATTAGTTTGTTACTTACTGTTTCCATTAGCATCTTGACTTTTTTGTTTCGATTGCACACAAGTGTACTATACTAGTTTCTAATCTGTTTTTCAGTGCACAAAAGTATTATCTTTTCCTTTTTTTTTGATCGGCTAAAGATAAAATTTTATTAACTCATACTTACCAAGTTTCCAACAAAAACTATGAATAACAATGTAAATGGGACCAACAATCCATTCTAGCCCACTTGTTAAAGGTTTTTTTTTTCTCGCTCTCTCTGAGGGAAAAACTCTTACCGTTTTTTCTCTTCCTTCCCCTCCCTCCCCTAGGGTTTTCACCACCCTTATGCGGCGGCGGGAGGGGTGGGCTTTACTCATCATGGGTGTTTTCTTTCCCCATAAGTGATAGTCTCTTTTCTCACTTTCAATAATCTCTCGTGTCGTGAGGGACTTTCCTCTCTCCATTTCAGATTTGAGAGTTTCTCTGCATTTTTTCTTCTTTTTCATTTCTCTTGGCCTCTCCTTTATCATCAAGTTGTCAGTTTGGGTTCGATGGTGGTCTGATGAAAATCAGATCGGTTGGATTGGCTTCCCAATCGATTCATATTTTGAGTTGCAAAAGATCTTGCCCTATGGAAGTGGAAGTTGTATTCGCCGAGGAGTTGATCAGTTAGGATTTGTGATTTTCTTTTTGTTCATAGATCAGTGAATGTAAGCGCTCATACTTTGGCAACTTCGTGTGTGCGAGGTTTTGGTATTCGTACTTAGAAACTAGACCTCGTGATTGGTTATTGAATCCTTTATGGAACGATAATCATCTTTTTTGATGTGTTGTTATGCTTTCTTTCTTTCTTTTTTTATTAATGAAATGAAAGTTTCCTATCAGGTTGACAAAAAAGGTAAAAAAACAACAACCCATTCTATTATAATTCTTTAAGCTACGGTTCCAGAATGAACAAAATTTTTGTTACGTGAAGTGCACTGCGATTCTTTAGATAAAGACTTGTAAGTCAACTGGAAGTCCGGAAATATACACAAGAAAACGATGACCACCAAGTCTTCCAGTTAACGACCGTATCACATGCGTGCCACAATCTCCTTTTTAATGTTTAACAAAGACCAACCGCCAATCTGTAGTTCATAGTCGTTTTTAATGTTTCGACACACTCTAAAAGTACGAAAACAACACGGCCCAGAAAATTTTCTCACTTGACATATGAATTGATTTTATTTTACTTCATTCCCTTTTTAAGTCTTCTCCAAAGAACAACAAAGAAAGAATGCCTATTTATTTGCGCGCCTTCTGTTGTTTGAAGCGTTAGCGCAACAAAGGATTTATTAAAGAAGGAAATAGAGAAACTGCCTTTTGTTGCATTAATCTTTGATATTTTTACTAACTCTCACTCTTCTGCGCAGCCACTATGCCATGCAGATGATAGATCAGCCTTGCTGCAGTTCAAGCGTAGCTTTGACATCAAGAAGTTTGCTTCTGGCGACGCTTCTGCTTATCCAAAGGTTGAGTCATGAAAGCTCGATGCAAATGCTAGCGAATATTGCTGCTCGTGGGATGGGCGTCGAATGTGACCGTGACATCGGTCGTGTGATTGATCTCGACCTCAATAGCAGTTTCCTCTACGGTTCTACCAACTCCAACAGCAACCTCTTCAGCCTTGTTCACCTTCGGAGGCTGAACCTTGCTGACAATCACTTCATTTATTCTCAAATTCCGACCAGAATTGGAAATCTTTGGAGACTAAGGAGTCTTAACCTCCACAATTCATTTTTTCCCAGTCAAATCCCTTTAGAGATCTCCTCTCTCTCCCTATTGACTTTCCTTGATCTGTCTGGATATTTTAACCCATATCTTACTGGACAAGAACATCTTTTGAAACTTGAAAAACCCGGTCTGAGAGACCTAGTTTAAAACCTAACCAACCTGAAAGTACTTGACCTCAGTGCTGTGAACGTATCTTCTACGGTGCCACGTGCTTTATTGAACATGACTTCTCTGACAATTCTTTATCTTAGGAGTTGTTAGCTGTATGGTGAATTTCTAATTGGCATTTTCCGTCTACCGAACCTACAACTTTTAGGCATGTCAGCCAACGAAAACCTATTTGGGTATCTTACTGAATTTGCACACAGTAGTCCCCTCGAGGAATTGCTGATTGGGGGGACAAATTTTTCTGGATTGCTGCCAACTTCAATTGGGAATCTTGATTCCTTAAACGTGTTGGAATTTGGACACTGCAATTTGCATGGAACATTTTGATGCAGGCCGAAACCTGCGAGGTTGGGATAGTACCGGGAAGCCACTCGACCGGGGGCAACAAAAGTCACTCACACGATCAAGTCACACACTTGATTATCGGAGGAATCACTACTCTCAAGCAAGAAATACTTGCACAATATTTTCATAAACTCATACTTTGATCTTTTCATTCATTAGAACTCATATAAATAGGCATTACAAAAAATGACTCAACAGGACTCAAGACTAGACAAATTCCTAGACAAACTTTTCGAATAAATAGATGACTCTTCAACTACATGCATAAGAGCATCCACATTGCAATAAGCAAATTGGTATGGATAAGCAAACTTAACAACAATGCTAAAAAAACACCTCACATTGTAATAAGCAAAGTTACAAGTCTTTTAGCAAATAACCAAATTCCACCCATTCCATAACCAAACTTAACAACTTTTACCAATAACCAAAACTCAATAATCAAACCCAATAACCAAATTCAAAACTAAAAAACTAAAAAACACCTCACATTAGAATCGTCTCATCGAGAAGAATAATTTGGTGTGGTCGGGTGCGTGATTAGAACTCGTTTGTAATTGGACATAGGTGCATTGCGTATTGTGGGGGTTTTTTTTACAGGGATGCAAAGATAAACAATGTAGAGGTAAAGTTTGTTATGTTTGATTATGAACTAAATGGATAATCAAATGCTGACGTGACACATTTTGGTTATTGATTTTGATTATTCCCATTGCGGATGCTCTAATGATAAACCTAGAGTGATGTGTCTCAAGAAACTAACTACGTGCATATGTGTATCATATTAATGACTGACTCTAAATGCTTGACTAGAAAATTAATAAAGACATAATTAAAAGACTCTTCGGTTCTGCCGGGATCATTATGCTCCGGCATTACATTTCCCCCCTCGGTAGGCAATCTGGCCCAGCTCACTTTTCTAGACGCTACTGGAAACAATTTTTGGGGACAGATTCCTTCATCAATAGCAAACTTGTCTAAGCTCACTCGCTTAGGACTCAGCAATGGTAGCACTGGTAGTTTTGATGTAGGAACCCTATGTTTCCTACTTGGAAAGATGTCAAAACTTACCGAATTGTACCTTTTTGGAACGAAAATAAGCGACGTATTACCTCAGTCTCTTGGTAACCTGACCCAGATATCTGAGTTGAAACTTAACAACAATAAGTTACTTGGTGAAATCCCATCTTGGCTTCTGAACCTCACCCGACTTACCAGCCTAGACCTTTCAGAAAATCAATTATATGGCATGTTTCCAAGCTCAATCTCTCAACTCAAGCACCTTGAAACTCTTGATCTAGCTTCAAACAGCTTGAGTGGCAAAGCCAAGTTAGACATCTTTCAAACTCTCCAAATCCTTACTCGGTTGGAATTGTCAGGAAACAAATTGACTGTGCTCGCAACAAACAGTACCAATGCTACTCAACCAAAATTCAATAGTACAGTATGTATTGGCTTCATGCAACTTGAAGGAGTTCCCTGATTTCTTTAGGTTCCAGGATGAATTAGAAGGGCTTGATTTGGGTAATAACAATATTCATGGCCAAATACCAACATGGTTGTGGAACACGAGTAAAGAAACAATGACATATATCGACCTTCGTAGGAACTTTCTTACAGGATTTGAGCAGCATCCAGATGCCATTTCATGGATATCACTAGTATACCTAGATTTTAGCTTTAACAGGCTGCAAGGACCACTCCCACTTCCACCACCATCTATTTTTTCTTATACAGTCGCTTATAATTCACTAACCAAAGAAATCCCACCATCATTCTGCCAACATAGTGCTCTTTTTGTTCTAGACTTGTCTGATAATTATTTAAGTGGGGCCATCCCTCAATGCTTGTTCAATTCTACTAGTGATTCTCTGTCAATTCTCAGTCTGAGTAGCAACAATTTTCATGGTACTGTTCCCCAGATGTTCATGAGGGAGATCAAGATGATTGACTTGAGTCAAAATCAATTGCATGGGGGGTTACCATGTTCATTGGCTAATTTTACAAAGCTTGAAATTCTTGTTCTGGGAGATAATCAGATTGAGGACACTTTTCCCTTTTGGTTGGGAACTCTTCCCAAGTTATAAGTTCTTGTTCTTCGATCTAACAGATTCCATGGTGCCATTGAGAATCCTAAAACCAATTTGAAATTTCCAAAGCTGCAGATCATTGACCTCTCTCACATTGATTTCTCCAGTACATTGCCATCACCATCAGAGTACTTCCAAACTGGAATGCAATGAAATTAGTCACGAAAGGAAATTCAACATATATGCAAGGGACAGTGGAAGCACGACTACTAGAAAAGCAGGTCTATTTTGTTAGTTTTCCCTATTCAATAACAATATCTAGCAAACGGACAAAAAGGGTATGAGAGGATCCAAAGTGTATTTGTATTCGTTGATTTTTCAAGCAATAAATTCAGCGTCGAAATTCCAGAATCCCTTGGAAGTCTCCGTGGACTTCAAGCGCTAAACATTTCCAAAAACAACCTCATTGGCACTATCCCGTCATCCTTGGCCAATTTGAGGGACCTGGAATCTTTGGACCTATCTAGAAACCTGCTTTCAGGAGAGATCTCTCAACAGCTAACCCAACTCACTTTCCTTTCAGTCCTAAACGTTTCTCATAACCATCTCACGGGCCCCATACCTCAAGGTAAACAATTCGATACATTTGCTAATAGTTCATATAATGGGAAGATGGGATTGTGTGGTGTCCCCTGACGATATTATGCGGGAATTCAGAAATGTCACCCCCACCACCACCGGCACACAGCTCGCAAGGCGATGATTTAGAGTTTTCGAGTGGTATCTACTAGATGGTCATAATGATGGGATATGGGAGTGGACTGATAATTGGGTTGGTTATTGGGTAGATGTTGACCACGAGGTATCATGAACGGATTGTTGCAATCTTCAAAAGGGCAACGAAAACTCAAAGGAGGCCGAAAATTAAGGGGTGAAGAAACTAAATTTGTTAGTAGTGCTTGTACTATACTGTTTGTCCATGTGTGTGCTCTTAGCTTTCAAGAAGTAATTTTCATGTCTTTTTTTCATTTTTAAGTTTTCTTTCAAGTGATTCCTACTACGTCTACTGTTTGTTCATCTGATGGTTGTTTATTTAAGAAGCAACTTTGTTAGTTCGTCTGTGTATTTCTCTTGCCAAGTAATTTTTATGAAGTATACAAATACAATCAATAGATGAAAGCGCTTCCTAATGATCAAGCACTTTTCGATATTCGATTGTGCTATGTTAGAAAACTGTTCTCTACATCGTAAATTGTTCTCAACATAGTATATGTCTTCGATTACTTTTGTTCTCCGCAGATTAGTAAATCACACCATCAGCTTTGAGCCTAGCTTTTGTGGATTGGCTTTTCGGAGTTCATCTTGGAAATTATAAAAAATATTTGGGTAAAAATTGTAATTTTATACTTTTTTGATTCGTTTTGACAAAACGAATCAATAATCCACAAAAATCAATAGTGCAAGTCGATTCAATTGTTTATTTAATATCGTAACAAAACATAAACGAGGAAACATAAAGTAGTAGCAGATATCGGATTTGAATGCAATACAAAGGTAGTTCGAAATCTTACGAATCGGGAGCAATAAGTCGCCGATGCACGAGAAAGCCGATTGGGGCTAAAAGCTGATCAACTACAAACCTAACAAGCCAACGGTGGTTTGTTCAAGTTTGATTCCAAAATTTAACAAGCCTATTAAAGTTTGGCTTCTTTATGATACGAAACAATCTCAGACGAGCTCATCTTCGCTCCTTAAAAATATGAGTAAATATATGAGTAAAAACTTTATTTGATATTGTGTGCTCCAATGGGTAAACTCAAACCCAAGAATAAATATGCACCGAGTAAAAACTTCATTAATGGCAAAATTATAAATTTAAAGTTGTGAAATTTGCCTAGTAAGGGTTTGAGTCTTAACCAAATTTGAGTCTAAATTTGAGTAAAACTCAAATTTGGTATAGGTTTGGGGAAGCAGTGAATGAGGGTTTTGGATGATTTTTACTCAAATTTGAATTTGAGCTTAGATTTGAGTAAGGAGCGGAGATGTGAGTCGATTTTGAGTAGTTTCATTCTTTTAAAAGAGCAATGCTATGGCCTTGCTCAATGAGAAGAAAATAAGGCCAGTGAACATATAATGCGTCAGAAGAAAATAAGGCCCGTGAACATATAATGCGTCATTAATCTATTGGTAAAATATGTGCTCCACTAAATGACACTTTGGGCACATTCTATCTACCAATATATCGGTGATATGTAGTGCAACTAAAATGAATTAATTTCGAAGGCAAAATTTGAGAAGTGCAACTGTGCCCATGCCTGGAGGCATAATTCAAAAGCATTGACATAAAATAATACTCCCTCCGTCCCTTTTTTTGTGTCTAGTATTCCATTTTGGGCTGTCCCTTAATAAGTGTTCATTTTGTAAAGTTATGGGGGGTAAAAGTTGGTGTATTGTCTATTTTGTCCCTAAAAGTAAATTTCATTTTGAAAAGTTAGTGAGTAAAAGTGTAATGATGATGGGTAAGTAGGAAAAGTGGAGGAAAAAGTTGATGTGAAAGGTGTAATGATGATGTCTTTTTAATAAGTTGGAGTTACGAAGCAAGACACTTAAAAAGGGACAGAGGGAGTAATAATAATTAAAAACTTTCATGCACCATCAACGCTAAAACTGTTTAATCTCAATAGAAGATATATTACCCAAATAATCAAAGCAGATGCAAAAGTGTTAAAAAAATTAAGGAGCTATTATTCAAGATTACATCAACATCACTGCTATTTTTTTTCCCGTAAACATGTCAACAAAAGTGTACATGCAAGGAATCACAATAAGATCGCCAACTCCTCCTTCATCTTCAAAGCACCAACTTAATCACTTCTTAGCCAAAATAATTATTTTCGTAGGGTCCAATATGTGATTACCAAATGTAGTCACCAAAGTAGTACATAGTTATTTAAATATCGTAAGTTGACCGACGCCGAGCAATATCTTATTCGAGTTTGGTAGCTGCCTAAAAATTTTCATATTGCTCACTTTCTTTGTTCATAGAAGTAATCGATCTCAAACAAACTTTTCAATGTTTTCATAAGAGAGTACAACCCACAGATTCCAATTTAAACAGTTTTGTTCGTTTATGAGGCAACTTGGGCAATGGAAAATAAAACGTCTGATGTTTGTCTTCAACCTTCCATTAGTTTTGGCTGCTGATTTTGCCACTCTCTTTTTTATTGACGTCACTCCCCTGTAAGTGTATTTTTGGTGAAATACACTTGCAGGGGAGTGACGTTAACAAAAAATAGAGTGACAAAATCATTTTCCAAAGTTTTTAACACAATAGTAAATTATGATCCCAAGAAATAATAATTTCCACCTTCTATTTTCTGTAGAAGAGGAGAAATGACATTATACCCCCTTGGACTGTTGCTAAGTCATGAGTTGCCCCTCCAACTTTGAACTCATACACTTAACCCCCTTGTACTATGCGAACTTGTACGAGTTACCCCTTGCCGTCAAAAGATGCACGAACCACATTGACGCTGTTAAGGGGAGATGCCCTTCCACGTTGGCTAGCTGCTTTTGAGCTTATCTATGCGTGGCATGTTTACTTACATGTCTGATGATGTCTTCTTTAAGTAAATATGCATAAAAACAATGGCGCCATTCTGTTGCATCCAAATAACAGATTCCAAATCGGATTAAGGCACAAACTGCTTGTTCTTAAGGATAATGTTGTACTTGGATCTAAGATCTATGGAAGAAAAATGAAAAGTAAAGAATACACTTGAATTTGGTGATCAAAAACTCAAAATTCAAACACAATATAAGCTACTAGTATGAAAGTAAATATAAACTTCATTGAACGCTCTACAATCTATGATGAGATTAGACCAACTGACCAATGCTCTACGAGCGTAAAGACCGGGTCAATGCACTATCACATAAAAAATTACTGTCATCATGGAAATTGGTGGAATTGGCTAAATTGGTGAAATTGGTGGAATTGGTGAAATTGGTGGAAGTGGAAAATAATACCAGCACAGGACAAGATTATGGCAAAATGTTTCTGTGAAGTGCTGTGAAAATGAAAAGAACTGACTTTTTTGTTACGTGAAGTGCACCGCAATTCTTTACATAAAAAAAGACTATTAACGACCGTATCACAAGTGTAACACAATTTTCCTTTTTCTTTAATTTCATATTGTTTTTATTTAATCCCACCAGTTTAGTGGGCGGACTTGACTTAAGAAGGAATTGGAGCAACTCCAAAGACACCGGGGGAGGGGTCCAACGCAATTTTTGTTCCTTTAAATTTCCAAGTGTTCACACAAACGCGACACAAAACGTGCTTTTTAATTTAAACAGGGGGAGGATGCACTTTTCGTGTATAAAAGCACATCGAAGGCATAAGCCTTCTCATCCAAGATTGGTAACTCTTAAGATTAGCTACTTATACATGATGGATTCAGCTTTGTATCTTCGCATGTTCCTGATCTTGTGTTGTTTTAATCTTAATGTTTTGACTAACTCTTACTCTTCTACGCAGCCACTATGCCATGAAGATGAGAGATCAGCCTTGCTGAAGTTCAAGCATAGCTTTGACATCAAGAAGTTTGCATCTGGCGATCCTTCTGCTTATCCGAAGGTTGAGTCATGGAAGCTTGATGGAAATGCTAGCGATTGCTGCTCTTGGGATGGTGTGGAGTGTGACCATGACACTGGTCGTGTGATTGGTCTCGACCTCAATAGCAGCTTCCTCTTTGGTTCTATCAACTCCAACAGCAGCCTCTTCAGCCTTGTTCACCTTCAAAGGCTGAACCTTGCTGACAATCACTTCAATTATTCTCAAATTCCGACCGGAATTGAAAATCTTTCAAGACTAGAGAGTCTCAACCTCTACAATTCTTATTTTTCTGGTCAGATCCCTTCAGAAATCTCCTCTCTTTCCCAATTGACTTTCCTTGATTTGTCCGGATATTTTGACTATACTCCTGAATATCTTTTGAAACTTGAAAAACCTAGTCTGAGAGACCTAGTTCAAAAACTGACCAACCTGAAAGTACTTGTCCTCACTGGGGTGAACATATCTTCAACAGTTCCAGAAGCTTTATCAAATATGACCTCTCTAACAAGTCTTGATCTTCAGAGTTGTTTGTTGTATGGTGAATTCCCAATGAGCATTTTCCATCTACCAAACCTCCGGAGTTTAGGCATTTCACTCAATGAAAACCTCATTGGTTACCTTCCTGAATTTCCACGCGGTAGTCCGCTTGAGGTATTGCTCATTGCGTGCACAAGGTTTTCCGGAGTGCTTCCAACTTCAATTGGGAATCTTGATTCCTTAAACAAGTTAGACATAGCATTCTCCATTTTGTATGGGAGTCTTCCACCCTCGCTTGGCAATCTAGCCCAGCTCACGTTTCTGGATGTTTCTGGAAACTATTTCCAGGGACAGATTCCTTCATCAATTGCAAACTTATCAAAACTCACTGAATTAGGACTCGGCGATGGTGCTTTTGATGCAGGAACCCTATCTTTCCTATTTGAAAAACAATCAAAACTCACCACATTATTCCTTGTTGGTACAACAATAAATGATGTATTGCCACAGTCTCTTGCAAACTTGACCGAGCTATCCGTGTTAATTCTTTACAGGAATGAGTTACTTGGTGAAATCCCATCTTGGCTTCTAAACCTCACCCACTTAACCACTTTAGCCCTTACAGGAAATCAATTATCCGGCATGTTTCCAAGCTCAATCTCTCAACTCAATCATCTTGAAATTCTTGATCTTTCTTCAAACAACTTGAGTGGTGAAGTCGAACTAGACATCTTTCAAAATCTTCGAAACCTTGCTGTATTGCGATTGTCCGAAAACAAATTGTCGGTGCTAGTAACAAACAGTACAAATGCTACTCTAGCAAAATTCATCGATATAGGATTGGCATCATGCAACTTGAAGGAGTTCCCTGATTTCTTGAGGTTCCAGGATGAATTACAATCGCTTAATATGGCGGATAACGGTCTTCATGGCAAAATACCAACTTGGTTGTGGAACACAAGTAAAGAAACAATGAGATATATCGACCTTTATGGAAACTTTCTCACAGGATTTGAGGCACATCCATATGCCATGCCGTGGATATCACTAAAATCCCTAGATTTCAGCTTTAACAGGTTTCAAGGACCACTCCCTCTTCCACCACCGTCTGTCTTTGCTTATAGAGTCGCTGGTAATTTACTAACCGGAGAAATCCCAACATCATTCTGCCAAAATAGAGATCTTTTTGCGCTTGACTTGTCTGATAATTACTTAAGCGGGGCCATTCCTCAATGCTTGGCCAGTTCTAGCAGTGATTCTCTGTTGCTGCTCAATCTGAGTAGCAACAATTTTCATGGTACTATTCCCCATATGTCCATGAGGGTGATAAGGGTGATTGACTTAAGTCAAAATCAATTGCATGGGGTGGTACCACGTTCATTGGTTAATTGTACAAGGCTTGAAATTCTCCTTCTCGAAGATAATCAAATCGAGGACACTTTTCCCTTTTGGTTGGGAACTCTTCCTGAGTTAAAAGTTCTTGTTCTCCGGTCTAACAGATTCCATGGTGCCATTGAGAATCTTCAAATGAACATGAAGTTTCAGAAGCTGCAAATCATTGACCTCTCTCAGAATGGTTTCTCAGGTACATTGCCATCAGAGTTCTTCCAAAACTTGAATGCAATGAAAATGGTCAAGAAAGGGAATTCAACATATATGAAGGTGTCGAAACCAGTATTTACAAGGTTCAAAAAAATTATTTCCGGATGGGAATTTGCCTATTCAGTAACAATATCTATTAAAGGGACAAAAAGGTATTTTGTGATGATCCAAAGTGTGTTTGTCGTTGTTGATCTTTCAAGCAACAAATTCAGCGGCGAAATTCCAGAATCCCTTGGAAGTCTCAGTGGACTACAAGTGCTAAACATTTCCAACAACAACCTCACTGGAACCATCCCGTCTTTCTTGGCAAATTTGACGGACATGGAATCGCTGGATCTATCTCGAAACTTGCTTGCAGAAGAGATCCCTCAGCAGTTAACCCAACTCACTTTCCTTTCAGTCCTAAACCTTTCTCATAACCATCTCACGGGTCCCATACCTCGTGGCAAACAATTTGATACGTTTGACAATAGTTCATATGGTGGGAATATGAGATTGTGTGGTGTCCCTCTAACGATGTTATGTGGAAATTCAAAAACTTCAACCCCACCATCCCTGGCACACAGCTCGCAAGGCGATGATGATCCAGAGGTTTCGAGGGGTATTTACTGGATGATCATAATCATGGGATACGGAAGTGGGCTGATAGTTGGGTTGGTTATTGGGCATGAGCTTACCACAAGGTATAATGAACGGTTTGTTGCTATCTTTG
The DNA here is from genome assembly GCF_030253575.1 of Rhododendron vialii. Lineage (NCBI taxonomy): Eukaryota > Viridiplantae > Streptophyta > Magnoliopsida > Ericales > Ericaceae > Rhododendron > Rhododendron vialii. The sequence goes on from NC_080560.1 coordinate 5,893,507, forward strand.
AAAGGGGAAAGAAAACTCAGAAGAGGCAGAAAAGAAAGGGGCAAAGAAACTAAATCTACAAGCAGTGTCTTATACTGTACTTTCTGTCCATGTGTGTGATTTCCAAGTCTTTTGTCATTTTTGCTTTTTCTTTTCCAGTGATGCCTACAACATCTAAGCAGTTGTTTACTTCGTAGCTTAGTTTCTGTATTCCTCATTGTGGCTTTCTCAGTCATGATCTTAAGTATGGACCCTTGTGCTAAGAACTATAGCTACTTTGTAATTAGTCTTTCTATTCCCCTTGGCCCTTGCTATCCATTTTCAAGGAAGCAATTATGACAATCAGCAGATCAAAAGTACTTTCAGATGATACTAGAAAATTGATGTTAACTGTTCATATAGCCCCATGCTTGCTCTGTTAGAGGTGTGTGGTTGTTCTGCATTTTAGCTACAAACTAGTAAGAAACGGGGGGGGGGGGGGGGGGAGTAACATGGGGTGATTGTTAACACATGTGTGTATGGGGGGGGGGGGGAGTAACATGAGGTGATTGTTAACACATGTGTACAGATACAGAAATTCCTCAAAAAGAAAAGTATAATTTGCTGTATTGTACCTGGGGTGGACCCCACAAATGGGGTCTGTACATTTTTCGGTACCCATAATCCGACTCCAAAATGGTACAAACTGTTGTTTTTATAGTTTATTTACCAAAGTAACAGAACCTTATATACCATTTTTACCATGCATGAAACAATGAGGAAGAAACAGAAAGCAGCAGATTGTTTCTAAGTGTCTTGCAAACACTTTGAATGCAATATGAAGGCAGTTCAGAATCTTACGAATCGGGAGCAATAATATTCCATTGCACTAGAAGCGGATTGCGGCTAAGACCGAAATCGAGCAAGCCGAATTTATGTTTGGTTTGAATGTTAAACAACTATTTTAAGCTTGGCTTGATTATGAAACGAGCAGATCTCAAACAGTTGCGACTCAAACTATTTTCCGAGGCAACGTTTTATAGGAGGGCTAGTGGATATACCTTATGAGGCCCATTTAGTCTTTTCACAGAAACCTTAAAGGTAGATCTCATCCATATTCTCACGAATCACATCTAACATTGCCCCACTGCAAAATACTAGATAGCTTTGATAAAAATGGTCAGGACAGCACCCCATGATCCTCTCCAAATCGGAGCTCCTTAAAAAGTTCAAAAAGACACAAGCTACTTTTGAGAAAATTTGCCCAAGTGCTTTGAAATGAGCTTGAAATAAACAAGTGCTAGTACTAGATATCTTGAAACAATCAAAAATAAAACACTGAGCTTCCGAGAAAGTCAAATCAAAAGTTTGGAAGCAACTCAATAACACAGCTTTCCAATCCTCTTGGAAATGTCCTTAGCTGGTTCTTGACCTTTTTCTTCCTTTTCCAAGCCTCTTCCTTTATAATCTTCTAGCTCAATTAATGGATATAAATCCAGGATTGTGTGTGGTGTCCCTCTGTCAACATCATGTGAAAATTCCAAGGCCTCACCGCTGTTGCACAGCTCGCAGGCCGATGATTCAGAGTTCCCGAGGGGTACTTACTGGATGGTCAATATTCATGGGATATAGGAGCGGGCTACTAGTTGTTTAGTTTATAATTTAGTTTCTGGATTCCTCACTGTGCATGGCCTTACCAATTGCGATCTCTACTCTCTCTTGTATGTACCCTGGTAATAACGACCAACAGATCAAAGCGCCCGTCTTCTCCTTCCTTTAGATTTCTGTAGATTGCTTAGCTGGTCCATCCAAAGCATGCATCAAATGGTTAATGCCCTTTCTTAGGGCAAAGTCCACTTTCATCTCCTGTGGTTATCGTCATGTGCGGATACCCCCCTCATGGTTCAAAACTGAGCACATAACCTACCTATGGTGTTTTGAAAATGTGAGGATAGACCCCCTGCAGTCATATTTTTCATCCATATTAACGGAGGTGTATCTCATACGCCTCTAGAATGTAATTTGAGTTGTTCATAATGTATTAAATAAAGAATAAAGTATCTTTGTAAAAAATCATCTTGATCAGGCATCAATAACCCAGTGATTTATTTTTTAGTAAATTCAAATTTAAAATTTTAATTTCATAACAAAATCGATTCGACCATGAGTTTTTCATTTTTTGATTGACTTGAATTTTGACATAGATGTAGTACCTGTCAAAATTTACAATATCAACAGTTTAGATTCAATTTTTGGTATAGGAGATAGTGTGGTTAGATTTAAAAAAGACGAAGAATCAAGGGACATGATGAGGGTATATCGATCTTTTAATGTTGTGTCCGTTAATATGGATGGAAAACATGACGGCAAGGGGTCTATCCGCATATTTTTAAAAACCACAGGTAGATTATATGCTCAGTTTTAAACCATGAGAGGGTATCCGCACATGACGATAACCGCATAGGGTCAAAGAGGACTTTGCCCAATTCCTTATGACAATAAAGATCAACCACATATCCAATAATACGGGCAACCTAATAATGTCATAAATTTGGCTGCAGTCTCCTAATTAATGATTGTTGATACACGGATTGAAGAGAAGTGGTGTTTGCTTCAATGGCAAGGATAAAATCCAAATCCAATGGTCATGCATGTTTGATAGCCATTCTATTTTCTGTTTTCTGTTTTCATTTTCAGAATTTTCAAAAGTTAACTTTGAAAGTTTGTTTGGTGCCTACTTCCAGTTTCAAATTCTGGAAATCACTTTCACTATTTTCAAAATTTAAAGAAGTAACAAAACTCAACTTTCACTATTTTCAAAAGCAAAAAACAGGCTGTCTAAAAGACTCTGCTACAATTCCTTGGAGGTCTTTTAAATTTCCTCCCTCTCTCTCTCTCTCTCTCTCTCTCCACGGGGATACAATAGAACTATCATTTTCCCTTCTGCTACATAATTTGGATTTATGGTTGAATCTGATATTTTCATAGATGAACCTTGGGCCAAGAATTGCTGAGAGTAAAGCTCTGCTCAGTTGTACACCTATATCTCGTAATAGTAATCTTTTACGTTGTTAAAATGAAGGAATGTTCTCAAATACTTGTGTTTGATTCCCATGACATTCCAGAATAGCGTTGAGAATCGTAGCTGTTCAAGAATTATAGCGTTGAGAATAGTTGATTGTTGTTCAAGAAGATGTTACTCAAAGCAAAGAAATTGAAACTTACTTATTATTTAAAACTAAAAAACTTTATTTGTTGGAGCCCTGGCCTCTTCGAGCTAAAAAATTGGGGGGCCGGAAGCGACAGCTTCTTCGGCTTCCCCTCTAAGCCGGCTCTGCGTGGTCTATCTACCCGGCCCTTTCTTTCATAATATCAAGTATGGAATTTGTTTCTAACGTGATTGCAAACGCTAGGATTCCTGTATCGTTTGGGAACTAGTGGAGTAATTTCCAAGAGACCATTTTAGAAAAAAATAAAAATTGGTTTCAGAAAATGATATATTTTTTTTTAAACAGGTTGACACAAACATGTTTTCTGCTTTCACTTTTTTTTAGGAAAAGTAAAAACTGATTTCAGCAAATAGAAAACAGAAAATAGAAAAGTGGCAGTATTTTCAAATTTTTTATTCCCTGAGTTTAAAATATCCAATATGCTGGTTGTTAGCACATCTGTTACATACATATCTCGGTGTCGAAGTCACTTGCTAAGACTTTTTCGACATATAAATTAAATTAGGTTATTGAACCGGAAATCCCACCTGAATGGTGTTTCTTGCAATAGTTGGGCCTATTTTTCTAGCATTAGCATGCTGGCCAGGAGGTACTATGACGGGTTTAAAGGGACAACCTTCTCAATATGAAACATTCTTGTGTGATATTCTAGTCAATAGTCTGCCTCCCAATATGAAACATTCATTGAACAAACTTTGAGAAGATGGAGAAGTTATTAGTGTTTTCGGCATATTAAGAATCACATTGAGCTATCGTATTTACTTGCATGTCTTCTGTAAGTAAATATGCATAATCAGCAGCGTTGTTCTATTGCATCCAAATGACAGATTGTTCCAGTCTGGAGTTCAAAATGACTTCCTGGAACTTTCAAATATGAATCGGATCAACGCACGGACTACTTGTTCTTATGAACAATGTTGTATTTGGATCTAAGATTTATGAAACAAAAAAGATCGAATTTCAAACGCAATATATGCTAGTATAAGAGGAAATATAAACTGCTTTGAACGCTCAACAATCTATATGGTCATGAGATTAGACCAACGCTCTACGAGCGTAAAGACCGGGCCAATGCACTACCACAATAAAAATTACAATATATCATGGAAACAGGTGGAATTGGTTAAACCTTCCATCATGCGACAAAGTATTGTTTTTTATTTAATCCCACTAGTTTAGTGGGCGGACTTGACTTAAGAAGGAATTGGGGGAACTCCAAAAACACCGGGGGTGGGGTCCAACACAGTCTCCTCTCTCTTTAATTTCCTGGTGTTCTCAGACAAAAGTGACACAATTAATCCAACAAGTTCAGTGGGTGAACTTGACTTAAAAAGGTATTGGAGTCCATTGTTAGCTGCGTTTTTTGAGCATTTTTTTTAAACAATAGGAGGCTGCACTTGTAATGTATAAAACCGCCAAAAAGCATAAGCTTTCTCATCCAAGATTGGTAACTCTTAAGATAGCTACTTATACACATGATGGATTCATCTTTGTATCTTCAAATGTTCCTGATGATCTTCTATTTTATTTTAAACTAAAACGGAAACGTTTTAAGGGTTTCGTAGGGGCTACTATGCCAATGGGAACAGCAGAGCCCTCGGGTCCCCCCTACTTTTTAATTTATTTTTTTATTTAATTACTTATATCTTATTTATTTAATTTCTATAAATACACCCTTTGTATATTTAAAAATATAATTCAAGAATTAAGCGCTTTAATTTTCAATTCAGTTAAATCAGAGCAAAGATCGTTTTTTTTTTGTTATTTTATTTTAAATGGTCATAATGAATTTTTTGTTTAAGGCCTTTCAACAAACACCCTAAGACTCATTATTTAGTTTCAAGACTCTCTTAGGGTGTCCATTGAAATGCCTTAAAGCCAAAAATTTATTACAACCATTTGGATGAAATGATCAGAAAAATAACATCTTTGCACTGGTTCAAACGAATTGAAAATTGAAACACTTATTTTCGTAACTATATTTTTTAATCTATAAAGGACAAAAAAATAAAAATAAAACAGTCGGATAAACATGATCAATTGAAACACTTTTTTTTCTCTCAATTACTTTACAAAGCCTAGAATTAGACTTGAACTTATTGTTAAAGAGAAAAAAAAATTCAAACTAGAAAGAAATAAAAAGAAATAAAATGAAAAAAAAATCAAACTGGAAAGAAAAGGAAAAAAAAGAAAGAAAGAAGGAAACTGTAAAGAAAGAAAGAAAGAAAAGGAAGAGAGAGAGAGAGAAAGAGAGAGGGGTAATCCGGGAAAGGGGAGGTGGAGCCGGGGGGGGGGGGGGGGGGGGGGTGGGGGGCGAATAGCAGCTCTCGGTGGGAAATGGAGGAAAAGGAGGGACCTGGGTGATTTTAGTCTTGACAGATGGGAAAGAGCAAAATGGAGGAAACAAGGAAAAAGGTTGGGTCTTTTTTATCTGAAACGTCTCGCGCTTGGTTTCTTAGCGAAACGACGTCGTTTCCGCTAACGTCGTGATGATGTCAGCACATTGTGCTCATGGTTGTGTTCTGTACGTTGTGTGAGTAGCATTTTCGAGTGTCGTAGTAGTTTCCAATGTGACACGCCACCTTTTCAGAAATATCCTTACATCTTACGCGTTAGCATTATTCACAAGTAAAACTTCCTTCGTTACTACTGATATAAAATGAAAATTCAGAAAGATTGGATTGATGTAGATCGATGTGCCCATCTATTTCCAACAAGTTCAGTGGGTGGAGTACTTGACTTCAAAAGTTAGCTAGTTGAGCAACTCCAAAGACTACAAGGGAGTGGGAGGGGTCCATTATTAGATGCCTTTCGACTTTTGAGCACTCGGACTGTATAAAAGCACATTAAGGGCATTAGCTTTCTCATCCAAGATTTGTATCTCTAAGATAGCTACTTTTATAATACATGATGGATTCATCTTTGTATCTTCACATGTTCCTGATGATCTTCTGTTGCTTTAATCTTGATATTTTTACCAACACACCCAATCTTTAAAACTTGGTTTTTAAGAATGAATTCTGCTCGAGGTTTGTATAAGAAGTATGAACTACTACTACTTTTAATCAATTTTTCTTTCCTCTTTTTATGTGCCTTGAATGGTGTGTGATCTGGACCCTTTTTTTTTTAAACAATAGACATCACTTAAAATGGTTCAAACCGCTATATTAGAGCTTCTTACCTGTAGATCATGTTTGGCTCTTCTGTAGAAGTCTTTTGCCGTGTGTTGACCGTTTCGTTAGAAGTTTGAGTGACAAGAGCGTTTTTGTGGGTGATTATTTCCAGTTTTTGTAACTGGTCCCCATTAGATATAATGTTTCGCTAATGCAATGAGTTCACATGCATCTTGGCGGTAAAATGCACATCAAACATGTCCGAAATGGATAGGATTAGGAACATATATGGTCCATATTGAATCTATTGAAGGCATTAAGTCAAGTAATAGGACAAGATATTCAAATTATGCAGGACATGACAGGTATGCTGAGGAGACCTTGAATATGGTAAATTTACCTTATATTTTGGAGAGCCATATGCCCATATATTTGTACCTACATGTATGAATGTAGATATGTGTGTGTGTGAGAGAGAAATTTGATATTCAATTAAACGCTACATAATAACAAGAAGTGTAATTAACATGAATTTTTTTTTAAAATCTAGTAGTATTTGATTACTTAAACACCAAGAGAGGTCATGCAGAATTGCAGATTAATATTCTGTCAAAACAAATTAATCAAAGAAACCAAGATCATTTAAGAAAAAGTAATTCACTAAATGCATACATTCACCAAAATAGAATGAGGGATTGTCTGACAAGTGTCGTAGCAGTGTACAATGTGACACGACACCTTTTCAGAAATATCCTTACTGATCTCAACCGTTAGTATCCACAAGTAAAACTTCCTTCGTTTCAACTGATATAAAATGCAAATTCAGAAAGATTGTATAGATGTACATGTGGCCATTTGTTCTCCACAAAAAAAAACAAGCAAATCTCTTTCCAAAAGCTAATGGAGTAACTCCAAAGACTCCAAGGGAAAGGGAGGGGTCCATTATTAGATGCCTTTTGAGCACTCGGAGTGTATAAAAGACGTTAAGGGCATTAGCTTCCTCATCCAAGATTTGTATCTCTAAGATAGCCACTTTTATAATACATAATGGATTCATCTTTGTATCTTCACATGTTCCTGATGATCTTCTGTTGCTTTAATCTTAATGTTTTGACTAACTCATACTCTTCTACGCAGCCACTATGCCATGAAGATGAGAGATCAGCCTTGCTGCAATTCAAGCGTAGCTTTGACATCAAGAAGTTTGCTTCTGGCAATCCTTCTGCTTATCCAAAGATCAAGTCATGGAAGCTTGATGCAAATGCTAGCGATTGCTGCTCGTGGGATGGCGTGGAGTGTGACCATGATACCAGTCGTGTGATTGGTCTCGACCTCAGTAGCAGCTTCCTCTATGGTTCTATCAACTCCAACAGCAGCCTCTTCAGTCTTGTTCACCTTCGGAGGCTAAACCTTGCTGACAATCACTTCAATTATTCTCAAATTCCAACCGGAATTGGAAATCTTTCAAGACTAAAGAGTCTCAACCTCTATAATTCTTATTTTTCTGGTCAGATCCCTTCAGAGATCTCATCTCTTTCCCAATTGACTTTCCTTAATCTATCTCAATACTTTGAACCCGTGCATGCTACTCATGTATATCTTTTGAAACTTGAAAAACCCAGTTTGAGAGATCTAATCCAAAACCTAACCAACCTGAAAGTACTAGACCTCAATGTGGTGAACGTATCTTCTACAGTGCCAGGTGCTTTATCGACTATGACCTCTCTGACACATCTTAATCTCGGGAATTGTATCCTTTATGGTGAATTCCCAATGGGCATTTTTCATCTACCAAACCTACGGGTTTTACGTGCGTCGGTCAATGAAAACCTATTTGGTTACCTTCCAGAATTTCCGTATGGTGGTCCATTTGAGGAATTGAAGATTTGGAAAACAAATTTTTCCGGATTGCTTCCAAATTCCATTGAGAACCTTCATTCCTTGAAGGAGTTACATTTAGGAGAGTCCAATTTTTATGGGACACTTCCAAGCTCTCTTGGCAATCTGGCCCAGCTCACGTTTCTGGATGTTGTCGGAAGCAATTTTTGGGGACAGGTCCCTTCATCAATAGCAAACTTATCAAAACTCACTGTCTTAGGACTCGGCCATTGTACTTTTGATGCACGACCCCTTGAAAAGCTATCAAAACTCATTATACTAGCACTTGACCATACAAAACTAAGGGATGTATTACCACAGTCTCTTGCTAACATGACCCAGCTATCTACGTTAATTCTCAACAACAATGAGTTATTTGGTGAAATCCCATCTTGGCTTTTGAACCTCACCAGATTAACCTTTCTAGACCTTTCAAAAAATCGACTATCTGGCATGTTTCCGAGCTCAATCTCTCCACTCAAGCATCTTGAATACCTAGATTTCAGCTTTAACAGGCTGCAAGGACCACTCCCTCTTCCACCACCGTCTGTCCTTTATTATAGAGTCGCTGGTAATTTACTAACTGGAAAAATACCAACATCATTCTGCCAAAATAGAACTCTTTTTGCACTTGACTTGTCTGATAATAACCTAAGCGGTGCCATTCCTCAATGCTTGGCCAGTTTTAGTAGTGGTTCTCTGTTGCTTTTCAATCTGAGTTACAACTTCTTCCATGGTACCGTGCCCCAAACGTTCATGAGGGGGATCAAGATGATTGACTTGAGTCATAATCAATTGAATGGGGGGTACCAAGCTCATTGTCTAATTGTACAACGCTTGAAATTCTTCTTTTGGGAGATAATCAGATCGAGGACTTTTTTCCCTTTTGGTTGGGATCTCTTCCTGAGTTACAAGTTCTTATTCTTCGATCTAACAGATTTCATGGTGCCATTGAGAATCTTAAAACCAATTTGAAGTTTCCGAAGTTGCGGATCATTGACCTCTCTCACAATGGTTTCTCTGGTACATTGCCGTCAGAGTACTTCCAAAACTGGAATGCAATGAAAGTGGTCGGAAAAGGGAATTCAACATATATGCAAGTGGAGACACCAGTAGGTTTTGGGGTGGCAAATATTGTTTATTCTGAGGGTTTTACCTATTCGATGACAATATCTAGCAAAGGGACAAAACTACTTTATGAGAAGATCCAAAGTGTATTTGTAGTTGTTGATCTTTCAGACAACAAGTTCAGAGGTGAAATTCTAGAATCCCTTGGAAGTCTCAGTGGACTTCAAGCTCTAAATATTTCCGAAAACAACCTCATTGGCATCATCCCGTCATCCTTTGCATATTTGGCGGACCTAGAATCGTTGGACCTATCTCGAAACCGACTCTCAGAAGAGATCCCGCAGCAACTAACCAAACTCACTTTCCTCTCAGTCCTACACGTTTCTCATAACCGTCTCACTGGCCCCATACCTCGAGGTAAACAATTCGATACATTTGATAATAGTTCATATGGTGGGAATATGGGATTGTGTGGTGTCCCCCTGACAATCTTATGCGAGAATTCAAAAACGTCACCCCCACCACCACCGGCACACAGCTTGCAAGGCGATGGGTTAGAGTTTTCGAGGGGTATCTACTGGATGGTCATAATGATGGGATATGGGAGTGGGCTGATAATTGGGTTGGTTGTCGGGCAGACGCTCACCACGAGGTATCATGAACAGTTTGTTGCAATCTTCTAAAGGGCAAAGGAAACTCAAAAGAGGCAGAAAAGGAAGGGGCCAAGAAACTAATCTGTTAGCAGTGTCTGTACTATATTGTTTGTCCATGTGTGTGCTCTTAGCTTTCAAGAAGTAATTTTCATGTGTCATTTTTAAGTTTTCTTTCAAGTGATTCCTACTACATGTACTGTTTGTACATCTGATGGTTGTTTATTTAAGAACTACAACTACTTTGTTGTTTAGTCTGTGTATTCCTCTTGCCATGTAATTTTGATGAAGTTTGTAATTATAGTCAACAGATGAAATGATGCTGCTACTTTCTGTTATAGTCCAACGATTCTTTTGTTAAAACGTGTTCTTTTTTATAAAAAAAATCAGATTAATCGGATATGAATAAGTGCTTGATTAATTCGTTCACAATTTTGGACTACAAATTTTGAACTTAATATTATATCTATTTATCAAGCACATTTCGATATTCAATTGAGTTGATTTTATGTATAGCATATTAGAAAATTGTTCACTACATAGTAATTGTCTTCAATTACTTTTGTTCTCTACATATAGTAAATCACACCATCAGTTTTGCACCTACTTTTTGTGAATTGGCTTTTTGTGTTTTGTCTTGCATATTTCAAAAAAATACTTGGGTAAAAGTCATAATTTTTTTACTTTTTTGAATCGTCTTGATTGGATGAATCAATAATTCAGAAAAATTAGATGCAAAACTAACAAATACGATTTTTTAATAAAGACAAAATAAGAAAAATCCCAAAAATCCCTTAGCAGAACTTAAGTGTAATGTCTATTGTCTAGAAAAAAAAAAGAAAAAAAAAGATTTAGGAAATTGATTTCTCACATTCTTTTTATCGAGCGCATTTCATTTTTTTGTCTTCATCTATACTACTTCTTTTAAATGTACGAAGGTGTTTTCTACTTTTAATTTTACACAAATGCCGCTAAACACTTGCAATTAGTACTTGCACCACCCTACGACTCTTCCCCAAACAACACGGCTCCAACGGATTTGATACAAAACAACGACAACCTCTCCTGGCTTCCAATGGACACAACTCACTAGGCAGGGAAACAGAAAATGCTTCCCAAAATTGCTCTAGCGCTCCATTCTTCTCATCCACTAAAGTTTGGCAGCCGACTACCCCCATTCACGTACTCCGCTGCATGACACAGTGATTCTACGCAGAGGGATAAAAAAAAAAAACATACCAGGCTGTTTCAAACAGAAACCCAAGACAGGTAAAAACATGTATTCGACTTTCCTCCTTGCCTCTAATTGCAATCACTTTCCCCTTTGAATGGACCACTACGTCGATCATCATTCAAGGAACATAATCGCCCACATGTATCGAATACGAATCCACAAAGGTGTTTTACGTTAATTACCCACTATGTCGACCATAATTTTCGCACAGAAACTGTATGATGAAAGGTTCCTTTTTCTTTTGGCTTATAGACTATTTGGTGAAGACCATTTGAATGTGGCGTAGAAAGGGTTGCGAGAGCTTTATAATTGTTCTCCTATCATCATATAGCCGTATATATAATCTACCAAGCAAGACACAAAATTGCTATTGATGTAATTCATGCATATTCAAGAGGCAAGTAAGATATATAGCATTGCGTATATCGATCCCCAATACAAATTATGAAGATAAAAATAATTTAGTTTTCAGTTAAATAAAGCCATTGTGGCTCTGTCATTTTATTACTTTGTACTTCCCTCACTTTCATCTTTATTGGAGTATTAGTTTTCCTCTTCTTTTCTGTTGCATTTTTCATCAACATTTGGGAATAGCCAAGTATTGGGGATCATCGTGGCTCTGTCATTTTATTTCTTCATACTTACTTCTCTCACTTTGATTGTTATTATGATTTTCCCTCTTCTTTTTGAATAGCAAAGTATTTGGGTAGCATTCAACATAACTCCATCTATTAGACTATTAGCCTTATAGAAAATGAATTGATGTATTCTAGAAAGGATTGCGAAAGCTTTATAAATGTATCAAGATTAGTACTAATAGTGGAACTGTATCTCTGAGATAGACAAACTGATGATTCTGATCAATAAGTGTATATGTGGCATAGACAATCTCATTTGAAAGCAAGAATTGAAGTAATTGATTCATGCACTTTTTTTTGGGTCCGCAATTGATTTATACACTTGGTGGTTCATTGCACTTTCTCTAGGGCTATGTGGTTGGCTTCTCCTTTGTCGGTGGACACCTGAACATAAAACTCACAGCTTAAAAAAAATAAAAATATTATGTCATAGAAATCTCAGCAATGGTACTTAACGAAAGGAAAGAAAGAAATCTCATCTATGGTACTTAGCAAAGTAAACGTAGCAATCCTAATGTTAGGCCAAAGCCAAAGCCACAGATTAAATTACCCAGAAATGCGTAAACAACAACAAAACCACCAAACATATTGATAGGAACCCAAATCAAACTAAAAATTATCTAACTACACTGTATTATCAAAAAAACGTGCAATGCACGTGCACAACTATGCAATGTGGCCTTTGGACTAACAACCCACCTTCTACCCATGCCTTGCCTGATTGTGTATGGCAAAACCTGTCCCTCCTCCTTGTCATACCTGCAAAATAGAGGTGCAGCAAGGCAAGGAGCAACCGGAGAAACATGACATCTTTTTGTTCTCCTCCTTTTTGCTCGGCTTCTTCTTCTTCTTCTTCTTTTTGCTCCCGAACAAAGAGGTTTCAGAATTTGTGTTGGTGTTGGATAACTCATCTTCAAAGTTAAGGGATCATCAAATCGGGAAAAATAATGGATGTTTGGATATGGTTTTCCAGAATTGGTGTTTGCAGAGGAGAGGAACTGGAATATGTGTAGTTTTAACTATTGGAGCCCAACTGTACTGTAGGCGTATCAGCGGTTGGGGAAGATGCATGCTCAAGCAGTCAAGCTATGTGTAACAATGATCTTAGGTTATTTTACTGCCAGTCTAAATAAGGTTGTCGAGGATGCTGTTGGTGGGCTGGGATGTGTCTCTTGTTGATGAAGTGTATTGATTAGGTGTTGCTGTTGTACTTCTAGGAAGGGGTTTTGTTTGTAAGTGAAATTATCTAATGAACTACAAAGTCCCAGAGTGGGGGTGAATGGGACAACCAATTTAAAATTAACTCAACCACTAACTTAAACAACTATCCAACCTTCATGCCAAACTATTCAATTCAACAATATAAGTAAAAAGCGATAAAACTAAAGAACGCAAACACGAGATATACGTGGAAACTACTTAGGGTCAACACACCCTAAGCATAAAACCACAGCCTAATCTACTCAAATTTCCATAAATCAAAAGGTTAGGCAAAAAGACTACAAGTTAGGAATTACCGACTTTTACCCCAAATCACATCTAACTCCACTTCTTGCCAAGCACCCCGTGCCCCTTCTTGATTCCATGGACTCCTCGAGCAACACCACCTCGATCTCCGCTCTAGAACGGCTCTGGTATCATCCGGCCATGTAGATTCATAGGCATGAAAGTATGGATTTTGTAAAGTGAAGATTTTTATGCAAAAGAATCAACCTAGAGAGAATGCATGGATCAAGAAAGTATTTCTCTAGATTGAACAAAGATGATTGAATGCTAGATTCAAATCATCCAAATGCAAATAAAAGCACAAGAGCAAAAGAGATAATGTTTTCTCTCTCTAAAGTGGGCTATATCACTCTTGTTGCCCTACAATAATGAAAAACTAGCTTATATATGACCAAGCAAGAAAAATCCTGGAGAGCCCTTCAAAGGCGCTCTTAGCACGCGCACAAGGGCCTTACTCGGCTAAGGCACTACTAAGGCTCTCTTAACACGCGTGCAAGGGCCTTAGTCTGGTAAGGCACTGCTAAGGCGCTACTAAGGCGCAAGCACTTAAAAAGGCCTTAGACAAAATTTTCCCTCAAATAAAACAAGGCCGATAATATAAGGTTAGTGCATAAATGATATTTCACAAAAGATTAAGACATCGAATAGCTTTAATGATGCATGGAAAAATATTAAGCTATATGCACATGAGATGCATATATCTTTCCAAGCAAAATGCACGGCACGGCCTTCGTGATCAACTCTTGAACCAACGGGTGGAGTATCTAATCTAGACAAAATAAAATCACCTCCCAAACCCAAAATGGAAAAAGAACAAATACAGACTCCAACGGTTTGTCGCATCCGGAAATCGCCAATTACATTAACAGTAAGGTTTGGGAACAAAGCTGATTATGGAAAAGGCACAATTATGTCAACGTTTCATCAGGTTGCATAAGGTATACAATGTTGTAGATTTGGAAATTGGCACAAAGGATATTATCCAAACTTCGTTTAGATGTAATGGAGAACCCCAGTTACAATAGCTGGTTACTGGATTGTAGTACACAACTTCCCCATGTTGTTGGAACTGGATATGCTATGAAGTTGGTTGGATGAGATGCATGCACAGTCACCTTTTTTGGGGGAGTGTTAAAATTAATGCTTTATTATTTTTTTGTAATTGGACCAAATGTTATGTTTGTATTTGGACCATGTTTTATATTTGTAATGGGCTAGCTTTATCTTCTTTTGTTTAATGGGCCCAAGTGTTTGGGGAAGCCCGTATCCATTTTGTATGTAAGAAAGCTAGTAGTATTTAAAGTGAAATGAAAAGAATGTAAGGCAAGTGTGTGAGAGCAGCCCCACTTCTCGTTTCTTTTCCTCTGCTTTCCAGAGAGCAATTCCCCTGTTTCTTCCTGTTTTTGCCGAGAAATGGGCAGCCACCATTTGTCCCAATTTCTTTGATATTCCTCCACCAAAAGACCAAGGTTAGGCTAGGGAAAAGCCAACATAAGTGGTATCAGAGCATTGGTGGATCAAATCAACTTGGGAGTTGTCACGCCCTCGATTTTCAACATAAATACTAATCCATTTCAATAATCAATCTCCGCATAATATAGATAATACCCAAAAGAGAGTTCCTAAAAGATCACTTACAAACCAAGTCCCAGAGTTTAGAGATTTTACAACATTGACACTATGGCCCAAATTCCATAATTAGTCAAAAAGAGAAATTTAAATGTTACATAATATCTAAAGTTAAAAGAGTTCAAATGGATTTACAATTATACCTTTCTAAGAAATCCAACAAAAGATGATAGAACCACTACTCGATAACGGCTTTCAAAAGATGTGAAGTCAAGCATGCACACCATGCGCTCCGCTTCAAGATCCTTGCTTTTTTTTTACCTGAAAATGGTAGGTTGAGCTACACTAGCCCAGTAGAGAATTCTATACACAAGCTATAAGTAAATGTGATGAAACATGCAACAAGAGTGAATGAATTCCAATGAGACGAACAAGAGGTATAAAGGAGCAACACAATGAACCGACAGACTACGACTACGGGATCCTATACATCTTATAGTTATCCCTAACCATTCATATATCGAGTCGGAATTAGCATTCAACACACACATCCATCCAAATAACCTACGACAATTTCTCATACCGTTTTAAGATTTCTCAACAAACACCACAACTAGCTTCCTCATTTCTTACCATTCATCATTAAGCCCCTTTTCATAAAAACGTTCCTTTCTTGGTTGCCAAAAATACTTTCAAGAAAACTCTCGACCTTTACGGGTCAAGTTCCGTTGATTCGAGTTTGAATAGCCGGAGTCCGTTGATTCGCTCAAGAATAACCGGAGGATTTTCATAAAAATCCTTTTTCCAAAATCGAGTTCCTTCCTTTTTTAAAAACTTTGATAAATTCAATTATTATTCTCTTTTTCAACGCTTACAATCTCCAATAATACACAGCTCAATCAATAACATGAACTTTCATAATCAATCATAACTTCCTTCATCATGTGAGACATTCAACTGTGTTACCACCACTTGCGTCACAGTGAATTCTCTCCACCTGGGTTTCCGCATTACCACACCTTGCGTTGCGGGCCATTTATTCGAATTCTCAAATTCAAGCATACACGCACACAAACCATCATTCAACGTACGAGCAGGCAACATTTCTCAAATCTACTTTGCAATGCAAACTCGTAAACATGTCACATCGTACGTTGATAAATACATTAAGTTCGCATTATTACTCTAAGTCTATCACAATGCTCTACGTCATGTATCGAACCCATAGCGACTCCACGACAAACCACCCTCTAGGTTCTATACAAGAATCTTATAAAACGGGTGCCAAAGGAACCTAGGGAGCTCAACAAGACGAAGCATGAGGATACGAGTCGCAATACTACCCATCTAATCACTAGACAAACTCATGTCTACCCACATCACTTACCATATTACCTCTTATGGTCCACGATATTCCTATCAACCTCATGGTACGATCCCTAACCAACTTCGTTAATATTTAGCTCTAATGAGTGCCAAGAAACAAGGTCGAACAATGAGTTATTGGGACGTAAGCAATCATACTCAACAGTGACTTAAACATGTTCTAATGATAAACGGAATCATAACACGGAACGAGAACAACCTTAGGATTAACCACGGACATCGGCAGATTGACACACCTTTACTCAAATGGTCATAAATTTTTGTGTGCTAAGATTCTTAAAGTGATTCTAGTGGAAAATGAAAGCTAACTTCGAGACCTTCGAGTCGATATAAAGTTTGCATGAATCCGACATCAGACGAGAAAGTTATGGCCGTTTCAAGTTGGGCTGAAACCCAGAAGACGAGCAGAAATTTCAGAGAACGGAGGGATCGATCCCTCCTCTCTTGGGGATCGATCCACAAGGGCAAAAGTCAGATGTTTTCCAGATTTGAATGAGGGATCGATCCCTCATGCTTGGGATCGATCCCTAGGCGATTTTGGGCGATTTTCTGCAGATTTCGACAGCTTTTCGAAGACGCAATGGTTGATGATCTAGACTCAATTAAAGCATGAAATCAACTCATAAACACATAGAATGAGTAAGAAATCCCTACCTCAAGGTTTGAAGCTTCAAACACGAGATCAATGAACGAGCCCTAGCTTCCAAAGCTCCGAAATCTTCCAAGAACGAGTTCTAGCACAAACCCACGCGATTCCAAGGCTCAAATCACGCGTAGGAGACGGATTGAAGGCTAGATTTCATGGGTTTCAAGTGATTGGTGAAGTTTTTGGGTGAGAGGATGAGAGAGAGTGAGAGAGCAGGAGAGAGAGAGAGAGGGAGAGCCGAGAGGGAGACGTGAGGAGAGAGAGAGATTTTGGGGTTTTTAATCCCCTACACACACACCTCTCTATATATACTCACACACACACACCAAATCACACTAACACTCCCTCCAATTACGATTCTATCGATCAAACCCCAAACCAAAATAACTCCACAAATTTCGCATTAACTTATAACATTTCAAAAATTAAAAAATTTTCCGGGTCTCTACAGGAGTGCAGATTTTTGAAGGGAAAACAAAACCCTAGAAGGTCTACAACAATGGCAAGTTCAAGCAATCAAAACATGGGAGCTCTACCACTTTCTTTTCCACTTCTCAATGGAGAAAGCTATGTTTTTTGGTGTGTGAAGATGAAGACCCAACTTATGTCAAATGATGTTTGGGAATATGTTCAAGATGGGTTTGAAGATTATCAAGGTGTGGAGGTGGCTTTGTCAAATGAGCAAAAGAAACAATTGAAGGTGGATAAAAGGATGAATGCAAAGCTCTCTCCATGATTCAACAAGGTATTTCCGACAACCTCTTTCCTAGAATTATCAATGAAACCCAAGCCAAGAAAGCATGGGATATTCTTTACAATGAGTATAGAGGCAATTTGAAGATAAAAACCATCAAACTTCAATCCTTGAGAAGAGATTATGAGAATTTTAAAATGAAGGATAGTGAATTGTTGAATGATTATTTTTCTAGACTTATGGATGTTGTGAATCAAATGAAAACATATGGGGAGGATGTTGCTACTCAAAAAATTGTTGAGAAAATCTTAATTAATTTGCCGAAGAAGTTTGATCCCATTGTTGCCGTTATTGAAAATACTCAAGATTTAGCCAATTTGAGTGTCAAAGAATTGATGGGTTCCCTTAAGACATTTGAGCAAAGATTGAATAGGCAATCCAAAAAGTCAATTGAGAGTGCCTTTCAATCTAAGCTTAATATTAGTACACCTAAACCGCATGGGAAAGTATCCTCTTCAAGTCATAATCAATCTAGAGGGCAATTTTCAAGTGGTGGATATTTTGAACGAGGAAGAGGTGGAAATGATAGAGGAAAAGAAAGAGGAAGGAACAATTTTCAAAGTGAAAACAATTTTCATAGGAGAAACAATTTTCAAGCAAGGGGGAATGATGAGTCTACTCAACCAAGGTGTGGAATTTGTAAAAGGGGTAGTCATGTTGATAAAGATTGTTGGTTTCGAGGGAAGCCACAATGTTTCAATTGCAACAAATTTGGGCATGTCAAAAAGGATTGCCGAGTCACAAACAATCAACAAGCTAATTACTCTGAAGAGCAAGAAAGTGGAGGGTGCATGTTTTATGCTTGTCAAGCGGCTTCCGAGCAAAAGAATGATGTGTGGTTCTTTGATAGTGGTTGTAGTAACCACATGACCGGAGATGAGAGTATCTTTGTGAAGATCGATACTTCCTCCGATTCTCAAGTAAAGATGGGGAATGGTGCCTTAGTCCAAGCAAAAGGAAATGGTACTATTGCCGTGGAGACAAAGAAGGGTACAAGGAATATCTCGGATGTGCTACTTGTTCCGGACTTGAGCAAAACTTGTTGAGTGTTGGGCAACTTATAGAGCATGGATACACCGTCCAATTTGAAGGAGACTCTTGCAAGATTTATGACAAATGGGGGAGAAATCAAGTTGTAGCAAAAGTCAAGATGGAGAAGAATAGAAGCTTCCCTCTCATTTTTCGCTACTCCAAAAATTTGGCCTTGAAGGTGGATGTGCTAGATGACTCATGGCTTTGGCATAGAAGATTTGGGCACTTGAACTTCCAAAGCTTGAGGAACTTACAACAAAAGAACATGGTGTATGGCTTGCCAACTATTCATGAAGTCAAGCAAGTTTGTGAAGGTTGTGCACTTGGAAAGCATCACCGGGAGTCATTTCCAAAAGACAAGGCGTGGAAGGCTAGAGCACCATTAGAGCTTGTTCATACCGATGTGTGCGGGTCTATGGATATGCTAACTCATGGAGGTAACAAGTACTTTATCATTTTTATTGATGATTTTTCTAGAATGACATGGGTTTATTTCAGGAGGCAAAAATCGGATGTTTTCTCAAGTTTCAAAAAGTTTCAAAGCCTTGTGGAAAGACAAAGTGGCTATCTAACGAAAGTTTTGAGAAGTGATAGGGGTGGCGAGTATACTTCAAATGAATTCTATAAATTTTGTGAAGACATTGGCATGGAAAGGCAACTAACAGTTGGGTACACTCCACAACAAAATGGAGTGGCCGAGAGGAAGAATAGAACTATAGAGGAGATGTCAAAATCAATGTTACATGAGAAGGGATTGCCTAAGACTTTTTGGGGTGAAGCCGTCTATACGGCGGTCTATTTGATGAACCGATGCCCAACAAAGGCCGTTGAAAATATTACTCCATTTTAAGCTTGGAGTGGAAGAAAGTCATCTGTGAATCACTTGAAGGTTTTTGGGTTCATTTGTTATGCTCATGTTCCAAAAGTAAAAAGGAGCAAACTTGATGAAACTAGTCAAAAGTGTATTTTTGTGGGTTATAGCTCCCAATCAAAAGGCTATAGACTCTTCAATTTGACCAGAAACAATGTGATCATTTCTAGAGATGTTCTTTTTTATGAGAACGCATATTGGGATTGGAAGAGAAATGTGGTGCAAAACCAAGTCCCTTTCAATTATGAAGAACGGGGAGAGTCAAGAAGATGAAGAATGTGATGATCTTGAAGCTTCAAATCAAACTCCTCCAACTTCTCCATCAAGCTCAAGTTTCTCATCTCCAAGTTCAACTCCAAGAAGAATGAAAAGCCTAAGTGATAAGTATGCAAGTTGTAATTTTTGTGCTGTTGAACCGGAGACCTTTGAAGAAGCAATTAAGGAGGAAGCTTGGAAGAAAGCTATGGAAGAGGAAATTCATGTCATTGAGAAGAACAAAACTTAGGAGTTGGTGGAGAGGCCAAAAGACAAAGAAGTTATTGGTGTGAAGTGGATTTTCAAAACAAAGCTCAATCCCAATGATTCCATTCAAAAGCACAAAGCAAGACTTGTTGCAAAAGAGTATTCTCAACAACCCGGGATTGATTTTCAAGAGACATTTGCACCGGTGGCTCGACATGACACAATTAGATCTCTTGTTGCCTTAGCGGCATCGAAGGGATGGTTTTTGTATCAACTTGATGTGAAATCGGTCTTCTTGAATGGTGTCTTGGAGGAAGAAGTATTTGTTGATCAACCTCAAGGCTTGATTGTCAAAGGCAAGGAACAAAAGGTATACAAGTTGAAGAAGGCTTTATATGGGCTAAAGCAAGCACCCCGGGCATGGTATAGTGAGATTGACTCTTACTTCAATGAAAAAGTATTTCAAAGAAGCAAAAGTGAGCCAACCTTGTACATCAAGAGGCAAGGTAACAACGGTATTCTTATTGTTTCTATCTATGTTAATGATTTGGTTTTTACCGGTAGCAATATGAAAATGATTGAGGATTTTAAGAGAGACATGATGAAGAAGTATGAAATGAGTGATTTGGGTCTCTTGCATTATTTCTTGGGCATTGCAATTTATCAAAGTAAAGATGATATTTTCATTTGCCAAAGAAAGTATGCCAGAACTCTTCTTGAGAAGTTCAAGATGAGAGAATGCAAGCCGGTTGCAACTCCCTTGATTGTGAATGAGAAATTGTCAAAAGAAGATGGAAGCAAAAAGGTGGATGAATCTCTTTATAGAAGCTTGGTTGAAAGCTTGTTGTACTTGACTATCACAAGGCCAGATATCATGTATGCTACAAGCATGTTATCCCGTTTCATGCACATTGCAAGCCAAACTCATTTTGGAGTGGGTAAGAGGGTCTTGAGATACTTACAAGGAACACTTGATTATGGCATTTTATATGAGAAGAATGTTGATACCAAATTGCTAGGATTTTGTGATAGTGATTGGGCCGGATGTGTTGATGATATGAAGAACACTTCTAGATATGCTTTTTCTCTTGGCTTGGGTGTCTTCTCATGGGCATCTAAGAATCAACAAACCGTGGCGCAATCTACCGCCGAGGCCGAGTACGTGTCGGCATCATTGGCAACCTCTCAAGCAATATGGCTAAGGAGGGTTTTGGAAGATGTTGGTGAAAAGCAAGGAGAAGCTACTCCAATTTTGTGTGACAACAAATCCGCAATTGCAATGACAAAGAATCCCGTCTACCATAGCCGCACCAAACACATTGCCATTAAGCATCACTTCATTTGAGAGGCCGTGGAAGATGAAGAGATTCAACTTGAGTATTGTGCAACTGAAGACCAAGTGACGGACATCTTCACCAAAGCTCTTTCAAAAGAAAAGTTTCAATATTTTAGAGAAATGTTGGGTGTTACAACAAAGCATTAAGGGGGAGTGTTAAAATTAATGCTTTATTATCTTTTTGTAATTGGACCAAATGTTATATTTGTATTTGGACCATGTTTTTATATTTGTAATGGGCTAGCTTTATCTTCTTTTGTTTAATGGGCCCAAGTGTTTGGGGAAGCCCGTATCCATTTTGTATGTAAGAAAGCTAGTAGTATTTAGTGAAATGAAAAGAACGTAGGGCAAGTGTGTGAGAGCAGCCCCACTTCTCGTTTCTTTTCCTCTGCTTTCCAGAGAGCTCTTCCCCTGTTTCTTGCTCTCTTCCCCTGTTTCTTCCTGTTTTTTGCCGAGAAATGGGCAGCCACCATTTGTCCCAATTTCTTTGATATTCCTCCTCCAAAAAACCAAGGTTAAGCTAGGGAAAAGCCAACAGTTTGGAGGCCTTTTGACTACTGGAATTGTGGCATTCTCGGGGACGCAAGTGCCACTATCTTTTCCTTGTTATTCGTAATGGTATAAAGGGCTTCTTGCAATTGTACTAGTTCTCTAAATTGTTTTAATTGGTTCATTTGAAGTTCGTATAGGAGGAGTATACCTCATGCTAAGCTTTGCACAGCACATAATTTCCTTTATAAAGTAGTACTTCCCCGTCCACAATTGTTAGTCCCTTTCAATACTTTTTGCTGTCCCCGAAATTATGGTCCCTTTTGATAAGTCATTGGGCAAAAAATAATGACACGATCTTTCCTATTGTAAGTCCCGGTATTATGTTATCCATGCTTGACTAAGAGAATAGGCAGGCCCTTTAGTTACCTCTGCCATTAAGTGAGAGGAGAGGTCATAGCTAATGAGACCGATTATTTCACGACACTTTGAAGAATCATGACAGATTGATTCGGGAGGAGAAAGGCACAAGTGGGCATGATTAATCTCGAGGAGGTCACGATGGCTACATCCTATTGCTTTCACCTTGTAGTCTGTGACTCTGTCACTTTGTCCTCCCGGTGCTACCCAGTCACAGCCTCCCTTACCTCCCCAAATAGCTTTATCGTTATTCCTTACATTCCATCTCAAAGCTCAAATAAAACTCTTGTTCCCAGTTTTGGCCACTCAACAATCAATACACATGCAGGATGAGCCCAATTTATTCATAAATCCGCGTTTCTGCTTAAAATTTGTTATGGAAATGTTATACCCTCATCGTTGACAAGACTACCTTTTTCTCTTTTCTTTTTTCAAATTAGAAAAGCAACCCAAAAATGTAATGATGCTGTCTCCTTACTTTTGAGGGTAACAAGGAAAACCGAAACATCAAAATATACAAAGCGCAACGATTATGCCCCTTAATAAGTTGACATTCCCAAAAATGGGCTAACAATTGGGGACCGAGGCCGTATATAATCATGGCGAGGACTCAGGAAACTGGTGACATTATTCGCCGACTCAAAATGAAAGAAGAAAGTTAGAGGTTTTAAGTATTACTTCCAAGACCATGTGTAAGGACCCGTAAATTTATAAAATCTATTTAAATATTTTATAAGGAATAAAAGGAGGAAATTGATTTGAGTTATTGAGAATTGGGGCTAATGTGATAAAATGTTGCATTTGAAGGGTGCGCGTGTGATTTGTGCTAAGTGTGTGTATAACATATGTGTATGTGAGCATAGGGAATAAAATTCCCCATCCTCTTTTCTCTCACTCTCCCGTCCTCCTCTCCTCTCTCGGCTCCCTCACCCTCTCTCTTGCTCTCACCCAAAATCACCCTAGAGCCTTCACAAAACAACCTTCAATCCTTCATTACATTGCGTAGTAGAGCTCGTTTATCGCTGGTTTGAGCTCGGTGGAGGCATATTCCGTTCGGTTTCAAGATTTGGGGCTAGGGCTTGGAAATTCTTTGAATTCGTTCTTCGATCTTTGAGGTAGGGAGTTCTAACTATCAATATATGTTTATGACTTGTTTCTTGTAGCTTGATTCTTGCCATTGATCGTTGTTGATATTGTTGTGGTCGTTGTTGTTGAGAAACCCATTGAAATCTGCAGAAAATCTGCTCGAACAGCTATGTAATCGATACCTTTGGTAATCGTTATCGATACCTTTACGTTACCAAGCCCAGAAAACCTATTGTTATCGATACTATCTTCATAGGTATCGATACCTTTGAACCCCAAAACCCAGAAAACCTATTGTTATCGATACCTTTGGCCCTTGTAATCGATACCCTTGCGTCTGGAATGATTCTGGACCAAATGGTATCGATACCATTTCCCTTGGTATCGATACCTGTTGCTTATCTCCAGCATTTTCTGTTTTGCTTCGTACTTCACTGTTTTGGGTTCCAATCACTTCCAACCCATTCTAATACTCCCCGAATGATCCCTTAACTTGATTACTCATACCTAATGACTTCGTTGGACGTATCCATGACCTTAAAGCTCATTTGAACTTGATTTTACGAAAGTCATTTTACAAGTCAAAGTTGGATTTGAACGATACGAACGCGTTGATAAAAGGATTTTGAACTTACGGACACGACGAAAACATATCAGGACATCCCGAAAGGGTAAAGAGCCTGGCAGAGGACATCGGGGTCCTTTAATTGGCCCGGTATGAGTTATAAGCTCATAATTGATATTTCAGGACATCCCGAAAGGGTAAAGAGCCTGGCAGAGGACATTGGGGTCCTTTAATTGGCCCAGTTAGAGCTTCGGCTCATGACACATGTACGAGACACGTCTTGACATATGGTGTTTTTTTTAAAGTTTATTCGGTAAGACTCACGATTGGTTTTGAAATTGGAGTGTTGGATTCAAATTGCTATTATTGTCCATCCGTTTGATCTTGCTGCCATTGTTCATCTCGTGACTATTCCTACATTTCATTTGCATACATTGTTAGATTAGAGCTTTCTACTGGGCTAGTGTAGCTCAGACCCTCCATCATTTTCAGGTACTAACACAGGGCAGTAGCAACATGTTTGGAGTGCTTGGATGTGGACACGGTTTTGAAAGCTAACATTGAAGAGTTACTTAGCCATCTTTGTAAACCTATTTTTGGAAGATGTATTTGTAACTCCATTTGATACTTTTGTATATTTTGGGGGCCGTTGAGCCGATGATGTATTTTCCGTAAACATTTGGACAAAGAAGTGTAATTTATGGGAATGGAAACGTCAAACCCTTTTTGGGGCATGGTACGGTTAATCATGAGGTTTTATTGTGGAAAACCCTTTTATATTTATGTTGAAAATCGAGGGTGTGACAACTTGGTATCAGAGCTTAAGTTTAGAACACCTAGAGACCGTGGGGAGACGTTTCGTCTCATGGGTTCAAAATGTCGCGCCTTCTAACTTAACTTGTGCATGCTTATGTGACTAACTTTCATGAGACTACTTGACATTGCATTTTCATTATCGTAGAGTGGTGTAGAGTTGTTAACCCGCGTTGGAAAGGTGGGGCTTAACCTCATGGTAATAGTGTTGTGATTAATAGTCTTCCTTTCTTATATCTTGTAGTAAGATGCCTCCAAAGACGCGTGGTAGACGAAGTGCGACAGGAAATCGGGGTGGTAGGGGCCGTGGCCGTGGCCGTGGGATGCCACCTGAGGATGAGGTTAGTCAGCTCGGGGAGAATCCTGGTGGGAATCCGGGGGCTGGGGTCGGTAGAGGTGCAGGAGTACTTCCTAATCAAACTCAGTTTGCTAGGGACCTCGTCGCAGCACTTACAGCTGCAAATCTTCTGAACCAAGCTCCTAGGGAGAATGTCGAGGATCGCGCTATGGTAGCGATGAGGGAGTTTAGCCGTAGGAACCCTCCGATATTCGATGGGACTAGTAGCGACCCGTTGGTAGCCGACCACTGGCTAGCTCAAATCCGCAAACTCTTTAGAGCTCTAAATATCACTGAAGATAATATCAGAGTGGGTATCGTGGCCGTTCAACTTGTTGGTGAGGCCGGTGAATGGTGGGAATCCGTTTTAGAGAGTAGGAAAGATGCAAGAAGGGCGGTGAGAACCGCGGCTCAAGTGAACGAACCGGACAATGAAAATCTGACATGGGCTGAATTTGAGACTCTCTTTGAGGTCCAATACTTTCTGGAAACTTCACGTGAGAATCTGAGGGATCAATTCGAGAAACTGGAGCAAGGCAATATGACCGTTTCGGAGTATGTGCAGAAATTTCAATCCTTGTCACGTTTCGCTCCAGAGTTGGTGGCGATAGAGGAAAGGAAGTGTCGACGGTTTGAGAAAGGGTTGCATAACACCGTGAGAAGAATGGTGACGGTCCAACGTAAGGTGAAGTTTTCTGAAGTGGTGGAGTGCGCGAGAAGTATTGAAATACCAAAGGAAGCTCAACGAAATGCAAAGGCGTGGGAACCAAGGCAACCAGTGGGAAGTTTGAGTTCATCTTCCGGTAGTTTTGGTAGCCAAGGACGAAAAAGGCAGAGGGAACCGTCTCAACAACCACCCAATCAATCCAATTTTAGGGTGCCTTCTTCTTCGGGAACTCGGGGTGCCTTGTCTAGACCCCCGATTGTGTGTTACAGGTGTAACCAACCCGGGCATGTCCGTACTCAGTGTCCTCAGCTTTCTAAGGCATGCTATAATTGCGGTAAGGCGGATCATCTTGCTTGGAATTGCCCTCAAGGGGCGGGAGCGCGTAGTGAGTCGGGCTCGATACAACAGTCGAGGGCAGGGCGTGGTGTTGACCATCAGTCTTTCAGGGGTACTCAAAGGCAGCAGCAGCCTCATTTCCGCCAAACGTCGTCAGTTCAGAGTTCTGGGGTCGACCGGGGAGCGAGTTCGTCCGCACCTTCTCAAGGTTCCGGTCATGGAGGAGGTTTCGTGCAGGGTCAGGGAACCCAGGGGCGTGTTTTCAACATCAACACCAATGCATCACCTTCTGTTTCTCAGGCTCCAGAGACATCGGTTGTAAGGGATACTTTCCTTCTATTCAATTCTTTTGCTAGAGTACTATTTGATTCTGGAGCATCCCATTCTTTCATCGCTACATCATTTGTGTGTGCATTGGAATTGTACACCGAGAGCCTTGATTTGTCATTATCCGTCGAGACACCATTAGGGGGAAGGTCATCTCTGAGTCGTATCTGTAAAGGTTGTGAGCTCGTTATTTGTGACCATCACTTCGTTTTCGATTTCATTGTGCTGGATATGTCGGGGTTTGACCTCATTCTTGGGATGGATTGGTTATCTACATTCCATGCTACGATTGATTGTTTCAAGCGTCGTGTTCGCATATGTCCGCCTGTGGGTGTTTATTTCGAATTCCTTGGGGAGCGTCGGGAACCTTTAGCACCGTATTTGTGTGGGTCTTGGGACAGAGAGTCGATTTATGCTTTGTTGGCAAGCTTGACGTTAGATGAGGACATGTCTACGCGTGGGGAGTTACCCTTGGTAGTTCGCGAGTTTCCCGATGTATTTCCGAAAGAGTTACTCGGTTTGCCTCCCGAGAGAGAAATTGAGTTCGCGATAGACTTGCTTCCAGGCACCGCTCCTATATCAATTCCTCCTTATCGTTTTGCGCTCGCTGAACTTAGAGAGTTGAAAGTCCAACTGCAAGAGTTAGAAAATTTGGGGTTTATTCATCCTAGCACATCACCGTGGGGGGCACCGGCTTTGTTTGCCCAAAAGAAGGATGGTTCACTTCGTTTGTGCATTGATTATCGTAAGCTCAACCGCGTAACCATTAAGAATAAGTATCCCATGCCAAGAATCGATGATTTATTTGATCAACTTCGAGGTGCCACTTGTTTTTCCAAAATCGACTTGAGGTCTGGTTATCACTAATTGAGAGTTCGTAGAGAGGATATTCCTAAAACTGCTTTCCGTACTCGCTATGGTCATTACGAATTTGTTGTGATGCCATTCGGTTGGACTAATGCTCCAGCTACTTTTATGGACCTAATGAACCGCATCTTTCGTGCCTACCTCGATCATTTTGTGGTTGTATTCGTTGACGACATTCTCGTTTATTCATCCACGGAAGAGGAACACCAAACTCATCTTGCCATCATTCTAGAACTTTTGAGGGAACACCGTTTATATGCCAAGCTTAGTAAGTGCGAGTTTTGGTTACCCGAGGTTAGGTTTTTGGGTCATGTGGTTTTGAAAGGTGGGGTATCCGTTGATCCGGGGAAGATAGAATCCATTATGAATTGGCAACGACCGAAGAATGTGTTTGAGATTCGAAGCTTTTTGGGGTTGGCCGGGTACTACCGTCATTTTGTTCTTGACTTTTCTCGTTTAGCGGCACCGGTGACTAGACTAACGCGTAAGGGGACCCGTTTCGTTTGGAGTGACTCGTGTGAGGCAGCTTTTGAGGAGTTGAAAAAGCGATTGACTACCGCACCGGTTTTGATCGTGCCGGAACGTGGAGTTGGCTACTCTGTGTATTGCGATGCGTCTAAAGAAGGATTGGGATGCGTATTGATGCAAGCGGGATGAGTAGTAGCATATGGTTCGAGACAATTAAAGACTCACGAGCGAAACTATCCGACTCATGACTTGGAACTTGCGGCTGTCGTTTTTGCTTTGAAGAGTTGGCGTCATTACCTCTATGGTGAGAAATTTGAAGTATTCTCTGACCATAAAAGCCTAAAGTACCTCTTTTCTCAAAAGGAGCTTAACTTGCGTCAACGTCGTTGGATGGAACACTTAGAAGATTATGATTTTGAATTGCATTATCACCCGGGTAAGGCGAATGTTGTGGCTGACGCGTTGAGCAGAAAACCGATACACTTAGCAAGCCTAGCCATACGTGAGTGGAAGATGGTGAACGACTTAGGCCATTATGCTTCGTACTTCGAGGAACTTCAAGAAGGGGTTACGTTGTGCAATCTCACTGTTCAATCGACCATATCAACACGAGTAGTGGAGGCTCAACAAAACGATGAAGAAGCGGAGGAACTTCGTACCAAATTCCTTAGAGGGAATGCTCGAGATGGGTGGATGATTCACGCCGACCAAAGTTTACGTTATCAAGGGAAGTTATTTGTGCCCGTTTCGTGTCGGGAGGAAATCCTACGAGAATTTCATCATTCACCGTTAGCCGTCCATCCAGGAGGAACTAAAATGTATCACGACTTACGTAGGCAATTTTGGTGGCCTGGGATGAAGAGGGATGTTGTGATCTTTGTGTCCAAATGCCTTACGTGTCAACAAGTGAAAGCCGAACATCAACGACCTGCGGGAGAACTACAACCATTACCGGTGGCCGAGTGGAAATGGGAAAATGTGACTATGGATTTTGTTACGGGTTTGCCGAGATTGCCGAAGGGGCATGATGCCATTTGGGTTATCGTGGACCGTTTTACCAAAACAGCCGACTTTCTCCCTATCCATTTTACCGATTCCGTAGAAACGCTTAGCCGTTTGTATATTCGGGAGATTATTCGACTTCATGGGATTCCCGTATCTATCATGTCTGATCGAGATCCAAGGTTTACCGCACGTTTTTGGCAAAGTTTGCAGGCCGCTTTGGGCACGAATCTCTTGTTTAGCACCGCCTATCATCCGCAAACCGATGGTCAATCCGAGCGAACGATTCAGATTCTGGAAGATATGCTTCGGGCTTGCGTTATGGATTTTCGGGGTAATTGGGAAGACCATCTACCGTTAGTCGAATTCGCGTACAACAATAGTTATCAGTCGAGTATCGAAATGGTGCCATATGAAGCCCTGTATGGGAGACCGTGTCGATCACCCGTGTGTTGGACCGAATTGGGAGAGGCTACGTTAGTGGGGCCGGATATGATCAAAGAGACTACCGAGAGTATGAGATCGATTTGCCAACGACTTTTAGAGGCTCAAAAGAGAACAACCGAACAAGTCAAAATAATTCGCCAAAGGTTACAAACAGCTCAAAGCCGACAAAAGAGCTATGCCGACCGTCGTCGTCGTCCATTATCATTCGAAGTGGGAGATCACGTGTTCCTTAAAGTATCGCCACATCGAGGCTTGTCACGTTTTGGGAAGAAGGGAAAGCTTTCACCGCGTTATATCGGTCCATTTGACGTTATCGAGAAAATCAGGGAGGTTGCGTACCGTTTGGCCTTGCCGCCAAGATTATCGAATGTGCACGATGTGTTTCACGTGTCTATGTTAAGAAAGTACGAACCAGATCCGTCACATGTGTTAGAATGGTCCGAACTCGAATTGGAAGCCGACGCATCATATAGGGAAGAACCGATACGTATCCTGGATACGCGTGACCAAGTGTTGAGGGGTAAAACGATACCACTAGTGCGAGTATTGTGGAAGAATCAGGGTAACGAGGAGTCGACGTGGGAACGAGAAGATGAGGTTAGGGAGAAGTATCCGCATCTATTTCCGGAATGAATCGATGTGAGTGTTTAATACTGACGTCGCATATTATTTGACTTATTGCATATCTATGTGATGTATGGTTTAGTTGAGCATGGTTGTTTAAATTTCGAGGACGAAATTTCTTTAAGGAGGGTAGGGTGTAAAGACCCGTAAATTTATAAAATCTATTTAAATATTTTATAAGGAATAAAAGGAGGAAATTGATTTGAGTTATTGAGAATTGGGGCTAATGTGATAAAATGTTGCATTTGAAGGGTGAGCGTGTGATTTGTGCTAAGTGTGTGTATAACATATGTGTGTGTGAGCATAGGGAATAAAATTCCCCATCCTCTTTTCTCTCACTCTCCCGTCCTCCTCTCCTCTCTCGGCTCTCTCACCCTCTCTCTTGCTCTCACCCAAAATCACCCTAGAGCCTTCACAAAACAACCTTCAATCCTTCATTACATTGCGTAGTAGAGCTCGTTTATCGCTGGTTTGAGCTCGGTGGAGGCATATTCCGTTCGGTTTCAAGATTTGGGGCTAGGGCTTGGAAATTCTTTGAATTCGTTCTTCGATCTTTGAGGTAGGGAGTTCTAACTATCAATATATGTTTATGACTTGTTTCTTGTAGCTTGATTCTTGCCATTGATTGTTGTTGATATTGTTGTGGTCGTTGTTGTTGAGAAACCCATTGAAATCTGCAGAAAATCTGCTCGAACAGCTATGTAATCGATACCTTTGGTAATCGTTATCGATACCTTTACGTTACCAAGCCCAGAAAACCTATTGTTATCGATACCATCTTCATAGGTATCGATACCTTTGAACCCCAAAACCCAGAAAACCTATTGTTATCGATACCTTTGGCCCTTGTAATCGATACCCTTGCGTCTGGAATGATTCTGGACCAAATGGTATCGATACCATTTCCCTTGGTATCGATACCTGTTGCTTATCTCCAGCATTTTCTGTTTTGCTTCGTACTTCACTGTTTTGGGTTCCAATCACTTCCAACCCATTCTAATACTCCCCGAATGATCCCTTAACTTGATTACTCATACCTAATGACTTCGTTGGACGTATCCATGACCTTAAAGCTCATTTGAACTTGATTTTACGAAAGTCATTTTACAAGTCAAAGTTGGATTTGAACGATACGAACGTGTTGATAAAAGGATTTTGAACTTACGGACACGACGAAAACATATCAGGACATCCCGAAAGGGTAAAGAGCCTGGCAGAGGACATCGGGGTCCTTTAATTGGCCCGGTATGAGTTATAAGCTCATAATTGATATTTCAGGACATCCTGAAAGGGTAAAGAGCCTGGCAGAGGACATTGGGGTCCTTTAATTGGCCCAGTTAGAGCTTCGGCTCATGACACATGTACGAGACACGTCTTGACATATGGTGTTTTTTTTAAAGTTTATTCGGTAAGACTCACGATTGGTTTTGAAATTGGAGTGTTGGATTCAAATTGCTATTATTGTCCATCCGTTTGATCTTGCTGCCATTGTTCATCTCGTGACTATTCCTACATTTCATTTGCATACATTGTTAGATTAGAGCTTTCTACTGGGCTAGTGTAGCTCAGACCCTCCATCATTTTCAGGTACTAACACAGGGCAGTAGCAACATGTTTGGAGTGCTTGGATGTGGACACGGTTTTGAAAGCTAACATTGAAGAGTTACTTAGCCATCTTTGTAAACCTATTTTTGGAAGATGTATTTGTAACTCCATTTGATACTTTTGTATATTTTGGGGGCCGTTGAGCCGATGATGTACTTTCCGTAAACATTTGGACAAAGAAGTGTAATTTATGGGAATGGAAACGTCAAACCCTTTTTGGGGCATGGTACGGTTAATCATGAGGTTTTATTGTGGAAAACCCTTTTATATTTATGTTGAAAATCGAGGGTGTGACACCATGTCCCCTATTGCTAGTTTGGTAGTCCATAAAAGCATATGTTGATATTAAGAAAGTCTAGAGTGAGTCCACATCTTGGGGAGAAAATGCACATCAAACATGTCCGAGAGCATTAAGTCTACATTGAGTCTATGGAAGACATTAAGTCAGGTAACAAGGCAAGATTTTGAAATTATGCCGGACATGACAGGCATGCCGAGGAGAGACCTTGAATATCGGATATTTAACTCACAAGCGCATGCCCATGCCTTCATTAGAAGAATTCGGTATTCGATATTGCTTCGAGTGTCCTAAGTGTGAGCGAACTGCTCATGCCTTAAGGTCCGGTGCAACTTGATATTGAGTTTGCAACAACTGAATCGTTCAAATCAATTACGTAGCAATTAGAAGGCATTTACAAATCCTAATCATCAACCGTCCACAATAAACACAATTTTCAGCAACTAATCAACACGTTAAGGTATATGATTTTTTATTGCCCGTTCAAACCTAAATGAATTGCCCCCCTCCCCCTCCTGCCTTAGTCTGCTTGTTCGGCCTTGCTGGGGCCGATCCAGTGAAGATTTGAAGATGGGATGGCTTGGCTTTGCTCATCTGGTGAATAAGCTAACGGATTCGGTACGGCGGCTTTCGGTGACAACGTTCTCGACCGGGTTTTTTTTCCCTGGCTCTTTTTGGTTTCGTTTGTTTTAGGCTTTTTTGGTTTGGTTCTCTCCCTTTAATGGGAGTTTTCACCCTTATGAATCCATGGTCTAAGACTTGATAACTGCAGTATTCTCAATATTTTCTCCCTATTGAATAAATCATAATCGTAATTAAACCTAGTTGACATAATGATCTCAAGTTCACAATCAACACTTACCTATAGGGATTACTATGAGAATCTCATATTATCTATGGACTTCCTACTGTGGTATTGATTTTTTTTTAGAGAGAGAGAGAGAGAGAGAGAGAGAGAGAGAGAGAGAAACCTCATATTATCTATGAAATTCCTGTTAATTTGGTATTGATTTTTTAAGAGAGAGAGAGAGAGAGAGAGAGAGAGAGAGAGAGAGAGAGAGAGAGATTGATTTAGATCTTCCCAAAAATGACCCTAGGATCCCCACTATTGGATTTAAGAAACCACTCGAGACCGTTAGATTTATGTATGTATGTATATAAGATTCTAAAACTGAGCTCGGTTATTATATTGATATTTTTGCAAGCCATATGAGAAATTTTGGGTGCCGGGCGGATACCACACACATGGTACCTCATCGGCGATCCCAACTGTTCAAACGTGTTTTGGACGTCCAGATTATAGAGAGAGAAAAAGAGGTGAGAGAGTGGTCGGGTTAGGGAATAGAGAGAGAGTAAATCTTAGCCGTCCAAAACACATTTGGATGGCTGAGATCTCCGACAGGTACCGCCACACCACAAAAATTCTCAAGCCATATATTTATACGTACATGTACGAATGTAGACATAGATATTTAAGAAATTGGATTAAAAGATACATAATAACAAGTGTAACATGACAATTTTTTAAATTTAATACTCCTATTTGATAACCCTTTTTTTTTTTTTTTGTCAAAAATGATATGAGTATTATTAAAATGGTTGTGTTTGGTATTATGTTTGAATTGTTGTGTATCTAAAATAACTAGGGATCGATCAGTAGAACGAGGGATTGTCTGACAAGTGTTATAGCAGTGTCAAACGTGACACCCCACCTTTTTAGAAATATCCTTACTACTTAAGCGTTACTGTTATTCACAAGTAAAACTTCCTTTGTTTCAACTAATATAAAATGCAAAATTCAGAAAAATTGTATAGATGTACATACATGTGGCCATTTATTCTGTTAAAAAAAAAAAAACAACAACAACAACCTAAACCACATGTATTTGAAATACTTGGCTTTTTTTTTTTTGGACTCAAGTTGTTTTTTACCAGCCTCAAAGGAGGCAACCCATAAATTGGCTTTGCAAAATATTGCATACTGATACGCAAGCAAAGCATCGAGCTAGTACAACAATTTTTTATTTTGTTACTGAATATCATACGAGTCAAAAAAAATTTGGTACGATTCATTGTGGTAAGATAATTTCAATTTATGATGTTGTTATAATATTTATGGGTAGCATTATTTAATTTTTGATATTGTACACATATATTTGGTTGGGATATAAGTATTATAGATTTTGGTACGAATAATTATGATTACATAATAATAATATTTTTTAATTATGGATAACCTGCTAATGATCTGTTCAACAGATAAATTTTAAAGTACAAATCGTAACTACCATAATAAATATGCATTAGAAAACCAAACATCGGCATAATGAAAATCACAAATTGTCATAATTTAGATATACAGTATACCATGCATATTATAGCTTTCCCCGGAAAGCGGAAAGTGAACATCAAACATGTCCGAGAGTTACGAACACAGTCTACATATTTGACTTTCAAAAAAACAAAAGTCTCCATATTTGAATCTATGGAAGGCATTAAGTCGAGTAACAGGACAGGATATTCAAATTATGCCGCCGGACATGACTGGCATGCCGAAGATGACTATACCTACAAATATATCTCTGTGTGTGTGAGAGAGATAGAGAGAGAGAGATTAATTTGATTAAACGATGCATAGTAACAAGTGTAACATGACATTTTTTTTTAAATCTAGTAGTATTTGATAACTTAAACACCAAGAGGTCATGCAGAATTGCAGATTAATATTCCGTCAAAACAAATTAATAAAAGAAACCAAGATCGTTTAAGAAAAATTAATTCAGTAAATGCATACATTCACCAAAATAACCGGCTGGGGATCAAGTGTCGTAGCAGTTTTCAATGTGACATGCCACCTTTTCAGAAATATCCTTACATCTTACGTGTTAGCATTATTCACAAGTAAAACTTTCTTCGTTACTACTGATATAAAATGAAAATTCAGAAAGATTGGATAGATGTGGATCTATGTGCCCATCTATTCTGTGCAAAAAAAAAAAAAAAAACAAATCTATTTCCAACAACTCCAAAGACTACAGGGGAGTGGGAGGGGTCCATTATTAGATGCCTTTTGACTTTTGAGCACTCGGACTGTATAAAAGCACGTTAAGGGCATTAGCTTTGTCATCCAAGATTTGTATCTCTAAGATAGCTACTTTTATAATACATGATGGATTCATCTTTGTATCTTCACATGTTCCTGATGATCTTCTGTTGCTTTAATCTTAATGTTTTGACTGACTCTTACTCTTCTGCGCAGCCACTATGCCATGAAGATGAGAGATCAGCCTTGCTGCAGTTCAAGCATAGCTTCCACATCAAGAAGTTTGCTTCTGGCGACCCTGCTGCTTATCCGAAGGTTGAGTCATGGGAAAATGCTAGCGATACCATGTAGAAACTTTACATCCATCTCAAAACCAATTGGCAATGAGTGGAGAGGTCCCAGATGTTATTAAGTGATCACCCATTTCACTCCCAAGCAATGTGGGATT
Organism: Rhododendron vialii; assembly: GCF_030253575.1. Classification (NCBI taxonomy): domain Eukaryota; kingdom Viridiplantae; phylum Streptophyta; class Magnoliopsida; order Ericales; family Ericaceae; genus Rhododendron; species Rhododendron vialii. Next base: position 5,928,680 of record NC_080560.1, read on the forward strand.
CTATTTTAGTGAAATGGGTGATCACTTAATAACATCTGGGACCTCTCCACTCATTGCCAATTGGCTTTGAGATGGATATAGAGTTTCTACATGGTATCAGAGCGGGGCCCGTTCCACCCCACATTTTAAAAATTAACAATCCACACCCCACGATGATAGACCAGCAAAAAGGCTGCACGATGATAGGACCCAAAAGTGGCCACACGTGACAGACCTCAAATGCGGCTGCACGTGAGGGGGGATGTTAAGGAAATAGAATCCCACATTGCTTGGGAGTGGAATGGGTGATCACTTAATAACATCTGGGACCTCTCCACTCTTTGCCAATTGGCTTTGAGATGGATATAGAGTTTCTACATGGTATCAGAGCGGGACCCGTTCCACCCCACATTTTAAAAATTAACAATCCACACCCCACGATGATAGACCAGCACAAAGGCTGCACGATGATAGGACCCAAAAAGTGGCCACACGTGACAGACCTCAAACGCGGCTGCACGTGAGGGGGGATGTTAAGGAAATAGAATCCCACATTGCTTGGGAGTGAAATGGGTGATCACTTAATAACATCTGGGACCTCTCCACTCATTGCCAATTGGCTTTGAGATGGATATAGAGTTTCTACAATTGCTGCTCGTGGGATGGCGTGGAGTGTGACCACAACACCGGTCATGTGATTGGTCTCGACCTTAGTAGCAGCTTCCTCTATGGTTCTATCAACTCCAACAGCAGCCTCTTCAGCCTTGTTCACCTTCGGAGGCTGAACCTTGCTGATAATCACTTCAATTATTCTCAAATTCCGATCGGAATTGAAAAACTTGCGAAACTAAAGAGTCTCAACCTATACAACTCCTTTTTTTCTGGTCAGATCCCTTCAGAGATCTCCTCTCTTTCCCAATTGACTTTCCTTGATCTGTCTGGATATTTTGACCCATATTCTACTGGATATCTTTTGAAACTTGAAAAACCCAGTCTGAGAGACCTAGTTCAAAACCTCACCAACTTGAAAGAACTTGACCTCAGTACTGTGAACATATCTTCTACGGTGCCATGTGCTTTATCAAACATGACCTCTCTGACAATTCTTTATCTTAGGAGTTGTTTGTTGTATGGTGAATTTCCAATGGGAATTTTTCGTCTACCAAACCTACGGATTCTAGGCGTGTCAGACAACGAAAACCTATTTGGTTATCTTCCTGAATTTTCACCCGGTAGTCCGCTTGAGGTATTGCTGATTGGGCAGACAAATTTTTCTGGATTGCTGCCAAATTCAATTGGGAATCTTGATTCCTTAAACGTGTTAAAATTAGGAGAATCCAATTTCTATGGGATGCTTCCAAGCTCGCTAGGTAATCTGGCCCAGCTCACATATCTGGATGTTACTGAAAACAATTTTTGGGGACAAGTTCCTTCATCAATAGCTAACTTATCAAAACTCACTGTCTTAGGACTCGGTGGCGGTACTTTCGATGCACGACCCCTTGGGAAGCTATCAAAACTAACTACACTACTACTTTTGAATACGAAACTAAGTGATGTATTACCAGAATCTATTGCTAATCTGACCCAGTTGTCTCTGTTGGCTCTCAAGAACAATGAGTTATTTGGTGAAATCCCACTTGGCTTCCAAACCTCACCCGATTATCCTATCTAATGCTTTCAGAAAATCAACTATCGGGCATGTTTCCGAGTTCAATCTCTCGACTCGAACATTTTGAATTGCTTGATCTTTCTTCAAACAGCTTGAGTGGTAAAGTAGAGCTAGATATCTTTCAAAATCTCAAAAACCTTTATCTATTGGATCTGTCCGGAAACAAATTGACGGTGCTCGAAACAAACAGTACCAATGCTACTCTACCAAAATTCAATAGTATAGGAATGGCATCATGCAACTTGAAGGAGTTTCCTAAATTCTTGCGCTTCCAGGATGAATTAGAAGTCCTGAATTTGGCTAATAATGGTATTCATGGCCAAATACCAACTTGGTTGTGGAACACAAGTAAAGAAACAATGAGAAATATCGACCTTCATGGAAACTTTCTTACAGGATTTGAGCAGCATCCAAATGCCATTCCATGGATATCACCACAATTCATTGATTTCAGCTTTAACAGGCTTCAAGGTCCACTCCCACTTTCATCACCGTCTATCCTTCTTTACAGTGTTGCTGGTAATTTACTAACCGGAGAAATCCCACCATCATTATGCCAAAATAGTGCTCTTTTTGCGCTTGACTTGTCTGATAATAACTTAAGTGGGGCCATTCCTCAATGCTTGGCCAGTACTAGTAGTGATTCTCTGATGCTGCTCAATTTGAGTAACAACAATTTTCAAGGTGCTATTCCCCAGATGTCTATGAGAGGGCTCAAGTTGATTGATTTGAGTCAAAATCAATTGCATGGGGAGGTACCACGTTCATTGGCTAATTGTACAATGCTTGAAATTCTTGTTTTGGGAGATAACCAGATTGAGGACACTTTTCCCTATTGGTTGGGAGCTCTTCCTGAGTTACAAGTTCTTGTTCTCCGATCTAATAGATTCCATGGTGCCATTGAGAATCCTAAAACCAATTTGAAGTTTTTGAAGCTACGAATCATTGACCTCTCTCACAATGGTTTCTCTGGTACATTGCCATCAAAGTACTTCCAAAATTGGAATGAAATGAAAGCGGTCGCGAAAGGGAATTCAATGTATATGGGCATGGATGCGATACCACAATATAGAGGGAAGGGACCAATTCATTATTGGAAGCGTTTACCCTATTCAATAACAATATCTAGCAAAGGGACGAAAAGGCTGTATGAGAAGATCCAAAGTGTATTTGTAGCTGTTGATCTTTCACACAACAAATTTAGCGGCGAAATTCCAGAATCCCTTGGAAGTCTTTGTGGACTTCAAGCATTAAACATTTCCGAAAACAACCTCATTGGCATCATCCCGTCATCCTTGGCAAATTTGATGAACCTAGAATCGTTGGACCTATCTCGAAACCTGCTCTCAGGAGAGATCCCTCAGCAGCTAACAAAACTCACTTTCCTCTCAGTCCTAGACTTTTCTCATAACCATCTCACGGGCCGCATACCTCAAGGTAAACAATTTGATACATTTGACAATAGTTCATATGGTGGGAATATGGGATTGTGGTGTCCCCTTGACGATGTTATGTGGGAATTCAGAAACGTCACCCCCACCACCACGGGCACACAGCTTGCAAGGCGAAGGTTCAGAGTTTTCGACGGGTATCTTTTGGATGGTCATAATGATGGGATATGGGAGTGGGCTGATAGTTGGGTTGGTTATTGGGCACACGCTGACCACAAGGTATCATGAACGGTTCGTTGTGATCTTCGAAAGGGCAAAGAAAACTCCAAAGAGGCTGAAAAGTAAGGGGCGAAGAAACTAAATCTATTATCAGTGCTTGTACTATACTGTTTGTCCGTGTGTGTTATTAGTTTTCAATAAGTAATTTTCATGTCGTTTGTCATTTTCAAGTTTTCTTTCAAGTGATACCTACTCTGTTGTTTAGTCTCTGTATTTCTCTTGCTAAGTGATTTTGATGAAGTATATAATTACAATCAACAGATGAAAGCACTTACTAATGATACTAGAGAAATGATGCTGCTACCTTGTTATAGCCCTAGTAACGAAAGGCAATAACAAAGAAAAACAAATACCATGAGGTGGTTGCTAAGAAGTGTACTTGACCGTATGTGTGGTTTCACCTTGAGTCCAACGATTCTTTTGTGAAAAGTTTGTTTTTTTTAAAAAAAATCAACTTAATCGGATATGAATGAGTGCTTAATTAATTTGTCCCCGATTTTGGATTACGAATTTTGAACTAAAAAAAAAAAACCATACCTATTTGCTACAGCGGCCCGGAAATTCCAAGTGTAAAATTTTTTCGTTCCCTCTCTCACTTTTCATAAAGTCTAGAAAGAAGAGCACGGATGTGACTGGTCTTCTTGAGACTACTTGGAAGGCCAGCAAATAAACAAACATCCAATACACCAAGCTTTGAATACTTGACTTTTTAGAATTTGGACGATTTCTTCAAATTAGCTGTTGAATACTTGACTCTTTTAGAATTTTTTTTTTTGGACTCAAGTTGTTTTTTACCAGCCTCTAAGGAGGCAAACTATAGATTGGACTAAGGCACTCAAAAAATATTGCATACTGATACGTGAGTGAAGCATCGAGTCACCTTCAATATCCAAGCATCGAGTCACCTTCACTATAGATCAGCCTTGCTGCAGTTCAAAGACAGCTTGTTCATCAACGAGTTTGCTTCTGTCGACCAGTCTGCTTATCCAAAGACCGAGTCATGGAAGCTCGACGGAAATACTAGCGATTGCTGCTCGTGGGATAGCGTGGAGTGTGACCATGACTCCGGTCGTGTGATTGGTCTCGACCTCAGTAGCAGCTTCCTCTATGGTTCAATCAACTCCAACAGCAGCCTCTTCAGCCTTGTTCACCTTCAAAGGCTAAACCTTGCTGGCAACGACTTCAACTACTCTCAAGTTCCAACCGGATTGGAAATCTTTCGAGACTAAGGAGTCTCAACCTGTCCAATTCTTTTTTTTCGGTCAGATTCCTTCAGAGTTCTCCTCTCTTCCGAAATTGATTTTCCTTGATCTGTCTAGACATGTTTACTCATATTCTACTAAAAGTCACTTGAAACTTGAAAAACCCAGTCTGAGGGACCTAGTTCAAAACCTAACCAACCTGAAAGTACTTGACCTCAGTGGGGTGAACTTATCTTCTACAGTTTCAAGTGCTTTATCAAATATGACCTCTCTAAGATGTCTTAGTCTTATTAATTGTTTGCTGCACGGTGAATTCCCAATGGGCATTTTTCATCTACCAAACCTATGGATGTTACGCTTGACACTCAATGAAAACCTCTTTGGTTATCTTCCTGAATTTTCACGCAGTAGTCAACTTGAGGAATTGACGATTGGGGGGACAAGTTTTTCCGGAATGCTACCAATTTTAATTGGAAATCTTGAGTCCTTAAAAATATTAGAATTAGAATACACGAATTTGTATGGGATGCTTCCACCCTCGGTTGGCAATCTGGCCCAGCTCACGTATCTCGACGTTAGTGGAAACAATTTCTGGGGAAAGATTCCTTCATCAATTGCAAACTTATCAAAACTCACTCACTTGCAAACTTATCAAAACTCACTCACTTAGGACTCAGTGGTGGGACTTTTGACGCAGGTACCCTACCCTTCATACTTGGAAAGCTATCAAAACTCACTGCACTGTACATTACTGGTACAAAAATAAGTGATGTATTACCGCAGTGTCTTGCTAACCTGACCCATCTATCTGCGTTGGTTCTCAGCAATGATGAGTTATTTGGTGAAACCCCATCTTGGCTTCTGAATCTCACCCGAATTACCAGTCTAGACCTTTCAGGAAATCATTTATACGACATGTTCCAAGCTCAATCTCTCAACTCAAGCACCTTGAAGTTCTTGATCTTTCTTCGAACAGCTTGAGTGGTAAAGTTGAGGTAGACATCTTTCAAAATCTCCAAAACCTTACTCTATTGAACTTGTCAGGAAACAAATTGACAATACTCGCAAGGAACAGTAGCAATGCTACTTTTCCGAAATTAAGTAGTATAGGATTGGCCTCATGCAACTTGAAGGAGTTTCCTGATTTCTTGCAGTTCCAGGATGAATTAGAATTCCTTAATTTGGCTAACAAGGGCCTTGTACCAACTTGGTTGTGGAACACGAGTAAAGAAACAATGAGTGGTATCGACCTTCATGGAAACTTTCTTACAGGAATTGAGCAGCATCCAGATGCCATTCCATGGATATCACTACGATTCCTAGATTTCAGTTTTAACTGGCTGCAAGGACCACTCCCACTTCCTCCACCGACTATCATTCTGCCAAAACAGTGCTCTTTTCGCACTTGACGTATCTAATAATTATTTAAGCGGGACCATTCCTCAATGCTTGTCAAGTTCTTCTATTGATTCTCTAGCACTGCTCAATATGAGTATGAACAATTTTCACGGTACTGTTCCCCAAACATTCATGAGGGGGATCAAGATGATTGACTTGAGTCAAAATCAATTGCATGGGGGCCTACCACTTTCATTGTCTAATTGTACAATGCTTGAAATTCTTGTTCTGGGAGACAATCAGATCGAGGACACTTTTTCCTTTTTGTTGGGAACTCTTCCTCAGTTAGAAGTTCTTGTTCTCCGATCTAACAGATTCCATGGTGCCATTGAGAATCCTAACACCAATTTGAAATTTCCGAAGCTGCGGATCATTGACTTGTCTCACAATGGTTTCTCTGGTACGTTGCCATCAAAGTACTTCCGGAACTGGAATGCAATGAAAGTGGTCGCGAAAGGGAATTCAACGTATATGCAAGTGGAGGAGAAACCAGGAGCTATAGAAAAGGCTAAGTATGTCAAAACCTGTCTTTGTTCATATGGTGGGAATATGGCATTGTGTGGTGCCCCTTTAACATTGTTATGCGAGAATTCAGAAACATCACCCCTACCACCACTGCCACACAGCTCGCAAGGCGATGATTCAGAGTTTTCGAGGGGTATTTACTGGATCGTCATAATCATTGGATATGGGAGTGGGCTGATAGTTGGGTTGGTTATTGGGCAGACACTCACCACGAGGCATCATGAATGGTTTGTCGCGATCTTTGAAAGGGGGAAGAAACCTCAGAAGAGGCCGAAAAGGAAGGGGCGAAGAAACTAAAATATATAAGTAGTGTCTTTAGTGTACGGTTTGTCAATGTGTGTGCTCTTAGATTTCAACAAGTACTTTCCAAGTCTTTCGTCATTTTTACGTTTTCATTTCCAGTGATGCCTACAAGGTCTGATGGTTTTTTATTTTGCAGCGTAGTTTCTGTATTTCCTCAGTGTGGCTTTTGATAGGTGCTGAAAAGCACCCGTTTATTCCCATTAACTTAGGTTTTGTCGGTCCTATCTAATGTTATTTAACGAGCTTTAATTGGTTTATGTTGTTTCAGGGCTTACGGAGCATTCGGAAAGGATTTGGAGTAATAATCATGAGTTAAGGATGTTCCGGAAGGATCCACGTTGAGAAGAGGAGCGAAAAGGTGAAGATTGGTCTCGCTGGTCCGGGCCAAGGCATGGTTGGTCCGGACGACCAAGGTTGGGCACGATATGAACAAAGCTGTTTTTCTGGTCCAGCCAATGTAATTGCTGGTTCGGACTAGCGGACAGCAGACGGTGCAAACGGAAATCAGCTTTACGTTTTGGAGTCTTATTGTTTTGGGCTAACTATAAAAGGAGACTTAAAGTTTACTTTTACTTTTCCAGAGACGACAGAAAGAGGCGAGATAGGAAGATTTGTTCATGTCTTCCGATCCATGTCTTCTTCAATCTCGATCGCATCTTTCTTCTCCATGGCCGGCTAAACCCCTTTTCTAGGGGGAAGATGAAACTTCACACCAAGTAACTCTATTTTATGTATGGGTCTTAGGTTTATTATTCGAATTGATTGTGAGACTAAGAATCCTTTCCGTTTCAATTGAATGGAATGATTTTACTTTTTCTTATCTATTGAGTATTTGTATTCCGGATTTCAAATACCTAGTTTTGCAATGGTTTTCATCGATTGTAGTTGGAGTTCTGAGATAGATTATACTCGTAAGACGGGTCGTGCCGTTAGGCGGCCAGACCGTACTTTTGAGACGGTCCGTGCTATGGGATAATCTATACCTTTTAACAACTCAATTATTTTCTAGATGATTATTGCTAGGGTTTGCAAGCCCTAGTAATAATCCCTTCTGATTCGAATAATTAATCTTGCCTATGCATGTTGGAGTTACACGGTCGAGGTGGATTCGAACCCTAGATTTTCTCTCCAATCGTTACAAACTTTCCATTTAATTTATTCTCTTAGATTTAATAAATTCTCCAAATTCAAACAACCAAACTTCCTTTGCCCGAATTAATCTAAAAATTAATCGAATTTGTCGTAACTCAGCCATACTGTCTCCGTTGGAACGATACTAGGACTTGACCACTATTCTACAGAGTAGTAGTTAATTCTAAATTTTATAAATATATTTTTGACACGGAACGACGCGGTCAAATTTTGGCGCCGGGGACAATTTGCACGGTTGAGATAATTTAATTAGTTTTTTTTAGTTTAGTTCATTGTTTTTTTTATTTTTATTTTGTTTGTTAGTTTTGGTACTCTTAGCTACAGGTTACGAGGCGACAAAACGAGCAAAGATCACTGTGGAGAAGCGGTGCCGTGATATAAAGTGATTTCGTTGACCCACTGTGAGTTTGTTCTTCTTTTTGGCAAATTAGTGTCTGTGTCTAGAGTACCCGGTTTTAACACCTCTGGGGTATTGAACTTGCATGCTTGGTCGTCAGTCTTTGGAAACCGAACTCTTACCTCTTAATTTGGATTTAGATAGGAGACGTAAGGTTAACAAACAGACCAACTTAGTCACAATGGCAGATGATGCTGATGGAGCACTTGTGGTACCTAACCCCTTCCCTCTCAACTCACACTTTGCCCCCACAGCGTACACTACACCATCATGTGTACGACTACCCACGATCACGGCTAACAACTATGAGATTAAGCCCGGTACACTCCAAATGCTCCCTAAGTTTCAAGGGCAAGCTCAAGAGGATCCATATCAACACATCACTAAATTTGAAGCCCTCAGTTCCACGCTTTTAATTCAAAATTTTCCGATGGATGCATTGAGATTGATTTTGTTTCAATTCACTTTGATAGGGAACGCCAAACATTGGCTTAGTACTTTGCCAGCTAATTCTATAACATCTTGGGCGCAAATGAGTGCGGCATTCCTTAAGAAATTCTTCCCCATAGGAAAAACACTCAGACTTCGCCAAGAGATTACCACTTTCCAACAAGCTGAGAATGAACAGTTCTATGAGGCTTGGGAGAGATATGGGGATCTCATTCGTAAGTGTCCACACCATGACATACCTAAGTGGCAATTAGTACAGAGTTTTTATTCCGGGCTGCATCCGCAGCATCGTGTGATGGTTGATGCCTCATGTGGAGGCTCTGTGATGGTTAAGAATGAAGAGGATGCTTGGCAGTTATTTGAAACTATGAGCGAAGGGTCCCTGCAAAATGTTTCTCTTGAGAGGAGAACTAAGTCAGTCATTACTGGTTCTGATAAGCCATGAGGTATGTATGAGATTAAACCATCTCATGACCTCCAATCTAAAGTAAATGCACTGACTGAGAAAGTTGAACAGCTTCTCACCAAGGAATTGGCCACCTCACAGCCTCCACCTTATCAGGAGGCATGTTCTTTATGTGCTAGTCCGGCCCATTATATTGTTGACTGTCCTGCAGCACCACAATTCCCTTTGTTTGTGCAAGAACAGGTTAATGCTACACAAGGGTATGCCAATGCGCAGGGTTTCTCCAAACAGGGTAATGATCCTTTTTCCACTACTTATAACCAGGGATGGAGCAAACATCCCAATTTCTCATGGAAGACGGAACACCAGGGTAATAGTTTCGCCCAGCAGCCTAGGCCATTCAACACGCAGTTTAACCCTGCGGCCTATCTCTCACAGAATCAGCAGCAAGCACATCCCCAATCCTCGCGGGATCCATCCTTTGAGGAAAAGGTGCTACAAGCACTTGGTAGACTAAATGACACCCAACAGCAGGTGCGCACCAACACACAGTCCATCGCAAGGTTAGAGACCCAAGTGGGTCAAATAGCCAATGCACTCAATCGTAGAGAAGAAGGTAGGTTGCCTAGTCAGCCTGTCCAACCCCATGGAGGACAGTTTGTGGTTCATGACTCGCCTCCTGCTGATGCTAAGGTAATTATGACTTTGCGCAATAAGAGAGAAGTCGAAACCCGACCAGAGAAAGCGAAATCGAAGGAGCATTTGGCTCCCTCCGACCCAGATAACTTTGGGGAGGAGAGTTCACAGAGTAAAAAGGGAACCCTTCCAGTCACACCCTCACCATCCACCTCCACTTCAAGGGGCTCTAACGTACCACCCTATGTGCCTAAAGCCCCATTCCCACAATGTCTCAATGCCCCATCTCCTTTCCCCAAGAAGGGTGCGGCTATGGAGGATATTCTTGAGGTTTTTAAACAAGTGAAAGTAAACATTCCTCTCCTAGACGCGATCAAACAAGTCCCCACTTATGCTAAGTTTTTGAAGGACCTTTGTACTCAAAAGAGGAAATGTAAAACCAATGTATCGAAAAAGGTCCTTCTCACTGAGCAAGTGAGCTCAGTGTTCCAATCGATTGCTCCTCCTAAGTTACAAGATCCAGGCACCCCTACTATTTCCATAGGAATAGGGAACCATGTCATTGAGCGAGCATTGCTAGACTTAGGTGTCACGTCCTCGAATTTTAACATAATTATAAATGATTTTCATAATAAAAATACTCACAAATATCCGTACTGTACCCAAAAGATCACTGTGTTCCCATTCCCTCAATTAAGCTTCCAAGTCCATAATGTTCCAACATATTACAACATTGGCTCGACGGCCCCAGATTATCATAAGTAGCGAAGTTCGAAAAAGAATTAGTGGTTACAATATTTCGAGTCAAAAGAATTACAATTTTAGTTACAAATACATCTTTCAAAATAAATTTACAAAGATGAATAGGCAACTCCTTCGGTTAACTTTCAAAAATAATGTCCACACTCCAAGCACGCCAAGCAATGCAAGCTATGGTTCCGGGTTAGCACCTGAAAATAATATAAGGCTTGAGCTACACTAGCCCAGTAGAAAAGTCTACGCAAACTCTATGTGCAAATGAGATGAAAGATGTCGATGAAACATAGACTTTCGAATAACAAAGGGAGCATGGATGAGACACAAGTACTATATTAGAAATTTAGAACGTAAACGAACACTTCACTCTTGACAGTTAACCTATCTTTGTCCTTCGAATTCATTTTTTTACTCATCTTTCGATCTTCACGCATCCACCTCATATGGTTACGTTACAACCGCTTAGTATCTCATAAGTTCCCTATGGATCCTTGATGGGCACACAAGAAATCCTTCACATCGTCGCATCACGATATCAATCAAAAGACATTCCGGGCATTAGGACCCCGTATACCCAATTTACATTCCGGGTGATAATGACCCCGTACATCCAATTCTCATTCCGGGTTCTCAGGACCCCGTATATCCGATTCTCATTCCGGGTTCTCGGGACCCCGTATATCCGATTTTCATTCCGGGTTCTTTAGGCCCCGTACATTTGATCACCTGTTTCGTTCCCAGCTTCAGGTTCAACAGAAATCAATCCTTACATTACATGTTTCTCGTTTCATTGATTAGCTACCGTTTCTGTCATCTTATCATTCACATGTTCTGAAACCGTCATTAATTCCCCTTTAAGCGATCTACTAACCTTTTACTTCAAGTTAAACCCATGACCCACGCATCAACTACTCACTGCGGTTTTCAGTTCAAATTAGGCGGTAGCATATCACATTATATTCGTAATCCATTAAAGTCAATCCGTTGATCCTAGTTTCCGTGATAATTAACTCAATAAGTTCATTCAAGTCCATCGGGCATGTTTTTAGGTATGAAATATGTATTATTCTCCAAACACTAGAAATGATGCGTAAACGAACCCAATAGAGTCAATGAAAAGCTTCGACACGCGAGTTGAAGGATATAGGAAAGCAGCTGAAAGATACTGCAGCAGCTCAAGGAAGCAGCTGAAAGCAGCTCAAACTCCTAGTCTCCTACCGGTAGGCAGGCAAGTCCTACCGGTAGAACTTGAAGACAGAAAGGCCAACATTTCGGTAGAACCTAGACCTACCGGTAGATGAACAAGTCCTACCGGTAGAAACTCCAATTCACGCAACCTACCGGTAGGCAAGCAAGTCCTACCGGTAGAACTTGGAAACAGAAAGGTCAACATTCGAATTTGTGCTTGACCTACCGGTAGGTATGGAATTCCTACCGGTAGAAGTTCGATACGTTGAGCAGCTTTTGAGCTGCTGCTGTACGTTTGAGCTGGTTACGAAGAAATTTCTCAATTGTTCTACCGGTAGGGAAAAGGCTCCTACCGGTAGGGAATCGATTTTCTGGTAAAGTAACAACGTTCTACCGGTAGAAAGGACGGGCCTACCGGTAGGAATCTAGGAAAAACAGACAATTCTAACAGCAACTACGAATTTTCAATCCAAACTTAAACACGACATTACAAGCACGATTCAAGCACCAAATCACCCATAAAACATATAAAGAGAGGTAGAATTCCCTACCTCGAGTATCCAAGCCGAAACCAAAGAGATTATGCAAGCCCTAGCTTCCGGAATCCCAACCGAGCTAAATACACCGAACCGAGCTCTATCCAATGCGATACGAGCCCGATTACACAAGTAGAAAATGGAGTTGAGGTTGATAGTTTTGGGTTTTGAGTTTAGAGGCGAGTTTTTGGGTGAGAGAGTGAGAGAGATGAAGAGAGCCGGGAGAGGAGAGAGAGAACCGAGAGATGGAGAGGGAGGAGAGAAAATGAATTTTCTCTCCTGGCACACACACACATATACACACATGCACTATATTACACTAACACCCATATTTTCCATATTCTTGCACATTAACCTACAACCACAATCTCCACACTAAACCATCACTTATCCCTTTATAAAATATTAAAATTAAAAAAAATAAGGAAATTTACGGGTCTCTACATTCTACCCTCCTTAAAGAAATTTCGTCCCGAAATTTGCCAAACCAGGTCCAACGCTACCAAGCATCATATAGATACGCAAAATCACAACAACTTATATATGTAACGGTTCAATAATCATGAAAGTGCTACGTCATACTCACATCAATCAACTAAAACGAAGGTGGATATCTCCTTCGAACTTCGTCCCCCTTTCCCCATGTAAACTCATATTAATCGTATCGTATTGCCTCTCAAAACTTGGCTACACAAATCTAGGATACGTGTCGGATTCTCACCTTAGGACACGTCGGCTTTTAACTCAATTTTGGACCTCTCTAACACATGCAATAGACTCGTTTCATACAGATTCGTTTCATACTTCCTCAATACCTATGTATTAAAATGCATCAAGAATACCTGATAGTCCAATTGACTTCCCGAGACTTCCATCTGGAATGGGCGGTGATCAATCGCCTCTTCCAACTGGATTTCGTCAGTTGTCGCCTGGGTATCCGAAAGACACGCATCGTATCCGATACATAACGTATTCTTCAAACTATAAAAGCTCCTCCTTTTTCTGCCTCAACGAAACTAACCTCAACGCGGCAATAATTTACGAAATACGTCCTCCCACTTCGAATGACAAAGGGGTATCAACAACGGTCAACATCATCCTTCGGTTATCTCAAACGAAACAATGAGCTTCAAGACTCAGACAACACTGATCAAGGACTCAAAGAATGGAGACGAGGCATCCGGAATCCAAGGAACACATGAAATCTTTAAATTCGCTAAACACCCAACTCAACGTACCGAGGAACATAGAAATAACCGATCATAACCTTTTTATTGCTCTACAAGCCAAATGAGTTTATGAACAATCTCTTGCAAATGATAGATTTCAATACTGGGGACAAGCACATAGCAACAGGACAGCTCATTAAGTAAACAAACTGAGGCAAGATTGACAATGTGTTTAATACCAAGGACAAGCAAAACTTCTAACAGAGTGAAATTGAGCAATATAGAATGAGTTTTATGCTTTCAGAGTCAAGGGACTACCACGAAGGCTACAAATCTGAACATCACAGAGACCAACTACAACAAGTGAATTTGAATCGAACAATAACTATAAATCAATATCAACCAATAGGTCACCAAAAATTTGTCTCCAATAAGTGAGTGTTAAGACACAAGAACTTGAGTAGAGTAGCAGTTTTCAATAAATAGACCAGTAGCAGCAATGATGGAATTTAGACCAATCAATAAAGTCTAATTGAGCAAGCCGATATGAAGCAAAAGTAAGTTCAAATCTCGTAACTTCAACGTTGAGGAGTCACAACAAACTGTAATGCTAAAGTAGGCAAAAATGGCAAGTCCGCATCTAATGGCACCAATGAATTTGTATAATATGGAATATGGAAAATCTTTAAAGCGGCCACAAACTCAATGCACCAACTCATAATAAACCCAAGAATCTAGGAAAAGAAACTTCATCTGCCCCACTAGTCCACGAGTCTAGGAAACTAGTACATACGCCTTGGCAAACGAGTATCCTGATACCAATGATGAGCACAATATAAAAGATAGCGCCAAAACTAACGAATGATGCGCAACCATACTTAGACTAATACCGAAAGGTGCATAACTCTTGATAATCTAGAACGAAATAGTATAGAACAAACTATGTACCTCCAAGGCTGAGGACTATATCAGATTTTTTTTTTTTTTAAACGCCCGAGAGAGGCCACAATCACAACAAGATTTGAATTTGACAACACAAAAGGATGCGATGTCGTTGAAGACATCACTACTAACTTAGCTTTAATAGATAGGGGCTGTAACAACAGAGATCAAGTGAATAGCTACTGCAAACTAAGAAACTTGTAACCATAGCAATAGAATTTCAATTCGACTAACGAGATTTTATACCATGAATCGTAACATAAGGGGTAGAATGAGAATAATAGACGAGAAGTACTCATAGATTTCAACAATAGTTACTTCAAAATCAATAGTAGGTACACCACATGGTACTTCATGACAAGGATTCGTGTAGCACAGAGTAGCACTTGAAAGGATCGTGTGGTAATAGATGCAGATGTCAAAATCTATTCAAGCTAATGAACAAACGACTTCATGGATAGCAAGCCCAGATACAATTTTCAATCAAGGTTCAACTAAACCATAGAGAGAAGAGCGGGAAAAGAAAAACTCGGATGAAGACACGCTCGACATATAGCAAGCAATCACTGGCATAGCCAATCTTTTCTCAAGACAAGACCAAACCTCACCTCACGTAAGACACTGAGATCACAGACAAAACGATAACCTGAAACAACCAACTCATTGTCTCGGCTAATACTATCTGGAGGTGTTACTCAACAAATAAGAATGGTCTAGGAATCCTTGGTGTTCAAATTCAAGTAAAAGAAAAGATGCAAACCACGGAAAGATGATATGTTCCCAAATTAAAAGAATCCTAGCAAAGGATTAAACGAGAGAGGAGAAATTACCCCACACATCTGGTGTCTCTGGAGTTTGAGAAATGGTAAAACTCGCTCCTCGCTCAGCGCGTGACCCTTGACCCGAAGTAGACTGGAATTGGGAGTGATGTCGAACTAGACTCTGCCCTGGTCTCACTGAACTAGGCCCACTATGCTCTCCTACTTTTTGAGGGCATCTTCTCGCAAGATGATTAGGTGCACCGCAAATGAAACATGTCTTCCGCTGTTGCGAACACTGAGCACGAAAGTGACCTGACTGACCACACCGATGGCACACAATTTGTGGTCTGACAAAAGCTCCATGACTTCCCGAAGAAGTAGGCGGCCCCAAACTCTGTTGAACATGCAATGATTGATGTGGTTCTCGCTGTCGCTTTCTCCCTTGGCTCTCAGAACTTCCCGAAGGCAAACTTGCACTAGAGGTCGGTTGCTTAGTTTCCCACACTTTTGGTTCTCCCTGCGCACCCACTGGATTCTCAACACTCCTTGCACATTCAACAATCTCGGAAAACCTTCCAATGCGCTGGCTCACAACCAACAACTTAATGGATGGGTGTAATCCCTTCTCAAAACGCCTACACTTTCTTTCTTCTGATGCCACTAATTCCGGAGCAAAACGGGACAGAGACTGAAATTTCGTAGCATATTCGGAGACGGTCATATTACCTTGTTCTAGTTTCTCAAATTGTTCTCTAAGTTGCTCGCGATACGTTTCTGGAAAATATTGATTCTCGAAGAGTTCTTCAAACTCAGCCCAAGTCAAGTTCTCTGCATCAGGTTCATTTATTCGAGTAACCGTCCTTGACATTCTCCTAATGTCTCTTCTTGCTCCTAAAACTGATTCCCACCACTCATTCGCCTCGCCAGTAAGTTGAATGGCCACAATGCTCACTCGTAGGTCATCTTCAGTAATCCTAAGAGCGTTAAAGATTTTACGAACTTGTGCAAGCCAATGGTCGGCCACAAGAGGATCGCTACTCTCCCCATCGAATTGAGGTGGTTTCATACGATGGAATGCCCTCATTGCTTCCATGGCACGGTCATTTGTGTTAGCCCTAAGTGCTGGGTTCAGAAGGTTTGACTCTGCAAGTGCCGCTACAATTTCCCTAGCAAGGTTATTTTGACGTCTCGGAGGCATCGCGCTACAATGATTGAAAACATAACACAATCAACGACAACAACTATCAACAATAACAACCACGACTACATCGTGAGACTAAACGTCCGACTTTCCCAACACAAGCCAACCATGCCTTGACAATCTACATTATCGTAAATGCAATGTAATGCCAATGTACTGACTCCTTAATGCAAGCACACATATCATGTAAAAATTTTGCTATGATTTTGAACCCATGAGACTAAAGTCTCCCCACGGTCTCAAAGTATTCAAACCTAGACGCTCTGATACCAAGTTGTCACGTCCTCGAATTTTAACATAATTATAAATGATTTTCATAATAAAAATACTCACAAATATCCGTACTGTACCCAAAAGATCACTGTGTTCCCATTCCCTCAATTAAGCTTCCAAGTCCATAATGTTCCAACATATTACAACATTGGCTCGACGGCCCCAGATTATCATAAGTAGCGAAGTTCGAAAAAGAATTAGTGGTTACAATATTTCGAGTCAAAAGAATTACAATTTTAGTTACAAATACATCTTTCAAAATAAATTTACAAAGATGAATAGGCAACTCCTTCGGTTAACTTTCAAAAATAATGTCCACACTCCAAGCACGCCAAGCAATGCAAGCTATGGTTCCGGGTTAGCACCTGAAAATAATATAAGGCTTGAGCTACACTAGCCCAGTAGAAAAGTCTACGCAAACTCTATGTGCAAATGAGATGAAAGATGTCGATGAAACATAGACTTTCGAATAACAAAGGGAGCATGGATGAGACACAAGTACTATATTAGAAATTTAGAACGTAAACGAACACTTCACTCTTGACAGTTAACCTATCTTTGTCCTTCGAATTCATTTTTTTACTCATCTTTCGATCTTCACGCATCCACCTCATATGGTTACGTTACAACCGCTTAGTATCTCATAAGTTCCCTATGGATCCTTGATGGGCACACAAGAAATCCTTCACATCGTCGCATCACGATATCAATCAAAAGACATTCCGGGCATTAGGACCCCGTATACCCAATTTACATTCCGGGTGATAATGACCCCGTACATCCAATTCTCATTCCGGGTTCTCAGGACCCCGTATATCCGATTCTCATTCCGGGTTCTCGGGACCCCGTATATCCGATTTTCATTCCGGGTTCTTTAGGCCCCGTACATTTGATCACCTGTTTCGTTCCCAGCTTCAGGTTCAACAGAAATCAATCCTTACATTACATGTTTCTCGTTTCATTGATTAGCTACCGTTTCTGTCATCTTATCATTCACATGTTCTGAAACCGTCATTAATTCCCCTTTAAGCGATCTACTAACCTTTTACTTCAAGTTAAACCCATGACCCACGCATCAACTACTCACTGCGGTTTTCAGTTCAAATTAGGCGGTAGCATATCACATTATATTCGTAATCCATTAAAGTCAATCCGTTGATCCTAGTTTCCGTGATAATTAACTCAATAAGTTCATTCAAGTCCATCGGGCATGTTTTTAGGTATGAAATATGTATTATTCTCCAAACACTAGAAATGATGCGTAAACGAACCCAATAGAGTCAATGAAAAGCTTCGACACGCGAGTTGAAGGATATAGGAAAGCAGCTGAAAGATACTGCAGCAGCTCAAGGAAGCAGCTGAAAGCAGCTCAAACTCCTAGTCTCCTACCGGTAGGCAGGCAAGTCCTACCGGTAGAACTTGAAGACAGAAAGGCCAACATTTCGGTAGAACCTAGACCTACCGGTAGATGAACAAGTCCTACCGGTAGAAACTCCAATTCACGCAACCTACCGGTAGGCAAGCAAGTCCTACCGGTAGAACTTGGAAACAGAAAGGTCAACATTCGAATTTGTGCTTGACCTACCGGTAGGTATGGAATTCCTACCGGTAGAAGTTCGATACGTTGAGCAGCTTTTGAGCTGCTGCTGTACGTTTGAGCTGGTTACGAAGAAATTTCTCAATTGTTCTACCGGTAGGGAAAAGGCTCCTACCGGTAGGGAATCGATTTTCTGGTAAAGTAACAACGTTCTACCGGTAGAAAGGACGGGCCTACCGGTAGGAATCTAGGAAAAACAGACAATTCTAACAGCAACTACGAATTTTCAATCCAAACTTAAACACGACATTACAAGCACGATTCAAGCACCAAATCACCCATAAAACATATAAAGAGAGGTAGAATTCCCTACCTCGAGTATCCAAGCCGAAACCAAAGAGATTATGCAAGCCCTAGCTTCCGGAATCCCAACCGAGCTAAATACACCGAACCGAGCTCTATCCAATGCGATACGAGCCCGATTACACAAGTAGAAAATGGAGTTGAGGTTGATAGTTTTGGGTTTTGAGTTTAGAGGCGAGTTTTTGGGTGAGAGAGTGAGAGAGATGAAGAGAGCCGGGAGAGGAGAGAGAGAACCGAGAGATGGAGAGGGAGGAGAGAAAATGAATTTTCTCTCCTGGCACACACACACATATACACACATGCACTATATTACACTAACACCCATATTTTCCATATTCTTGCACATTAACCTACAACCACAATCTCCACACTAAACCATCACTTATCCCTTTATAAAATATTAAAATTAAAAAAAATAAGGAAATTTACGGGTCTCTACATTAGGGGCTAGTGTTAATTTAATACCTTACTCGGTGTACGAACAATTGGGGCTTGGGGAGTTGAAACCCATGTCAGTCACCCTTCAGTTAATAGACCGATCCATTAAGGTGCCGTGTGGGGTAGTTGAGGATGTTCTTGTCAAGGTTAACGATTTTTATTTTCCAGCTGATTTTATAGTACTTGACACGGAACCAGTGCAAATCCTCAAAAAGCAAACTCCCATCATTCTTGGTCGCCCCTTCTTAGTGACGGCCAATGCTAATATTCACGTGAGGAGTGGGGAGATGGAGGTGACCTTTGGGAATATGACCCTTAAGTTGAATGTGTACAACACTGCAAAACACCACTCCAATGATGAGGTACATCCACCTCTCACTATTAATGATGTGTCTAAGGTGAATGAGGTTGACTCCGAGGTTCCTCCTTCAAAAAATGATTTAAAGTTGCCACCTTATTTGCTTTCTAGCACACCATTAGCTCCGTGTAGTGCGCACTCACCGGAATTAGCATGGAGACCTCCTTTGGTCTCAACAGCGTGTTCACATGCAAAGTTGGATTGTAATGCTCTGTTGAATGATGGTTTTTGGAGTGATTGATGTCTGGCTGAAGACATAAAACTTAGCGCTTCTTGGGAGGCAACCCAAGGTTCTTTTGGTCTCGTATTTTCGATAGAGGTCTAGGGAACTTCAAATTTTTGGAGGGTGAAATACCTGTAGTGTTTGCCGTGCTCGAACGGCTTCTAACGGTCTGGTATCGCCACCTTGGCAAAGCTATGTATGTAGTACTTAGGAGGTTGGGTCTGGCGGCAGGCGCGTAGTTAGCAGTGAGAAATCTGTCTGAACCATCCGACTTTAGTGTCCAGCTTGGCGGAGATTGCTTCATAAGCCAAGTGGTGGGTAAGGAATCTGGCAGCCCCAGAGGGAGTGACAGCCTATTAGATGATGGCACCACTTCTCAAGATATCGTTGATTCCTACGCATATTGCTCTTCCAACAAGTAGGGAACCACAGTCTTTGACAAGGGAGAAAAGTAGTACCCGTGTCTTTCGCGTGAAGAAAGTGATGGATTTTAATTGTTGTTTATTTTTTTATTTTTTTATGCAATCTCATGACTTTTCTTTTCTTTTTGCTTAGTTTTTGTTTTGTTAGTTAGTTTTGTAATTTATTTTCGTATCTTGTTTTTGTGGAGACTAACGCATTGCAGGTTGTTTCGTTCAAGTTGGGGGGCCTCTCGGCTGTCATATCTTTTCTGCTCTACTTATTTCTCCACTCGAGGTGATATCCTTCCTCCCTCTTTCTTTCCATTGCCTTATTCCTTTTAGTGCCTTGCAATCACTGAGGGCAGTGACTAGTTTAAGTTAGGGGGTGGGGCATACTTCGGGTGCTTTCTTTAGTAGTTTGTTTAAAATAAAAATTGAAATTGAAATTGAAAAAAATAAGTAAATTGAAAATTAAAAAAAATGGGAGCATTTTTGCATGAGATTGTTGTTTGTTGTGCTCACTTGTTGATTACTTGAGTATAAGCATTCTGCTACCATTTTGATATCTCTTTGGCAGAGTAGTTTCAATTTGCTAAACTGCTGGCACTTTTGTTTTAGCATTTTTGCACATTGCACGTCGAGCCTTGATTGTTTTTGAGCTGTGATTTGACTGTTCTTAAAGGCTATGATTAGTGAAGACTTATACCCTTGTGAGCTTTTGAGCCTTATCTTTTATTGGAGTGGTGTCGAATAAACTCTTTGTTTGTCATGGAAAGAAACACATTTGTTGTCAATCTCATCATTTTTGGTCGCCGAGTGTTGGAACTTGAATGCATAACATTATCTCTTGGTTTTAGTTTGTCACATGGATGTTACACCCCTGGGAGAGGATTACAGGCACTTTCTTGATATTTGGGCCAGTTCGTTCCTTTGTGTTCACATTTATCCCTTGCGAGCTACATTGAGCCTTACAGATTTAGCCTTTTCTTGGTTAGCTCCACCTTCCATATTGTGTTTGGAGAAAGGTGAGAATGTAAAGGTTAATTTTTGGATAGATTGTTGAATTTTGTGAAGTATTGGTGGTGTCCCTTAAAAAAAATACACAACAAAATACAAGAAAAGAAAAAGAAAAGAAAAAAAGGGCACCAATAAGTTGGGAAAAAGAGGAATGGTTGCTTTGTAATTGAAAAATGTTGAAAGGTTGGAATGAGAGATAAGGTGGAGTTGAATTAATGTTAGCAGGGTACACATTGCATATTTGCCCCGTTTAGTTGAAATACTCGCCTATTCTCTCACACTTGAATCTATTTTTACCCTAGCCTTCATACATTATCCCATCCCTAATGCTATGACCTTGAATAAAGTCCTGTTTGATCTTAGGGGTGTTGGGTTGAGGTTTGATTGGTGGAGAGTTTCAATACTTGGCATTTTGTTCATGAGATTGTGTGTCCACTATATAAAGCGTTCTTTTCGTGTCATAGTGTGCGGAGTACTTTGCTTTCTATTTACGTAACCTCCAAACCGCACACTCGAGAGTTCATAATGCACTTTGTTTCGAGTGATTTCATTTGTGAGTCCATGACACAGTAAGAATTGAAGTCAAGGCTCGGTCCGCAGAAAGCGGTTGGTTATTGTTCATATGTGATTGAGGCCCGTATTCACACACGCTAAGCTTCAGTGCCACAGTTTATTCTTAATTGTTAGCGTTCGGAACTAAGTTTGCCTTGCTATATCTTTGTGGTAGCTTTGTGTCCTTTGCTTGATATGTCAATGAGTTGCATGACAGGTTGTGTTCTTTGTGTTGAAAGGTTTTCCCCGTGTTTGTGGGTGTTTACTGCTGATAACCCTCGCACTTTTACGAGACTAAACTTGTCCTACCGGAGCACCCGGGGGTTCAAATGTCCTATCTTTCATTGCTTTCTTTAGTTGTTTAGTTCTTTTCTTTGCTAGGGACTAGCAAAGTGTAAGTTGGGGGGCGTGATAGGTGCTGAAAAGCACCCGTTTATTCCCATTAACTTAGGTTTTGTCAGTCCTATCTAATGTTATTTAACGAGCTTTAATTGGTTTATGTTGTTTCAGGGCTTACGGAGCATTCGGAAAGGATTTGGAGTAATAATCATGAGTTAAGGATGTTCCGGAAGGATCCACGATGAGAAGAGGAGCGAAAAGGTGAAGATTGGTCTCGCTGGTCCGGGCCAAGGCATGGTTGGTCCGAACGACCAAGGTTGGGCACGATATGAACAAAGCTGTTTTTCTGGTCCGGCCAATGTAATTGCTGGTCCGGACCAGCGGACAGCAGATGGTGCAAACGGAAATCAGCTTTACATTTTGGAGTCTTATTGTTTTGGGCTAACTATAAAAGGAGACTTTAGTTTATTATTTAGGTTACTTTTACTTTTCTAGAGACGACAGAAAGAGGTGAGATAGGAAGATTTGTTCATGTCTTCCATGTTTTCTTCAATCTCGATCGCATCTTTCTTCTCCATGGCCAGCTAAACCCCTTTTCTAGGGGGAAGATGAAACTTCACACCAAGTAACTCTATTTTATGTATGGGTCTTAGGTTTATTATTCGAATCGATTGTGAGACTAAGAATCCTTTCCGTTTCAATTGAATGGAATGATTTTACTTTTTCCTATCTATTGAGTATTTGTATTCCGGATTTCAAATACCTAGTTTTGCAATGGTTTTCATCGATTGTAGTTGGAGTTCTGAGATAGATTATACTCGTAAGACGGGTCGTGCCGTTAGGCGGCCAGACCGTACTTTTGAGACGGTCCGTGCTTTGGGATAATCTATATCTTTTAACAACTCAATTATTTTCTAGATGATTATTGCTAGGGTTTGCAAGCCCTAGTAATAATCCCTTCTGATTCGAATAATTAATCTTGCCTATGCATGTTGGAGTTACACGGTCAAGGTGGATTCGAACCCTAGATTTTCTCTCCAATCGTTACAAACTTTCCATTTAATTTATTCTCTTAGATTTAATAAATTCTCCAAATTCAAACAACCAAACTTCCTTTGCCCGAATTAATCTAAAAATTAATCGAATTTGTCGTAACTCAGCCATACTATCTCCGTTGGAACGATACTCGGACTTGACCACTATTCTACGGAGTAGTAGTTAATTCTAAATTTTATAAATATATTTTTGACACGGAACGACCCGGTCAGCTTTCTAACTCATGATCAAGATTCAAGAACTGTAGCTACTTGTGTAATTAGTCTTTCTATTCCTCAAACCCAAAAAACCCGCTTGCAAAGCCGTTTTTATTTTTGCCTCTTTTTCTATTTACTCTGGATTCCTTCATCTGCATGTTTGATTTCTGTTGGTAGCTCAATTTCAAGGTTTGGAACATTGCATTCTCTCCACCATTAGCTTCACACAGCTGCTTTGGTTGCAGCTCCTGTCACAAACACCCCAATATTGTGTACGTACATATCCATGCTTGATGAATGTAACTTCTAATTGTATTTGGTAGTCCCTAAAGGATATGTTGACAAAAGCAAAGTCCGGGGTTTGTCCCCTAGGAAACCCCACAGCGGTTTCGATTTCATTTTCCCGAAAAAGAGACTCAAGTCCCTCTGACTTGTCAGATGCTTATTTTTACAAGTTCCGGGTTCAAAATTTACAGAAAAGTCAAATATTTTTGACATTATCTTTGTAAGTGTTCAGAGTTCGATAAACTTTGTCAAAGCATCTCCAATGGTTAGTGCCAAAATGGCAATGCTGAGGTCAAATTTTGACGTGCAACAATAGCAAAAATGCCATAATTTGACAGTGTTGCTCAATTATCCAAATGTAATATCTTCTATTGTTCTCACAAAATGTAAAATGGAAAAGATATTTGTGGGTTCCATAAAGAGAGAGGTAGATAGAAGAAATAATGTGGCAGGTACAGCAGTGCCAATTGTCGAATCAAATTTGACAACACCGTTTTTTAGCAGGCTTTCGGAAGACCTATCGAGTAGTGTTTTGCAAAGATCTTGCTATAATTAATGCGGCTTTGACAGCTCTCATAGCAATTCGAGCAAGGTTTGTCCACATTTGTTGTACGGAACACGTTAGAAGGTTACTGAGCCACGATTTGAACCACTAAATCTAGAGCCCTTGATCCTCTACATAATTTGTTTATCTAAAGTACACTTCCCGACTGGGCTTGCTTCAGTTGTTCACTATAGTTATCTGAAAAGAGTTGTATTCTATCATAATGGAGTATCCTTTTGCTAAATGGTTTTTTTAAGCTGTAGGACATAAATTATTCGAAAGTCCTACAGGTACCGACCGGTACCGTAGGGAAATCATAGGGACGGTCGCGCCGGGTCGTCTCCGGCCACCGGACCGCTGATCCGAGCCGTCCAAAAATTCAAAAAAAAAAAACAAGGGGGCCCATGCGAGATTCAATGGCATCCGACGCGTGTAGGGTGCTCGATCCAAACACTCCATTTTTGCATACATATATATACGAAAATGAAGTGTTTGGATCGAGCACCCTACACGTGTTGGATGCCATTGAATCTCGCGATGGCCCCTTCGTTTTTTTTTTGTTCAGAATTTTTGGACGGCTCGGATCGGCCGTTTGGTGGCCGGAGACGGCCCGGCGCGGCCGTCCCTACGATTTCCCTACGGTACCGGTCGGTACCTGCAGCAATACTCTAAATTATTTGTTCCTGACGACCATTGAGATTATTGTAGCAGGAATTACCAAAAAATCGTGGTCAATCATCACTCATGTCAGCTTTGAAGGTTCAGTTGTAAGCAACACGGCAATAGCTAAAGAGCTAATGCACAGATACTAGAGGGCACAATGGAGTCCTGGATACTGTGCAAGTTACAGCATCAGGCTGAGAGGGATTACGGTATGTATCTCTTTAGTTGCATAAGTTTTGAATCGTTCACCTAGATGCATGTGTGCGAGAAACAATTAGAAGTTGAATTTTATTGGGCCAATAGTTGCAATTGACGATCGTGTGTGGCATATGTGGACATGTCTTGCGCTTTGGTGATTTACTCGTAGTCTCGTACCTATGCTCCGTCAGTTAGAATGGTGAAATACATACTATTCGCCATGACTTTTGATTGCCATGCTCTTTTGAGCAACGACGACTGACCGGATGATAATGGGAAATGGGACCAGAGTATGATGAACAAGAAATCTTTGAGTGGATGATTTGATTGGTTGAGGGTTCGGTTGTGTAACTTATTGGAGTAGTCCTTACTATCCCAATGGCTTGGAGAGGCGGCTAGCTACCCCGCACAACATGCAACCACTCGGACGAGCTACAGCTGTGACTGGAAAAAGAGAAAAAGCCTCTTTGAGAGGCTAGATTTTTAGGCTAAGATTGAGGATGAGACCTCATGTTTTGTAGTAAGTATTTGCAGACTCTTTATTTATTTTCCGAATGCTTCGTTTAATCGAATGATCGTTCTTACCTCAGTTTAATTAAGTTAGTAATTTTGGATATGGATTCAACCATGTTTTTTGCATGATTTGAGACTGCTAGCTAATTATACAGCCCCCCGTTACGTAACTCTTGATTTCAAGCACTACATATCTTTTGTGATTTGTTTTCGAATGGATACATATGATTTTTTGGTCTTGAACATTAAGGCGAAAAAGAGCATGCATATTTTTCTAAAAGGTCGTAACAATGATATTTTCCACGGTAATAGAGTTTAGCTACCAATTTACTGTGAAGAAAAGTAGGAAATTAAATAAGAGTTTGTTAGTAATTGCTATGAATACATGTGTGTGGATTCTGAAACCTTAGTCATTTTTCTTTTGATCAAGTTCGTTCAACAGTCAACTTATTTATTTATTTTACAATTGCTTGTTTAGTTCTTAGTTTAAAAATCAATCACAATTTTTGTCAACTAGGTTAGGGTTTAATCAGTTTAAGTTTATTTTTCTACAAAAATTACAAGTCCCTGTGGGATTGACCTCGCTCTTGCATAACTATATTTCGATACGGTTCGTGCGCTTGCGAGTACTTTAAAATTTCACAACAGCAATAAGGTGCATGAATCGCATTGACACCGTTAAGGGAGATGCCATTCCACGTTGGCTCCTTTTTAGCTTATCTATGCATAAAACCAGAGGTGCCATTCTGTTGCATCCAAATGACAGATTCCAAATCGGATCAAGGCACAGACTGCTTGTTCTTAAGGATAACGTTGTACTTGGATCTAAAATTTATGGAAGAAAAATGAAAAGTAAAGAATACACCTGAATTTGGTGAAAAACTCAGAATTCAAACACAATATACGCTAGTAGTATGAAAGGAAATATAAACTTCATTGAACGCTCTACATTAAAAATATACATGCGTAAAGACCGGGTCAATGCACTGCCACATTAAAAATTACTGTCGTCATGGAAATTGGTGGAATTGGCTAACATGCGTGGAAGTGGAAAATAATACCAGCTCAAGACAAGATTATGGCAAAATGTTTCTGTGAAGTGCTGCGAAAATGAAAAGAACAAACTTTTTCTTTACATAAAAAAGACTTGAAAGTCAAGTGGAAGTCCCGAAATATATACACAAGAAAATGATGTCTTCCAGTTATTATATCTTATAGGATTTTCAAATCTAGCTGGGGCTTAGAATCACACTATTAACGACCGTATCACAAGTGTAACACAACTTTCCTTTTTCTTTAATTTCATGTAGTTCTACCAGCTAGCGCCACACAAGATATTGTTTTTATTTAATCCCACTAGTTTAGTGGGCGGACTTGACTTAATTAAGAAGGAATTGGAGCAACTCCAAAGACACCGGGGGAGGGGTCCAAGTCCAACACAATTTTTGTTCCTTTAAATTTCCAAGTGTTCACACAAACGCGACACAAAATGTGCTTTTTAATTTAAACAGGTGGAGGATGCACTTGTCGTGTATAAAAGCACATCGAAGGCATAAGCCTTCTCATCCAAGATTGGTAACTCTTAAGATTAGCTACTTATACATGATGGATTCAGCTTTGTATCTTCACATGTTCCTGATCTTGTGTTGTTTTAATCTTAATGTTTTGACTAACTCTTACTCTTCTACGCAGCCACAATGCCATGAAGATGAGAGATCAGCCTTGCTGAAGTTCAAGCATAGCTTTGACATCAAGAAGTTTGCTTCTGGCAATCCTTCTGCCTATCCGAAGGTTGAGTCATGGAAGCTTGATGGAAATGCTAGCGATTGCTGCTCGTGGAATGGCGTGGAGTGTGACCATGACACCGGTCGTGTGAATGGTCTCGACCTCAGTAGCAGCTTCCTCTTTGGTTCTATCAACTCCAACAGCAGTCTCTTCAGCCTTGTTCACCTTCAAAGGCTGAACCTTGCTGATAATCACTTCAATTATTCTCAAATTCCGACCGGAATTGAAAATCTTTCAAGACTAAAGAGCCTCAACCTCCACAATTCTTATTTTTCCGGTCAGATCCCTTCAGAAATCTCCTCTCTTTCCCAATTGACTTTCCTTGATTTGTCTGGATATTTTGACTATACTCCTGAACTTCTTTTGAAACTTGAAAAACCTAGTCTGAGAGACCTAGTTCAAAAACTAACCAACCTGAAAGTACTTGTCCTCACTGGGGTGAACATATCTTCAACAGTTCCAGAAGCTTTATCAAATATGACCTCTCTAACAAGTCTTGATCTTCAGAGTTGTTTGCTGTATGGTGAATTCCCAATGAGCATTTTCCATCTACCAAACCTCCGGAGTTTAGGCATTTCGCTCAATGAAAACCTCATTGGTTATCTTCCTGAATTTCCACGTGGTAGGCCGCTTGAGGTATTGCTCATTGCATGCACAAGCTTTTCAGGAGTGCTTCCAACTTCAATTGGGAATCTTAATTCCTTAAACAAGTTAGACATAGCATTCTCCAATTTGTATGGGACTCTTCCACCCTCGCTTGGCAATTTAGCCCAGCTCACGTCTTTGGATGTGTCTGGAAATAATTTTCGGGGACAGATTCCTTCATCAATCGCAAACTTATCAAAACTCACTGAATTAGGACTCGGCGATGGTGCTTTTGATGCAGGAACCCTATCTTTCCTATTTGAAAAACAATCAAAACTCACCACATTATTCCTTGTTGGTACAACATTAAATGACGTATTACCACGGTCTCTTGCAAACTTGACCGAGCTATCCGTGTTAGTCCTTTACAGGAATGAGTTACTTGGTGAAATCCCATCTTGGCTTCTAAACCTCACCCACTTAACCACTCTAACCCTTTCAGGGAATCAATTATCCGGCATGTTTCCAAGCTCAATCTCTCAACTCAATCATCTTGAAATTCTTGATCTTTCTTCAAACAACTTGAGTGGTGAAGTCGAGCTAGACATCTTTCAAAATCTTCGAAACCTTGCTGTATTGCGATTGTCCGAAAACAAATTGACAGTGCTAGTAACAAACAGTACAAATGCTACTCTAGCAAAATTCATCAGTATAGGATTGGCATCATGCAACTTGAAGGAGTTCCCTGATTTCTTGAGGTTCCAGGATGAATTACAATCGCTTAATATGGCTGATAACGGTCTTCATGGCAAAATACCAACTTGGTTGTGGAACACAAGTAAAGAAACAATGAGATATATCGACCTTTATGGAAACTCTCTCATAGGATTTGAGGCACATCCATATGTCATTCCGTGGATATCACTAAAATCCCTAGATTTCAGCTTTAACAGGTTGCAAGGACCACTCCCTCTTCCACCACCGTCTGTCTTTGCTTACAGAGTCGCTGGTAATTTTCTAACCGGAGAAGTCCCAACATCATTCTGCCAAAATAGAGCTTTTTTTGCGCTTGACTTGTCTGATAATTACTTAAGCGGGGCCATTCCTCAATGCTTGGCCAATTCTAGCAGCGATTCTCTGTTGCTGCTCAATCTGAGTAGCAACAATTTTTATGGTACTGTTCCCCATATGTCCATGAGGGTGATAAGGGTGATTGACTTGAGTCAAAATCAATTGCATGGGATGGTACCACGTTCATTGGTTAATTGTACAACACTTGAAATTCTCCTTCTCGAAGATAATCAAATCGAGGACACTTTTCCATATTGGTTGGGAACTCTTCCTGAGTTAAAAGTTCTTGTTCTCCGGTCTAACAGATTTCATGGTGCCATTGAGAATCTTCAAATGAATATGAAGTTTCAGAAGCTGCAAATCATTGACCTCTCTCAAAATGGTTTCTCAGGTACATTGCCATCAGAGTTCTTCCAAAACTTGAATGCAATGAAAATGGTCAAGAAAGGGAATTCAACATATATGAAGGTGTCAAAACCATTATTTACAAGGTTCAAAAAAATTATTTTCGGATGGGAATTTACCTATTCAGTAACGATATCTATTAAAGGGGCAAAAAGGTATTTTGAGAAGATCCAAAGTGTGTTTGTCGTTGTTGATCTTTCAAGCAACAAATTCAGTGGCGAAATTCCAGAATCCTTTGGAAGCCTCAGTGGACTACAAGCGCTAAACATTTCCAACAACAACCTCACTGGCACCATCCCATCTTTCTTGTCAAATTTGACGGACATGGAATCGTTGGATCTATCTCGAAACTTGCTTTCAGAAGAGATCCCTCAGCAGTTAATCCAACTCACTTTTCTTTCAGTCCTAAACCTTTCTCATAACCGTCTCACGGGTCCCATACCTCGTGGCAAACAATTTGATACGTTTGACAATAGTTCATATGATGGGAATATGGGATTGTGTGGTGTCCCTCTAACGATGTTATGTGGAAATTCAAAAACTTCAACCCCACCATCCCTGGCACACAGCTCGCAAGGCGATGATGATCCAGAGGTTTCGAGGGGTATTTACTGGATGATCATAATCATGGGATACGGAAGTGGGCTGATAGTTGGGTTGGTTATTGGGCATGAGCTTACCACAAGGTATCATGAATGGTTTGTTGCTATCTTTGAAAGGGGAAAGAAAACTCAGAAGAGGCAGAAAAGAAAGGGGCGAAGAAACTAAATCTACAAGCAGTGTCTTATACTGTACTTTTTGTCCATGTGTGTGATTTCCAAGTCTTTTGTCAATTTTGCTTTTTCTTTTCCAGTGATGCCTACAACATCTAAGTAGTTGTTTACTTCGTAGCTTAGTTTCTGTATTCCTCATTGTGGCTTTCTCAGTCATGATGTTAAGTATGGACCCTTGTGCTAAGAACTATAGCTACTTTGTAATTAGTACTAGTCTTTCTATTCCCCTTGGCCCTTGCTATCCATTTTCAATGAAGCAATTATGGCAATCAGCAGATCAAAAGTACTTTCCGATGATACCTGTAGAGACCCGTTAAAAATATATATATATATATATATATATATATATATATATATATTATATAATCCCGACGTTTCATAAAAATGTTAGAATATGGATCAAATGTGATATGCGTTGTAATTATTTGTTTTGGGGTTAATGTGATAGCAGGTTAGTGGAAGGGTGCTAGTGTAAGATGCATGAGTGTATGGGTGGATGTGTGTGTAGGGGATAGTTTTCCCCATTCTTATATCTCAACACAGGACACACACACACCTCAAACTCTCGTTCTCCCCACTCCCGAAACCCTCTCTTCGGCTCTCTCTCCCTCTCTTTTGCTCTCAACCAAAAACCCATCAAAACAACATGAAACCTACACAAACCCATCTCCATTTTAACTTCTATATGCATTATTGAGCCTTAATTTCGTGGGTCAAGCTCGGGGAAGGAGGAACCGGCTGATTTTGAAGTTTTGGAGGTTAGGGCTTTGTTTGATCTCATGAGTTCGGCTTTGATACTTGAGGTAGGAAAATCTAACTAATTTTATGTGTTTATGAGTTGATATAGTGTTTGAGACTTGCTATCGATCATTGTATTGAGATTTGTTGTTGAATTCCTTTGAAATCCCCAAAATCTGCTGCTGTCCCGTTTTTCTGCTGCTGCCCATTTTTCTGAGATTTTTCCCAACTTCGAACAGTCATAACTTCCTCGTTCGATATCGAAAACGCCCAAATTATATATCGATTTCGAGGTTTTGAAGTCATCTTTTAATTGCCACTGAAATTACGTTGACAGGTTAAGTATACAAAAAGTTAGGACTATAGAAGTGGAGGGTGGTTAGTTGCCTCAACTTAAGAATGAGTTCGATAGACTTAAAATATTGCACAAATGTTGAGTTATGAATTTATGATGAGTGTTGGTTGAAATGTGGTACGATGACACATGAACAATAATTGTGAAATGATGACGATCATGGAAAATGCGAGGTGAAATGGTTAATTGGTAAATTAACGTCAGAAATGGTGATGTGACGACTTATTGTTGATATGAGTTATGTTAATGCAAGATGGGTTGATTGTTATACTCGTTGGTATGTGGGTGTTGCCCCCTTAATGACTGCAGTACATTAGACCCTGTTATGAAGTCGTATCGACAAGTTTGCATTGTGAGTAATTGTGATTATGGGGACAGACCCGGGTAAAGCCGTGGTGACCCAAGTGCCTCGTAGATGTGGGAATAGACCCGGGTAAAGCCGTGGTGACCCTGTTACTCTGTGAGAGTGGGAATAGACCCGGGTAAAGCCGTGGTGACCCTGTTACTCTGTGAGAGTGGGAATAGACCCGGGTAAAGCCGTGGTGACCCAACTGCTCTGCGGATTTGAGAATAGACCTGGGTAAAGCCACGGTGACTCTCTTCCGGTTCGACTTAGAGAAAAGACCCGGGGAAAGCCGTGGTGACTCTAAGGGCAATGTTGGTTGTATTGAACTAAGAATTTGGGATATAATTGTAGTGTATGGTGACTTGTGGTAACAGGTTTCGTGTGGGATTTTAAGTATGCTATTCTTATTATTATCTGTCGTTCGATTTCTCATTTGGTAGAGTGTTTGCCAAAGAGGCATAGATGACCTACCGTAGTGTGACACGTTGAGGAAGACCGGTATAGGCATTCGCATGTTAGGCTATAAACGGAATCTAATTGTAAGGATGTGTTAAACGATGAGACGTGGCACGAGAAAAAGAGGGTTAATGCGGGAAATTCCTTGATTAGAAGTCTTGATTGTGTAGTATATTCATATTTGGCTCTAATTGCTATTGTCTATCGACGTGAATCTCCTTCTTTTCGCACTTGTCTTCTCGTATACACATAAAGTTAGCATAGATTTTTCTACTGGGCTAGTGTAGCTCAACCTATCATTTTTCAGGTACAAATCAGAGGCTGTGACATGGGTTGCTGTGCTTGCATGTGATCCTACATTTTGAAAGCGACTTCAGAGAGTTAATTTTGCATCTCTTATAAACTTTATCTCCGGATGAAGAAATTGTAATCTTATTATTATTATTATTATTAAATTTTATTTTTTTGTTAAATGAAGGATCCCTATAAACTCTTAACTTTCTTTTAACGTGATCTAGTGGTTTTAGGCCGTTGGGCCAAAGATGTAAATTTGGAAATGCTTTGGAGTTTGGAGATGATTTGCGAACAAGGGGATTAGAAATGGCTTTTGGGTAATAATTGTATTATTGTGAGGATTTTTATTTATGAAAAACCTTTAATATTTATGTTGAAAATCGAGGGCGTGACAATACCAGAAAATTGATGTTAACTTTTCATATAGCCCCATGCTTGCTCTGTTAGAGTGTGTGGTTGTTCTGCATTTTAGCTACAAAATAGTAAGAAAAGAGGGGGGGGGGGGGGGGGGGGAAAGTAACATGAGGTGATTGTTAACACATTGTTTGTACCATATTTCACCGCCTGTCGATCGACCGAAAGGTGGCGTTTATGGGAATGCTTCCTATTTTATTATTTCGCATTAATAATATAACTAGTTTTTATTTGTTTGTATTTTAATAAAGTGCAGGACACTTGGCATGCTCCTATACATTTGAAATTTAAAAAGACACTTGTCATTGTCCTACACACTTTGAGGTTGAAGAGAAGTTATTTGGACAAATGGCATGCTCCTACACACTTTGGAGTTTGTGGGAAGTTATTTGGACACTTGGAAGATGATGAAGAGTAGTGAGAAGTTAGGAAGTTATTTCCTACACATTGTATTTTCTATAAATAGCCTCTTTTGGTTTCATTGTAAACTCCTTCAACAAATCAACTTTGTTATAAATTTTTGTCTACCAACCCATTCGGGTTATAACTAGGAGTAGGAGTAGGATTAACTTAACTCTCTTACTTTCAATGGGGATCCGTCCTTTTTGATTGTAAATCTACCTTGGAAAAATAACAAAGTCCATTTGTTATTTTTTCTTCCGCTCCACCCCACTTCACTAAACCATCAATCCACTCCGCCCAATCGATGGGTCGATTCTGTTCTTGAAGATTGGCGGGGTGACGGTCTTCTTTTTCGAGTCAATTCATCACCACCAAAAAATAGCATTTGATTCATTCGCCATTTCTTTTCTGGTGAAGTCCTGAAATACGGCAAGGAACCTCAAATCCGTTTGTGGAGACAAGCCGAATTCGCCTTTATTTTTGTTGTTGGCTTTGTTTCCCGAAATCTCCGTCGATTTCGATTGAGGGAAAAATTGGTAAACACACATGTTTACCGATACAGAAATTCCTCAAAAGAAAAGTATAATGTACTGTATTGTACCTGGGGTGGACCCCACAAATGGGGTATGTATATTTTTCGGTACCCATAATCCGACTCCAAAATGGTACAAACTGTAGTTTTTATAATTTATTTACCAAAGTAACAGAACCTTATACCATTTTTACCATGCATGAAACAATGAGGAAGAAACAGAAAGCAGCAAATAGTTTCTAAGAAGTGTCTTGCAAACACTTTGAATGCAATATGAAGGCAGTTCAGAATCTTACGAATCGGGAGCAATAATATTCCATTGCACTAGAAGCGGCCGATTGCGGCTAAGACCGAAATTTTGCAAGCCGAATTTATGTTTGGTTTGAACGTTAAACAACTATTTTAAGCTTGGCTTGATTATGAAACAAGCAGATCTCAAACAGTTGCGACTCAAACTATTTTCCGAGGCAACGTTTTATAGGAGGGCTAGTGGATATATCTTATGAGGCCCATTTAGTCTTTTCACAGAAACCATAAAGTTAGATCTCATCAATATTCTCATGATTCACATATAACATTGCCCCATTGCAAAATACTAGATAGCTTTGATAAAAATGGTCAGGACAACATCCCATGATCCTCTCCAAATCGATCGGAGCTCCTTGAAAAGTTCAAAAAGACACAAGCTACTTTTGAGAAAATTTGCCCAAGTGCTTTGAAATGAGCTTGAAATAAACAAGTGCTAGTACTAGATATCTTCAAACGATCAAAAATAAAACACTGAGCTTCCGAGAAAGTCAAATCAAAAGTTTGGAAGCAACTCAATAACACAGCTTTCCAATCCTCTTGGAAATGTCCTTAGCTGATTCTTGACCTTTTTCTTCATTTTCCAAGCCTCTTCCTTTATAATCTTCTACCTCAATAGATATAAATCCAGGATTGTGTGTGGTGTCCCTCTGTCAACATCATGTGAAAATTCCAAGGCCTCACCGCTGTTGCACAGCTCGCAGGCCGATGATTCAGAGTTCCCGAGGGGTACTTAGTGGATGGTCAATATTCATGGGATATAGGAGCGGGCTACTAGTTGTTTAGTTTATAATTTAGTTTCTGGATTCCTCACTGTGCATGGCCTTACCAATTGCGATCTCTACTCTCTCTTGTATGGACCCTGGTAATAACGACCAACGGATCAAAGCGCCCGTCTTCTCCTTTCTTTAGATTTCTGTAGATTGCTTAGCTGGTCCATCCAAAGCATGCATCAAATGGTTAATGCCCTTTCTTAGGGCAAAGTCCACTTTCACCTCCTA
The DNA here is from genome assembly GCF_030253575.1 of Rhododendron vialii. Taxonomy (NCBI): domain Eukaryota; kingdom Viridiplantae; phylum Streptophyta; class Magnoliopsida; order Ericales; family Ericaceae; genus Rhododendron; species Rhododendron vialii. Next base: position 5,963,443 of record NC_080560.1, read on the forward strand.
TGGTTATCGTCATGTGCGGATACCCCCCTCATGGTTCTAAACTGAGCACATAACCTATTTGTGGTTTTAAAAATGTGAGGATAGACCCCCTGCCGTCATATTTTTTATCCATATTAATGGAGGTGTATCTCATACGCCTCTAGAATGTAATTTGAGTCGTTTATAATGTATTAAATAAAGAATAAAGTATCTCTGTAAAAAATCATCTTGATCAGGAATCAATAACCCAGTGATCTATTTTTTAGTAAATTCAAATTTAAAATTTTAATTTCATAACAAAATCGATTCGACCATGAGTTTTTCATATTTTGATTGACTTGAATTTTGACATAGATGTAGTACCTGTCAAAATTTACAATATCAATAGTTTAGATTCAATTTTTGGTATAGGAGATAGTGTGGTTAAATTTAAAAAAGATGAAGAATCAATGGACATGATGAGGATATATCGGTCTTTTAATGTTGTGTCCGTTAATATAGATGAAAAATATGACGGCAGGGGGTCTATCCGCACATTTTTAAAAACCACAGGTAGATTATATGCTCAATTTTAAACCATGAGGGGGTATCCGTACATGGCAATAACCACATAGAGTCAAAGAGGACTTTGCCCAATTCCTTATGACAATAAAGATCAACCACATATCCAATAATACGGGCAACCTAATAATGTCATAAATTTGGCTGCAGTCTCCTAATTAATGATATATTGTTGATACACGGATTGAAGAGAAGTGGTGTTTGCTTCAATGGCAAGGATAAAATCCAAATCCAATGGTCATGCATGTTTGATAGCCAGTCTATTTTCTGTTTTCTGTTAACTTTGAAAATTTGTTTGGTGCCTACTTCCAATTGCAAATTCTGGAAATCACTTTCACTATTTTCAAAATTTGAGGAAGTAACAAAACTCAACTTTCACTATTTTCAAAAGCAAAAAATAGGCTGCCTAAAAGACTCTGCTACAATTCCTTGGAGGTCTTTTAAATTTCCTCTCTCTCTCTCTCTCTCTCTCTCTCTCTCTCTCTCTCTCTCTCTCTCTCTCTCTCTCTCTCTCTCTCTCTCTCTCTCTCTCTCTCTCTCTCTCTCTCTCTCTCTCTCTCTCTCCATCCACGGGGATACAATAGAACCATCATTTTCCCTTCTGCCACATAATTTGGATTTATGGCTGAATCTGATATTTTCATATATGAACCTTGGGCCAAGAATTGCTGAGAGTAAAGCTCTGCTCAGTTGTACACCTATATCTCGTAATAGTATTCTTTTACGTTGTTAAAATGAAGGGAATATTCTCAAATAATTGTGTTTGATTCCCATGACATTCCAGAATAGCATTGAGAATTGTAGCTGCTCAAGAATTATAGCGTTGAGAATAGTTGATTGTTGTTCAAGAAGATGTTACTCAAAGCAAAGAAATTGAAACTTACTTATTATTTAAAACTAAAAAACTGTATTTGTTGGAGCCCTGGCCTCTTCGAGCTAAAAAATTGCAGGGCCGGAAGAGACAGCTTCTTCAGCTTCCCCTCTAAGCAGGCTCTGCGTGGTCTATCTACCCGGCCCTTTCTTTCATAATATCAAGTATGGAATTTGTTTCTAACGTGATTGCAAAGACTAGGATTCCTGTATCGTTTGGGAACTAGTGGAGTAATTTGCAAGAGACCATTTTAGAAAAAATAAAAACTGGTTTCAGAAAATGATTTTTTTTTTTAAACAGGTTGACACAAACATGTTTTCTGCTTTCACTTTTTTTTAGGAAAAGTAAAAACTGATTTCAGCAAATAGAAAACAGAAAATAGAAAAGTGGCAGTATTTTCAAATTTTTTATTCCGAGTATAAAATATCCAATATGCTGGTTGTTAGCACATCTGTTACATCCATATCTCGGTGTCGAAGTCACTTGCTAAGACGTTTTCGACATATAAATTAGGTTATTGAACCGGAAATCCCACCTGAATGGTCTTTCTTGCAATAGTTGGGCATATTTTTCTAGCATTAGTATGCTGGCCAGGAGGTACTATGACGGGTTTAAAGGGACAACCTTCTCAATATGAAACATTCTTGTGTGATATTCTAGTCAATAGTCTGCCTCCCAATATATATGAAACATTCATTGAACAAACTTTGAGAAGATGGAGAAGTTATTAGTGTTTACTTGCATGTCTTCTGTAAGTAAATATGCATAATCAGCAGCGTTGTTCTATTGCATCCAAATGACAGATTGTTCCAGTCTAGAGTTCAAAATGACTTCTGGGAACTTTCAAATATGAATCGGATCAACACACGGACTACTTGTTCTTATGAACAATGTTGTATTTGGATCTAAGATTTATGAAACAAAAAAGTTCGAATTTCAAAAGCAATATATGCTAGTATAAGAGGAAATATAAACTGCTTTGAACGCTCAACAATCTATATGGTCATGAGATTAGACCAACGCTCTACAAGCGTAAAGACCGGGCCAATGCACTACCACAATAAAAATTACCATCTATCATGGAAATAGGTGGAATTGGTTAAACCTTCCATCATGCGACAAAGTATTGTTTTTTATTTAATCACACTAGTTTAGTGGGCGGACTTGACTTAAGAAGGAATTGGGGGAACTCCAAAGACACCAGGGGTGGGGTCCAACACAGTCTCCTTTCTCTTTAATTTCCTGGTGTTCTCAGACAAAAGTGACACAATTAATCCAACAAGTTCAGTGGGTGAACTTGACTTAAAAAGGTATTGGAGTCCATTGTTAGCTGCGTTTTTTGAGCATTTTTTTTAAACAATAGGAGGCAGCACTTGTAATGTATAAAACCGCCAAAAAGCATAAGCTTTCTCATCCAAGATTGGTAACTCTTAAGATAGCAACTTATACACATGATGGATTCATCTTTGTATCGTCACATGCTCCTGATGATCTTCTGTTGCTTTAATCTTAATGTTTTGACTAACTCTTACTCTTCTACACAGCCACTATGCCATGAAGATGAGAGATCAGCCTTGCTGCAATTCAAGCATAGCTTTGACATCAAGAAGTTTGCTTCTGGCAATCCTTCTGCTTATCCAAAGATCAAGTCATGGAAGCTTGATGCAAATGCTAGCGATTACTGCTCGTGGGATGGCGTGGAGTGTGACCATGATACCGGTCCTGTGATTGGTCTCGACCTCAGTAGCAGCTTCCTCTATGGTTCTATCAACTCCAACAGCAGCCTCTTCAGTCTTGTTCACCTTCGGAGGCTAAACCTTGCTGACAATCACTTCAATTATTCTCAAATTCCAACCGGAATTGGAAATCTTTCAAGACTAAAGAGTCTCAACCTATATAATTCTTATTTTTCAGGTCAGATCCCTTCAGAGATCTCCTCTCTTTCCCAATTTACTTTCCTTAATCTGTCTCGGTACTTTGAACCCGTGCATGCCACTCATGTGTATCTTTTGAAACTTGAAAAACCTAGTTTGAGAGACCTAATCCAAAACCTAACCAACCTGAAAGTACTAGACCTCAATGTGGTGAACGTATCTTCTACAGTGCCAGGTGCTTTATTGACTACGACCTCTCTGACACATCTTAATCTTGGAAATTGTTTGCTTTACGGTGAATTCCCAATGGGCATTTTTCATCTACCAAACTTACGGGTTTTACGCGTGTCGGTCAATGAAAACCTATTTGGTTACCTTCCAGAATTTTCGTATGGTAGTCCATTTGAGGAATTGAAGATTTGGAAAACAAAATTTTTCCAGATTGCTTCCAAATTCCATTGGGAACCTTCATTCCTTGAAGGAGTTACATTTAGGAGAGTCCAATTTTTATGGGACACTTCCAAGCTCGCTTGGCAATCTGGCCCAACTCACGTTTCTGGATGTTGTCGGAAGCAATTTTTGGGGACAGGTCCCTTCATCAATAGCAAACTTATCCAAACTCACTGTCTTAGGACTCGGCCATTGTACTTTTGATGCACAACCCCTTGGAAAGCTATCAAAACTCATTATACTAGCACTTGACCATACAAAACTAAGGGATGTATTACCACAGTCTCTTGCTAACATGACCCAGCTCTCTATACGTTGATTCTCAACAACAATGAGTTATTTGGTGAAATCCCATCTTGGCTTTTGAACCTCACCAGATTAACCTTTCTAGACCTTTCAAAAAATCGACTATCTGGCATGTTTCCGAGCTCAATCTCTCAACTCAAGCATCTTGAATACCTAGATTTCAGCTTTAACAAGCTGCAAGGACCACTCCCTCTTCCACCACCGTCTGTCCTTTATTATAGAGTCGCTAGTAATTTACGAACCGGAAAAGTACCAACATCCTATTTTGCACTTGACTTGTCTGATAATAACCTAAGCGGTGCCATTCCTCAATGCTTGGCCAGTTTTAGTAGTGGTTCTCTGTTGCTTTTCAATCTGAGTTACAACTTCTTCCATGGTACCGTGCCCCAAACGTTCATGAGGGGGATCAAGATGATTGACTTGAGTCATAATCAATTGAATGGGGGGGGGGGTACCAAGCTCATTGTCTAATTGTACAACGCTTGAAATTCTTCTTCTGGGAGATAATCAGATCGAGGACTTTTTTCCCTTTTGGTTGGGATCTCTTCCTGAGTTACAAGTTCTTATTCTTCGATCTAACAGATTTCATGGTGCCATTGAGAATCCTAAAACCAATTTGAAGTTTCCGAAGTTGCAGATCATTGACCTCTCTCACAATGGTTTCTCTGGTACATTGCCGTCAGAGTACTTCCAAAACTGAAATGCAATGAAAGTGGTCGGGAAAGGGAATTCAACATATATGCAAGTGGAGACACCAATAGATTTAGGGGTGCCAAATATTGTTTATTCTGAGGGTTTTACCTATTCAATGACAATATCTAGCAAAGGGACAAAACTACTTTCTGAGAAGATCCAAAGTGTATTTGTAGTTGTTGATCTTTCAGACAACAAGTTCAGAGGTGAAATTCCAGAATCCCTTGGAAGTCTCAGTGGACTTCAAGCTCTAAATATTTCCGAAAACAACCTCATTGGCATCATCCCGTCATCCTTTGCATATTTGGCGGACCTGGAATTGTTGGACCTATCTCAAAATCGACTCTCAGGAGAGATCCCGCGCCAACTAACCAAACTCACTTTCCTCTCAATCCTAGACGTTTCTCATAACCGTCTCACTGGCCCCATACCTCGAGGTAAACAATTCGATACATTTGATAATAGTTCATATGGTGGGAATATGGGATTGTGTGGTGTCCCCCTGACAATGTTATGCGAGAATTCAAAAACGTCACCCGCACCACCACCGGCACACAGCTCGCAAGGCGATGGGTTAGAGTTTTCGAGGGGTATCTACTGGATGGTCATAATGATGGGATATGGGAGTGGGCTGATAGTTGGGTTGGTTGTCGGGCAGACGCTCACCACGAGGTATCATGAACAGTTTGTTGCAATCTTCGAAGGGGCAAAGAAAACTCAAAAGAGGCAGAAAAGGAAGGGGCCAAGAAACTAATCTGTTAGCAGTGTCTGTACTATACTGTTTGTCCATGTGTGTGCTCTTAGCTTTCAAGAAGTAATTTTCATGTGTCATTTTTAAGTTTTCTTTCAAGTGATTCCTACTACATGTACTGTTTGTACATCTGATGGTTGTTTATTTAAGAACTACAGCTACTTTGTTGTTTAGTCTGTGTATTCCTCTTGCCATGTAATTTTGATGAAGTTTGTAATTACTACAGTCAACAGATGAAATGATGCTGCTACTTTCTGTTATAGTCCAACGATTCTTTTGTTAAAAAGTGTTCTTTTTGTATAAAAAAAAATCAGTTTAATCGGATATGAATAAGTGCTTGATTAATTCGTTCACAATTTTGGACTACAAATTTTGAATTGAATATTAGATCTATTTATCAAGCACATTTCGATATTCAATTGAGTTGATTTTATGTATAGCATATTAGAAAATTGTTCTCTACATAGTAATTGTCTTCAATTACTTTTGTTCTCTACATATAGTAAATCACACCATCAGTTTTGCACCTACTTTTTGTGAATTGACTTTTTGTGCTTTATCTTGCATATTTCAAAAAAATACTTGGGTAAAAGTCAGAATTTTTTTAATTTTTCGAATCGTCTTGATTAGATGAATCAATAATTCAGAAAAATTAGACGCAAAACTAACAAATACGATTTTTTAATAAAGACAAAATAAAAAAAATCCCAAAAATCCCTTAGCATAATTTAAGTGTAATGTCTATCGTCTAAAAAAAAAAAAGAAAAAAAAAGATTTAGGAAATTGATTTCTCACATTCTTTTTATCGAGTGCATTTCATTTTTTTGTCTTCATCTATACTACTTCTTTTAAATGTACGAAGATGTTTTCTACTTTTAATTTTCCACAAATGCCCCTAAACACTTGCAATTAGTACTTGCACCACCCTACGACTCTTCCCCAAACGACACGGCTCCAACGGATTTGATACAAAACAACGACAACCTCTCGATCCTGGCTTCCAAAGGACACAACTCACTAGGCAGGGAAACAGAAAACGCTTCCCAAAATTGCTCCAGCGCTCCATTCTTCTCATCCACTAAAATTTGGCAGCTGACAACCAAGGGCGCTGACTACCCCATTCACGTACTCCGCTGCATGACACAGTGATTCTACGCAGAGGGATAAAAAAAAAACATACCAGGCTGTTTCAAACAGAAACCCAAGACAGGTAAAAACATGTATTCGACTTTCCTCCTTGCCTCTAATTGCAATCACTTTCCCCTTTGAATGGACCACTACGTCGATCATCATTCAAGGCAGAGGCGGCTCCACTCTTAAGAAACCATGGTCAACTGACCACCCAAAATTTTTTTTTTTGCTTAGGATACATGTAAAAATTTTGGATTAGCCTTATTTTGAACACCCAATCCAAATAATATTGAACACCCAACCCAAATATTATTGAACATTCACCCCAAATATAGCCCACAAATTAATCCACTTGAAATTGAAAGCCCAAATTTCAGCCCACTAACCCAATTTCAGCAATAACAAAATGAAAAAAGAAAATAAGAAAGTTAATGAAAGAAAGAGAAAAAAAACACACGCAGAAGACAGAAGCAAAATCAGCCTCTGGCTCTCGTTAGTCTTCCGACCTCTCTGGCTCTCTGTTTAAACTTTGGTACACACAGGTTTGTGATTCGTATCTCTCTCCCTCTCTCGATCGACTCTCTTTCTCTTTGCCTTTCTCCTTCTCTCTCTCTCAATTACTCACAGGTTTTGGATTTGAGCTTTTGGTAAACCCTAAGTTGTATATTTTCTAATTTCTATTTGGGTTTAATTGATTTTTCTTCCAATTGTTCAGGGTTTTGAGCTTCAACCTTCAAGAATATGGATAAAGATTGAATATTGGGTGTTTCTTTGTCTCTACACATTCTGACATTCATCGAGTTTTACCCTAAAAAGTAAGACCACCACTATCTCTCCTAATCTCTTTACATTTATTTTGAGCAATTAGATTATAGATTACTAAGAACACTTTGTCAAATTTGGTGAAAGATTGATTATTTTATATATAGGCTAATTTGAAAAGGTGGAAGTCAGGAAGTGGATTATATTAGCCGATTAATGGATGAATGATTGCTTAGTTACTTATATAGAGAGTGATGTATTTGATACCGTTGATAATGAGGATATCATGCAAAGGTTTCAAAATATGAAAACTCGTCGAGGACAATTGTAATAGCTTATATACGTTGCTATTTTTGGGTCGCATTTTAGATGTTATGCATGACTTTTTGTTTATATATATAGTTGTGGTTTCTCAAGATAGTACAGTGTAATTTTTGAACACCCTTGGAAAAATTCATGGAGCCGCCACTGATTCAAGGAACATAATCCCCCACATGTATCGAATACGAATCCACAAAGGTGTTCTATGTTAATTACCCACTATGTCGACCATAATTTTCGCACAGAAATTGTATGATGAAAGGTTCCTTTTTCTTTTGGCTTATAGACTATTTGGTGAAGACCATTTGAATGTGGCGTAGAAAGGGTTGCGAGAGCTTTATAATTGTTCTCCTATCATCATATAGCCGTATATATAATCTACCAAGCAAGACACAAAATTGCTATTGATGTAATTCATGCATATTCAAGAGGCAAGTAAGATATATAGCATTGCGTATATCGATCCCCAATACAAATTATGAAGATAAAAATTATTTAGTTTTCAGTTAAATAAAGCCATTGTGGCTCTGTCATTTTATTACTTTGTACTTCCCTCACTTTCATCTTTATTGGAGTATTAGTTTCCTCTTCTTTTCTGTTGCATTTTTCATCAACATTTGGGAATAGCCAAGTATTGGGGATCATCGTGGCTCTGTCATTTTATTTCTTCACACTTACTTCTCTCACTTTGATTGTTATTATGATTTTCCCTCTTCTTTTCGAATAGCAAAGTATTTGGGTAGCATTCAACATAACTCCATCTATTAGACTATTAGCCTTATAGAAAATGAATTGATGTATTCTAGAAAGGATTGCGAAAGCTTTATAAATGTATCAAGATTAGTACTAATAGTGGAACTGTATCTCTGAGACAGACAAACTGATGATTCTGATCAATAAGTGTATATGTGGCATAGACAATCTCATTTGAAAGCAAGAATTGAAGTAATTGATTCATGCACATTTTTTTGGGTCCGCAATTGATTTATGCACTTGGTGGTTCATTGCACTTTCTCTAGGGCTATGTGGGTGGCTTCTCCTTTGTCGGTGGACACCTGAACATAAAACTCACAGCTTAAAAAAAATAAAAATATTATGTCATAGAAATCTCAGCAATGGTACTTAACGAAAGGAAAGAAAGAAAGAAATCTCATCTATGGTACTTAGCGAAGTAAACGTAGCAATCCTAATGTTAGGCCAAAGCTAAAGCCACAGATTAAATTACCCGGAAATGCATAAACAACAACAAAACCACCAAACATATTGATAGGAACCTAAATCAAACTAAAAATTATCTAACTACACTGTATTATCAAAAAAACGTGCAATGCACGTGCACAACTATGCAATGTGGCCTTTGGACTAACAACCCACCTTCTACCCATGCATTGCCTGATTGTGTATGGCAAAACCTGTCCCTCCTCCTTGTCATACCTGCAAAATAGAGGTGCAGCAAGGCAAGGAGCAACCAGAGAAACATGACTTCTTTTTGTTCTCCTCCTTTTTGTTCGGCTTCTTCTTCTTCTTCTTCTTTTTGCTCCCGAACAAAGAGGTTTCAGAATTTGTGTTGGTGTTGGATAACTCATCTTCAAAGTTAAGGGATCATCAAATCGGGAAAAATAATGGATGTTCGGATATGGTTTTCCAGAATTGGTGTTTGCAGAGGAGAGGAACTGGAATATGTGTAGTTTTAACTATTGGAGCCCAACTGTACTGTAGGCGTATCAGCGGTTGGGGAAGATGCATGCTCAAGCAGTCAAGCTATGTGTAACAATGATCTTAGGTTATTTTACTGCCAGTCTAAATAAGCTTGTGGAGGATGCTGTTGGTGGGCTGGGATGTGTCTCTTGTTGATGAAGTGTATTGATTAGGTGTTGCTGTTGTACTTCTTTGTAAGTGAAATTATCTAATGAACTACAAAGTCCCAGAGGGGGGTGAATGGGACGACCGATTTAAAATTAACTCAACCACTAACTTAAACAACTATCCAACCTTCATGCCAAACTATTCAATTCAACAATATAAGTAAAAAGCTATAAAACTAAAAAACGCAAACACGAGATATACGTGGAAACTACTTAGGGTCAACATAGCCTAAGCATAAAACCACAGCCTAATCTACTCAAATTTCCATAAATCAAAAGGTTAGGCAAAAAGACTACAAGTTAGGAATTACCGACTTTTACCCCAAATCACACCTAACTCCACTTCTTGCCTAGCACCCCGTGCCCCTTCTTGATTCCATGGACTCCTCGAGCAACACCACCTCGATCTCCGCTCTAGAACGGCTCTGGTATCATCCGGCCATGTAGATTCATAGGCATGAAAGTACGGATTTTGTAAAGTGAAGATTTTTATGCAAAAGAATCAACTTAGAGAGAATGCATGGATTAAGAAAGTATTTCTCTAGATTGAACAAAGATGATTGAATGCTAGATTCAAATCATCAAAATGCAAATGAAAGCACAAGAGCAAAAGAGATAATGTTTTCTCTCTCTAAAGTGGGCTATATCACTCTTGTTGCCCTAGAATAATGAAAAACAAGCTTATATATGACCAAGCAAGAAAAATCCTGGAGAGCCCTTCAAAGGCGCTCTTAGCACGCGCACAAGGGCCTTACTCGGCTAAGGCACTACTAAGGCTCTTTTAACACGCGTGCAAGGGCCTTAGTCTGGTAAGGCACTGCTAAGGCGCTACTAAGGCGCAAGCACTTAAAAAGGCCTTAGACAAAATTTCCCCTCAAATAAAACAAGGCCAATAATATAAGGTTAGTGCATAAATGATATTTCACAAAAGATTAAGCCATCGAATAGCTTTAATGATGCATGGAAAAATATTAAGCTATATGCACATGAGATGCATATACCTTTCCAAGCAAAATGCACGGCACGGCCTTTGTGATCAACTCTTGAACCAACGGGTGGAGTATCTAATCTAGACAAAATAAAATCACCTCCCAAACCCAAAATGGAAAAAGAATAAATACAGACTCCAACGGTTTGTCACATCCGGAAATCGCCAATTACATTAACAGTAAGGTTTGGGAACAAAGCTGATTATGGAAAGGCACGATTATGTCAACGTTTCATCAGGTTGCATAAGGTATACAATGCTGTATATTTGGAAATCGGCACAAAGGATATTATCCAAACTTCGTTTAGATGTAATGGGTGTTGGAACATTTCCAAAATATTTAATGAATATTAAATGTAAATATTGGTGAACGGTTTTAATCCAAGAGGCGTGACTATTCAGGTTAAATGAATAGACGTGAATATTGGATTTAAGCACAAAAGGTGTGTCTATTCAGGTTAAATGAATAAACATTACCAGACCAAAAGGTGTAACCATTGGGGTAGAATAAATAGACATGACTATTATAAATAGATATGACTATTGCATTTAATCAAAGAGGTATAATCTTTGGCCAACGGTTGCAATCTATGCCTATAAAAGGCAAATGGTTCTACCAATTGAAAAAATGGAAGAGAATCAGAACAATTCTGATTGTTCTTTCTCTCTAGAATTATCTCTTACGATTATACTTAAGAGGCTCGCAAAATCCAAAGGTATTCGGGTCTCTCTTCGTTTTTTGCATAACGCAGTTAGACAACAGTTGAAGACTGGGCTTCATTTTATCTTGGAGGCGGCTTCGCTGTAACCCGGTGCACACCTAATTCTCTAGAATTGGTGGGGGCGAATATCGTCTTAAGGACAACGACATAGTAACGTGACTTGAAGCATCTCTGTTTATCCACTTCAATCGGCTACGACGAATTTTGCACCAACAATGGGGAACCCCAGTTACAATAGCTGGTTACTGGATTGCAGTACACAACTTCCCCATGTTGTTGGAACTGCATATGCTATGAAGTTGGATGGATGAGATGCATGCACAGTCACCTTTTTTGGGGGAGTGTTAAAATTAATGCTTTATTATCTTTTTGTAATTGGACCAAATGTTATGTTTGTATTTGGACCATGTTTTATATTTGTTATGGGCTAGCTTTATCTTCTTTCGTTTAATGGGCCCAAGTGTTTGGGGAAGCCCGTATCCATTTTGTATGTAAGAAAGCTAGTAGTATTTGAAGTGAAATGAAATGAATGTAAGGCAAGTGTGTGAAAGCAGCCCCAATTCTCGTTTCTTTTCCTCTGCTTTCCAGAGAGCAATTCCCCTGTTTCTTCCTGTTTTTTGCCGAGAAATGGGCAGCCACCATTTGTCCCAACTTCTTTGATATTCCTCCACCAAAAAACCAAGGTTAGGCTAGGGAAAAGCCAACATAAGTGGTATCAGAGCATTGGTGGATCAAATCAACTTGGGAGTTGTCACGCCCTCGATTTTCAACATAAATACTAATCCATTTCAATAATCAATCTCCGCATAATATAGATAATACCCAAAAGAGAGTTCCTAAAAGATCACTTACAAACCAAGTCCCAGAGTTTAGAGATTTTACAACATTGACACTATGGCCCAAATTCCATAATTAGTCAAAAAGATAAATTTAAATGTTACATAATATCTAAAGTTAAAAGAGTTCAAATGGATTTACAATTATACCTTTCTAAGAAATCAAACAAAAGATGATAGAACCACTACTCAATAACGGCTTTCAAAAGATGTGAAGTCAAGCATGCACATCATGCGCTCCGCTTCAAGATCCTTGCTTTTTTTTTTTTACCTGAAAATGGTAGGTTGAGCTACACTAGCCCAGTAGAGAATTCTATACACAAGCTATAAGTAAATGTGATGAAACATGCAACAAGAGTGAATGAATTCCAATGAGACAAACAAGAGGTATAAAGGAGCACCACAATGAACCAACAGACTACGACAACGGGATCCTATACATCTTATAGTTATCCCTAACCATTCATATATCGAGTCGGAAGTAGCATTCAACACACACATCCATCCAAATAACCTACGACAATTTCTCATACCATTTTAAGATTTCTCAACGAACACCACAACTAGCTTCCTCATTTCTTACCATTCATCATTAAGCCCCTTTTCATAAAAACGTTCCTTTCTTGGTTGCCAAAAATACTTTCAAGAAAACTCTCGACCTTTACAGGTCAAACTCTGTTGATTCGAGTTTGAATAGCCGGAGTCCGTTGATTCTGCGGACGAATACCGGAAACCGTTGATTCGCTCAAGAATAACCGGAGGATTTTCATAAAAATCCTTTTTCCAAAATCGAGTTCCTTCCTTTTTAAAAAACTTTGATAAATTCAATTATTTATTCTCTTTTTCAACGGTTACAATCTCCAATAATACACAGCTCAATCAATAACATGAACATTCATAATCAATCATAACTTCCTTCATCATGTGAGACATTCAACTGTGTTACCACCACTTGCGTCACAGTGAATTCTCTCCACCTGGGTTTCCGCATTACCAGACCTTGCGTTGTGGGCCCTTTATTCAAATTCTCAAATTCAAGCATACAAGCACACAAACCATCGTTCAACGTACAAGCAGGCAACATTTCTCAAATCCACTTTGCAATGCAAACTCGTAAACATGTCACATCGTACGTTGATAAATACATTAAGTTCACATTATTACTCTAAGTCTATCACAATGCTCTACGTCATGTATCGAACCCATAGCGACTCCACGACAAACCACCCTCTAGGTTCTATACGAGAATCTTATAAAACGGGTGCCAAAGGAACCTAGGGAGCTCAACAGGACGAAGCATGAGGATACGAGTCACAATACTACCCATCTAATCACGAGACAAACTCATGTCTACCCACATCACTTACCATATTACCTCTTATGGTCCACGATATTCCTATCAACCTCATGGTACGATCCCTAACCCCATGAAACAAGGTCGAACAATGAGTTATTGGGACGTAAGCAATCATACTCAAGAGTGACTTAAACATGTTCTAATTATAAACAGAATCATAACACGGAACGAGAACAACCTTAGGATTAACCACGGACATCGGCAGATTGACACACCTTTACTCAAATGGTCATAACTTTTTTTGTACTAAGATTCTTAAAGTGATTCTAGTGGCAAATGAAAGCTAACTTCAAGACCTTCGAATCGATATAAAGTTTGCATGAATCCGACATCGGACGAGAAAGTTATGGCCGTTTCAAGTTGGGCTGAAACCAAGAAGACGAGCAGAAATTCCAGAGAAGGGAGGGATCGATCCCTCCTCTCTTGGGGATCGATCCCCAAGGGCAAAAGTCAGATGTTTTCCAGATTTGAATGAGGGATCGATCCCTCATGCTTGGGAACGATCCCTAGGCGATTTTGGGCAATTTTCTGCAGATTTCGACAGCTTTTCGAAGACGCAATGGTTGATGATCTAGACTCAATTAAAGCATGAAATCAACTCATAAACACATAGAGTGAGTAAGAAATCCCTACCTCAAGGTTTGAAGCTTCAAACACGAGATCAATGAACGAGCCCTAGCTTCCAAAGCTCCGAAATCTTCCAAGAACGAGTTCTAGCACAAACCCACGCGATTCCAAGGCTCAAATCTAGCGTAGGAGACGGATTGAAGGTTAGATTTCATGGGTTTCAAGTGATTGGTGAAGTTTTTGGGTGAGAGGATGAGAGAGAGTGAGAGAGCCGGAGAGAGAGAGGGAGAGAGCCGAGAGGGAGACGTGAGGAGAGACAGAGATTTTGGGGTTTTTAATCCCCTACACACACACCCCTTTTATATATACTTACACACACACCAAATCACACTAACACTCCCTCCAATTACGATTCTATCGATCAAACCCCAAACCAAAATAACTCCACAAATTTCGCATTAACTTATAACATTTCAAAAATTAAAAAATTTTCCGGGTCTCTACAGGAGTGCAGATTTTTGAAGGGAAAACAAAACCCTAGAAGGTCTACAACAATGGCAAGTTCAAGCAATCAAAACATGGGAGCTCTACCACTTTCTTTTCTACTTCTCAATGGAGAAAGCTATGATTTTTGGTGTGTGAAGATGAAGACCCAACTTATGTCAAATGATGTTTGGGAATATGCTCAAGATGGGTTTGAAGATTATCAAGGTGTGGAGGTGGCTTTGTCAAATGAGCAAAAGAAACAATTGAAGGTGGATAATAGGATGAATGCAAAAGCTCTCTCCATGATTCAACAAGGTATTTCCGACAACCTCTTTCCTAGAATTATCAATGAAACCCAAGCCAAGAAAGCATGGGATATTCTTTACAATGAGCATAGAGGCAATTTGAAGGTAAAAACCATCAAACTTCAATCCTTGAGAAGAGATTATGAGAATTTTAAAATGAAGGATAGTGAATTGTTGAATGATTATTTTTCTAGACTTATGGATGTTGTGAATCAAATGAAAACATATGGGGAGGATGTTGCTACTCAAAAAATTGTTGAGAAAATCTTAATTAATTTGCCGAAGAAGTTTGATCCCATTGTTGCCATTATTGAAAATACTCAAGATTTAGCCAATTTGAGTGTCAAAGAATTGATGGGTTCCCTTAAGACATTTGAGCAAAGATTGAATAGGCAATCCGAAAAGTCAATTGAGAGTGCCTTTCAATCTAAGCTTAATGTTAGTACACCTAAACCGCATGGGAAAGTATCCTCTTCAAGTCATAATCAATCTAGAGGGCGATTTTCAATTGGTGGAAATTTTGAACGAGGAAGAGGTGGAAATGATAGAGGAAAAGGAAGAGGAAGGAACAATTTTCAAAGTGAAAATAATTTTCAAAGGAGAAACAATTTTCAAGCAAGGGGGAATAATGAGTCTACTCAACCAAGGTGTGGAATTTGTAAAAGAGGTAGTCATGTTGATAAAGATTGTTGGTTTCGAGGGAAGCCACAATGTTTCAATTGCAACAAATTTGGGTATGTCAAAAAGGATTGCCGAGTCACAAACAATCAACAAGCTAATTACTTCGAAGAGCAAGAAGGTGGAGGGTGCATGTTTTATGCTTGTCAAGCTGCTTCCGAGCAAAAGAATGATGTGTGGTTCCTTGATAGTGGTTGTAGTAACCACATGACCGGAGATGAGAGTATCTTTGTGAAGATCGATACTTCCTCCAATTCTCAAGTAAAAATGGGGAATGGTGCCTTAGTCCAAGCAAAAGAAAATGGTACTATTGCCGTGGAGACAAAGAAGGGTACAAGGAATATCTAGGATGTGCTACTTGTTCCGGACTTGAGCAAAACTTGTTGAGTGTTGGGCAACTTATAGAGCATGGATACACCGTCCAATTTGAAGGAAACTCTTGCAAGATTTATGACAAATGGGGGAGAAATCAAGTTGTAGCAAAAGTCAAGATGGAGAAGAATAGAAGCTTCCCTCTCATTTTTTGCTACTCCAAAAATGTGGCCTTGAAGGTGGATGTGCTAGATGACTCATGGCTTTGGCATAGAAGATTTGGGCACTTGAACTTCCAAAGCTTGAGGTGTAAAGACCCGTATTTTAGGCCTATATTTTTTTTTTTATATAATTGTACGGCTTGTCGAGATAAACGGTGTGGATATATGGAATGGCGTATTTGTGGAAGGATATAAAGGTAAATAGATGAGAGTTGCATGTGTGAGTGTGTGGTGTGAGGGCATGGGATTATTTCCCTCACCTCTATTATTCCCAGGGAACATCTTTCCCCTTTTCATTTTTTTTTTTTTCTTTTTCTTCTTCTTTCTCTCGGCTGTCTCTCTCTCGGCTCTCCCTCTCTCTCGACACACACACTCTCTTTTTCCCTCTCCAACCCGGACTCAAAACCCATGGTAAATAACCTCCAAACCTTCATCCATTCACGTTGTTGAGCTTGAAATTTCGTGGGTTTCGCTCGGAGGAGGAGATTCGGTTGATTTTGAAGTTTTCGGAGTCTAGGGCTTGATCAATCGCTTGGGTTTCGATCGAATCACTTGAGGTAGGGAATTCTACCTCTCTTTATATGTTTTATGAGTGATTTAGTGCATAAATCGTGCTTGTAATGTTGTGTTTGAGTTTGGATTGAAAATTCGTAGTTGCTGTCAGAATTGTCTGTTTTTCCTGGTTTCCTACCGGTAGGCCCGTCCCTTCTACCGGTAGAACGTTGTTACTTTACCAGAAAATCGATTCCCTACCGGTAGGAACTCTTCACCTACCGGTAGAACGATTGAGAAATTCCTTCGTAACCAGCTCAAACGTACAGCAGCAGCTCAAAAGCTGCTCAACGTATCGAACTTCTACCGGTAGGGATTCCTTACCTACCGGTAGGTCAAGCACAAATTTGAACGTTGGCCTTTCTGTTCCCAAGTTCTACCGGTAGGACTTGCTTGCCTACCGGTAGGTTACGTGAATTGGAGTTTCTACCGGTAGGACTTGTTCACCTACCGGTAGGTCTAGGTTTTACCGGAATGTTAGCCTTTCTGTTTTCAAGTTCTACCGGTAGGACTTGCTTGCCTACCGGTAGGAGACTAGAAGTTTCACCTGCTTTCACCTGCTTATTTGAGCTGCTGCAGTATCTTTCAGCTGCTTCCCTATATCCTTCAACTCGTATGTCGAAGCTTTTCTTTGACTCTTATGAGTTTGTTTACGCATCATTCCAAGTGTTTTGGTGAGTATTACTCGTTCCTCACTTAGAGTGGCATTCAATGGACTAGAGTGAACATGTCTAGGGATTTGATGAGTAGTTTTGCAATCCGTTTTCTCTCTTAACTCGTAAGATTCTTAGATTCCCACAGTGCATGCTTTTACAGACTCCGAGTATAGAAACTAGATAATCGGGCATCGTAGAGCCTAGTCGTGGGTTGATATGTGGTATGCGAAGGTACGGGGGTGTACTTAGGGGTACGGTGAGGACGTGTGTATTTGAGTATATGCGATATGGTAGATTGTTGGTCTTATAATACCATGCGATTGATTAAATGGTCTTTGGATTTAATTGAATGAATGGATGTTTGTGAAATGGGAAGCGGAATGAAAGTGAATAACTAATGGACAGAGTATTGTAGGAATTTATGTATGGGCTTAGTACGTCATGTAAGATGCGGGTATGTAAACAAAAGAGGAGGCATGAACATGTATATTTGTGGAGTCACATAATGACTAATTAAAATTCAGTGGTATAACCGTTAAAGGGATGATGAAATTGATTATGAAATGATGTCGATTGTGAAAAGTGTGAAAGGTGACCCAAGTGGTCGTTATTGAGGGAAAAGACTCGGGGTGACCCTGCGCTCGAGGGAACTAGACCCGAGGTGACCCAACTGATTCATATTATTGGAGGAAAAGACTTGGGGTGACCCTGCGCTCGAGGGAACTAGACCCAAGGTGACCCCACCTGATTATTGTTATTGAGGGAAAAGACTCGGGGTGACCCTGCGCTCGAGGGAACTAGACCCGAGGTGACCCTAGTGATTATTTGATGGGAAATACCGGATTAAAGGAAAAGAAAGGTGTTGCAATTAAGGGATTTAATGAAGATCAATGTGGACACGAGAAAGATTGTACTACCATACGAAGAATAATAAGATATTTTGATTTGATTATAGACAAATGTGGGATGACGTGAGTTTAATAACGTAACTAGTTAAAGAAGTAAACGGATAGTGACATTGATCTGAAGTCTAGGACTCTTAGGCGATAATACGCAGCTTGTTGGTAGTCATTTGTGGTATAGGCGTATCTGTCAGTACTCATCCATTCTCGGTGCATGGTTCATTCAAATTACATATAGCTTGAGTTTAGAATTTTCTACTGGGCTAGTGTAGCTCAACCAAATCTTTCTTTTCAGGTTCTGATGCCGGGCAAATTATTGCATGCATTGTGTGCTTGACAGTAAAAGACTTTTGGAAGCTGACTTCACTGGTTATTTCGTCATCTTTGTGAAGATCTCATTTTGTTAAAGGTGGTTTTGTAACTAATTATTACTGAATTTTCTTTTGACTAAAGTTGTAATTATCTAAACTTAAGGACTTGTTTGTAAATTAAACAGGTGGGAAACTCATTTGGGTAACGTATATGATATGCGAGGTTTCTCTTTTATTGAAATGTATTACTTTATTATGTTGAAAATCGAGGGCGTGACAACTTGGTATCAGAGCATAAGTTTAGAATACCTCGAGACCGTGGGGAGACTTTTAGTCTCATGGGTTCAAACATTGCTGCATCTTTTTACAAAATCACATGTGTGCTTGCATGAAGAGTCGGTATGTCGATGTGACATTGCATATATATATATATCACAATAGAGTGGCGCAAAGTTGTTGACTTCGGTTGGAAAGGTTGGAGAGTTGTAGCACATAATTAGGTGGCTAATGTTGATGATTTCATTTGTTATGCTTCCATAGTAGGATGTCTTCGAGACGTGGAGATAGGTGTGGTGAGACCGGGGATCGTGAGCACCAGGGCTGTAGTGCAACGGGGAGAATGAAGCGATGTTTCCTGAGATCGTTGAGTGTGCGAAGAGTGTTGACATTCTGGAAGGTGCGCAAGGTGGTGTGAATGTGGGAGAAACTAGGCATCGAGTCGTTAGCACCAGATCATCTTCAGAGAGTGTTGAGGGTTCAAAAAGGAAGAAACCTAGAGTATCAAATCACTTTACTCAGGACCAGCAGGGCTTTAAGCCACCTCTTTATATCGGGACTCCAAGAGCTCTTCTCAAGTGTCAGACTATGTGTTATCGATGTCGTCAGTTTGGCCATATTCGTTCTCAATGTCCACGGCGTGGGGGATCTTGTTATACTTGCGATGAACGTGGCCACATGGCAAGGAATTGTCCTCGGGGATTGGGAGTACATGGTGAGTCGAGCTCAATGCAGCAGGAAACACATACGTCGAAACAACAACAGATGCAGTTCCGCCGCTAAACTACCACCCCCCCCCCCCTATTCTCTAACTCTTAGAAGCGTCACTTGTTTGAGGTATCATTTATTCCTAGTCGTTCTACTCGTTCTCTACAATACTTTTGATTTGGAAGCATTTCACTCATTGAGAATCCTATTCTTATCCATGTTTGGGATAGAAATAAGAAATCTTGGTCCACGCGTGTTGAGAAATCTCGATAGATCATATTTGCCGAGATTAGAGGTTAATCATTCCATATTGAAGTGTTGTCCTTGACCTCTTTAAATTGCTTATATCGAGATTTGGTTTGATTTGGACAGGGATTGTTCGTATCCATAATGAGTGGTGACATCTCAAATGTGATTTTAGAAGAGTTGTTTCTTTTATTACCATCTTTCATTGGCCAAGCTGAATATTGTTAGAATTGTATCGTAATTTATTCTTCCGTGTAGTCCAGCGTGTAGATGACCTGTTATAATTCTTAGTATTTGAGTCAATTATCATGCGATCCCTTCCTAGCTTTTCTTGGGCATATTTAAATTCTTGTAGCGAAGTATCTTATGACACTGTTGCTATCAAATTTGACAAATGTTCCTCGTTCCCTATTCAAGGTCTTATTTTGACATTACCCTGCTTGAGATAAATTTTCATTGGTCAGTTTGGATTTCCTTGATGCAATTACCATTTTCGTCGTTTGCTTGTAACCGTTATTCCATATAAGTATTTAATTTGCAACATCAATCTATTGAACCCAACCTTTGGCTATGTACCGTATGAAATACAAATTTGTTAGCATTATCAAAATTTAGACCTTGTTCCCATTATTGCCTGCTTAGGCCATCATCCATTTTGGTCCCATGACTAAGAAGTCATATGATTTGAACTCACATCCGCTTTGTATCTATTTGTTTGCCCTTGCCTATTCGGTTGGTTCGAATTTCCATGGTTGGAGTCAATCTTGTGGTGACATACCTATTGATGTCTATTCATTGACACCGTTCAATACAAATTCAATTGTGGAAATTACTTTAAGTGTTATTTTACTCTGTCGTGGTTCCTTGACTTTGGAGGCACATGACTCATTCTGTAACACTCAGCCTTAACTTGTTGGAAGGTCTTACCCTTCCCGGTATTGGACAAATTTTTGATCTTGTATCAGTTAACTTACTAGAGATTTGTTTCACTTCTTGTATTTATCCTTAATATCGACATCGTTCAGTTGCTAAAGGTTATTCACTGACTCTG
This sequence comes from Rhododendron vialii, assembly GCF_030253575.1. Lineage (NCBI taxonomy): Eukaryota > Viridiplantae > Streptophyta > Magnoliopsida > Ericales > Ericaceae > Rhododendron > Rhododendron vialii. The sequence goes on from NC_080560.1 coordinate 5,984,181, forward strand.
TTGACTCGAAAAGCAATAAGAAAGTTATGATCAGTCATTTCAAATTTCTTGGGTTGTCATAAAAAGGTATTTTGAATTGTTGCCAAACCGTCCTGAAGATTCCACGTGTTCTTTGAATTTCGGATGCCTCGTTACCATTCTTCCAATTCTTGATTGACACTACTTGAGTTTTGTAGCTTATTCGTTTCGTTTGAGATGACAAATCGAATCCTTCTCATGATATAGAATCACCCAACCTAGAATGAAAATTTTGTGCGACTTTTAGAAGAACTGGCTTGTGTTATGGACCCGCTAAAACAATTAATTCGATTCGCCAACGATATTTGGAAGCTCGAGGGAGAATGACCGAAAAGAGAAAGGTAAAGATCGTCAAAGATTGCTAACTGCGGAGGGCCGACCAAAGGATTGTGTTGACTGTCAACGTCACCCAATGTTATTTGAAGAAGGGAAATCATGAACTTCGTAAAGCATAGTTGCGTTGGGGTTTGTCTCGTTTTGGGCAGAAAGGAAGCGTTCACCGTAAGAAAGATAGTTTAAGTGTCGGACACTATGTGCATGTTTTGGGATACCCAGGCGACAACCGGTGAAATCCACTTGGAAGAGGCGCTTGATCACCGCCCATTCTAGATGGAAGTCTCGGGAAGTCAATTGGATTATCCGGTTATACTTAGGAGGTAAGATCTCTATAGTGAGATAGATAATTGTGTATAGGATTTGTATAATAAAGAAAAGTTTAGAAACTGTGAACCGTTTGACGTTGCCGCCTAACTTTTTCAAAATATATGACGCATTCTGTATACGGAGATTGAGGAGGTATGAAATAAATCCATTGCATGTGTTAGAAAGGTCCGAAATTGAATTAGAAGTTCAAGTGTCCTATGATGAGAAACCGATGCGTACCTTAGACTCGCGTAGTCCATTGTTGAAAGGTAAGCTGATGTTGTTAGTGCATGGTTACGTGGAAATGGGGGTACGAAGTTCGAAAGATATACGTGTGTTTGTTGTGGTCTGCTTGATATGAATCTAGACGTAGACTTCGATGGTTATTGAATTGTTGTATAATGGATAGTGTTACAGTTGGAGTATGTTGATGTGATGCTTGGCATGATTAGGCTTGCCTTATCTAATTTCGAGGACGAAATTTCTTTAAGGAGGGTAGGGTGTAAAGACCCGTATTTTAGGCCTATATTTTTTTTTTTATATAATTGTACGGCTTGTCGAGATAAACGGTGTGGATATATGGAATGGCGTATTTGTGGAAGGATATAAAGGTAAATAGATGAGAGTTGCATGTGTGAGTGTGTGGTGTGAGGGCATGGGATTATTTCCCTCACCTCTATTATTCCCAGGGAACATCTTTCCCCTTTTCATTTTTTTTTTTTTCTTTTTCTTCTTCTTTCTCTCGGCTGTCTCTCTCTCGGCTCTCCCTCTCTCTCGACACACACACTCTCTTTTTCCCTCTCCAACCCGGACTCAAAACCCATGGTAAATAACCTCCAAACCTTCATCCATTCACGTTGTTGAGCTTGAAATTTCGTGGGTTTCGCTCGGAGGAGGAGATTCGGTTGATTTTGAAGTTTTCGGAGTCTAGGGCTTGATCAATCGCTTGGGTTTCGATCGAATCACTTGAGGTAGGGAATTCTACCTCTCTTTATATGTTTTATGAGTGATTTAGTGCATAAATCGTGCTTGTAATGTTGTGTTTGAGTTTGGATTGAAAATTCGTAGTTGCTGTCAGAATTGTCTGTTTTTCCTGGTTTCCTACCGGTAGGCCCGTCCCTTCTACCGGTAGAACGTTGTTACTTTACCAGAAAATCGATTCCCTACCGGTAGGAACTCTTCACCTACCGGTAGAACGATTGAGAAATTCCTTCGTAACCAGCTCAAACGTACAGCAGCAGCTCAAAAGCTGCTCAACGTATCGAACTTCTACCGGTAGGGATTCCTTACCTACCGGTAGGTCAAGCACAAATTTGAACGTTGGCCTTTCTGTTCCCAAGTTCTACCGGTAGGACTTGCTTGCCTACCGGTAGGTTACGTGAATTGGAGTTTCTACCGGTAGGACTTGTTCACCTACCGGTAGGTCTAGGTTTTACCGGAATGTTAGCCTTTCTGTTTTCAAGTTCTACCGGTAGGACTTGCTTGCCTACCGGTAGGAGACTAGAAGTTTCACCTGCTTTCACCTGCTTATTTGAGCTGCTGCAGTATCTTTCAGCTGCTTCCCTATATCCTTCAACTCGTATGTCGAAGCTTTTCTTTGACTCTTATGAGTTTGTTTACGCATCATTCCAAGTGTTTTGGTGAGTATTACTCGTTCCTCACTTAGAGTGGCATTCAATGGACTAGAGTGAACATGTCTAGGGATTTGATGAGTAGTTTTGCAATCCGTTTTCTCTCTTAACTCGTAAGATTCTTAGATTCCCACAGTGCATGCTTTTACAGACTCCGAGTATAGAAACTAGATAATCGGGCATCGTAGAGCCTAGTCGTGGGTTGATATGTGGTATGCGAAGGTACGGGGGTGTACTTAGGGGTACGGTGAGGACGTGTGTATTTGAGTATATGCGATATGGTAGATTGTTGGTCTTATAATACCATGCGATTGATTAAATGGTCTTTGGATTTAATTGAATGAATGGATGTTTGTGAAATGGGAAGCGGAATGAAAGTGAATAACTAATGGACAGAGTATTGTAGGAATTTATGTATGGGCTTAGTACGTCATGTAAGATGCGGGTATGTAAACAAAAGAGGAGGCATGAACATGTATATTTGTGGAGTCACATAATGACTAATTAAAATTCAGTGGTATAACCGTTAAAGGGATGATGAAATTGATTATGAAATGATGTCGATTGTGAAAAGTGTGAAAGGTGACCCAAGTGGTCGTTATTGAGGGAAAAGACTCGGGGTGACCCTGCGCTCGAGGGAACTAGACCCGAGGTGACCCAACTGATTCATATTATTGGAGGAAAAGACTTGGGGTGACCCTGCGCTCGAGGGAACTAGACCCAAGGTGACCCCACCTGATTATTGTTATTGAGGGAAAAGACTCGGGGTGACCCTGCGCTCGAGGGAACTAGACCCGAGGTGACCCTAGTGATTATTTGATGGGAAATACCGGATTAAAGGAAAAGAAAGGTGTTGCAATTAAGGGATTTAATGAAGATCAATGTGGACACGAGAAAGATTGTACTACCATACGAAGAATAATAAGATATTTTGATTTGATTATAGACAAATGTGGGATGACGTGAGTTTAATAACGTAACTAGTTAAAGAAGTAAACGGATAGTGACATTGATCTGAAGTCTAGGACTCTTAGGCGATAATACGCAGCTTGTTGGTAGTCATTTGTGGTATAGGCGTATCTGTCAGTACTCATCCATTCTCGGTGCATGGTTCATTCAAATTACATATAGCTTGAGTTTAGAATTTTCTACTGGGCTAGTGTAGCTCAACCAAATCTTTCTTTTCAGGTTCTGATGCCGGGCAAATTATTGCATGCATTGTGTGCTTGACAGTAAAAGACTTTTGGAAGCTGACTTCACTGGTTATTTCGTCATCTTTGTGAAGATCTCATTTTGTTAAAGGTGGTTTTGTAACTAATTATTACTGAATTTTCTTTTGACTAAAGTTGTAATTATCTAAACTTAAGGACTTGTTTGTAAATTAAACAGGTGGGAAACTCATTTGGGTAACGTATATGATATGCGAGGTTTCTCTTTTATTGAAATGTATTACTTTATTATGTTGAAAATCGAGGGCGTGACATGAGGAACTTACAACAAAAGAACATGGTGTATGGCTTGCCAACTATTCATGAAGTCAAGCAAGTTTGTGAAGATTGTGCACTTGGAAAGCATCACCGGGAGTCATTTCCAAAAGACAAGGCGTGGAGGGCTAGAGCACCATTAGAGCTTGTTCATACCGATGTGTGCGGGCCTATGGATATGCTAACTCATGGAGGTAACAAGTACTTTATCATTTTTATTGATGATTTTTTTAGAATGACATGGGTTTATTTCATGAGGCAAAAATTGGATGTTTTCTCAAGTTTCAAAAAGTTTCAAAGCCTTGTGGAAAGACAAAGTGGCTATCTCTAATGAAAGTTTTGAGAAGTGATAGGGGTGGCGAGTATACTTCAAATGAATTCTATAAATTTTGTGAAGACATTGGCATGGAAAGGCAACTAACAGTTGGGTACACTCTACAACAAAGTGAAGTGGCCGAGAGGAAGAATAGAACTATAGAGGAGATGTCAAAATCAATGTTACATGAGAAGGGATTGCCTAAGACTTTTTGGGGTGAAGCCGTCTATACGGCGGTCTATTTGATGAACCGATGCCCAACAAAGGCCGTTGAAAATATTACTCCATTTCAAGCTTGGAGTGGAAGAAAGTCATCCGTGAATCACTTGAAGGTTTTTGGGTTCATTTTTTACGCTCATGTTCCAAAAGTAAAAAGGAGCAAACTTGATGAAACTAGTCAAAAGTGTATTTTTGTGGGTTATAGCTCCCAATCAAAGGGCTATAGACTCTTCAATTTGACCAGAAACAATGTGATCATTTCTAGAGATGTTCTTTTATATGAGAAGGCATATTGGGATTGGAAGAGAAATGTGGTGCAAAACCAAGTCCCTTTCAATTATGAAGAACGGGGAGAGTCAAGAAGATGAAGAATGTGATGATCTTGAAGCTTCAAAACAAACTCCTCCAACTTCTCCATCAAGCTCAAGTTCCTCATCTCCAAGTTCAACTCCAAGAAGAATGAAAAGCCTTAGTGATGTGTATGCAAGTTGTAATCTTTGTGTTGTTGAACCGGAGACCTTTGAAGAAGCAATTAAGGAGGAAGCTTGAAAGAAAGCTATGGAAGAGGAAATTCATGTCATCGAGAAGAACAAAACTTAGGAGTTGGTGGAGAGGCCAAAAGACAAAGAAGTTATTGGTGTGAAGTGGATTTTCAAAACAAAGCTCAATCCCGATGATTCCATTCAAAAGCACAAAGCAAGACTTGTTGCAAAAGAGTATTCTCAACAACCCGGAATTGATTTTCAAGAGACATTTGCACCGGTGGCTCAACATGACACAATTAGATCTCTTGTTGCCTTAGTGGCATCGAAGGGATGGTTTTTGTATCAACTTGATGTGAAATCGGCCTTCTTGAATGGTGTCTTGGAGGAAGAAGTATTTGTTGATCAACCTCAAGGTTTGATTGTCAAAGGCAAGGAACAAAAGATATACAAGTTGAAGAAGGCTTTATATGGGCTAAAGTAAGCACCTCGGGCATGGTATAGTGAGATTGACTCTTACTTCAATGAAAAAGTATTTCAAAGATGCAAAAGTGAGCCAACCTTGTACATTAAGAGGCAAGGTAACACCGGTATTCTCATTGTTTCTATCTATGTTGATGATTTGGTTTTTACCGGTAGCAATGTGAAAATGATTGAGGATTTTAAAAGAGACATGATGAAGAAGTATGAAATGAGTGATTTGGGTCTCTTGCATTATTTCTTGGGCATTGAAATTTATCAAAGTAAAGATGATATTTTCATTTGCCAAAGAAAGTATGCCAGAACTCTTCTTGAGAAGTTCAAGATGAGAGAATGCAAGCCGGTTGCAACTCCCTTGATTGTGAATGAGAAATTGTCAAAAGAAGATGGAAGCAAAAAGGTGGATGAATCTCTTTATAGAAGCTTGGTTGAAAGCTTGTTGTACTTGACTATCACAAGGCCGGATATCATGTATGCTACAAGCATGTTATCCCGTTTCATGCACAATGCAAGCCAAACTCATTTTGGAGTGGCTAAGAGGGTCTTGAGATACTTACAAGGAACACTTGATTATGGCATTTTATATGAGAAGAATGTTGATACCAAATTGCTAGGATTTTGTGATAGTAATTGGGCCGGATGTGTTGATGATATGAAGAACACTTCCGCATATGCTTTTTCTCTTGGCTTGGGTGTCTTCTCATGGGCATCTAAGAATCAACAAACCGTGGCGCAATCTACCGCCGAGGCCGAGTACGTGTCGGCATCATTGGCAACCTCTCAAGCAATATGGCTAAGGAGGATTTTGGAAGATGTTGGTGAAAAGCAAGGAGAAGCTACTCCAATTTTGTGTGACAACAAATCCGCAATTGCAATGACAAAGAATCCCGTCTACCATAGCCGCACCAAACACATTGCCATTAAGCATCACTTCATTCGAGAGGCCGTGGAAGATGAAGAGATTCAACTTGAGTATTGTGCAACCGAAGACCAAGTGGCGGACATCTTCACCAAAGCTCTTTCAAAGGAAAAATTTCAATATTTTAGAGAAATGTTGGATGTTACAACAAAGCATTAAGGGGGAGTGTTAAAATTAATGCTTTATTATCTTTTTGTAATTGGACCAAATGTTATGTTTGTATTTGGACCATGTTTTTATATTTGTAATGGGCTAGCTTTATCTTCTTTTATTTAATGGGCCCAAGTGTTTGGGGAAGCCCGTATCCATTTTGTATGTAAGAAAGCTAGTAGTATTTAAAGTGAAATGAAAAGAACGTAGGGCAAGTGTGTGAGAGCAGCCCCACTTCTCGTTTCGTTTCCTCTGCTTTCCTGAGAGCTCTTCCCCTGTTTCTTCCTGTTTTTTGCCAAGAAATGGGCAGCCACCATTTGTCCCAATTTCTTTGATATTCCTCCTCCAAAAAACCAAGGTTAGGCTAGGGAAAAGCCAACAGTTTGGAGGCCTTTTGACTACTGGAATTGTGCCATTCTCGGGGACGCAAGTGCCACTATCTTTTCCTTGTTATTCGTAATGGTATAACGGGCTTCTTGCAATTGTACTAGTTCTCTAAATTGTTTTAATTGGTTCATTTGAAGTTCGTATTGGAGGAGTATACCTCATGCTAAGCTTTGCACAGCACATAATTTCCTTTATAAAGTAGTACTTCCCCGTCCACAATTGTTAGTCCCTTTCAATACTTTTTGCTGTCCCCGAAAATATGGTCCCTTTTGATAAGTCATTGGGCAAAAAATAATGACACGATCTTTCCTATTGTAAGTCCTGGTATTATGTTATCCATGCTTGACTAAGAGAATAGGCAGGCCCTTTAGTTACCTCTGCCATTAAGTGAGAGGAGAGGTCATAGCTAATGAGATCGATTATTTCACGACACTTTGAAGAATCATGACAGATTGATTCGGGAGGGGAAAGGCACAAGTGGGCATGATTAATCTCGAGGAGGTCACGATGACTACATCCTATTGCTTTCACCTTGTCGTCTGTGACTCTGTCACTTTGCCTTCCCGGTGCTTCCCAGACACAGCCTCCCTTACCTCCCCAAATAGCTTTATCGTTATTCCTTACATTCCATCTCAAAGCTCAAATAAAACTCTTGTTCCCAGTTTTGGCCACTCAGCAATCAATACACATGCAGGATGAGCCCAATTTATTCATAAATCCGCGTTTCTGCTTAAAATTTATAATGAATATGTTATACCCTCATCGTTGACAAGACTACCTTTTTCTCTTTTCTTTTTAAATTAGAAAAGCAACTTAGAAATCTAATGATGCTGTCTCCTTACTTTTGAGGGTAATAAGAAAAACCAAAACATCAAAATATACAAAGCGCAACGATTATGCCCCTTAATAAGTTGAAATTCCCAAAAAAGGGCTAACAATTGGGGACTGAGGCCGTATATAATCATGGCGAGGATTCAGGAAACTGGTGACATTATTTGCCGACTCAAAATGAAAGAAGAAAGTTAGAGGTTTTAAGTCTTACTTCCATGACCATGTCCCCTATTGCTAGTTTGGTAGTCCATAAAAGCATAAGTTGATAATATGAAAGTCTCGAGTGAGTCCACATCTTGGGGAGAAAATGCACATCAAACATGTCCGAGAGCATTAAGTCTACATTGAGTCTATGGAAGGCATTAAGTCAGGTAACAAGGCAAGATTTTGAAATTATGCCGGACATGACAGGCATGCCGAGGAGAGACCTTGAATATAGGATATTTAACTTACAAGCGCATGCCCGTGCCTTCATTAGAAGAATTTGGTATTCGATATGGCTTCGAGTGTCCTAAGTGTGAGCAAACTGCCCATGCCTTAAGGTTCGGTGCAACTTGATCTTGAGTTTGCAACAACTGAATCGTTCAAATCAATTACGTAGCAATTAGAAGGCATTTGCAAATCCTAACCATCAACCGTCCACAATAAACACAATTTTCAGAACCTAAACAACACGTTCAGGTATATGATTTTTTATTGCCCATTCAAACCTAAATGAATTGCCCCCCTCCCCCACCACCCTCCCCCTCTTTCCTTTGTCTGCTTGTCCGGCCTTGCTGGGGCTGATCTAGTGAAGATTGGCTTGGTTTTGCTCATCCGGCGAATAAGCCGACGGATTCGGTGTGGTGGCTTTCGGCGACAGCATTCTCGGCCAGGTTTTTTTTCGCTGTCTCTTTCTGATTTCGTTTGTTTTAGGCTTTGTTGATTTGGTTCTCTCCCTTTAATGGGAGTTTTCACCCTTATGAATCCATGGTCTAAGACTTGATGACTGCAGTATTCTCAATATTTTCTCCCTATTGAATAAATCATAATCGTAATTAAACCTAGTTGACACAATGATCTCAAGTTCACAATCAACACTTGCCTATAGGGATGACTATGAGAATCTCATATTATCTATGGAATTCCCACTGTGGTATTGATTTTTTAAAGAATGAGAGAGAGAGAGAGAGAGAGAGAGAGAGAGAGCTCATATTATCTATGAAATTCTTGTTTGGTATTGATTTTTAAAAAAAAAATGAGAGAAAGAGAGTATTTTGAAATCGGATTTGGAATAAGAGAGAGAGAGAGAGAGAGAGAGAGAGAGAGAGAGAGAGAGAGTGTGTGTGTGTGTGTGTGATTGATTTAGATCTTCCCAAAAATGACCCTAGGATCCCCACTATTGGATTTACAGAACCACTCCAGGCCGTTAGATTTATGTATGTATGTAAGATTCAAAAACTGAGCTCGGTTATTATATTAATATTTTTGCAAGCCATATGAGAAATTTTGGGTGTGGGGCGGATACCACGCACATGGTACCTCGTCAGCGATCCCAACCGTTCAAACGTGTTTTGAACGTCCGGATTATAGAGAGAGAAAAATAGGGGAGAGAGTGGTCGGGTTAGGGGACAGAGAGGGAGTAAATCTTGTCGTCCAAAACACGTTTGGATGGCTGAGATCACCGACAGGTACCGCCACACCCAAAAATTCTCAAGCCATATATTTATACGTACATGTATGAATGTAGACATATATATTTAAGAAATTGGATTAAAAGATACATAATAACAAGTATAACATGACAATTTTTTAAATTTAATATTTGATAACCCTTTTTTTTTTTTTGCCAAAATGGTACGAGTATTATTAAAATGGTTGTGTTCGGTGTTATGTTTGAATTGTTGTGTACCTAAAATAACTGGGGATCACGAGGGATTGTCTGACAAGTGTTATAGCAGTGTCTAACGAGACACCCCGCCTTTTTAGAAATGTCCTTACTACTTAGGCGTTATTATTCACAAGTAAAACTTCCTTCGTTTCAACTGATATAAGATGCAAAATTCAGAAAGATTGTATAGATGTACATACATGCGGCCATTTATTCTGTTAAAAAAAAAACAACCTAAACCACGTGTATTTGAAATACTTGGCTTTTTTTTTTTCCGACTCAAGTTGTATTTTACCAGCCTCAAAGGAGGCAACCCATAAATTGGCTTTGCAAAATATTGCATACCGATACGCAAGCGAAGCATCGAGTTAGTCACTTTCAATATCTAAGTCGCTAATCATATGTTTGGCGTTGAGCATATAAGTTCTTGGACACCCAATCTTTACAACTTGGTTCTTAAGAGTGAAATTTGCTCGAGGTTTGTATAAGAAGTATGAACCACCTTTACTGAAAAAACGAAAATTTCGTTACTAAAGATAAGAAGTATGAACTACTACTTTTTATGAATTTTTCTTGGACAAATTTCACTCAAACCCCCTGAGGTATCTGACAATGACAGAAGGTACCCCTCAGTTTTCAAAAATGACAAAAACCTTCCCTATTTCACAGTTTGGATTTCATTCCGTTAGTTCCGTTAGTAAAATGAACGGAAAGTATACGGAAAATGAAATCTTCAATTTTATTTAATTCTACAGCTATCTTAGGGCTCTTATTGAAAGTCCTAGAGAAAAAAATTAATTATGACCCTTTAGGATAAAATAATCAGAAAAATAAGATCTTCGTACAGATTCAAACGGATTAAAAATTGGAGCACTTAAGTATCTTCTCTTCATTTGGTTCTATGGCTCTCTCATGGCTCTCATTGAAAGCCTTGGGGCCAAAAATTAACTATGACCATTTAGGATAAAATGATAAAAAAATAAAAATCTTCGCACCTATTCAAACGAATTAAAAATTGGAGCACTAAAGTATCTGCTCTTCATTTGGTTCTATGGTTTTCTTAGAGCTCTCATTGAAAGCCTTAGAGCGAAAAATTAATTATGACCCTTTAGGATAAAATAATCAGAAAAATAAGATTTTCGCACCGATTCTAACGAATTAAAAATTTGAGCACTTAAATATCTCCTCTTCATTTAGTTTTACAACTATCTTAGGGCTCTCATTGAAAATCTTAGAACGAAAAATTAATTATTGCACTTTAGGATAAAATAATCAAAAAAATAAGATCTTCGCACCGATTCAAATGGATTGAAAATTGGAGCACTTAAGTATGTGCTCTTCATTGAAATCCTTAAAACTGAATGAAGAGCAAAAATTTAAATGCTCCAAATTTTAATCTGTTTGAATCGGTGCGAAGATTTTATTTTTTTAATCATTTTATTCTAAATGATTATAATTAATTTTTGGCTCTAGGATTTTCAATGAGAGCCCTAAGATAGCTGTAGAACTAAATAAAATTGAAGATTTCATTTTTCGTACATTTCCGTACATTTTCCGTCCATTTCACTAACGGAACTAACGGAATGAAACCCAAACTGTGAAATAGGGGAGGTTTCTATCATTTTTGAAAACTAAGGGGTACCTTCTGTCATTGTTAGATACCTTAGGGGGTCTGAGTGAAATTTGCCCATTTTTCTTTCCACCTTTTATGTGTCTTGAATGGTGTGATCTGAAGCTCTTAATTTTTATGTTAGAGCTTCTTGCCAGTAGAACACGATCAATCGATCATGTTTGGCTCTTTTGTAGAAGTCTTTTGCCGTGTGTTGACCGTTTCGTGACAAGAGCGTTTTTCTAACTGGTACCCATTCCTATTAGATGTAATTATGTTTCGCTAATGCACTGTGAAGTCCACAAAATGAACATCAAACATGTCCGAGAGCCAATGGAAGGCATTAAGTCAAGTAACAGGACAAAATATTCAAATTTTGCCGGACATGACAGGCACGCGGAGGAGACCTTGACTGTGCTATATACCTACAAATATATATATATATATATAGACACACACACACGGGGCAATTCCGGAGACACCTATAAAAACATCTAAGGAAACATCTCATAGTTCCCAATCAAATTTTGATGATCCGAGCTGTCAATGTAATCATAACGTGATTTTAAGGGTATCCGCTAGAAATATATATAAATATATATACACATATGTGTGTGTGTGAGAGAGAGAGAGAGAGAGAGAGAGAAATTAATTTGATTAAACGATGCATAATAACAAGTGTAACATGACATTTTTTTTAAAATTTAATATTTGATAACTTAAACAGCAAGAGGTCATGCAGAATTGCAGATTAATATTCCGTCAAAACAAATTAATAAAAGAAATCAAGATCATTTAAGAAAAATTAATTCACGAAACGCATACATTCACCAAAATAACCGGCCGGGGATCAAGTGTCGTAGCAGTTTCCAAAGTGACACGCCATCTTTTTAGAAATATCCTTACGTCTTACGTGTTAGTATTGTTCACAAGTAAAACTTCCTTAGTTACTACTGATATAAAATTAAAATTCAGAAAGATTGGATAGATGTAGATCGATGTGCCCATCTATTTCTGTGCAAAAAAAACAAACAAAGCTATTTCCGACAAGTTCCGTGGGTGGACTTGACTTTAAAAGTTAGCTACTGGACTGTATAAAAGCACATTAAGGGCATTATCTCTAAGATAGCTACTTATACATGATGGATTCATCTTTGTATCTTCACATGTTCCTGATGATCTTCTGTTGCTTTAATCTTGCTATTTTTACTAACTCTTACTCTTCTGCGCAGCCACTATGCCATGACGATGAGAGATCAGCCTTGCTGCAGTTCAAGCGTAGCTTTGACATCAAGAAGTTTGCTTCTGCCAACAACCCTTCTGCTTATCCGAAGATCAAGTCATGGAAGCTTGATGGAAATGCTAGCAATTGCTGCTCGTGGGATGGCGTGGAGTGTGACCACAACACCGGTCATGTGATTGGTCTCGACCTCAGTAGCAGCTTCCTCTATGGTTCTATCAACTCCAACAGCAGCCTCTTCAGCCTTGTTCACCTACGGAGGCTGAACCTCGCTCACAATCACTTCAATTATTCTCAAATTCCGACCGGAATTGAAAAACTTTCGAAACTAAAGAGTCTCAACCTACACAACTCCTTTTTTTCCGGTCAGATCCCTTCAGAGATCTCCTCTCTTTCCCAATTGACTTTCCTTGATCTGTGTGGATATTTTGACCCATATTCTACTTCTACCGGACATCTTTTGAAACTTGAAAAACTCAGTCTGAGAGACCTAGTTCAAAACCTCACCAACCTGAAAGAACTTGACCTCAGTGCTGTGAACGTATCTTCTATGGTGCCACGTGCTTTATCAAACATGACCTCTCTGACAGGTCTTAATCTTAGGAACTGTTTGCTTTATGGTGAATTCCCAATGGGCATTTTTCATCTACCAAACCTACGAATTTTACGCGTGTCAACCAATGAAAACCTATTTGGTTATCTTCCTGAATTTTCATATGGTAGTCCACTTGAGGAATTGAAGATTTCGAGGACAAAATTTTCCGGATTGCTTCCAAATTCCATTGGGAACCTTCATTCCTTAAACGTGTTGGGATTAGGAGAGTCCAATTTGTATGGGATGCTTCCAAGCTCGCTAGGCAATCTGGCCCAGCTCATGTTTCTGGATGTTCACGGAAATAATTTTTGGGGACAGGTTCCTTCATCAATAGCAAACTTATCAAAACTCACTGTCTTAGGACTCAGTGGCGGTACTTTTGATGCACAACCCCTTGGAAAGCTATCAAAACTTGTTATACTAGTACTTGACAATACGAAACTAAGGGATGTATTACCACTGTCTCTTGCGAACATGACCCAGCTATCTTTGTTGGTTCTCATCCACAATGAGTTATTTGGTGAAATCCCATCTTGGCTTTCGAACCTCACCAGATTAACCATTCTAGACCTTTCAAAAAATCAACTATGTGGCATGTTTCCGAGCTCAATCTCTGAACTCAACCATCTAGAATCCCTAGATTTCAGCTTTAACAGACTGCAAGGACCACTTCCTCTTCCACCACCATCTGTCCTTTCTTATAGAGTCGCTGGTAATTTACTAACTGGAAAAGTCCCAACATCATTCTGCCAAAATAGAGCTCTTTTTGCACTTGACTTGTCTGATAATAACTTAAGCGGGGCCATTCCTCAATGCTTGGCCAGTTCTAGTAGTGGTTCTCTGTTGATGCTCAATCTAAGTTACAACAACTTACACGGTACCGTGCCTCAAACGTTCATGAGGGGAATCAAGTTGATTGACTTAAGTCAGAATCAATTGCATGGGGGAGTACCACGTTCTTTGGCCAATTGTACAACGCTTGAAATTCTTCTTCTGGGAGATAATCAGATCGAGGATTTTTTCCCCTTTTGGTTGGGATCTCTTCCTGAGTTACAGGTTCTTATTCTTCGATCTAACAGATTCTATGGTACCATTGAGAATCCTAAAACCAATTTGAAGTTTCCGAAGTTGAGGATCATTGACCTCTCTCACAATGGTTTCTTTGGTACATTGCCGTCAGAGTACTTCCAGAACTGGAATGCAATGAAAGTGGTCGGGAAAGAGAATTCAACATATATGCAAGTGGAGAAACCACTAGCTACAACGGTGGAAAATATTGTTTATTCAAGGGGTTTTACCTATTCAATAACTATATCCAGCAAAGGGACAAAACTACTTTATGAGAAGATCCAAAGTGTATTTGTAGCTGTTGATCTTTCAGACAACAAGTTCAGTGGTGAAATTCCAGAATCCCTTGGAAGTCTCAGTGGACTTCAAGCGCTAAATATTTCGGAAAACAACCTCATTGGCATCATCCCGTCATCCTTGGCAAATCTACCGAACTTGGAATCATTGGACCTATCTCGAAACCTGCTCTCAGGAAAGATCCCTCAGCAACTGACCAAACTCACTTTCCTCTCAGTCCTAAATGTTTCTCATAACCGTCTCATTGGCCCCATACCTGGAGGTAAACAATTCGATACATTTGATAATAGTTCATATGGTGGGAATATGGGATTGTGTGGTGTCCCCCTGACGATGTTATGCGGAAATTCTGAAGTGTCACCCCCACCACCACCGGCACATAGCTCGCAAGGCGATGATTCAAAGTTTTCGAGGGGTATCTACTGGATGGTCATAATGATGGGATATGGGAGTGGGCTAATAGTTGGGTTGGTTATTGGGCAAACGCTGACCACGAGGTATCATGAATGGTTTGTTGCGATCTTCGAAAGGGAAAAGAAAACTCAAAAGAGGCCGAAAAGGAAGGGGCGAAGAAACTAAATCTATTGGCAATGGCGGCACTGTACTGTTTGTCCGTGTCCGTGTGTGTTATTAGCTTTCAAGAAGTAATTTTCATGTCATTTGTCATTTTTAATTTATCTTTCAAGTGATTCCTACTACATCTGATGGTTGTTTAGTTTTGTAGCTTAGTTTTTGTATTCCTCAGTGGAAAGAGAGCATTGTTGTGACCCTGGGAAGTGGAACTTATATATAAACCTGCTCTTGTAACTCCTACCTTTATAACTGTTGCAATGTGTTGTCCAATAAAGTTGTAGCATGTTTGTTGTCCCTTCCGAAAAAAATGTTGGTAAAATGATGGCCAATGACGTGTTTTGATAATTAATACCCGCTAAAGACATGCTAAGAACATTTTTTAATGCTGAAAATGTCCTTGGCGGGTATTAATTATCAAAACACGTCCTGGGCAGTCATTTTCCCAATTTTAATTCGATTGACGACTATTCCAATTCAATGGCTATGGTACCAACAAACCCATTTGATGTAAGGGCTTGTAGTTTTTGACTTGATCCCTACTCTGTTTTTGCTGACCACAATCCCATCCCACTTCTCAGTCATTTTCTCCAAACCCTGAAGAGTACTCCTCAACAACTCTCTTGCCAACTCGAAATCCCCGACAACCGACTCTGAAATCGAGCCCATCACGTGCTCCTACTTACAAATTCGGGGTTTTTTTTTGCTAACCTTCTCATAAAAATACATCATTTTTTTTTTTTAATCTCTCGCCTCTTCTATTTATTTATCCAAACACATGATGGGACTCTCATTTCTTTTCTTCTTTCATCATTCTCACCATCCAAAACGTCTTCGGAAGGGAGAAAATAAGAAAATCAACTCTTTTTTTTTTTTTTTGGAACAGCCTAAGAAAAATAACTGACAAATAAACTACAATCAACAAATCAAAAATAACTGATAAGGTTTAAAGTGGATTCAAATTTGAAAGTTGGAGGCGGAAATCATAAGGCAAGCACATGAAAAAAGTAGTCACAAAATTTTTTATCTCGCTCGCTCGGTCTGTTTATATAAGTAATCGATCTCAAACAAATTTTCGGTAAGAGAGTACAAACTACAAACTTCAATTTAAATAGTTTGGTTCGTTTATCAGGCCAACTTGGGCAATGAAAGATAAAGCGTCAAGGTTTGTCCTCAACCTTCCATTGCGATGAGGGGAAAAAGTTGAAGTGTTAAAAAGGCTATGCTAATTGCTGATAACGGAAAGGAAGGAAGGAAGAAAATGGGGGAAAGTTTTTAACACAATACTCTAGTAAATAGTAATGGTGATCCCAAGAAATAATAATTTCAACTTCCTATATTGGGTTTTGTTTATGGTTAACGGTTCTGAGGGAAAAGAGAGAGAGAGAGAGAGAGAGAGAGGTATTTATTGGTTAATGGAGCTAAACTCCTCAGTCGTCTCAATCGTGATGTCAGAAAAAATGTCCAACCCCGGAGAAAAGAATACGACGTGGTTGGAAACTGATAACTTATTTCGGTATTTTTTATTTTTTGGAACTTTTTGTTTAGCTTTTGTCATAATTTATGAGGTTAATTGTTCGTCTCGACGAGATAAATCAGAAAAGTATAAAAACATGGACCAATGTTAAAAGATTCAAATAGGACGGCATTTTAGACAAATAAAACAGCTGTTTGATACTTTTTTCGTGTGTATTAAACTTTATTTTTCCTTTCGATTAATTTTGTACTGTTTAGACGCCTCTAATCGAGACAGATGATTAATCTAAAAAATATCACTCAGATAGAAACTGACCCACATATGAATGTCATATCTGTTTGATTTAGTTGACGAAACCCTTTTTTTTTTTTTTTTAAATCGACAGGAGTAGCTGCTCTTGGGTTGGGGACTTAGGGTGCTCATGCCTTCAAACCCAAAAACCCCACTTGCCTGTGGGAGATGGAGATCTTTACCAAACTGAATATCATAGCAATAGTCATCAGAATTCAATTTCCAAAATCGATCCACCACGTTGCTCTGAATATACAAGGAAACTCTTGATCCTTCCAAATTCTTGATCTAAACACAACCTTAGTTGTGCGATCAGTTGGATGATCAGCAAGAACCAACGCTAACATCCCGCAACCTAGATGAATCACTGAAGACCAAACTATGCTTGAACTGCAGCACCAAAAAAATACATATGCTCCAAACTCTGTGTTTACATACACCACTAAATGATATGTTCCGAAACTGGCGGTTACTGATTACAGACTACAATGATGCAACTAGAGCGGTACAAACGCCTCCAATTACGTCCAAGATTACCAAATTTGGAGGACAGGATGCCGGAGGTCAAAGTGATGCACAATTTCCCGCCTAGATGCATACCGAGAACATTAGATCATTTCCTTTCGACGTTTGAATTTCTGAAGTCAGGGACCTTACCTCTAAACTACAATCAACAGATGAAAAATAACTGATGAGGTTTAAAGTGGATTCAAATTTCAAAGTTGGAGGAGGAAATCATAAGGCAAGCACATGAAAAAGTAGTCACAGAACAAAAGAAAAGTGAATCTAGTGGATGTTTCGAAGCAGCATTATATCGCTAAAATTGCCTTTTGATCAAATTGTATTTCACAGTCGCTTTGAGCACTTCAATGCAATCAATAGGTAATGAAACACGCGGCCCAGATTATTTTCCCACTCCTTGCAAGATATATATTTTCCCCCCCTTTTTGCAATCAATGCGTAATGAAACACGCGGCCTAGATTATGTTCACTTGTGGAACATGATTTCCATTATCTTCGAGCCCTGGTGTTCTGCACACTACCGCGACACGATATGCTTTTAATTTACTCCCACTAGTTCAATGGGTGGACTTGACTAGAAAGAGGGTAATGGAACAACTCCAAAGACTCCAGGGGAGGGGTCCATTGTTCTAAATATACGAGGAAATTCTTGATTCAATCGTGCCATCAGTACGATGACACAGAAAACCAACACTAATATCTTGCAACTCAGATAGATCATTGATATAATCAATTTCGCTGAAACACTCGCGCTTTTCCTTTCATCAGAATTGCACATGTGCAATTCGATTGCAATATGCTTTCAATTTACTCCCACTAGTTCAGGGGGTGGACTTGACTTAAATGAGGGTAATGGAACAACTCCAAAGACTCCAAGGGAGGGGTCCATTGTTCTAAATATACTATGAAATTCTCGATTCAATTGTGCCATCAGTACGACGACACAGAGAACCAACACTAATATCTTGCAACCCAGATAGATCATTGATATAATCAATTTCGCTGAAACACTCGCGCGTTTCCTTTCTTCCGAATTGCACATGTGCAATTCGCTTGCAACACCAAAAAATATGCTCCGAACTCCGTGTCACCATACGGCACTAGATGATATTCAGAAACTCACAGTTACAAATTACAGACTACAAAGATACAACTAAAGCGGTACAAACACCTCTAATTACATCCAAGATTACCATATTGGGGGGACAGGATGCCGGAGGTGAAAGCAATGTCGAATGCACTATTTCCCGCCTAGATGCATACCTTGAGAACATTGGACCAATGCTTATCAAATTAGATCATTTCCTTTTGACTTGTGAATTTCAAAAGCCAGGGACCTTAGCTCTAAAAGCAATTTACTCTAGCATTCGACTAGGATGAAACAAACTACGGTCCACAGATAAAAATATATATATCTTATTGATCAGGAAATTAAGAAAGTAATATTTCATTAGAAGTAACAGAATATTACATCAACAGATCAAAAATAACTGATAAGGTTTCCGTTTGTTTGGGCGTAAAATATTTTTCGGTAAAATGTTTTACCTATTTTCCGGTGTTTGGTTGTATAAAAAATGAGGAAAACTTTTTCTTTTAATTGGATGAAAAAGACTTTCCCTAAAATCTTCCATAAGTTATTTTCCGAAATGAACCTGCTACCTTCTACTGTGATTCTCACTGTTCAGTTTCCTCGATCGTCAGTTCTGACCCACGTTCAATTCCCTTATTCTCTTTTCTGAATTGAATTCCACCGTTTAAGCACCCCCAACACCCCCACACCACCCCCCCCCCCCCCCCCCCCCCCCCCCCCCCCCCACCCCCACACCCACACACACACACACACACTCTCTATACATACTATTTTGTCAATTTCTGAAAATAATTTTCATGTGCCAATCAAACACCGAAAAATAAATGTCCGAAGTTTGTTTTTTGAAAAACATTTTACATCAAAACAAACGGAGCCAACAAAGGCAAGCCAAGTAAAGTTGATTCAAATTTCAAGGCAAGCACATGAAAAAAGTAGTCACAAAATAAAAGAGGAGCGACTCTAGTGGATATATCGCCAAAATTTCTTTCTGAACAGATTAAAGCACTTAGCAAAATATTGTTTGCCTTTTTATAAATCTCCAAAACATTCATCACAGCTCCAGACCAGCACCTAACAAATGTAACCCCCAACAAAAAAAAAAAAAAAAAATTTGTAAAAAACAAAGGCCAACTGCCAAATTGTAGTTCATAATCGTTTTCAACATTTTAATGCAATCAACAGGTAATGAAACACGCGGCCTAGATTATTTTCCCACTCCAGCAGATTTTATTTTATTTATTTTTGCTCCATTCCCTCTTTAACTCTTTCCAAAGAACAATGAAAAAAAAAGAGTGCCTATTTACTTACACGCTTTCTGGTTTTTGAATCCCCAACGTGACAACGGATTCAAAAAAGGAAATAGAGAACTGCCTTTGTTCTAATTATTGGAAATGTTCTTTTGCATCGAAATGACAGATTGATCCAGTCCGGAGTTCAAAATGTCCAAAATGACAGATTGCATCGAAATGTTCTTTTGAATCACGACTTAGAACTTTGAAATATGAACCGGAACATCCAAGCAACAAGATGAACTCTGCCTGTTAAGCACTAGTATCAAATCATGGGGATATATATAGAAGGGCAAAGTACGGATTACCTTCCTGAGGTTTGTCCGTTTGGCAGATGACCTCCCTAGGGTTTAATAATGACCACATCGCCCACCTGTGGTTTCAGACTAAAGTGCTACCGTTACATTTTCCTTCCAAACTTACGGAAGGTGTAACACACACGCCTATTTTGAGAGTGAGAATGAAAAAAAAAAATTAAATAAAGGTATATTTTGGTGTAAGATGACTACATTACCCTACCCATCATCTTCCCCAGCAGTCCAACACTATCCAAACAAACAAAGTCCTCTCTCCCACACTGCTACCATGGTCGAGAAACCCAGAGTTCATCTCCTAAGTGCATAGGTTTCGGAGCATTCCATTCCGGATAATGCAGCTTCAAAATTAATTGCCATGTGTTACCTAATTTTCTGATTTCTATCCAATCGACGGGAAATCGACGGAGAAACTGTATTGTGGTTTGCTAGAATGTAGATGTGAAAAGTGGAATTTGGTTCCTTACCGTTTTCAGGACTTCTTTGGAAACAAACAATGAAGTGGATGGATTGTAGAAGAAAAATAATAAAATGGACTTTATTAATTTCCAAAGTAAAAGAACAATCGATCAAGATAATCAAGTGAACAATTACAAGTTATAACTACTCCTAGAAAAGAAAAAATAAAGGCCTGTTAGCGTTGTTTTTGTGTGTCCTTACGATGAGGCCAAAAAAGGCTATTTATAGAAAAACAAAGATGCGTAGGAAATAACTTCCCAACTTTTTCATTCTCCTTTGCTTCCACTTGTCCAAATAATTTCTCACTAACAACAAAGTGTGTAAGAACATGCCAAGTGTTCTTTTCAACCTCCAAGTGTGTAGGACAATGTCATGTGTCTTTTCAACTTCCAAGTAAATAGAGATACGTCAAATGTCCTGCACATGTTATTAAAATACAAATACCAATACTAATAAAAATAGGTTGCATTCTCATAATCGCTACCTTTCTGTCGATCATCAACGGGCAGTGAATATATGGTCCAAACAATGCCCCCCTTATTCATTTGGGTGAAGTGCTAACGTAACCCAAGTGAATAATTTAACTAGTTTTAAATCACCCCTCTGTCGATATTGACGGGTGATAACTTTTTACGGTGTAAACATTTATGCCTCCAAGTTCATTTGGCAAAACCAAATAAAACCGGTACCAGAAGCCGTGTCCGTTATCGACACAGGATTTCCCAATCAACGGGGGTCATGGATTTTCCAATCGACGGGATCATATCCTGGCATCCAAGGCCAAACAAATTGATTTCTTTTCCCGTCGATATCCAAACAAATTGGATAAACTTTGTCAGCCTTGGATATTTGGAAAATTCAGAGCAAAAGGCATCAACATATTGGTTACTTTACTGCCATTTGTTGAAGATTATGGCCACCAAAAGGACCAATGTACTGAGTTTGCCCCCATGCAAATTAGATGTCAAAAAGAGGACTATTTATCCTTCATAATTGGCCAAATATGTTCTCATTTCTTGTAAAATAGGCCAAAATTGGACAAAATATTCCAAAATCGACACGGATAATAATCTATTACTGCCAAACTAGTAAGAGCCCTCCTTCTAGAGCCAAAATTGTTATCTAATTTTTTGATTTCCATCCAATCGACGGGAAATCGACGGAGAAACTATATTGTGATTTGTTGGAATGTGGATGTGAAAAGTAGAGTTTGGTTCCTTGCCATTTTCAGGACTTCTTTGAAAACAAACAATGAAGTGGATGGATTGTGGAAGAAGAATAATAAAATTGACTTTATTAATCTCCAAAGTAGAAGAACAATCGATTAAGATAATCAAGTGAACAATTACAAGTTATAACTACTCCTAGAAAAGAAAAGATAAAGGTCTGTTGGCGTTGTTTTTGTGTGTCCTTACAATGAGGCCTAAAAAGGCTATTTATAGAAAAACAAAGATGCGTAGGAAATAACTTCTTAACTTCTTCATTCTCTTTTGCTTCCACTTGTCCAAATAACTTCCCACTAACAACAAGGTGTGTAAGAACATGCCAAGTGTTCTTTTCAACCTCTAAGTGTGTAGGACAATGCCATGTGTCTTTTCAACCTCCAAGTAAATAGAGACACACCAAGTGTCCTGCACATGTTATTAAAATACAAATATCAATACTAATAAAAATAGGTTGCATTCTCATAATCGCCATATTTCGGTCGATCATCGACGGACAGTGAATATATGGTCCAAACACCGTGATAACAACCTACTCGAAAGTAAATCAAATAGTAGCAAAAATCTCCGTTACATATGAGGTCTGTGACAGAGAATAGATAGAAGCAAGTTTCAAGAGCATGAATTAACTCAATCTCTAACGCTTAATAAATTTCATATACCAGCGTTTAGAGATCCCAAAAGAAGATCTGAAATTCGTAGCCCAAGCTGGTGATCTCCTCCAAAACAGAGTATGTCGACTCCTTTGTGCTTCTCCCTCCTCCCCGGCCCTCTCGGCCCCCTATTTGCAAGAATTGATCTGTTTCAGACCTTAATCGAACCATTTTCGAACCTATTTGAAGTCAAATCGACTTGTCGAGCCTCGCATATGTGAATCGAACTCCAAAAACCTTCGAATCGAAACCCTAACACTCAAAATCGCCTCGAACTCGCGAAGGTTTGATTCGAGTGGGTTGCGTTACTCTTTGATTATGCGGTTGCTGTTCGTCCTTCGGCAGAGCATATAGGGTATTTGCTAATAGCTTTTTGACATTTTTGTTACAAAATAAGTCACCGGAAATGAGCCTCACCGGAGATGGAGGTGGCACCGGGAGTGGGGAAGGGGAAAGGTAAGGGGTGTGTCGTGGGGGGTGGGGGGCTGTGTGCGTTGAGAGAGAGAGAGAGAGAGAGAGAGAGGGTGGGAGGGATGGATTAGGTGAGGAGATAGAGAGGAGGGAGAGATAGTGTTCGCCGGAAATGAGCCTCACCGGAAATGGGAGACTGTTGGGAGATGCTCATAAGCCTTTATTTAAGAAAGGGTAGTGTGGTCTTTTTACTTCTGTCGTTGACGGAGTTAGGAGTTGCACTTTACTCTAAAACCACAGGTGGGTGATGTGTTCATTAATGAAACCTAGTTGGCAGACCTCAGGAAGGTAATCCGTACTTTGCCATGTATAGATTTCAGCGTTAACAGGCTGCAAGGACCACTCCCACTTCCACCATCATCTATCCATTCTTACATCGTCAATGATAATTTACTAACCGGAGACATCCCACCATCATTCTGCCAAAACAGTGCTCTTTGCACTTGACTTGTCTGATAATCACTTAAGCAGTGCCATTCCTCAATGTTTGGCCACTATTAGTGATTCTCTACTGCTGCTCAATTTGAGTAACAACAATTTTCATGGTATTGTTCCCTAGATGTCTGTGATGGGGATCAAATTGATTGACTTGAGTCAAAATCAATTGCGTGGGGGGTACCACGTTCCTTGGCTAAGGGATACGCCGGAGCACGAGCTGCGGTGTCATCGGATTTGCAGATGGTCGGCCATGGCTACTGTTGCAAATTTGTTTGGTGATGAAGAAGAAGGGTAATGTTGTCTTCTTACATAGAAGTTCAACTTTATTAAATCTTTTTTTTCATTCATACTCTCGTCACAAGCATGTGTACTACACCTTTCGTTAATTCGGATGGAAAATGTAACGGTAGCATTTTAATCCCCAAATCATGAGGAGGTAAATTGGTCATTTTCAAATGTTAGGGAGATGAGGTGTCAAAGGCTCAAAACACAGAGAGGTAATCTATACTTTGTCAATTTCAAAAACTTAAGGACCATATAACACGGTAAACACGATTTCTTTTTTCTTTATTTTCCAGGTCTTCTACAACTAACGTGACTTGACCTAAAAAGGTATTGGAGCAACTCCAAAGAAACAGGGGGAGGGGTCCATTATTAGATGCCTTTTGAGCACTCGAAGTGTATAAAAGCACATTAAGGGCATTGGCTTTCTCATCCAAGATTTGTATCTCTAAGATAGCTACTTTTATAATACATGATGGATTCATCTTTGTATCTTCACATGTTCCTGATGATCTTCTGTTGCTTTAATATTAACGTTTTGACTAACTCTTACTCTTCTACGCAGCCACTATGCCATGAAGATGAGAGATCAGCCTTGCTGCAGTTCAAGCATAGCTTTGACGTCAAGAAGTTTGCTTCTGGCGACCCTTCTGCCTATCCAAAGGTTGAGTCATGGAAGCTCAATGCAAATGCTAGCGATTGCTGCTTGTGGGATGGCGTGGAGTGTGACCGTGACACCGGTCGTGTGATTGATCTCGACCTCAGTAGCAGCTTCCTCTATGGTTCTATCAACTCCAACAGCAGCCTCTTCAGCCTTGTTCACCTTAGGAGGTTGAACCTTGCTGACAATCACTTCAATTATTCTCAAATTCCGACCGGAATTGGAAATCTTTCGAGACTAAGGAGTCTCAAACTCAACAATTCTTTTTTTTCCGGTCAGATCCCTTCAGAGATTTCCTCTCTTTCACAATTGACTTTCCTTTGTCTATCTGGACACTTTGACCCACTTTCTACTGAATATCTTTTGAAACTTGAAAAACCCAATCTGAAAGACCTAGTTCAAAACCTAACCAACCTGAAAGTACTAAACCTCAATGTGGTGAACGTATCTTCTACGGTGCCAGGTGCTTTATCGAATATGACCTCTCTGACATATCTTAATCTTGCAAATTGTTTGCTTTACGGTGAATTCCCAATGGGCATTTTTCATCTACCAAACCTACGGCATCTAGACCTTATACTCAATGAAAACCTCATTGGTTATCTTCCTGAATTTCCCCGCGGTAGTCCGCTTGAGGTATTGATCATTTCATACACAAGTTTTTCGGGAGTGCTTCCAACTTCAATTAGGAATCCTCATTCCTTAACTGTGTTAAAATTACATTTCTGCAATTTGTATGGGACTCTTCCACCCTCGCTTGGCAATCTAGCCCAGCTCACGTCTCTGGGTCTTTTGGGAAACAATTTCTGGGGACAAATTCCTTCATCAATCGCAAACTTATCAAAACTAACTGAATTAGGACTCAGCACTAGTGCTTTTGATGCAGGAACGTCCCTATCTTTCCCCTTTGGAAAGCTATCGAAACTCACTACATTATACCTTATTGGTACAACAATAAATGGTGTATTACCACAGTCTCTTGCAAACTTGACCCAGCTATCCATCTTAGTTCTTAGCAACAATGAGTTACTTGGTGAAATCCCATCTTGGCTTCTGAACCTCACCCAATTAACCAATCTAGACTTTTCAGAAAATCAACTATCTAGCATGTTTCCTAGATCAATCTCTCTACTCAAGCATCTTCAAAGTCTTGATCTTTCTTCAAACAACTTGAGTGGTAAAGTTGAGCTAGATATCTTTCAAAATCTCCAAAACCTTGCTGTATTGCGATTGAACGAAAACAAATTGACGGTGCTCGCAACAAACAGTACCAATGTTACTCTACCCAAATTCATAAGTATAGGATTGGAGTCATGCAACTTGAAGAAGTTCCCAGATTTCTTGAGGTTCCAAGATGAATTACAATCGCTTAGTTTGGCTGATAACAGTATTCATGGCGAGATTCCAACTTGGTTGTGGAACACAAGTAAAGAAAGAATGAGTGAAATCGAGCTTTATGGAAACTTTCTTACAGGATTTGAGGAGCATCCAGATGCCATTCCATGGATATCACTACAACTCCTAGATTTCAGCTTTAATAGGCTGCGAGGACCAGTCCTACTTCCACCACCGTCTATCCTTGTTTATATGATCGCTGGGAATTTACTAACCGGAGAAATCCCACCATCATTCTGCCAAAATAGGTTTCTTTATGCGCTTGACTTGTCCGATAATTACTTAAGTGGGGCCATACCTGAATGCTTGACCAGTTCTAGCAATGATTCTCTGTTGTTGCTCAATTTGAGTGGCAATAATTTTCATGGTACTGTTCCTCCTATGTTCATGAGGGGGATCAAGATGATTGACTTGAGTCAAAATCAATTGCATGGGGAGGTACCACGTTCATTGGCTAATTGTACAATGCTTGAAATTCTTGTTCTAGGAGATAATCAGATCAAGGACACTTTTCCCTTTTGGTTGGCAACTCTCCCTGAGTTACAAGTTCTTATACTCCGATCTAACAAATTTCATGGTGTCATTGAGAATCCTAAAATCGGTTTAAAGTTTCCAAAGTTGCGGATCATTGACCTCTCTTACAATGATTTCTCTGGTTTATTGCCATCAAAATACTTTCAGAACTGGAAAGCAATGAAAGTGGTCACGAAAGGGCATTCAACATATATGCGTGCGTTGAAACCCGAATATATATATTTTGGAAACATTGGTTACAGTTGGTATTTTATTTATTCAATAACAGTATCTACCAAAGGGAGAATTCTGTTGTATTCGGGGATCCAAAGTGTATTTGTAGTTATGGATCTTTCAAGGAACAAATTCAGCGGCGAAATTCCAGAATCCCTTGGAAATCTCAATGGAGTTCAAGTGCTAAACATTTCCAAAAACTACCTGATTGGCGTCATCCCGTCATCCTTGACAAATCTGACAAACTTGGAATCGTTGGACCTATCTCAAAACCTCCTCTCAGGAGAGATCCCTCAACAGCTATCCAAACTAAATTTCCTCTCAGTCTTAAACGTTTCTCATAACCGTCTCACTGGCCCCATACCTCAAGGTAAACAATTCGATATATTTGATAATAGTTCATATGGTGGGAATATTGGATTGTGTGGTGTCCCCCTGATGAGGTTATGCAAGAATTCAGAAAAGTTACCCCCACCACCACCAGCACACAGCTCGCAAGGCAATGGTTTAGAGTTTTCGACAGGTATCTACTGGATGGTCATAATGATGGGATATGGGAGTGGACTGATAATTGGGTTGGTTATTGGGCAGATGCTGACCACAAGGTATCATGAATGGTTTGTTGCGATCTTCGAAAGGGCAAAGAAAACTCAAAGGAGGCCGAAAAGGAAGGCGCGAAGAAACTAAAACCTATTAGTAGTGGTTGTACTATACTGTTTGTCCATGTGTGTGCTCTTAGCTTTCAAGAAATATTTTTCATGTCGTTTGTCATTTTTAAGCTTTCTTTCAAGTGATTCCTACTACATGTACTGTTTGTTCATCTGATGGTTGTTTATTTAAGAACAACAGCTACTTTGTTGTGTAGTCTGTGTAAATTCCTCTTGCCATGTAATTTTGATGATGTATGTAATTACAATCAACAGATGAAATGATCCTGCTACCTTTCTGTTATAGTCCAACAATTCTTTTGTTAGAACATGTTATTTTTCGTATAAAAAAATCAGCTTAATCGGATATAAATAAGTGCTTGAATAATTCATTCACAATTTTGGACTACGAAATTTGAACTGAATATTAGATCTATTGATCAAGCACTTTTCGATATTCGATTGAGCTGATTTTATGTATAGCATATTAGAAAATTGCTCTCTACGTAGTAAATGTCTTCGATTACTTTTGTTCTCAGTTTTGAGCCTAATTTTTATAGATCAGCTTTTTGAGTTTATCTTGAATATTTATTTGGGTAAAAGTCATAATTTTTTACTTTTTCGATTCGTCTTGACTAAACGAATCAATAATCCTGAAAAATTAGGTGCAAAACTAACAAATGCGAAATTTTTTGAATAAAGACAAAATAAGAAAAAGCCCCAAAAATCTCAAAAATTCCTTAGCGGAATTAAGCGTAATGTCTATCGTCTAGAAAAAAAAAAAGACTTAGGAAATTGATTTTCACATCTCTTTTATCCGAGTTCATTTTATTTTTTATCTTCATTCACGTAGAATTAGGAACAACAACAGGTATCAAAGTTGGAACAATCAAGGAGGAACCGGTGTTCTGGTAGTGTAAAATTAATTACCTTCATACATTTTTCTCTTTACACATAAAAACGGTAGTCATATAATTTTAATCACTACAGAAATATACATTTTTCTCTTTGCACATAAAAACGGTAGTCATATAATTTTAATCACTACAGAAATATTTGGATAAAAGAGCAGTGTGAGAATCAATTCCCGAACATTGGTCGGAAATTGATAACCCAGGAGAATAGCATACGACGTGGTCGAGAACTGATAACTGCGTTGCTTGATTTGGGGCGTTCTCCATTCTTGGAATTGGGAAAGTGGTTACCTGGTGAAGAATGGATCCTCGTCTCTGGCACAAAGTCGCTGCTATTTCTGGTTTCCCCTCTCTCTCTCCCTCTCTCTCTCTCTCTAGATGCACACATAGAGACACAATTAGATGTACCCACATGTAAATTTTATGTATCTGTTTGGTTTAGCTGACAAAACCCTCTATATGTTTGCAGGAGTAGCTGCTCTTGGGTTGGGGACTTATGGTGCTCATGCCTTCAAACCCAAAAATCCCACTTACAAAGAGGTTTTCCTTTCTTTTGTGCCTCTTTTTCTTTTTAATTGGAATCTTTCATCTGCATGTTTGGTTTACAACCTTTTTGTTGCTACATCAATTTTTGAAAGGTTTGGCACACGGCATCTCTCTACCACTTGGTTCACACAGCTGCTTTGGTTGCTGCTCCTGTCACCCAACGCCCCAATATTGTGAGGCCCCCATTCTTCATTATTTTTTTCCCGTATATGAGTGCAAGCATACATATCATTGATGATAGATGAGTGTAATTTCTCATAGTATTTGGTTGCAGTTTGGAGGCCTTTTGACTACTGGAATTGTGGCATTCTCAGGGACGTAAGTGCCGCTATCTTTTCATTGTTATTCGTAATGGTATAAAGGGTTTCTTGCAATTGTACTAGTTCTCTAAATTGTTTTAATTGGTTCATTTGAAGTTCGTATAGGAGGAGTATACCTCATGCTAAGCTTTGCGAAGCACATAATTTCCTTTATAAAGTAGTACTTCCCCGCCCACAATTTTTAGTCCCTTTCGATACTTTTTGCTGTCCCCGGAAATATGGTCCCTTTTGATAAGTCATTGGGCAAAAAATAATGACACGATCTTTCCTATTGTAAGTCCTGGTATTATGTTATCCATGCTTGACTTAGAGAATAGGCAGGCCCTTTAGTTACCTCTGCCATTAAGTGAGAGGAGAGGTCGTAGCTAATGAGATCGATTATTTCACGACACTTTGAAGAATCATGACAGATTGATTCGGGAGGGGAAAGGCACAAGTGGGCATGATTAATCTCAAGAAGGAGGTAATGATGACTACATCCTAGTGCTTTCACCTTGTAGTCTGTCTTCCTGGTGCTTCCCAGTCACAACCTCCCTTAGCTCCCGAATAGCTTTATCGTTATTCCTTACAGTCCATCTCGAAGCTCAAATAAAACTCTTGTTCCAGGTTTTGGCCACTCAGCAATCAACATATACACATGCAGGATGAGCCCAATTTATTCATAAATCCGCCGTTCTTGGCAGCATTTGTTATGGATATGTTATACCCTCATCGCTGACTAGACTACCTTTTTCCCTTTTCTTTTTCAAATTAGAAAAGCAGCCCTGAAATCAGTGAAATGAAATGTAATGATGGTGTCTCCTTACTTTTGAGGGTAATAAGGAAAAATTAAAAAATACAAATCGCGACGATGATGCCCCTTAATAAGTTGAAATTCCCAAAAAAGGGCTAACAATTGGGGACTGAGGCCGTATATAATCATGGCGAGGACTCAGGAAACTGGTGACATTATTCGCCGACCCGACATGAAAGAACATTAGAGATTTTAAGTCTTACTTCCAAGAGCATGTCCCCTTTTACTAGTTTGGTAGTCCATAAAAGCATATGTTGATGATAAGAAAGTCTAGAGTTTGTCCCCTAGGAAACACAATATGGACTGCATTTTCCCAAGAAAGAGACTCTAGTACCTTTGACCTGTCGGAACGTTTCTACGACTTCCAGCGTTCAAAATTTTAACAGCTGTCCAATATTAAGACATTCCCTATTCCAATACAAAATTTTGCTTTCAGAGTTCTATCAACTTTGTCAGAGCATCTTCCGAGGTTTGTGCCAAAATGACAAAGCCAATACCAGACCTGACAGTATTAGCGAACCCGGACGTCCAGTCCGAACCGGTGAACCGGACGTCACACCATATCGGATAAGGTCATTACGAGCACATGGATTGTCAATGCCAGCTCACTCACGTGCAACCAACCGCCTGGCTCAATACATCATAGCGTACGTCAGCCAAGGCTGGGCACTTGCTAGCTTGGAGAGCAAGTCTTGGCGGTCTATATAAGTTATGGGGATAAACCATATAAGGTACACTCTAGATATCTCACAAACCCTAAGCACTGTACTTCCTCCTCCTCCAGAGATACTTTAGTACTATCGGAGTGCCTTTCTGGTCACCTCCGATCGGTTTGGCACTAACGCAGGTGCTGCATGTGCAGGACTAGGACATCGGAGCTAGACTTGCCAAGAGATCCCTCAAGAGTCTTAGCCAGGAGGAGACCAGATCTAAACGAGAACCCCTCATTCCTCACAAAATGTCAAATGGAAAAGCTCATTGCGCGTTCCATAATGAAAGAAATATGGAGAGAAATTATGTAGTGGATATAGCAAAGCCAAACATTGTGCCAGATTTGACAATGCCATTTTATATCGTTCTTTTGGCAGACCTTTGGGGTGGCATTCTGCAAAGGTCTTGCTATAATGTGGCTTTGACAGCCCTCATGGTATGCATGTCATTGGAGACACCCTAAGGACATTGGAACTTATTCATGCAAGCTTCATACTGATTTGTCATTCAAAACTTGTTAGAGAGTTACAGCACCATGATTGAGCCACCAAATCTAGAGGCCTCAATCCACTACATATTCATTTCATTTAGTTGGCTTATTTTGGAAAACTTATTTAGTTGTCCAAAATGTACTTCTCGGGTATTTTAATGAGAATTATAATACATCATAACTTGAGTGTCCTTTTGCTAACGGCTTTTTGAGCTGTAGAAATAATATTTGTTACAGAAGCCCATCGAGGCTCTATTGTATCCGAATTACCGAAAAAACTCGGTGTGTATCATTGCTCATTTCAGCTTTGAAGGTTCAGCTGTAAACAATATGGCAACAGCTACTAGAGGGCACAACTGAGTCCTGTGTATGTGCAAGTCATAGCATCAGGTTGGGAGGGATTTCAATATGGATCTCTTTAGTTGCTTTAGTGTTGAATCTTTCACATAGAGGCGTGCATTTAATCTTGAGTGGAGGATCCGAATGCCTTGGATTATCTGAGTGAAATGGTATTGTCATGTGGGTGTGTGTGCATGTCTAACTGTCAGACTTAAATCCCGATGTCAAGGACAAGATATTCATACTTGTGAGTGTAATTTTTCCTTATTTTTTAGGTTGAATGGTGTTTACAAGGTTCCATGTAGCTCATGCATAGCATGAGAGTTTATTGCATGAAGGCATAAAAGTAGAATTTGTAAATATGCTTTCATGGTGAATGTCCTACTAAAAAGTCTTACACAACCTATACAGTTGCCCGAGTATCTGGTCTCCGACACGGATATTTTGTGTATTCTCAAGAGTGCATGAAAGGTAAATATGCCAGGCAGAGAACGGATGCATAGCATCCACTTGTAAGGTCCTGTGAATTTTGAGTAATTTTTATTTTTATTTTATTTTATAGCTTTAGGTGTGGCAGAGCGAAAATGTTCTATCGCCACTCGGGCGAAATGATGTTTCTTGCAATTACAGTTTCCCGATTGAAGACGCCATTGCCATTCTCTGAATATCATTTTGTCAACTTAGTAGAAAATCTGCGTCCACCGATATGCGAATATCGAGTATATGTGATTAGACAACAAAGTTAACACCACTTATTGATATTTCGCAGGTGTTATGCTGTGGCATTGCTTGAGGACAGAAAGTACTCCACCTTAGCTCCGTTTGGTGGTTTTGCGTTTGTTGCTGCTTGGGCAAGCTTGCTTTTCTGAGATTTCAATCTGGAGAGTAGAATGAGTTCCATTTGAAAACTCCGGGAAGTGGAACTCATGTGTAACTCTGCCCTTTGTAATTCGTTCCTTTATAAAGACATACTCCTAACTATCGGGATTTCACCCAGGATATAAGTATTTGACTTTTAGAAAATTTATATTCTGATATTATAGGTAACATTTGACTAATTGGTGTTCATTTTGTGAGAAAAATCAATCGTAATTTGCAATAGACGAGTGTCTAGCGATTGGTTGGGATTTTCGTAGAGAGTCCTTGGTTTGGGTAATAGTACTAGCAACAAGCGAAAATGTTTACACAACTCAACTTAGTATGTGTGTTAGGTGTATAAATACATACAAACCATGAAAATATGCGTTGAAATACATTAATATTTTGACATACAGAAAGGGATTTAATATTCACATTTCTTTTGTATTTAGTGGAAAAATGCATAGACTTTCAACATTAAAAAACAAGAAAACAAAAAGGGAAGTATGAAAATCACTCCCCTATATGATTATTGATATTTGAATTTTTGTTTCTCGAGGTCAAACGATGTAACTGTGTCTTCAAGGACGGTGCCTTCAGGGACGGGTTACAACTAGTAAGGTTAAATTCCAAGTACATAGAGTACATGATAGAATGGCTGTAGAGGTTAAGAGAGAGAGAGAGAGAGAGAGCACGCAAATGGCTGGGTTCTTGTTTTCCTTTTACACACTGCGGGGTCAAAGCCCCTACTAATGTATACAATATTAGCTATAAATATATATATATATATATATATATATATATATATATATATATATATATATATATATATATTCTAGTGGGTTCATATCTTGTGTAACAAAAATATATAACATAAAAATAACAGATTTGATTGGCCATGGGTTATTTGGCCATGGGTTATTTGACCCCACAGTGCTAGTGGCAATATAGTTTCAAACAAGGCTTTAATCCAGTCGAACTCGAGTAACTTAATTCTTTTTTTACACTAACAGATAGTGGAGTAATTCGTAAATAAGACTTCACCCAAAAAAAATCAAACTCTGTCTGTAAAAGTGTAAAAGCGTGTGCTGTTTTGTCTTCCATTGTGGAAGAGCGAGAAAACGATAAATTGTTAAAGGCCATGTTTGGCTGGAAATAGAAAAGAGCACCGCTATTTGCAACCACAAATTTCCTGAACGTAATCTTTTTATCATATGATAAATATTTTCATACCATATATGATAAACAAGCTGCGTTCAGAAAATTTGTGGTTGCAAATAGTCGGCCCCATAGAAAAAGGTGCAAGTTATAGTGTATCCAATTCGTCTAACGGTGTCATTGAAAGCTGATAACTGTGTGATTTGGAATTTTTTGGGCGTTGACTTTTCAGTCATCGACTCTGTTTAAGGCTCCATTCTTGAATTCGGAAAGTGGTAAACAGTGAAGAATGGATCCTCGGCTCTGGCACAAAGTGGCTGCTCTTTCTGGTCTGATTATCTCTCTCTCTCTCTCTCTCTCTCTCTCTCTCTCCATGCAAAACATATATACACAATTGCATGTGCATATACACATATATGAACCCACATTTGAATTTTATGTATCAGTTTGATCTAGTTGACAAAACCTCATTTTTGTTTCAAATACCTTGGAAACGGGAATATCTGCTCTTGGGCTGGGGACTTATAGTGCTCATGGCTTCAAACCCAAAAACCCCACTTACAAAGAGGTTTTGTATTTTATTTTATTTTTTTACCTTTTCTTTCTTTTTACTTAGTATTGTTCTTTTTTTTCAATTTTTTATGTACGATAGGACGTTAGCATGCTAGTATTGTTAGATTACTATGAGGGCGGACTTCCCGTCCATGGGAGTTTCAACAATAGACCTCACGCTCCTTTGGAGCGCTGCACAACCATTGGGCCAAACCTAAGGTCTCTTGGAATTGTTTCATCTACCTGTTTTTTTGGCTTAACAACGCTAAATCTGCTCGAAGGTTTGGCGAACGGCAATTCTGTACCAGTTGGTTCACACTGCTGCTTTGCTTGCTGCTCCTGTAACCACACATCCCAACATTGTGAGCCCTCCCATTCTTCATTTATTTCCTGTATGTCTTTTGGTAACTCAGTATGTCCGGGCCAGACAGATTACACGGTCCTCGACTGATTCCTAGACCAATCTGACCGTCCATCAGCAGGGGTCCAATTAATTATGACTGGTATCGATTGGCCCCACAAGAGTTGCTCGAACCTCATACCTTGGAGGGAGCAAACTCTTGAAGTCTTGAGTATCGGCTCCCATATATGCTACTTCCCCCGTAAATGAATGCAAGCATACATATAATGTTAGATGAATGTAATGTACTATTGGTTTTGATTTGCAGTTTGGAGGCCTTTTGACTACTGGAATTGTGACATTCTCCGGGTCGTAAGTGCCGTTATCTTTTCCTTCTTATTTTCAATGGTATATATAAGTGACATAAGTGGTTTCTTGCAATTGAACTGGCCCTCTGAATTGCAACAATTGGTTCATTTGAAGTTTGTATAGGGGCATCCGAGTATACTTCATTCTAACATTTTCCCAGAATTTAATCATATTTCATAACTAGTCAATTTCCTTTCTTGTGTGGTACTACTAATAAAGATAATAATGTGTAGTTCCTGTGGATTGAGGGTGCAAAAATGATAGACAGAAAACCATTAGAGGTCTCAAATCTTGCTTCCCAGACCATGTCCTACTTTTCTAGTGTGATATAGTCCATAAATGCATATGCTGATCATAAGAAGGAAGTCTAGGGTTTGTCCCCTAGGAACCACAGTTTAGATTGCATTTCCCTAGAAAGAGACTCAATTACCTCTGACCTGTCAGAACATTTCTACATCTTCGAGCATTCGAAAACTGCAACGTTCAAATATTTAGACATTATCTTCGTTAATATGAGATTTTGCTTTCAGAGTACTAATTTTTTTTTTGTTTTTCAAAACATCTCCTAATGTTGCCTTGTTCCAGATTTGACAATGCCATTTTTTAGCGGGCTTTAGGCGGACCTTTGGGGTAACGTTCTGCAAAGGTCTTGCTATAATTCTGCTTTGGCGGCTCTTATAGCAAACCGTTGGGGACACACTAAGGACGTAGGAACTTATTCACCTAAGCTTCATCTAGATTTGTTGCTGAAAACTTGTAGAGAGTTACAGTGCCATGATTGAGCCACTAAATCTAGAGGCCTCGATCCACTACGTCTTGAACTGATTTTAGTGCCTTTATCTCGGAAAAATCAGAAGTTTGAGTTTTATTGAGCCAATAGTTGTGAATGATCGTGTGGCATCTGTATGCCAGACATGTCTTGCACTATGTGTTTTCATAGTACCTAGCCACAGCCCTTTAGAATGTTGAAATAATATTCAGCATGACTTTTAATTGCCATGTTCTGTTGAGCAATGACAGTGGCTGATAATCGAAAAATGGGACAAAAGTATGATGAACCAGAAGTCTTTGAGTGGATGATCTGATTGCGGGTGTAACCGATTCGAGTAGTCCTTGTTATCCCACTGGCTTGGATAATCTCTGTTACATTGAATTGGCATGTGGGTACAGGTACATGGCTAATTTTCGGACCCATTAAATCCGGATGTCAAGGACATGGGGACACTGGAAAAACATTCATATTTGTCAATGTAATTATTTCGTTAGTATTTCTTAAGGTTGAATGATGTTTACAAGGTTCCATATAGCTTCTCATGCATAGCAAGAGAGTTTTTTTTTTTTTATCTGGCATAGCAAGAGTAAACTTGAAATGCTAAATATGCTTTCAGGGCGACTGTCCAACCAAAAAGTCATACACAGCCCATACTCTTGCCCAAGTATCTGGTGTCTGACAAAGTCCATCAAAGGTAGTATACGAGATTCAATATACGGCACCCATTTGCCAGGTCTCGTAAATTCTGTTGGGGGGGGTTGAGTTTAAGTTTTAGGTGTCGCAGAAGGAAAAATGTGCTATTACCTGCCTCTAGGGTGAAATGTTGTTCTCTTGCAATTACAATTTCCAGATTGAAGACGCTACTGTGAGCTTAGTAGAAATTTGCTACCGCCGACTTGTGAATGTTGAGTTATATGTGATCAGAAATCAATGTTAACACCACTTTCTGAAATTTCGCAGGTGTTATGTTGTGGCATTGCTCGAGGACAGAAAGTACGGTACCTTAGCTCGATTTGGTGCCTGTGCGTTTATTGCCGCTTGGGCGAGCTTGCTTTTCTAAGATTTCAATCTGGCGGATTGAAAGAGGGTGAGTTTCTCCTAAAAAGTTCATCTAGAGCTGAAAGACCTTACAAACAAGATGTTTCTGCTAAGTGGACTTTTGATTAATGTGTGAGGAGAGCGACCTATCTCGAAATCCATGTTTGTGTGGGCTTTAGCCTATTTAGCCCGTTTCAGCTATCTTTAATCTGTATTTTTGTGGGATTTAGCCCGTTAAGCCCATTTGAAAACACATGAAAGTGTGAAGAGAGCACTGTTGTGACCTTGGGGAGTGGAACTCACATATAAATATGCTCTTGTAATTTCCATCGTTTATAACTGTTTCAGTGTGTTGTCTAATGTTTTCTAATGTAAATATGCCCAGTGCGAGTCTTGGTTCTTAGGTCAACCTTTGGTTTGATGTTCCCCTCCCCTTTCTCGATGTACATTTATCGAGTTTCATCTATAAAATATCATTTGCCAATAAAAACAAAAATTTATCCCAGGGCAGCAGTACGGCTGGTTGCCGGAAAACCTAAAAACTTGGCCCCTCCTTGCTACATCTTCTGGTGGGAAATCAAGATATTTACCAAAGTGGATATCATAGCAATAGTCATCAGAATTCAAAATCCAAAATGGGGATCTCTCTGATCAACCACATTGTGCTATCCAAATTCTTGATCCGAACACAGCCTTAATTGTGCGATCAGTTAGACGATCGCAAAGAACTAACACTAATAAGCCGCGACTCAGATGGATCATGACTAAATCAGTTCTGCTAAAACACTTATTCCTTTCATCAGAATTCTAAAACACCAAAAAATATGTTGCAACCTCTATGGTACAATACACCAGGTGACAGTTACAAAATTACAAACTACAAAGATACAACTAAAGCTATACAAACACCTCCAATTACGTCCAAGATAACCAAATTAGGGGGACGGGTTGTCGGAGGTTGACGCTATGTTGAATCCAAATTTTCCTGCCTAGATGCGTACACATTTTCCATAAAAAATCCCAAGATGACGAAGAATAAATCCTTCCTTATATGTATACCTGCTTTGAGGAAGGGTTGCCGATTTCTTCCCAGCCCGATCCATGCATCTTCATATGACCAAATTATAGGATTCCTAAAATAGAAAAATAAGGAGGAAAACAGTCATTCACTTGACTATGAAACGTGCAGAACATATGTAGCAAATCATTAAAAACTCAAGTTTCTCTAGACTACTAGTAAGTAGTAACACCGTAACACCTTTTCCAAAAAGAAAAAATTACTAGCAATATGAAAAATCCTGAAAATGAATTATGATCCACATTCGGCTATTTTTTATCCAACCTCCAGCATTCGGCAGACCAAACATTTATGATATTGATGAGACATTGATCAAAAAGAAGAAACAAAAAGATGGTTACAACAGGTTTATGGGTCTGTATATAAATCACTTGTGGCGGCGAATTTGCAAAATAAAAAATAGAACAGCTAAGGAGGAGGCGTATCTGGGCAAATTAAGATCTTGATAGAACATTCAAGAAACTGGGAATGTGAGGACTGAGGGTGGTTCAGTATTTGAGATCTAATAGTAATAAGAAAAGAATATGCAGGTGTAAGGCAAAGCAATTACCATGCAAGGAAAGGTGAAAAGGATGCAGATGGGAAGGGTCTGTCATGGCCTGGCATAGCGGTAGATCATGTGAGTAGTCAGTAGTTTTGAACCCGAACTGTTTGGCTTTCTGATTCAAAAATAAGCCAGAGCAAATAGTTGACGGGATCATAAACGAACAACTGCTGCCGTAACAGTCACCTTCCCACTCAGTCAACCAGACTCAAAGAATCGTGCCACTGCAGAATACAGCTGCTCTTGATCAAACGGCTTGGACACGTAATCATCCATACCGAACTTCATGCACTCCTCTTTATTCGCTTGAATCACATCAGCTGTCATTGCAAATATCGGCGTGTGCCAATGGGCCACATTAGAAAACATCTCACTGGATGCTTCGCCAGACTCAATTCTCTCATTAAACTTGCGCTCAAGATTACGTATTCGCCGCGTGGCATCAAAGCTGTACAATAGAGAAAAACACTATCAATCACAACCCAGTGCTTACGACCAATAATCACCAAAGTCTGGCAGAATACTCTGGGATTTTTTTGCACTCATAATTAAGGAAAATGAGAATACTTAGAGAAGACGAGCCATTACCCATCCATTTCTGGCATTTGGAGATCCATGAAGCAAGCATCAAAGTTGTGAGGGGGCTTGAGTATCTCTAAAGCAGCCTTTCCACTTTCTAAACAGGTAACAATCGCTCCATACTTCTTTAGAGCACCTTCTGCCACTCTTCTGTTAACAAGATTGTCATCTACCACCAAGATGCGCTTGTTTCTTAAAAGGACTCCGAGAACGGGGGGTTTTCCTCCACTTGCTTGCCTCTTCTTGCCGATAGTTGGCACTTCTTGGAAGCAAAAGATTAGCACGCTTAATCGAAGAGGCTTAATTAGCACGTTATCCACTAAACAAGCTGATTTTAGCTCATTGCGCTCAGTAGGAGGTATGGAGGTTGCCAATAGAAATATCTTGGGCAGGGTTTCTGGGACTTGTGTTCTGCTGTTTTGCCTAAGCTCTTTGAGCAGACGGTGGAATGGATGACTTGAATCTGCTCTCCAAACATCTTTCTCGACAAGAACCATTGAAAAATGTGATGATTCACTGGACATTACAACCAACAATAACTTCAGTGGAAGATCAAAAAACAAAGAGCTTATGGAAAAGAAGCTTTTCACAATTCCTTACTGCAAAGATCAACAACATTCTATTACGAGTACTACTCCACACAACGCGACAATAGGTTAAATAGTCGCATGGATATTTTCCTGATTGAAGGCACAAACTAAAGTATTGGCTTACCAGGAATGAAATTCAGAAGTATCCAGTTATTATTATTATTACTTCTTTTTGAAATGAGTATCTAGTCATTGGGCATCAAATAACAGAAATCTATTGATTGCTACACTGCCAACAGGTTAAGAGTTGGGCCTTTGTCTGCTTTAAGTCGCATCTGCTTTGGAAGGAAAAACAATTCCTACCAAAACAAGGATATGACCACCATAGTAATTGGTAGAAGTTTTTTCCCTTGAAAATATACTAGTTATTAGATGCAAAATACAAAGATTTCGTACTCCATATGTGGTGGACAAATCCGGCAAATATCGTACATGAATTTTCGAGGCTTAGTTTCAAATTACTATGAGTTAACAACCTGAAGAAAGATAATTTGTGTACTATTCCTGTTCAACAACTTCTATTAACTAGAGCACGCTATGATATTCAAGCTTTCACAGATAAACCCAGAAATTAATTAAAGAATTTTACCTTGAGTTTGAGTCACTTCTAGAAAGATAAGCACAAGCAGATTCCATACTGAAAGCTATATGATCGACAATAATTCCCAGTCTCTGAAGATGATATCTGGTGACCTCAGCTCGGATGCTTTTATCATCAACCACCAATGCCCTAAGCCCCCTGAAGTCTGAAACAGCAGGGTCATAATACTGCTGCTTTGAATCCAAACTACTTGTTTCTCCTTTTCTCAAAACCACCGTAAAAGAAAAAGTACTGCCAGTACCGGGTTCGCTCACAAACCCTATCTCTCCACCCATAAGGTCCACCAATCGCTTGCTAATGCTCAACCCAATTCCAGTGCCACCATAAGTTCGTGAAGTGGAACTATCAGCCTGCATAAATGGCATGAAAATACGACTTTGTGCATCTCTTCGGATTCCCACGCCAGTATCTTCAACCGTCACTAACAATTTGACGTTTTCATATTCCTCCGGCAACTCTGTGCCACTACTAAAATTTCTGAAATTCTTCCAACTCTTCCACCTGTCAACCACAGGGAACCCACTCAATGTATTATAAGAGTTCTTTGACGAGTTGGGTACCAAGGTCAAGCTATGTTTCAGCACTCCATCCCTAGACTCAAATGGTTGTCTCACTTCCTCTGCAAGATGTACTGAGACAAAAATATGCCCTTTGTCATTCGTGAACTGCAATTGGAACATTTGAGGTATTAGTAAACTGCAAATTTGCAACCAACAAATGTAATTTTTCGAGAGATAAATCCATATGACTGGAGTAAAGTTGGCAATAGATAAAATCATTTGATCAGGCTGATATCTGGTGAAGAAACACCACCACAATTCCATGTGCCCAGAAACAAATCTGTGCAGCTGGTGGATTAGTTCCATGTTCTCATATTAGCTAGGAAATTATATAGCATCATCAACATTCCAATAGATTGTGAACATAGGATCCTATTGTTCTGATGGTCCTTTCTTTTTACCTTTGTTTTTATAGCTTTTGTCTTTTCACCATTCGAGGATACACATTTTACCGCAATAGAACATGTTCCGCTTTAATGTCCACTATCACAATCGTCTGAGAAATATGTTGAGGTCAAGGGAACAGATTGTCAACCAAAAGCTGAAGTAAACACATTCCTAGTGTTTAAGTTCTTGGTTCCAACAGTGCTCCAGTCAATCAAATTGAAAGAAGAGTAGAATCATGTTATAATGAAGTTTTTAGCATGGAGACTGCACAGCAGCAGCAGCAGTAGTACTAGGCAAAACAACATAACAATTCCTGTATATGACATGAATATATCATGTGCGCCCAACTCTTACCCGTTTCCAAGAAATGCACTTGAAAAAAGTAAAGCCATCTTCCATCAGACATGAAAAGAGCAAATCTATCCTCAAAAATAATTAAGTTCACATGCTTCAAGCACAAAAGCAGTCATATTCAAGAAATACTTCTATCCAAAATGAACTATGAAACTGCAAATTTCGATAATTCAAGGCCCTCCCACAAGTACAGAGTGGCAGGCAAGATATCCTTTTCAGACCCATTCAACCAACTCACAATAAAACAAAGAACTCAAACAAGCAAAGACTGGAACCATTGCAGAAAACAACCAACCTTAATTGAATTTCCAACGAGATTAGTAATTATCTGCCGAAACCGTCCAGGATCTCCAACAACAACAGCAGGAATTTGATCGGAGACGTAAACTGCCAACTTCTCTCATGCAGAGGAACACAAACAACAAAGTTCATGTAAGAACTATATATGGTCACCGCAATACATTGCCTTCCAAATACATATGCATACGAAACATCAACGAAAAGTGCAATAACTTGTGAGTTACCTCTATCCCTTTCTTAAAAGATTTGCCTGAGAAAAGTGACAAAACATTATCAAGAACAGCACGCAGATCGAAAGGTACGGCCTCGAGCTCGAGCCTTCCGGATTCTATCTTAGCTTGGTCGAGAACCTCATTAATCAAAGATATTAAATCTTGCCCACTAACAAGAGCAGTTTGGGCATAATCCAGTTGGTTTGCATCAAGACCTGTGTCCATTAGCATTTGCAGCATACCTGTATTTAACGCAAGGCTATTTTCAGTGAAGTGTTATACCCAAGTATAAAACTTAATGGATCTTGATCGAAAAGGTATTTCAATCACCTAAAACGCCATTCATGGG
Source organism: Rhododendron vialii (assembly GCF_030253575.1). Taxonomy (NCBI): domain Eukaryota; kingdom Viridiplantae; phylum Streptophyta; class Magnoliopsida; order Ericales; family Ericaceae; genus Rhododendron; species Rhododendron vialii. The sequence goes on from NC_080560.1 coordinate 6,025,702, forward strand.
GGTCCTGATCTCATGAGAAACAGTCGCAAGAAACTACAAAAGACAGAAAATTTTGGTCAAGGACATTGCAAGAAGAACACATTTGGACAAGGTATAATTCCTGTGATGAAAACTACAAAATTCATGAATCCAAATATTTTGGGAGAAACGAAGAAAAGCAATGAAGTTGAGGATTTTCCAGATATATTCAAGAGTGTGAATTTGCCTGTCCCTCCTACCAGGGAAAAAAATGAACCTGAGATTTTGCAACATCTGCAGCTTCAGCACGGTATTTGAGCACCATCATGTTCTGATAGTCACGCTCCACCGTTGCAATTCGGAGTCTTGCAGCATTAAATATATGACCCAGAAGGAAAGTGATGACAAGAGTTCCCCCTGATGCCATTATTGCAATCCAATGTGGAGAGGGTTTTTGCTTGAACCTGCATCCAGAAGAAGAATAAAAAGCCGGAAGTTGGAATACCTGTTCTCATTTACACCAAACCACACGTGACAACTGACCTGCAGTGCATCTCATGTTTCCGTGCTGGATCACCAAAATCAAGGCTGCTAATATGCAGTAGACCGGTATCGATGACATCATCAGGACCGTACATTTTGATGGGTTCATTTTTATTGGTTGTGTCGTAAACATGCACAACAATAGTTTGTTTACTTGCAAGCTGCTGTAACAGCTTCTCCACCAGAGATGGGACATCATAAGATGCACCTAGATACCTTTCAAAAAGCAAGCCACGAAATCAAAAAGTCAACAATCCAATCCAATAGACAATGAGGCATAGTGGTAACTCCAAGACTATGAAATACTCCATCCATCCCTTTTTCGACTGTCAAGCCCTTTTATCAGATCAACAAATATTGTATATTTTTCAGAAAAAGCTAGAGATTTTTTCCGCCAAATCATAAGAGTTCAATTAGTTCTTGTAGAGGTCAAAATCATCTAAAGGGAAAAGGACAGTGAAAAAGGACGTTGGGCATGGTGAAAAAGGACAGCAAATGCGAGTCAGAGGAAGTAATTATTTTGTAGATGTCATAGAGGGAAAAAAAAAATCTGAATAGGTTGATTTACCCGACAGTAGCATTAATACGTTGCTCTGGTTTAGCATCCTGTGGGAGATGAGTGCTATACACAGCAAAAGTTAGTACAACCCCAAGGTGATTTGATTTCAATAAGTTAAACGGTGTTGTGAGGACTCCCTTTCCAGATGCCCTAGCTCGCAAGATGTTCTCTCGATCTTCCTACAGCAATTAGACAAATGAGATGTTTACCCAGAAGAAATACTGCCATTATGGAAGAAATTATTCTTCTTAGTACAAGTTATCATAAGGTTTATCCCTGTTATTAAGTTATAGTAGCCCCAAAAGCTTAAGCTGTTAGGAAATAGGTGCAACATAACAATGTATATCAAGCTATGAGCTATCTAACACCCTTCCTCGTGTGCAGGTCTTGCATGTGAAAGATGCAAATTTTCATAGATAGAGCAAAGCAGAACGTGAAGGGGAGAAGTAGAATGCAAACTGAAAACACATGGAAAGAGAAACTTGAACCCAAGACCTCTTGCAACCTTACCTCCGATACCATGTTAAGTTACCATTAGTCCCACAAGCTTAAGCCGTTAGGAAATGGGCCCAACCATGTATATCAAGCTATCTAACAATCCCAACTAGTAGACGGCCATAGGTACCGGGAGATGAGTGAGGTACTATTCAGAGCTACACTAAAGACCCCACGACAGTTCGCCATGGGTCCCACAATATTGTGCATGTTGCAAAGGTGCCTAAGCTAGACTGTTGGGCAGAGAAGAAGGGAAAAAAAAACAATTCCTTGGGTTGGAAAGTGGAACTGCAACCCGACATGGTAAAAAAATTACACCACAAATCTTAATGCACAGATCTGGTTAAAATCATCAAGCATGCTCAATAAACCATACCACGTAATCAAATCATATGCAAGTTTTATCTCCATGGTATATGTCTGAACGCATGTTATACACAACTCATATCATTTTTACTCTTTCTTCATTCAATACATAGTGGAAATTGGAATGAGCTGTAAGTATACTCAGCTACACATTCCACGTCAAAATTCGTATGAGCCGAAATGTACCCAGCTACACAACTGGAAAACCACATCAAAATCTTTCTGGCTGTTTGCTTGCATTCTTTTCTTGATTGTTCTTTTCACATTGTGTTTTCGATTGGCAAATTTCTCAACAGCTTTGCATTCATCACTTGGGTAATTGCCTCTAAGGGTAAGGACTGAGGGGGATCTTTTATCTCTGTCAAAAGGTACTCAACCAAAGGTGAAAATAGTGGGGGTAGGACCAGGAAGGGAACCACATCAGTTGATAGAGGCATGCTAGTCAAATTTGATTGGTTGCAATTCACATGGATTTACAAGAGGTAAAACTGGAATCAATAGCTTCATGAACAGAAACTGGTCCCAAAAACAAAAGAAATAAAAAGCTAACAAGTCGCACCTTTCCAGACATCATATCAATAGATACGATATGGGAGACAGTTTCTTGAGCAAAAATAACCGGTGCATATTCATCTTGAGGGGGTGAAGGATCCAAGTTTTGGGGGTCACAATCTTGGATCAAACTTTGATCTTCAGTTTCCATTTTTTTTATTGTCCATCCATGCTCCTCCTCAAATTCTTCCCTCTCCGTGTGAAGAACTCTCAAGGCATAGGCAACTCCACTCGTAAGTGGCCTCTCAAAAGCTGTTCTTTCAGTGTATTCCCCAAAGGTTTTCTGCAGATGAAACGGAAATTGTCAGGGTGGTCACAATCACTACCACAACAAAACAGAGCAATATAGTACAACAAACTTCTTTATATCCTGGGGAGTATGTCCTGAGAGGTATTACTATACAGGTAACATTAATGTTGGAGTTTGTCCCCAATCAGTTAATTATCACCTCAAAAAACTAGTATATGAACAGAGCAATATAGTACAACAAACAAACTTCTTTATATCCTGGGGACTATGTCCTGAGAGGTATTACTATACAGGTAACATTAATGTTGGAGTTTGTCCCCAATCGGTTAATTATCACCTCAAAAAACTAGTATATGAGCTTGGGCAGCCTCTCCACTCATTGCCAATTGGTTTTGAGTTGGATGATTAAACATGGTATCAAAGCTAGGGTTTCAAAGAATTTGTTCCCCCTTGTTTGTGCCATAAATGTACTGTTTGTTGTGATCCATGTTGCATGGATCGTTTGTTACCCTCCACGTGCGAGTCGGAGGTCGCACATGCAGAGGAGTCTTGGAGTTTGTCTAACATCGGTTAATTATTAACTCCAAAACTAGTACATAAGCCTGGGCAGCCTCTTCACTCATTATCAATTAGTTTTGAGTTGGATGCTTTAACAACAAGAAGAGCTCACTCAAAAGTTTAAGAGTTGTCATTACTTATACACCGAAGATCACCCAAGAACTACCGATGTGGGAGGGGGTGGTTACAACATCAACAATATGGTTTTCTCGTAACGACCTTACATGTGTTGCATGTATTAAGTTCCATATCAAAATTTTGCATTACGAATGCTAATTATATAAGTCGGAGCAATGAGCCCGTTTGGCATCCATTGACCGGCCCTCACTGGAAATTAGCCAAAGGGCTGACAACTGACATCAATTAGGTTCACAGTTCCTGCTCTGCTTTATGCATATATACCTTGAATCCCCAAGAAGACTTCAATGCAGGATTCAGCTCACCTACATGGGTAGGTTCATTGCTTCGTTCCCAGTTGTTGGTCCATCTTTCCATTTTGGGCCAACCCAAATGTTTTGCCCCTTGGAAAATTCAACGCATAAAATATTAATCCCAAAACTCCCCCTTTAAATAATGGAGGGGCAATGATGGAAATAAATGTCTGTTAACTAGAATATAAATGCTACAAGGATGGGAAGGGAAAAGGTGACAGGCGGTTAGAAAACCTTACCTGGTCAATAGCAGAAGGTTCTTTCCCGTGGTGAAATGCGGAGACCAAGATTGCCAAGGCATGCACATGATTCATGCTTACGTTGAACTGATCCTGCAGCATCCTTGCCCTTTCATCACACATGTTGGAAAGAGTCTCTTCCCTTTTGGAAACATCACCCTTCCTTATATACCAAAATAAACAACCAGAGATAACCAACCCTGTTACAACCCCCCCGATAAGGACATTTAACCTCCAATTCCGGCTACTTTTTGAAGAACTCCAGACTTGCTGTTGTTGTCTCTGCTGTGGCGACAGCTGCTGTTGAAAAAGCTTCCATTTCTCATATCCCAGAAATTTTTTGCATAAGCAAGGCATAAGGCAGCTAAGTACTACCCCCAAAACAACCCAACAACAAGCTTTCACCAAACAGAAAGATAAGCTTTGGCATTGCTCTACTACCATAGCTCCAAAAGCCCTTCTCTGCAATACATACTGGTCAAAACCAAAGACAGACCATTAGCAAAAGCAAATGGCAAATATGCATAATTTCTCTTGGCTTTTGCATATTTCTAACAACTTTCCACCAAAAGTATCGAAACAAGGAATCCTTTAGCAAAAGTAAAAAAATGACATACATAGGTAGTCTGGGAAGGCATGAAAAGGAAATTCTCCTATAATCATTAACAGGGCCGGCCCCGACCTAAGGCGACTAAGGCATCAGCCTTAAGCCCCCAAATTTTGGCCCAAATTTTGGCCCAAATTTTGGGCCCCAGATAGTATAGACAGGTATGCAATATATATTTAATCTAGTGCTTATATAATAATTGAGCTGCCTGTCCCAGTGGAAAAGCTTAATTTTGCTATCCAATAGCTACATGGTTCAAGTCCTAAGGACCCCTCTCTTTTCCTTCTTCATAAGAATATTTTTTTTCCTCACATACTCTCACTACCAAAAGGGATATTTTTTTGATACGTACAAAAAATTATATGAGCGAAAACTATTATTTATCGGAACAATGAAACAAATTATGGAAAAAGACAAAATATGGGAGCGAGTAACTATCATTTTGAGGTTAGTTTTATTTTAGTTTTTCTAAAAGAAACCATAGGGCCCCAACTTTATAAGTCGTCTTAGGCCCAGAGAATCTCAGGGCCACCCCTGATCATAAAGTAAATATATCAGTAGTTACTAGCACAGGACTAGAAAGATTCAAAAGCCAACCGTATGGGAAAGTATTTTATTCCGCGGTCACAAAATGTTCCAACTCAATTATACTTCTAATATACAAATTTTCAGTTGCGCTTGTGGATCTATTAATATGACCGAACAACAAAGATTTTCAAACCAGGATTCTTTCTGCATTCTTACTACCGTATTTCCACTCCTTAAAGATTTCTTCGCTTCTTTTTGGTAGCCTTTTCTGAAGTATTTAGTCAAATAGGCATGCTAAGAATATTTATCAAGAACCCACATAAATAAATTTTGGAACTTCCCAGCTTGAAAAGCCCATCTCAAGTCATAGAAAATTCAAGAAAGCAAATTTGTGATTTAGCACGACACAGCTCTACCTTTTCACAATTCCGATCACCGGATGCAGTTGTAGAAATAGAACATGAGGCAGAGGATAGGGACTTATCCTCCGGCAAGTACAGGCCAGGTGTACCGGGGACATCCTCTTCTCGAGCAGGGCATTGATTCTGGAATTCTATATCTTCGGCAATCATGCCATGATGGCTTCCAAATTCCTGCTTCTCTGAACGCAAAACCTCCATAGCACAGGCTACATCACTAGGCAACATTTCATAATGAACATTATTCGTATGTTGCAAGGGCATGATCTGCGAACACAAATTAAAAGGTATGAAAATGGGATGTTAAGGTTACACTGGTACAAAAATTGGATGTATGGGTCCACCATGTCAACTTGGATTTTACTAAAAGTTCTCTCTTTCTGATTGATATGTATTGCTCTTGCATCTTTTATACAAGTGATTTCTATAATTATAACTGCAATCCAGAATAAGTTCATGAAACATCTTTCATCAGTTTCATGAGTGCTAGCAAGGGAAAAAGAGATGGCTTTTTCATATCATGTGCCTTTGAGAAGGTAGCAAAAGGAAAGAAACGATATGTTTCTAGTATCTTATAATCAAGATAGTATTCCGGGTAATCTTCTAAGGAACACATAGCGACCATGATATCAGAACTATACATCTACACCAAGCATCATATAAACATCGTACAGTTGAAGCCTCAAATGAGCAAAATCTTAGTGGTTATATGCTTATGCTAAACTACAAACTTTGCCATTAATGATACAGTCACCACAGCATAAACACATTTCTGCACGATTTTTAGAACTAGTTCTATAAGGTAGGAAAAACAAAGACATTTTCAACCTGTAATTCCATTTCAAGAGGTAAACATGAGGAGGTCTTACTATGTATCGCTGAACACCGACAATACAATTGGACTGGAAAAGAAAGGACAAGTTGAAAACCTAAACTAAAAAGCCATTCCACAGCTTAACTTAATAACTCCTCTGTCATAAGTATTTCTCACTTCTTGTTACTTCCACTGCAGAACAAATCAAAATGGAAGAAGAGTCATTTCTTTGGGATAATTGTATCGATAACTCCATTGTAAAACAACAAAACGGTTACTTCAGGTTTACTCATTACACTTTAATCTTCATTTCTGCATATACCCTCAGAAATTTAGGGCCTCAGCAAAATGACAAAAAGAATATGTATTACTACAGATCCAGAATTGAACTTCCACAATCCTTCTTTGTTCAGTTAACTTCCTAGAGCTTTACTCTGGCTTTAATTGGGACACGCAGGTGGGCAGTGAAATTGGCCTAGGATTCGTCGAGGTGCGTGTAGCCGGACACCCAATTTACAAAAAAAAAGCACATCCTAACCTACAGAACAAAGATACAAGGTTAAGCGACTTAAGATGTATAAACAAAATACCTGATCTGATCCACAGAACAAAGAATCCAAATCATGAAATTGTTCCTTGCTGACATTTAAATATTCTGGAAAAACCCTATCATCTTTGTCTTGAGACAAACTTAGCGCCTCATCCTTTGGACTCCCATCATTCAAACCAGAGAAAAACCAAATAGACCCAATACCAGCAGCACCCAAAAGCCATACAAACAGAAGCACTGTTCCCCACTTCCAGACTCTATTAGACTCATGCAAAGGCTCCTTTGCCTTCTTCAGCTTAGGACTGCTTGAGAATTTACCATTAGAGCCACAGTGCTTGCAACTCAAAGACATCTTAACCAGAATCCACCTACATGTCCTCAACAAGAGCCTGGAAAGGTTGAGAGAAACCCCGGATAGAGCAGAAAAAGTCATCAGCTTTACGCCTAAGGGATACCCACTATGAGGATTTAAGCCTAAACCCAGTCCCCAAATACAAGAAAATCAAACCCACAAAGCTCAGAGACTAGCCAAACACAGACCTTCAGCTAACCCGATGGAAAAATAGAAGAAAAATGAAGAAACTGAGAGAAATCCAGTTAAATCCTTGGCATATTAAGCTTCGACTACTCACCATATATGAGGTACCTCTTCAATTTCTTTGTTTTCTGCCAAACCCCTTTTAGAGGACACAGACGAAAGCACATCACGCCGAACAAACTGGTTCACACCCAGTTGCTATTTTAGCAACCTGTGGTGGAACCATTAATGTGACAGGAAAAAGAAATGGGTTTATTCCCTATTCCAAGTTTTTGCTTGCTCACACAGCTCTGTTGGGCAGAAAGAAGAATCTTTTTTTTCTTCTTGAAATTGAGCAGGAAGGAAGAATCAAGTTCAATACTTTTTTTATCTTGGAAATAAACTCATCATCAAAAGGGAACAGGTGAAACCCAGTTGGTTTTACCGAAAACCCAGCTGGAATCAATGATCGGAATGTGAGATAAAAGAGGTGATTCTCTCTCTCTCTCTCTCTCTCTCTCTCTCTCTCTCTCCGGTTTGGGGATTTTAGCATATGTTGTTGAAGTTGGGTTTACATCATTATCTCATCATCTTCTAGTAGGAAAAGTTAAAGCAAAGCCAAACACAACAAAGGAAAGAATCACCCAAATAAAGATTTTCCCACCCAAAAAAACAATAGACAATTGGGAAAAAAGATTTTAAGACGTAATTTTATTTTTCACCTTTTTTTTCATTTTGCATTTCTTTTGCTTTTCACAGCTTTGAAAGGGACAGGACCGTGGGACTAGGCTCTGTGCCTTCTCTGGTGTTCAAGGCCAGAGACAGTACTATGTTCAATGAGGAAATGCACTTTATGCTAACATGCGCCTGGGGTGGTGGTTTTTAAACCTACGCATGACTCTTTGGAAGATTGTTGATTTGGCCAAATATGGCCATCCATGTCGCCTATATACCGTAACAGATGGGGCAAATCCAAAATAGTATACAATTAGAAGGCAAAAGAACCAATGCGATTAAACAAAGTGGAATTAATTAGCTTAATCACTCAAATCCAAGCTATGATTAGTATGACCACTACTACTGTTTCTGCAATTGGGGGTATTTTGGTCAGTTTACGGGCGCATAAATAATTCTTCCTTGGCCGGATCATAATACCATTCAGGCCAAGACTAGAAAATTTAAAAGTAATTACTTTTTTGAGGCCTGACTCTAATAATTGAATATTGGTCAGTTGTATGAAGAACAAATCCACCAACCGACCAGACCACTAACCCTTGAGGCTCAGAGATATTTTATTCATGACATGCTCATGTGTTTAAGAAACATATAGACAATGATACTGGATATCGATATCTGGTTTTGAACTGAACATATCCCTCGAACAAAACTAAACACAAAATTATGTTAAGAAATTGAACAGGAAGATGATATTGTACCTCACCCAACATTAGCTTAAAATAGAAAATTACTGTTTATATATATTATATATAAGAGAGATAATGAAGCATGTGTGGCAGAGAGAGATCCTGAAGCAATGCTTTATTGGCCAATAATGGTGTATTCTGCTAATTAAAAATAAACGTGATGTATTGTGAGAAAATGACCTGTCTCGTAAAATAGAAAATCAATAATTAAAAAATACAAAAACTTAGCGCAACGGGACCTAATTTCTTACCTTCGTTTGTGCAAATATTACATTCGTTCAAGACTATTTATTGCTCTCCTCGTGTGGTCGTAGTACTCCTCCCACAAGTTTTTTTAGTTAATCTAGCTAGTTAACAATCAAATGCTCATTGTCAACTTTATTGTAAAAGGAAGTTTAAAAAAAGTACTCCTTGTCGACTTTTGCCTTATAGCTAATTATCAAGAGGAAGGATTAAGATATATTCCTAAATAAAATGGAAAGTGCCCTTATAGTTAATTAATATTTATAAAAACGTGTTGATCAGGGGAATTGTTTTTTAGAGAACAGTAATAGCAAGGGTTTAAATAGTTCTGTTCAGATAAAACCTACAATTAAGACTTTAATTTTTGAGCTAATATAAAAAGAAAAAACAAGAGAAAAGCTCCAAAGGATTTTGCTACGTTGACATGAGAAAGCTAATACGAGCGTTTGTCATCCATGACGTCTCATGTTTTAAATTCCTCAGAGACCAAACATTTCAACCTTAGGGGCACTAGGGAGTCTATAGAGACGTTAGAAGAAAAAAAAAAAAAAAAAAAAAAAAAAAACAAGTAAACGAAGGGCAGGGTTTGGAAATAGTTGAAAAGGTGAAGGATAAAATGGACTTCAAAAGTTCACAATCCAAAATCAGAATCCAAAAGTAGTTCTGCATCTACTTTTTGGGATTGTGCCCGTTTTGAGAAGTAATTCTAGCATAATCTATCTTATAATCCGCATCACACACTTAGAAAAATGCAGAAGCCAGAATTCAAAATTAGGCCGAAAATCAGCACCAAACACCCACTAACTTTAGGGTCTCAAAATTAGTCAAAGTGCAGAAGCAAACTGAGTCGATCATTCAGTTATAATTTTTATTTTTTTTTGGGCACATTCAGTTTTATACTTTAAAAAAAGAAAAGAACAAATACATTGTAGCATGGTCGTTGTTTGTTCACCTAAGAGACCCCACCATAAAAAAAATTCAAGGGGTCAAATGAAGGTGAATAAAGATTTGCATTGTATCTATCTCGTCTTTACATAGTATATTGTATTTTATTGGGATTGTGGAATAGGAGCAGGTGCACCAAGACTGTTTCTATAGGTGATACTGTGGTTAGGGGCAGGTGCACCAAGGGGCCAGCCTTTTTTTTTAGAAGCATAAGAAATTTCATTAATAGAGAAAAGTATAACTGTGCTGTCGTCGTAAAATAAAGAGCATCGACAACGGACGAAAACCAAAATACAAAGGCCTGAAAAATAGAACACAGAGCACTGGCCCGGTAAACACAAGACACAAATCTATGCTATCGCCAATAGATATGAGGGCGACGACAACAAGCGAAGTCCAACAAAAAAGCCTGTGGAACAGAGCACAGTATGAGCATGCATGTGTGTACGTGCGGCGAAGACCAAAAAATCAACAGAAACATAAAAACTAAAACTTAAGCTACGTGCATCTATAAAGAAGAACCATGCACAGCTGTTGTATAAGCGCCACCGCCTCCAAGCACGCCAAGAACAGACGCGTGCATAGGGGGCAGGGTTTTCCTGCCCTTGAATTTTGTAAATTTGTAATACCATTTTTAATTTTTTAGTTCCTTTTCAATAATTTGTTTGAAAATTATATGAGTGTCCACTCTCGGTGTTTTAAGTTCTCTTACCTGGTTTGGCTAAAACAAAGGCAGGATTACTGGTTTGTTGAGAATAAAATAATCCTCCAGATTTGGGCTTCTTTTTTTTTTTTCAAACGGAAAATCCTGCATTAAATAAAAACGAACATAAACGTCATTTGCCCGATAAACGGTATACAAAGATCATAGAACGACAAAAAAGCCACACAGCTGGCTTATCGGTTGAAAATGGTTGAAAAAGTATGCTTACTTAATTTAGCTTATTGACAGAATAAGCCAATAATCCAGGTTATTCTTTTAGCCAAAACAGCCAAACAGGCAAAAAAACAAAAAATGCACTATAGGTTTTTAAGCATAGTACCAATAAATGTTAAATTTGGTATTATTTACTCATTTTTTAAACTTTTTTTTTTTTCTTTTCTTGGTGATGAAAAGTGTCTGATGAATTAGACTAATCTCTCTTGCCCCTCTCACATATCTTTTCACGTTTTTTGCGTGAGGTAAGGTAACCCCAAGAACAAATTACTATCGAGAGGAATCAACCCTATAAATTTTTATCAATGCTACGTTTAAAAAGTGCTTCTGATCCCCATTTAAAAAATAAAAAAAGTTCCTCTCGTATGGTTTAGTTGAGACTATTTCTGGCAAATATCCAACGCTTTTTTTTTTCTTTTTTTTTTTCCGGACAGTAAGGGGTGTTTGGGCAAGTTTACGCATACCTCGACTAATCCCCTCCCCAACCGGTTGGGTCAAAGGCAGGTCATCCACGCTGAAACTTGAGAATTCACAAGAAATTTCTTTCTTGCAGCCTATTTCCAACAATCAAACCCTAATCAATTACGTAGTGATCAAACTCACCAACCAACCGGACTAACTCTCGGGACAGATATCCAGCGTTTCAATTGCCAATGGAAGCTATGCAATCCTATGCATATTCTTGTCTTCAAGTAGCCTACCCTTTTTCAATATTAGCCTTTGGATTGGATCTAAAGTACTCCTAAGTTTTGACAAATTGCCTCATCGCATGGGCCATGCTTGGGGAACCCAATACGAATCGTCCTCCATTGTCAATGGAGTAATTGCATGATGGAGCTGGACCTGACCCCACCTCTGCATTGCATGTTCATAGAATCATATTCTTCTCCCAAGGGATATGTATAATGTGACTTACACACATGTAACGTTACTATTTGCATTGATATCCGGACTAGTTTACGAGCACGTTAATTGATTTGAGGGTCAATCTCATTGTCCATTGGCGGAGGCCTTGATTGAAGCAAGAGTAAAGTTCCGTTTGGACAAGCTTCGGAAGAGTTTATAGCACTATAGAGATTTAAAAAATGAGTCCTTTAGGAGAAAGCAAAGCTCTGATTCTTGACCATCTGGAAACCTCTTGGAGTTTACTATTTGTTTTAGAAACACATCTCTCAATTTCACGTGCATGTTTCTGTTATTTTTCTGGTACATATGTACTTTTTTTGTCAACTAGTGAGATGTGATATATATATATATATATATATATATATATATATATATATATATATAAAAGCCCGACGACACTTACATAATAGAGTTTCTTACAAAATTTTAGACACATCCAAACTAATTATCAAACAAAGCAAAACATGGAAAGTACAGAGCAATTGATATCTTTCATCTCAACCCAAACATCGCTTGACGCACATTCCGCCAAAGATTCATATCTATCTAGCAGTCTCAAAAAAGATAGAGTGCTAGCTAGTAAAAGACAAAAGAATTAGATTGACTCTAACCAAGTAATTAGAACGCACTAATGAACTCTCTAAGCTACAGATTTGAAAACCCATTACGAGTTGCTCCGTCAAAGACATTATGTAGGGTTAGAGCATTGTTGGCGCGGATATTGTTGTGAAGCAATATCATCTGAAAGAACTCGATGTAGACAAAAATATTCATCCAAAGACGAAACTAACTAGTCTCGAGAAAATAAAAGACAAAATTCTCACAAATCGAACTAATACCGGGGCATAAACTTATTAATTAAAAGGGTAAAAAGCGCATCATACACGGATGATCGAACAGTTCATAAATTTAACAGATAAACCTTCTATCTGTTTCTTGTTTTAACATGAACACAAAATAACAAAAAATAGCTTCGTGTTCAGTTAGAACCTCGGATCAAATTAATCAAAGTGTAGTCGTCAAATTTTTATGTTAGCTAGGTTAACATCTGGGACATCAATTGCAGAGATAAGTGGTTGATCCAGCCACTCTTCACGGCTCTTCAGGGAGATGCCATTCCGCTTTTAAACTATGTATGAATCACTCATACTCCCATCTAGCTAGTTGATAACAGGATATTTAAACCATACACTTTAGCATGAAATCGAAACACTAGTTTGTTGCATCATGGCATTGTGATTATTTTATTACGAGAACTCGTAGAAATCCATACTCGGTCGTCATGTGAAAGTCTGAAATTCAGGAGTTTGTTTCCTCTTAAGATTTCGTGTTCGAATCATTTTGTGTGCTACCAATTTTTTGGGCAAATCCGATACATGACTTCAACTCGGCCTTAAATTGGACCATGCATCCGCTAGTGAATGATGAGATTAGTCTTCCAAATTTAATTGAAGCATGCGAAAACCGATCCAGAAACCAGCATAGGGCTGGGGAATAAAAAGGGCTATTATGAAGTTCACTTAGCTGTCTAAGAAAATGATGGATGTCCATACGCTTGACGCCACGTCGATCCGAAATCATCATTAACGTACTGGCCATTAACGTATTAATCAAAGTGTCTCATGATTATTGCATGTTAATGATGGATTCTCCATTCTCCACTTATCGTGTTTCACTTCTGTTGCAAGTAGTCGTTATCTAAGATTAATCTCTTTCGATTAAACTTGCAGCAAATTATTATGCCATTGACACCTTTTATTTTAAAGACGTAATCACGTACCCAAATAAATGTATATAAATGTAAATGGTCATCATGCCAATCTCGTTGGAATGTTTCTCTTGCGTCGGGATGTCGTTGCTCTTATCTTTTTAATCTCTTGTAATTATTACATTCGATTAATAATTTTTTTTGCCGTTCAAAAAAAAAAAAAACTTAATGGGATTATTAATTTCCCGCATGTACAACTCGCAATAAGTAAATTTATCGCCTTACAAATTTCATACCGTATATGATACAATTCGAACTATTCATTTGATTTTCGATGTCCAAATACAACCCCGGAAAAAATTATTTGTCCAAATAAACCCATAACTAGACTACACGGTATTCAGGAAAATTACAAGGTTTTGAACATTTTGTATACTTTCTTTTTTTTTGAACAGCAAAAAATATTTCATTAATCTTGAAATTATTACGTACAAACTTATTTTGGTAACTTGGACAATGGTATCCCTCTTTATTAATAGAAAGGTCTATTTTGATCACTGACTTGTCCTTGTCAGACAGGCCGGTATGACATTTCCGAATGCTCAAGCCCTTTCGCCTTGCATATGCTTTGTAACAAGTCTCGGCTTCTTCCAATTCCTCAAATATCATACATTCACATATGCATGGCTCAACCGGCCGGACTGCCATAAACAGAATTAAAAGGTTGACAAGATTTTTTTTGCAACACATTTCCACTGTTATGGTCATTCACGGATTTCAGTTCAACAAAGCGTTCATCTTCAAAAAAAAAATACTTCCTCCGTCTCATAAAATTTGGCGCTTTCACTATTTCAGTCCTATGAAAAAATTAACTATATTTTTTAAACCGTAATATTTTTTTATAAACAACATGGATCTTATTTGATAGATTTTAATTTGTTCTATTAAACAAAATTCAAAAAATCGCCTAAAACATTATGAATTGAAAGATATATACAATTTTAAAATGACATATATTTTTGAAAATGCCAAATTTTATGGGACGGAGGGAGTAATAATCATTCAAATGTGACATTAACACCATCAAAGAATTAAATGTTGCAATATCAAATCTACAACAAAAGAAAATTTCCAAGTATCAATACGTATCCTCCACCTCTAGGGTCCTATTCCGTAGGTGCGTCGGTCAAACGTTGTCCACAAGTGTTTAGAAATGTGAATATGATAGATACCAAGAAAATGACAGAAACCCCCTTGCTTGTGGGACCAAATCCAAACTCAATCTTTTTTTTTATCAGAGAAAATCCAAACTCATCTCAACACCCTATCCACTAAACTGTCTGTATATGCTCGCCTTTTTCAGGAAAAAAAAAAAAAAATTGGGTATTAATTTTTTCCTTAAGGGTGTGTTCTTATACAAGGATGGGATCAGGGAGGTCTAGTACTAGCGGCGACCGCCACGACAAGAATTTTAAAAAATGCAATTATTATATGTAAAAAAAAATTATGCCCAACTTATATAGTTTCGCCACCACTAAATTTTTTTAGTATATATTTCGCCACTGCTAGAGTAGAATCCTGGTTCCGTCCTTGTTCTTATAAACTTTAATTTTTCCTTCATTTCGTATGTTTTGTTCATCTTTTTAAAAAATTTGTTAGTTGAGATATATTTTTTGGGTTAATCGTCCATCTCGATAAGGGAAATCTGAAAAGTAAAAAATTATGACCAAAAGCGAAAAAAAGTTCACTAAAAAAACAAAAAAGTATCGAACATGCAGCTATCTTTTTTTGCCTAAAATGTTGTCTTCTATGAACTTTTTTTAAACTTCGGTCCATATATATATTTTATGCTTTTCTGATTCATCATGTCAAGGCGAACGATGAACCCAAAAAATTACAAAGAAAAACTAAACAAAAAGTTGCAAAAAAAATTTAAAAAAAAAACACCGAAATAAGTTTTGAACAAAGTCAAAATACATGTATCTAAAACTGTACGACAGATATGGTTGTGTGCACATTTATATTCGGATTTCTACACTAGATCAATTATCACGTGTACTTCCATTAGTTTTCAATAGATATTAAATTTGAGATTTTTTTCCCATGCTTTCTAGAAAAAGCCCAGTTTCATGAATTAATTAAGTTTCAATTGCCTCACAAGAAAATGAGACATGTGCCATACATATGGATTGGAGTCAACCAGAGTTTGAGGTAATTTAAAAAAAAAAAAAACCTCGATAGCCATAGTGCTTCATCTTTATATCTCCTTTTTGATTAAAAAGTGATTTGATTAATTAAACACTTGTGGAAATTCCCTTGAGCTAAAAGCACACGATCAATGTCACATTAAATATAATCTAAAACAAATGGAGAGGTGATTATTCTTTCCTCAGTCACTTAATCCTTCAAAATACATTGCGCTCACACTTTTAATCTTTTCTTTTGTGAATTTTAGTGAGTTAATATATCTTTTCAAACGCGCTTTCACGCTCACGCTTGTGTTAACGCACATAAATTATACAACTTAGGTTTTTCCCTACTTTTTCACATGCATCCAAAAGTTATCACGAAGCACTACAAATGGCATCCACTTTTTGGATAAAATAAAGCAAAATATTCATGGCCATCCCCCTCGAGAGATAGGGTTCACTTTAAAGCATTAAAATCACTTCTTCTTCTTTTTTTTTTTAAAAAAAATGCATTAAAATTAAAATCTGTGGCCACTTCTCTTCTCCAAGTTTCCTTGAAACTTGAAAGGTTAAAGAGGGTTTCAAACTTTTCATCCCCCACCAATGAACATTCTAGGTTTTTGCTCTTTTTTTTTTTACAAATATTTTAACCAAAGAAAAGTTGTTGGTAATATAATATGTGAATCTATCAAAGCTGGATTTGGATTTCCATATCTAACTCAATCATGCCCAGTGGATCCTACTTCCAAGTGCCCTATTATGTCATCGAAAGATTATTAATATTCCTATTGTTTGCGACAGAAATCAGATTATTTTCGGGTTTGAACCTTGATCGATCACCCGGAAATAGTCCTCGCCAACTGAGACAACTCAATCGAACGAGTTTTTTTTTTTTCTCCTGATCATACAATAATATCTATAAACATTATATTAACCTGTGTTACACTAGCTAGTTCTTTTTCCTTCAATAATTTATCACATGACAAGTACAACGTCTTATTTAATTCGAAGTATTATAATTTCCATTTGTCACTTAAATAGAGTCGCGTTTCGTTGCAAGTTAGGGAATGTTG
Source organism: Rhododendron vialii (assembly GCF_030253575.1). Lineage (NCBI taxonomy): Eukaryota > Viridiplantae > Streptophyta > Magnoliopsida > Ericales > Ericaceae > Rhododendron > Rhododendron vialii. The sequence continues at coordinate 6,042,513 of NC_080560.1, forward strand.
ACGTCAAGCATCCATCAGCAGCAAACAGAACAATAAATTAAGAAATCCTAGGCAAATCTATTACTCCAGCTGCATTGATTATTTAATTTTTAGGTCCCACTGATAAGATACTCTTTGTTTTTGTTTTTTTTTGCTTTTTTTGTCTTCTGTTTGTTTAATTTATGGACCATCCATAAGAAAATAAAAAAGTATTTCTTAAGTTAAAGAAGCTGGTCGAACTCAATTTGTGTTCGTTCATAAAAACTCGTTTAAGATCGGCTTAAATAAATCACGGACACTTTTTTTAATTGACGTTAAATTTTTAAGCGAAATTTGAATCGACCAATCAAACTTGATAAGCTTATCTTATTTGGGGAAGGAAAAAAAAACCTACTTGAGCGTGCATTTCGATCAAAGCTCGTGTGAGTTTGGATTAGACAACCAATAAATGGACATTAGGCTAAAAAGCACATTATTAAATGGATTCTTGATATTGTACCGGCCCCAAGCAGTACTGCGCACTCTGCTACAAAATCTATTATGCATATCCTTCGGGCACGAGAAAGAGCCCTTCGAAACCCTGTAGCGACCTTGCGATGAGCAATTTCAACTGTTCAAAAATATTTTGAACGGTCAGGATTAAAAATAAATAAAATTATTCGACAAAAGAGTTTAATATTTCTCTGAAAGAGTTAATTTAAAATCCAAGTCGTTAATTGTTGAGATACTCACTCCAACCTTGTAGTGATCCGAGTCACTACAGGGTCCCCGGAAAATCACATTGGCTGCAAATGAACAGAGCCGCTCGAGACTCGGCTCGGTAAAAGCTCTTTCGCGCTCGACTCGAGACATAATAAACAAGCTGAAACTCAAATTCTAGGCTCGTTTCGTTATGAAGCCGAACACAAGCCAGTAGAGGCTCGGTTCGAGTTGGCTCGCAAGCCAGGACTTAGTAGTAGACTTTTTACGTTAATTACTACAATTAGCATTACCATTTTGATATATACCCTGATGCAGAATCCTTACAAAAATATATTATTTGTTATTATTATTCTAAAATTGAGATTATTTTCTTGTAGAGTATAGAAAAATAAAAGATACTACCTTCACAATTAAAATGTTTTTAGTTGTATTAGACCTATGCGAGGATATATATATATATATATTTTGTTGGCCCATTAACGCTCGTGAACAAGTTCGTGCTCGAGTCAAGCCAAGGCCCGCTCGACTCATTAAGTTTCTACTGAGTTCGAGCTCGAATTCGTTATATATATATATATATATATATATATATATATATATATATATATATATGTTTTTTGTTAGCCCATTAACGCTCGTGAACAAGTTCGTGCTCGAGTCAAGCCAAGACCCGCTCGACTCATTAAGTTTCTACTGAGTTCGAGCTCGAATTCGTTAAAATTTTAATAAACAAACTTGATCGAGTACGGTAAAACTCGACTCATTTGCAGCTCTCTAGAATCTATGATGTAAAATAGAACATCTAAAAAAAATCGGCTACCAAAATAATGAAAACATATACCTCCTCAGCATTTTTTGTTTTTAGAGTACAGTCCAAACACAATAAACAGAGAAATAAAAGCGTGACAGGCTAGGGAAAGTAGGAGTCGTTACAGTGGGATGGAGTCAGAGACTTCATGGAGACCAGTTTGCGGTAGACCTCATATGAGAGACAGTTCAATGGTTTGGACTGCGCGAACGAGATAGTTCAGATCGGATCGGGATTGTTCATTGGTAATTCAATGATTCGAATTTTCTCATACTCTTTTATCGATAGGCCTTATTCTTACAGGTAAAACTATAAAAATACACTTAATCCGTTGATTGCGGTAAATGAACAATTCTAATCAGGACCGTCTCCTCCGTTCAAAATATGTACCGGAGAGAAACCGTTCTGAATCAGGGAGAGTAGAAATAAATACAAGCTGGCTGCATCGTTACAACGTCCACTTCATTCGAACACCTCACCTTCTGATTCTGTTTAATTACAGAAGTTGACAAGACAGTGGAAGAAATTTTTTGTCGGTGGATTCTTTTTATAAATTGAAGTGTCTGGACTAACTCACGTGCACCTTGAATAATCCCGAAAGTCCAATCTCACTATCCACTTGCGGATAGCCCAATTGAGGTTGGAGCAGAACTCCATATGAACTTACCTCAAAAAAGTTGACAGCACCTAAGAAATTTCGTACAAAAGATTTTCGGAGCAAACCCTTGAGTTTCAACTTTCAAGCATTGGGTTTAATTCTATGTGGTTTTTATGCAACACGTATATTTATTGTTCTGCCCCAACGTGCGAAGTAGGTTTACATGTTTTACCTATGTTGTACATATTCACAATGGAAATAAATGTTCCAACTTCCGAGCGTACTTGTTCGTTTTGGGGTATCCGAATTTCTGAACACGATCTCTAATTAGTTTTCTTATCAATCTCTCTCTATTCGTTACCTTCAAAATCCTAACCGAACAGGACTGTCTCTAAGACTGTAGTGCCGGTTTAAGCGTGAATCTTCTGCATAACATTATTTTCGCATATATAGTTTACAAATTTATAGCGAAAACGATATGCCACTTTCATTTTTGTTAGTATTAAAATTGTTTATATATAGTTGACAAATTTATACCGAAAACGATATGTCACTTTCATTTTTTGTTATTAAAATTGTTTTGATATGTAGTATTCATTTTTTTTAATCGTTATGTCACGAGACTTTGGAGCTTATTCCTTCTTATGTCTCTGATAAACTTCTTAGGTGCTGTCAACTCTTGAGAGATTAGTCCATATGGAACCCATGTGCCGGTTTAAATGAGCTTTCCAGCAAATGGACTATGGGATTAATCTTACTAAAAATGGCAAAAGTACACGTAAGCTCATTCGAAAATTCTAAGATACTCCGGTTAACATACTAAAAATAGATGTATTCGCTTGAAAACCCTCGTTAACATATACTGTATTTTGCTTTGGGAAATAACCAAATAGTTGCACAACCACACTACAGGGTTATAGAGCGGCATTCGAGTCGTTCATTTGGCAATTAATGGTCCGGATTTCATCTCAGCATCCGCAGATTTGAGCCATCCGTTGCCGAGTTAAAATCCGAACTAATGATTGCCGAGATCGATTGACAGCTTGAATGCCGCATTACAGTGGCCTGAATTTTTAAACTTGTCGCATGCAAATTGGAGATGCTCAGAATATTAAATTCTTCAAGTTGGATCCTTTCCGGTCAACATTTTGGATTGAACGAGAAAGTCCAAATTTCGGCCGCTCCAAAACGAGGACCGAAGATGATTAGTTGAAATAGGGATAGACAAATGTATATATAAAAAAAAATACGGTCTCGATCATTCTTTGGTTAACAATAATATCCTAAGGCAGAGGTCTCTGATATTGTAAAATAGTTCTCTACCAAAAAGAAAGAATGAAAAAATATCCGAATGGATTTGATATTTTGTTTCTTTGTTGCTTGACATATTGTACTACATCTTTAGAATTTTAGCTGAAAGTCTACCCAGCTTTGTTCCACCACTCCGCTCTCAATTTCATCGTTCTAAGTATTTTTGGACGGTCCGAATTTTAAAAATTACTCTTCCGAGGAATAGTTAAACTCTTTTCTGAAAGAGTATTTTTAAAATCTAGACAATTGATTGTTGAGATGGATGATGAGATTGGACGCTGGGGTGGGGCGAGCGGTGAAACAGAGCGGTGGAGGTAGCACCGCGGTAATTTTAGTGGGTGTCCGTAGCTAAAGGTCACATATTGTACACTAAACATATGTAAAAAAAAAAAAAAAATGGCGTAAATTTTACACTACTCAAATTATTATTATATATTAAAAGACGTATGCATACAGAGACATAAGTAATCTTATAACCTAATTAATTAAAAGTCCACGTGTGGCTTACGTTTATCTTTATTTAATTAAGAGACGATTACGGAATAATATAAGGGCAGCTACGTTTTGATCAAGCCTACTAATTTGACTAGTGAGAGCATCTCCCAATGAGAGTTGCTAATTTGTTTAGAAAATAAAATGTCATTTTTATACTTAGGTTCCTACTTAACTAAAGGCACTTAATAAGAGTGGCCAAATGACAACACAAAGCCAGTGCTAATAAGCGGAGAACTCTGTTCATCCTAACTAAATGAAGGTGAGAAAAGTAGGACTCAAAAGCCTCTACAATTGCATGTCAATTGTTCCTCTCGACAATTAATAAGTCCAAAATTATAAAGTCATAGAACGAATTTAACCTATTAATGATGGTCGAGATTAAACGAACTGCTCTCAACAGTCCAAAACCAAAACCAAAACCAAAACCAAAACCAAAGGAATAAATAACATAGACTTATGGCTACACAATCTTCTCATCGTTTCTTTTACTTTGTCCTTTCCTGACTTAAATGCATAATCCAAACACAATTTTTTTTGCTAAGCTTTTGAACAGTATCTTAGGCTGATAAAAAACAAAAACAAAAGCAGCATCTTAGGACAGTCCACAAGGTAAAATCACCCAAAAAGTATACGTCCCTCCTTATTTTAATTCAAGAGACCCCTAAAAAGATCCCTAGAGAAGCAAAAACTACGATTTTGAATCTAATGTCCCCAGAAATTGCATAAATTATGCATTTAATTATGATTAACATTGTTGAAGCATAAACTAAATTTAGTATTTTGGCACAAGAAAGTTAAATCCAAACAAGTCCAGTTGACGAAACTCCAATTGACAAAACCCAAAGATGGAAGATATTATTAAAGAAGATATAAATATCCAGTTTTTAGAAACTCGAAAATATCTAGCTCTAAAAGTTTTAGAATATCCTTGTGAAATATCTAGAGTTTTTTTTGTAAGATTTAGTCACATGTATAATTCTAGAATTATCTCAAAGTTTATTTTTGGTGAAAGTACACGGAAACCCTCTCAACTATGTTTTTTTCCCACGGGAACCCCCTAAATTTAAAACCACTCATACAGACCCCCTTAACTATATGAAATAAAAAAATTGGCTAACTCTATTAACGGAATAAGGCAAAATGATGATTCTACCCCTAAAAATCTCCCACATTGACCCCCCTCATTCATAAAAATTGTCTACGCTGACCCCTTCATCTTAACGGTCCTTTTGACAGAAAGGTATTGATTGGTTAACGGTTATAATTGAGGGAGTTTGTATGGGAGATTTTAAAATTTTAAATGTTCCAATTTTAATCTGTTTGAACCGGTGCGAAGATCTTATTTTTTTGATTATTTTATCTTAGATGGCCGTAATGGATTTATGGCTCTAAGGCCTTTCAATGAGCACCCTAAGAGAACCCTCAAACTAAATAAGGAGTCTTCGGGTGCTCGTTGGAAGCCTTAGAGCCAAAAATTCACAACTACCATCTAGGATAAAATGATCAAAAAAATAAGATCTTTGTACCTGTTCAACCTGATTGAAAATTGAAGCACTTAATTTTTAATCATATTTTACCGTTAGTTTCATTAACGGTGTTAACGATTTTATCAATTTGAAACGTAAAACAAAATACAGGGTTTATTTGGTAGCAATTGAAACTAGAGGGACGAAATTGAGACAACCGTAAAACTAGAGGGACAACTACGAAAATTTGACAAAAAAAATTTATGCAACATGTGCCAATAAGGTTTTTGTTAGAAAATGCAACAGTTGGAAAGGATGACGTTGTGTTGTTAGTATGTTAGAATTGGCAAAGCAAGCATTGAGAATTCATCAATCAAAAGGTAAACAAAGAGGAATGTTCATATCTTGGAAGCATGTCAAATGGGGATGCATTGATTGAAGAAAAATGAATTTAATGTTTGCAGGTATGGGGATCATGGGGAGAAGATGGTTAGTCATCACTCATTCGCCTTCGAGACTGAATTTTTTTGGTATTTTTGTTCGTCTTTTCTATTTTTTTTGTCAGATTACTTTATTTTTTGAATTAATCATTCAATCTGATCAGAGAAGTAGAGTACAAAAAGTAAAAATTATGAGCAAAAATAAAAAAAGGTTACGAAAGACAAAAAAAAAAAACTGCATTTTTCGTATTTATGTCGTCTTGTATGTACTTATTTTCAAATTTCGGTTCATCTTTTCATATTTTTCTAATTTCTCTTGTCCGAATGGCTAATTCCAAAGATCACAACAAAAAGATAAAACAAAAAATTTCAAAAACAAAAATACCTGACCCAAAAATAATGGGAAATGATGAGAGGAGTAAATTTGTGACACGGATCAAATTTAAGGGATTCTAAGGTAATTCTCGGCGAGAGTACACGTGTTTGATGGTTTTGATTCAGTGAAACCAATCTCATTTTAAGAAACACAGATGCATCGAGATTAATCACTAATCTATATCCAATAGAATATAATTTTTTAATTAATATGTGGTTTAAAATTATCTTCAAAGTGAATGTCTCAGATCCATTGAAACATGAAGTATATCGGTAGAAAACGTCCATGCAGTATCCCAAGGGTCGTAACGACGCCGTTGAAAGGATATCGCAGGTTGCTTGCGGGGAAAAGGATTTCATCAAGTGCAGCTGTTTCTATTTTCGTGGCAAAAAATTCACTCAAATCAACTTTGATTATGTGCTAATCATCAATATATTGATACGATATTTATCCCGTTTATGTTCTTGGCAAAGATCTAAAACTTGAATAGTTTCGATTATGAAAATACTCAGGCATGAGTTCAAAATTTACCAATTACGTCGTTTAATGGGACTTCTCATGTTCAAATTGCGAAGTCACAACAACACAAAACTTCGTCGTTTTATGAAGCTATGCGAGGCCTATAGGAAACCCAACCCGGTCGACGCCGTTTTGAACAACCTCGCGTCTCTGAAGCACGACACTGATCAAAGCAATGAGAAGTCGTCTCCGACACTGATCGTGTCCTCGACGGATTAGAAGAACGGTTGAAGCTTCAAGGTCTGCTTCTCTCTCCTCAAATCGACTTCTCCATTCTCGCTCTCCTCAACAGGTCTACTTCTCTCTCCTGTTTGCTTCTTTTTCTTTTTTCTTTCCCAAATGGTGAATTTTGATGCTTAAACATAGTATGTATGGGGTTCGATCCCCGCATCCGTAGTGAATAAACTTAAACACAAATGTTGATGCAGATGCATGGATTACCTTACTTTAGGGTCTTTGTTTTAAGGGGCTAGAAGCAATGGCTTTCTAGGCTTCTACTCGGGGCCAGTTTGGCTGGTGGCATGGATTTGTTGAAAATTTGAAATTGTACGATACGCAATACGAATAGTAAAATGAGAAAATCGATACACAATGTGTATTCCAATTCGAAAACCTTGCTATCAAATGGAGAGAGAGAGAGAGAGAGAGAGAGAGAGAGAGAGTATTGGGTGGGTCGTGTTTTGGTATCCAGTGAGCAACCTTTGTAAAATTCTCCTTCGATGTTGGAATTGTGTTGCTCGTGGAGTAGGCAATTGCTGACTGTTGTGTGTTTATTTGGGTACGTGTGTGAGTTTCTGGGCACAATAGTTCGGTTGCCTTGAGTTTTCCTCTCCGCCCATGGGAATAATTTCGTCCAAAAAGAGTTTACCACTCTTGAAACCTCCTTTATGAATGCAGGATAATGTGTACTATATATGCTTGGAGTTCTCCCTTGGGAATGCCATACGCAAGTCTTAGCCAAGAAAAATTTTAAGTTTGTGGCGAGAAAGAGTTGTTGAAAAATGTCTCGTTGTTTCCACAAAAATGTCAGCAGGTCAGCAGTCAACTGAACGAGCTTCCCAGAGGCTCGAAAAGTTGTGCTATCGAGTTGATTTAACCTGAACTTGTTTTCTTTGACATTGCTGTGTTAAAATGCCTGAATTTCCAAGTCGGTGTTGCTATTTGCTCATGTCATTGTATTTTGAAACCAATTACTGATGCGTTCACCACCTTACATGAGTCGGCTTCCAACTGTCATGAGGTACTAATCTTGAAACTTTTCTTCAATGAGGATTGATCAAGAGACCATTCTCTGATTTTCTTTCTTTTCTCCAGCACCAAAGTTCTCTTCTTGATGCTCAAAGTTTATTTTCTCATCAAATTTTGAAACACGTTATAGCACTTGATAAACTTGAACTCAAACTTGGTATGTGATCAACTAATTGCTAACTAGTTTGATATTGCTCGACGAATGAAGAAACATTTTTGAAGCTCGTTACATTTGCAAAACAAGCTTGTTCTAAAGCTCACTACTCGGCTCGTTAAGCAGTTTCAGGCCAGGTAATCACACGACCGAGCTTTCGATCATGTGAAAATTAACCACAAACAGTGAAGCAAGTTTGGTCTACGAATGAAGAACAAGAAAGATATGCGTCTACAGATGGAGAGAAGTATCAACTTCAGAACTTTTGTCAAGAAAGGGTGAGACTGAGTTGTTCCTGATAGCTCTGAACTCGGCAGGCTTACTCAGCGAGTTAAGCCTGAGGGAAAGATCTTGAGTGGTTGGTGGTGGAAATATCATCTCAGATTGGAAAGACAAGTTATTGCCTGCAGGTTTCCCTGAAAACAGCTTGAGTAGTTCCTCTCTCTTCTCTCTCACTCTTTGAAGTTGTCTGAATCTTTCTTGAAGGAGAGCTATGGAGGAGCCCTTATCCATCATTGGGGTGGTGGGATCATCAGTGCTTTGCCTTCCCATTGGATTGGAAGAGGAAAATGAAAGGTTCAATTTGAGTAATGTTGATGGGCTCAGGGCTAGGGCTACAAGTGCTTATATAGGAGAAAAAGAAAACATTTTGTAGTATATGATTTTTATAATAGCAAGTTGTTCAGGCTGACTTACACGCAACCCGACTAATTTTGAGACCCTAAAGTTCACGATCGGACATGCTTTCAGTAGCCCAAAAGATTTTTCATTGTCGAGGGAAGTCAAACCTGTAAGCTTGGAAAGATAAGCCCCTTACTTGCTGTCATGCTCCCACTTAACAAACCCTTCTCGATTTCGGTGTTTACTCATGGCTTTTTAAATACAATTTTGCATAACACTTAACAACAAATATTTTTGAAAACCAAACACTCATTGTTATACACATGTTCTTGAAATTTTTCTTTCAAAATTTTCTCCGGAAAACAAGTATTAAGAACCGATTTTCTGGCGCAAAACATGTGTCAAATGAATTTCTTGTAACCATGTATATCATTTTATGAATCAGAATTACCAAAAAAAAGGGTGTGCTGGTTTTTATTGGAAAAAAAAGTTTGTATTTCACATCTCCATTACACATATTCCTGGCTACGCTTTACGTGTCAAGCTTGATACACATGAGATGGGGATTGTGGACTATCTCTATCTTGGTGGGTTCTCATTCTCTTTCTTTGATCAGAGATCAAATTAAGCAATCAAGCTCCAAAAAAATACTCATTTTTCTAGTAATCCTTGTCTTTTTCTGCAAACCCTTATCGTTCATATCCTGTCTAAACTTCTTTGAAAGAAATAACATGGACTTAAAATATGAAAACAGATTTTTTTAAAATGTCAAATTTTCCCCACCAATAGCCATCATTTAGTGGGACAATTCTTCTACATAGTCTAGCTAGAAAGGCTTCTAAAGAGTCAAAAGACAAAGCATATCACCTAACCCATTATTCACCCATATACAAACACTTCCAAATGCTAATCTCCACATGCATTTTGGACTCTTTTCTTCACCCTTGTGCTACCCACAGAAAGTCCTATTGCCTTTCACATTATACCAACTCTGCCTACCTTTCAATTTTTCTTTTTGATTTTCTTGCACAGTTGCTGATTCTCCTCTCTTTGACATCATGTAGGATGTACTAAGAAGGTTGGGGGATTTTAGCAACTATTAGCATGACATTGAATTGTTCAACAGCTCATCGATCCACAGGGCTGATCTATTATGTTTCTTACTTCCAGTGGCAGAGAAATATTGAACGCACTTCGGATTCTCTGCAGTTCAAGTTTTGAAGTGGACAAGATAGTTTAAATTTGGATCATCCGTTGCGGCAATCAATGGTTCAAAGCAAATTCAAATCATTGATTATACTAATGTATGGTACAGATTTCAACTATTTTGTCCAAGTCCTTAAGATGATTCAATTCTCTTATTGAATGAGTAGTAACACAAACACGTGCATCACGCACACAGGGACGGGTGGGAGCTACCGCACCTTCAGCTTTCATCGATTGAATTAAACCCTATACGTTTTTTTGGTAATTTTTACCCATAAAAATACCATTTGCGCGCCCTTCGAAATAAAAAAACTATCGTTACCTACATCTCTTCAAAATCAAAATAAATTTTACCTCTTATCTCCCCAAACTCAAAATAGTTTAATCATACGCCACGCCACCGCCATTACAAAACTCCTACATCCGCCCCTGATTATAAAGTAACGATTTCTCAATGCGACTCTTGGTTTCTCTTCGCTTGAAGCATTTGTACATAGAAAGACCCCTTTTTTTCCTTTTTTTTTTTTTGGAAGATGCATTAGTTAAGTACACAAAAATTCCATACTTTCTTCCATAAATTGGTGATGTTGAGGATGATAGCAGGCATTAATACAGCAGAAAAGGTACACAACACATAAAAGTACACAAATAGTCTCCCAATATTTTAAGCAGTTTCCGCTGGTAATGATATCAAGTTGCCCAGGCCCATGTCACAAATAGTCTTTTTTCACTTTCCGGGTACGAAGTTAGTGGCGTAAGCCCAAGCATTGTTGGCCACCGGATCAGCAAGGTGGTCGTAGAGGTTCTCAATCGGGCCCTTTCCGGTAACAATGGCCTGGACAAAGAACCCGAACATCGAAAACATCGCGAGCCGCCCGTTCTTCAGCTCCTTCACCTTCAGCTCCGCAAAAGCCTCCGGATCATCGGCCAGCCCGAGCGGGTCGAATGCCCCGCCCGGGTAGATCTTATCGAGCCCTTCGCCAAGTGGACCTCCGCCAATCCGGTACCCCTCGACGAAGCCCATGAGCACCACTTGGGAGGCCCAGATGGCGAGGATGCTCTGGGCGTGGATCAGGTTTGGGTTGCCCAGGTAGTCGAGCCCGCCCTCGGAGAAGATTTGGGCCCCGGCCTTGAACCAGACGGACTCGCCGAACTTGACGCCGTTCTTCGCGAGGAGTTCGGGGAAGACGCAGCCCAATGCGCCGAGCATGGCCCATCGGGAGTGGATCACCTCGAGCTCGCGGTTCTTGGCGAACGTCTCCGGGTCGGCCGAGAGCCCAGCAGTGTCCCAGCCGTAGTCGCCGGGGAATTCTCCCTTCAGGTAGGATGGGGTTTGCTCGGAGAATGGGCCCAAGTACTTTGGGCGGTCCGGCCCGTACCTGTGGCAGTTTAGTTACAAGTAGCAAATTGTAAGATTCTAATCAATGTGAAACAAGAGTATAATTATTATAGGTCGAATTGTAGTTCAGCCTCGTTCCGCTAAGGTTACTTATTTTCCGTTATACGAGACAAGTCATTCTCTCACAATACGTCACTTTTAATTCAAAAAATAAGTACTACCGAATCAATAGAAATGAACTTTGTTTTTCAGGTAGATGCTATTGCAAAATCATGTTGACGTCATTCTCTTCAAAATCTAGAGCATACAGAGAGAATCTAAAGCGTAACCACTAAATATTTTATGCGTTAGTGCAATACAAACAAATGACAAACATACTAAAAATTACTGTAAGAATAAATGATTTTTTTATTTTATAAAACAAGAATGTCACGGCCGCATCATTCTAGTGGACGATTCGGTAAGAAATCATACAGATACAGTTTAACACATTTCCTTACCATATGCTTTGAGGAACACTTCTTACGGTCCTCCGCATCACTACGCGGAAGCCGCTGCTCTTTCTAGCAGGCCGCTTCGAAGCCGCCCGGCTGCCTAGAAAGGCTGACTGTTGGATAGCAGAGGTTGCCATGGATACTGTGGAGAGGCTTCTTTTGTTGCTGCTGTTGTGTTCTCTTTGTTGTCCTGTGAGAGAATGAAGAAGCTGTTTGCAAGGTAATGAGTTGGAGAAGGGGGGCAGGGGGTTATAAATGGAAATGAGAGGATGATATGGATTAGGATACATACACATTAGCACCATCTGATTGGTCCTTGTTTGGGATTGGGATTTTCTTTCTGATTCCTCTACAGAGAGACAGAGGCTATTGTTGTGCCATGTGGATTCGGAAGATCTTGTGGCTGGGTATTTTTCGTGGGGTTCATTATAGCCACAAATCTTTCTTCTTTTTTTAAACGGAGAAACAATCATGCAGCCAAACCACTAAATAGATTCGACTGCGCAATCTAAATCTCCGGAGGAACTAGCACGGTCACACCAATCACAATCCTCCACTTACTTCAAGGTATTCACCCGGTGATGAATCGAACTCCAAACCTTGAGGGGTACTCTCAAAACCTGAACATCCGTCCGAACCACTAGGGCAACCCTGGGAATGTTATAACCACAAATCTTGTATTTTGGCAGTTTGGTTTTTTTGACTGGCCAATACAACCCAAGGGAAAATCCACATCCTAAAAAACCTGATCCACAACCACTGGGGGCAACCTGGGTGTGTTATAGCCACAAATCTTGTATTTTGAGAGTTTGAGGTTTTTGACTGGCCAATACAACCCAAGGGAAAATCCACATCCTAAAAAACCTAATCCATAACAGCTAGTAATGGACTAATGGTTCTTAATCTGCAGCTACAAAACTGCAAAATATGATATTAGGGTTCCAGTTTAATTTGGCCTAGGAGCATATCGCCTCCCTGAATTTAAATAACTACCGTCAACGAAGTGCCCTAGTAACTTCATCAACCTTTGATGAAGAACCGAGCAGTGTGTCCTGTCTTTCCATCTCCTTTCAAATGTTATAATCAAATTTGCTTAAAAAAAATTTCGATATCGTATGCTATTTTCCCAACGCATTCGGAGGCCACAATTTAGAAGATGGGAATAAATGTCAAAGTTGATTTTCCGAAAGTTTTTTTTTTTTCCCAGTGCAGCGGAAACTCAATTTCCGAAAGATTCACCCACCAAATGCAACCCCTACCTCGAGCATAATTTAACCAGTACCAATCAATACAAGAAAACCATTTAAAGACACTGGGGATTATGGATACTCTTGATCCAGGTTGAACGCAGTTCACATCTAAGGGCCTGGTAGTTCACATCTAAGAGCCGGAATCCGATATAATTTGGACTCCCAACCACATAATCTTGTCTGAATTCCAGAACCCAGGAACCTTAAGACGTGATCATCGGATTATACAATTTCAGAAACAAAAAGCTACATTGACATCAAGCTGAATATCAATCTAACACAAAAAGGTAAACTAGCCTAAGAGGAACTATTGGTAAGGACGGCTTGTCGTCACTGCATTGGAGAAGGACCATCTCCCATTTCGGCACCAACTCGGCCAAATTCCAACATGATTGCCATCACCATTAGCTTTCCTGCCTCGGGAAAATCCTTGTGCTGCATCAATATCCCTTCCACAGAAGAACCCATATCTTTCAGCATGGGAATCTCCGAATTTTCTTGCCTAAGTGGCAGCACTTCATCAAACCCACCTTCTATAGTGTCCGCTTCTGGTCCGTAGCACCTACTTGAAGCTTGGAAAAGCATTGTTTCTCTCAAATGCTGTACGGTTTCTTCGTCACTCCACCCTTCAGCTTCAGATGTTCGGTAGATTGTTTCCCAATCGTCCTGATTGGCTACATTCCTCCAGCACTCCTCCAATAGGCTTCTGTTGGATTTAAGGAAGGAGGAACTGGTCCATGCAAACACATCAAAAGCCCGCAATGAGAGCTCTTGGTTCGAGCTTTTGAGGCACAGCTCAATAAGGTCCACTGGAGGAAGAAGCCGATTTCCAATCTTTTGCTTTTCTTCGTCGTCAGTTAGAAAGTTTAAAATCTCTTCCTGCGAGAAGAGTAGCACAACAAATTACGTCGAGATGTACACTTTGAGCCAACAAGACAAAAATGATTGCCAAATAGTGCTTTTAACTTCCGAAGCAATGCTTTCAATACATGGGAATGATATGAATAACAAGTAACGGAAGTTCAGGTTCGCTTTTCAAGCCACTCCAGCACCTAAAGCATTTTGAACTTCGAAACTCTGATTTCCTCACCCTTCTGCCTCCTTTTACATGTTTCAGCTATCGTGCTACCTGCCAACCTCCACTCCACTCTACTTTTGTGAAGAAAATTTCTTTTTAATAAGGTGTGATAGAGTAAGTAAGGAATAAGGATGCTAACAATGCAGGAACAACTGATCTTAAATCTCCACCATCAAATGCTTGTGTTTACGGTTACAGGAGTATCATGGATAGAGATGCCAAACTAAATTTGTCTCATAACGTATTAAATAAAAGCAAGGATCCCCAGAGGGAAGAAAGGAATACACTCCAACATGGAGTTCAGGGGTCCTTACAACTTCGGAATCTCATTAACTAGGAACTTTCTCTGATTATCAAAGGTCAACCAACATTCATTGGCATTGAATCTTAGTTTATTCGACAACAAAAGATCCCTCTAATATGGCTACAAGTTCACAACTCCTGATGAGGTTCATCTAATGAAACCATATTGAGTAAACGCAACACCCAAGTCAAAAGAAAACTTGGCTAGATAGACCAGAAAGTTTCCTCTACAGGGCAAACAGCTAAGAAAATGCTTACTAGCAAATTAGCTGTTGAGCTTATAAGGGAACTAGTACCATCCTCAAAGAATAAAATGCCAATTGACAATAGATACCCCATTGTCTGTTGAGCTTATAAGGGAACTAGTACCATCCTCAAAGAATAAAATGCCAATTGACAATAGATACCCCATTCTGAATGTATTGCTCATTGAGATATAGAAAAGAAAAGAAACATAAGAAAAACAACACTGTATCAGTTGAAAAAATATTAACAAAGATTCAGAATAAATAGCACAACTGCAGACAAGCTTCCAGGGAAAAAAACAGCACCCCAAGTTCCCCTTCAATATACCTGCAGTTTCAGAATCTTCAAATCAGCTTCGATGCGCTTCAACTTTTCGCCACTATCAGCATTCCTTCCTGCCGAACATTGAATAACCATCACCATCTTCCGACAGTGACAACTACCGAAACAAAAACGAAATTCTAAAATAAAATCATTACTGAGCATATGAGCTAAAGATTAACAAGATCATAACACTAATACAAATTCAACCTGCAAGAAACAAGAAAACAACAAATTATGGAGCTACCATGTGGAGAAAGAATACCACGACGATCCAGGTTCTTAAGTAAAAAAAATAAAAAAAATCTCCAGCAAATAAAACACCTTACTATCTCCCAAACAACAGGAAACCATGTCAAGACTCTTTCTGCCTGTACGGCATCATTCTTAAATGGTATATGGGACCATCACAGAATTTACTTTGCATAACATGCCATGATCTATAGAAGGACGAAAGCAAAGGGTAAAGAAAATACTAATCTTAGTAGCCTTCCAAGTCATCTTACATGAAGTCGGAACAATGGCATCATTATATAGAATTCTTGGGTGAGGTGACTTAGGAAGCTCCCATAAGTTCACGCAATTCATCCTAATGGTCCATATTTGCACATAACCCTCTATAATGTCATTCCCTCAACCACAAACTACAGGCATTATATGTCAACCTCTGCAGTTTATGAGTCTGTGAGTCTAAGAATGACAAAATACTGCTATTCATGCACTTCAAATTAACATCTTGCTCCTCCAAGTCACGCCTGAACAAGCTACATATCAAGGCATCATTGCACTTGAACTGCTAGGGGAGTAATAAGGAGATTTAAGGTCCATGGAAGGCTGTTAGTCCTTCTTTGATCCTTGGAAGTTTTTTTTTTTTTTTTGATCACTTGTTCCTTGGAAGTTGGTTGTGCCACTTTTTAGGCTTTTCTTCTTTATTCAATCTCTTCTAGTCTCTAAAGGCTTCTTAGTTTTCAGAAATATGGTTTGGTGACCCTCCTATATGTGCTTTTGTGGACATAAAACATGCCAACCAATAAGTTATGTTCAAACAGCATGCCAACCAATAACGCTTACAATCTCAGTTTCAAGGATGATTCATGGCTTTCCAACTGAATCATAAGCAAAGGAACATAGCAATTTCATGCTGAATTAAGTGCCCTAAATAGGAGAGGGAGCACAAGCATACTGCAGGGCAAGATAACAAATTATTGATCAAGCATAAGTTTCCAACCAAGTTGAACAGCTGAAAAGATGCTGCAGTTATTACATTATCTGAGGTTATCAACAGGAAAACAAATAGATATATCAGGTGGGTGAAAAATCTAGGCAACAAAGTAAAAATGGAAACCTGCAACGACAGCTATCTTAGAGAGATGGAGAAGACGCTTTCTTTCTGCTAATGTTGGTTCCATTCCTGCACCATGAGACTCGGTCCCTTCTACAGCTGCCACAATTGAATCATCATCTTGAGAAAGAGCCAATTTGTGAAGGGTTTCGGAAGCTGAGAAAAACTGATGAAGGAATGCTTGATGAAGCCAGAGGAGATCCTCATGCTGCTTCAGAAAAGTAGCCAGCTCCAACTGGAACTCTTCCCCCAGTCTAATAAGCTTCGAAAACTGTTTAGTGTCATACAATTGTTTGAACACGAAATAGCTAAAACCCCCTTTGGGTCCCATGCTCTCATGCTGCACAACAGGGCATTGAAATGGTCAAGGAGAATGGGTCCATTAAATAAGACAAAGGAATTTTTTGACAAGTAAATTATTATATTAGAAAAGAAGGCATCAAGGGAAGAGTCAAGCAAACTTCAAAATCAGGACACCATTAATATCTACCAAACAAATCTTAACAGCTAGAAACAGAGAACAATATTAGTAAGTGTCTCTTACCATAAGGTTTCTGAGTACTTCCGTATCTTTAAGATCCAAGCATATATTCCACATAGTTTGATATCCTTCATGCTGTTTTGCGATAGACAACAAATGTGATGAAAGCTCTCGTAGAATCAGTTCACATTGCTCTTCATTTCCTTCCCCCAAGTCCTGCAGAGACAAGAAGGCCACATTGAACAAGAACCACACGAGTTCTTCATCTCCAGATAAACAATGTAGCTCCCTCTCTTTAGTTTCCTACTGTGAACTGACGCAACCTCGATATTCTAATCAGATTGAAACAGTTACATGCAGTACTACTTCAATTCCTATAATTTTTCTTGGATAAGTTCAAACCAAGCCTCAAGTCCCATTGAGTACTGAGCATGGGTAATGCCCCAAATTCAACTTGAGTACTTCTAATATTGCAGCATGCATATTGAGCAATACCCAAGCAAGACGCAGGACCACTAATTGTTTACTCCGTTGCCACAGAAACACACATGAGAAAGGCCACGAAATCAGCAACGAAGCATAATCGATAAGCAATGTGACATTTCATCAAAGGTCGATGAGCAAAACTAGAAAGGCAGACTTAGCCAAAAATCCCTCATATTTACATTTTTTAAGCTCAAGGACAAGCACCTTTTGCAATCAAACATAAGAACAAATGTGCCTATGATAGTGCCTAAAACCCTATGGTACCCTATGAAAGTGCCTAAAACCCTAGGGTACCCTATAAAAGTGCCTAAACCACTAAAACCCTATAATAGTAAAGTACACCCTAAAACCCTATGAAAGTGCCTAAACATGTTTTGGCCTTATGGCTAAAAAACTCAAAAAGTTGAAGGACCTCCATTGAAAACTATTTTGCTGGCGTCCTTCTCCTGAATGAAAACTATTTTACCGTCCTTATGGTTAATTTTCCCAACTAGAAAATGCCCACATCTAAGGAAAAGAGTAGCAGGTAAAGAACTCAAAAAGAAGAGAACCAAAAAAAAAGGAGCACAAGCAATAGGCACGCTAACAAGAGAACTCAACACTTCACCCAAACAGGCCCTAGGTAACTTAGCATGAAGGGAAACATTTAGACAAACCACTGAATAGGTGTAAACATAAGTAAGAAATACTGATTAGTCACAAAAGTCATCAACAGAACTGCTATCAACAAATTTCAACAATGAAAAAGGTTTATTTGGCACAGAAAAGATTGCAAAGTACCAGACTAGTTTTCTAAAGTTTCTAAAGTCAAATTTTAGTTCAATCCAACCAAAAGTCTACCAAGGTGAATTTACCAACTAATTCAACAACTTCCAAAAGTACAGGACCAACTAGCTCAAACAATATTGGTGCACAAATGACTGTAGTATAAGCTAGCCATATCTGTGAGGAAGTGCCAAAATAGTCCAACAGAAAGACGTCCACACATGGATTTGACTGACATGAACAGAAATCATAGTTATTTATACTCGACGGCAGGTTACGGATGTAGATGAATTGACAGCCAGGATAACAGCAGTAAACATTGAAGAGAACAAG
The DNA here is from genome assembly GCF_030253575.1 of Rhododendron vialii. Lineage (NCBI taxonomy): Eukaryota > Viridiplantae > Streptophyta > Magnoliopsida > Ericales > Ericaceae > Rhododendron > Rhododendron vialii. The sequence goes on from NC_080560.1 coordinate 6,060,874, forward strand.
ATTAACCTGATAGCTGGTTTCAACAGAACTTTTCACAAGTTGATAAAGAGAGTCCAGAAGAGCATCCCTTCTATTCCAATACTCACCTAACAGACCTTTTTGTTCTTCTTTACGCTCAACTTTTGCCGTGATAGCACCAGAATATGCCTCAAGCAATACTTCAGCCAGTACTTCTAGATTAGAATAAAAATCTGATTTTCTAGACATATCAAGATGAGATATTCCATTTAACAGCTGAAGCATGAAAGAGGCAATGCTCCACAGGCCACTTCTCACAACAGGTTGACAATACCATGGTGTTAAACCCTCGAGAGAGGGATACCACATGTGATACTCATTTCTGTATTGTGTCGCCGCACGTATTAAAGTCACGCAAGCATTCGAGAGTTCACAAGCTCTTTGAATCTGAACCACAAGAGGCATCTCGGTGCTAATGATGTATCCTAACTGTTTGTCCAAGCAATAAAACAATTCTTTCAGATCCGAAACCTTACTGTAGAACACTTCAGCATTGTCCCTGTCCATCAAAAGAACAGTATTCCGACGGGCTCGCTCACCGACTAGCTGAATTAGGTCCCAAAGAGAACCAGAAATTCCACCTTCAGAACTAGAATGAGGGGAGCCAATGCCTGTTGGACGGTTCTGGCCAATCAAGTTTTGCAGTTCCCTGAGTTGAATCATGGCAGCAAGCTTTTCACCATGTTCCATGATAATCTGCAGCGATTCTCCTGAAAACAGCAACCAATAACCTACGCTTAATGGATGCTTGATGCTTCCGAATGCATAATAGGGAATGAGAAGCCACTAGCATGTTTTCACAAGAATTATCCGATATCAGGAACTATACTCGTACTCATTATGGATCCATAAAAAAGGTTATACAGTTGTAGACCCATTGCTGTTACATAACTTACATTTTTGCTCTTCTATTAAAACATTGCCAAAATAATTACACCACATCACCATCTGAATTACCCTGAGCAGTGAGCACAACAGCAGAAGTGGTAATATTTAAACTTCAAAAACTTTTTCTGCAATTCCTACATTACCAAACAATAAAAGCAACCATTAACCACCAGAGGGTGGTGGCGTGGTTCCTGGTGGAAATGGGCTCACTCCCAAGTGGTTTGATGATCAGGAGGTCATGGGCTCAATCCATACGATGGCAAGATGGCTCAAGCCTTTAATTCTACACCCACTGGCTTCTTGCTAGAATGCCCAAGACGGCGCTGGATCAGGTTTATGGCCCAGCCCATCTCAAGGATCTCCTGCCTGTGCCTTAAATTCAAGCTCCTCAGCTGTAGCGGCTCCTATGGTCATGCCCAGGAAGGGTTGCCACCCGCTGGTCTCCCCCTCCCACTCTTTTTCACCGTAAGAAAAAAGAAACAAGAAGCATATGCACCCTAGCATGTTTCTTAGGAATAAAGATTCAACGCATATCCAATATGTGCCCCAAGATAAAAAGCAATATTAAACATGCGATTCCACAGTTACCACACAACATATATGAGAGAAAAATAAACATGTTTCCCCAAACAAACATGGATGCAACAGCATAACAGATGGACCGAATATCATACTCTGCGGTCTCTGCCCTGAACACAGCTCCTCGTGGCACTTGGATAAAGCAAGGAACTGGAGAAACTTTTGATGCTTCTGCTGCTTATCCATGAGTTGAGTAGAAAGAAAGGTAAGAGCCACAATCTCAGCACCTCTGGTTGTCCAATGCTTGGCTAATGTGTCAACAATTGATTTGCTTACACGAGCAAAAACATTCGTCTCTTTATCCCTTTCAAATGCCCCAGCACTTCGAAGCTTATCAAGTGAGCCATCAACCTGCCCGGATAAAAGAAAATCATGGAAAAGATGACTCAATAAAGCTTCTGATTCTTCATCTTGCGCTGTCGGACGTGCAATCGCTGGGAAAACTGCCCTTTGTCTCTCTCCAGCATCCCATGCTTCTGAACTAGCCCTTCTAGGAGCAATATTGCCTGCAACTGATAAGTTCCTCCTCTCCTCCTGTGCAGATCTTTCATTAGTGCTCCCTTTACGCGATAAGCTTCGCTCTGGTGGTTCAACTCCACCAAGTAAAACAGCCTTCTCAGGGATAACCCAGACGCCAGCTCTCTCAGTGAGTACAGCCCACGCTCCATCTTCATCATCATCTGAGGAAGGGAAAACTGAAGCATCTAGAACTTTCCCAGCATCATAAGGGAGATCAAATTGATACAGTCTTGTAGAATTTCGCCAATAATGAGCAACTGTCGCAGTTCCATCGCCAGAAAGTATAATAGAAGATCCAGAAGGCTTTCCCCCTACCCGCAATTTCATGGAAAATAAGAAGTCCTCCTCTTCTACTCTTGCCTTGGGGATTACCTCTTGAAGAGGAGCTTTTTTCTCCAAAACCCTCTCATGTACTGGCACATTACTTTCCGGGGAGATATTTATCCCGGACCTATATTGCATTGTAAGAAGAGAGTACTCTATGTAGCTTGAACTGCTTACCCGGTCTTTACAAAATGTGGCAATTAGAACAGTAATCACTTTCCCTTGGCTGTCAACCTGCAGATCCAAGGGCCAGATCCGTTTTTGACCAGCCAAATTTTTCTGGATACCAGAATCACCATCAGCTCCTACAATTTCATGAGACCAGAGCTTCAACACAGTTACAGAGGGGGAAAGAGTGACAGTGAAACACTGTATCTCATGATCAGTTAACAGGAAAAACTGCCGATGAGTTTCTTCTGAATAAGAATGTGAAAAACGCCAAATCAATGACCTCGGATACCCCTTGCTCCCGAGAAATTGACCTCCATCACTTGCTCCCGAACTCAATATGTCCTGATAGATCTTTTTTCGTTCAATGCCAGTAGGGCTGCAGTAGAACTGCCAAAGCTCGCCATTAGAACCACATGCCAGAGCCACACAGAGATGCCCGCCACCAGGAATCGCAGAAGCAATCAAAGAGTTTAAACTACTTGATCCAGATGAAATGCTCACAGGCCTGCTATGCTGTCGCTGCCTATTTGGGGCAGTCGTCCCATCAGCAGGTGAATAAGTCATCTTTAACTCATCATTAGATGCCAAACTTGTTATAGGAGAACTCTCATCTTCAGAATATATGTCCGGCCAGTATACCAGAGCTCGAGTTCGCCGGTTACACAAAACAATGCCAGCAGAGTTGCACTGTTGAATAGCTTTGTCAGTATTTCTACATGGACCATCCCAGTTGACAATGAAGAGCATCCAACTGTCAGCGGGACAAGAATTGCTGCCACTCTCTCCATCTCCCAAAATGTTGGGAGGAAGATCAAGAACAATACATTTTCTTGAAGCAGCAGGCGACACGTAACTCCAGACAAAGAGTCTGTTCCCACAAATAATCCATGCAAGGGAAGTTTCCTTCTCCATTCCACCAGAGGTGCAAAAATCACCTGTCCCAGAAAACACAGTTACTATCCCCCACAAACCCGAATTATTAGCCTTTACAGAAACTTAAAACTTGGGAGGAAAATATTAAAGGCCACCGTACTAACCTCGAACACGGTTCTGCAAGAGATTGGCTTGTTCATTGCGAACCACTTGAGGGAACTCTGAAACAAAAACAGGCTGAACTGGATCTACATTATCCGCTTTCTCACCTTTCTTCGTTGGTGGAATTCTGAATGAAACGAGCAACCATTACTAAGCACTTATTTGCTTGTCCTTTTTTCGATCTCGCCATTTCCTTCCCTTTTTCCTTATCCATTGTATGTGTGCATATCACTGGTGTGTGTGCCATGTGTGTGCAAGTTGCTCGGGGGGAGGAGAGTGACCGGGACACAGACACAAACACAAACACTCCACCATTGGGACAGTCAAGACAATGACACGTTGGGAACACGCGGACTATAACAGTATCATATGTCATACATGCATTGTTATATTATGGGAGTTGATATTCACACTCCCCAAATTGTTAACCGCACTCCCCATTATGAACTCATGGGAGAAATAAAACCATCATTACTATCAAACTACTAATATATTAAAACCTAAATAACTTAAAACATAAGGCGTAAAACAACCACTATTAAACAACATTCCAATAGCCCCAAACTTTTTCAAAATGGCATTTTAGCCTCCTAACATGTACCTAGTGTGTCCCAAGTGATCCAACATGTCTCTACAATGATACATGAGCCAATAGACGTGCATGTAGAAAATTCCTTACTCACCTAACTTCAACTCGAAACCCTAAAACAATCCATTAGGTCAAATCTAAACCAATAACTTCAACAGGCGGCAACAATGCTCCAAAGGAACACCAAGACAACCGTGTTTCACTATAATCAGTGATGTAAACCCTAAGTTATAAATACTTGCTAGACACAAGTAAAAGGTAACTTGTCATCTCTTATGTAAACCCTAAGTTATAAATAGTTGCTATACACAACCGTCGATGTAACTTGTAGTCTCTTCATTCGATACATAGTTTGTGAGCCACGTATATACTCAACTACACATAGGGGTGCAAATGAGCCGGGCCAAGCTCTATAGTATTCGAGCTTGAATCGTTTGCTAAACAAGCCTAAAACTCGAGCTCGGCTCCTTTGGGCTAATTTACTTAGCAAGCCTCTTTAAACAAGCCAAGCCTATAAATCGAGCCGAGCTTTTGAATGATGAGCTCAGTTTGTTTAGTAAACGTGCCTAAAAATCGAGCTCGAGCTCCACTCGATTGGTAAATGAGCCGAGTCACCAGCTCCTCATGAGCTGCTTGGCTCTTTTTCAGCCCTAGGACTCTACACAGCTGGGGAACCATATAAAAATCTATGCGTCTAGTTTTCTGTTTGTTTGATTATTCTCCGCGCGTTGTGTGTTTGTCGGTTCGGCCGATTCGTCAACAACATATTACACACTCCTTACACTCAAATAAACGATCGCATGATGTAAAATTGTATATACATAGATATATACCTAGCGAGGACAGATAAGCGAGAGGCCCATGGCGCCGGAGTGCCGGTGGAGGGGCGGTTGGGGATTTTGTTGTCGTGAAGCGATAACCGGTTCTCGGCGAGCGGAGTGGTCGGAGACTCGAGGGGCGGGTGGTGACCGAGGAGGGTGCGGTCCTTGCGAGCGCTGAAATTGGACTTCTTCGCGGCCGGGGAGAACATCTCTGAGCGAGTAGAGCGTAGTTAGAAAGAGAAAGTAAGAGAGAGATGAGGGGCTTATTAGGGTTTATGAGGATACCAGATTACGAGAGAGAGAGAAGTTGGAGTGTGAATAGGAGAACTTGAGCTCGGGATCGACTATTCGGTTACTGGCGCACAGCCCTTGAGGAGAGAGAGACAGAGAATTGGCGGTAGGGATTGGTTTTGAAATGGGGGGAGAGAGAGAGAGAAGAGTGATGCTGGCTTGATGGGTTTGCTACTTCCGTGATGTTGAGCTCCGTCTGATGAACGGCTCCCTCACGTGGTACTCTAACACCCCTATGTGAGAAGTCACATCGGAGGAGAAAAATTCATTTATGGCGAAGCCGTGAATAAATTTCCCTCCGTAATACACTTAAACATTTTAGAACCCAAGCAAGGCTAAGTTTCATTATGATTTTTGAATTTTTTCTAGGTTGGTCCTCATTCAAATTTTTTTCGCTTTTGTTAATTTTGCGTCATTTCTCTCGGGAACATTTCAAATTTTTTTTGAGTGTTTTCTCCAAATTACAAGACATTAACATGTTTGTGTCATTAGGGTATCCGTCATTTCCGGAAAGTACACAACAGCCTCTCTTTCTCCTCTTCACAATGTTCATGAAGTTGCTCGCGAATCAAAGTGTCAATGCCGTTGAAAGCTATCTTCCGCTAAACACCTATCGTAATAATAAACGTCTCGTCTCGTCAAAGACCAATCAATAAAAATAAAAAAATTATGACTTTTAACAAAATGTATTTTTTTAAATATTCAAGATAAAGCTCCAAAACCCAAAAGCCGGTTTTTTGATGCTCAAATAATAAGTGAAGTGAAACACGTGCATATGGGTAGCGCCGTAGCGGGGTGCCAAGATTCGCATTCCGACAACCATAAAAAATCTCACCCCCTTTCCCTCTTCAAACAGTAGCGAAGAGAGAGGCATCGGATTTCATCCGTTTCAGTTAGAAAGCTTGGTTTCCCGGTAGTAGCATAAGAAACCACAGGCCACCACTAAACTGGTTGGCCATCAAGAAAAGCTAATACAATCATCTATTCATCTCAAAATTGGCTAGTAAGTAGCAACCATCGCGCTAGACGCCACATTTTCAAGCTTCACATATCAAAAGGCGAACCACAACTCAAAGCATACGCAAAGAGAAAAGATCGAATTCTTCACAAATGACAGAACGCTATTCTGATTTCGTTGCCAATCTTCTTCCCTTACATTCTTTTCCACAGATATTATGGCAGAAGCCCGAACTATATAAAAAAAACCAACAAAAATAAACATATCGAAGGATTTGCGTGGTTAAAGAATGCACTCCAACGGAGAACCAACAGCAAACGCCTTGCTAGATTTAATAGTACAGACAAGTACCCTTTCCTATTTTTATGTTCCCCGCTGGAAGAGGGAAAAATACAACAGAAACTACAACATACATACATGCATACGTATAAGCAGAAGTTCATCAAGGTTCCAGCTTCAACGAAACAACTCGTGCATGCCTGTTGCGCTTCGCTGCCTTGACAAATACTACTGATAAGCAAGGTGGAGCCCACCATGGCCGGCGGACTTTTTGATCCCCTTTCAAGCAAGCCACTGGGAAAAAAAAAAATAGATATCAGTAGATAGAGTTGCAATCTAAATTACAGTCCACAACAAGCCACGGACGGTTACTCAAAGAATGCGGGTGTCTATCACCAACACAGAAACTGCAACATTTACAAAAAATGAAACCGGAGGATTAGGAGTCGTATGAGGTAATGATGCAGATGCAGATGCTTGCTACATCACTCTCAACTCCATCACTGCTGCATTTTAGTATGAGGAGACTACGCCTATTAAGATTTAAGGCCATACGATATCAATCTTGAAAGATAAAAGGAGGCACTAATCCTTATTTATCTGAATTTACTTTTCTTGAAAGCAAAGACGAGAGTTTACAAATCATCAAGTTTTATTACAATTGCACAGAACCCAAATGGTATAAATATAATCCATAAAGACACGTGACTTTTTCCTCCACACAACAATAGTAACATAGAACATAGTAACATACTATCAAAAATTTAAGACAGCCAGATTTCTGGGCATTGCCAAGTAAAGGTGTAACATTGTAACAGCTTATCTGGACAATACTAATTAAACGTTCACAGGAGTACGCACAGTGATTCAATGTGCTCTTCATTTCTTCTACAAGGCCGTAAGAGGATAAGTTGCTTAACATAGAGATAACAAAAAATGGTATCATATCTGACAATTCATTTAGCTTTAGGCAACCAAAAATAATCAACAAAGGCGCTCATCCCAACAGAGACTAAAGACTTTCCACATATCTTTAATTGTTTTGTGCAAAATTCATGCACAGTAGCGTATGAGCATATGTTTACTTTAATGACAAGATAACATCCTCATCACTAACAAGTCTAGGCAAAATATTCCTTTAATGCACGAATCTATGCGTGCGCGCGCCCAGAGAAGGGAGAGAGAGAGAGAGAGAGAGAGAGACACCTTTAATACGCCTCAATTCCTTGCAGAGGGTGATAAAGTCTCCCCATTTCATGTGACACCGTCTTATAAACCGGAGTATCTGTTCCGTTGTGAACATGGACATGCCCTCCAAGTATTCACCATTGACACCATTTTCTCTGAAAATTTGGCGGTAACTACCCAGATTTATCTGCTCCAGCCATAAGCCAACATCCTGAAAAAAAAGGGGTCAAACATACTAACCCGATGTTCACCAATACTATAATGAAATGGAGATGGATCACCACCGCAACATAACCTAACTACAGATCTCAGTAATCCAATAGACACTTCAAAGATGAGACAACGTGCATTCTTTGCAGGGTTGGAAGCTGCCTTAGGCCCCCTAGAAAAGTGTAAAAATTAGGGGGCCCAACTAGTTTAGTACCCAACATATGAACCAAAACAAAAAACTTTGGTGCGCAGCATATAAGACCGAAGAAAAAAATTAAGGTCCCCACTTTGAAGTTCGCCTTAGGCCCCCAAATGTCAAGGCCGGCCCTGATTCTTTAAGTTATCCAGAAGTCCCACACCTTAAATGATGGTATAATTAATATTCAGCAACTGGACGACTCCAAACTGTACTATGAGCAATTCTTACAGGACACAATCACGCACATGCTACTTCAGTACCCTACAGCTCTACTGCATATTAAAAAATTTCAGATTACACATGGTAGAAAACTATAAGGACAGTGGTAGATAGTACACATGGTAATGGGGAGACCTTCACTGCTGGTACTAGACATAGTTCAGATTTGTCCACATGTCGTGATTCCCAAAGTATCATAATGCTAGCAAAAGAATGAGCATTTTAGCATTCAACTGATTACATCTTCATCTCTCTTTAACTTGTAGATCAAGTTGAAAAATCAGTTATTCTTCCACAATCGGAAACAAGAGAAGAGAAACTGATCTTATAAAGTCACCCTTTTCTACATATCCTTTTACCATGACTTCAGAAAATAATGGCACCATCACCAACAACCTTCATATCCTATTTCAATACTACTCGACTACTCAAGCAGTAATAACAGGTTTTGGGAAAACTCAGACAATGACCGCATCTATTCGAAGGAAATGTTTCTGCCTGCAGGAGAGGCACGATATTGCCGGTCATATCACATAACACCTTCTCGTTCCAAATAAAGAAAGGTAGAGATTAAACATACAAAACAGATGAACGGAAGTAGTACAACTTATTGAGAGCTTTCGAAAATAAAACTTTGAAATGACATCCTAAAACAATGGTTCTTCTTACATCCCCTAGTCTCTCTACACATTCCTACTGCATAGATGTGCAACGAAAATGGGTCTATCACCAATTATCTTCATACTGCGTCAATCTGAGAAGACTACAAATGTAAATTCAAATGCAGAAGTTTGTGAAAAGTCAAACTATATTATTGACCACAGTATGCATCGGCAAACTACCTATTCCAAATGAAGCAAAAAAGACAAAAACCATATCAACATATGAAAGGAAGTGGAAACAAACTTTGGCCCCATTTGGTAAACTTATTGCGAGCTTTTTCAACTAAATTTTGAAATCACTTGCTTGGACTATTCTTCATGAATAATGGAAAATGTCTAAATTTTGTGCTCACCCAAAAGAGCTGTGATTAGCACAATCCCTTATACTGGTTATCAATTCATTTAGTCGGTAACTCTAAAATAGTAACACAACAGTAACCACACAAAATACCCCTAATTAGGAGATACAGAACATAACTACATGCACTTACTATCAAAGAAAAGTCCGGAAGAAAAAGAAAACCAACTATAAGCCAAGGAAAACACCTGCAAGGCACTCAGGGATAACTTCACTTAGCAAATGGAGTAATACCCAGAGGTCTCCAGAACTTTGGAAAACAAAGTCCAATCTCTAATCCCAAACATATGGACGGGTGGAACACTAAAAATACACGAATTTCCATCTTTTACCAGCATTTTGTCAGCAACCAAACACTGGGTTGGGCTTGTGAAAGCTGCTTCGATTGGGTCCGCGCTTTGCTGATTGTTTGGGGTTCGGCCTAAACAAGGGTTTGGTGATGTAAACAGTAGGTCATAAATACTTAATTTCCATCTTTTTCTGACATTTTGACATTTTGTCAGCAACCAAACACTGGGTTGGGCTTGTGAAACCTGCTTCGATTTGGTTCGCCTTTCAGTGATTGTTCGGGGTTCGACCTAAACAAGGGTATTACGGCAAGTGGTGATGTAAGAGCATCTCCACCAGTCTAAGCAAATTTTTAGCCATTTTGGTTAGAATTTCTCTCTTAGCTAGTCACCAAACAAGGGCAACAACCAGTGTTCTAAAACTCGGAAATACTCGGCGAGTACTCGCCGAGTACTCGGTACTCGGTGCCTAGCCGAGTAGAGTTTGGGATACTCGGTGGAATTACTCGGCCAGCCGATTACTCGGAATTACTCGGCGAGTACCCGGCGAGTACCGATTACTCGGTACTACGAGATTACTCGGAAGTGGGGAGAAAATTGAAAAAAAACTGAAAAAATGAGGTAAAATATGTAATATGTTAAATTTAAAGGGTCTTTAGTGTAATTTCAGTATAGTTTTATACTTACCCATTTACCCTAATCGAGTGAAACCAATCACGGATGCTACTGCTGATGTTCGAAGCTGCCGGCTGCTGCTGTTCCTCTTCCTTCTTCGAGCTGCTGCTTCTTTTCCGACGAAACTGCTGTTCCGACGACGGCGACTGGTACTCCTCTCTCTCTCTCTCTCTCTCTCTCCATCTTTCTCTCTCTCTGATCGTCTGATCTTTCTCTCTCTGTGATCGTCTTCTCTCTCTCTCTCTGTGATCGTCTTCTCTCTCTCTCTCTCTGTGATCGTCTGACGTCTCTCTCTCTCTCATCTCTCTCTCTCTGTCTCTCATCTTTCTCTCTGCTCGTCTCTCTCTGTTCTCTGAGAGGCGAGAGCAGTACTGGTATTAGGCCATTAGGGCCAGGTTACAGTCTTCCTTCGTTTTTTACACTGGATAGGTTTTTTATTGTCTTTCTCTCTCTCCAATAGGTATAAATAGTTATAAATATACTGAATTAGGTTTTTAAATTTTGATTAATGATTAATGAATATTTTGAATTAGGTTTTTATTTTTCTTAACAGATTTCTTTTTTTTATTTATTTATGTGTGTTACTGTGTAGGGCTAGGTAATAGTATCAAATATCAATGGCTGAATCTCGTAATGCATCTTCGGCGGCATCTTCGGCAGCCAATTGTGATGCCTTGATGAAAAAAAAATCAACTGATGTTGCATGGGACTATGCAGTTATTGTGGATGCTAGTAATAAGGAACGTTTAAGATGCATTTTGTGTGGGAATGTTTATAATGGAGGGATTAATAGGATGAAAAAACACATAGCTCAGATTAAGGGAGAAGTTGCCTCATGCACTAAAGCAAGCAAGGAAGATCAATTAAAGTGTAAGCAGGCACTTGATTATATAGCAGCTAAAAAGCTAGAGAAGAAGAAACAAGTCATGAATCTTAGGGAGGAAGTGAATGTAATACATGAAAGTAATGGATTCGAAGATAATGAAGTTGGAAATGTAGGATCAAAGAAGAGGCCTTATGATCTTGGTCCCATGGATAGCTACACAGAGATCAATCCCGATGGTTCTAACACGAGTGGATTTAAGAAGACAAGACAACAAAACTTAAATGATGCAATTTGGAAGGAGAGGAGTCATCAGGTGAATCAATACTTGGCTCGATGGGTGTACGAAGCCGGTATTCCATTTCATGCTGTAGACAATGATAGCTTCAAACGTTTTGTTGAAGCGGTTGGTCAATTTGGCCCGGGATACCGACCCCCAAGCCAATACCAACTAAGGGAGCCATTGTTGAAGGAAGAGGTGGAGAGAACCAAAACATTACTCAAGAAGCAAGAAGCAGAGTGGGCTTCAACGGGTTGCTCTATCATGACCGATGCTTGGACGGACCGAAAGAGGAGAAGCATTATGAACTTGTGCGTTAATTGTAAGCAAGGGACTTGTTTTCTTTCTTCCAAGGAAGATTCAGAGGTGTCGCACACGGGGGTGTATATCTTTGACTACATTGACAAGTTCATTGAAGATATTGGGGTGCAAAATGTAGTTCAAGTAGTCACCGACAATGCATCCAATAACATGGCTGCAGCAGATTTGTTAAAAATCAAGAGGCCTAACATATTTTGGACCTCATGCGCCACCCACACAATCAACCTCATGCTTGAAGGAATCGGTAAGCAATCTAAGTTTAAAGGAATTATTGAGAAGGCCAAGACGTTCACTATATATGTTTATGCTCATCATAATACATTGGCAATGATGAGAAAATATACGAAGAAGAGAGACATAATGAGGCCTGGTGTTACTAGATTTGCGACCGCATTCTTGACTTTACAAAGCTTAATGAAAAAGAAACAAGATTTGCGGACGATGTTTAGTAGCGATGCATGGGGCAATAGTAAATGGGCTAAGAGCGCAAAGGGGAAAGCAGCATATGCTACCGTGATGAGTATGGCATTTTGGAATGGCGTAAGTTTATGCTTGAAAGTATTTGCTCCATTGGTGATGGTTCTTCGACTTGTTGATGGGGATCGGAAGCCCGCAATGGGCTTTGTATATGGAGAGCTCAAAAAAGCAAAAGAAGAGATCAAAGAGGCATACAAACAAGTTGAGACTAACTACCGACCAATACTTGATGTCATTGATGTAAAAGCCAAGGGTCGGCTAGATAGTGCATTGCATTTGACGGCTTACTTTTTGAATCCTTTTTACTTCTTCAAGGATTCCACCATTCAAGATGATCCTATTATCATGGATGGGGTTCTTGTTTGTGTTGAAGCTTTCTTTCCCGATGATATCAATGTTCAAGATGAAGTCATTAATAGAGAGTTGTTGAAGTACAAGAACAAAGATGGTGGATTTGGAAGACCATTAGCCGCAAGGGGATGTGGGACGAACGATGACTCTTATGATCCGGGTAAATATGTAGTTACTTTTCTCAGTATTTTTTTTTTTTTTGCCTACTAAGTTACGTAGTACTAATGGAATTGTGCTTCTTTCATGTCTAGTTGGATGGTGGTCTAATTATGGCAATCATACATCCAATTTGAAAAGAATGGCCACTCGAATCCTCTCTTTGACTTCAAGTTCATCGGGGTGTGAGAGAAATTGGAGCACTTTTGAGGGAGTAAGTAAATATATCCCTTTACTTCTTTATAGTTTATAAATACATCGGAGAAGAACTATATTAACTGAAGATTTTCTTTTGTGCATAGATACATACAAAGAAAAGAAATAGACTAGATGCGACAAGATTGAACAATCTAGTGTATGTCCAATTCAATGCCAAACTCATCAACAATAAAAGAAAAGGGAAGGATGTATTACGTTCTTGTGAAGCAACAAATGCACAAGGATGGATTGTTGAAGGTGGTGACGAAGAAGTTGACCCTGTTTCGGGACTTACATGGGAGGTGATTGGGGAAGCTACAGGAGCGGATGAAGTCCTTCAACCTAGAAGAAGTGCTAGAAATGTTGGAGTACGAGAGCTAGATGAAGAAGATTTTGTGTCGGAAGATGAAACCAAAGAGGAGGTAGATGAGGATTTTGAATTTGAATCCGATGGAGACCAAGTTATGGAGGCATATGGAGAAGAAGAGGAGGAATAATTGACTACTAATTTCGTACTTCGTTTCCTTTGGTTTGAACGTTGAACTTTGTAATTGACTATTCATTTTGTACTTGGTTTAATTTGGTTTGAACGTTAAACTTTGCTATGGACTAGTAATCTTGTACTTAGTTTCATTTGGTATGCATTATAAATATCATTTTGCAAACATATAAAAAAAAATCCAAGTAATTTCTACTCGCCGAGTAATCGCCGAGTACTCGGCCTACAAGGTACAAGGTGGCCGGCCGAGCGAGTACCGAGTACCGAGTTTTAGAACATTGGCAACAACCAACAGTCTAGCCAATTGTTTCAAACAAACAAAAAAACAAACCTTACATACACACACATTCGCACACCTTATATATATATTAACGGCAATGGCGGAAAGCCACCAATCACAGATCGGAAAACCCACAATCTGTGCTTCCCCTTTTTGAAACCCAGATCGGAAACCACCTCCCTCCATCTCTCTCTCCCCGAAATTGAAAAACCCACAAATCAAACCCCAAAACTAAAAATCCACAAAAATCAAACCTCAAACCCACAAAGTAGAGCAGTTCACGATGATGATGATGCTGACGATGAAGACGCTATTCAAGATCAGAGCTGTCCATCGACTCTGCAACGGGGAGAGAGAGAGAGAGAGAGAGAGAGAGAGAGAGAACCGAGCAAGCGAGCATCCAAAACCTCGCCACACCCAGCGAGGGATTGGAGCCCAGGTCAGAATGGCGAGCTCTGAGGAGAGGCTGTTGGGGCTGGTGTTTTGCACCTTTTTCTTGCCATTTAAGCGAAATTTCTCATTTGGTAAGTTGGTGGAGATGCTCTAAACAGTAGGGCATAAATATTTTATGTACTTACCCAATGTTACTTGCACTCAGATACTTCATTTGACACATAGTGGAAAATAGTGTGGGCCATGAATTTACTCAATTACACAGCCGGGGAATCACATAAAAACCTATGTGCCTTGCATTCTTTGTTTCTTTTCTTCATTGTTCTTCGCGCACGTGTGTATTTTGGCTTGGCTGATTTCTCAACACATTGCGCATACATTTCACATGGAGTGGTAGCTGCTATCAATCACCAACTTTTATCATCATAATTGTCACATCCTATGCAGAAAGATACAATTCACTCACATAATCCTTTCTCAAAACTGAATTCAATTCCAAGTACCCGACTAAAGTCTTATGCAAAACTAACAAACGCGAAAAAAATTCAAAAAAGGACAGGGAAAAAAACCCCAAAAAAGTCAAGTGACTTTTTTTTTGGGAAACTAGGCCTAAACTGTCGGTGATAAAAATCCGAAGGCATATACCATTTCTCATTAAAATATTAGAAAAACAAAGTCAAACTAAGAACCAAAATCACGATCTACTTTATCATACACTGAGATCTGCATCAAAAATTCACAAAATTAAATATAAAAAAAGGAAATACCTCGACGGTCCAGATGAAGAAATCAAGAGGCTCAGGCGGCCGTTCTTTGTTCATCTCCCAAATCAGTACTCCGAAATAAAAACCTGAACTTTCAACCAAGGGAAAAAAAAAAAAACTGAGTCAGATTGAATTCCGATTGAAGTTCAACGCAAAACCTTTGGCAAATTTGAGTACTGTGAGTAAAAGTTAATCCATGCGTGTATATAGAGATAGTAATGATTAGATACAGATATGGTAGAGAGTGGGGTAAGGATTTACCGTGTGTAGAGTTTTAATTGGGGAGCTGGGTTTTTCTACATTTGACGGTGAGTTGACGATTTCAGACACGCAAAAGGGAGAAGAGAGAGGGGGAGGAGAGGGGAGAGAGAGAGAGAGGGTGGTGAGGTGTTGTTAAGACGAGAAGAGAGAGAGAGTAATGGGGGGGAGTGGTGGTCCATTGAACTCGGGCTGTGTTTGGTTGTACTTAAAAGATTAAGGCTATGTTTGGAACTCAAGGAAAAGAAAGGAAAATTAAAGAATTTTTCCTTCCATTGTTTGGTTGTAGAGAAAGAGAGAAATAATAAATTAAAGAATTTTCCCTCCCATTGTTTGGTTGTAGAGAAAGAGAGAAAAAAATAAAGATTTTGAGTGTAGTGAATAGTAAATTTTCTCTCCCATTTTCCTTCTTTTTTATTTTCCTTTCTTTTTTTTTTCTTTCCCTAAGTTCCAAACAGAGCCTACCCTGTTTGGAATTTGTGGAAAAGAAAGAAAGGGAGAGGAGAAATGTGAAGAAAATGGATTATTTTCTCTCTTTGGTTGTAAAAAGAAAATGAAAAGAAATTATTCCAAAGCTGCCTTTCTCCTTTCTTTTCCTTCCTATTTTCTTTTCCTTTTTTCTTAAATAGGAATCAAACAACTCTTAAGGAAATATTTTTTATTTTATTTTCTTTCATTTTCCATCGGTTCCAAACAAAGCCTAAATTTTATCCACCGCCCAGGGGAAAATCTCCTTTTTCCACCACCGTCCTTCATGGGCCCATAGAGTGTTTATTACTGTTATTTTAACCGTTCATATTGTAGGGACGTACGGAGTAGTATTGCCATGCAAAAAATCAATTTCATCGAACATCCATAAGTATATCAAAATTTGAATTTGAATTTATAAAATGGACGGTCTGATTCTATCGATAGTTATAAAGATAACCTATCTATTTTACAAAATAAAATCAACTTTCGATACACCTATTGATACCAGATGAAGTCAATTTTTTGTGCAGATACACTATTATGTGGGATCTACAAGATGAACGATTCATATCAACATTAAACACACGAAAGAGTGGAGTGTTTTCACCGGGATGAATAGTATTTATCCTCTTTAAGAAAACCAGCTTCCTTTACTTTATAGAATTTCTGTCAAAAGAAGCAAGTTTAATACGTTACGGCCCGTTTAGTGGATGGGCAGGAAGGGGGGCATAATGGCCTTGGGGAGAAGCTAACCCGGGCTCATTCTAATCTTGTGTGTTTGATTCCATCTTTAGACGTGGATTGCTTAGGAGACAATGTAGTAAGACCATGCCTGGATCATAGCAAAATCCACCCCACCTCATCGGATAAACTTATTCTGATCGTTGAAATTACCGACGTATCCCTCAAATCTCCTTGAACTTTTGTTGTATTCTGAGATGATTACAATGGGCAATTATGTAAGGTCTCAAGTTATTCCTATATACACCTACTCTTATTCATTCATTCCAACTACAGACCAGATTCACCCTTAGTTAATTCCTCATTCTTAACTAATTTCCCTCGTAATATATCCACACCTTATTCATTCTTATTCTTTAACCCAAAAATATTGTCCACTTGCAAACCACTAATATAAAGCGATAGATAATAGACATGTAAAGACAATATATCACAATTTTTAACGTGTATTTTCACATATCTAAATACACATCACGGATATTTTATACTGTTTACAACAATCAATGCATTTTGGGTCTATTGTCCACTGTCAATAAGGTGGTGGTTAGCATTTTTCGAGAAAGTCTAGGTACACAGAAATTTAACTCTGAAATTGTTCTAAAAAGAGTAATCAGTGGTTAAGATTCACTTTGATGCTTAGGTTCCACGTATCAAAGTGAATCTCAACCACTAATTGTTCTTTTCGGGACAAATTTTCTTTGTACCTAGTATTTTTGCTGGACCGAAAAAAGATGGACACGTTCAATTTTTCCATTGCTTCTCTCGCAGTGGACCAAAAGAAGCCACCTAATCAGACATCCCAAACACGTCCTTATCGCTTGCGGATCCTTTCTATCAGAGTGGATCCCCGTCGCTTTATTTGCTTCTGGCCACAAGATTCGTGTAAAATCATTAGGACAAAAATTCCTGTAAGTACTAGTACTAGTAATAAATTGGAATTTAGACCATCAGGCACAGGTTTAAATATATTTTTATCAAGATAAATATTTTATTGATTGCGTGTTATTTAACGTGATTGTTGCTCTCAACGAGATATAAACAATTTTGATCAACAAAATGAACACCGAAACAACCCACAAATGCAAATTGGAGGGTCCGGTCCTGTTAAGAAATTAAAAGGGATCTCAGTTCACAATGTTAATAGCGTATTATAGAATATAATCCTCTTTGATCCCATTTTTTTTTACTAATATCCAACCTAAATTCTGCTCGTTTGAGGGTTTGGTAATATGCATAAGAACCTTAAAAAATGTAGTTGTTGAGTAACGTGATCAACTAAGGATATTTTAGTTTTATATTCATAGAACAAAAAGATACAACATATATAAATAGAATGAGATGCGACTTTGGTCATCAAATACAGGTCTCTTCGCAATCTAAAAATTGAAGAAACTTTCCTCTTTGTTAGCCAAAACACTGAGTCTTCGTAGATGATGTCACCAAAATCTTACTCACTCCGTTCCAAAACATTGAGTCTAACGTGATCTTTTTGGGACTCCATGTCATTTCAAAATACTTTTATATCTTTCGATTTATGAAGTTTTGAAAATTTTGTTTAATAGAACTAATTAAAATTTATCAAATAATATTTATATTGCATATTTTTTAATATTCATATTGAAATATATAAGTAATTGAAAATGATGCACTTTCCCAAAAAAGTCACTCATTTTGGAACGGATATCTAATCTAAAATATCAGTAATTATCAAAAATCAATTGATCATTTTCGTTTGATCCATTCAAGATATTTGCTCCATTCTACTAGTGATGATATCAATGCTTATCGGTCTATCTTCTTTGTTATATATACACATACAAATATATATATATATGTTTATTTAGATATCAAATACAATAAAATTTCAGCACCAATTATAACATGACATGTCCTTTTGGAAGTACTTAAAAAGTTTTAATTATTGGATTGATGTCACTTGACAACTCATACATAGGAAGTCACTTTCGCAGTAATCATATATGGCAGTACTCCTATAAAAGACTTTCATATACTATTTCTTAACTTAATTCCATTTAACTTTGGTTTGGCTTTTAAATTAGTACTACAAAATACCTCTAGATAGACTAGATGTGATGGATAATCTCTTCTTAGATCCTTTTGGAAATAATGAATAATAAAGGCAAATTCAGCATGGCCCAGCCAAATTACTACTAGTACTACTACTCATGTAACGCTGTCGCAATAGATTTGATGTTACATAAAGTAAAGCCAAGGAGAAAAGGACATGAAGACATGCCAATGCTTTTCCTAAAACTACATATACTCCATTACTCCCCTAATGAGTGGAGGTTAAAGCATAATTAGCATATAATGACCAAAATCTAGGTCACCCAAGCTTTCTGTAGATTTAGTCGTTTCCGCTCTCAATCTTCGCTTTACGCACCCGCTCTCAATCCTCATTCCGCTAATTTCAATAGCTTGGGATATTTTTCAAAAGACACGTCTGCACTCTCGTTAGTACTTTCACCCGCGGTAACGCACACGCATCACGCGACCTACATCAGGATGGCCATAGACACATAAATCCAATTTCATGCACATGAATAGCGTAGTTAACATTCTTATGTAATTTTAATTATTAAAAGCAATAGAAGATTACAAGTATTTGAAATTTTTTAGACGGGACATAAACCCATAATCTTAAACTGAAGAGCCGTTAGAGAAACAAACAATTAACCGTTGCTTTTGGCAAGAACCAACCCCATGACCTTCTCTATGGAAGTGTACAAGAGTGACCAAATGAACTACCCTAGTTGATTAATGGTTATATTCCTATGTACTCGCAAAAGAGGACTCTGAAAAAAAAGGAGGATGCATGCACGTAAACAAAGAGATACACAACTGTATACTTTTTCAAAAAAATATCAAGCGAACGAGTTTCAGAATTGCAACCAAACAAGCACAGCTTGAGCTTCAGAAGCTGCTGAGACAGACCGAAAATTGATACACCTTCAAAGGAAAGTAATCTTTTTAGGGAAAATAATGAGAAAACATGCAGAAAGATTCTGCACGTACCACCAACCATAAGACAACAAATGTATGAAATCATTTCTTTTCTGTGAATAGATTCTCACATCCTATAAAGTCCATAAACATGCAGAAAGGATTAGGTGAAATTTCGGAATGATTTTGCACGTACCACCAACCAGAGGGCGTTCCATCAAATTATCATCCACATACTAGGCTAATGCATTCAGTTGATAGGAATAGCAGCCAAAATCTAGGCATAAGTAACAAATCAGGTCAGTTCCAGAACGCTGCAGGCCCATTGTTCACAAACGGGAAGGCATATATAACAGGGATAGGATTAGTAATACCACGTCACCATGGTATTGCATCTGCCACTTAGAAAAATAATATACATGAAGATATATGATTTGGGCCCAAAAATTTTACCGGGTAGATGATGACCATAAATATATGATCCTATTCAAGACCTCATACCAATATGCAGACAAGGAATACCAATATACCACTGGACCATTGAAACTATGCTAGCCACTGACTTATGCACCCCATGTTCTTTTGGTTAAGAAAGACACCTTCAATGTGAAGGAGTATCAGTGTTCATAAACCATATCTTGTTTGGTCATTTGTCCTTTTCCTTTTAGTTTTTTTCCCTCTTTTGCAGAACTTGCACACTCACAGTTATTTAAATGGAAAATGAAGGAGTAACCAATATGTTCACTAGGCAAGACACTAAGACAATTTCATACTTTCAGTTGGTGAGGAACGTAAGTAAATATAACCAATATGTTTAATAGGTGACAAGAACCGTTCCAAAACTAATTAGGCAGCTTGAGAAGGTTTCCTCCACAATATCTCAAAACATAATAGGCTTCAAAAACAGTAACATTTGGACAATAACGAAATATAAGAACATCAGATTTATCATCAGTACCACTGAGAGTGTGGAGACGAGAATCGCTTTTTATAATCATCTTAATAATAGCTCTACCTTCCAAAAAAAACATCTGTATATAGCAGACTAACAGAAAGGGATAATATCAAACCACGGCAAAAATGCCCTCCACAGTATAGCAGCTATTAACCTATTACTACCATGGAAGACAAAAATAATGATTTTAATTAAAGATACCAGACAATCTTACTAAAAATGAATTTTCACCTTAGCTGCATAATCAGGACTTGAACTCCGATATGATAGAACAGTTAAACTGCAACTTTCTTACTTCTGAAACTCTCTTTCAGCGATGTAAACTTCTTCTTGCACTGATTCACAGTCTTCCCAGGAACAGCAGCTGCAACTCGTTCCCAACGCTGACTAGCTTCCTTTGGGAATGTCTTCAGGGCTTGCACAAGGGCCCTTTCTTGGACAGCAGACCACACATCTTGGTCTGAACTCGACGAAACAACATTTGCATTAACAACATCTTCATTTAGTTGTTGGTTGCTGGAAGACTCCTTGGCATTATCCTTCATAGCCTCCTTAGTATTATCCTTCGTAGCATCAGGAGTTTTATCGTCAGGCCCATTACTGGTAGAAACCCCTTCTACTTCCTCTCTAGTTGTAAGTGGGGAGGCAATGGACTGTGCTGGCTTTCTCTTTTCAAGGAATGAGTCAAAAACCTTTGCGGAGTCAGGCTTTTGGAGAAGAACAGTTTTGGTGGCCTTCAAAATCTCCTCAACAGACCTTCCGGTGCCTATGTACTCTGAAATAACCTCCCACCTCCTAGATGTTCCTTTAGGGTACTTCTGGATCCCTTTTCTCAAAAGCTCAATCTCCTCCCTGACCCAAAATTTTTCCTTTTTATCCCCACCGCTTGACAGAACACTTCCGTTAACTTGTACAGAGCCATTTTCTTTTGGGTTCTTGTCTGGCTTCTGCTCTTCCAAGTCACTTTTACTACCAAGTGCCTCTTTGAGGAGTTTTGCTCGCTCTACCCCTTCTTTTGACTCAATTTTGTCGCACAAATTCCTCAGCTGCTCAATTTCAAGAGACGTACAAAGATTTTCGACATCATCTTCGGTAATACCAAGCAGATGCTGCGACAAAATAGGCGCCG
Organism: Rhododendron vialii; assembly: GCF_030253575.1. Taxonomy (NCBI): domain Eukaryota; kingdom Viridiplantae; phylum Streptophyta; class Magnoliopsida; order Ericales; family Ericaceae; genus Rhododendron; species Rhododendron vialii. The sequence goes on from NC_080560.1 coordinate 6,082,204, forward strand.
AAAGAGTTCGAAGACGGGTCCTCTCCTTGCGCAATAGCTTCTTCTCTTTTTCTCTTGTCTTCTTATGATGTAAAGCAGCTTCTGCAGCTTGTCTCTCTTCTTCTTCCTTCCTTCGTCTCTGCTCTTCCACCAACCTAGCGGCCTCTTCCTCCTGCAACTTCTTAGCCAGATATTTAGCCTCCTTTTTCCTCTGCTTTTCAGCTTTTTCCTCCTCCTTCCTTCTCAAGATTCTAGGGTCTCTTCTATAAGCATTGTCAACTAGAGCACGTATCCGTGCAGTCTCCTCCTTTCTAGCCTTCTCTGTGATTTTAGCATTCTGCCTTTCCATCCACCTCTTATGGTCACGAGATTCGGCTTGCTCAAGATCAAATTCATCTTCATGTGAGAATTCTCTCCAGCTCTTAAAGCTGTACCAGAAATTATAAAAGCTATCCACATCTTTTAATGTAGCATTATCATCACCTAGAGAGGGAACAGGTTGGGTAACAGACCACCGCCCATTCCTCATAAAAGCGGGACCAAATACCTTGAAGAAATCTTGAGGGGCACAGTCTGTAGGGATTTCGTCGTCAAACTCATCCGTGGAATCGTAAATTCTTCTCCTCGTAGGGTCACTTAACAACTCATAGGCTTCTTGAATAGCCTTGAAGTGGTTCTCTATTTCATCCTTCTTTGCTTGTTTTGCTGCTTCAGTCTCCTCGGCAAGAAGAAGGGCAGCTTGTTTGTCAGGATGGTGCTTTAAAGCTGTCTCACGGTAGCTCTTTTTTATCTGCTCATCAGTAGCAAGGTACCTTAAATGGCCCAAACCGAGCAAGTCATAATGATCTTGTTGCTTTCCCTCAGCACCAGATTTCTTTTTACCTTTAGTGCCATATGACGTGGATGATGGCACATATGCATCTTCCTTATCAGTGGGCATATTCTGCTTATCAACATCATCATCTTCTTTTTCACACCAACCGAGAAGCCTGAGAGCAGCGGAGTGGAAAGCATGCCCAGCGGGTTCGAATTTAGAAGCCTTGACTGGAAGGCAATTAGAGGAAAAATAGACTGGCTCTCCGTCAACAATCTCCTGTGAAAAGGAAATAAGCAAAATGCTTCTCTGGGCAGCCATCATCTTCTATAAACGAAGAAACCCACGAGAAATAGAGAAGCAAATGGCAGAAATGTATCTCTCTCAATGGAAATATCTAAAAGCTACAGTCCAGCTTTTGGCACTCTTAAAGAGACAAACTGCAACAAGCCCACCTGCATTTTGCTAAGGAATACCAATCAGTACAGTTTATACCAAAGTTAAAAAGTATAAATGACAATAGCATCAAAGGAGTGAATGGGTTTATAATTAGAACTTAATAATAACTGCATAAGCATAAACCTTATCAATAAATTTATGGTATGCCGTGCAATTCCACAATGAGTCACTAAGGTCCCATCTGCCCTCAGCAATAAAGCACGAGGTGAGGGGCTTCGTCTAAAATCACCAAATATCTTTGAAGTTCTAAAAGTTAAGACATCAAACATCCTCGCACATAACATCAAATGACCTAATATCTTGTACTAATTATTAACACATCGTCTATCCATCCACCAAACTTTAATGCTTTAATGTTCGGTTTTTGAAACATAATCCAGCAAAAAATGCAGCCATGCCTCACAACCAGTTACTCCCTCTTCTTCATCGTCATTTGAGATACTCATCCACACGTTCCTGTTCCCACCGTTTTGACTCTCCATCTTCCCACTTCATTTGTTCACATTCTTCTTTCTCATTTTGTATTCGGTGACTTGGAACTCTTTGGGTTGCCTATGAAGTCTTTGGTGTTGCCATTGGAATTGATATAGTAGTCTTGCAAGGCGTTGTTTAATTTAACAACCTGATTTGGTTGGTCCAAAAAAGTAAGTCCCCGCTTCAATTATCCAACCTAGACTCCAGTGGTTGATGACAGTGTTCTAGATGGCACTCAGAGCAAGTCGGGCGGCAACCCGCCGCCGAGCGATTCGGCGTTTTTTCCAAAATATTTTTTTAAAGATATTTTTAAGGCAATCAAGCTCCAACAAGCCCCGCCAAGATGGCCGCCTAGCTCCGCCAAATCTCCCTTAGCTGCCTAGCCGCCAAGTCGGCCACCAAGCTCCACCAAATCTCCCTATCAGCCGAATGAGCCGCTAAGGGTGAAATCATGGCGCTGAGCGCCGGCGGCTGCCATTTAGAACATTGGTTGATGACCAGGTCATCCAAATAAAGCAAATGCTTTAAGAGCTTGAAGCTTAAGACAAGGAGCACACTTCATGCGCTTCTTCACCCTGCCTCAGCATCTCAAGTGCCAGGAGTGCACCCATGGCTAGCCTTGCACTTAGGTTAGGGCTGCTGGGCGCACTTTTCAAATCTACGGCAATCTTTTCTAGCTGCTGTTAATAAATTCTTTACCATGTGGGTTCTTACCAGGTAGCTCTAATATAACGTAGATTTTGGTATTTCTCTTGCTAGTCTTGGGTGCAGCCCACATACTCTATGCAGCTGCTCATCTTCATTAGCAAAGTCCCATAATTTGTCAATTTTGTTTCAACGGTTGCTCATACAGTCATACTTCATTAAAAATCACTAATACTTTAGCTGGAATATTTGCAGGGACAGAACAGAGAAATACACAATCGACAAGTAACTGGAGTCCAAAGCATAGCAAATAGCATAATTAAATACCACACTGGAGAGTGCTCTGTATAATCAAACCAACCAATGATCTATTAGCAGCAACTAAAAACTCATTCAAAATTTCAAACAGTAGATATAACGCAGAACTAACTACCTTGTTTTGATGTTTCAGGTTCCAATACAAATCACGGGCATCAGATAAACAATAAGGTAGTGACAAGCAGGTCCCACCAAGGATGGACGTACGATTTCACCGTTGGGTGGCCAAGCCAAAAAACAATGTCAAAAAAGTTATCGTAACTATTTCTAATCAACCTATACATGCAATTGTAAAAATACAAGCATACATAATTGTAGATACACTTATGCATCCTATGCCTTTCGAGGAGTAAGTACCAAACCTACCATAATAGATGCATACAACCCTGCTAGAGGATGATTATGGACTTTTTCTTCAAAAAACTTGGATGGAAGGTGTTAGGTATTCATAAAAAACGTCAGGCGAACGAACTAATATGATTTTGGATGTTTTCGAGAAAATACTAATATGACTATAGATAATTTTAAAAACTTGGGTAGGGCGGTTGCCCGGACTCTGCCCTTGTTTCCCGTAAAATTTCCTACTTCATCCTACCGAATTGCAATTTCACATGCAGCAACAGGTAGGTTCAAAAGGAAAACCAAAAACAGCACCACAGATGAAAAGAAGCAATCTAAGTAGTACCCAAAGACAAGCAAATAAACGTTGCAAACGCCAAGTGAGTACCTTTATAGCTACTGCAACAGATCCAGCGAATGATATATGCCCACCTGGAAATGGTAATTCACAATAAATCACATATAGGAAATAAATCAATTGCGAAGAAATAATAGAACAGAAGTACAATCCCATTAAGTTGGGGAAAATTTAAGGAGCAGTCCATCAAATGAATTCGACTGAACAAAACAAGATTAGTTCTTTACACACCCGTTTCAAAGAAGCACGCCGAGAGCTCAGATCGATCTTCCAAGCTCGTCGGGGCTCGGCTGAGACTTCGTTAGGGTTTGAATCGATCTTCGTTAGGAAGTTGAGATACCCTAGGGTTTCAAGCCGTGGATTGGTTGAGAACCACTAGGGTTTCGACGGCTGGAGTGGTTAGGGTTTACTATTTATATCGGAGAGAGAGAGAGAGACGGCGTCGCAAACTTGATTAATGAAAATGAGGAGTGGAGAGAGGGGAGACGCTAAGCCCTAATTGGAAAAAAACAAAGGCGGTGCTTTTATATGAAAGTGGAAAGTCAAAATAAGTACAAGGTTATTTTTTTTGCTCAAGAAAAGAAAAAAAAACAAACAAGTACTAGGTGATTTTTGTCTCCAATTTTATTCATTTATACCCCTTTTGTATATAGCATTAAAAAACAAATTGTAGAGTACATTTGGGTTTTTTCTTTTCTTTTCTAAGTAAGTCAATTGGCTTATTTAATTTAAATTTTTTTGCATTTTTTAATTTAGCATCAATTTTTTTTTGGATTATTGGTTCGACTCGATGAGAGAAATCGAAAAAGTAAAAAATTATGATCTAAACTTAATTTTTTGAATAAAAATGAAAAAATTGGCTTCTTAGCCTATTTTTGTCTTTATTTAAAAAAATTGTGTATCAATCGTAATTTTTTGTTTCTCGGATTTCTCTCATCATGAGAACACAATAATTTACAAAAAAAAAAAAAAAAAATCGACGAAAAACTAACAAATACGAAAAAAGATTGAGTAAAGACAAAAAAATAAGCCAATTAACTTATTTAGCCAAAAAAAAATCCCTTATAAGGAATGGAAGTGCAAAAATCATTTTCCATTTAAATCGTGTGTACAAGTAGTTAGAAATTAGAATAGTTAGACTGATGGGTAGGTCAGTATTTTACGCGAATAGATCCGAAAAGAATAAAAGAAATATAATTGAACAAAATGAAAGTGAGAAACAAACAGACAAATGTTCTTGACTTTAAGAAAATTTCACGAACTTCAGCGCTCAATTCCTTGTTAAATATAGTTATTGATTTTGGAACTTATATTAATTGCAAAGAATAGACATTCGATGAAGTTTTTTTCTTTGTGTAGATTGAGAATTTTTTTTAAAAAACTTGGTACATTTATCCACTATATATTTTCCAAATATAAATCAAGAAATTGCATTTTAGGTGCAATGGAAATTGTTTCAATGAGAGAAATATAGTGCCAAAAGGCCCAAAACTCATCACAACCCAATTGTCAAGGCGAGAATCCAAAACAGGAAACACATGATGGTTGTCAAATTTTCTCATTATAAAACATTTCCACAAACTTTTGATCATATGCCAATTAAGAGATTCGAGAACTTTATCTCCACGTAGGGTCGTGTCTAAAGTTCTACTCGCGATCGAGGATCATAGTGTTGCGCTCCCTATGATGAGCAGTCGTAGTTTTGGAATAGAATAACTAATACACGATTGCTTAATTCTTTTTCCGATTGAATATATGTTGAGCGGATTGATCAACTGGCATAGCAGCATCTCTAATTCGAGACCTTACGATAGATCTTTGTTTCAGCTTCTGCATGTCTCAGAATTATGCGAAGTTAGAATTATTTTCGTATATGTCATTTTCCTCGTTTGTTCGCAGTGAAAATCCTAGTCCCATAATTTTTCGTAAACTCATCTGCTCCGGCTCTCAATCCTCGCTCTAACGAATTTTTAATAGTTTGAAATATATTTGAAAGACGTTTTTACGCTCACGTACCCGACGTGCATTGTGTGACTTATTAGGTGAAGACTATGCTGTCCTTGTCCCAATTTGTCTGTGAACGTAGCATATTCAGATTAGACCACACGATGGGCTCAGACCAGCCTAAGGATGGCCCAGAACAGCCATGTAAGTCATCGTGGGCCTTGTGGCCCATCTTCAAGAACTACAATATTGGTGCAGAGGCAGGGTAACTATTTGGGTTGTGAGGCCCAACCCATGAAAAAGAAGAAAAACGAAAGTTCATATTTTCCTTTATTTTTCGACAATCACAAAAATTGAACTGTTTTGGTTTCCAAGGTGAGTTTCTCCAAGAAGTATTCCATTTTTGAGAAATCATTCGAAACGTGCTTTCTGATATTCGCAAACCATTTTTCTCGAGCACGAGCAAATTCAAATCGTATACGATGCAAGTGTTCTGTGAAGGACTACTAACGTGCCTACGCACGTAAAAAAAAAATTCGAAAAGAAAGTATCCTTCGAAATTCGAATCTTCCCATCCGACTCACACTGTGCTCCTCATTTTACAAGTATTGGTTTTGTTTATTACTAATACACATGCTGGTGCATTTGTTATCTTGTTTCTGTATCCAAAATTGGAGCCAAGGAATTTGTCAGGAGTTTGTGCTCGCTGCATGTTCAAGACCCAATTTCTTCGGAGTAAATTGCAGAGAGTCTGCCACATGATCACTGGGGTCCGAAATAACGTGGATGAACTCAAATTTACTTAAAAGTTTCAGTTTGTAAATAGTGAGATATCGAATATTATGTTAGGACCCGATCTTTGTTATGTTTATCCTAGGAGAGAGCTAACATTTTTAGGCGTGTCCTAACAGAATTCAAAAATCAGAGGTCTGAGGATGGAAAACAAAGAGGGTCAAAGGTACCCCACCTGAGACCCAAAATACTACGTACAAAACATAAAGGAAAAGTTGTTGGGACCCGATTGCAGTTTGCAAAGAATTTTTACGAAAAGCGAATACTATATCAGAGATGAAGACAAAGAGGCTGACTAGCTAAGGATGCAGAATGAAGACCAGAATGTTCTCTCGATACTGACGAGAGGTTGGTTCAGTGGTTAAGAATTTGAACTTGGTTAGACAAAACTCAGGTTTAAGTTTTCATAGACTCTTATTGAGGCTAAACATATTTCTAACACCACTCATGCGTGGTGGGACCTTGGTTTCGGCCCCGACGTAAGTGCGGTGGAGTCCCTACAGATAATGGTGTGGTGTGATGGGGCAATACTCTCTGACGGAGGTGACGCGCTACTGTATGTGTACCCAAAAAAAATAAAATAATGGTCTGTCAATTTGTCATGGGGGAGTCTAATCGAAAGACCTTTCGTCACAGATCGTTTTTCACGTATCAAGCACATTCATTTTTGTGGGGTCTATCTCGAGTATCACGAAAATGATTCGAATCGCTCATCTTTCGATTTCTGAAAAACCCTTACCGATATCCGTTGGAGCTGATTTTTTAAAGGAACCCTCAAAATTTTTTTAACAAAATAGAAGCGGTTTGAATCATCTTTGTGGAACCCGAAATTGGCCTCACAAAAATATACGTGCATGATATATGTGTAAAAAAAGTCTGCAAAGAACAGGGTTGGTGCAAGGGCATGGAAATTGCAAAAAAGTCTCAATTAAGTTTTGGTCATGGTCTGCTTGCTCTTTGTCGTTTGCCCTACAATCAACCAAAAGAATTTCACAATATTCAATGTCTCTATCTATACGGAAAAAAAACTCTCTTTTTACAGAAAACTTGTGCAATAAAATAATCCTAATCACTAGAATGATGTGCAATAAAATATTTTAGCTAGTACTATAATGTGAGTTTTAGTCTTATTGCAGACGCCATTCTTATGCATTACATCCCCGTGAAAGTGACTTTCAAGAATATATCAAATCACGTATGCAAATATGTAGATGTAGCCAGTTGACGTGTTTGAATATGTTAGCAAGTATAGTAATTTAATGTGACTTGTTGATTATACATTAAAGATTTGAGGCGCAAAATCGGTCTATTCACACAAATGGAAATATGAAACTAAAAAGTAGCATTTCACACTGTATTTTAAGCTTGGAGTGATCTAATGATAATAAATAAATAAAAACAAGTAGCATTTCACACTATATTTTAAGCTGGGAGTCTAATGACAATACAAAATTGGGCCTTTCCTAGCTAGACTTATTGATTCCTTTAAAATCATAAGGCTACACTCACTATCCAGTTTTGGTTAACTTGATAGCCAAGCATATTTGAACTCATAAAACAAATCTCAATGGATGAACTAATTAGGTTTAAACTTTTCATTACCCATTTCTCTTGAGTCTCCTTTGGCTCAGTCTATATGGAGTTTCGCTCTGGCTTTACTTGGTCTCCCTTAAAGCTAGAGCTAGAAAAGCCGTAGGAGCTAGCGTTGTCAAGTTATAGTCTTCTCAGCAAAGGTGGTGAGATTGGGCTCCAAACATTAATAGTCGAGGTGCGCGTAAACTGGCACGGGCACCCGAATTTTATAAATAAAAACTCGGATCCGGTAATAAATTACTATACGTGGGGCGTGGGACAAGGCATATTTAAAGATTAGTTCAATTAACACTCCTATAAGAAGGAAAAGATAAAGACCAAGTGCCATTATGTGAGATGCAGAAATGTTTCAAGTGGGGAATATAGCCGACATTTCTTCAAGCTCCAGGAATTCTAATTTAATTCCCACTCCAAAAAGAGCCAAAAATATTCCTTGTTCTTCTAATTCAGAATGGCTTAAAAAGTAGGTACATTTCGATATAATAAAAAAATTAGCTAGGTACATTGTTAATCCAAGGCATGCACGTTTATTGCATAATAGAGTATATATAATATCGGGTCGTCACATGTGGCTTGTATCGGCAAAGGGAGGCAGCAAAATACGGCTTCTTTCTCCAGTGGAGTAGGCGCACAGTCCTGTATGCCGATTGAACCGCACCTATTCACCGTGTGTATGATAGGGATGACAATCGTACCCACCCCGAACCGATCGGGGCGGGACGGGTTTTCCATCCCCATTTTCAGGTATTGGGTCGGGGTCAGGGCGAAAGTACCCCACCCCTAAACCCGTCCCGCCCCGCCGTGTGTGTGTATATTATTTATTTATATATGTATATATACTTATATACATGTTCTTTCATTTTTTTAGCATTAATCCAAAAAATAATGTCTCTTTACTGTCAAGTAGCATAATTAAATTTAAAAAAGAAATAAAATTTGATATTTATTGGTGTTTAGTGGATTTTTTAAAAAGTTTTCTTCAAATATTTATAATAAATTCTGCACATAAAGAAATGGAATGAAGTATCTAAAATATTGATTGCGATTAAAAGTTTAGATAAAACCGCGATACCAAAAGACGCAAAAATAATTTCAAAATTTTTATTTTCTAGATAATTTTTATTCTTATTCAGCATTTTTTTTTTACTTTTTTACTTTTACTTTAATTTTTTAAATTTTTATGGGGCGGGGTGGGTAAACTCGTTCTCCGATCGGGGCAGGAACGGGGTACCCAAAAAACCCGATCAGGACGGGGCCGTGGTCGGGTGATGATTTTCGGGTCAGAGTATGCAAAAACCCGCCCGCCTCGTTGCCATTCCTATGTATGAACTTATAAACAAATGAGAAACTCTCAGCTCCGGTAAGACCAATCATCACATTAAAGCTCAATTATATCCCATCATGCATGAACTTGTAAAAGATACTAAACAAGTGAGAAAGTAGGAGTCTAGGAGGATTACCATTTGCCAAGTAAAGAGTGCTGGGTTAGTGAAAAGGACCAAGTAAAGAGTGCTCGGTTAGTGAAAAGGAATGGGACAAGAGAGGGGTTTTGGAGATAAGTGGGCCATCAGTTACTACGACTTTGGGGGGACAAAGCAAGAAACAAGATTTCCTTTTTCCTCAATTCCTGCGCTTCGATTCCGTATCACAATTTGTTTGGGGTTTTCACCGCGTGATTAATTGCGTAGCCGAACTTACATAACGGGGTTCAATACAAATATTTTGGGCAAAATTAAACTAATTATCTAATAACTATTGTAAAAACGAGAAAAATACAAAGCAACTGATGTCTTTTATTCCGACTCAGACGTTGAACCTGACGCAAATAGCGACACTCGCGATTTGCTGTATATTCAAACCCTTCAGCGGTCTCAAAATAGATAAAGTCCAGGATTGGGCCGGAATTTGGGTGTTTGGGCTGTATTGTTTTACTTGGGTGTTGGGTTGGGCTCTATTGTTTTATGTTGTAATCCCTTGCAGGCCCTTCGGAGTTTGGGCCTTGGCTCGTTAGCGGTGTATTCCAATTTTTTGTTGGATCCCCTCTTCCCTCTCCCCGATTTTAATAAAATTTTCATCTTTTGCTGATAAAAAAAAAGGATAAAAGATAACAGATACCCAGACGATCAGATGGACTCCGACCAAGTATGGACGCATCAATCAAGGATGGAATTAGGAGGAGTCTAGTAGCGGCGGCCGTTACGACAAAAATTTTAGAAATTGCAATTATTATATATATGTATAAAAAAAATTATTCCCAACTTATATAGTCTCGCCATCGCTAGATTTTTTTTCCTTATTTTTTTTTATATACTAATCCTAAATCTTTTATTTTTTTTCAAGAAAGGAGACCCACAAAATTATTTCAAAACTAAATTTAATGGGCCACAGTGAAATAATATAGAGGATGTGGTGTAATTAAGGGGGGGGAAAAAAACTCCACACTTTAATCCTAAAATAACTTAACCTAAAAAATTAAAATTGGTTATTTACCATAGTTTTTATTAGGTTATTTTAACTTTTTTTAGAGTCGATGGCTATTAATATTGTAATGCATCTTCTTATTTTCTTCGTATACATTTCGCCACTACTAGGATAAAATTCCGATTCCGTCCCTGGCACCAATGAACTTCCAAAAAAACTACAAATTCGACAAACCTCCACAAGTCAAGATATAAAGCTTCGAGAAGGTTTTGTTATTCTAATCTTGGTTCTGGAGTGTAGATGGGGATTACAATCTTGAACTTAAATTATCAAAGGGGAAATTTCAAAATGGTACCTGAACTTTCATCCAAATATCACAGAGACACCTGAACTTAAGTTTATTTCAATTAAACACATGTACTAACAAAACCCCCTAATTTAAACCCCCACTGTTATACTCCGTCTATTTTGTTCACAAAATTGCTAACGTGGCATCTTTTACACATTAAGTGACCCCGTTACAAATGGTAGGACGTGGAGAAGATGCACACAATCCAAATCCCACCCTTTTCGACCCACACTTCTTCTTCTCCATTTGGAACGAAAGGGACCCCCACCCCCGCGACTGAACCGGAGTCACACGCGTCTTGGTGACTCAATCGGTCAACTCATTCGACCTCTCTTCCGCCAACCTCTTTGGCTCTTTCCGCCTTACCCCTCTGCCGCATCAACACCCTCCTTTCTTATCTCTCCACAACAACTCAATCAACTCCACCCTCCGATTGCCAAAATCTAGAACACCTTGACCTTGCTCAAAACCTACTCGCAACCGGCGCCCCGGTTTAATTGGCTGCAGTCGTTGAATACCTCGCTGACGAAGTCTAACGACCCGCTCCATCTTTGTACAATATTGTCCGCTTTGGACGCCTAAAGCCTTCCCAGTGAGGTCACCCATCCTTGGATTGCTCCAGGATGAGCATGCTTAACTGCGAAGTTCCTATGCGCTTTGGCCCGCCCTCACGGCTTTAAAAGGTCTTGTACAAGTAGGAAAGATCTTTTCTTATAAACCATGACTTACCCCCTTCCGTCCGAACGCTTCCTGCAGTACCGCCGGCCACCGGAAAGCGGAGTGTCACAATCTACCCCCCTTAGGGATGCAACGTCCTCGTTAGGGATGGCAATAGGGAGGGTCGGGGGTAGATACCACTATCCCCGTCCCCGATCCCCGAACTCAAATCTCTCCCCATCCCCGCCCCAATCCCCACCGGGGATTTATTTTTACCCTCCATCCCCGCCCTAAACGGGGAACGGAGATCCTCATGGGAAATCGGGGATCCAAAGATCTCAAAACTTTAATAAAAAAAAAAGTCACCTGCCATAAAATACCAACCAAGAAACTAAATTCAAAAATAAAAAAAAATAAAAAAATAATCTACGCTGCCATTACAAACCAAATGCCAAGGAAAATAGCCACAGTTGCTGCCATAGTGCCGTTACAAACCAAATCAAAATGAAAACAGTCACTTTACTGCCGTAGTGCCATTATAAACTAAATTTAAATTAAAACAGTCACATAGTTGCTGCCATAGTGCATTACAAACCAAATTGAAATAAAAACAGTTTCAAACAAACAAGACAAGTAGGCTAGTGGGCTTGGGGATTGGAGACGTAAGTCTCTAGAGTGGCGACTGAAAAATAGAAAAACCCTAACTTATCTATATATATAGTAGGCTAGTGGGGCTGGGGCGGGGATCAAGAACCCTAAGTCCCTAACTTATGTATATATATATATATATATATATATATATAATTATATATAATTATGTATTATATATAGTAGGTTAGTGGGGCGGGGACTACCTCATATCCACCCCCTACCCGTTCCTCACTTTTTTTAAAAAATTATCCCTATACCCTATCCGATCCCTAAATAATCTCCGAATTCCTACCCATTTGAGGCGGGGAACGGGGCGAGTTGGGTCGGGGCGGCCGGAATTGCCATCCCTAGTCCTCGTTGCACAGGCCCAGCAACCTTCCCCTGGTGGCCATGGTGTGGCACTTAGTTCTGTACAACACAATCAGTGTGCTCGTACAAGATTCTAGAGGTGGCCCCCATCATGTAGACCAGGGTTGTGCTCTGATACCACTTCTAACGACCCGCTCCATCTTTGTACAATATTGTCCGCATTGGACACCCAAAGCCTTCCCAGTGAGGTCACCCATCCTTGGATTGCTCCAGGATGAGCACGCTTAACTACGAAGTTCCTATGCGCTTTGGCCCGCCCTCACGGCTTTAAAAGACCTTGTACAAGTAGGAGGGATCTTTTCTTATAAACCATGACTTATCCCCTTCCATCCGGACGCTTCCTGCAGTACCGTCGGCCACCGAAAAGCGGAGTGTCACACGAAGAGCTAGGGATATTGCTGGCCGGAGTGACCACACGCCACAACGGTGTGCTTCCAAACATCCACCTGGTTCTGTTGCCGAAGAAGTCTGACAAGTCGACCAAATTCCCAAGAAAGCTTGGTTATTGAGATTAGACTAGGCTAGGCTACCAATGAAACTCCTTTCTATATTACGGGGGTGTTTGGGAACTTACTTTTTGACTTTTCATTTTTAACTTTTTGGCTTTTTAGCTTTTTGAATTATGGTCAGAATGTGTTTTGGAGATTGAAGGAGTGTTTGGGAGATATGTGCAGAATGTATTTTGGAACAGTAGTAGTGTTTGGTAGATGAATGATGAAAATGAATTATAGATTGATTTTTTACGAAATTGCCCTTGACCTTTATTATTGTTTTAAAAAGTGCACAAATTTTGTTTTCTTTTTGCTTTTGGCCGTTTCTACTGTGTTAAAATAAAACAAACCACAGTTAAATATACCCATTTTTTTTTCGTTTTAAGAAAACAGAGACCAGTTCGGAAACAAAGCATCACAAATCTCAGTGAACACCTCAACGATAACCCTATGATGGTGATGAGAATTTACAGACAGAAAAGTCTCCAGCAAATCCTCCAGTTCCCTCTGTTAAAAAAAAAAAAAAATCCTCCAGATCCCTAGCACCGAAAATCTGCTTCTCCACAATCATCTCCACCATGGAAGTCGTGAAATCAACGTACGGGTCGCTCGATTGCTTCTCCCACCACAAAGCAACCGTCCTTCTCTTTTCCGTCGACGACCACGTCACTTTTCCATCGACGACCACGACCCTTCTCCGAGCTTCTTCTCTTCTTTCGTTTCTCCTCTCTCTCTCTCTGGTGTGAAGTGTGAACCGGTGAGGAAGAAATAAGTGGATAAGAGGAGGGGGCAAAACTGGTAAATGAAAGGGAGGTAAGTGGGTTTGGTAATTGACCACAAAATGGAAAAATGTAAAAATGTGAAAAACACCTCCTGACTTGATTCTGGGTTTTTGCTCCAAAACTGAAAAACAAAGAATCCATTCTCCAAGAATCCATTCTCATAATGCAATGCCAAACACCCAAAATAGAAAAATGAAAATGCAAAAGTGGAAAAATGGGGTTCCCAAACACCCCTATATGTTCTTTGGTGATTTTAGGTTTTTGAAACTATTTTCCTGTTGCGTGGTGAAATTGGCGGTGGGGCTCCGACGAGAAATGGGCATGGAAGAGGGAGAGGATGGGGTAGGTGACGTGGTCAAAGAAAAGATGTGGGCTTTTAACTCTCTATAATTTCTGGGGCTATTTTTTGTGCCAAAGGGGTACTTAACGGACATCACCAAATTTCTTTGACGCAATTGACGGAGTGTAACAGCAGAGGCCTAAATTAAGGAATTTTATTAGTACAAGTGTTTAATTGAAATAAATTTAAATTTATATGTCTTTATGACATTTGATGAAAGTTCAAGTGTCATTTTAAAATTTTGCCATTATCAAACTTGGTGATGCAAATAAAAGTGTACATGGTCAAGATTTCTCCGAGCTTGAGAAGTACGGTAAGCTTCTCTTTCAAGCAATAATACTAGTGTCTCTCTCTCTCTCTTTCAAGTAATAATACTACTCTCTCTCTCTCAAGTAATATACTAGTCTCCCTCTCTCACTCACACTCTCTCTCTCTCTCTCTCTATTTTTATATCGGTCTACAATGAGAAAGCGAAACAGTAGTATAGGAGGAATTTTAGGACTTCAAAACGGAGATTCTGAATTCAAACGTCACGTCGAGTTTTAGAGAGCACATTAGTTTAATCGTCTCCCGCTCCCGCTTGCACACCGAAATATATTATTCTCTTCGTTTCATTTTTATTTTTCATTATTTTATTTCTCTTTTATGTCTTTTGCTTATATTTTTTAATGTGAATTTTGTAAAATATGCAACATGGATCTTATTTGATAGATCTCGACTAATTCTATAATACAAAGCTTTTAAAATTATGAAAACCACTATAGATTGAAAGATATAAGCAATTTAAAAATGACACGCGATTAAAAAAAAACAATGAAATAGTACGGAGGGATTATTAATGATTTAGTAATTTTTTTGTGTGTATCTTTGCGTTTATGAAAAACTTTATTATTGTGATCCCTTTAAAATCTTGATAATCGTAGGTTAAGTTCGTTAAAATAAAACATTTTAAATCGTAAAATCTCTCCATACTCAAAATAATCTTTTATTTGAGTTATTCCTATCAATCTTCCGAATCTGCCACGGGAATTTAAAATTATTAAACAGCTCGAATTATTCGTGATGGATCCCGAGTGGAATCCTCGTGCCAATGCATCGTACGGTTCAATTTCAAGGGACGGAAAGGAGTTGTCTATTTGGTGAACAGAAATGCTAGGGGTACAGTGAACCTTGTACAGTAGATGCGCACAGATTTCATTTTACGTCCGTTTCGGGTTCCACAAAGATGATCGGAGCCACTCATTTTGTCCAAAATATTTTGTTCAAGGTCCATGTAAAAAACCATTTCAATCCGATATCGGTAAGAGCGTTTATGAATCATACAACTTTGCTTCAGAATTTGGCCTAAATTTCTGAAGCAAAGTTGGATGATCCGTAAACGTCCTTACTGGTATCGGATTGAGATGATTTTTTATAGGAACCCAAAATAATATATTATGAACAAAATGAGCGGCTCCGATAATTTTTGTGAAATCTGAGATGGACACAAAATGAATCTGTGCGCGGGTGCTGTACGGAATTTGCTGTACCTGTAGCACTACTGTTGTGTGAATGTCAAGCTGAAGTGGGATTGCACTTTGGTCTTCCGTGGGGCAGGGTCCAAATGCAGTTCTCATTTCCCCTAAAAAAATTCCCCGTCAATATCGGTGTTTACTACGACATTGCCCCTGGGATCCTTATGATTACTATGATCAACGAAGCAATTATTAAAAAAAAAATTGTGTTTACCATTTGATTTAAAATACAATAAAAATATCTCTCAGAATACTTTAACCTCACTTTTCAGTTCTAATCTCAATACAAAAAAAGGAACTTACATGTACCTATTATATGATCATCGCTCATGTGCTCTAAAAATAAAATCACCCCGATCTCATTTTTCGATCCAAGCAGTTTATTTTATAAGTCTCGATGTGTTTAGTATCTACGAAAACAATACTTTGATAATACATTGATATCCATTTGAACGAAACTTATTTGCCACAGTAGAATTGAACGCCCAGATTCCGACAATTCATTTGTCTTCATACAAATATGATTCGATCAAGTTTTCGCTAGTATGTCCGATCTACTTGATTAGTTGATTATTAGCAAGGACAATAAGCATATCGAATTGATTTGATCAATTCATTTCTCCTCATTCAAATATGATTCGATCAACTTTCGCCGAACCTTACAAATTGAGGTGGTGTTCCACTTTAAGAAAAAGTACTTTTTTTTCAAAATGTTTGAATTTCAAACTTAAATATAATGAAAACGAAAAATATTTTTTCAATTTTTTTTGCACCGTTTAAAAGATCTTAATGAGATCTATCAAACAAGATCTATATTGGTAGGAAAATTATTTGCATAAACACATGATTTTTGAGCTTAAAATTACCTTCTTTTTCAAAAAGTACTTTTTTTGAGAAACCGGAACGGCCCCTGAATGACTCAATCATCGAATGTGACAATGAGGAATCCTATTTTGAGCCACATGAGAAACCATCGTCTCAAGAAAGGATCAGGAGAGGATCTTGATTAATTCCTGCTTTTGTAGTATTGTTTCACCTCTTAGCCAAATTTGTTGAGGGTTTGGCTTTCTCTAGCTATTCTTCTTAAAAGAGAGATCAAATGGATCCATTCATGGAAGGGTTGGTACCAAAGGCTAAAATAAGTATTTATTTTTAGAGTTAAAGGTGGTGTATATTGTGAGAGAATGATATGTTTCATAAAGCGGAAAACAAGTACTCTAAAATTAAGAACGTTAGCACTGCGGAGGACCATCCACACAACCAGTACTCCTTTTAATGGACTGGGGAGGTTTGGCACAAAGCTGATCAAGGGACCATCCATATATTGGTCCATCCACACACCACCACTCCTCTCAAAGCTTGATATTTTGTTCTCTGCTCTCTCACCAACCATCTAATCTAACCCACATTAAGCACATAATCTGTCGAGCAACGTTTTTGTTCTGTGTTTTCTTTCTTTTGATCAAAATAAAACTAAAAGTAAAAGAACATATCAAACTTGGTTCAAAAACTTTAACACTAGTTGCTAGTAGTCGCCAACGAATCAAGGTCCTCTGATGTGATGATCTCTCGTGTGCATGGTTTCTCATGTGGTGCGAAATGGGAATCATTACGGTCCAATGTCATGATCCAAAACGTAGTAGGTCTCGACTTGTCTAATGCCCATGCCAAAAAATAAGTTTATCAGAGATCGATAAAAGCTTGGTCTAATCATATTTGTCTGAGGATAAATAAATGGACGGATACCGATGTCCAATGAACTTGATTATTTTGTACGGTCGTTAAACACATCAAGATTAATTTACAAAATGAATAGTTCGGTTCGCTAAATGGAATCGTGATTGGTCCCGTTTTGTGTCACACTCGCGGTTATCACGTACATGAGAGGATCTTGATTTCGTATGAATCTACATGCTTCTTATTTTCCACTTGAAATAGGACATCACACCTCAGTCTTTTGATCCTATGGCCACCCTCTCACTTGTTCTGTAATGTTATTGAGACTTGTAGATTCTTATTTGCACGTGCTTGATTTGTAGTATTTGAATCAATATTAGCTAGTAGATTGATTTCGTTTTAAGTTGTTTGTTTCCTTTGGTACGTAATTGGCAGTTGCAAATATAATTAATCCCTAATGTTATGGAATGCGGGGCTTTTGTCCCCTAAAAACAGCAACATTCATTCAGTAGCGCTCAATTTCATTGTCCAAAAAAATGTTTTGGACCTGAAAGAGTTCTTTTAAAATTCGGATCTTGCCGAGACGAACAGTGAAATTGAACGCTGCTAAATGCTCCTCCTAATGTTACATAGAGAAATTCAAGAAAGAAACAAAAAGCATGGTAAAACCGTAAAACATAAGAGCTGAGAGGCTCTGTGCAGGGCTATAGAACTAGACCATTATTTCTCTCAACGAGTTGCATAAAACGGTCACTTTGAGTCCTCTTTATATATAGGAGGACACCCTTACTCTATACTTTGCCATGGGCCACCCCATCATTCATCTTAAATTTAAGTTTATTGCATTAATTGGACATTACCTTTCTCGTTTCAAGCTTAGGACCAACCATGCTTTTCTTTTCTTTTTAAATGGCAATAGCTTCATTGATAGAAGATGTAAACAAACAACAATGAGACACCCCATTGAAGGACTAGAAAGCCACAAAGGAGATAGCCTTTCCAAGTATAGGCACCAAGGGCAGAAGCATGCATGGGCTAAGGTGGGCTATAGCCCAGGTCCTTTCAGAAAAACAAAAATAACAATAAAAATTATATGTAAAAGTTTAGCACAAATAATTTTAGTCCAATTCATTTTTTCTTTTAGCCCGACCCCTCCCACTAGATTTGTATCTATGTTGTCAAATACAGAACACTGACTGGTGTGTTTAAATTTGTACTTATGTTATTAAATGCAGAGCACTGACTGGCGTGCTTAGAATTTGCTCTTATATTGTTAAATGCAGAGTAGTAGCTTGTGTGCTTAGATTTTTACTGATTTAGTTGATGCAAAATACCGACTGGTGTGTTTAAATTTTAAAATATTGTTTCTTACAATCTTACTCTTTTAGATTTAAATTATAATGGAACAAAGAAAAAATCAAGAGCATTTTTTAGATTTGTTTTGAGATTTGTAGATGTTCAAGGGTTTGGGAGCATTTTTTTATACAGTGCATGTTAAAGACACCATTGCATTAACTTTTTAAGAAATAGATATCTGATGTCCTCACTCATCACAATCTGAAAATTTACAATACGCAAACTTCAATGGTATGATGGTGTTAGCAATATGCAGTGTGCATGGAATGAATTACAAGTTTTATTTCTTAGAGATTTCCTGTATGCATATTATATACATGGTTTTGTCCACCGATTTTTTTTTTTTGAGTTAGCCCAGAGCAGAATTCATTCCTAGTTCTGCCCTTGACAGGCACCCAGACCACTACTACCTCTCCTAGCCAAAGAATTGGCTACCCTGTTCGTATTCCTACATACAAAAGAATACTCACACTGGTTAGAAACCCAAACATCCATCGTGCCACCACCATGCCTTCCTCGGTCAAAGAAACATCACCACCACCACTGTCGTCGGAATTTGAACTGACACCTCTATGATGAAGGAAGTTGAGAGAAAGAAGGGATAAGATGAAGAAACTATTGGATTTGAGATTGAGAGACAACCCTCACTAAATAGGAAGAAGGGTTATTGAAGGAGAGAGAAGACATCACTACGAAGGAAGGAAACACCCATCAAGGGCAAAGCCCTCCCCTTCCGCCACCACATAAGAGTGGTAAAAATCCCGGTGGAGGCAGTTTGGTTTTTTTTAGAGAAAGATACCCTAGATTAGAAAGAGAAATACTCTATTGCTGAGGCCAGGACCAACTATGCTATGGCTTAGCAAATCAAAGAAAAAATAAGTTAGTAAGTTGATTTTTTTAGAATTAAGATAAATTCGCGGGACACATTATTTTTAATGTAATTAAACTTCAACAAAAAAATACATATAAACCTATTCACAACATACCAAAAGTACTTTATAAGGGTTCCATTATTTCTCTAAAAGTTATTTTTAGATATAGTGAGCTATGTGTGGACATACTTATGAGCTTGATATATGCATCTTCATGTATGAGGTTATTTCAATATTTTTCCGTACTTGTAAAATGTGCAAAACTTGTGATCCCCACCAAACTCGCGGTTTGTGATTCTTTCAGAAATGTATAACGCTCGTGCATTTTTAAACGTATGTTCCATCACTAGCGAGTAGTGAGGTCCGCGAGTTAAAATTATTGGCTTAATGATGATCGCGACACAAAAACTTGGGTTAATAGCACGCGAGTAAAAGCCGAATGACAACAAGCAGATGGTAGTAGATGACAATTTATGTCTTCCACACTCTAATGGCTGGTAGCTCAAAGTTAATTTGATCAGTAATCCGAATCCCGGCTTAATGAAAAGTTCGATCTGCTAGGATGTGATAGGTGATAGGTTCCACACACACAGACTTTTTTTTTTTTAATAACCGAGGAACACCTCTGCAGCTGAGCCACTATACACACAGACTTTACTATGCTTAATATTGCAAAAGCACTCAAACCCCTTGCTAAGTAGGAATTAATTATCAATAATACTGTGCTTAGCTAGCTTTGAGTGTGGTACCATCTTATTTACTCTCTCACACACGTGCGCGCACACACTCTCTCCCTCTCTTCTCCAAACTTGCCATGAGATGAGAGCTACGTGTTCAGACACAGATCATTGATCCATAAATTATGTGAAAAGTCTCACCGACTGGGCACACCGCCGGCCACGCGGGGGCCTATTCCAGATCCCGCATTGATGATCCGAGTCGTTTAATAATTTTTTTTAAAAATGAGTGGGCTCCTTGGGAAAAATCAATTCAATTCTATATGTGTAGGTGCTCGATCCAATCTTTTATTTTTTCATTCCAATTCCGTATCCATGAAAAAAATGCAAGATTGGATCGAGCACCACGCATATACTAGGAAATAGCTAATTTTTCATGGAGCCCATTCAGTTTTTTTTATTTTAAATTATTGAACAACTCGAATCATCAATGAGGGACCTGGAATAGGCCCGCGTGGCCGTCGGTATGCCGGGTCGGTGTGTCTGGTCGGTTTTCGTAGCAGATTGAAAATTATTGAATTGCTTGTTTCTTTTATCACCATAAGTAAGTATTGTTAGAATAGTTAGATTAACGTCTTGGAGGTAAAGTTGAACTATGGACCTCCTTTTTTTTAGCATTTAAGCACACCTCCTGATACCGTTGGGCCAAAGGTTTCTCGTAGCACTTAAACGCACCTCTTGATACCATTGGGCCAAAGGTCTCTTGTCGTCTGATTTGAACGGTTGCTTAATAGCAAATATAGTACTCCCTCTGTCCTATTTTGTTTCTCCCATTTTTGACTTTTCATTGTCCTAAATTGTTTGTCTAATTTTGAAAGATCAGGAAAAAACCCCCCCTATAAAAGTACTATTTTACCCTTCTTTTTTCTTGAATTAATGCGACTAATACAATTTGGATTGAAGGGCAATATTTGTGAAAAAATTAATTTTCAAGGTGTAGTGATCATGTCCTCTTATTAAGTTGCATTCTCTAAATTAAACAAATAAATCGAAACGGACGGAGTAATTTCCATGATCATAGTGTCGACCCCAGCTATGTGTGAAATTTAATGTCTTTAATGCTTATTTAATCATGCCCCCTCCGGTTGGACTGTTCAACTAGCTAGTCATCTAGGCTTTTCCGTTCAGTTAAATCAGTTCCCGAATTATGTGAACTCTTTAAAACGAAAAAAAAAAAAAAACTGAAACAACTAAAAATATAAATTTGGAGGACTAAAAAATTGAAAAAAATTGAAACAATTTAGATTTGGTCCTCCAAATCTCTAAAAATGAGATGGGTCCCATCAAGATTCTTTTAAAAAGTACAAAATGTGAAGAACTTGATTTTCTTGCTTTTGTCTTTTTAGTTAGGAAAATTACAAGAAAATAAACATCATTTCCCAATTGTATTTTATATCATTTTTTCTCTCTCTCCAAAAAGTGCCTTGGTATTAAATATTCTCACTTTTTTTCTTGGAAAATAGAAATTTTAAAATACTTCTACATTATAGTTAATTCATATAGTAATTATAATGATCGATCAATGAGCTCTACAATATTTCACCTTTCCAAAGTAAACACAACCTAAAAGCAAATTAGAAATTTTAGATACTTCTACATTATAGTTAATTCATATAGTAATTATCATGATCGATCAACGAGCTCTACAATATTTCACATTTCCAAAGTACACACAACCTAAAAGTGAATTAGAAATTTTAGATAAGTTCAGGGTCCGTTTGGTAATTCTATCATACTCACAGGATACGAAAATAATTTGGTCTTTATTTCATGTTGAAAATTTAATTTGAGATGGTAAGAAAATCAGAAAAAAAAGAAAAAGAAAAAAAACTGGATGGCAATCATGCAATTCTACTGGAATTGAAGGGCTTTCGACTACTTCTCCGTGCATAAAATGCACACAGGTGCCCTCTTTCCTTTTCAGAGTGGACTAAACATCACCTCTCTCTCTTTCTCTCTCTCTCTCTCTAAATTCTGGGCCTGGAGTGTAGTGCGGAAACGTTAAGATTCTCCGAAGAATACCGTGGGTACTTCAACTGATGACTTTGATATTCCAATCTTCTCAACCCTACTAAAGTTCTTCCCTACTTGCTGTTAAAGACTCTGTTTTTGTTTCCCCTGTTTTATGAAGTTGGTGTAACCCTTTGGTTTCAATTCAGGTCTTTCTTGGGAAAATCTTAAGCTCTGAGCTAAAATTTCGCGGAGAGTGTCAAATTACTGAAAATGGGTCGGGCTTAGATCTGTTGGAGGTGACAATATTCTCTCTCTCTCTCTCTCTCTCTCGATCGAGGTGACTAGGATTGAAAAGGTTTGCTCTTTTAATTCAATGGGTAGTTTATACCTGTTGGAGAAGTTTGGTTCAATTCGAGTATGATGCGATTATGGTCTTGTTAATTCTTTGTTTATTTAAGTGTTTTTTTTATAACCGGATTTTTGGGCCAACTTGAGCCCATCTCGATTATTTCTGATTATTTCTGGGCTTTCTGGGCCTTGAGCTAACCACCAAGCAAACCTTTGGTGACCCCGCAGTATAGAATGTTTGATCTCGGTGGGATTTGATAATGCGACCTCACCGAGGACAATCACGTTTATTTATTTAAGTGTTTGGGGGAATCTAATTAAGACAAAGCATTCGCTGATGCTAATTTAACTCACCCATGTGGTTTAAAGAATTGAGAAATTTGACCCTGTTGCCTTTAGTTACAGAGGCATTCTGCTGTTCTTGTGAGCCTGATGGGGTTCTGTATTTTGTTAGAGAATTTACTTGGAAAAAACAGTTGCATTTTGTATTATTCCTATTTTTGGTTTCGTTTAGTACCAATTTTACTGAAGATTGCAAGTGAAATGGTACCGAGTGGTAGGCACCAGGCACCCTGTACGCTCATGCATTTGACAGGAGTTCAAATCTCACTAATTAGCATCTAATAATGCTGACTTTCACAGAGCAAATTCTTTTTTTTTACTTTCAAGATTACCCCAGTTAAGAATAGTTCACGGTTTTCAATTGTTTGTTGAATGCCCTGTAATATTTCTAGACCTAACCCCAAGGGTTAGTCCGGTTGGTTGGTGGGTGTGCTCCCCTCACAATTGATCAAGGTTCGTTTTTTGGGTCATGCCACAAGAAAGAAACATCTTGTGAATCCCCTAGTCCCGAAGTGGATAGACCGGACACCTGGACCGTGGAACCCAAAAAAAAAAAAAAAAGAATATTCTAGACCTGATGTTATTGGAGAAAATGATCCTATTGTTTTTTGTTTTTGTTTTTGTTTTTATCTTTTATCTGTTAAGAGGACTGATCTTTCAGTTCCTAAGAGGCTAGTTTTTTTTTGGTCTTTTATGTGACATAAGAGGCTAGTTTAAAGCATCTGAGTTGAGGAACAATGGAATAATACTGAGATGGGATTCATTAAGAGTTTGTGCTTTGGTATTGGATTCCGCTGTCAAAAATACTGATACTGCAGTTTGAAATTGTCTGAAAAGTGTGGGGTAGATTTAAAGTTTCAAGAGGGTTGAATTCTTCTTATTTGTTTAATTAAAAGTAATATGTTCCATGGTCTAAAAAGGAGTCTTATGGGGTTGTTGAAGCATTTGTTTGAAGTAACATTTCGTATACTCCTAGCAAAAGAATACAAGCATAAAAAAGAGAAGTTTTCTTGACTCCTTGAAGCCCTGAGGGGTATAATTCAGGAATTTTAGGATCTTAGTGGAATTTTTTTTATATTAAAATCTCGCTTTTTAAGGTTTTACTGGTGATATGGTTACGGTACACAGAACCACTAATGAGAGGGATAAACCAAAACTGAATTTAGAGGAGTGAGTTTGAAAGGATCTAGTCTTTTTTGGATTTCATGGAACCGCAATGGAGGAAACAGATTCATGTAGCTGATCCCAATGATTGGGACTTCAAGGCTCGGTTTGAGTTGCTTTAACGTTGTTTTAATTTTCATTCGTCAATGTTTGTTAAGTATCAGATGCCCTATGCTTCATCTGGAAAATCAGATTCTTATGATGTTTGTTCAGTATCCGATACCCTGTGATGTCTATGTCATCTTGAATTTCTGTTACCTTTTGTTATGTTCCTGTTTCTCGTTATCTACCTAATTTTAACGGAAAATCTAAGGCTTCAAAGTGCAGCAGCCATCCTTGATCACATATTGATATTTAGTTTCTGTAAATCGCAGAAACTAGTCCATCAAGAATTGAGCCACAGATAATCTCAAGACCACCTCCGCTGAAGATCAATCATGTCCAACACACTATACTACCAGCCGATGCAAGAAATAGAGGCCTGTGGTTTCCCCCAGTTTCAGACTTTAGACCACCAGTTGTGCTATAGTAACAGCAGCCATGGGAAGACTTCCCTCCTAAATTACGCTACGCTGGAATCATCGCCTTCAAATGGCTTTTACACCGTTTTCAATTCCCCAACTTTCACTTTCTCGCCCGGTGGAAGTCCCACATCACAGCAAGAGTCTCACTCAGATAAAAACTATGGGTCCCCTATAAGTGTATCATGCGTAAGTGATGATGTGAACGCATTAAACCACAAGTTGCGCGAACTGGAAAGCGTGATGCTTGGACCTGATTCTGACATACTTGAAAATTATGAGAGTGTTTTACAAGGAGATATAGATATAGCCTCAGCGGACATAGACAGCTGGAGACAAATAATGGAATCAGTCCCCCGAAGGAGGGACTTGAAACAGGTTCTCATTGCATGTGCAAAATCAATATCGGAAAATGATGCCTTTACTGCACAAAGGTGGATTGCCGAGCTACGTCAAATGGTGTCGGTGTCAGGTGAACCAATCGAACGGTTGGGAGCATACGTGTTGGAAGGCCTCGTCGCGAGATTGACATCTTCCGGGGGTTCCAGGGGTTTGAAATGGAAAGAACCGGCGAGCAATGATCTTCTCTCCTACATGCACATCCTGTACGAGGTTTGCCCTTACTTCAAATTTGGATACATGTCAGCAAATGGAGCCATTGCAGAAGCAATGAAGGATGAGAATAAGGTCCACATAATTGACTTCCAAATCAGTCAAGGAAGTCAGTGGGTAACCCTAATCCAGGCTTTTGCGGCACGGCCTGGTGGGCCGCCCCATATCCGTATAACGGGTATCGACGACCCAGAATCAGCATACGCCCGTGGAGGTGGGCTTAACATCGTCGGACAGAGGCTATCTAAGCTTGCTAAGTCATTTAAGGTGCCATTTGAGTTCCACTGTGGAGGCACATCTGCTACCAAAGTTCAGGTTGAGAATCTAGGGATCCGAGCCGGCGAGGCAGTTGCGGCAAACTTTGCATTCGTGCTTCACCGCATGCCAGACGAGAGCGTGAGTACTCGGAATGATAGAGACTGTTTATTGAGGCTAGTTAAAAGCCTTCCTCCCAAAGTTGTTACCCTGGTTGAGCAAGAATCGAACACGAACACAGCTGCGTTCTTTCCGCGGTTTACTGAGGCATTGGATTATTATGCTGCCATGTTTGAATCAATCGACGTGACACTTCCGAGAGCACATAAGGAGCGGATCAATGTCGAGCAACACTGTCTGGCGAGGGATGTTGTGAATGTGATTGCGTGCGAGGGGAGTGAAAGGGTGGAGAGGCACGAGGTTCTTGGGAAGTGGAAGTCGCGGTTTAGAATGGCCGGGTTTACTCCCTACCCATTGAGCTCTTTGGTGAATGCAACCATAAAAACACTGCTGGAGAGCTACTCAGACAAATATAGTCTTGTAGAAAGAGATGGAGCGTTGTATCTCGGTTGGATGAATCGAGACTTGGTTGCTTCTTGTGCATGGAAGTAACACGCCAAGAGGGCAGAACATTTAATTTTCCATGTTTTAGCTTTTGTAATACTCCCTCATAAACGTACGTCCGTTCGGCTGGCCGCCTTTCGCCAATCAAATGAAACATGTTGTTTGTTATGTAATTTGCTTTTTACCTTCTTTTAGCTGTGTTTTGAGATATAGTTGAGAGCATGTGTGGGTAGGCTGGGTAATTCTCCACCATGAGAATCTTTGAATGAGTATTACTAAGTTCATGGGCTGAGGATTTAGGAATCCTGTTGTTCACATGAGATTGGTTATCTAATGTCACATAATTTGATGATATCGGAGCGACAAATTCGACATGAAGTTATGAAGTTGTGCTTGTTCCTGATGCGATGCAAACACACGAAGTTATGAAGTCGTGCTTGTTCCTGATGTGATACAAACTTTGCCTGGACTTGCTACTGTGCTTCGTGTTTTACTCAAGGGCCAAATGAAAGTTGGATGTTGCGTCATGGATTAGTTGCTACTTAGCCGGCCTCCCTCAAATCAATATCCTGACTCCGCCACTGGTTGAAGGTGCCACTTTAAATTGTAAACTTGCTTCCATATATTCCATATATTCTGGCACAGGCTGAAATGGGTGGAGGAGTGATAACAAATCACATCCTACTTGCCATCTCTTCCCAATCTGAAAGGACAATGGTGCTACCGTGCTTGGTGTTTTACTCAAGAGCCAAATGAAAAGTTGGATGTTGCGTCATGGATTAGTTGCTAAGCACTAAGCCGGCCTCCCTCAAATCAAAATCTTGACTCCGCCACTAGTTGGAGGTGCCACTTAAAATTGTAAACTTGTTTCCATATATATTCAGGCACAGGTTGAAAAGGGTGGAGTGCTAACAAATCACATCCTACTTGCCATCTCTTCCCAATCTGAAAGGACAATGGTGCTACTGTGCTTGGTGTTTTACTCAAGAGCCAAATGAAAAGTTGGATGCTGCGTCATGGATTAGTTGCTAAGCACTGAGCCAGTCCCCCTCAAATCAAAATCCTGACTCCGCCACTAGTTGGAGGTGCCACTTAAAATTGTAAACTTGTTTCCATATATATTCAGGCACAAGCTGAAATGGGTGGAGGAGTGCTAACAAATCACATTCGACTTGCCATCTCTTCCCAATCTGAAAGGACAATGGTGATATATTTAAATGCCGAAATACACTTCCAATGGATGGAGTGTGCCTCTTCGAATTTGTTCTTATTGCAAAAGTTTCAGTGGGGTGAGAGAATCCTTGAAAATATCATATTATTACTGTCAATTTTGTGACATAATACTAAACTCACAGCTGTCATATGGTCATTGCCTAGACACAGGGTCAGGGTTAAAAAAATTATTCAACGTCATAGGCACTGTCATGTTCTAAATGTATGAAGCCTACATAAATGTCTGGAAATAAAAAACATCTTGCACACGTAGTGTACAGGATTATAAGACTTTTAATTATATACTAGTTTAGAACATACGTTCCTGCAAAAAAGAACTTTTGAATTACAACGAATTGGTTCATTTCAATTACATTTTGGATCAAAAAAAACGAATTGGTTCATTTCCCTTCATTTGGCTCTTCTACATTCCAATTAAGTATCTTATCTGGATCGATTCTATGTTAGTATCAAAGTTGAATAAATTACTGTGGTAATAATGATGCAATTGCTCGTTCAATGAGCTATACGGAGGATTACAAAATAATACAGGATGAGTTTGGATGGTTCTCTGAATTACCTTCAGCTTTTCTTTTCTAGACTAGTAGTAGAATATAGGGTTTGATTTCAATTTTCATTTATGCTTTAATGTCTTTGGATTAGAAGCCCAACCATTCTGCAATTAATCTCTCCCCTCCCTTTGACTGGCACTATACCCAAATTTATTCTCGGTCCGTTATTAAATCTAAAGGGTCATATGTTCAAAACCTCTTAGATGCTAATGGGTGGTGAGACTCGATTAATCGAGTGCGCGAAAACTAACCCAAACCTGAGTTATAAAAAAAATTCTGTAACAAAAAATAACAAAATAAAAGGGTAAATTTCAAACTTCATGGGCAAAAAAATTGTGGAACAATCAAGGCCTCAGAATTGCAGAATTTGACATCAAGGCCTTCGAAGAAAGCCAATCAGTCCCGAAAGATGGTGTGTTTATTAATCTGTATCATCACTGGCCATTAACCCTAACTCAAATACAGATATACGTAGATATATGTGTGTGTGTAATGTGTTGAATGTTTTTCTCATGGCATATCCCAAAAGTTCAAGGCAGAATATCTGCTCCCCAAGGCGATAGGATATGAAATCTGAATCACGTCCTACCAGGAAACTCCCTCTGTAAAGGAAATCTCGACTGCAAAACGACGGTTCCTCGATCTGCGACGATTAACGATTTGGAAGATACGAAGACAGAAAAAGTTCGCTCCAAATCATAGCGTCGCGACCAGTTCAATAACAAGAACAGAAAACAACACACAGAGAGAGAGAGAGAGAGAGAGAGAGAGAGAGAGAGAGAGAGAGATAGATAGAGAGAGAGAGAGAGGCCTGTGCAAAACCCTAAACGCAGAGAGAGAGAGGCCTGAGAGAGAGAGAGAGAGAGAGAGAGAGAGAGAGAGAGAGAGGCCTGAGCGGAACCCTAAAAGCAGAGGCAGCATTGCTTTGGGGAAGATAAGGACTGCTCTATATTTATAGGCTTGGTAAATTCACTAGGGCCGTCGATGTTTTAATCGTGGGGTGGGCGTTCTCCGTAGAATTTTAGGTTTTCTTGCAAATGCTCAGTAAATTACTATGGCTATTTGGTTTCTTTCCCCGCGGCAGGTTTGTAGTCTCTGTGATCATGCTTGAGAGAGAGTTGCTATACCCGTTCGCTTTCGCTCCACCCTTTACTTATGGAAAAAAAAGGAAAGGAAAATTAAAAAAATGTCCCTTCCATTGTTTGGTTTAGAAAGAAAGTGAGGAAAAAAAGAAAATCAAGTTTTGAGCATAATACATTTTCCTCACACTTTTCTTCTTCTTAATATTTTCCTATCTTTTTATTTTCTTTCCACAAGCTCCAAACGACCCTAAAGCTTTGTTTGGAACTTGCGAAAAGTGGGGAGAAATGAAAGAAAAATGGTTAATAAGCAAAACATAAGGAAATTGAGAAGAAAATTTCACTTTGCATTAAGCTCTATTTTTTCATTTTCTCTCTCAAACCAAACAAGGGAAGGATTTTATTTATTTTGATCTTTTCTTCCTTTTCCATAAGTTCCAAGCAAATCCTGAAATAAGAAAATGGTAAAATTTGACGTCTACTTTGTCCCAGTATCCTTTGGAGATCCGTCGACCTGTTTAGGCCATATGGTCCCATTTGCCCCTAAATTTTATGTACCGTGATCTCTACGACAACATCGTCGTTTATTCCACACACTACCATCACCAATTGGACTAAACATAAACCAAAATTGAAGGTTTGATTTGGCACAATTCGGACTACAAGGAAAAATAGTGATTTGATTTGTAAACTAGAGGACCATTTGGAAAGAAGATGATTTTTCTTGGGACAAAATTGTAAAGTGTAACAGCGGGGAATAAATCCTTGGACTGGGGTGTCTCGCAAGCCCATCAAAACATTGGGCTATCACAAGACCCAGAAACCCAAATGACCCAGAAACCCAAATGACTCATCGGGCAGGTTATTTACTTCATCTTCCCGGTACTAATAATACAAGTAAAATGACTCCTAAGCGGAAAATTATTCAATACTCCCGATGTATACTCTCTCCCCCCTCATATAACGTATGGGCCCCACGCGGGATCCATGTATTATGTGAGAAGAGGGAGTATACACCGAGAGTACTGAATAATTACCCCTCGTTAGCATGACATGAACCCCACCCACCTTTTTGTTTGATAACTTAGGTGTCCGAATTGCTTATCAAAAAAAAACTTAGGTGTCCGAACCAGTTTATTGACACCTCGACTAATTTCGGAAACCAAATCCCACCGTCCGCATGAGGAGAGCCCAATTAAAACCAGAGTAAAATTCTGCATGAATTAGAAAACTTTACGAAAGGAGACCATTATTTTTGTTTCTTAGGGCCTAGGCCCTCTTATGAACCAAAAAAAAAACTTTATGGAAGAGTGAACTCAACATGATATGAGCTGATAACAAACAGAAATTTTCCTTTCTTTTCCTTTCAGGTAGGTGTTAGATAAATGTCAATGTTTTGGGGAATAAAAGTCATACTTACTTTCGTAAATCACACTCTTAACGCTATTAGCAGTAACTAAATATTTGACATAATTATTATTTTATAAATAAGTATCCGGATCAACTTACGTGCACCAAAATTAGGTGCACCTTAATTTTGGGAAACCAATCCCACTGTCCAATGGGCCAATTTAAAACCAAAACTAAACTAATTTGTTGACATTGGACCAACTTGGCTAAGCTAGTGATCTATAACCCAATGAAATATTGAGTTGGTGATATATATTTGGCCGACATCATGGTCAAACTTTGATTGTTTGATCTTGTTTGAGACATAAAACCTCAACTGCCCTTTGTGTACTCTCAAACAATCCATCTTTTTCACTTTCATCCATTAACCAATTCTTTTTCACTTCTGAAACCTCTCAAACAATACTAAGTTCTGATTTTGGCATATTTGTTACTCCATTTGTTAGTACTCTCTAGCAGTGGCGGTCTCAGGAATTTCAAAGGGCACTTATTATTCACAATTTTAAAAAAAAATTCTCTATGTATATCACTAAACTATCGTTTAACCATCGAATATTGATCACTCATTTTATTCCACAACCGATTTTTCACAATTTTCATGACTGAAAATACTCTTTTAACTGTCGCGGTGGCAACCGGTAAGATTATTGCCAAAGTCAAGAGCAAGTAAACTAAAGGATATAGTAATTTAGTAATTTGAATTTTGTAATATTGTGGATTGGGAGGAAAACAAAAAAAGGTAAAAGAAAAATGGAGAAATTAGAGGTAAAACAAAATGGAGAAATAAAGGAAAGACGTAGAACAAAATGTGTGAGAAATAAAGAAAAGAAGTAGAAAAAAATGAAAAATTAAAGAAAAGATGAATGGATGAGAGGGGATTCAAACTCAAGCACCTAGAATCTTTGGCAGCTTGTTGACCACAACACCAAACTAAGCATTTGTGCTAGAATGGAAAACCTTTTTATACTTATATCTAAATTGTAATTTATTTTTTTTTAAAATGGTGTGTTGGCACGTGACCCCACGACTAACGTGGGTCCGCCTCTGCTCTCTTGGTCCCAATCATTTTGCCCAATTTTAAAAAGTTCAACTTATAAAAGATAACAGAATCATTACACCTTGCAATGTAAACTTTTGGAAAGAAAAAAAAATGTAAACATTCGAAAATTTCATCCAATTCACATGACGTTTGTGACTTCGGATTCAAGAGAATTATCATAGCACTTTGTCTTGGGACTTTTAAAAATAAACAAACAATTTGAATCTTAAAATGTTAAAAGTGAACAAACAAAATTAGACGAACAGAGTATTTTCTTAGTCATACAAAATTGAAAATAACATGGATAAACTTTCACAATATGGTGTAGTCCAAAAAAACCAAAAATACTACTACTGCACAAAGAACAAGTTCCCAAGTCCACTACCCATGCTGCCATAAAAACAAACTACTCCTACTATAAAGAAGACAAACATCCACGCAAGGTTAATTAATAAGTCTGCTTTTGGATCCCTCTAGATATTTTTGCATTTGTTTAAAGGAAAATAGGTTAGGCTTTGCTTCATTTCCAAGTACCTGTATCTGTAATTCTCACTATACTATTCAACAGACTTTTTTCTACTGCACGAAAAATAACTAACCTTTTTTTTTTTTTTCGACGGTCAGAGTATCCAGGCCAGCTTACATGCAGTCAAAGGTAGGTCATTCACACGGACCACACCGCAACTAGTGAATTCACAAAAAATTACTTTCTTACAACTTAACCCAACAATCGAACTCTAGCTAATTGTGTGAGGAGCAAACCCACCAAAAGCTAAAAATAACCCACACAACGGGAGTTAGCTCAGTTGGTCAGGACTCTTACATTTCACTAGGAGGTCAGGAGTTCGAATCTCCCCAACTGCGTGTAGATGTTCTTTCCTTAGAGTCTTTTGTTTTTTTGTTTCTATCCTGTAATGGGCTTATTTCTTGTGTTGGTTGAATTGTTGAGCTTGGTTCGTCTCGTCGAGTCTCATAATTGATGTCATATTCCGGATTTGTACTTCATGTATATGATGTAAATGGTCTCTTATTAGAAAAAAAATTACCGTAACAAATCTGGTAGATAGAAATTTATTTTAATTCAGCTCTGCTAACAGCAGAGACAATTCGCAGAGAACCACGCAGAGACAAACGCGTTTGGCCCCATTTCGGGTCCCAAAAAAATCTAGAAAAATATCCATAAATTTTTAAATATTATTTTAACTAAATAGTGCATGGGGATTGACACTTTGTGGGAGTAAGCAAAGCAAAACCAGTCAAACCAAAACCATGCATCCCCAGTTTTTCAGAAGCCGTGCCGTATTGGGTGTTTGGCTTCATCTGCTCTACTTCAAAAAAGCATTCAAAAACTTCTTCCGCACTTCATCTCCTTCTCCTCTCCTATACACTATTACCAATATTCATTTTTTCGGGTAATGCGAGGTGTTTCGGGCCAGCTTGCAAGCACCTTGCACTATTCTCTATAGTTCTTCACACAACCGTTTTACATGCTTATGCGTGGGGGTGGGGTGATCCCAACAGTTGCTAGCAAGAGGAATCGAACCTGAAACTTTAGGTGGGACCAATATTGATTTCTTTACCCACACACCCATTTCAACTATACCTCTGTGGATCACACCACACTTGGTGTGTATCAAAAGGCCAAGAAATGGCACAGGATAACCAACTAATTCCCACCCCTCGAGAACGTTTTTGAAGCCTGAAAACTTGGATTTTTTGGGCTCACTCGTGTGCCTAAAACTTTGACTAAACAACACAACAAGTACATCATTTGCACGAGTGTGTGAAACAGATCACCCAGCCCACCTCTTTTTTCGCTTCAATTCTTACTCATACTCCCACTTGTTTTCTGGGTCCAAGAAACTCGTTCTGATTATAGTATATGATTTTATTCAATCTCGAATGCGGAGTTCAAGCAATAAGCATGAAAATATAGAGTTTATATAAATGTAAAGATGGTCTTACTTTTAACTCGGCTCTGAATCTGAAGTCTTTTTTTCATCACGAGCCTATGGCAATGGACACAGCTAGCCTCAAGGACAGTCACAGTCCAGTTCTCTCCAGTCCTTTCTCATCGCCGAACGTTGCTGCCCTGCTCAAGATTAAGATCATTTCTTGGTAAGATGGTTTTCATTGTGATTCAAATTCAGCATCTCTCCTTCTCTTTCTCTGATCAAAGTACAATTGGCATATTTCAGGAGCCAAGAGACCGGTTTACCTGTTTCTGTCCGCGTTCAAGTTGCTGATAGGACCTTTAACCTGCACAAGGTAAGAAGAGAAAAACACAACTCTGAAGTAAAAAGTAGAACATTAGGGGGAGAAAGTCAAAAGAGTGCAGTTTAGAGCGTCTCCAATGGTTAGTACCAAAGTGGCAATACGAAAGTCATTCTTCGTTAGCTATGGTGCCAAAATGTCATGATTTGACAATCTTGATCCGATGACAATCGAGACATAGAGAGAACTAATTAGCTAGACTCTAGCCTTTAGGAGTCCCCGTCACTTTTCCAAACTAAAGAGTGAAAATAATTGGGTTGAGCTGACCTTTTTTGATCTCTTGTTTCGGAGAAACAAGTGGCTCACAAGGAATGGAAAGAAACATAGTATTCTATTTGATCTTGATGTCCTCATATAGCACTTCTTCTAATCCTGAATGGGGGATCACTTGTAGGAATGACATAATGCTATCTCATGTTCCACACGGCCAAGGAAGTATCGTTTTTTAATCTCATTATGACTTGGTCGTTCGGAAGAGATTCTTTCTCGATCAGAATAGTATAATAAGGCACTATAAGAAAGAGAGACACCAAATAGCAACGGATTTAGCCAACCATGGAATTAGAGAGATCTATAGCCAAATCATAGTTTTGGCAATGAATTTGGCTACCCATTAGAGATGCTCTAGCAGTGACTGAAATTAGAATCATTGACCTATCTGAACGATAAAATTTGCTGTTTTTCTTGCAAAAGTAAAGCGAAGAGCGTCAATAGAAAACTTGTCTAATTACTCCAGAATGTCCCCATCCTGTAAATGAGTGCATGAGATAGGTTATATCTCATGTCTGTGTAAGTATTACCTACAACAGAAAAACTTGCATCAGGAATTCAACATTTATCTCTCTTTTTTAGGTGGCAAAAAGCAAAAAAAAAACCTTATACTTCATTCTTCTCTATTTTTGCAGCACCCACTCTACTCAAAGAGCGGATACTTCAAGAGAAATCTGAAGGACTCGAATGAGATCGAGCTGCCCCAAACTTTCCCTGGCGGACCAGAAGCCTTTGAGATGATTGCACTCTTCATCTACGGTTCCTCCACATTAGTTGACCCCTTCAACGTAGCATCTTTAAGATGTGCAGCAGAGTTTCTCGAAATGACAGAAATTCATGCCTCTGGAAACCTCTGTGATCGTTTCGACGTATATCTAAACCAAGTGGTCCTACAAAGTTGGGATGATACCCTCATCGTCCTCCAAAAGTGCCAGACTTTACTTCCATTGGCAGAAGAGCTGTTAATTGTGAGCCGTTGCATTGAGTCTCTTGCTTTCATGGCATGTATGGAGATTCTTGACCCGGATAGGAGACGGTTCCAACCAGTGGTCACACTCGAGGCTTTGACTGGTCAAGCCTGGAGCTGTGAAACAGGTAGGGAAATACTGAACCATGATTTGTGGATCAAGGATCTCATTGCTTTGCCATTTGGGTTTTTCAAAAGGGTGATTGGGTCATTGAGAAGACAAGGGATGAAAGAGAAGAATGTTAGTCCCATCATCGTTTTCTACGCAAACAAATGGTTGGTTTCGAAGAAGACTAGACAGTTTTGGGAGAATTCGGGCGAGAGAAATGAGGATAAGGATGGTAGGAACAAAGATTTGGTTTTGTTAGAGGGTGTTCTTGATTTGCTACCGGCTGGGGAGAAGGGTGGTAAAATGATCCCTTCTGGTTTCTGCTTCTCCTTGCTTTCCAGGTCTCTTGAACTAGGTTTGGATAGCGAGAGAATGGCGGAATTGCAAGATCAGATTGCTTCTGTTTTGCGTTTGGCAAAGGTGGAAGATTTTCTACTTCCTACAAATAGATCCCAACCCATTTCCTCTAGCATAGAGTTGGCTACAATGGAGCGGATATTTTCAACTTATGTCTCATCCAACATGGCTTCAAATAATACTCCTTCAACTAGCCATTCCATTGTTGCAGATTTGTGGGATTTGTATCTTTCGAATATCGCTCCTGATCCAAAAATGGAGCCAAAAAGATTCATGGAGCTTATTGAAACCGTTCCAATATCCAGCAGACTAAGCCATGACCATCTGTACAAAGCACTGAACACCTATCTGCAGGTAAGCTTCCATAAACTGAATCTGAGCAACTTGGCATAACTCAATACAAGATAGTATTTTATTTCACCTCGTCAATTCGAACACAAAAATGTGGAATAGATAGCATGTGGGTTAGGCTAGACTTGAATCTGAAATCAAGGGATACGACGATGGAGTTCAATGAGAATGGCTCAATTTGATTTAATATTCTACATGTTGAGTTTGGAGCTTTACCGAGTGAGTATGAAAATCACTATTTAATAGGAGTGATTTGAAATCCTTCATGCTAAGTATTGCACTTCTTTCTTTCTTTCTTTTTCTTTTTATAAATGTTTAGTATTGAACTTATTATACAAGGGTCCCAACAAGATGCATCTCTTCTCCCTCATAAATAAGTTCTTTTGAAATTGAACATGAAATCCTTATCATTTTAAGTCCATCAACGAAGCCTCAGTTTTGGCATAATGACTAAGAGTCTGTTCTGATCTTCAGGCACACCCAGGCATATCACAAGACGATAAAGGGTTTGTGTGCAAATACCTGAACTGCCAGAAACTATCACAGGAGATGTGCATCGAAGCAGTTCAGAATGACTTGATGCCACTGCGCCTAATAGTCCAAGCACTTTTTGTTCAGCAACTAAACACGCATCGAGCCTTCAAAGAATGTTCTGACTCATTTAGGTACGCACATGGTGTGGAATTCTCCGGAAGCCCCTCCAGCTCAAGATATGCAAACTCCAAAAGCCAGAACCTGAGTGAGAGTCCGTATATAGATGGAGGAGGAGAAGCAGTCAGCAGACCCCTCAGCTTCTTGATACAGAGAGATATAGCAATTCAGAGGTCTGAGTGCTCGAGGAAGGAATATGAATCCACAAGCTTCAGAATTCAGAGTCTTGAACAAGAACTCATGTCGCTAAAGAAAAACCTTCAGCTGGAGAATATGTCACCGGAAACAGATCCAGTTGTAAAGAAATCAGAAGCAGCTAATTCACTAAACTTTATGCCGTACAGTTCATTGAGCAGGCAGAGAAACCCGCTAGGACAAGTGCGTGCTTGCATTGGTTCTGTGAATTTTGCTTCCCATAGAAAGTATGCCAGTAGGATAATAAAGGTGTTTCGTAGAATAAGATTATTTGGGAGGGGTAAATCAAAGAAAGAGCCAGGTGCCTCTACCGTATGGCCATAAATGATGTAATGTATGAACTATATCTTTCTGATGCATGAAATTCAGAAAACAACTTCCAAGTAATTCTACAACTTAACAGTCCACTTGTGATGTATTCTGCTTCCATAACAGGTGAACTGTAGGTTCGGTTTAGCAAATCAGCACATAAATATCCAATTTTAGCAAATGGCAAAATAATTGATCCTGTGTCCCTGTGTTTAGGACGGAAGGAAGACCTCTGCAAAGAGGTTAAACCTACTTAATAGTTTTCTTTTGCTCAGCAGAAATCAGCATTGTTAGTTGTTGTTAGTGAGGTTTGAACACCTTTCAAATGCACGGGTGTACATGGTGCCTTCCACTTGGCTACCACTCCACTTGCTAAACCTACTTAAAAGTTGAAAGTAAAGAAAAGACTCAATTAACAGATATTTGGAGCCATAACTCTCTTTTGGCATGATTAAAATAATCTTCCCTTGGTGTAACCGAAGTATTCGGTAGTTTCATAGATATCCACCATCAAAAGTATGCACTGATAGTTATTTGTCTAAATTAAGTATGTAACAAAGGCGAGCCATCTCAAAGAGAAGTCAGCACTGCACTTACCCAGTAGCTGTTTGCAATGAGATACAAAGAAGCAATGATACCACGGCACTGGTGCCTCATAAAATAGGCCATAGAAATGCTCATCAAAATTTATATAAAAGCAGATAAAAAAGTGAAGTCGTCGAAGTTTGAACACTTTTCTGCTTGTACCTTGAACCGCATGACAAAGACCAATTCCACTTCTGTGCTGCTGTTTCCAAGTGCTGTCTAAATCTACACATATGGATCGGTTAACTCCAGGTTGAAATCACATTTTCAATTCAGTGCATACTACCAAAATTGAAGTGAATAAAAAGAACAAGTAATATCTCTCATGATGAGTACCCAAATTTACAACCCAGGTTTACAACCCAGGTGATTCATCCCTAGTATGTCTAAATGTTAGTCTGCAAAACTGATAAAACATTTGGTATCTTTGATAGGCAATGATGGACAATTAGCAGCTCGAGCCTTTTATATTCACATTCATCATGCAAACGCTGCAGCCTGCATCATCATCTTGTCTGCTATCGTTACGACATAAACTGGGAGTAGTCAAGTACCAAGTTTTATAGCGCAATCAATAATTTTCCTTCTATATATACATAAGAGAAGGGACAAGATACAAACATTTTGAAATCCTAATTCCAGATGTTGCATGGAAAACTGATAAAACAAAAAGAAGCCCAACAAATAATAGACTATCAAGACTAAATAGCCAATGTCATTACTAAACAACTGCAACTTCCTCCAGATAAAAGTCAGCCTGAACTTCACTACAAGATTCTAGGACAGTCCTCGTCACTTCCATGACAGCTTGTCCATCGACATAGTGTTGGCGGCAGACAGGCATGTAGACATCAGAACCACCAATCAGCTCCGTCTTTGTCTCATCAGTTTTCCTTAATGTAAAAAAGGCTCTCTTGCTGCAAAGCTCACACCGAGCTGTCAGCTTAGTTATGGAATCAGCAAGGGGAATGATGTCAAGCACCGAGCCAAAGCTCCTTCTGCAGTTAATAATTTGATTTCCCATTAAAAAGAAAATTATAGGCAGAAGCCAATAAATTTATGGGGAGAATATTATCAAGATTGAGTAGCACGCAAGGAGCTCTACAACGAAGGGAGACCTATATTGCTGAGTGAGATAACAAGGAGAACTTCATCAATGCCTTAGATTAGTTTGGCAACATGTGTGTCTGAGGTATGTGCCATGTATACCTACATATCAATAGGTTGAGAGGGAAAAAGCAAGTGCAAATGTGTTAGTTATTTAGATTGGAAGATTGCTACCTGTTTGAGTTCTTTCCATGTTCTCTGAACTGTATTCATTGTTGCCCATGTTTGAGGCCTAAATAGCAGTTTTCCTACCATGGGTGTTCTTACATTAGTCAGATTATTTGATGATGGGAGCATAGTAGGTCGAACTGTATCGTTAGAATAGGTTTTTATTGGATTTCGGCGGTAAGTGCCTTCAGGCACGGGCGCAGATGCTAGTACTTTCATATGGATGGAAACTAAAGTAAAACTAAGCAAAAAGAAAAGAAAAGAACCTCATGTAGTCTCCATCTAGTCCAGCAAGTATTACGGTTTTTCCATCACAATCAGCAGCATTGCAGCAGAAATCATATAGGTCATCAAAGAATTGAGCTTCATCAATGCCAATTACATCCAGCTGTCAACAAACACCACGAATTTAGAAGATAATGGAGAAAAACACAACAATACCAAGCCTATAACATGTCTGACTTTATTAATTGAAGGTCACTGCTTTTGTACTGAATGAAACTACAAACAATCACAAATGTCGGGTATGCAGCATTCTAGTTGTCTAATAGGAAATTCAATCCATTTTCATCAATAGTACCCAAGTGATTCTCCAAACATGTTGGCCCTAGGATGATCTAAACCTGACAATTATGCTTATCATGTACTTAACAATATAAGATACCTATCAGATACATCAGTGTTCTCCATTGCATGGAGTGTTTGTCAGATCATGAATTGATTTCATGATCCATGAGTGGCCCCTTTAGTTAAAAGTACTAGCTCTGCATATTTTGCACCAATAATCATCACAAGAACCTGTACTATACTGCTGCAATTAAAGTATAGTTGCCACACCAGATAATCAAAGTTTTACTGTATAGACCCTTACAATGATGGTAATAGTTACCAGTTCAACAGAAATAACTAGATGCTGAACCCATGAAGCAATTTGTTGAAAGATCACACTTGAAAACTTCAAATTACCTTGTTATATTCCTCAGCTCCCAATTTATCTTTAAATGACAACAGATTAGCCAATGCCCAACAGGGAAATTTCATCCCATCATGTGTCACGACTGAGTCAACAGCATATCTTACATCCTTGCTTGACTTTATCATAGCGATGTTCCTACAAATACACAGATCACCTTAAGATTAGAAGAATTACCTAAAAATAGAAATAACACTGTGCATTCGACATAGATATCGCATCCAACTATCCAAGGAATTCAATTATTTCAACATGTACAATTTAATTAGGCATCAGAACTTCAAAATTTAAAAAGTGGATCACTATCTCCCCAAGTCTACTATCATAACAATTAGACAATCATGTGCACAATATGTTGATGTGACACTGCACGATTGTTAATTAGACACTAGATAATTACTTTGCAATCACCAATCACATAGTGCCACATCCACATGTTGAGCAAATTGTTGTACACGTTATCATCTTAGTAGAATTGCTCCTTTGCAGAACTCTATCGTGTTATGACCTATTAAAGGTTATCTAAGTTTACCACCCCATAACCCAAAGGCCAAAACACCACAAAAATGTCATATCTGTCAGCCCAATATTTCAAATTATAATCCACCACCCCTAAAACATTCTACTCTTCAAGGTTAAAATCACGCGTCTGTCCATCAAACACTCCAATGTCAGTATAATTCAACTTTTTTTTTGTCAGACAATAGGATGTTAGTATGTTAGCATTTGTTAGATTAGTATGCGGGCAAACCTCCTGTTCATAGGAGTCGAACTCTAAACCTAGTGCTCCAAAGGAACACTACACAGACCATTGGACCAAACCCCGAGGTCTTTAATTCAACTCTTCGAAACCCAATCTGGGCAAGGCCCTAAATTTGATGTTTCTGGTCTAAAAAGTTTTAAGAAATCCACACAAAAAAAAAAAAAAACCAAAAAACAGTTACATTAGGTATGTAAGTTACACACCTGCCATTGTTGCACTCAGAGTTGATACGGCGAAGAAGAGCAGTAGTCTTCCCGGCAAACATGGGCCCCACAATGACGTGAATCTCACCCGTCGGACGACACCGAGACGCGCCCGTCGGGTCGCCGCTCCGGTCGGCCGGGGAGAGAGAGGGTTCGAGGGAAGAAGACATGGAGCGGGTCAGAGAGAGAAATTCAGGGTACGGCAGGGAGCGAGGCGCGGAGAGATTTAAGGAGGGAATGAAGGGTTGAAAAGGGAAGAAGCGTGCGAGGGAAGCCGAGAGCAACAAAGTCTTCTTCATTGTTGTTGTTGTTGAATTTGAGAGAGCTTTGATTTGTTCAACGGTTTGAACTTTGAAGAGTTGGAGGGAGAGGAGTGATGAGGGGTTTGGGTTTTCAAGGGGGTTTTGGTCTTTGGAGGGAAAAAATAGCTTCTGGAGGAAGGAAAAAATTACTCCAATGGCCCCATGGATTGGCCCCAATAGGAAATTGAACCCCAAAAGTTTCTTTACTTCCTCAACTGAAACCCTCGTTTTTTTCAATATGGTAATACAATCCCAACCATTCGTCCGTTTTTTCTGTTAGCTGATTCCAACGGTGTTAATTAGGCATTTGTTCCTCTAAGAGCATCCGCAATGGTACTAATCAAAATCAATAATCAAAATGTGTCACGTCAGCATTTGATTATTCATTTAATCCATAATCAAACTTAACAACCTCTACCTCCACATTGGTTATTTTTGTATCCCTAACTAAAAAAAACCCAACAATACACAATGCACATTTGTCCAATCGCAAACGAATTTTAATCACACATCCAACCACACCAAATTATTCGTCTCGATGAGACGATTCCAATATGGGGTGTTTTTGAGTTTAATTGTTGAATTTGGTTATTGAGTTTTGGTTATTGGTAAAAGTTGTTAAGTTTGGTTATGGAATGGATGAAATTTGGTTATTTACTAAAAGACTTGTAACTTTGGTTATTACAATGTGGGGTGTTTTTTGAGCATTGTTGTTAAATTTGCTTATTCACATCCATTTGCTTATTACAATACGGATGCTCTAAGAGCTTTAGATGAGTTATTTGAATTTTGTCTTTATTCAAATTTTTTGTTTTCTCAATTTTTGTTTTTGCACCAAATTTCTTGGGATTATTGATTTCTGTCAACAAGTGGAAGCAGGAAAGTAACAAAAAAATATTTTTACCCAAATATTTTTGAGCTGTTGGGATATTTTTGAAAATATTACGGTGAAAGTCATAATTTTTTTTACTTTTCCAATTCCACTCGACAAGACAAAAAAAATAATTCACAAAAGTTTCACACAGTTATGCCTGAATATAAGATTCTTATCGTGTAATTAGAAATGTATTAAGACAACTTAATTATGGTGTCCAAACTTGCTAAAGCGCACATCGACTAAATCTCATCTCCAATACAGTCAAAGGCAGGTCATCTACATCGGGGATTCGAATGTAGGAATTCACACGAAGTTATTTTTTTGCAGCTTAACCACAAGAATCGAACCCTGATCATTTTTGTGGGGAGCAAATCCAATAACCAGGCGATAAAAAAAAATTCACCAACCAACCGGACTAGCTATCGTGGCTATTGATTATCGTCTCAGAGTCCAATACACCAAAAAGGGCCATATATTTCCAGAAAGTCCTTCCCAACTAGTGGCGGGCTAGGGAAAAACGAAAGTCCATAATCGAAGCCCAAAAATAGTTCATTAATATAATGACAGAAATAACCCTGATTAACCGATGGAATCATAGTTGGCAAAACATGTGATTACGTGACAAAATGCAGCCTTGGATGACATACAAGATTGGGAATGGGGCTAATACTTTTTAATGGCTCGATAATTGGCATCCTTTAGGTCCCCTTTACAAGAAATTTGGTGAGCAGGTAGTTCATAACTTGGGGAGGCCCTTGAATGCTAAGGTTAGTTCTATCATTCATATGAACAGATGGTGTTGGCCACGATAGAGGAATCCCTCAATTCTTGAAATCACTAGAGCAACGCCTGTGACACTCATCCTCGACCCTACTTCTGCTGATTCTATCGTTTGGAACCTTACAGCTAGTGGGGTCTATACTGTGAAGTTTGTTTGGCAAGCTTTTAGGACACCTAAACCTCTTTTCCCTTGGCATATGATCATTTGGTTTAAGTTTCATACCCCGAGGTGGGCTTTCATCTAGTGACTTTCAGTTTTGGAGCGTTTGGCAACCAAAGATAGGTTGGTTTCTTGGGGCATTCAAGTGAATCCCACTTGTATCCTTTGTCTTTGGCTGCTACAATCTATTGGCTTTGGAGGGAATGTAACAGTATAGTCTTTCAGAACCGAAGCTAGGATTGTTATTCTTTACAAGGTGTTATAATTGATGATGTTCGTGCTTGTATCAGTTCCTGGAGAGGAGTCAAAGCTTCTCTCCAGAACCGTGACATTGCTGCTAGCTGGAAAATTAGTAGAAATTTTTTTCTCCCCTAGTTGTTTTGGGGATGTATAGGATTTTGGATTCTTTTAGCTTTTAGCTTTCTTGTAAAAACTGTATTTGGACTTGGTCCTTTTATTCTTGATTGGTTTGAGCTTTATAAGATTTGACTTGACAAAAAAACACCACATTATGGCATTTTAATGACATTTAATTGGCTGGAGTTTCTCAAGCAAATTGTTTATTTTGTTTGTTTCAGTTTTTTTAAGGTTAATAAAAGTTGGGGAAAATGACGGCCTAGGACGTGTTTTGATAATTTAATACCCGCCAAGGACATGCTGAGAACATTTGTTAATGCTAAAAATATCCTTAGAGCGTATTAATTATCAAAACACGTCATTGGCCGTCATTTTCCCTAAAAGTTGTAATGGAAGTTATATAAGAATTCGCCTGCACTATGGGGTGTGGTGTGCGATCAAAACTGTCGTTGTTTGCAATAAATGGTTAATATTTCAAAAGTATTGTACAGGTAAAATAAAGTACTTTTGGCAAATCATTAACTATTTAAAATATTTTCGGGCAACTCAAATTGTCAAAACTATCCATGTCATGCAGGGGTGTGCTACCTCTGTTTGTGGATACCAATCGAAGTTTTCCCGATCAAAAAACATCACATCATTCCCCGTTACAAGTTATTTTTAAAAGGTAAGTCAAATAGGATAGCGTGGAAACACGAAGTAAAATAAAATAACATGGCATAAAATAAAATTATAGGTAGCCCCAAAGAGATCATGTTAATAAATAAAAAAGGAAATTGATTTTGGCACTCCAGTTTTTATCACTGGCACTCCACTTTGTGTGTTAATCATGTGAGAAAATAAAACTAAAGTAGAGTGCCATTAGTTAAATTTGGAGTGCCAAAATCACCTCCCAAAAATACATAAATTTTTTAAGGAAAAAAAATGTACAAAATGCGAAGAAAAGCCCCTTGTAGATTTCCGATGGCAACAACCGTTAAAAAGTTATTCATCTGCATCTAAGGCCCTGTTCACGGCTTCAGGCTAGTGATTAATTTCTACAGCACAAGTTATTCATCCAAAATCACAAGTTGTTCACATTAGTAAATAAGTTATTCATTAACATGAATAACATGTAAAATTAGCACAACT
This sequence comes from Rhododendron vialii, assembly GCF_030253575.1. Lineage (NCBI taxonomy): Eukaryota > Viridiplantae > Streptophyta > Magnoliopsida > Ericales > Ericaceae > Rhododendron > Rhododendron vialii. Next base: position 6,126,095 of record NC_080560.1, read on the forward strand.
TATTCACCAAAAACATTAGCGTGAACAAGTATTTTTATTTTATTTTCTGCATCTCAACTAAATCGTTTATTTGATTTTTTCACATTTGTTAGTTTTGCGTCAATTTTTTTTTGGATTATTAGTTTGTCTTGTAGAAAACAATCTAACAAAGAATAAAAAATTATGATCAAAACTTTAAAAAAGTTCACTAAAGACAAAAGTAATCGAAAATATTTTGAATTATTTTTGTGGATTTCATTCCTTTTTTTTAATTTGATTCAGTTTTTTTTATTCTTCTTGTCGAGACGAAGTAATAATTCATAAAAAATAAACGCAAAATTATTAAAGACAAAACAATACATTAGTTTCAAAGGAAATTACCTACCTAGTATTGCACGTTTTTTACTTGGACAAAAAAATATGATCAATTATCTGTACATCACACCAGAGACAACGCGCTGGCAAGCTAATGCTAAATGCTATCATGGAAGAAATGAAAGATAAGAGAGGGGGACCATAAAACCATTAAAATAGTACTAACCTGAAGGTTGATCCGGTGGTGAAGGCTTAAACTTTAGGGGTTTGCTCTCTTTTAACGACTCTGATTCGAAATCTTTCAAGCGTTATCATTTTTTTTAGGATCAGACCATGCATACAAAGTTAAAAGCTTTGCCTTTAAATGGGCTACCCGCCGGTCAACGATAGAATTGCGGTAGAATTGATCTTCCAAGATTAGTTGATGTGCACATAAGCAGTAAGTTGATCTGAACACTTTTTTTTTTTTTTTAAAAAGGGGGCCAATTAAAATACAACTATGTACTCCACTAACCTAATAGGAGTATGATTTTCTTGAAATACCAAACTGAAGTGATTAAATACCCTTCCAGGGGTCGGGATAAAGGGCATTAATGGGAAATACAGGGGGAGAAAAAGGGTGAACAACCAAAAAGAGCCAGGTAAAAAGAAAAAAAACTAAATTACCTTTCCTGGGAAGCAAAGAACAAATATGTTGATTTTACCACACTGTAAAAGTCTGTAATGTCAAGAATAATTGAATTCCCTTTTATTACTAACCAATCTTTAAAACCGAGGGGGACCAAACCACTTAAATTCCCTTTGACTTTAAAATAATGCTTTTGGGGTATTTTAGTTTCAAGTTTCCAAGCAAATTAGTGGAAGATGTATCAAGAAAAACAGATAGTTCTGTCTTGCATCTCTCTTTTTTTGAGATAACTTAGGCGTCCGGGCTAACTTACGCGTACCTCGATTAATCTTGGGAGACCTATCCCGCGTCCCACTTACGGGAATTCCAATAAAAGTTAGATCAGAGCTTTGTAATAGACCAACTCCCAAATGAGTTAATAGCAGTTGAAAGATTTCGAACCCGAAACTTTAAGAAAAAACAAACCCTTAAGTCTCTGGCCTTAACGACTAGCCAACTAAGTCCCAGGTCTTGCCTTTTCACATCGGAAACGATTGAATTTATAAAGTATAATTAAAGGGAATAACTTAGCAAGTTCATTTTCTTGGATCCTAGAATTGGCCATTGACAAACCTAAAGATAAGAGCCAGTGGGCTCATGTTTGCAGTGGAGAATCCACCACAAGTTTTTTGCCCATTAATTTAAGCCCTTCTCTTTTAAAATTGCGTTCGAAATAGAGAAAATTAAATTTTATTTTATAACCTAGGATGCGATATCTTATCTGGTTTGAAGTTCGAACCCTGTTGATTAATAATAATAATAATAATAAAATCTTTACTTTGATTTAATATAAAATTATGTTATTTCTTCATATTTGTTAGTGTCAAGTAAAGTACTAAAATATCAAACAAGGTTCCATCCTTGCATAATTATTTCAGATCAGATGTGTATGCTTGCTGGAGTATTTAGATCATATGGTAAAAACAATAAAGATAACGAAGGATGGGTCGAGGTCCATCCGAGCTTAGTAATTCGATCGCGACCATTCATTTGTTGAACTTACAAAAACTATCATTACTGTACTACATGCTTATAAAAACAGTAAAATGATTCGATCACACATCTAGTCATATTTTTTGCTAATTCTATATATCTTTTCCGAAGGACCATTTAGTTGACCACTCACGATACGAAATTATGAATGCTCCAAGCACCTTATTACAGAAAAAGGTAAAAAAAAATTAAAAAATAAAAATGTCTTGCCAGAATTGAAAATACTACACATATTGCACTTTTCATTGAATTAGGGCAAGATAATAAAACTGATTCATTGAGAAGTACGGAGTAATTTCAATTATTGCGAGGGGATGAGAGTCTGAGAGCCCATTTGGTTCAAATGAGGAGTAAAGAAAAGGGGCTGTGATTTTCAACGGTAGATAGATTAACAGAAAAGTTAAAAAAAATTAATCGGAATCGTTCATACTGTGAAAGTCCACGAATGGAACATTGACTTCTACAAAAAAAATCAAGCCAGTCGGCCGACGGCAACCACACTAGCTAATGAAATTTGGTTTTAAAGTAAATTCCTAAAATCAAAGTTTTTGTTCTCTCTCTCTCTCTCTCTCTCTCTCTCTCTCTCTCTCTCTCTCTCCTGTTCAGAATAGTGTTCTTTAATACTAAGTTATTGATGTTTGGTAAATTTATTTGTTTCGCACGTTTAATCTAGTTATCATATAATTATCAAGCTCTACAAATTAAACATTACACGCAGTAAATTTTAAACTCGGGAAACCTACTTTGTTGTTCGGCTTAATAAGTCAAATGGTTTTTTTTTTGTTCTTATTCAAATTTTTTTCATCATTTGTTAGTTTTTTGTCAACTTTTTGTCAACTTTTTGTAGATTATTGATTCTTCTTGACGAGAGAAATCTAAAAAGTAAAAAATTACGATCGAAACCTAAATTTTTTGATTAAAGATCCAATAAGCCAAATTTTTTATCTTTATTCAAAATAATTTGGATTTCGATAATAATTTTATACATTTTAGATTCCTCTTGTCGTAACGAAGTAATATTCCACAAAAAGTTGACGGAAAGTTAACAAATACGAAAAAAAATTAGATAAAAACAAAAAAATAAATCATTTGACTTACGGAGTATTTAGCCGAACAACCTAGATATGAGTACAAAAGAAAGCAATGAGATACTACAAAAGTGGGATTAATGATACTTCAATGGGAATTTTCATATTTGCTAAATTTAATATTTGATTGCTTTTTGTTTCTCATCAATTCTTACATAATCTTGCTTTGTTCCCACGAAACAAAACTAGTTACAAGTAAGATAGATAGTTCTAATCTTTCTGCTGCCACTCAATCTTTGCTCTAGCGCAATTTCAACCCCCATCGTTTGTTTCACCGCTCTCTCATCGCAGTGCTCAATCTCATCGCCCGTTTCCGCAATCAATCAAATTTTTAACTCTTTCAAATGCAAAACACTTTTTAACGGTGAGATTGAAAGCGGTGGAGGGGAGTGGTGAATGAGAGTAGTGGGTAGATTTTTTGGTAAATTAAATTCTGCCCATCAATGGGAAAAAGAGAGAGGAGATTTCCTTCTCACCTATTTCTCACCACTCCTACTTTGTAAAACTCAATTTATTGTTGTATTTTCTCACCAAACCACTCACACCAAACCATTCACACCAAATCCTCAAAAAAATGAACACAATCAAGGGATCACAACCGTTCATCACCAAAGCAAAAGCCATCAAAAGTGTCCAATGATAAATATCACCAGGAATTCTATCAATCCGACGGCTGATTCTTGCAATGAGACAGACAACGCCACAACGGGGCTCCACTCAATGCCCTTCAGACATCACATGCATGCATGCACATACATAACTCACATGACCCATACCATGGGATTTTCCAATAAGTATATAAAGCACAGACAAAGAAATCCTCCCATTATCAGATCGAACCATCTCCATTTCCATTTCCCCATTTTTTCTTCTTCCTTCTCTCATATTCTACGTATCTTCAAACACAATCTGAAAAAAAAAAAAAAAATTGTATGCACATGTAAATACAGATTTGTAGGAGTATTGAATATCTCTCTTTAAACTCATTTCCATCTGTATTTTGCGATTTGGAAGTAAAAGAATTTGAAAGAACAAAGAGGGGAGAGAGAGAGAGAAAGAGAGAGAAATATAATAGGGGGCTCAGTTCTTACTGTGCCTCCTCTTAGATCTTACTTCTATTGATAAGTTCTCATCTGGGTTTTCATTAAAACAGGTGGGTTTTGTCAAATCTTGATTTGGGTATTGATTTTCTCGCCAATTTGGGGTTGTTCTTCCGATCTTAATAGCTTTTTGGGATTGATTTAAAGTTGGGTTTTTTCAGGATTGCTGAATTCTTTGTGGATTGATCGTGGAAGGATCCGATGTATTTCGATTGAATCGCAGGATATACAAGTTGGTTTTACAGTTGCGTGGATTTAGTTATAAGTAAGGTACGGTTGTTGCTGTTTAATTGGTTTTTATCTGCATTTGCTTGTTTGGACCTTTTATTGTCGCGATGGATTGTTTAAAGGGTGAATTTTTATGGGTCTTGCAATTTTAGAGCAATTATCTGTTAGCTAAAGTTTGTTTAGATTTTGATTTGAGTAAAACTGATCTTAGCTTGTGCAGGAAAAATGCAATCTGATCTTGGAAAATTATTCATTGGTGGAATTTCCTGGGACACAAATGAAGAACGTCTGAAGGAGTATTTTAGTGATTTCGGGGAAGTTTTGGAATCAGTAATTATGAAGGATCGGAGCACAGGGCGCGCCCGCGGGTTTGGGTTTATTGTTTTTGCAGACCCTATAGTGGCAGAGAGAGTGATTAGGGAGAAACACAACATCGATGGAAGAATGGTAAGTTGGATTACAATTAGATAAGTTATTGCTGAAGTTCTTTCTTTGTTTTGTGCTTAAAACAAAGGGGAAATGAATTGTCTTCAAACAAGGATCCAACCTTGTTATCTCTGGTTGTTTTTGGGGAATGAAGGCAATTGCATTTCCATTTAAGCTACTTATTCATGTATAATCTTCGATTCTGGTAGTGTTTGGTTCTTGGAATGATCTTGGAAAGGAATTCCTTGGCCTGTCAATGGAATTTGGAGTTCATCTGAATTGGTGAATGATGATTCCAGTTGTAATGTACATTTTGGTTTTGTTTTAGCGACTAAACATCGGAATGAGCATTCTAAGGTAATGATTATTCCAATTCAGCTTCATTACAATGAACCAAACACTGCCTCTATGGTATTGAATTTGTTTGCAATGTCCCCATGTATATTGTGTCAGTTTGAGATCAGTAGCCTTTGAGTTTTATGTGCACCATTTGTTCTTAATATCCAGGTTGAGGCGAAAAAGGCTGTTCCAAGGGATGACCAGAACACAATGAGTAGAAGCATTAGTAGCATTCAGGGCTCTCCTGGCCCAATACGCACAAGGAAGATATTTGTTGGAGGTTTAGCTTCCACAGTAACAGAGACCGACTTCAAAATGTATTTTGAGCAGTTTGGGATCATCACAGATGTCGTTGTCATGTATGATCACAACACTCAGAGACCAAGAGGGTTTGGGTTCATCACATATGACTCGGAGGACGCCGTGGACAAAGTGTTGCTCAAAACTTTCCATGAGCTCAATGGAAAAATGGTTGAGGTCAAGCGTGCAGTCCCCAAAGAGTTGTCACCGGGTCCCAGCAGAAGCCCACTTAGTGGATATAACTATGGTGTGAGCAGAATCAATAGCATTCTCAGTGGATACACGCAAGGGTACTCTCCCACTACTGGAGGCTATGGTCTTAGAATGGATGGAAGATTCAGTCCAATTGCTGGAGGTCGAAGTGGGTACGCTCCATTTGGTTCGGGTTATGGAGTGGGTTTGAACTTTGAACAAGGGTTGACCCCTAATCTTGCAGCAAGTGCCAACTTCAATAATACTCTCAGCTATGGGCGGGGATTGAACCCTTATTATATGGGCAATTCAAATAGGTTTGTTAATCCCGTTGGATATGACGAGGGTAATGGAGGAAACAATTCCTTATTTAGCTCAGGAAATCGAAATTTGTGGGGTAATGGAGGGCTAAATGATGGGACTAACTCTACAAATTCGAATGCCTATGTGGGGTCTGCAGGTGGGACCATTGGAAGCACTTTTGCTAACAGTGGAGTTAATTGGGGTCCTTCGCTAATCTCAGGCCAAGGTGGAGGTAATATTTCTGGCCGTGGTGGGAATCTTGGTTATGGAGGTGGTGATAACAGCTATGGTTTGGGAGGGGGCAGCTATGCAAGCAATAATGCAACTGTTAGGCCTGCCTCATCATCTTTTGCTGTGTCAAATGGCGGTTATGATGGGGCTTTTTCAGATTTTTATAGTGGCAGTTCAGTTTACGGGGACCCTACTTGGCGTTCCACAAATTCTGAGACTGAGAGAGAGGGATCTGGTTCATTTGGTTACGGGCTTCGCAATGGAGCATCCGATGTTCTTGCTAGAAGTCCTTCAGGTTATGTTGGTGGTTACAGTGTTACTGAGAGACAAACAAATGGCGGTAAGTGCCCATCACTAGTAACTACAAGCTAGTTCCACTCAATGTTGGTATTAAACTTTAGCTTCCTATTCTAGCGTGCAGTCCTTTATCTTACTTCAGACATTATACATTTACGCAAAATTGATAGTTCCAGTACATGATACCATTGATAATAAAGGTTGAGAAGTATGATTTAGAGCCCCCTTTTTTTTGAATTCATTGGATGTGGTAAACCGTGTAGAATTCTTAAAAGAGTGGTTAATTTATGCATGGACTTAGGGTGCAAGCATCATTTCAATCCAATAGTCCCTGCTCTCGGACACTGATTTGGGAATGAACTTGTGATGAAGTTTCAATCCCAATGAATAACTATGTTTTAGGCATTAGTTTCACTGGGTTGAAGTCTAAGCGATTACCATGTTTTACTGGTCTCCTTAACGCTAATGGCGAGAATAAACCAACAGAAATTTAGTGATACTCATGGTTGAAGGTGTTAATTTACCGATGTGGCTGTTGCAACGAGAAATCCATACTGTTAGAGGAAAGTTTGGAACTGCACATCTAACCCTTGATGTTGTGAGCTTACAATACTTGTTGCATTCCTCCCTCTGAGACCTTGATTATGCAATCTCGGAGCTGCTTCTTGTCTTAACCTCAACCATGAGTTTGGAAACTAGTTTTGACTCCCCAAACTCAATGCCTATCATTTTGGGCCTCTTTGATACCTTTTGATATGGGTAGCATCTCTAAATGATACCTTTCACTCAGAATAATCTTGCTTCTCAAAGGAATCCCAGACCTGTGTTTTACATGCTGCAATCTGCAACTGCAAAATTTACTTATGTTTTTTTTTTTTTTTTTTCTGTTTCAAGAATCAGTTGACTGCGATTGATAAAAAAACGTTCTCTCAGTGGGACATAATAGAAATGACCATGTGTGCAGGGATGCGCAATCATGCTGCATTAGCTTTGAGACTGAAAATTTGGTAAATATCGGTAACTTTTTGACACAGCTTGCAACTAGTCTTGCGAAAATCGGTAAAAGGGGGAAATTCAGGACAACTTTGGTGCATTAGTCCTTAGGACACTTTGTTTCTCCCGTTAACATAAGACATACAATTATGTTTACGAAGCAAGTAGTGAGGCTGGAACCCTCACTTGTGGTTATATAAGAATACTCCTTTGTTCAGACTTCGGAGCCCTGTACTAGGTCGGAGACATTTTTAGGGGGTGATGTATTGCAAGGATAATGAGAAATGACCAATGTAGTGTGTTGTATATGTAATCACCTATTGGACCATGATTTGGCATTCTGCTTTTGCACATTTTCATCTCAGTGATACATGGGTGATTGGATGTATCCAATTTATGTGCTAGTTAATGGGACATACCACTGCACTAATCTTGTTATCCACTTACATATAAGATAATTGTCGAGAAAAAGTTTTGCTACTCTTAGTGCTTGTGGGCAGTGGGCACACATGCATTTGCCATTAAAGTAATATGATCCCGGCCACCTGGCCACCGACTTTTACAACTCTAGTATGTCAGAAGTTGGTAGTCAGCAACACTGTCAATGAATGGTGAGCCGCCCTTTATATCCATGGACACCAAACCAGATGAACGCAATCGCAATTAAAACCACCCCTAGACATCACTGGCCGTTTTGTTGGCTCTTTCATAGCAAAGTACTTTTTCAACAAATTCCTCCTTGCCTAATGTTTGAAGCTAAGAGTTTCTTGTGGTATCGGGCTTACATACGCATATACATACATGCATACTTACATATATGTGTATGAGTGGTGCTACAGTTCCCGACGGGAGGAATCCCGATTGGAATCCTGACGCCTTGCCGGGCACACTCTGGCCACCGGACGGCTGATCCAAGCCATCCAAAAATTCTATAAAAAAAAAACCGAGTGGGCCCACATGAGAATAAATGGCATCCGACGCGTGTAGGTGGCCGATCCAAGCACTACATTTTTGGCCGATCCAAACACTCCATTTTTGGCCAATCCAAACACAAAAATGGATTGTTTGGATCAGCTATCTACACACGTCGGATGCCGTTTATTCTTGCGTAGGCCCACTCAATTTTTTTTATAGAATTTTTGGACGGCTTGGATCGGCTGTCCATTGGCCAAAGTGTGCCCGGCGGGGCATCGGGATTCCGATCGGGATTTTGGGTTGGTAAGCTTAGACTTTCCGTATGTGTGTGTGTGTATATATATATATGTCAATATTTTTATATTATTTTGTTGAGCAAGGATGATTTCTTTGGCCACATGGGAAGGGTTAGTCTTTGCAGGAAAACTCTTGTTCTCCTACATCTTATGGTGCACTACATGCCTTAAGGGTATGCAATATACAAATCCCCATTCCAATGCACGTTGTTGTTTGGCTTTTTCTTCATGGGGGTGCGTTGGGTGGACAAGAGTCATTTTTGGCATCAGCTATTGGTACATGTCTGATGAATCTTGAATGATTGTTGATTGTCTCAAGTACAATTCTACACATTCATGCAAAATTTTCTTACACAACAAAGATTTTTTTTTTTGGATAACTACTTTTCCATTAAAGCTCAAACAAGATTTACAAAACTGTTAGGGGCATACCCCTCTATACAAAGCAATGGGCTACAGAAACAAACAACCGCAAAGAATCAAAGACACTTTTGACAACCTAAGCAAAAAAACGTAGTGCTCCACTACCAAGGATCAAGAAAAAATACTCATGGGCAGCCCCAACTAGCACACAAGTCTTTATTCTGCTGAGATTGATTTACACCTTTCCTAGAACACAAAAATGCCCTTATGAAGTTAACTATATTCTGAATAAGCTGCTCTTTATCAGAAGCTTTTTGTTGAAAAACTTTGTGATTCCGTTCCAGCCAAAGTAGTACACAGTAGCTGCCACCACACTTTTTGTGAGAGTGCTTCTAAGCCCCTTGCCCTGAGCACACCACTCCGCTACGGCAGATAAACTAGGAGGAAGCTGTGTAGCAGAGGCTTTATTCCACACCACATTCCAAACAATGTTGTGGCAATTCATTTATTAAATTGTAAATATTCACTTTGATGGGTTCTTTTGACCAAATCAGTATATTGCATTTTTGAGAAATTCAGGATATTCTTTCTGCTTGTGTATGTTGCTTTTCTCACTCTCACGGATAAGAGGAATCACGTGGTGCTGCCTCGTAATACTCTTAATTCCTTCGTCAATTATGCAGAGATGGAGAATGTATGAGGTTAATAACTGAAAATCCTTTTGTTTCGGATTCTAAAGAGGAGAAACCTAAGAAGCTTGGGTTTGGCACTTACTGAGATGTGTTGGATACATGGAAATATGTCTTATTAGTATTTGTCCGATAGTTTTTTAGAACCTGATACTCGTTGGACACTTGGGGGACTCATATGTCCATTACTTAGACATGGATGAAACATGATACAAGTTTGTAAAAAAGGAACGTTGGATTCGATGATAAAATGAGAACAATGTAGATTCGTACCTATTAAGATCACGTGCTCTTCACTTTTTAGTCTTAGAATCATTGACAATACACATATATGGATGGAGTTCTTGTTTCCTTGAGATATTTATCATTTGTTTATTAGACATTAGTTGTGCTAGTATATTCTCTCTATATGGCAGATATATTGGTGTCCACTGTATGATATATATTCACATATTGTGTAGCCATTTGTATTATGCATGAATGGTGCTACTGGTAGAGACTAAAAATCTGTACCAGTGGGTACAAACCCCGTTTTGGGTCCATTTTGGGTCTCAAAAAAATGATCCGAGTCGCTCATTTTGTTTAAAATACTTTGTTTGTGGTCCATACAAAAAATAAGTTTATCCGGTATCGGTAAGAGTATTTACGAAACATCCAAACTTTGCTCTATTGAATTCTAGAGCAAAGTTTGGATGTTTCGTAAATACTTTCACCGATACCGGATTAAACTTATTTTTTGCAAGGACTATAAATAAAGTATTTTAAACAAAATGAGCGACTCTGATCATTTTTTTAAGACCCAAAAAGGGGTTTGTACCCACTGGTACAGATTTTTAGTCTGCACCAGTAGGCTTTCTGCTTAGGAAAATACCCTTTTTCTGTGTGGCGTGTCCGTGTCCATGCAAATTGGGGAGCAACTGATGTAGTACCGTCACTTAACTATTCGCTTTTATAGTTTAGCAAGTAGAGACTTGCACTATTACAGACCATTTCTTGACGTTGATTCAAGTAGCAATCATTTCGTGACGTTGACTTCTATTTTGACTAAAGTCAGATTTCCTAGTGATCATTGTGTTGGATAAAAACATTGCTATATTGGCCCACAGAGACTGTAGATTAATCAATGTAAGAAAAAAGAAATGCACTTAAATTTATACCTATTTCTCAAACTTTCAAATAGTAGTAAGTGGTATAAGTTGTGCGTGATTGCTTAAACTTTAAGGGTACTTGCCGACTAAATGTGGTACCTAAACCATGTTCCATATCCGTAGGCCGTCTTGCCTATTGCCATCTTAGTGCCAACACTGAGGCCAAATCTTTGGAATAATTTTTTTAGGTAATTCCAACTTTACCTTCAATTTTTCCAGAAAAATCGTGGATTGGATAATTTGGATGTTAATTCACCATTTGCTGTGGTCATGCTCTGGACCTTTGGTTTAAGCTATAGGACTTTTAACTGCTTTAGTAGTGGGATATTGTATGTAATGTACATTCGTTAGAATGGGGTGATCTGTATATTCTCACCAGGTATTGTTTTACGCTATGAAGTCATGTCCTGCAGAACATTTTCAGTTTACTACCTTATTTAGCCAACTGGCCTTTAGTTCATCTGAGAGGCAGCTGAGACCATGTTCTTCATTGTTCTCTTTCTTTTTTTTTGGCAGAGGGACGAAGTTGTATCATTCGTAGCCAATTAAAACTTTTGTTTAGTGAAGCTTTTAAAAAAGGGCATTTATACTTTCTTTTGAAAGATATTAGCCAGAAGGGAATATCTCTCATGATACTTACTAGTTGTTTGTTTCCACTCATTGCAGGAATTGCCGGTTAGGAGGATACCATATATCAGTAGTAGGCAAAGAGATTTGGTGTAGCTTGGTCAACTGTGAATTTTGCACACTCCCTCGGAAATATATATCAGTCGAAAAAAGTTGAAAAAAGAAATTTGTTACTTCCTCTATAGCTAACTGGAGTGCCTGTTTTGAAGGATTATGCTCAGAGATAGAAATCACAAGAGATTTTGTGTTAGGTTTTGAATATTACCATTTTGAGGTTTCTGTTTGGCATTGAGTGAGTTGTAAAATCAGATTGCGGAATATAGTCGGAAATGTGTCATGCATCTCTGGTGAAAGGGACGATACGTTTCTTTGACAAAAAACAGAAAAAAAAAAAAATATAGACTTAGATTTTTGGGTTCCGTTTCTGGAATTGTATTTCCTGCTGTATTTTTTTTCTCTGCAAAGGTGCAGGTTCTTGTCAGGTAATCCTTGTTTTTTCCTTGTTCCCTTCATTGGTTTTTGCTCAGATTGTACCAGATGTTATTAACTCTTGGTTTAGTATTGTTAAACTTAAAAACATCTGAGGGATAGATACAGTCTAAGGTCCCTGGCAATGAGTTGCCATATTCTTGTTCTTTGCTTTTCATTATAGTACTATCTTTGCTGCAAGTTGAAGTTTGATATTCTGCTTTCCTTTGGCAATGCTTTTTCTAGTTCAAAACCCAGGCTTTCTATCTTTCAGTGTGAAGTTTCTTATATAGAGATGCAGCAGAGTTTCTCATTGCTTTCAATACATACATATTAGCATTTCAACTTTTTTTTTTCCCCTTGACCATGACAATTGTACAAAAACAGGCCCTGTGATTTAGTCAGGGCCGGCCCCTAACTTTACGGAAACCTAAGGTGAATTTCGAAGCCGAGGGCCTTGCTTTTTTTTTTTGGGTTTATATGCTGGATACTAAAAACATTTGAGGGCCCTCATTTTTGCGCTCAAGGCTGGCCCTGGCTAAACTTCATAATCATTATTTCTGGGCTCATGAGTTGAATGGTCTCTCTCTCTCTCTCTTAGAAACATGATGGAGAGACCTTAAAAGAGGGACCATTTTGTCAGCTACACCCCCACATGAGAAGAAACTGGTAACTTCACATTTTTTAAGGAAATGCCTTTCTTTTTCACCTGTTACACAACAAACCGACACTTTTGTCCAGCCACAAGCAAGCTTTTTGTTCGAATGAAAAAGGAAAAAGCCGCAGCTAGCCGGACTGATCTACTCTTGTTGCTACAAGAGGCCAAGTTGCTTAATCTCCTTGGGATGTTATTTGGATTTCTCCAGCATTCCTTTCTCGTCCTCCACGAGTTAGAAGTTGAGCACAGGGAGGAAATCATCGAACATTTATCTTTCGGATCCTCAGGATGTTGAATGTGATGAGTTTCATTTTCAGCTTTACAGCTTCTATGACCAAAACCTTGTTAGGCAAAATTGATAGTTGCAAGTCAGCAATAACCCAACAAACAATGGCCCAGACTAAGGCAATGTAGCCAGAGTCAAAATTTTAGTAAGAAATATGAAGAGTAAGTAAATTGAGAGAGCAAAGTCAAGATGGCCGAGTTGGTCTAAGGCGCCAGTTTCAGGTACTGGTCCGAAAGGGCATGGGTTCGAATCCCATTCTTGACAAAAGTATCTCCTTTTTTTGTTTTTTTCCTCCTTTTATTGGGTCTACTTATGTCCTTTTTTTGCCTTTTTTCTAATAGAAAACAAAAATACATCTCAAACCCAGGCCTAATTGCTAATTTCCCAAAACAAACCCACTCGACTTTTTTGTTTTGTCCTTATACAAATTTTTTTCACGTTTGTTAGTTTTGCGTCAAATTTTTGTTTTGAAGTTTTTCTTAAGTATTTTCAAAACAATATGGGTAAAAGTCACAATTTTTAACTTTTTTCAATTCCTCCCATTGCCGACAAACTAAAAATTCACATAAGTTAAATGTAAAACTAACAAACTCGAATGAAATTTGAACAAGGACATAAAAAAAACCAAAAAGCAAGTGACCTCTTTTTGGGAAACTGGCCCTAGTTTAAACATACTCCTACAATAATAGATATTTTCACAAAGAAATTTAATAACGACATTGAAAAACCAATATTTCATTTTTCCAGAATGCATTTGAAAGAACTCTGTTCATCTTTCTCACTAGAAGTTCAACAAACTTCTCCAACGAATTGCTTTTGAATTAGTAATAAACAACAAATCATTGCGAAAATCTTACTATATAACTGTCTTTAGATGGTACGAATTAAACACACATTTCGTACGTTCATAGCCATGCTACAAAAATGTCAAAATAAAAAAGGGTCTTGCCAAATATACTACACATACTTGTACTATTATTGATTCATTGAACTCACGCAAGGTAATAAAAAACTCTTCCTTTGACCTAACTACAAAGATCAGGCTTTATAATATCGAACGAGAAAAATGTAGAATCTATAAAAAAAAGGAAAAAGATAATAGGAAACTAGTCTTGAAATTGTAGACAAAATTAAATAGATTAGATGTTTCAAAACCTTGGACGTAACGAAATCATAAAAGTAGTAGTACAATTTGCCACATCTTTTTAGCAAACTAATCTCATTTATTGCAAGGAGGGAGTTTGATGACCCATTTGGTAGAGAACTCTTATTATTTTCCAACGGTAGATGGATGAGTACCAAAGCAAAGCAATGGAAAAATTATTCACTCAAACCATAAGGGTACCGTCACATGGTGCCACATGAGCACTAAATAATTAAAAGTGCAATGTATATAATAATTTAAATACAATCTCTCACATACATGTGGGGTCCATACATACTAGTGCGTGTGGGGAGATCATCACTTTTGCCGAATTTTTATTGTTGGTTGTGTAGAGAGTTTGAGGCTCGCGTTTATGATTAAGACATAAGTTGGTCTCTTTGTGTTTATTGTACATCATTAGTGTTTCGGGTTTGGCTATGGCTCAGTATCTCTGCTTCGTTTGAAAATCATTATGAAGTTGAATTTGGATTGAAAAGTGGAATAGTAACTTATTTTTCGTCTTTATTTGAAAAAAAATTCGCATTTTTTAGTTTTGCGTCAAATTTTTGTGACTTATTGATTCGTCTCGGCGAGAGGAATTGGAAAAGTATAAAATTTTGATCGAAACTCATACTTTTTTAAAAAAGACAAATAAGTAAAAAAAACTTGTCTTTTTGACTTATTTTCGTCTTTATTCAAAAAATTACGAGTTTCGATCAAAATTTTATACTTTTCTGATTTCTCTCGTCGAGACGAATCAATAAGTCACAAAAGTTTAACGCAAAATAAACAAATGCAAAAAAAATTCAAATAATGACAAAAAAAATAAATTGAGTAACTTTTCAATCCAAACTAGGCATAAGTGCCAGATGACTTTTATTGAATGCAAGTTTTGCTTCTAATAAAAAAAATATCTCAAAGCAATGAGATACAAAAACGGGATTTCTTGTGATATTTTAATGGAATTTTTGATACTTTCTGTAGTAGTATTATACTATTATATTGCTTTTTGTTTCTCATCTATTTTTACATGAGCTCGCTTTATTCCCCAATAAACAAAACTATTTAAAAACTTAATAGTCTCAGTTTCGCTTTATTTCTAAACTTTTTTTTTTTAAAAAGAAAGTAATTTCAAACTCAAATATAACGAAAATGAAAAATAATTTTTCAATTTTTTTGCACCGTTTAAAAGATTTTAATGAGATCTATCAAACAAGATCCATATTAATAGAAAAATTATTTGCATAAACAAATAATTTTTGAGCTTAAAATTACTTTTTTTTTGAAAAAGAAGGTTTAGAAAGAAAGCATAATCTTAACTCTTCGTTACAACTCTCAATATTTGCTCTTACATTATTTTTATTTACCTCAAATATTTTAGAAAGATATTTTCACGCTCATTCTCACGTTCGTATTTCAACTCTTTCAGGTTCAGCTTTACGTTCGTACTTCAACTAGCATACCCGCACCTGCATTATGCAGCTTAAATTCTCCCCAACAAGGAAAAAAAGAGATTTCTTTCTCACGTATTTCTCACCATTCCTACTTTATAAACTCAATTTCTTGTTATTTTCTCACCCTAAAATGTTATGATACATTTTTTTTTGACTTGTAAAAAATGTGAGAGAGGGCAACCAGCGTAGCAACCCTCATTGGGTGATCATATGGTCTCTCTACCTGCCAATGAAATATCCGGTTCCAGTCATAGCTACCATCCGGGAGGAAGGGCCGTCACTAGGGCATTACCTGGTGCACAATTGGTGTAAACTCCCCCATTCAATGGTCCAACGACTCATCCGCATATGTGAGGCCAAGCCACCTGTCGGGAGTTGAACCCACGTCTCTGCCGAGGAGGGTAGTGAACCCTGCCAACTGGGCTACCAACTCAGTGGTAAATGTTATGATATATGAAAAAGGACACATGAAGCTGTTCATGAGAGGAAATAGACGGTTCGAATTCACACTAAATCTGAATTCTAGTCGTCCATTTTTTTTCATGGACACTTTGATGTACTCTGTGTCGTGTATCCTACCGAGTCCCGGAATCACAACCGTTCATCACCGGGAATTCTCCGAGTCCCACGGCTGATTATTGCAATGAGACAGACAACGGGGCTCCACTCAATTTGGTTCAGACATCGCCTGCATGCACATACATGCCCATACCATGGGATTTTCCAATAAGTATATAAAGCACACAAAAAGAAATCCTCCCATTATCAGATCGAACCATCTCCATTTCCATTTCCCCATTTTTTCTTCTTCCTTCTCTCATATCCTACGTATCTTCAAAAACAATCTGCAAAATAAAATAAAATTACACAAACTTGTAAATACAGATTTGTATAGAATATCTCTCTCTTTAAACTCATTTCCATCTGTATTTTGCAATTTGCAAGTAAAAGAATTTGAAAGAACGAAGAGGGGAGAGAGAGAGAAAGAGAGATAGAGAAAAAGAAAAGGGGGGGCTCAGTTCTTACTGTGCCTCCTCTTAGATCTAACTTCTATTGACTATATATCATCTGGGTTTCCATTAATCAGGTGGGGTTTTGTCAAATCTTGATTTGGGTATTGATTTTCTCGCCAATTTGGGGTTGTTCTTTCGATCTTAATAACTTTTGGGGATTCATGTTAAAGTTGGGGTTTTTTCCAGGATTGCTGAATTCTTTATGGATTGATCGTTTGAGGATCCGATGTATTTTGATTGAATCGGAGGATATACAAGTGGGTTTTATAGTTGCGTGGATTTCCTGCAATTTAGTTCAAAGTAAGGTATGGGTTTGTCGCTGTTTAATTGGTTTTTATCTGCATTTGTTCTTTTGAAATTCTTATTGTTATGATGGATTGTTAAAAGGGTGAATTTTTATGGGTATTGCAAATTTAGAGCAATTATCTGTTAGGAAGAGAATTAGTCTGTGAACATTTAAGGTTTGTTCTGTAATTTAATTTGAATTATACCGATCTACGCTTGTGTAGGGAAAATGCAATCGGATCTTGGAAAATTATTCATTGGTGGAATTTCGTGGGACACAAATGAAGAACGTCTGAAGGAGTATTTTAGCGATTTCGGGGAAGTTTTGGAATCAGTAATTATGAAGGATCGGAGCACAGGGCGCGCCCGTGGCTTTGGTTTTATTGTTTTTGCTGACCCTTTAGTGGCAGAGAGAGTGACTAGGGAGAAACACAACATCGATGGAAGAATGGTAAGTTGGATTAGAATTGGTAAAGTTATTGCTGCAGTTCTCTCATTGTTTTGTAGTTAAAGCAGAGGGGAAATGAATTATCTTCAAACATGGATCCAAATTCATAATCTCCGGTTGTTTTTGGCGACTGTTGGCAATTATATTTCCATTTAAGCTACTTATACATGTATAGTGTTCGATTCTGGTAGTGTTTGGTTCTTGAAATGATTCTGGAAGTGTTTGGTTCTTGGTTCTGGTAGTGTTTGGTTCGGAAAGGAATTCCTCGGCCTGCCAATGGAATTTTCTATTCATCTGAATTGGTGAATGATGATTTTGTTTTAGCTAGCTAAACATCGAAATGAGCATTCTAAGGTCATGATTATTCCAATTCAGCTTCATCCCAATGTTCCAAACACTGCCTCTATGATATCAAATTTGTTTGTGATGTCCCTATGTATATTCTGTCAGTTTGATATCAGTGTCCTTTGAGTTTGATGTGCACCATTTGTTCTTAATATCCAGGTTGAGGCAAAAAAGGCAGTTCCAAGGGATGATGAGAACACAATGAGTAGAAGCAGTAGTAGCATTCAGGGATCTCCCGGCCCAATACGCACGAGGAAGATATTTGTTGGAGGATTAGCTTCCACAGTAACAGAGAGCGACTTCAAAATGTATTTTGAGCAGTTTGGGACCATCACTGATGTCGTTGTCATGTATGATCACAACACTCAGAGACCAAGAGGGTTTGGGTTCATTACATATGACTCAGAGGATGCTGTGGACAAAGTGTTGCTCAAAACTTTCCACGAGCTCAATGGCAAAATGGTTGAGGTCAAGCGTGCAGTCCCCAAAGAGTTGTCACCTGGTCCCAGCAGAAGCCCACTGAGTGGATATAACTATGGTGTGAGCAGAATCAATAGCATCCTCAGTGGATACACTCAAGGGTATTCTCCCACTACAGGAGGCTATGGTCTTAGAATGGATGGAAGATTCAGTCCAATCGCTGGAGGTCGAAGTGGGTATGCTCCATTTGGAGTGGGTTTGAACTTTGAACCAGGGTTGACCCCTAATCTTGCAGCAAGCACAAACTTCAACAATAGTCTCAGCTATGGGCGGGGATTGAACCCTTATTATACGGGCAATTCAAATAGGTTTGTTAATCCGATTGGATATAATGAGGGTAATGGAGGAAACAATTCCTTATTTAGCTCTGGAAATCAAAATTTGTGGGGGAATGGAGGGCTAAATGAGGGAACTAACTCAACAAATTCGAATGCCTTTGGGGGGTCTGGAGGTGCAACCATTGGAAGCACTTTTGCCAACAATGGAGTTAATTGGGGTCCTTCGCTAATCTCGGGCCAAGGTGGAGGTAATATTTCAGGCCGTGGTGGGAATCTTGGTTTTGGAGGTGGTGATAACAGCTATGGTTTGGGAGGAGGCAGCTATGCAAGCAATAATGCACCTGGTAGGCCTGCCTCGTCATCTTTTGCTTTGTCAAATGGCGGTTACGATGGGGCTTTTTCAGATTTTTATAGTGGCAGTTCAGTTTATGGGGACCCTACCTGGCGTTCGACAAACTCTGAGAGAGAGGGATCTGGTTCATTTGGTTATGGGCTTCACAATGGAGCATCCGATGTTCTTGCTAGAAGTTCTCCTGGTTATGTTGGTGGTTACAGTGTTACTGAGAGACAAACAAATGGCGGTAAGTGACCATCACTAGTTACTACAAGCTAGTGTCCACTCAATGTTGATATTAAGCTTGAGCTTCTTACTATAGTGTGCAGTCCTTTTTCCTACTTCTAACGTCATACATTTGCGCAACATTGATAGTTCCCGTACATGAACGAGAAATCCATACTCTGAGAGGAAAGTTTGGAACTGCACATCTGACCCTTGATGTTTTGAGCTTACAAAACTTGATGCATTCCTCCCTCTGAAACCTTGATCATGCAATCTTGATGCTGCTTCTTGTCTTAACCTCAACCATAAGTTTGGAAACTAGTTACGACTCCCCAAACATGGGCCTCTTTGATATCTTTGGATATGGGAAGCATTTCTATATGATACTTTTCAGTATAATCTTCCTTCTCAATGTAATCCCAGACTTGAGTTTTACATGCTGCAACCTGCAATCACAATATTCACTTGTGTTATTTTTGCTGTTTCAAGAATCAGTTGACTGCGATTGATAAAAAAGTTTCTCTCAGTGGGACATTTATAGAAATGGCCATGTGTTCAGGGAGGCGCAATCATGCTCCATTAGCTTTGAGACTGAAAATTTGGTAAATATCACTAACTTTTTTACACAACTTGTAACTAGTCTTGCGAAAACTGGTAAAAGGGGGAAATTCAGGACAACTTTGGCGCATTAGTCCTTGGGACACTTTTGTTTCTCTGTTATCTTGCCATCATTTATGGTCCATTAAAAATTACGGGAAGAACATAAGACCTACTATTATGTTTAGGAAGCAAGTGGCGAGGCTTGAACCCTCACTAGTCACTTCTGGTTACATAAGAATGCTCCTTCGTTCGGACTTCGGAGTCCTGTACTAGGTCAGACATTTTATGGGTGTGACGTTATTGCAAACTGCAATGATAATGATAAATGACCAATGAAGTATGTTGCATATGTTTTAGAGTAAAAGATGGTCTTATGTAATCACCTATTGGACCATGTTTTGGCATTCTGCTTTTGCACATTTTCTGCTCTTGGTGAGGGTGGGTTGGGTAGATAAGAGTCATATTTGGCATCAGCTATTGGTAGAAGTCTGATGCATCTTGAAATGATTGTTGATTGTCTCAAGGAGAATTCTACCCGTTCATGCGAAATTTCCTCCAAAACAATGTTGTAGCAATGCGTTTATAAAATTGTAAATATCCACTTTGATCGGTTGTTTGCTTTTACAGTGAGAGGACCAAATCAGTATAGTATTTTCGTATAGAAATTTCGCATATTGTTTCTGCTTGTGTATGTTGATTTTCTCATTCTCAAGGATTAGGGGAACCACGTAGTTAAGCCTCGTAATACTCTTAATTCCTTCGTCGGTTATGCAGAGATGGAGCATGTATGAGGTTTATAACTGAGAAAATTTTGTTTGGGATTCAAAAAAGAAGGAACCTATGAAGCACGTGTTTGACACTTACTGAGATGTGTCGGACACACGGAAATATGTCTTATTTGTAGTTGTTCAATAGTTTTTTAGAACCGGATACTCGTTGCCTCGTTGGATCTTCGGGGACGCGTATGTCCATCACTTAGACATGAATGAAACATGTTACAAGTTTGTTGAAAAGGAGCGTTGGATTCAATGGTAAAATGAGAACAATGTAGATTTATACCTATTAATATCTCATTGTCTTCACTTATTAGTCTTCGGATGATTGTGTTACATAATTGATGTACATTTATGCTTGGAATACTTTTCTCCTCGTGATGGCAGATATATTGGTGTCCACTGTATGGTATATATTCACATACTATGTACCCATTTGTAATATGCATGGAGGCATCTTAAAATTGCTAATGTCTTCAAGGCAATTTTTTATTTGGCATTTCGGCATTTCAGCATGTCCATATCCTGTCCATGTCTGGGCTACTTAGGTTCCATGCAAATTGGGGAGTAACTAATGTAGTACTGTTACTTAACTCTTCGCTTTCATAGTCTAGCAAATAGAGACTAGCACTAATAGATACAATTTCTTGACATTGATTCAAGTAGCAACCATTTCTTGACGTTGACTTCTATTTTGACTAAAGTCAGACTTCCTAGTGGTCATTTAGTTGGACTAGCACTTAAAGAAATGCCCCCCCACCCCAAAAAAAAAAAAAAAAAAAACACTGTACGTGAGAGTTTCCCTTCATACCGCTCGAATCATGCCTATTTCTCAAACTACCACATAGGTGTAAGTTGTATAGGTTGAGTGCGATTGCTTAAACTATAAGGGTACTTGCCGACTAAATATGGTACATAAACCATGTTCCATATATGTAGGCCATCTTGCCTGTTGCCATCTTAGTGCCCACACAGAGGACATAGCTTTGGATAATTTGTTTAGGTAAGTCCAACTTTACCGTCTATTTTTGCCGAAAATTGTGGATGGGATAATTTCGATGTTAATTCAACATTTGTTGTGGTCATGCTCTGGACCTTTGGTAAATACTATATGACTTTTAACTGCTTTAGCAATGGGATATTGTATGTCATTTACATTCATTAGAATGGGGAATCCATATATTCTCACCAGGTATTGTTTTTCACTATGAAGTCATATCCTGTAGAACATTTTCAGTTTATTACCTTACTTAGCCAATTGGCCTTTAGTTCGTATGAGAGGCAGCTGAGACCACGTTCTTCATTGTTCACTTTTTTGTGCAGAGGGATGAAGTCATATTATCATTAGTAGCCGATTAAAAGTTTTGTTTAGTAAAGCTTTTAAAAAAGGGCATGTATTGACAGGAAACACTGTTGTAATTAGGCTACTTTCTTTAAAAACATAATATTATGCAGAAGGGGATATCTCTCATGATGCTTACTAGTTCTTTGTTTTCGCTCATTGCAGGAATTGCCGGTTAGGAGGATACCATATATCAGTAGTAGGCAGAGAAATTTGGTGTAGCTTGGTCAACTGTGAATTTTGCACCCTCCCTCGCAAATATATATGTCAGTCAAAAAAAGTTGAAAAAAGAAATTCGTTACTTCCTCTCTAGCTAACTTGAGTGCCTGTTTTGAAGAATTACGCTCAGAGATAGAAATCACAAGAGATTTTGTGTTAGATTTTGAATTTAACCATTTTGAGGTTTCGCGAGTTGTAAAATCAGATTGCGGAATATAGTCGGAAATGTATCATGCAAGAAGGGGGCGATACGTTTCTTTGACAACAAACAGAAAAAAAGTTAGACTTCGATTTTTGGGTTCAGTTTTCTGGACTTGTATTTCCTGCTGTATTTTTTGTTCTCTGCAGAGGTGAGGGTCCTTGTTTTTTCATTTTCTCGTCATTGGTTTTTGCTCAAATTGTACCCGATATTATGAACTCTCAGTTTAGTATTGTTAAACTTACAAACATTTGAGGGAATCTAAGGTCCCTGGCAATGAGTTGCCATATTCTGATATTCTGGTTCTTTTTTCAGTTAGTATTAATCTTTGCTGGAAATTGAAGTTTGATGTTATGCTTTCCTTCGGCAATGTTTTTTTCCAGTTCAAAGCCTAGGTTTTTAGGTGAGATGAAGAACACAGACTTGGTTATGTCATCTCTATCTTTCATTTTGAAGTTTTCTGATATAGATGCAGCAGAGTATATCTCATAGCTTTCAGTAACTTCATTTTAGTTGTTCAACTTTTGTTTCTTTGACCATGATCATTGTGTCAGAGGGCTTGAGTTCTGTCGTGGGCGTTTGTGGTTCAGGATTATGGATAGCCTTTGAACCCTTATGGACTAACTTACTAACTTTTCTAACCCCTGCTGAAGTATACCGCTAGACCATGATCATTGTACAAAAACTGACCTTGTGATATACTTAATTCTGGCCCATAACATTTCTGGGGCCCAAGAACTTCAAAGTGGACGGGGGCCTTTATTTTTTTTCCCTTTGGGCTTTAGTGCTGGGTGCTAAAAATAGTTGAGAGCCATAATTTTTACACTTTTGGGCCCTTAGGGCCGGCCCTGGATAAACTCATGATCTTTATCTCTGGGCTCATGAGTTGAATCTCTCTCTCTCTCTCTCTGTTAGACACATGATGGAGTGACCTTAAAGAGGGGACCATATTGTCTGGTACACACCCAAATGCCCTTTTCTACTTTTGTGCTTTTGGCCTCAAGAACTTAATTGATGGAGGTTGAAGGCTTTTCTTCTACTATAGGGCCTTTCAAAAACGAACAAAAAAAAAGGGCGGCTCTTTCCTACTTTTTGTATATCTAAAAATTCAAAAGCCATCAAACGTCCAAAAAGATTGTATTACACCTAGACGGAATATGCAACTATTGTCCTCCCGGTGTGAGAACCAGAGTTTGAGCCCCATCATGAACTTTTGGAATTCAGAACCTCTGAAACTCCTTGTAGACTAACTCTCGCTACAAATTAAACACACATTGATTGAATAGCTTTTGAATAAAAGAACAACACTACTCACCATATATATCTTATGTACATGCACCTATAATTGTCTTTAGCTGAGTTCAAATCAAATACACAACTTTCTTAGCATCTCCAATTCCTAATATAAATTGCCTCAGAAGCATCCGCTAACATCCTATACTCAACACAACTCGGAGCAGATTTAAAATCAGGCCATCCATCTTGAGTAGCACCCTTGTTGACCACATGATAGTTTGCCAAGATATCCGCACATTGATTTGCTTCGCGATATACATGCTTAGGCGCCGTCAAACCGAACCATTCCAGAAGGCTCCTACATTGAAAGACTAAATCCTGAAGATCGCCAAGATCACGATCTCTTCTGTCCTCTACAAGCTTCAATACCACCGTGGCGTCGACCTCCACTTCGAGTTCGTCTCTTCCCAAATCCTTGTTCTTGGCGAGCGACAACCCGTTCCGGAGAGCCCAGAGTTCTGCTTTTAAACTCGAAGCGAACCCTATTGTTTGATGAAATCCGGAAAACCACTTCCCGTCGCTGTCCCGAATGATGCCGCCGACGGACGAAGCTCCCGGATTTCCTTTCGATGCCCCGTCTGTGTTCAGCTTAAAGCAACCGGGTTTTGGTTTTGTCCAAGACACCAATATAGGCTTTCTACGAACCGATCCAGGGTCTTGAACACGGAAATTACCCCTGCTTAGAGTTGCACCACCGCATCCGCCAGCTCCGAAGGCGTATCCGTTACCGTCCCCGTAGCCTAATCCGTAGCCGTAGCTTAATCCGTACCCGTCTCCGTAGCCGTAGTCGTAGTCGTAGCCGTGTCCGTTATTGTAACTGCGACCGTGATAACTCGAACCACCAGGAGTAAGCGCGATACTCATCCAATGTCGGACTCTCGGGGAGACAGTAAGGCAAAGAACACGCTGCTAGAACGTAGCTAGACCACCTTGGGGAAATTATTCTCTCTCTGTCTTCTTTCTCACTTCTGAGGATGGGGTTTTGCATGGTGGGTTAGAACTAGTACTCCAGTATTTATAAAGGGTGAGGGGTGAGTTTTGAGTGGCGGCCATTGATTGACTGGAGTTTACTCATTCAACCGACCCATTCAACCGCGTGATGTAGCCGCTTCTATTAAATGCTCCACACTTCTTATACTATCAATCAATCATTTGTTTCTGTCTATTTTTAGCATAATCCCTAAGGGGGCCGACGAAATTGATACTTAATAGGTACCGATGGTCATGCGGGTTCACTTCGGATCCTGCGTAGATGACCTGAGCCGTTTAATATAATTTTTTTAAAAATAATTACAAATATCG
Source organism: Rhododendron vialii (assembly GCF_030253575.1). Taxonomy (NCBI): domain Eukaryota; kingdom Viridiplantae; phylum Streptophyta; class Magnoliopsida; order Ericales; family Ericaceae; genus Rhododendron; species Rhododendron vialii. The sequence continues at coordinate 6,150,733 of NC_080560.1, forward strand.
AACACTTACAAATGTCGGATTGAACTGATTTTTATTTGTCCCACTAGGTTTTTTTTTTTTTTTGAAATTATTGAACAATTCGAATTATCTGTGCGGAACCTGGAGTGGACTTGGCGTGCCTGTTGGTACCCCATCGGTATCAATTCTGTCGGTGCAAGTAGCAGTACGGCTCTTATTTTTATGCCTTCGACAAGATTCGACCCATTGATCTCGCAAATTCAGAAGAGCACAAGAATGGCCTAGACTTGGTTTAATTTAGTCTATCGTATATAATATGACAAAATATTTAATTCTATCCAAAATCTGGGTTTGTTGCAGGGTTTTAAAGAATGGGTGGGCCGAACATGATACACTCCGTCTCAAATTCTTGGATCTTTACGATTTTATGTGTAATTTTTTAGGCTCCGTTTCAGAACACATTTTTAAAAAAATAAGTATTTATTTCATATTTTCAAGCTAAAAAACAATGTAAATGAAAAATAATTTTTTGATTTTTTTTGCATTATATAAAAGATCTCGATAAGATCTATCAAACCATATCCATATTGGCAGGAAAATTATTTACGTAAACACATTATTTTTGAGCTTGAAATTGCCTTCTTAAAAAATAAGTACTTATATTGAGTTCCGGAACGGGACCTATAATGACTTATATCTCTCAATATATATTAGATCTTATTTGATAGATTTTAATTATTTTTATAAACTAATGTTTTCTAAAACATACTAAAAAATAATCAACACTAAGAGATATAGGCAATTGAAAATTGTACGTAAAATCGTATAAGACCAAGTATTTGGGACGGAGGGAGTAATTGGTTATCAAACATTCCCATACCTAGCTTGGTTATTGAGCATGATAGTAATTGGTAACGGCCGAACATGACAATTAGTTTCCATTCTCACGTAGGCCAAGCATTTTAAACTTTGGAGCCACTGAGGTGTCCGACTGTTACCTTCAGGGTCCCGAAATTAGTCGAGATGCGCGCAAGCTAGTCAGGACATTCGGTTATCAAATTGAACGGCAAAAAATTTCATTAATTTTGAAATTGTTACAAAACTAACAGGAGCAATGAAACAACATCATGTTCAAAATCCAAGACCCAAACATAAGATTAGCAAGAAACCAATTTAGGACACCGTTTGAGCTGAAGCACATTTAAATGGCCGAAGCCCCACACCCTATGAGTCTACAAAACTCAGATTATACATTCAAGCTCAAAGACAGACCAAGCCCGGTCCGAGAACAAGCCAAGCCCGTCCCAACACCTATAAAAACCTAACCCTATGCAAGCTGCCGCCACCGACCACCCTGGAACTGAGAGCCCTCCTCCGGCAGCCCAGCCTCCACCAAAAACCCCTCACGATCGAGAAAAAAAAAAAAATGATAATTGGTTTTGTAACATGATGAAAGGCGATATATTAGTTTTCGCAATACAAAATTGTCAAAATAATTTTAAAAGGATTATCAAGTATTTTATGATTAATCTATTCCATTAGTAAAATATGACCACCTATAATTATAAATGCATACAAAATCTTGTGCATCCCTATTCATTTTTGTCTCAAATTACAGAAAGTAAAAGTGTTTCTATAAATGACATTATTTTTTCAAAAACTCTTGGCTGTGCGGATGTCGGATTGTTCGACACGATGATGAAGGGGCAAATATACATAATTTTGAAGTTTGTGAGAAGTAAAAGTTAAAAATCGAAAGTAGCGCTGGTGGCTCCACCCTTTGGGTTGGGCGTTCACTTGAACACGCCAAAATATTTTTTTCTTGAATTTTATTAGTAGTAAGTTTAATTTAGGCTTTATTTGAACACTCATTCTTAATAATGTTCCACAAACAATATTGGCGGAGTTAGTATTTCAATTTGGAGATGGCACCAACATTCATATAATTAGTAGCAACTTGTACGCATGTTCTAAGATTAATTATTCATAATACCGAAAATGAGTTTTTTTTTATAATATTTTTATCTCTCAAACTATCAAAGCGTTTTCTACTTCGTTCTTAAATTATCAAAATCACCCATTTCGTTCTTAAACTATCCTAATCTCACCTATTGAGTCTTAAGAATGGGATTTGGACTCATTATAGGACTCATCAACTGACTCATTAAAGGACTAATTGGACTCAAAGGTGAGATGAGGATAGTTTAAGGATGAAACAGCTAGGTGGTTTTGATAGTTTAAGGACGAAGTAGAAAAAAGAAGTAATAGTTTGAGGGATAAAAACATAAAAAATCGAAAAATATACATTTTCATAGTTTAATCATCTATCAACGTAATAAATATCCGAAAGAATACACTTGGTCTAAGGTTGACTATTAATAGATTATTTCCACTTGTTTGGGTTTCCACCACTGCCCCTTGTAGGCTCCACTTTGCAAATTTTTATTTTTATTTTTGTAATTGGAACCGTACATCTTTTAGGGTTCACAGAGTAGTATATCTATACTAACAATGAGCTGATTGGACACCGATAAACATCTCAAAAATCAAATTTTAGTTTATAAAATAAATAGTCATTGTCAGTTTAACTTCAAATCTATGATCGTCTATTCTATAAACTAAAATGCACAGTGGAGTCCACAGGTGGTGGTTGGAAACCAGGGTATTTCCCATTACAATTCATCAGAATTTAACTTTATACTTTTTTTTGGGTTAGTGAAGTTTTATATATTACCAAAAAAACAAGCAAGAAGTTACAAAGAATCAACAGGAGCATCCCTTGACAACCTATGCATCAAAGCGTTTCCAACCTTGGAAGAAAGGAGGGAGGGGGACTTTGGGTTGGTGCCGTGCGGTGCATAGCACTGTGCTGTGCACCTCCAAGCTGTTGGATCGTGCATTCGATGGCTCGAATCTCATCTCGAAAACCAAAGATCGAGAGTCGTTTATTGTCAAGATGAGATCCGAGCCGTTGGATGCACAATCCGACGGTTCGAAGGTACGCACCACGGTGCTGCACACACTACTGCACAACACCATCATCAGTTCGGGGGAGGGAGGGTAGCGGTTCTTCACATTAGTATATTAATTCCTAGTTTCAGGTTTCTAAACTGTTGCTTGCATAAGTTTTTGAATTTACCATTTTATTGGGCATCTCATATATATTTTCTCATGTTGAAAATCATGACACACTTGATATTTGGCAGGCCCATCAAGATGCTGCTCATGTTGTTAAAATTTTGCATGGACAATGGGTTAAAACAATTGTTATAAATGAAAACGCAGTATTTTATTTTGCCCATACAAATCGTAAAATACCGTCAAAAAGATTATATATATAGGTTCGACGAAACCATTCAATTACTGAGATAAAGCCATCTATAATAATAACTGCATACAATCGTGTGCATATATAACTAGCTATTTCAAAACCGAAAAATAACATTCAAGATAATCAAAATATTACTAAAAATAATATTAGTTTCCCAAAAGCTCTTGGTTGGGCTGTATTTTCCAAAAGGATGTTCTAACAAAAATATGAAACGTTGTTGGTCGGTAGCTAGGACTCATCCATCCTTCGGTCCGTCCTTCCTTGTGAACTTGTGTACGTATAAATGATGTTCCGCAAACGTACTACTGTTATGTGTGAAAGCGAGTAGTAGAGTACACCATAAAACTACGCAGATCACAAATCCAACTTGCACTTAAAGTGCATGGGACAATGAACATTATTAAATATATGCGAACAAATCCCTTCGACCTAAACATAGTCTACATGAGGTGCACCACATAATTTCAACGTTTTCAAATATTTGTGCTTCAAGATCATGAGGTCGGTCTAGTGGTTGTGGCACTCTCTTACTAGGTAAAATTCTTGGGTTCGAGTCTTATTATTGCGAATTGTAGCACTCCTTCCCCTATTCCCTCCTATCGATTGAAAAAAAAAAAAAAATTGTGCTTCCTAATATATTTCTCTAAATTTCCGTATTCGTATCGAGAACGCCTTGAATAGAAAATAAAATTTTTCTATTATTGTAACTCGCATAAACTTAACCTACCCTTCAGCCTCTCAAAAGCCCCCAACTTTCCTACCCTTTCCACAACCTTAGAGATCTATAAAATCCATGTGCTCCCCTTTTCTCCATTGACCAAAACAGGTTCTAGTAATCCATTACCCGGAATCACAAAACACCTCAGAAATCAACTTTGACCAATGGGTCTCCCCCAGGCCACAAGAACTGGTTTTTCAAAGGACACCTGGGTATGCAAAATGACCAAACCCTTCAAAACTGTCTTGTTTTCTTGTTTCCTAATCTCTCTGTTTTCCTCAACCTCTGCTCAAACTTGCAACAACTTCACATTTTCCAGCAACAGATTATTCACTACGTGCACTGCCCTCCCTTACCTCAATGCTTTCCTCCACTGGAACTACCACCCGTCAAACGGGACGGTCGATATCGCCTATCGAGACACCGGAATTGCTTCCTCCAGGTGGGTTGCTTGGGCACTCAATCTCAAAGGCCAAGGAATGATAGGGGCACAATGCCTAGTTGCTTTGCACAATTCCAGTGGCCTCCCTTATGCTTACACCTCCTCCGTCGATTCATACGACACCTCACTCGGTGAAACTCCGTTGAGTTTTCAGGTGCAGAGGGTATCGGCAGAGTATGTGAGTAATGAGATGATCATATTTGCTACTTTGGTGCTTCCAAATAACCAGACCAGTTTCCACCAGGTGTGGAATGACGGTCCGGTGTCTGGGGGCGCTCGTCAGTCTCATCCGACGAATGGAGATAATTTGAAGTCCATGGGATCCGTGGATTTCGCTTCTGGAATAAGTAATTCAAGCAGTGGAGGTGGAGGTTCCCAGCAACAAAAAAAGAATGTAAGTTGTATTTTCTCTGTACTTGATCAGCTTCAGCAGGAGCCTCGTGAACTGGGTCGCCTATATTTTTTACTGTCATCTTTCACATGCTCGATAATATATAAAGCAGTAATACTGCATTCATCATGAATGTAGTATCACAATTCATAAGTACTACATTACTTCGTAGAATGTACCAATTTTCTCTGTCCTTGGACTAACAATTTTCAGGGACGAACCGCGCAAACGTATTGGGAAATGCTACAATACACGTTTTTTATTTGGGTGTGTATTATATGCACTCTCATTGAAACACACCAAAATGTTATGATTTCCAAAATGTTATGAATTTATTGCTAAAAAGTTACGAATCATATTGATGAAAAGTTACGATTTTTTAGTACAAAAGTTACGATACGAAATAAAATGTTATGAATGACTGGTCCTACAAGTAATTTTTTATGAGGTGGCACAATATGAACCACATAATAGATGCATAAGGTACACACCTTAAAGGGGTGTGTATTGAAGACTTTCCCATTTTGTTTTGTTATCTTTTCTTGCTTGCCCCAAGTTATTTTGCTTTGGACATAAGGGTAATCTCAAGAATGATTTGACTTTGAAATTTCAGGTCCATGGAGTGCTGAATGCAATAAGCTGGGGCACTTTGATGCCTATTGGAGCCATGACAGCTAGGTACATGAAGGTTTTCAAGTCAGCAGATCCAGCATGGTTCTACCTACATGTTGCTTGCCAATGCTGCGCCTATATCATCGGTATCGCCGGATGGGCGATCGGACTGGCACTTGGCAACAATACCGGAATTCACACTAACAGCCATGGGAAAATTGGCATGACACTCTTCATCCTCGGAACGCTTCAGGTAGCCCTAACACATCTTTCCTTATTGGCCAACAACACCATGTATTTTCCCTTCCTAGTGCTACAAATCGAAAAAATTCCGTTGGATGGGATGTAGACTGATATATATAATGATGCCGGCATAGCATTCTGGCCACTTGTTCAAAGGAAAAACTCCAGGTCTGTACAGAACTAGCCGTGAGGGCAAGCGACCAAAGAGTCGTTATGGGCTCCTAAATTTGGTCGAAAATGAGTCATTTCACGTATCGCCAATATAACTGACAAGAACATTTTATAGTGATTCTTAACTTAATAGTATTCACTTAAAAATTACTCCAAGGTTTAGCTCCAATGATAATCCACAAAAACCAAACCATCAGTGAGGGTCCTAATCAATACCCCACCAATTCACCAGTTTAGGTTCGATCTCTAAGCAAAACAAGCATCGTCGATTCTGTTTCTGTCACACCATCTTGCTTGTGTAGCTGTTTTTATTTTTTATTTTTTATCATGTTGAACTTCTATAGGATAGCCCAAGTCAGCGATTCGCTTAGGACCTCAAAAAGTTCATAGCCAGCCCTGTAAGTTGTTTTACTATTGCTCTTCTGAAACACGGCGGCAATTTTTTACTTTTTGGTTGCAATTTGCAGGTGTGTGCCTTGCTTTTGAGGCCGAAGAAGGATAACAAGTACAGATTATACTGGAACTTCTACCACTGGAGTATCGGATACACTGTGATCATTCTCGGCATTGTGAACATCTTTGAAGGGTTTGACATCTTGGACCCTGGCAAAAACTGGAAGAGAGCATACATTGGCATCCTCATTTTTCTGGGCGTCACCGCCGCTTTCTTGGAAGCCTACACATGGTATGTAGTTCTGAAGAGGAAGAAAACTGAATCTGGGAGGTACCCGGATGTTGGAATCGGAGCAAATGGGGACGGTGGTGGGTGAGGAACTAGGTCGCAGCAGGAAGTATAGGGAGGAGTATTTGTTCAGTTTATGAGTTATGTGGTTTATTTTGCACCTCCCTATTCTGAGATGTGTTATTTTTCAGGGTTCCTTGAATGGGAGGTTGTTGATAGTATGTCTCTAGTGATGCTAGGTTATCCTTTCGTATTTTCCTCTAGTTGATGTACTTGTATTATTACTGCCAGCTTTTGTTCGTTCCATTAGCTGATCTTTTGTTTCAAATTGGTTTGGCTCACTCTGGCTGGATTGCGATCCCTTGACTTGGCCACCGTAGCACGTCGGGCATAATGACTTGACTTTATTCACACTTTCTTCGGGCTTATCAGCGGCAGTCTATTCAGGATTCCAAACTCCAGAATAGCAACTAAACACGAGAGTTACGTCCAATGCTTGTGTGGGGCCAGGCAATTCCTTCGAGTTTCATTCCTGCTCACTAATACTATTGTTCACAAACGTGAAATTCGAATCCGAGCATCACGCGATAAAGAGTCACCCCATCGATCATGCCGACGACTTCGCTTCTGAGTTGACATTTGTACCGGGAGTTTCATTTGGGTTTCGTAGGAGTTTTTTTCGTAGGAGTTTTGTCTAGCCAACGGCTTTGCGCAACTGTAAAGTGTCCCTTCCGTATGTCAATCTGAACTAAATCATAAGTATCGTAGAATATTTGAGACTCATTGTTGTGAGCCTTATTAAGAGAGGTCTAAGAATGGATAGAGAAGATTGAAGGTCCAAAAATAAAACCCACCTACACTGCCTCTAAATCACGAAAAATTCTTTGGCGGTCTTGAGGCACCACCACGTACAACATCCCGAGATAATAACAACTTATTTACACTAAAATCCTAGATAATCAATAAAACTTCACATAAAATACATGCATAAAAAAACTAAATTGAAAAGCCAAAAGAATGACAAAAGTTGCTAAACCAAGAACTACCAACTCCTGAACCAATTGATTGTATAAACATAGAAAAAATTTGGGTGGATTGGAGAAGCAATGTGGAACAGGTCAACACTTTTTATGATAAAAAGAAAAGGTCAACTCTTTTCACATGTGCAGCCCCATCCCCATACAACGGTACAAGTCATCAGAACAGATGGTATTTATGGTAGTCCATATGAGAATTAAAATAACTAAACATACATAAACTACGCTTTCTACATTGATTTACAGATAATTTAGGAGTATACAATTGCGTGGCACATTCCTCAGATATCAAACAACTATCAGATATGTACAAATACATCAGTTACCGACAATGTCAAAGTTGTCGAAAGCTGATTCATCTTCGGGTTGAAGTATGGCAACTTCTTTGACAACTTGATCTTTTCTGCTTCAAACACTTCATCCTCAATGAGACAAAGCACATCAGGATTTTCAAAGACGTCGAAAGCTGCACATGCTTCATCTTCGGGTTAAAGTAAGGCAATATCTTTGACAACTTGAGCTTTGTCTGCTTCAAACGCTTCATCCTCTGTGAGATAAAGTAGATCTTCAGTCACAGTTCTACATTAAGTGGAAAAAAGGATATTCTAATAAACTACATTAATGGATACACTTACTTTTGCCAAGTTTGAAGTCACCAAAGAACTGGAGGAGCTTGCTTCTATTTTGGACGAGTATGCTTACGATCTCAGGAGGCTTATTTTGATTGTCGATAAATAGCTACAAAATGGAAGAAAAAGAAGAATGAGAAATCCAGGCAAATGAATCAATTGTGGAAAGTAAGCATGAGTAACCTATTTTTGTATGCCATGAAATGCAAAGGCATATTCTGTAAAGACCTTGAATACTTGAAAAGCATCAAGCTGGATTGTCTTGTTTGAGTCCTGAAGAAAGCAACGTAACATACATCATAAGGTATGTAAAAAACATGTACCTAAGTGTGAACGATTATCTGTACAACTATAAAGAAAGCATACCCTAAGCAGATTCATCAGGACCCGCATGTTGTCCAGTGAGCTCACATAATGCACCATCACAGAAGAATTTGAACGGTCAGTTAATATCTCTCCTAATAGCTGCAACATATGCAAGAATCTTATCAGAGGAATTCTTGTTACCTTCTCTGGAAATAAGTATGTCACAGATGAAATAAATTGTCACTCTTTTGAGTCTGGTGACACCCCAATTACATGATTTAATATCTCTCTGGAATTCTTGTTACCTTCTCTGGAAATAAGTACATCACTGATGAAAAAAATTGTCTGACTCTTTTGAGTCTGGTGACACCCCAATTACATGATTTATTGTTCTCCAATCTTTATTGGTGTTATTTATATTTTCCGTAGTGCATTAAATGTCTTGACTGAAGGAAAGTCTAGTTTCCTTCCTTTCCAGGCAGGCAACAAAAGCAGGAGGGAGACAAATGACAACAAGAGCGACAAAAATTGACCTTGACAGCATGCCTTCTGGTGATATAATTAGGGGATTCCAGCAACCTTGAGTTGTATTCCTGGAAAAACTATAAACAAGAGAATTGGAAATGTTACAAGAAGTGAAATATCTACCTTTTTGTTGAAGACTATAATCGAGGACGAGACAAGCTAATTGGAAACATTTAGTCTCTGACTCTCCTAGTGTATCACTTGTACACAAGTTGAGTCAACCGCATGTTGTTCATTGGTTTCCCCGTGGAAAAATTCCTTGATGGGCCACGAACTTCCTATATTATCTCTACCTATTCAACCAACAGAAAATGAAAAGTAACACCGGTGCCCATCTATGTTCTGAGTTTGCTTCAAGCTTGTAACAACAGACAACTGAAGTAGTAACACTTACCGTCTGATAGTTTCTCAAAAGAAAATCAGCAACAGTTGATTTATGTCTGGTCAAAACCTCCTGAGAAAAATGCGACAACAGCAACATCAGCAGCAGGATGAAGGAAATAACAAAAAGTCGTCTAAATCACGGAGACAGCAAAAAGTCACCTAAATTTTTCCAGAATGTGAGCAAAGGATTCGTTTGGAATTAAGAAATTAGTTACATGAGAAAAAAGCGATTCTATCAAAACATGCTTCAATTTCTCCAGCGAATGAACCAAAATCGTCAGGATGAAGGAAATAAAGTACGCAAGTAGCAAACACTCTACTATACGTGATCTCCAGTGATTTAACAGATGGGAACATTAAGCTTTAAATAGTAACATGCTGTGACATAAGAAGGTACTCAATATCAACTCTAACTCCAAAGCTTGAATAAAGCAGTCCAGTCTCTTATCCAGATTAGATGCACAATTTCAAGGACGAGGAGACTAATAGGGTGGAAGTGCAGTCAGTTTGTTGATCCACAGCCCTGTGCCAGTAAGCCCATTGAAGATAATGCACCCACAAACATATGTAGGAAAAAGGACTTTTACTTTTTCAGTATCAGCCAAAAGAAAAATCCATATAATCTTGAACTTGGTGAGATGCACAAACAATATACAACACAATCACCAGTCATATTGCTGGTTTAATTTATTCAAACAGGGATGAGGGATAGAAAAAAAGGGAGTAGAAAGCAACATGGATATTCTAAGAATTAAATCATCAGAACTTTTCAAGCATTAAAACAATCTTGGATTAGGATGTTCAGAGAAAAGAAAAAGTACAACAATACGGAACCTTAAAAGTTGCTGCAGCGTCTGATGCTATTTCAAAATTTGGATTTTGCATGTAATCGAAAAACTTCTTCACATGTTCTGACTCTAACAAGTACCTGCAAAAAACAATGAGGTTCAATCAAATCCGAATGGCAGAATCTGCAATATCCGCAAAGAATAATTTGTTGCCTGAAAAGGATACACCTTCAGGCCTTGCATAAGTCACATAAAAGAGCTACACAGAAATTGAACTTTGAGTAGGAAATAGCTTGAATTAAAAGGAGCGTTAACAGGTTTATGATAAGGAATGCATATTTACTGGGGAACTTTTGCTAGACTGGAACACTGGTCGCTACTAGTCTGTTCAAAGAAGTCAGAGCTCTAGAAATCAAATCTCCTCAATGAGTACTAAGCTTTCTATCATAAGACTCAAAGTAGGAACCACACTGAGTTTTGTATCATAGGTCTATATAATAAGCCTTATTATTGGGCTTATAAGAAGAATCTACAATAATACATCCTTCTTATGCATTCCAAGATTTCGTGCTAATATTCATTATTTGTATTGTGTTATCAGGACACGTCTTGATCTTAGCTTTGTCAACGGAAAGAAAAAGGAAACGGAGATGAGATTAAGTTTTCTACTATACTTATTTATATTTTCCATTACTATACTTATCACAATCGGAACAACTATATTATTTATCTTTAACATTACTAAATACCTAACAATTAACAATATATTTTTCAAAACAAATTTGAAGTTCATATTCTTCCCGTTTTCATTCTGTGTTTTATGTTTGTTCTCATTGACAGGAGAAAAATCCAAATGAAGAAACACATTCAAAACTGTTTTCGGTTTTCTATAAACAATTCACTTCCAGAAATTACCTGAAGGATCTTTTCAAATTTATGAAAAATATTTAGCACATACGAGCAACGAGTGGTTTTGAGCTTTCATTTACCTTAACAAATCCATGAACCAAACATATAGTTAGCGGTGACCTAGAAAACAAGACTCAAAGTGGTATAAGAGATGAGCAAATGACCTAGCCTAGAGGATAGGCTCTTGCATGGCCGGCTCATCAAGCATGGTCCCATTCCCGTCTTACATCTGATTTCTAGTAGTGTCCAAACCAAAAAGTGACTATGGAATTACAGTGTTGCCCATTTATGAGCAAATGATGCAAGTAACCACTTAAAATGGAAGTGATGAGCTATATTCCACATGGTGCCCTATTACTTGGACAATGAAGTTTGGTACGAGAACCATGAGTCCATGACAACTAAACTACCCTATGCTTAAAAGAAATAGCAAAATAAAAAAAAAAAACTCTGTTTCTGCATGAAGACCCAAACAATAGTTCCAAAAAAACAAACAAACTACAACACACAAATAAAGGGAACCATAGATGACCATAATGACTAATACTCCCTTATGCTAAAACCAAAGAAAAATAGTCAAGATACTAGCACCACTAAACCTTAGTCATATTGCTTACCGGGCTACAATTTGATGACGAATGCAGTCTCTCAAAATTGCGCCATAAGATAGTGCAGTGTCAGAATCTTCATAACTATCCATTCAAGATTTCATGTTGAGATTAGAAAATCAAATATAAAACCCAAATCAAGACCAGAAATATATAGACGAAATCTTAATCTCTACTTTACCAATCACCATGAATAGTTGAAAAACAGAAAGAAGAGCTGTCACAAGAGTAGTGGTACCAACCTAAGAAGCACAGATGGACAGGGATGTGATGTGGGCACGACAATTCTACAAAGGGGACACGAATACAGCGGGGACACTCAAAAATATATAGGTTATAGTTTCGTGTTTGTTTAGGTTAATGATTATTGTATCCGGAAACAACCAAAACTGAATACTATTTTGCAATTCTACCTCTTATATTAAATATTACTACTATTTAATAACTCAAATAAGTTTTAAAAACTGCAGATGACACAAGCAGTGTCCTCACATGTGTCTATTTGACACAAGCATGTCCCCGGCGAGTCCGATACACGTATAGAGACTAGTTAAGCGTGTCGGTGCTCGAAAGGTACTAACCACACATGGATTAGAATATTCCTATTTGATCACCCAAGCACATCAGAGCGAGTAAAACTGTAAAAGCTAGAGCTTACCCGGGAACTAGAATATCTACGAGATCTGCATTCTCTTCCATGTAATCAGATGCAACCAATCGTGAATTAACCCGTTGTCCATGCAAATTTTTAACAACACGAGCGGCATCTTGACGGGCCTGCCAAATATCAAGTGTGTCATTATTTTTAACATGAGAAACTATATGACATACACAATAAAAGGGCAGATTCAAAACTTATGCAAGCAACAGTAAGAAAGCTGAAACTAGGAATTAAAATACTAATTTGAAGAACAGCTTCCCTCCCTCCCCCATTTCTTCCAAGGTCGGAAACAATTTGTCCTCCCTCTTGCCCTCCATGACGAGAGAGAGAGAGAGAGAGAGAGAGAGAGAGAGAGAGATGAGGAGGAGGAGGAGGTGTGGATATGAGTGGACCCTAGCAAATTCCAAAGGTTCCTTACCCCTGAATCTAGCTTAGGAAGACAAAGGATCAGAAGACGCAACATATTGTCTCTAAAGAACTCCTGTGTCAACTGTGCACAAATTTCAGCTACTGGTTCTGAGTGATCATTGCCGTAGAGAGCTGTCCTCGCCTCCAGAATTAGTTTGTTCAGTTCACACATCTGCATTGAGTCAAGATGTTAACAAAAACTTGAAGATTCTGAAGTTTACATAGAGCTATGCATATGAACAGTTATTCACATTCAAGAATATACTTCTTAATGGATATACATCCCACCAACACTATCTCGCAAATGGCTTGTATAAAAAGGTATAAAGTTAGTTAATTCTGATGGATAGTAATGGCAAAATCCTTCCTGCAAATTGTGACGCAGCTCTGTATTATTAATTTTCTACAAAAAACGTCAACTGGAATTCAATGCTACATGTTATGAAGCAGATTTGTTTTGCAGTGATAATCACACAACTTCTGGTCTTTCTAATCTTAAAATCAACTTTAGCTTAAACACTTACAAAATATCTACATGTATAAAGTATAGACACAAATACCTGTATGGGCAGGACTTTAGCATCCAATCATTTCTGGTATAGGCAAGGCCGCAAGGCAATAGAAATATACTACATGAATTTAGTTTTCTCCTTTCCACATCCACCAAACAACCATTGGTCTCAAGAAAAACCCATAATCAATGGGAATCCCATGAGAAAGAATCATCGAAAAAACTTTTGACAACATTGAATCGATCTTGACCTGCTTGAATTTTCGACATGATAAACTTATGGCGCCTAAACTTATCAAACCAATCTTGAACAAACTTTCAATGATTCACTCTACCTACCATCAGCCTAACATGCCAAACACGAGAGTATACAAACATTAGGGACGATATAGCATGTTGGCTTGTTTGTGAGACAAGTGTCATGAGTCAATTTCAAATTATGATTGATCGAGTCGATCTTGACTAGCTTAAATTTTCATAACAGGATAAACCTATCGAACTGATCTCATACAAACTTTAAATGATTCACTCCACCTACCATCCACCTAACATGCCGAATGAGAATACGTACACATTAGAGCTGACAAACAAAAGGAATCTAACTATATGGCGTATTTTATGAGACGAGTCAATTTCAAATCATAATTAATCGAGTCGATCTTGACTAGCTTAAAATTTTCAAATGCAAACTGATCACAAACAGACCTTTACCGAGTCACTTCACCTAACATGCCCAACATGAGAGTACGCACACATTAGAGACAATATACGAAAGGAATCTAACTATCAAGTAGATCTAGACTGGCTTAAATTTTTTGAACATTATAAATTATATAGAACTGATCTCGAACAAACTTTTAATGAGTCACTCCACCTACCATCCGCCTTACATGTCAACCGTGAGAGTACACACACTTAGGCGCATAATCCTTCAGTAGTAACCTTCTCTCTAAATTCTCGCTCTGCGCTCGCACTCTCAATCTCGATCTTACATATCTCAGTAATTTGGAATGTTTTTAAACGCAAAAGGGATCAAAAACTCGAAACCTTTTCTCGGCGCTTGGCTTCCTTCGGCTCGGTGTTGCGGTCGGCGTAGATGAGTAGGTCACGGAGTTGACGGACGAGGTCGGCCGGCGTGGGCGGCGGCGGCCTCGGCTTGAACAGACCCTTCAGTATCGGCCGCGATATGCACCGACCCTTCGCTGGCAGATGAGACGATCCAACTGATTTGTGTATTTGCATAACTGTATGTGATGGATGTCTACTTCGAATTGTCTAGGGTTTTAGATAGGTTGAGGAATGCAGATAGAGAGATGTGGAGGGATCATATTCCGAGAGAGAGAGCGAGAGAGCGCGCGCGCATGGGATGGCCATGAGAGTTTGCATGCCAATGGAACCATGGAAGTATGTTCTTTTTGTCACACGAGAGATTTGAAGCGTTTCCTTCACGCGCCAGGACTCCTAATTCGTTTCTCAAACAATTCGAGTTGTCCATCTTGACTCTGAGTGGTTTGAATTTCGACTCGCTTATGGGCGGCTTGAACTTGCAAAAATTGAAATAAAATCTGGATATTGATTGTTGAGATAGAAAATTAGGATCGCGCGCTACACACTTAGAAGGACGGATCAAATGGGTCGAGGCCGCCAAACAAAAAAGATTATCATTGGTCTATTTTTATGATAGAAAATGTGATCTTTATTGGGAATTTGGGGTGGATTAATGTCACAATAGGACAGTTGTATCATAAGCATCTGATCAAAATATAAGTTGGATAAATATAGTCCTGAATAAGACATTCATTTAAGATTTCATATATGTATGGGTTGCTTTTCTATGTGGTTTTGAAAAAGTTTATGCTCAATTGATTAATTAATCATATTTAGTTGAGAGTAATTTTGTTCATCATCTTTTAAAGAAGGTGAACATGATGCTCCTTTTGATTGGTGAAAATTGTGTGGGTCAAACCGTTTGTAACCTTAAGGCTCAAACCGTTCGAGTATGAGTTCGTATTTACTCGTTAGATTCGTAACATAAAATGTTCAAGTTCGAAACATCATTTTGAATTTCGTTAAGCTTCCAAACAAAGTTCGAACAACCTGCCACTCTACTCAGTTAAAAATTCAAGCTACTTGACCTTAGTTCATATAACCTTGGGTAAAGTTAATTTGGCATCAATTCGTCTCATAAATAAATTAAGCTTGAACACATTTTTAAAAGGCTGCTGATTTTGTCACTTCTTTTTTGTTAACACTACTCCTCTGCAAGTGTATTTTTCGTGTAAAAATATACTTACGGAGAGTGACGTTAACAAAAAAAAAAATGACAATGACAAAATCATTTCCCTTTTAAAACTCATAACTTTTCTTCACCCATATTTTTCCTCAAATTTGATTCAAATTTTGGGTAAAAACCCATTTTGGATAGACGCATCTCCAACCATCAAACTCAAATTTTACACATCTCCCTCTTTCTCTCTCTCTCTCACTAGCCGTTGGAGAAATGAGTCAAGGCAAAAGTTATTTCAGATTTGGGCAAAAAAATGGGTAAAATTCAAAATAGGAAAGAGTTTGGGTCAAAGATTAGAGATAGATTTTTGCCCTATTTTTAAATTTGAGTCTTAAAATGGGGAAGGACAGAGATGCTACGAGTGATCCACATTCATAGCTGACGGGGTGTCGGTGGAATTAACCCTTTCTTTCTAAGTCTAGGGTTATAACCCTTCGTTTCTTGTAATCAGAGATTCAGAAGTGATGAAAATTTCTCTCTCACAATGAAAAGGAGCAGAGCAAGCACGCCCAACGCGGCGATGGGTCCCTCCATACTCTCCATCCCACAGCACATTCTAATGGAGATTCTGAGCAAACTGCCCGTGACGACAATATGCAATTGCAGGTGCGTATGTTCCTATCTCCGCAACTTGATCTCAGACCCTGAATTTGCGCAACTACACCTCTCCAGATCACAACCCTCCCTCATGCTTTGTTGCTGCTATCCACATGAATATTCTACGTACTTAGTTGAATCGGTTCATATACCCACAAACACCCATTTGAAATTCGAACCTAAATGTGAGGTACCCACTCAAGGATTGAAGGTTTTGAGTTCTTGCAATGGTTTAATATGCTTTTACGGGCCTAGGACTTATAACCCATATGTTATATGCAATCCCGTTATCGATGAGTATGTGATTGTGCCCCAAATGGAAAAGTACAGTTTCGATCAACGCGGTTCTGGGTTTGGATTTTGTCCAAGGACTAATCGGTACAAAGTATTGCGTTTTTTATCCCCGAGTATAGGGTGTGGGTTTCCGGGGTTGATGAGATTGGAGGCTGAAATCAACTCTGTAGGGACTAATTTGTGGAGGAGAGTGAGAGATGCTCCGCTTTATCTGCATTCGTATTCTGATGGTTGCTTTTTGAATGGGGCTCTTCATTGGATTGTCCACGACACCGAAAATTGTTTCGAATCGATGCATTGTTTCGACTTTGGGAAGGAGCGATTCCAGCCATTTCCAGGGCCATCTCAATTTTATAGGTTTCTTGGACAGCTAAGGGTGGATACGATGAAAATGGGGGTGTTGCAGGATCATCTGTCAATATCTCATAATCCTACGTATGATATGCTTGATATATGGGTGATGAAGGATTATGCGGTGCAGGACTCTTGGACGAAAGATTTTGTCATTAAAACCCCATGGGTGGTAAAACCTTACTGCGGCGAGATTTATCAACCTTTAATGGTTTTGATTAACGGGGATATCTTGATGCAATTTGCTTTATCCTTCCTAGTTTCTTTTAATATGAGGGACAAAATTATCAGAAAGGTCAGGGTCAAGGGAATACAATCTGTCATTAGAGCAATGACATACATTCCAAGTTTTGTTTCAATAAAGAATGCTACCATAGGGAGGCACTATTAAGGTACTCATGCATTCTGTTGAATTTGTGTAGTCTTATCAATTTCATAATCGATTCATCATATGACATTGCAAGACGTCATATTTTCTTGTTTTTTTCTAAGCACTTAGATGCGCGGAAAGTTAAGGTTCTTTATCCCCATATTCTTGCATGAATATTTGTTTAGGCACCCGAGAATCCCAGGTTGGGGAAACTCTTGTGGAAATCAAACCCTTCTGGCCATCATTTTCAATCACACAGAAACATGCATTAGAAAATTACAAGGTAACTATGCATAGGAATTTTATCTCATTAGAACACCCGGTCTCTCTCTGGTGAAATTGGTCGGGGCAGCTTGTTTCCTTCTCCACTTCAGGGTACGCTTGAGTTCCTCTATGTAAATTCTGAATTGGCCTTTTGTGATATATCAAATGCTGAATTTGCATAATTTTCCCGATTAAGTGCTTAGGTTAATATAAAGTTGAGAATATACTTGTTAGATTACCTGCTGCTAGGTATTAGAATACAATAAACAAAAGAAAATTTCCTTTTTCTGCTATAATATCCGAAATCTTCTTTGTCCATTGATTCAATGCATATGGGATTAGCGTTTGTCTAGTTCATATGGACAAGACTAACACAATAAATAAAAAATGGAGGACCTTGTTGTTTTATATATAATTCTATCAGTTTTAAGGAAAAATCTGGAATCTACACTTTGCTCATCCTTTGATTTAACCATACATTAGAGAGTAGAGAACAATCTGCCGTGTGCTTCCCGCTTGACAAAGTATTTTACATCCCTTGCCATTCCTGTTATAGATGGCATTTTATACAGCTTTTTGTTTCAACGCTTCTTGGTCTTAAATTCCAACTATGCAAAGTAGGTCAAGACCCTACGGTTGTTCAACACCTCTCTACACTCTCTATTTTTGGAAAGAGTTTTGACACACACTGATTTGATTGTAACTCGTCATTTCTTATGTAATTTATGTAAGAAATATTTTTAGGGGCCCACTTAGTCACATAGGTGATTAAGTTTTGCCCACTTCCATTAAGAGATTAGTGGTGGTTAAGAAACTCTTCACTAACCCACTTTCTCAATTATGTTAACTTGGTTTCCATGATGGAGGGAAATTATAAGGTTTCTTGAGGAAGATTAAGGGTCGCTAACCTAGCATCTATATAAGCCTATGATATACATCAATATAGGCACTTCAAGTCATGCATAGGTGAGAAGACACCTAAATCTAGAGTGAGTGTGTTTGGTGTTCTACTTGAACTACAATAGCTAGAGGATAGTACGTTCCTAATTTCCGCTGCGTGTGCTTTTACGTGTTTAATTTATTTTACACTTTAACGGTCTAATTCATGATCGAGTTACTTCGACTGACTGGCGTTAACTTTTTAAGCCACTAATTTGGTAATACTTTGGTGCAATATAACTTTTCTTTTGAATTGCCCCTAAGATGTATTATTTGGAGAAAAGATGACTTCATTGATGGGATTTTCTCCTGATCTACAAAGCACGGACATGCCTACCTGCCTCAGCTATTCGTGTCTGACATGCGTCGGTCGTGGACACGACACGACACTCTCTAGACACGCATCGAAGGTGCCTACATAATTGTCCTAGTTTTTATTACTATCTTTCTTCTTCTCCGATACATTGTGAATACTCCAAGACACGTCGGTGATACTTTTGGAACATTTTAAGGACACATTAGAAGTTTAAAACGGCAATTTTCCCTATTTAAAACAAGGCCCAAAGTGAAATTTCCCACAGATTTATAGTTAGTGTCTACTTATATGCAGCGTCGCAGACAGTTGATTTGTATCTTCATAGTATTGTTCTTAATTCGATATTTTACTTGAACTGAGGTTCTTAATTTGATAGAAATAATGTTTTCAACCTTTATATGAATTCATAACGTACGTCCATAGTACATTTACATTTGACATTCGACGTGACTGTGTCCTAATTTTCAAAGAAATAACATGTCCATGTCGTGTCTATGCTTCATAGCTCCCATTCCATGGTGCCTTGCAATTAGAGATTCAGATGAGTATGAAGAATATTTCCAAGTCAAGTATCTTATGTGACTCTGAAACTGTCTGATATGATGAGGAATTGAATTTCTTGCTACCACACCTAGTGCCACTTTATCCTGGCCCTGATTTATATGAGAAGACGGCGCTAGTAGTACTCTATAAAGCACACTTCATTCTAGTTATAGACTCACAGTAGAGTCTGGCACTTTGTCAATCACAGAGGTGTCGAGATACTCGCCCACCCTAGGTGGCATATTTGATGTCCATATTGTTATATCTTTTTGGTGGACACAGGTAGGTCCAGACACATCTCAACCAGGTTATATTTGGACGTTTAGGCCTGGTTCGGGACATCTATAAAATCTGGTTTTCTTGAAATATTTAGGCCTGATTTGAAATGTTCAGTCACATTTCAGAATTATCCTGAAAAGTGATCTTTGGTTTTGCCAATACGTGGCGAAGCTTTACCAGTTGTAATAAGGTTTTATTGTTTGGATTAGGTTAGTAGTCCTTTTCCGTTTGATTATTTTGGTGAACCATTTTTTCCAAGTCAAATGTTTTAATTTTTCACTCCAAGTCGGTATTTGAATCTTGAACGGTAGGCCAAAAAAGGAGAAAGAAGCAAGTTTTGTCTGTTCATGTTCGGGTTTTTTTTATAATTATTTTCCAATAAATGAAATTTCCATCTGCAACGATTTGTCCTTTGGGCAATCCCTTGAGGTTTCTGAAATATTAGTGGCCCCTTTACTTTTGATGACATTGTCAAGCTTCCCTCTTCCGTTAATTTATCCTTAGATGGCGTTAATTATTGTAACAAAATGACATATGTGCCCTACACTTGTATCTCCCTTTGGAGAAAATTTTCAATAAAATGTAATGCCTGTGACCTGTCTCACATGGGATGGAACCCACACATACTTGAAGCTCACATTATGCGAGGGTGTTACAAATAACCATTGCATTGAAATTTTTTCCCTCCCTTTGCCCTCTACTGAATCTCTCTCTCTCTCTCTCTCTCTCTCTCTCTCTCTCACACACACACACACACACACACAGAATTGCCGATTTGGATACTGCCTGCAAAGACCATAATAAGAGAGAATAAATTATTCTACCTCACATTCTGTTATATAACCTTATACGCCCTGCATGTTAACGCACCATTATTGCCCGAATAAAATAGACATACACGTATTCTTGTGTAAAAGAGAGAAGACGATCTGGGTATCAAATGATCTGTCAATGGAAGAGCCTGTTGCCGATGCCCACTTATCTGTATCCGATTCAGATAATCGGGCGAGTTATTCTTTTTTGGCGAATGGCAGTGAGCAGCATGAGAAATTGGTCAAACAAGGGTAAAAATTGGGTGTGCTGTGGCAAAATTTGTTGCGGCAGTCTTGGGGCAATTTTGACAATGGGGTCATTGCGTGGTGATGGAGAACATCATGGTCTTTTACGAAAATGTTATGAAACATAAAAGTGAACATGAAACTGCAATGAATGGCTGGGATTTATACTTGAAAATAAGAACCAAAATTTATTCCGAGGAGAGAAATCAAAAAATTTTGAAATAAGAACCTAAATTGAAAAGAGATTAGAATAGACAAAAATAATAGAAAAGTATTTTGAATTTCTTTTATGTCCTTAGTCAACTTTTGAAAAGGTTTTAATCATAATTGCTTACACTTTATGTGTCTCTTGTCGAATGAACCAATAATCCGCCAAAAATTGACGCAAAACTACAAAGGCAATTTTGTTTTTGAAAAAACTCAAAAAATAATCCAAAATAATTATTAAGCCGCAAGTGGAGTGCAGTTGATATCTCCTTTATACTCCTATATATGCACATGGGCAATGTTCGATTTCCATAAGCATCCATTCCCTCCCCAAATCCCCTAGGATAGAGCAGATTAGGTTTAACAAATGACAAAAAAGAAGAAGAAAGAATTACTGAGCCAAACAACTCCTTAGTTTATTTTATGAAGTAACTAAGAATTTGTCATTTTTTGTTTTTTTTGAGGAAATAGATATAGTCGTTATTATCAATATTTTCAATTAAAATATCTGCATTGATTGATAGATTCATATTCTTTTTATCTAATATCCAAAATAGTGAGAATCATTGCGGCAAAGTTGAAATCTGGATAGGAATATGGGTGAAAAACACATTAGGTTTAGAAGAAGAAGAAGAAGAGAGGTGTTAAAGGGCATTTTTGGTAGTTCGAAGCGCATGACATGACATCATGAGCGTCTTCAGTTAACATATAGAACCAACTTGGGGGCGGTGCTGTGCATCGTGCAATCTCATTCGTTCAAAAGTTATTTTAAAATTCAGATCGTTGATTATCGAGACGGACGGTCTGAATGGTGCACATCACCGCCCTTTTGTTCCATAAAGAATAACTGGAAGGGAGACTTCACCACTTCCCCTTCCCCTTCTAAACCCACGACCAGGTAGCTCTGAGCAAGAATTACCAATCAATTCCTCAAGATTGACACAAACAGGCAACACCACTCGATGTCACCTCCGTCGACCCGCCTCACGATTACTACACATCCCCACTCCCCCAATAGCATTTCTCCCTCTCCCTCTCCCTCTCCCTCTCCCTCTTGTGCGTGCGCGTGTGCGAGCTGGTAATAACCAGAAGGTAATGTTCAGCCTTGGTCAAATGTTGTAGCTTTACCAGACCTCGATATTAGGAATATTGGTTGGACTCGTGGGTCTAGAATCGGGTTGTCGGGTCTTCCAAAAACAACCAATCTCCTCGATTTAATCAGGAACTAGGTGTAAACCAAGTCTTTTTTTTTTTTTTTTTAAATAACTTAAACAGGAAAAGAACTTTTGGTTAGTTGGATCTGGAACTTGGTTAACACATCTCCACGCGGGACATTTTTACCCAGCTGCTTATGCACAATTACAATATCATAGCGTTGAACTCCAAACGAAGAACTCCAGCCATTAAGAAACTAAATCTATGTACTTTCCATATTTATATATGTTCTTTCCGAAGAGAAGGAGAATCCCTACCATTGCGCATTGCGAAAACCTAGACAAAAACCCTTAGATTCTATGTTCAATAAAATTTGTGCAATCACAACCGTCTATTTAGGCATTGGATGGTTCGGATTTTACTATTCGTTGGAAGAGCTTAACACTTCGCGCGAATAGTTTTTTTACAATCCGGACTGTCCAATACACTTTGGACACACACGATTTGGCTCCATAAACGCGAATACACGGAAAGGTCCGTAAATAAGTTTTTCTGTAAATAAAATTATAGTCCTGAATAAGACAATCATTTAAGATTTCACACTATAAACCAACGGTTTATATGTATGGGTTGCTTTTCTCTGTGGTTTTCAAACATTTTTATGTTCAAAATTGATCAATCTTGAGAATAATTTTGTTCACACTCCTCTAAATTAAGAAGGTGAACATTTCGCTCTTTGTGATTGGTGAAAATTGTGTACGGTCTACTGAATCAATACATTTTTTTAATAATAATGAGTTAGTTTGTGATGGACCCCACACAATTTTCACCAATCACAGTAAGAATAATATTCACCCTCTTTTTAAAGGACCAAACCTTGCCTACCTGTCTTCTTGCATAAGGTAGATTTTCTTCCCAAAAATTCAGCCTCTGCCCATCAGATTCATTTCAATACAATTCACATGGTACAAATTAAGTAGTATACTCTAAAAGAAACCAGTTTAATATTCCAAAGCAAACTTTCCTCTTTTAGGGGCGTTCCACTAACATTTTTTTTTTTTTTACTTTTAGAAAAAGTGCATGTTTTGTCTCTTTATTTAAATTTTTTTTTGCATTTGTTAATTTTGTGCCAAACTTTTGTTGATTATTGATTAGTCTCGACAAGACGAATCGGAAAAGTAAATTATTTTTTTACTTTTACTTTAATATTTTGGGAAATAATTATTATTAAGTAAAAAAAAGTTGAACACATTTTTAAAACGAGAGTATGTTCTCTGTGGTTTCCACCACCATCTGTTGGCCCCATAAGATTTTTTTTTTGTTTTAATCTGAATCGTTCATCTTGTAAGGTACATAGAGTAGTATATCCTTGAAAAAAAATCAGCTTGATTGTATATAGATAGATATATCAAAGTTAAAATTTTGATTTACTGAATGGACGCAAAGATTTTGAAGTTAAATTATCCATGACTGTCCATTTCCTAAATCGAAAGTAGATTTTTAATATACCTATTGACGTCCGATAAATCTCATTTTTTGCGTAGATATACTATTTTGCGGACCCTACAAAATAGACGATTCAGATTATAACAAAAGATGCCTTGTGGGGCCCTTAACGGGCCGTGATAGAAAACCCAAGATTTCCCCCACAGGTGGAAAGAATTTTAACTCTTTTAAAACTCGTTAACTTTTCAAACCAGCTTAACACAATCAACTATTCGGCCTGTTAGGTTCGTCTATCAGCCCCAATACTTCGGGGGTTTTGGTTGATCAGGTTTTTGGGTTTAGGGGGCTGAGTGATCCACATTCATAGTTGACGGGGTGCCGGTGGAATTAACCCTTTCTTCCTAGGGGAATTTTTAGGCCGGCCCCGTTTTCTAGGTTCGGACTTCAAATAGTCCTGACAAATATATTTCTTCTTTATTTTAGTTCTTTCTTTTGACTTTTCATACATTTTTACTATTTTGCCCATTCTTCTTAATTTTTTGTCTACGTGTCCATTTTTAGTAAAATTTATATTTTTAGAATCAATTTCTGACCCATATTATTTCGGACAAAAATACCATTGGCTCTGTGAACTGGATTGTTAATTCTCATAGTCAGTTCTATGAGAACTATGTGAATTGGAAAATACACAATTCAAATAGCTTCACCACACACTAAAATACATAGTTCTCATAGAAAAATACTAAAATACACAGTTCTCATAGATAATCATCATGGACAATAACAGTTCTTATAGAAAAAACACAATTTTCATAGAAAAAATAGAGTTCTCATAGATATTTCTCATGTGAAATGGCTATGTGAATTGCAAAATACACAGTTCAAATAGTCTCACCACACACTAAAATACACAGTTCTCATAGAAAATACATAATTCTCATAGAAAAATATATAGTTCTCATAGACAATCATCATGGACAATAATAGTTCTTATAGAAAAAAACACAGTTTTCATAAAAAAAACACAGTCCTCATAGAAAATATACAGTTCTTATATAAAATACACAATTTTTATAGGGAGTTCTCACAGAAAATACACATTTCTCATAGAAAATACACAGTTCTCATAAACAGTTCCCATAGACAATCATCATGGACAATCATCATGGACAATAACAGTTTTCATAGAAAAAAACACTATTTTCATAGAAAAACACTATTCTCATGTGAAATGGCTATGTGAACTGAAAAATACATCATTTAAATAGTCTCACCACACACTAAAATATACAGTTCTCATAGGAAATACACAATTCTCATAAAAAAAATACACAGTTCTCATAGACAATCATCATGGACAATGACAGTTCTCATAGAAAAAAACACAGTTCTCATAGAAAATATACAGTTCTTATATAAAATACACAGTTCTCATAGGGAGTTCTCACAGAAAATATACAATTTTCATAGAAAATACACAGTTCTCATAGACAGTTCCTATAAAAAAAATACACAGTTTTCATAGATAATCATCATGGACAATAACAGTTTTCATAGAAAAAAACATAATTTTCATAGAAAAAACTCAATTCTCATAAATAGTTCTCATATGAAACAGCTATGTGAATTGAAAAATATACCGTTCAAATGGCTATGAAAACTAGTTATAAGAATTGTGACTATGAGAATTGAGGTTATAATACTTGAGGAGAGCTATGAGAACTGAGGCTATAAGAACTGAGGCTATGAGAATTGGGGCCATGAGAGCTATGAGAACTGTGACAATGAAAACTAAGGCTATGAGAACAGTTTACATAACCTCATCAAACACTTAAATATATAATTCTTATAGAAAATACATAGTTCTCATAAATAGTTCTCATGGACAATACACAATTCTCATAGAAAAATACTCAGTTCTCATAAAAAATACATAGTTTTCATAGACAATTCTCATAGAAAATACATAGTTCTCATAGAAAAATACACAGTTCTCATAAAAAAATACACACACGAACAAAAATTGAACTAACAATAATAATAATAATCAAACACAAATCCATCCATATCACAGCTCACATAATTCCTGATTAAAAAAAAAAGTAAAAGAAATCCAAACCTGAAATTTAACTTTCAAGATTTACATAGTTCTTGATATAAAAAAAGAAGAAGATATACATATAGTTCCAAACCTGAACTTTAAGGAATCTATCAATCTCAGCATCATGTCTCTGTAATTCACGATCAATCTCATCTCACTATTATACGACCGAGAAAAGGCGAGTCATCTAACGAAGCCAATTGACCATTGTCAAGTGATGAAGTTAAACCAGTGGACATTGATCGTGCTTGATTGAAAGAAATCTACCAACAATATCTGCGAATTGTTCTCCATGAAATCCTGCACGTTCAATCTCTCTTTGCTCGATTCCAAACCGTAGTTCCATAGCAATCTCTTTTTACACAGGCTATGACGGAGAACTGTGTTATAGGGATCGACGGCGGTCTTGTCTCATTGGAATACTCCTTGGAGGTGCGGCTAGTGTTCGATGTAAGTTGATCTATATTAAAACCAACGGAGGTGGGAGAATTGAGCGTCGACGGCGAAGATTTCCATGGTAAGTCGTTTTAGCGAGGGCGATAGCGGCACGATCGGTGCGCACTGGTTAAATACATAGAGAAAGAAAGGCGTATATATCAATTCACTCTGTACATACACACATCTAGAACTCCAGTAGAATCTAAGATCAGATATATACGCCTTTCGTAATTACTCCGTGCCGTGGATTTCGCATCGAGTTAGTTTGGTTAAATCTGAGATTTAATTACCGTGATGGAGGTCGGAGTGGACTCGCCGAAGGCCGACAAGGTGTCTGGAGTCATGATGGAGTTCCTTGCCACCGACGAAGCTTCCTTCTTGCCGCCTCGCATGCTGCGGCGGCGGCGGAGGCTCTTGCATGTCGGAGGAGAAGGCATAGCCTCGACTATTGAGGAAATCGAGGCCAAGCTCAGAGACGCTGATGAGATTGTGGGATTGGGGGTCTTGGAGTGAGAATTGGTGGTGGAGAGGCGGTGCGGAGGTGGTCTCGGAATGAGATCGAGAGAGAGGATTTGTTGTTGATGGCGAGAAGGAGAGACGAGACAGAATAAAAAGGGCAAAAAAGTCATGACATAATATATCCGAGCTAGGCTCGGGAATAATATTCTGGGTTGGGTTCAAACTGAACCTAAAAAGGAGGACCGGCCTCTAATTTAGTATTCTTCCTAATTAAAAGTCTAGGGGTTTAACCCTTCGTTTCTCGTAATCAGATATTCATCAGAAGCGATGAAATTTTTTCTTCACAATGAAAAGAAGCAGAGCAAGCAAGCCCAAGGTGGCGGCGATGGGTCCCTCCATACTCTCCATCCCACACTACATCCTAATGGAGATTCTGAGCAAACTGCCCATGACGACACTCAGCAACTGCAGGTGCGTATGTTCGTATTTCCGCGACTTGATCTCAGACCCTCAATTTGCTCAACTCCACCTCTCCAGATCACAACCCTCCCTCTTCCTTCGTTCCTACTGTAGTAACTCTTCTATGTACCTAGTAGAATCGATTCATCCATGCGTTGTGGATAGCGTTGGCGATGTTCATATACCCTATGACACCCTTTTGAAATTCAAACCTAAATCCGAGGCACCCGCCAAAGGATTGGAGGTTTTGAGTTCTTGCGATGGTTTGATTTGCTTTTACGGGCCTAGGACTTATAACCCATATGTTGTATGCAATCCCGTTATCGGTGAGTATGTGATTGTGCCCCAAATAGAAAAGTATAATTTCGATCAATGCGGTTCTGGGTTTGGATTTTGTCCGAGGACTAATCGGTACAAAGTATTGCGTTTTTTATGCCCGAGTAGGGGGTTTGGGTTACTGAGATTGGAGGCTGAAATCAACACTTTAGGGACTAATTCGTGGAGGAGAGTTGGAGATGCTCCGCGCTATCTGCATTCGTATTCTGGTGGTTGCTTTTTGAATGGGGCTCTTCATTGGATTGTCCATGACACCGAAAATTGTTTCGAATCGATGCATTGTTTCGACTTTGGGAAGGAGCGATTCCAGCCATTTCCAGGGCCATCTCAATTTTATAGATTTCTTGGACAGCTTAGGGTGAATTCGATGAAAATGGGGGTGTTGAAGGATCACCTGTCAATATCTCATAATCCTACTGATGATGTGCTTGATATATGGGTGATGAAGGATTATGCGGTTCAGGACTCTTGGACGAAAGATTTTGTCATTGAAATCCCATGGGTGGTAAAACCTTACTGCGGCCAGATTTATCAACCATTAATGGTTTTGATTAACGGGGATATCTTGATGCAATTTGCTTTGTCCGTCGTCCTAGTTTCTTGTAATATGAGGGACAGAAGTATCAGAGAGGTAATGGTCAATGGAATACGACCTGTCACTAAAGCAATGACATACATTCCAAGTTTTGTTTCAATAAAGAATGCTGCCATAGGGAGGCACTCTTAAGGTACTCATGCATTCTATTGAATTTGTATAGTCTTAGCAATTTCATAATCGATTCATCAAATGAAGACGTCATATTTTCTTGTTCTTTTTTAAGAACTTAGATGTGCAGAAAGTTAAAGGTTCTTTATCCCCATATTCTTGCATGAATATTTGTTTAGGTACCTTGAGAATCCGAGTTTGGGAAAACTCTTGTGGAAATCAAACCCTTCTAGCCATAATTTTCAATCACACAGAAACATGGATTAGAAAAATACAAGGTAACTATGCATAGGAGTTTTATCTCATTAGAACACACGGACTCTCTCTGGCGAAATTGGTCGGGGCAGCTTGTTTCCTTCTCCACTTCAGGGTACGCATGAGTTCCTCTATGTAAATTCTGAATTGGCCTTTTGTGATATATCAAATACTGAATTGGCATAATTTTCATGAATAAGTGCTTAGGTTAATATAAAGTTGAGAATATACTTGTTAGATTACCTGCCGCTAGGTATTAAAATACTATAAACAAAAGAAAATTTCCTTTTTCTGCTATAATATCCGAAATCTTCTTTGTCCATTGATTCGTTGCATATGGGATTAGTGCTTGTCTAGTTCATATGGACAAGACTAACACAATAGAGAAATGGAGGACCTTGTTTTTTATATATAATTCCATCAGTTTTAAGAAAAAATCTGGAATCTATACTTTGCTCATCCTTTGATTTAACCATACATTAGAGAGTTGAGAACAATCTGCCGTGTGCTTCCTGCTTAACAAAATATTTTACATCCCTTACCATTCCTGTTTTAGATGGCATTTTATACAGGTTTTTGTTTCAATGCTTCTTGGTCTTAAATTTCAACTATGCGAAGTAGGTCAAGGCCCTCTGGTTGTTCAACACCTTTCTAGACTCTCTATTTTTGGAAAGAGTTTCTACACACACTGATTTGATTGTAACTCGTCATTTCTTATGTAATTTGTGTAAGAAATATTTTTAGGGGCCCACTTAGTCACATGGGTGATTAAGTTTTGCCCACTTCCATTATGAGATAAGTGGTGGTTAAGAAACTCTTCACTAACCCACTTTCTCAATTATGTTTACTTGGTTTCCATGATGGAGGGAAACTATAAAGTTTCTTGAGGAAGATTAATGGTCCCTAACCTAGCATTTATATAAGCCTATGATATACATCAATCTAGGCACTTCAAGTCATGCATAGGTGAGAAGACACTTAAATCTAGAGTGAGTGTGTTTGGTGTTCTACTTGAACAACAATGGCTAGAGGTTAGTACGTTCCTAATTTCTGCTGTGTGTGCTTGTACGTGTTTAATTTATTTTACAATTTAATGGTCTAATTCATGATCCTGATCTACAAAGCACTCATTTGCTAATATTTTGGTGCAATATAACTTTTCATTTGAATTGCAGGTGACTTCATTGATGAGATTTGCTCCCGATCTACAAAGCACGGACATGCCTACCGGCCTCAGCTATTCGTGTCCAACACGTGTCGGTCATGGACACGATACAATACTCTCCTAGTTTTTATTATCTTTCTTACACATTGTGAATACTCCAGGACACGTTGGTGATACTTTTGGAACATTCTAAGGACACATTAGAAGTTTAAAATGGCAATTTTCCCTATTTAAAACTTGGCCCAAAGTGAAATTTTTTAAAGATTTATAGTTAGTGTATACTTATATGCAGAGTCGCAGACAGTTGATTTGTATCTTCATAGTATTGTTCTTAATTCGATATTTTATTTGAACTGGGGTTCTTAATTTGATAGAAATAATGTTTTAAACCTTTATATGAATTCATAACATACGTACATAATACATATACATTTAACATTTAACATTCGACGTGACTGTGTCCTAATTTTTGAAGAAATAACATGTCCGTGCTTCATAGCTTCCATTCCATGGTGCCCTGCCATTAGATATTAGGATGAGTACGAAGAATATTTCCAATTCAAGTATCTTATGTGACTGTGACTCTGTCGGATATGATGAAAAATTGAAGTTCTTACTACCACACCTAGTGCCACTTTATCCTGGCCCTGATTTATTTGAGAAAATGGTAGTACTCAATAAAGCACACTTCACTCTACTTGTTATAGACTCACAGTAGAGTTTGACACGTGTCAGTCACGGACATGTCGAGATACTCGCCCACCCTAGGTGGCATATTTGATGTCCATATTGTTATATCTTTTTGGTAGACACAGGTAGGCCCAGACACATCTCAGACCAGGTTATATTTGGATGTTTAGGTTCAACAACTTCTAGACTTTCTATTTCCGAAAAGAGTGTCAATACACTCTGATGTTGAAAGTAAATCGTCATATCTTTTGAAATTTAACGGTCTAATTCATGATCCAGTTACTATGAGTGACTTGATATATAAATTTTGAGGCCACTAATTGGCTGATATTTGGGTTCAACATAACTTTTCATATGAAGCGCCCCCAAGAGATGTTATATGGAGAAAAGGTGAGTTCATGGATGAGATTTGCTCCCAATCCATGTTGCCCTGCAATTAGAGATTAGGATGGGTATGAAGAATATTTATAATTCAAGTATCTTTTGTGACTCTGTATCTATTGCAATGTTAAGAGTTGAAGAACTTCTTACTACCACACCCAGTGTGAATTTTATCCTCACACTGATTTATATATGAAGCCAGTGCTAGTACTCTATGAAGCACACTTCTTTCCAGTTGTCATAGACACACAGTAGTGTTTGTCACGTGTCAGTTACGGACATGCTGAGATATGTCTCACCCTCCCTAAGTGGCATATCGCATTTGCATCTTAGTAGTATTATTTTGGTGGAGACAGCTAGGTCCAGACGCATCTCGGGCCAGGTCATATGAATGTGGCTTGGTTGTTTTTTGTTGCAAGGCGCGGACATGAACGAGTGGTTGATATCCTAACAATCAGGAGGGACAGTGAGAGAAATAGAAACATGTTTTGTAAATGTTGAAGAGATGGCAAAGGCAGGTATTTCATATTTGGCTTTCGACCCAATGAATCTTTCTTATGAGTCACTATTAAGGACAATAACCATCGTTTGTTTTTAATCATCTCTGCATTGAACCAGGCGAGAGAATTTTTGCAGACGATGTTTGGACAGCTACTAACTCATTCATCGAGTCATCGTGTTTTCTCTCTCAAATTCCAACTGCATATTGATTTCACGCTCGTTTAATTTGGCGTCTTGTATTTTCTTCTCCCTTGAGTCACTATCCTCCTTCAGATGGTTTGATGAGTATTTTTGTGCATTTGTGATTTTGTTTACTCAATTCGGTATCTATGGCTTTCTCAACAAGCTGATTACATCGGTGAATGAATCGTTATGTTAATATGCGTTCTTATTGTTTCTCTCTTCAATTGGTCAGATGGCCATTCTTTGACAAATCACGTATTGCATCAGAATTGAGCTTGAAATTGGACAAGAAATGTTTTCCATCTTCGATGCTTGCAGATCAGTTTTCCCTGCCTATTTTGTCATGCTGATATAAGCGAAGTGTCTTTATATTTGGTTTTGTTTTTGTTTTAAGATGGGGCAAAAGACCGCGTTTATCTCTGGATGAATACAGAATGAAAAACTTCATGCATCGGCTATCAAAGTAACACTTTCAGTTGTCAAATGTCATTTTCGTTGTTTGGATCAGGTTACTAATCAAACGGAACAGGACCACAATATGTTACTAGTCCTGTTCCGTTTGATTTTGTGGTGCACTTTTTTTTCCAGGTCAAGATGTTCAAGTTTTTCACTTCAAGTCGGTATTTGTCTATTTGAATCTTGAATTGTAGGGCAAAAAGGATATTAAAAAAAAAGCTAAGTTTTTACTTGTTCAGTTTGGTTTTTTTGTTATTTCCCATTAAACAAAATTTCCGTCAGCAGAGATTTATCCTTAGGAGGGCCACCTCACGTAAACAAGTGGAAAGATTATGGGAGGGACAAAAGAGATTAGTCCGGTTCATCGGAACACTTTTGTTACCCCTAGTATCCCTAGGGAAAAGATACCCCTTCACATATGACAGGTACTCCAGTTGATAAAATTACATTGTTGCCCACCCCTCCCTGTTCTCTACCCCTCCCTTTTCCATCACACCCCTTAGAGCAGGAAATGCCAAATAATTCCTCACGATTGAAACAAACACACCGCACCTCTGTCACCTCTGTCGACTCGCCTCATGATTACTACACGCCCCCACTACCGGAAAAGTATATCTCCCTCTCCCTCCCTCTCTGTGTGCGCGCACGCGTGTGAGCTTGGCAAATGTTCAGCCTTGTTTAGATGTTCTGTCGTTGGTAGCAGGAGTATTGGTTGGACTTGTGGATCTGGAATTGGGTTATCGAGTCTTCCAAAAACAACCCATCACCTTTTCGTAATCAGGAACTTGGTTATCACAAGGTTGTTGGATCGGGAACTTGGTTAACACATATCCACGCTGGAATTTTCTCCCAGCTGCTTATGCACAACCAAGAAACTCCAGTTTTCACGAGGTTGTTGGATCAAACCAAACCAAACCTAATCTACTTTCAACATTTATGTTAGTATTTCCAAAGAGAAGGAAGCCCCAAGCATTGTGCTCTCCGAAAATTTAGACGAAATCCCGTAGATTCCACGTCCAAGTAAATTTGCCACAGTTTCATGGGGTTGAACTAAAAATAAAGAGCAAATTACCAGATTCTAACTACCATTGACCGAAGACTTCAGTCGTCCTTAGTCTAAGCCCTTTTCATTTTTTCCATCGACCTGGGATATCCCCTGTTTTGATTCGAGGCAAAAGCGAGCTTTCTAAGGATCCTATGGATTGCGACTCCCCTGATGTGGCGCCAATCATTTCCTCTACAGTTGAGGTAGCAAAAGTGTCTGTTTGTGAACCTTCTCTTAGGTCAGTTGGACTACAAACTCCACACCAATGTTCCAATATTGTGGAGCCCCCGTTTCGAATGGAAGCTCATTTGGTGCATCAGGGTTCAAGTCCGCAAAATCTCAGGTCCAAGCGAATCATGGCACCAACGAAAATGGATTCTGGCCAAACACTAACACCACGCTTGAGAGTTCAAGTGCTAGGAAGCTCAAGGATCAGCGTATGCCGTATTGCGGACTTTAGGGACAGGGATTTTGTGGATGAAGGCCATCCAACAGCGAGCTCAACCATCTGCATGACTAGGTATCTCAGGTCTATGCGGTTCATGAATATAATTTCCAGTGATGGAGGTCGTAAAATGGCTGCCCCAATCAAGCGCAAGGCTTGTAGTTGACACAAAAGGCTGAAAGATATTGGCACTGGTCAAACTCAAGATTTCATCCCAACTGCAAGCCCTAAGCGCAAACGCACCCATACCATTGAGGATAGTTGGAACGATCCTCATGTGTCTTGCGCACCACATCGTCGCATGGTTCACTAGTATCCTTTTTGAGATCGTTATTCTCAATTAGTTGTTTTGCAGGTGCTGGAGGTTCTTTCAATTTGTGCTCGTTTAGTTGCTCTTTTAATTTTGCTGGGGGTAGTTTTTCCTTTCTTTTGTTATTCGCTGGTTGTATCCCTTTCAGGTTTGTGTGTTTTGTACTTTATCACTATTATTAATGAATTTCTTACTCTTCCACACAAAAAAAAAAAAAAAACCATTAGTTTGAAATTCATATGCAAATGTAGAAAAACCAAAAACAATGAAGTGTAAGCTCAGACCACTAACTAGCTAATGTACTTAAAACAGCCAAAGTAGCAAGTCTTGGTTGGTTGAACATTTCAAGAAGTCTCTGCTCCACAATACCCAAAATGCACTCTCTTTCTGAATCATCGTTGAAATTGATCTGCTTGTTCATTCTTCCTCCCAAAAACTTCCGAGGCCTCAGGTTCTGCACATCTGTACCATTGGAGTGTAAATATAAAAGCATATCTATACAATTGGAATGCAGATAAACAAGTTAGACACACATAAATTTGCTTGGCTTTTTCTAAGTTTTCTTTTTAGTAGCATCACTAGTTTAGCGGTTTTATAGTTAGCCAAAAGCGCCAAATTGAGCGATGTCGTCGACATCTAGGTCATGCCAGGTGAGTTAAGAATCTGCCTCTTAATGATTTTTTCTGCGGGCAAAGGAGTGGCTTCTGTACATAAAGGTTGGGTTTCAGCTACAACAGCAGGTTTGGAAGGTATATTAGGCAAATCTACCAAAACAATTGGCCAAATAAAATATCAACAAATTTTGGGCATGCTGGTGGTTATATCCACATGAACGATTTTGTGAATGATGAGGTACAGACACAAGAAACATTCCATCAGTTTCTTATTAATTGATCTTTTTGTTGACAAGCCATTGATTTCTCAATTTGCTTATTACTGATCCACTGATCTGTTTGACACTTCGTGACCTGAAAGCATGAGGTCAAGAAGCTTTATGGCCTTGCATGTAAGAAACCAAGTGCTTCCTCTAGGTTGTATTTGATCTTGTAGACCAATTTGCGACCAATGGGTTTGTGACCAGCAGGTAGAGGAACAAGAGACCACGTATATTACGAGCAAGGGCATTAAGTTCAGCTTGCATAGCATCCCTCCATTTCGGGTCGAGAATTGCCTGATCATAGTTAGTGGGAAATAATTGGTGTTTACTATTGGTAGTAGTTGTATAATTGGTGTACGTAGAAAAGGTGTAAGCTTTAGTCAATTAGTCAATAATGTAATAAAGTAAGTGCGTTTGTAATAAGTAGTTGAGGTCAGGTAGACAATTATGCATAGGTACTATTCCTATGATGTAATCACCAGTGTTTGTATTCCCCCTACGCCTATAAAGGGAGGGCTCTGCTTATTGTAATAACCAAGTTATATTCAAGTCAGTATTTCATAATAAGATCCTGTGCCTTGTGTTCTCTCTTTGATCCTAACCTATTTTGTGTTTGTACCCACTTCGTGTCTGTAACTTTGGTATCAGAGCCATGTCTTCCATTCTAGCTTAAACCCTCTTCTGGGAACTTCTTTTCCAAAAACTACTTCAAATCTTTTCTAAAAAAAAAAAAAAAACTTGAAGCGTATGCTCTGTGGTTGCCTTTTAAGGATCCTCCACACCAGAAACTTCATCAACTATTTTAGTTAAAAGAATTTTGTATCAGTGGGTTAAAGTACCTTGAGACTTTTGGCTGTTGAGCGGTATGTCTCGGTTTATCTACCCTAGTATACAGAATTTTATTAATTAAAATTGGTTGAAGGTCTTACGTTGAAAAAGAAAAGAATTGTTGTACTAAGGAAAAGAGGAACCCAGAATTTTTCCTAAGAAATGAATCATCTGTTTACCACCCACTCCTCTGCTACGTCATCCTTAGTCCCTTCATGTTCCTCCACCAGTAGAAATTCCTCATCTTCTTCTTCTAATCTTGAATATTTGTATGAGTTTGAATACCTTCCTGATGATAGTAAGGTGCCTCTTACTGATCTTCCTTTCCTAAATCCCTATAATGCTTTTGTCAGACCACAAACTTCTGTAAAAAAGACCGTCACCCAACTTTTCTCCACAAAATGCCCAACGTCCGTAAAAGAATATGTTCAAGCCTCTAAGTTTGATCAATGCTTCATAGCAGCTACAGAAGCTGAACAACTTTTACCTTTGGAAATCCCGGTTGATTTGCCTCGTCTTTGGCAACAACAAGGATTTTCCCATCTTCACTTTGGAGCAATCCGCTTGGCTGTCACTTTCCATGGGTGAAAAGGTTTGCCTGTTACTTCCAGACTTGCTCTGGTTGATACCAGGTTTCTACAGTATCAGCACGCATGTATCGCTACAGTCCAAACCACCCTCAATGCTGGAACTGTGATTTTTACCTTCTACCCCAATTTCAACATGCCATTAGCAGATCCTCATCTGCTATCCGCCTTGAAGGTCCAAGTCTAAATTGGTGGTGCCTCCCAAATCTCCTCCACATATGCAGCAACCCTTCACTACCAAATGGCCTATCGTCTTCAAAACCATGCTTTTGACATGTCCTTACCGTTCTCCACAGATGAAACCTTTTTCCTAACTGTTAACGCACCTCACCAAGTCTTTTGTGTGCATGTTCCACGACAGATTTTCCGTCCTGAACTTCTCAAGCTTCTCCCAGAATCTTGGGTTACAGCTTATGAGAAAAATCAAAACAAGCCCATACTGTCCAATCCTCAAATTTAACTTTCATTTCAAAACCTGATGGTACAGTGGAGATTTCTTTCCCAAAAGAAACCTCAGCCTCAGCCTCCACTCATCCTGTCATTTTTCCCTCAAGAATTAACATGTTTGTGGATGGTTGTAGGCCTGGCCCTCCAATTAAATATTTTGATCCCAGTGGCCTTCCAGTCTTCTATTTCAAAAATTCGGAAACAGGTCATTGTTATTTTGATGCCTGTGACTGTGATGAGTGTCTAGAAGACAGTCTCCTAGAAGATGATGAGGACTTTGAAGATCCATGTCCATGTTCCATATGTCCTTCTTCACATCCCACTCCTTGTAAATCTCCACCTCCTCCTCAACTCCCATCTGATGATGGTTCGTCAAGTCAACCGAGTGGATGTTTTATATTCACCTCATCTTCTTCCTGGACTGAAGCAGATTTTCCTCCTTTGGAATTTCATAATTCCCAAGAAAGGACGACTCATCGGCACAAAATTCCAGACTCTACTACCATTCTCCCTGATGGTAGTACCAAAGCAGTGTCAGCAGCAGAAGCAGCAATAAATTGGCAGTCAGCAAATTCTCAGGCTTAGAACAAAATTTTTCAGAGAATTGCTAACTCCCAACAAAATTTGGAGAATGCTGTTCATAAGAAGTTATCAACCTTGGAACTTCTTATCAGAGATTTGCAGCAGAAAATTCAGAATGTTCACCAAGAACTTCTCCAGATGGCATATGCCAACCAAGCATTTTCAGCAGCCTTTTACCAAAAGGATGCTGAAATAAAGCATCTCAAGAACCAGCTTCATTCTCTCCAAGCTCAGTAGAATTTTCAACAAAAAAGTCCGTTTGACATGTTCACATATTCCTCTTAACAAAGTTTGTTTGGGTATCCTCAAATGTCTCAACCTTTACCTATAAGTCCTACTTCAGGATTTGGTGATTTTAATATCTTTAGGAGCTCATCAGCTTTTCTTCCTCCACCAAAAAGACCATCTCCACCAAAACTTCCTTTCCCAAAGCCCCAGATAAAACCTGTCCAGCCTCCAGCAATTCCGTCTACACCATCTACATCGACCTTTACTCCAACTACCTCTACTCCTCTTAACCCATCTGATCCAAACTCCAAGTCACCCTAGTTAATGGTTCAGCCAACTCCTAACCCTTCCAAAAATCCAATCTCCACTCTCCTACATACCTTAGCTACTATACCAGAAGCCCCATCTCCTGAACCAACCATTGAGTCTGAATCGGATACTGAATCCATTGACTCGATGCCCATTCCTCATGTTTTCATGATGAATCCAGAAAATACTCCAGAGGGACATGTTGAGGATCCTATTATTGAAGAAGATCCTGAGTTTGATACACCTCCACCTCCAGAAATTCCAACATTTAATTCCTTCTCACATTCAAATATCCATACCCAAGGTTTCTTCTTTGATAACATTCCCCCATCAAAATGGTTGGATAAGCTTTATGAGATTCATGCTTGGTGCACTACTGCTATGCTCTCTCCCAACACTACACTAAGTATCGTCATTACTAAGTGTACAACGAAATTTCTTGGCCGTCTCTGTCAATGGTACTTAGCTCTGGGTTAGTACCGACAGCTACAGTTCAAACAATTGCCAACCCTTGATCAATTCATCTCAGTCCTGCATACTGAATTTCTTGGTGACCACAACAACACAAAAGAGTTTGTTTGAGAAAAATATCTCAGCATGAAGTGCTGTTCATTCAAAAGGAAAGATCTCGAGATTCATTATGACCGTATGTCCCAGAGATTTTATCTTCTCAACGGCATGGATGATGTCAATCTCAAGCAAGCCTTTCTCAATTCCCTTCCTGAACCATTGGGAAATGAGACAACAAGGTTACTTCAGACAAAAGGATTGACATTGAATGCAACATCTCTTAGTGGTATTTACCAGCACTCTTTGATTGCCTTAAGACAAGAAGTGCACTTGCCGTCCTTCATACCGAAGTCCAAACACTTTCAGAAATGGAAGTTTCAATCTCCTGGCAAGTTTTCAAAGTTTTCAAAATTTGGCAGGTTCTCACGCCGGAAAAAATGGAAATTTTTCAAGAAGAAAAAATTCAGAGGGCAGCGAAAATCTGATCGCCGCTACATATGCGGAAAGAAGGGGCACTATGCAAAACAGTGTCCAAATAAGGCAGCAAGGGACAAAATGGTGAACTCTTTGGCCCTCATTGATGATGGTCTTGAAGATGCTGATGTCGAATCTCTATTTTCTATCGATAATGAAGCAACAGATGAAGCAGTCATTGCATTCACTTTTGATGATTCAGATGATTCATCAGAATCAGATGACTCTTCTGATGATCCTGACTCATTCCCCTATGAAGTCCAAACAATTGAGTTCTCCAACATCATGCTGGCTCAACCTTTAGCCAATGTCAAAATCTTGCTTGGAAAATATGAGAAACATATACCAGTCATCGCTTTCTTTGATACTGGTGCAGCAGCCTCCATTGGGTTCTCCAACATCATGCTGGCTCAACCTTTAGCCAAGGTCAAAATCTTTCTTGGAAAATATGAGAAACTTATACCAGTCATCGCTTTCTTTGATACTGGTGCAGCAACCTCCATTCTCAACCCAGCAATCCTTTCCAAGTTCTACTGGCAGTCTTGTTTCAGACCCTTTACAGCAGCCAATGGAGAAACTTTTGTCATCACTTTGATCAGTAAGCCTATTACCATCCAACTTTTCCCAGGATACAGCATAAAACACCAAGTCTATGGTTCTGATCTCCCAGGAAAAGATTTATTGTTAGGCTTTGATATTCTCCAAAATCTCAGCAAAGTTTCCTGGCTCAAAAAAGGTTTGAAATACAAAAACTACTTGTTACGTTGGACCAACCAACCAAATCTCTTTTCCATAAAAAATTTCTCCTCTTAATCCAAACTTCCTGTGCTGAATCCCATTCTCAATTCCTCACCAAATGCTCCAACCCACTTTGGAAAAATCCAGATTTCTTCATTTCTCTTCCCTTTAAGAAAAATGAAGACATCAACCCCACAAAAGCTACCCATCATGGAATGAACCCAGAACACTACCAGCTTGCTCTTCAAGAACTCCAGCAACTTCAATCAGAAGGTTTGATTGAGCCCACAACCTCTCAGTGGGCATGTGAAGCATTTTATGTCAACAAAAGAATAGAGCAGATAAGAGGAAAGCTTCGCCTGGTTATCAGCTACCAACCTCTTAATCATTTTCTGCAAGATAACAAGTTCCCTCTTCCTCGGAGAAGTGTTCTTTTTGCAAACTTGTCTAAAGCTCAAATTTTCTCAAAGTTTGACCTAAAAGCAAGTTTTTGGCAGCTGGGCATCCATCTCGATGATCGCCCTAAAACTGATTTTTGTATTCCAGACCACCACTTCCAGTGGTCAGTCATGCCTTTTGGATTGAAAACTGCTCCATCCTTATTTCAAAAGGCCATGATTCGGGTATTTGCTCCTATTCTATCCTTAGCCCTTGTCTACATTGATGACATCCTACTTTTTTCTCCAGATATTGAGTCTCATGTTGTCCTACTACAAATTTTTCATTCCTTAGTCCAAACCCATGGTATCATGCTTTCAGAGAAAAAAATGTTTCTTGCTCAACCAGAAATTGATTTTTTAGGGATGCATATCTCTAAAGGTCAATATACCCTC
Source organism: Rhododendron vialii (assembly GCF_030253575.1). Taxonomy (NCBI): domain Eukaryota; kingdom Viridiplantae; phylum Streptophyta; class Magnoliopsida; order Ericales; family Ericaceae; genus Rhododendron; species Rhododendron vialii. The sequence continues at coordinate 6,190,496 of NC_080560.1, forward strand.
CAGCCTCATATAGCCTCCCAACTTGACCATTTTTCAGATGAAAATCTCACAGTCAAACAAGTTCAACAGTTCCTTGGAATTGTTAACTATATGGCTGATTTTATTTCCAACCTGGCCCAATACCGAACTCCTTTTTCAGCTCTACTAAAGAAAATCCCTCCTTTTTGGTCAGCCCTTTGTACCAAAGCTGTAAAAGACCTCAAAGCCATAGCCAAAACTCTTCCTCCATTAGCCATACCTTCAGATGGAAAGAGAGTCCTTCAGACAGATGCCTCTGATCTATATTGGGGAGCAGTTCTTTTGGAAGAAAATTCAGATCAAAAGCACAGAATTTGTGGATACAAGAGTGGTGCATTCTCTCCAGCAGAACTTCATTACCACTCTACCTACAAAGAAATTCTGGCAATCAAAAGGAGTATTGAGAAGTTTGAATTTTATCTAATCGGTCATCATTTTCTAATTGAGACTGATATGATGAGTTTTTCCAGCATGCTCAAGTTCAAACATAAGTACCTCCCAAAAGCACAGTTACTCAGATGGGCAAATTGATTTTTCAATTGGAGTTTTGATGCTGTTCACATAAAAGAAAAAATAAATGTCCTCCCTGATTTTCTGTCAAGGCTCAAAAAAGAAATCAACCAGTTTTCAAAAACAAAACCACATTCCTTTGTTCCTGGTTGTTTTCCCATGATTTTCTGTTTCCATCCAGTCAATTTTCCTGTCCACCTTCAGTGTCATATTTTAGAGTTAACCCTTCTTTCTAGGTGTGTTCAAATGTGTCAAAACCTTCAACATCTCTGTATTTTCAAATATGGTCTTGATGAAGGTCTCATAAAAGGTCTGCCCTTCCATCCCGTCTATCATTTTCTCACACAGTTTGAAGTGTCCTACCATAATGTCTTTTATTTCAAAAAAGAAGCCTATCTCCTCTTATGGTATTTAGTCGATGTGTATACTATAAGTGTCTGTTTTAATAAATCAGCAGTCTTGGTCTATCTAGCTCATGCGGCTTTCAATCAAGTTCAATCTCCAGAAAATTTCTTTTTGAAATTTCTCCTGCTTTTTGGAAGCATACCCTACTGGCAACAGAAGATCAGACAAGTTCCCACAGGTCTAGACGAAGACCTCTAATTTGCTTTTTGGACAACTCGCAACAACAGATGTCTTCCTAATCCTGATGGTTCTATCACTTGGAGAAAGAAGTATCACACTATATTCCTTTCAGCATATTAAGAGTCTCCGAGCGTTGAGATCCACAATGGAAATTATTTGGTCATGACTCAAACACTGTGTTCACTCAATGGATTGACACCTGCAGAAGTTCCCTCATCTCTCCTCCATTATGAAATTGCAAATTGAAAATTCAATGATACTTATCCGGAAGAATGGTGCCAAAATATTCGCTATCTTTTGACCCAGTATCACTTGACTGACAGAGATGAAGAAAGTAGTTTAGATGATCCAGAGTGACAATCACGTGCTCATACCAGCTGTCTCTTTTATGTGATGTAAATTATTGGCTTGTACTGTAGAATAGTAATAGTCGTTCCTTTTTAGAAAGGGTGAATTAAGTAAGTTGCTAGAATAGTAACTTTCAATTATATGTGAATAGTAACTAAATAGTAACTTTCAATTATATGTACCACCTAATACGTAGGTGTGTTGCAGGTCTGTAAACTAGTATCAAGAGTAGGAGTAGTGCCTTATTGTGTTTGTATTACCCTCCTTGCGCCTATAAAAGGAGGGCTCACCCCATTGTACAAAGCAAGTTATGTTCAAGTCAGTATTTCATAATAATATCATGTGTCTTGTGTTCTCTCTTTGATCCTAACCTACTTTGTGTTTGTACCCACTTCGTGTCTGTAACTTTCGCGGAGACCAAAAATTGAAGTAAGAAAAGAATAATGGGCAGGAAAAATACGTGAATAAGAGAGAAAATGAGAGAGAGGGTGCCTTGTACCTTGGGCTGGACTTGACGACGGGATGGATGATTGTGAGGAAGCAGTATGGGCAAAGTTCATTTGATAGTAGCCATGCCATGCAAGTCGGGTGTGAGGTTGGGTGGAGTGACGAGAAGCATTGGGTGGTGTGGAAGTAGTAGCGGAAGGTTGCGGGTCGGGTAGAGTAATCGGTTGAGGGATTGGTGGTGAAGTGTTGGTAGACTGATCTGGTGAGGAATCGGTTGGGTCTGGTGGAGTAAGTGGGGCAGTAGAATAAGTTGGGTAATCTGTTGGTATATCGTGGGTAATTGGGGTAGTAGTATTGGGTAAAGGTGTGGTGTAGCTGAGGTCTGGTGCAAGTGTAGGAACGAGGTGAAAATCATGAGAAGAAGACATTTTATAAGGGAAGACATGTTCATGAAAACGGAAATCCCTACTAACAAAAATTTTGTGAGAATCCAAATCTAACAATTTGTAACCCTTTTGTCTTGTAGGATAGCCCAAAAAAACGCAACACCTAGCTCTGATACCATGTTAAAGCATCAAACTCTAAACCAATTGGTAAAGAGTGGAGAGCCCGGAGAAGTAAACAAAAGATCCATAACACTTGGATCACAACAAATAACGGTGCACTTATAGCACAAATAAGGGGAACAAATTCTCAGAAATCCTAGCTCTGATACCATGTTGAATTTAGGAGAACAAAATATTGAGAGAATATTAGTTTATTTCTGAATGAATTCTTTACAAAGATACAAAGCCCTTTATATACACAGAAGCTAAACTGGGAAGAAAGTTAAATTAGAAAAGAATAAATATACAATATTTATATGCTACAATCAAGGATCCTCAATCAATCAATTAGGCAACCGATTAGGAAACTGGATTTTCCTCTAACAAAAATGATGTAGTAATTTTCATTAGTCTTTCTAATTTCAAGTAAAAAGCACTATCATAAGTCTCATCGGCAAGATAGAGGTTTCTCACATAAATACCCGCAAATGATTATATGTGTGGGAGAGGCTGGAGAGATTAGTTCGGTTCATCGGGACACTCTTCATTGCAAAAAAAGAAGATTATATCTGTACTAACTTCCTCTGCATTGATCTGGTTTTTGGTGTTCGCTGCAGGAATTCGATGGGATATACGGGCCGGGGTGGCAGTGCATCGTTGGGACAGATTTTGGTTCGTTCGTGACTCACTGTTACGGATGTTTCATACACTTCTGCATTGGAAACCTTGCTATTTTGCTCTTTAGGGGCCTAGCAGGCCCAGAGACTGAGGCAACCCAATTTTCTACCTTGGAGGCTGTCAAAGCATGACCTTTGTGTCCATTTCCCTTCTGTTGGTTTTCTGTTCTAAACTTTTGGAAATCAATGAGAAATTTCTTCATTTGCAAAGTCTCTTAATTGTCTCCCCATATTCATCTGCTTGTATAAGATTTATTTTCTCTGGTGAACATTTTAGTTTTGCCCTTTGTTGTGAGTCAGAGAGGAGGACAACCATGGTGACCAAATTGTAACTGAATAACCACCAAATTCATTCCAATCTTCAAATTCACTTCAACTGGGAAATGCTGTCCATAAGAAACTCGGCGATCGATCGAGCCGGTAACCAAGCACACGAGGCAGATTCAGTGGACATTCTTTTACGAACACCCCATTTTCCCCTTTTCTCTTTCCTTTTTTCTTTTATGCCGATAAGTCAAGTGACTGGAGAAACAGAACAAGAAATCTTGGAACTGGAGTTTTAAAATGGTCAATTTTTCTTATTGTATAACTAATATTGGATCCATACTACTTGGGTTAGAAAGTAGATTGGACAAGTTTTTTAACGGCTCAAACCATGCGCGAGTCGGAGTTCCAGAGTGTCCGGGATGAACCCACAAAGTTTGGCATGTTAAGCATCTATAGTGTGCCCCAGGCGCACTCCATTGCGCCCCAGGCGCGTCCTTAAAATTTTATGACAAGCGAAATTTTGCGGGCTTGACACGGACACACCGAAATCTGATTCGCACGTGGTTTGGACCGTTGGAAAGCTTGTTCAATCTACTTTCTAACCGAAGTAGTTTTGATCCAAAATCATTCGTACATCAAAAAAAATGACCATTTTACCCTTAGTAGGTTGAAAACAAATTATTTCGATAAAAGGCTCGTATCGCCCTCATTTTAAATCATATCAAGACCAATTGTATATTAAAAAATAGGATTTTCAAAGTACTAAAAGACAATGAAAACCAAAATCGAAATTACTGAAGTTTTGTTTATGAAATTTGGTTGAAAGCAGACTGGTTCAAAGATCATCGGAGCCACTAACGTCATTTGCGGGGTTTCTACACCGTCTAAGTTCCATTCAGCAATCACATGCATAGTTGTAGGAGCTCATAGGGCTTTTTATATACACAACCCATGTAACATATGGTCATGATGTCATCAATCAAGCAACATACACATCCATGTAATCTTTCACGAACACCACCTTTTCACTTTCCTTTTTCTTGTATCCTGATAATTAGCCAAGTGACTGGAGAAACAGAGTAAGAAATTTGGGAATTGGGGTTCGAAACACACATAAGTCCAACTTCTTGTGGTGCACACTGTGGCACTACAAAATCTTATTTATAGGTCTTAACGGAGAAAGGAGGAAGAAACTAGTAGGCTTAATGATTTTTCAGGTATAACTAAAGTTCGTGCAAACTTTGCAACTTTTCAGGTATAACTAAAGTTCGTGCAAACTTTGCAACGAAGATTACTTATGCTAAATACGACACAAGATTTAGGTAGTCGATGGCGAGGTCACAACTACATTTTCTTGTTAGTAATCGCACGCCATTAACATGCCGCTACCGGGAACTCCTAATATGGTGTATACCTTATTGGCTCAGAAGATTTTTGTAACGGTCTGTTTTCTACCCAATTTTCATGAACTAAAGCTAAACATTTATACGTTTGCCTTGTAATATCTTGGAGTACTTTGAAAACCCTATTTATCAATATATAATAGGTCTTGACCTGATTTAAAATGAGGGAGTTGCGAGCGTTTTACCGAAAGAAATTATTTTTTGACCTACTGAGGGTAAAATGGTCAAATCATTTTATATATAAATCATTTTCGGTCCAAATTACTTGGGTTAGAAGTAGATTGGACAAATTTTTTAATGGTTCAAACCATGCGCAAAATCGAATTTTTGGAGTGCCTGGGACAAACGCGCAAAGTTGGACCTTTTAAGCAGCTTTTGTGCACCTAGGCGCATGCTGTTGCTCCTAGGCGCACTCCATTGCGCTCTGGGCGCATCCGTAAAATTTTATGACAAGCAAACTTTGGCGGGCTTGGCATGGACTGTGGAAACTTTATATCCATCTCAAAACCAATTGGCAATGAGTTTAGAGGTCCCAGATGTTATTAAGTGATCACTCATTCCACTCCCAAGCAATGTGAGATTCATTTCCTTAACATCCCCCCTCACGTGCAACCGCATTTGAGGTCTGTCACGTGTGGCCACTTTTGGGTCCTATCATCGTGCAGCCTTTTTGCTGGTCTGTCATCGTGGGGTGTGGATTGTAAATTTTTAAAATGTGGGGTGGAATGGGCCCCGCTCTGATACCATGTGGAAACTTTATATCCATCTCAAAACCAATTGGCAATGAGTGGAGAGGTCCCAGATGTTATTAAGTGATCACTCATTCTACTCCCAAGTAATGTGAGATTCATTTCCTTAACACTGTAGAAACTTTATATCCATCTCAAAATCAATTGGTAATGAGTGGAGAGGTCCTAGATGTTATTAAGTGATCACTCATTCCACTCTCAAGCAATGTGGGACTTGATTTCTTAACATCCCCCCTCACGTGCAGCCGCGTTTTGAGGTCTGTCACGTGTGGCCACCTTTTGGGTTCTATCATCGTGGGGTGTGGATTGTGAATTTTTAAAATGTGAGGTGGAACGAGCCCCGCTCAGATACAATGTGGAAACTCTATGTCCATCTCAAAGCCAATTGGCAATGAGTGGAGAGGTCCCAGATGTTATTAAGTGATCACCCATTCCACTTCCAAGCAATGTGGGACTTGATTTCCTTAACATGGACACACCCGAAATCCGATTTGCGCATGATTTGGACCGTTAAAAAGCTTGTTAAGTCTACTTTCTAACTGAAGTAGTTTTGATCCAAAATCACTTGTACATCAAATGAAATTACCATTTTACCCTTAGTTGGTCAGGGAAAAAAATTATTTCAAGAAAAGGCTCGTATCCCCCTCATATTAAATTGGATCAAGACCAATAGTATATTGACAAATAGAATTTTCAAAGTACAAAAAGACGATGAAAACCAATAACGAAATTAGTGAAGTTTTATTTATGAAAATTTGGTTGAACGCGGATCGGTTCATAGATCATCGGAGCCACTAAAGTCATTTGTGGGGCTTTTATACATTCTAAGTTCCATTCGGCAATAACATTCATAGTTCTAGGAGGTCATAGGGCTTTTTATATACGCCACCCATGTAATTTTTTGCTGCCAGGAGTAAAACTTCGCAGCATTACTCTTCGCCACAAAGAATTACTTTTGGCCAGCTGCGAATAATTACTCTTGGCCGCAGAGAATTACTCATGGCTGCGAAGAATGACTTTTAGCCGCAAAGAATTACTCTTAGCCGCTAGGAATTACGCGGCCAAGCGTAATTCTCTGCGGCCAAGAGTAATTCTCTGCGGCCAAGAGTAATTCCTCGCGCCCAGGAGTAATTCTTCGCGGCCAAGAGTTTCTCTGCGGCCAAGAGTATTTCTTCACGGCCATGAGATTTTCTTCGCGGCCAATAATAATTCATGCAGCCAGGTGTAATTCGTTGCGCTCAGGAGTAATTCTCTGTGGCCAAGAGTAATTCCTCGTGGTCAAGAGTATTTCTTCGCGGCCCTGAGTAATTCTTCTTGGCCAGGAAGACTGGAGAAACAGTGAGAAATCTTGGAACTGGGGTTCTAAACAAACAGAAGGCCAACTTCTTGTCGTGTACACTATGGCACCACAATAATCTTACACTAGGTTTAACATTTTTTCGGCTATAACTAAAGTTCGTGTAAACTTTGCCAAGAAGATTACTTGTATGCTAAATACAACACAAGATTTAGGTAGTCGTTGGCGAGGTTGCAACTTCATTTTCTTTTTTGCAATCACACACCATTAGCATGCCGCTACCGGAACTCCTAATACGGTGTATAACTTATTGGCTCGGAATTTTTTGTAACAGTTTCCTTTCTACCCACTTTTCATGAACTAAAGTTAAACATTTTTATGGTTGCATTCTAAGAGTAAGCTGCTAATGCGGACTTCCGCATCCAAGCAAAGTGTGGATCTCCCCTTTCCCGATCGAATTTCGATGATTCGAGCCGCTCAATGTGTTCAGAACGTGATTTTAAGGGTGCCCGCGAGAAATCAGCAAAAAAAAAAAAAACCGGGAAGGGCTTCATCCGAGCAGTTTTTGTTTATTTTTTATTGAACGATTTAAATAAAAACTGCTCAAATCAAGCCCTTCCCGGTCATTTTTTTTGCCGATTTCTCGCGGCTACCCTTAAAATCACGTTCTGAACACATTGAATGACTCGGATCATCAAAATTCAATCAGAAAAGGGGAGAAATGGGGTGGTCCGCACTTTGCTTGGATGCGGAGGTCCGCATTAGAAGCTTACTGTGCATTCTAATATCTTGTAGTACTTTGAAACCCTTATTTATCAATACATAATAGGTCTTGATATGATTTAAAATGAGGGAGTTGCGGGCATGTTACTAAAATGAATTATTTTTTGACCCACTGAAGGTAAAATGGTCAAATATTTTTATGTATAAATCATTTTCAGTTCAAACAACATGGGTTAAAAAGTAGATTGAACAAGCTTTTTAACGGTTCAAAGCACGCGCAAATCGGATATTCGGAGTGTCCGTGACACACTTGCAACGTTGGACCTTTTATGCAACTTCTGTTTGCCCAGGCGCATTTTTATGCTCCCTAGGTGCACTCTATTGCGCCCCGGGCGCATCCTTAAAATTTTATGACAAAGAGAAATTTTGCGGACTTGGCACGGACACACCTGAAATCTGATTTGTGCGTGGTTTGGACCATTGAAAAGTTTGTTAAATCTACTTTCTAACTGATGTAGTTTTGATAAAAAATCATTTGTATATCAAATGAAATTACCATTTTATCCTTAGTGGGTCGGAAAAGGCTCGTATCGCACTCAATTTAAATTAGATCAAGACCAATTGTATATTGACAAATAGGATTTTCAAAGTACCAAAAGACGATGAAAACCAACAATGAAATTAGTGAAGTTTCATTTATGAAAATTTGGTTGAAAGCGGACCGGTTCAAAGATCATCAGAACCACCAAGGTCAGTTGCGGGGCTTCTACACATTCTAAGTTCCATTCGGCAATAACATTCATAGTTCTAGGAGGTCATAGGGCTTTTGATTTACTCAGATTCATTAAAAGTCTAGCTAGCTAAATAGAGTTGAAAATTACCATTTTCAAACTATAAATTGTTTAAAATAAAATAAAATTGACACATAGTAAGATTTTTGTAACAGTCTCCTTTCTACCCACTTTTCAGGAACTAAAGCTAAATTTTTTTTTGGTTGAATTCTAATATCTTGTAGTACTTTAAAAATCCTATTTATCAATATATAATAGGTCTTGATCTGATTTAAAATGAAGGAGTTGCGAGCGTTTTACCGAAATGAATTATATTTTTGATCTACTGAGGATAAAATGGTCAAATCTTTTTATGTATAAACCATGTTGGATCCATACTACTTGGGTTAGAAAGTAGATTGGAAAAGCTTTTTAACGGTTCAAACCACGCACAAAACAGATTTCCGGAGTGTTCAGGACAAACATGCAAAGTTGGACCTTTTAAGCTACTTTTGTGCGCCCTAGGCGCATTTCTATGCTCCTAAGGCGCGCTTCATGGCGCCCCAGGCGCATGCATAAAACTTTACAGACAAGCAAAATTTTGTGGGTTTGGCATGGACACGCTCGAAATTCAATTTGCGCGTGGTTTGGACCATTGAAAAGCTTGTTAAATCTACTTTCTAACCGAAGTAGTTTTGATTCAAAATCATGTACAATTTACCATTTTACCCTTAATGAGTTGAAAAAATTATTTCGGGAAAAGGCTCGTATCCGCCTCATTTTAAATCGAATCAAGACCAATTGTATATTGAAAAATAGGATTTTCAAAGTACTAAAAGATGATGAAAACCAACAACGAAGTTAGTGAAATTGCATTTATGAAAATTTGGTTGAAAGCTGACCGATTCAAAGATCATCGGAACCACTGAGGTCATTTGCGGGGCTTTTCACATTTTAAGTTCCATTCGACAATCACATGCATAGTTCAAGGAGCTCAGGGGTTTTTATATACACAACCCATGTAACATATGGTCATCAATCAAGCAAAATACACGTCCATGTAATCTTTCACGAACACCACCTTTTCCCCTTTTCTCTTTCACGAACACCACCATTTGATTTGCACATGGTTCGGACCGTTGAAAAGCTTGTTAAATCTATTTTCTAACCGAATTAGTTTTGATCCAAAATCATTCGTACATCAAAGGAAATGGCCATTTTACCTCTAGTGGGTTGAAAATAAATTATTTCGGTAAAACGGTCTTGCTATTGTCAGCCCACTCGGCTGAAGATAAACACACTAGAAGACAAGAAAAACAAGTATTTTTGTGTACTTTATACACCCTTTAATATACATTCACACACTTACTATTGTCAGTCCATTGGGCTGATTTTAGAATTTTCCATTGTATATTGACAAATAGGATTTTGAATGTACGATAAGAGGATGAAAACCAACAATGAAATTAGTGAAGTTTCATTTATGAAAATTTGGTTGAAAGCAGACCGGTTCAAAGATCATCGGAGTCACTAAGGTCATTTGCGGGGCTTCTACGTATTTTAAGTTCCATTCCGCAATTACATTCATAGTTCTAGGAGGTCACACGGCTTTTTATATACGCCACAGAGAATTACATTCATAGTTTTTTGAAGAATTACTCCTGACCGTAGAGAACTACTCTTGACCGCGAAGAATTACTCATGGGCGCGAGGAATAATTCTTGGATACAGAGAATTACTTATGGCCGCGAAAAATTACTTTTGGCCGCTAGGAATTACTCACGGCCACGAAGAATTACTCTTGGCCGCGAAGAATTACTCGCGGCCAGAAGTAATTATTGGTGGCCAAGAGTAAATCCTCGCGGCCATGAGTAATTTTTTGCGGCCAAAAATAATTCCTCGCGGCCAAGAGGACCGGAGAAACAGAGTGAGAAATCTTGGAACTGGGGTTAAAAACATAAAGCCAACTTCTTGTTGTGCACACTGTGGCACTACAAAATCATATATATAGGTCTTAACGGAGAAAGGAAGAATAAACTACTAATGCTAAAATACGACACAAGATTTAGGTAGTCGATGGCGAGGTCAAACCTTCATTTTCTTTTTTGCAATCGCACCCCATTAACATGCCCTTAACGAAACTCTTAATACAGTGTATACCTTACAGGCTCAGGAGATTTTTGGAACGGTCTCCTTTCTACCCACTTTTCATGAACTAAAGCTAAACATTTTTATGGTTGTATTTCTAATATCTTGTAGTAATTTGTAACCCCTATTTATCAACAAATAATTGTTCTTGGTCTAATTTAAAATGAGTGAGTTGAGAGCGTTTTACCGAAATGAATTATTTTTTGAGGGTAAAATGGTCAAATCTTTTTATATGTAAATCATTTTCGGTCCAAACTACTTGGGTTAGAAAGTAGATTGGACAAGCTTTTTAACGGTTCTAACCACGCGCACATCGGATTTCCGGAGTGTCTGGGACAAACACGCAAAGTTGGACATTTTTAGCTGCTTTTGTGCGCCAAGGCCCATTTTGATGCTCCGAGGCGCACTCCAGGTGCATCCTTAAAATTCTACGACAACCAAACTTTTGCGAGCTCAGCACAGACACACCCGAAATCCGAATTGCTCGTGGTTTGGACAGTTGAAAACCTGGTTAAATCTACTTTCTAATTGAAGTAGTTCTGATAAAAAATCATTTGTTCATCAATTGAAATTAACATTTTACCCTTAGTGGGTCGGAATTTTTTTTTTTTCAAGAAAAGGCTTGTATACCCCTCATTTTAAATTGGATCAAGACCAATTGTATATTGACAAATACGATTTTCAAAGTACTAAAAGACGATGAAAACCAACAACGAAATTAGTGAAGTTTCACTTATGAAAATTTGGTTGAAAGTGGACCGGTTCAAAGATCATCAGCGGCACTAAGGTCATTTGCGGGGCTTCTAAACATTCTTAATTAAGTTCCATTCGGCAATAACATTCATTCTAGGGGGTCATAGATTTTTATATACGCCACCTATGCAATTTTTTGTGGCCAAAAGTAATTCTTCGCCGCCAGGAGTAATTCTTTGCTGCATTACTCTTGGCCACAAGGAATTACTCTTAGCCGCAAGCAATTACATTTGGCCACAAATAACTACTCATGGCTGTAAAGAATTACACTTGGCCGCTAAAAATTACACTTGGCCGCAAGAATTACTCCTGGCAACAAGTATTAGTCGCGGCCAGAAGTAATAATTAGTGGCCAATAATAATTCTTCCTTGCCAAGAGTAATTCTTCCTGGCCAAGTGTAATTCCTCACGGCCAAGTGTAATTCTTAGCATCCAAAAGTAATTTCTCGAGGCCAAGAGTAATTCTTCGTGGCTAAGAGTAATTCTTTGCAGTCAGGAGTAATTCTCTGTGGCCAAGAGTAATTCCTTGCAACCAAGAGTATTTCTTTGTGGCCCTGAGTAATTCTTGGTGGCCGGAGGAGTAAATTTTTGAGGCCCGAAGTAATTCTTAGCGGCCAGGAGGACTGGAGAAACAGAGTGAGAAATCTTGGAACTGGGGTTCTAAACAAACATAAGGCCAACTTCTTGTTGTGCACACTGTGGCACTAAAAAAATCTTATATATAGGTCTTACCGGTGAAAGGAGGAAGAAACTAACAGGTTTAACGATTTTTCGGGTATAACTAAAGTTCATGCAAACTTTGCCAAGAAGATTACTTATGCTAAAATACGACACAAGATTAAGGTAGTCGATGGCGAGGTCACAACTTCATTTTCTTGTTTGCAATTGCACACCATTAACATGCCCCTAATACGGTGTATACCTTATTGGCTCGGAAGATTTTTGTAACTGTGTTTTCCACCCACGTTCATGAACTAAAGCTAAACATTTATATGTTTGCGTTATAATATCTTGGAGTACTTTGAATACCCTATTTATCAATATATAATAGGTCTTGACCTGATTTAAAATGAGGGAGTTGCGAGCGTTTTACCGAAAGGAATTATTTTTTGACCCATTGAAGGTAAAATGGTCAATTTTTTTTAATGCATAAATCATTTTCGGTTCAAATTACTTAGGTTAGAAAGTAGATTGGACAAGCTTTTTAACGGTCCAAACCATGCGCAAATCGGATTTTAGGAATGTCCGGGACAAACACGCAAAGTTGGACTTTTTAAGCAGTTTATGTGCGCCCTGGCGCATTTGGATGCACCCCAAGCGCACTCCATTGCACTCCGGGCGCATCCTTAAAATTTTACGACAAGCAAACTTTCGCAGGCTTGGCAAGGACACATCTGAAACCCGATTTGCGCGTGGTTTGGACCGTTTAAAAGCTTGTCCAATCTACTTTCTAACTGAAGTAGTTTTCATAAAAAATCACTTAATTGTACATCAAATGAAATTACCATTTTACCCTTAGTGGGTTGGGAAAAAAAAATGTTTTGAGAAATGCCTCATATCCCCCTCATATTAAATTGGATCAAGACTAATTGTATATTGACAAATAGAATTTTCGAAGTACTAAAAGACAATGAAAACCAGCAACAAAATTAGTGAAGTTTCATTTATGAAAATTTGGTTGAAAGCAAACCGGTTTAAAGATCATTGGAGCCACTAAAGTCATTTGCGGGGCTTTTACACATTCTAAGTTCCATTTGGCAATAATATTCATAGTTCTAGGAGGTCATAGGGCTTTGTATATACGCCACCCATGTAATTTTTTGCGGCTAGGAGTAATTCTACGCAGCATTACTATTGGCCATGAAGAATTACTCATGGGCACGAAGAATGACTCTTAGCCGTAAAGAATTATTCCTAGCCGCGACAAATTACTCTTGGCCAAGAGTAATTCCTTGTGCCCAAGAATAGTTCTTCGCGGCCAAGAGTAGTTCTCTGCGGCCAAGAGTAATTCCTCGCGGCCAAGAGTAATTCTTCGCGGCCCTGAGTAATTGTTTGCGGCCAATAATAATTCTTTGAGGCTAGGTGTAATTCTTTGTGACCATGAGTAATTTTGTGCGGCCAAGAGTAAGTCCTTGCTGTGAAGAGTATTTCTTCGCGGCCCTAAATAATTCTTTGCGGCCAAGAGGACTGAAGAAACAGAGTTAGAAATTTTGGAACTGGGGTTCTAAACAAACATACGGCCAACTTGTTGTGCACACTGTGGCACTACGATTTTTCGGGTATAACTAAAGTTGGTGCAGACTTTGCCACGAAGATTACTATTTTTGAAATACGACACAAGATTTAGGTAGTTGATGGTGAGGTCACAACTTCATTTTCTTGCTTGCAATTGCACATCATTAACATGCCCCTTACGGAACTCCTAATACAGTGTATACTTTACAGGCTCGGAAGATTTTTGTCACGGTCTCCTTTCTACCCAATTTTCTTGAACTAAAGCTAAACATTTTTATGGTGGCATTCTAATATCTTGTAGTTCTTTGAAACCCCTATTTATCAATATATAATAGGTCATGACTTGATTTAAAATGCGGGAGTTGCGAGCGTTTTACTGAAATGAATTATTTTTTGACCCACTGAGTGTAAAATGGTCAAATATTTTTATGTCTAAATCATCTTTGGTCCAAACTATTTGAGTTTGAAAGTAGATTGGACAAGTTTTTTAACTGTCCAAACCACACGCAAATCAGATTTTCGGAGTGTCCGGAACACACATGCAAAGTTGGACCATTTATGCAGCTTTTGTGTGCCCAGGCGCATTTTGATGCGCCCTAGGCGTACTCTATTGCACCCTGAGCGCATTCTTAAAATTTTATGACAAGCATAATTTTGCGCACTTGGCATGGACACACCTGAAATCCGATTTGCGTGTGGTTTGGACCGTTGCAAAGCTTGTCCAATCTACTTTCGAATTGAAGTAGTTTCGATATTCATACATCAAATGAAATGACCATTTTACCCTTAGTGGGTCAAAAAAATTTATTTTTGTAAAAGGCTCGTATCTCCCTAATTTTAAATCAGACCAACACCAATTGTATATTGACAAATAGGATTTCCAAAGTACTAAAATAAGATGAAAACGAACAACAAAATTAGTGAATTTTTATTTATGAAAATTTGGTTGAAAGCAGACCGATTCGAAATCTACTCTAGAACCGAAGTGGTTTTGATACAAAATCATTCGCACATCAAAAGAAATTACCAAGAAAGTCTGGTATACTCTAAAACATCTAATGTGGATATGGGCGCGGGCTAGTGTACGGGGAGAATGGTCCTTTGAAAATTAGTCGAGTTGCATGTGAATCGGTTTAGAACTATGAAAAAAATATCTATTTGTGATATGGATTAATTATTTCAAAAAAAAGGAAGACACGAATAATGGTAAATAATTAAGAACATTAATCATTCAGCAAGTTTAGGGACATTCTCCCACCGACTAAACTACACAGTGTCGGTGGCACTATGGAGAGTGGCCGGTAGGAGTGTATGTAACATTGTGTATTTTTCCTGTACTTTGGAGTCTGTTTTGTCAGCAAAAGTAAGAGCATATCATGGCTCTTACCGAGTACCAACCTCGCTTTGCCCGTCTCCAATTTCTACAATAGCTACAGCAAGCAAAACCATAAAAGCACAATTCCCCGGTATTCCACCGGCCTCACTTTCCCCTTGGCATGCTAGGTACAAAAAAAATTTACCTGGAAAGTATCCTAAAAAAAGTCATCAGTGGTTGAGATTCACTTTGATAATTGGATCCCACACATTAAAGTGAATCTCAACCACTAGTTACTCTTTTCGGAGTACTTTCCGGATAAGTTTTCTTTGTCCCTAACATTAATGTTTAAAAAAAAACTACAATAGGTTGTCAATTGGAACGAGCGGCTGCTTCAACAGCTATTCCATTCTTTACTATTTTCACACGACATCATAGGGCTTTTTATAACGCCACCCATTTAATTTTTTGCGGCTAGAAGTAATTCTCTGCGGTTAGCAGTAATTCTCTGCGGCATTACTCTTGGCCGCAGAGAATTACTTCTGGCCGCGAAGAATTACTCTTAGCCGTAAAGAATTATTCTTGGCCGCGAGGAACTACTCTTGGCCGCGAAAAATTACACTTCTTGCGGCCAGGAGTAATTCTTCGCTACCAAGTGTAATTGTTAGTGGGCAAGAGTAATTCTTTAAGGCTAGAAGTAATTTTTTGTGGCCAGGAGTAAGTTTTTGCGGCCAAGTGTAATTCTTAGAGGCCAAGAGTAATTCTTCGCCCCAAGAGTAATTCCTCGCGGCCAAGTGTAATTCCTCGAGGCCAAGAGTAATTCTTCGTGGTCATGAGTAATTCTTTGCGGCAAGAGTAATTCCTCGCGGCCATAAGTAATTCTCTGTGGCCTAGGGTAATTGCTCGCGGCCAAGGGTAATTCCTTGTATTCTAATATCTTGTAGTACTTTGAAAACGCTATTTATCGATACACAATAGGTCTTCATCTGATTTAAAATGAGGGAGTTGCGGCGTTTTACTGAAATGAATTATTTTTTGACCCATTGAAGGTAAAATGGTCAAATATTTTTCTGTATAAATCATTTTCAGTTCAAACCACGCGCGAATTGAATTTTAGGAGTGTCCATGACAAACATGCAAAGTTGGACCTTTTATGCAGCTTCTGTTTGCCCAGACGCATTTTGATGCTCCCCAGGCGCTCTTTACTCTGCCCCGGCGCATCCTTAAAATTTTATGACAAAGCGAAATTTTGCGGACTTGGCACGGACACACCCAAAATCTGATTTGCGTGTGGTTTGGACCGTTGAAAAGTTTGTTAAATCTACTCTTTAACTGAAGAAGTTTTGATAAAAAATCATTTGCACATCAAATGAAATTACCATTTTACCCTTAGTGGGTCGGGAAAAGGCTCGTATTTCACTCATTTTAAATTAGATCAAGACCAATTGTATATTGACAAATAGGATTTTCAAAGTACTAAAAGACGATGGAAATCAACAACGAAATTAGTGAAGTTTCATTTACGAAAATTTGGTTGAAAGCGAACCAGTTCAAAGATCATCGGAACTACTAAGGTCATTTGCGGGGCTTCTGCACATTCTAAGTTCCATTCGGCAACAACATTCAAAGTTCTAGGAGGTCATAGGGCTTTTTATATATGCCACCCATGTAATTTTTGGCAGCAAGAAGTAATTCTTCGTGCCAGGAGTAATTCTTTGCGGCATTATTCTTGGTCACAGAGAATTATTCCTAGTCGCGAAGAATTGCTCTTAGCCACAAAGAACTACTTTTGGCCGGGAGGAATGACGTTTGGCCACGAAGAATTACACTCGGCCGCCAAGAATTACGCTTGGCTGCGAAGAATTATGCTTGGCCGTCATCAAGAAACTTGCAGTCAAGAGTAATTCTTCCCGGTCAATTGTATTTATTAGTGGCCAAGAGTAATTCTTCGCGGCAAACTGTAATTCCTCGTGGCCAAGTGTAATTCTTCATGGCCAAGAGTAATTAATCGCGGCCATGTGTTATTCTTTGCGGCCAAGAGTAATTTCCTCGCGGCTATGAGTAATTTTTCTTGGCTAGGAGTAATTCTCTGCGGCCAAGAGTAATTCCTCGTGGCCTAGAGTATTTCTTCACGGCCCAGAGTAATTCTTTGCAGCCAGATGTAATTCTTTGCGCCCATGAGTAATTTTTTGCAGCCAGGAGTAATTCTTAGTGGCTAGGAGGACTAGAGAAACAGAGTAATTCTTAGCGGCCAGGAGGACTGGAGAAACAGAGTGAGAAATTTTGGAACTGGGGTTCTAAACAAACATAAGGCAACCTTCTTGTTGTGCACATTGTGGTACTACAAAATCTTATATATAGGTCTTACCGGAGTAAGGAGGAAGAAAATAATAGGTTTAACGATTTTTCGGCTATAGCTAACGTTCGTGCAAACTTTGCCACGAAGATTACTAAAGCTAAAATACGACGCAAGATTTAGGTAGTCGATGGCGAGGTCAAAACTTCATTTTCTTGTTTTCATTCGCACATCATTAACATGCCCCTAACGGAAGATTTTTGTAACGGTCTACTTTCTACCCACTTTTCATGAAATAATGCTAAACATTTTTATGGTTACATTCTAATATCTTGTAGTACTTTGAAAATCCTATTTATCAATATATAATAGGTCTTGACTTGATTTAAAACAAGGGAGTTGCGAGCGCTTTACCGAAATGAATTTTGTTTTGATCCATTGAGGGTAAAATGGTCAAATATTTTTCTGAATAAATCTTCTTGGGTTGAAAGTAGATTCGACAAGCATTTTAATGGTGTAACCACGCGCAAATCGGATTTCCGGAGTGTCTGGAACAAACACGCAAAGTAGGACCTTTTAAGCAACTTTTGTGCACCCTAGGTGCATTTTGATGCTCTCCAGGCGCACTCCATTGCGCCCCGGGCGCATTCTTAAAATTTTACGACAAGCGAACTTTTGTGGGCTTGGCGCACACACACCCGAAATCTGATTTGCGCGTTATTTGGACCGTTAAAAAGCTTGTTAATATAATTTCTAAGCGAAGTAGTTTTGATCCAAAATCATTTGCACATCAAATGAAATTAACATTTTACCCTTAGTGGGTCGGTGAAAAAAATTATTTCGAGAAAAGGCTCGTATCCCCCTCATATTAAATTGGATCAAGATCAATTGTATATTGACAAATTGGATTTTCAAAGTACTAAAAGATGATGAAAACCAACAACGAAATTAGTGAAGTTTCATTTATGAAAATTTTGTTGAAAACGGACCGGTTCAAAGATCATTGAAGCCACTAAAGTCATTTGTGGAGTTTCAACACATTCTAAGTTCCATTCGGCATTAACATTCATAGTTCTAGGAGGTCATAGGGCTTTTTATATACGCCACCCATGTTATTTTTTGCGGTCAAGAGTAATTCTTCGCAGAATCGCGCGCAGCATTACTCTTGGCTGCAGAGAATTACTCTTGGCCAGGCACAAAGAATTACTCTTGGCCGCGAGAAATTACTTTTGGCCGCGAAAAATTACTCTTGGCCACGAAGAATTATTCATGACCGCGAAAAATTACTCATGGCTGCGAAGAATGACTCTTGGCCGCGAGAAATTACTCATGGCTGCAGAAAATTACTATTGGCCACCGAGAATTACTCTTGGCCGTGAGGAATTATGCGGCCAAGCTTAATTCTTCGTGGCCAAGAGTAATTCTCTGCGGCCCAGGAGTAATTTCTCGCAGCCTGGAGTATTTTTTCGCGGCCCTGAGTAATTCTTCGCGGCCATGAGTTTTTCTTCGTGGCGAATAATAATTCTTTGCTGCCAGGTGTAATTCTTCGCGCCCAGGAGTAATTCTCTGTGGCCAAGTGTAATTCCTCGCGACCCTAAGTTATTTTATATTCGTGGCCAGAAGACTGGAGAAACAGAGTGAGAAATCTTGGAACTGGGGTTCTAAACAAACATAAGGCCAACTTCTTGTTGTGCACATTGTGGCACTACAAAATCTTATAATCCTCTGATCCTATCATGATAAGTAGGCGCATTTTGATGCACCCTAGGCGCACTCTATTGCGCCCTAGGCCCTCCTTAAAAATTTTATGACAAGCGAAATTTTGCGGACTTGGCACTGACACACCCGAAATTTGATTTTTGTATGGTTTGGACCGTTGAAAAGCTTGTCCAATCTACTTTCTAACCGAAGTAGTTTCGATATTTGTATATCAAATGAAATGACCATTTTAACGTTAGGGGGTCAAAAAATTTTATTTTGGTAAAAGGCTCGTATCTCCCTCATTTTGGATAAGACCAAGACCAATTGTATACAAAAATGATATTGGTACCGACTCCCTCGGTACCGAAATCGTAGGGACGGCCGTGCCGGGCCGTCTCCGGCCACCGGACGGCTGGTCCGAGCCGTCCAAAAATTCTAAAAAAAAAAAACGAGGGGGTCCTCGCGGGAATCAACGGCATCCGAGGTGTGTAAGGTGCTTGATCCGAGCACCTTTTTTTCGTGCAAAAATAGAAGATTATATCTGTAATATGTTCTGTAACATATACTGACCCGCTAACTCCCTCTGCATTGATCTGGTTTTTGGTGTTTGGTGCAGGAATTCGATGGGATATACGGGCCGGGGTGGCAGTGTATCGTAGGGACAGATTTTGGCTCGTTCGTGACTCACTGTTACGAATGTTTCATTCACTTCTGCATTGGAAACCTTGCTATTTTGCTCTTTAGGGGCTCAGCAGGCCCAGAGGCTGAGGCTACCCAATTTTCTACCTTGGAGGCTGTGAAAGCATGAACTTTGTGTCCATTTTCCTTCTGTTGGTTTTCTGCTCTAGACTTGGAAATTAATGAGAAAATCTCTTCAGTGACAAAGCCTCTTAACTGTCACCAAATTCATTCCAATTTTCAAAACTTCAAATTCACTTCAACTGGGAAATGCTGTCTATAAGAAACTCGGTGATCGATCGAGCCAGTAACCAAGCACATGAGGCAGATTAAGTGGATGGTCAGTGACCTGGATTGGGAAATCTTGTAGGGAAGAGACAGGGATTGTAGTGCGACACATGAGGCGTTGGGATCCCCGGGTCCGAACCCGTTCAGTCACAAACTCAGAGACAACATCCCCATCACAATTATTAGACAAAACATAGCCGATGACGGGTCTTTTTTATGTATGCCACCCATGGAA
Source organism: Rhododendron vialii (assembly GCF_030253575.1). Taxonomy (NCBI): domain Eukaryota; kingdom Viridiplantae; phylum Streptophyta; class Magnoliopsida; order Ericales; family Ericaceae; genus Rhododendron; species Rhododendron vialii. Next base: position 6,210,484 of record NC_080560.1, read on the forward strand.
CATATGGTCATCGATGTAGCAAAATACACATCTGGGTAATCTTTCACGAACACCACTTTTTCCCCTTTTCTCTTTCCTTTTTTCTTTTATGCCGATAAGTCAAGTGACCGGAGAAACAGAGCACGAAATCTGGGCACTGGAGTTTTAAAATGGTCAAATCTTTTGATTTATAAAAAATATTGGATCCATTCTTGGGTTAGAAATTAGATTGGACACGCTTTTTAAAGGTTCAAACCACGCGCGAATCGGAGTTCCGGAGTGTCCGGGACAAACTCGCAAAATTTGACCTGTTAAGCAGCTGTAGTGCGCCCCAGGCGCATGTTTATGCTCCCCAGGCTCACTCCATTGCGCCCCGGGCGCATCCTTAAAATTTTACGACAAGCGAAATTCACTGGCTTGCACGGACACACCCGAAGTCTTGTTTTGCGCGAGGTTTGGACCGTTGAAAAGCTTTTTAAATCTATTTTCTAACCGAATTAGTTTTGATCCAAAATCATTCGTACATCAAAAGAAAAGACCATTTCACCCTTAGTGGGTCAAAAATAAATTATTTTGGTAAAACGCTCGTATCCCCCTCATTTTATATCGTATCAAGACCAATTGTATATTGACAAATAGGATTTTCGAAGTACTAAAATATAATGAAAACAAACAATGAAACTAGTGAAGTTCTATTTATGAAAAGTTGGTTGAAAGCAGATCGATACAAAAGATTATCGGAGCCACTAAGACTAAAGCTCAATTGCGGGTCTTCTACACATTATAAGTTCCATTCGGCAATCAAATGAATAGTTCTAGATCATAGGGCTTTTTATATTCACAACCCATGTAACATATGGTCATCAATCAAGCAAAATACACATCCATGTAATTCTTTCACGAACACCACCAAATTCCTTTTTCTTTTATGCCGATAAGTTAAGTGACTGGAGAAACAGAGTAAGAAATCTTGGCCAACTTGTGCTGTGCACACATGGCACTACTAAATCTTATTTATAGGTCTTACCGGAGAAAAACGGAAGAAACTAATAGGCTTAACGATTTTTTGGCTAGAACTAAAGTTCGTGCAAACTTTGCCACGAAGATTACTAAAGCTGAAATGTGACACAGGATTTAGGTAGTCGATGGCGAGGTCACAACTTCATTTTCTTGTTTGCAATCGCACACCATTAACATGCCGCTACCGGAACTCCTAATATGGTGTATACCTTATTGGCTCGGAGGATTTTTGTAACAGTCTTCTTTCTACCCACTTTTCATGAACTAAAGCTAAACATTTTTATTGAAAGGAATGATTGAAATGAGGGAGTTGCGAACGTTTTATTGAAATGAATTACTGAAATGAGGGAGTATTTTTTAACCCATTGAGGGTAAAATGGTCAATTTTTTTTTATGCATAAATCATTTTCGGTCCAAACTACTTGGGTTAGAATGTTGATTGGACAAGCTTTTTAACAGTTCAAACCACGCGCAAATCGGATTTCTGAAGTGTCCGGGACAAACGCGCAAAGTTGGACCTTTTTAGCAGCTATTGTGCGCCAAGGTGCATTTTGATGCTACCTAGGCGCCTTACATTGCGCCCCGGGAGTATACTTAAAATTTTTTGACAAGCAAACTTTCGTGGGCTTGGCACGGACACACCCGAAATCCGAATTGCGCGTGGTTTGGACCGTTGAAAACCTTGTTAAATCTACTTTATAATTGAAGAAGTTTTGATAAAAAAATCATTTGTACATCAAATGAAATTACCATTTTACGCTTAGTGGGTCGGAAAGTAAAAATATTTTGGGAAAGGACTCATATCCCCCTCATTTTAAATTGGATCAAGACCAATTGTATAGTGACAAATATGATTTTCAAAGTTCTAAAAGATGATGAAAACCAACAACGAAATTTGTGAAGTTTCATTTACGAAAATTTGGTTGAAAGCGGACCTGTTCAAAGATCATCAGCGCTACTAAAGTCATTTGCGGGGCTTCTACACATTCTAAGTTTCATTCGGCAATAACATTCATAGTTCTAGGAAGTTATAGGGCTTTTTATATACGCCACCCATTTAATTTTTTTGTGGCCAAAAGTAATTATTTGCAGTAAGGAGTAATTCTTTGTGGCATTACTCTTGGCCGCAAAAAATTACTCCTGGCCGCGAAGAATTACTCTTAGCCGCAAAGAATCATTCTTGGCCGTGAGGAATTACACTTGGCCGCGAAAAATTACTCTTGGCCACTAAGCATTACACTTGGCCGTGAAGAATTACATTAATTACTTGCGGCCAAGTGTAATTCTTAGCGGCCAAGAGTAATTTCACCTCGCGGCCAATCGTATTTATTAGCGGCCAAGAGCATTCTTCATGGCCAAGTGTAATTCCTCGCCGCCAACTCTAATTCTTAGTTGCGTAGAGTAATTCCTCGCGGCCAAGTGTAATTCGTCGAGAATAAGAGTAATTCGTCACGGCAATGAGTAATTCTTGGCGGCCAACCATAATCCCTCGCGGCTAGGAGTAATTCTTTGCGGCCAAGAATAATTCCTCGCGGCCTAGATTATTTCTTCACGGCCCAGAGGAATTCTTTGCGGTGAGATGTAATTCTTCGCGGCCAGGAGTAATTTTTTGTGGCCAAGAGTAATTCTTAGCGGCCAAGAGGACTAGAGAAATAGATTAATTCTTAGCGGCCAGGAAGACTGGAGAAACAAAGTGAGCAATCTTGGAACATAAGCCAACTTCTTGTTGTGCACACCGTGGTACTACAAAATCTTACATATAGGTCTAACCAGAGAAACGAGGCAGACACTAATAGGTTTAACGATTTTTCGGGTATAACTAAAGTTCGTGCAAACTTTGCCACGAATATTACAAATTCTAAAATACGACGCAAGATTTTGATAGTTGAGGGCGAGGTGACAACTTCATTTACTTGTTTGCAATCGTACACCATTAACATGCTGCTACCGGAACTCCTAATACGGTGAATACCTTATTGGCTTGGAAGATTTTTGTATCAGTCACCATTCTTACCGCTTCTCATGAACTAAAGCTAAACATTTTTACGGTTGCATTCTAATTTCTTGTAGTACTTTGTAAACCCTATTTATTGGAGTAATATATAATAGGTCTCGACTTGATTTAAAATGAGGAAGTTGCGAGCGTTTTACCGAAATGAATTATTTTTTGACCCATTGAGGGTAAAATGGTCAAATCCTTTTATGTATAAATCATTTTGGGTCCATATTACGTGGGTTAGAAAGTAGATTGGACAAGCTTTTCAATGGTCCAAACCACGTGCAAATCGGATTTCGGGTATGACCGTGCCAAGCCCGCAAAATTTTGCTTGTCATAAAATTTAAAGGATGTGCCCAGGGCGCCATGGAGTGCGCCTGGGGTGCATCAAAATGCGCCTGGGGCATACAAAAGCTTCTTAAAAGGTCCAACTTGTGTGTTTGTCCCAAACACTCCGGAAATCTGATTTGCGCGTTGTTTGGACCGTTGAAAAGCTTGTTAAATCCTACAGATGTTTCTAACCCAGGCGCATTTGAATTTCCTTGAGAGTTAAAACATATACCTATTGAATTTCCTTGAGAGTAAAACATAATTAAATGGCTCAAAAAGGCTTCTGCCTTTAAAGTCTTAATTGCTAGTATACATTGTGTATTTGAAGAAAGTCCGAGATACTACAAAACATTTAACGTGGATATGGTCACAACGTACGGGCTAGAGGACAACGAGATTGATCCTCTTCAGAGATTAGTCAAGTTATATGTAAATTGGTCAAGAACTATGGAAAAAAAACATCTATATATTTGTGATATGGATAAATTATTCAATGAAAAAAAGGAAGAAACAAATTAAAAAAAAAATTGAAACAGAGTAAGATTTTTGTTACGGTCTCCTTTCTACCCACTTTTTAGGAACTAAAGCTAAACATTTTTTTATTTGCATTCTAATATCTTGTTGTACTTTAAAACCCCTATTTATCAATATATAATAGGTCTTTATCTGATTTAAAATGAAGGAGTTGCGAGCGTATAACCGAAATGAATTATATTTTTTGATCCACTGAGGATAAAATGGTCAAATCTTTTCGTGTATAAACCATGTTGGATCCATATTACTTGGTTTAGAAAGTAGATTGGACAAACTTTTTAACGGTTTAAACCACAGACAAAACGAATTTCCGGAGTGTTCGGGACAAACACGCAAAGTTGGACCTTTTAAGCTGCTTTTGTGTGCCCCAGGCGCATTTCTATGCTCCTAAGGTGCGCTCCATAGCGCCCCAGGCGCATGCATAAAATTTTACTATAAGCAAAATTTTGCAGGCTTGGCACGGACACGCCCAAAATCAAATTTGTGCGTGGTTTGGACCATTGAAAAGCTTGTTAATCTACTTTCTAACCGAAGTAGTTTTGATTCAAAATCCTGAACAATTTACCATTTTACCCTTTGTGAGTTGAAAAAAATTATTTCGGGAAAATGCTTGTATCCACCTCATTTTAAATCGGATCAAGACCAATTGTATATAGAAAAATAGGATTTTCAAAGTACTAAAAGGCGATGAAAACCAACAACGAAGTTAGTAAATTTTCATTTATTAAAATTTGGTTGAAAGCAGACTAGTTCAAAGATCATCGGAATCACTAAGGTCATTTGCGGGGCTTTACACATTCTAAGTTCCATTCGGCAATCACATGCCTAGTTCTAGGAGTTCAGGGCTTTTTATATACACAACCCATGTAACATATGGTCATCAATCAAGCAAAATACACATCCATGTAATCTTTCACGAACACAACCTTTTTCCCTTTTCTCTTTCACGAACACCACCATTTGATTTGCGCGTGGTTCGGACCATTGAAAAGCTTGTTAAATCTATTTTCTAACTGCTTGACCGATTCCTAGATCTAAAATAATGGGTTGCCCCAAGCGTAGGGCGGAGACCGACGCAGCACAATATCCGGTAAGACCGGAGTCGAATCCACAAAGACGGTAATGTGTGTTGAATAAAAACTCGGATTGTAGAATTAAAATTAGCTCTTAGGTAGCCACCCCTAATCTTTTGGTTGATTGATTAACTAATGCTATTGATAAATTGCTTGAAAGATTAAAAAGAGAGGCGCGGTCGTAGGGAATCCGGCGCTTGCTACCCAATCAGAATTCGCTCGCTTTTCATAGTTCTAAAAAAAAATGGTTAAATTTAGGGAGAATTGGAAACCCCGAAGAATGCGAATCCTAAGGTTGCCGGTCCCGTACACAGGGGCGAACAGGTTTTGGTCCCCCGTTCCCGCTTACATGAGCCCTGGCAATGCCTCGGATCGTCCAACGGATGTAGTTTTCACCAACTAAATTTATTTAATTGAATTAATGTGCAGAAAATTGCGAGACGAATCTTAATTGGGTCGCGGCGCGCCTTTACCCAGCGACCAAACCTCAGAAAAACTACTCACTCATTATTAAAAATAAAAAGAAAGAAAAATAAACTTTAACTTGCATCATGCTTGGAATCAAAAATTAAACAAAGGATTAAAACTAAAACGAGATCCACGAGCAACTTTACTTAAGAATAAAACGTGATATGAGTTACCGGAAGATGTGTTCTTGAACAAAACTTGAAAGCTTCAAAAGAAAAGAGCTCTGGAAAGAAAGAACGTGAAAAGAAAGCTGCTAATAAAAAGTACGAACCCTAAAAACAAAGTTCTCCGGGGTATTTATAGGAAAAACCCCTTAATTCGGAATTTAAAGAACGATTAAACAAACAATATTTTCGTTGTGGCCGTCGATTAAACAATGATTAATTCCGTTGTGGCCGTCGGTATCGATACATGAAATGGGAGTATCGATGCCCATAATTCTGTTCATCCGTGGACCAATTTAACAATCAATTGTATCGATACATGCAATTTTAGTATCGATACCCAGGTTCCTGTTAAATTTTGGATCACTCTTGCAACTCATTGTATCGATACATGCCACTGTCGTATCGATACCGCCCGCTACAGTGGCCATCTTTCGATCCTTGCATGGGTTTCGACCACCCGACATGCAAACGACGTCATCCGATGTTTACGCCTCCGCTTTGGCATCCTGGTAACGTATGAACCGGCCTCGAAACCACTCATTCCAACCTTGGCACTAAAAACACCCTATTACCTGTGAAAATAATAAAAACACAAAACCAAAGCAAAGCACGTCATCAAGTGAAAAATGGAATAAAACGCGCCTCTAATGCGCTAATTTGCCCTACTTAGGTGCTCATATCCAAGATATCACGCACCTATCACTAACCGAATTAGTTTTGATCCAAAATCATTTGTACATCAAGGAAAATGGCCATTTTACCTTTAGTGGGTCGAAAATAAATTATTTCGGTAAAAAGTTCGTATCCCCCTCATTTTAAATCGTATCAAGACCAATTCTATATTGATAAATCGGATATCATTTTCATATGTGGTAAATTGGATCAAGACCAATTCTAATATCTTGTAGTACTTTGGAAACCCTATTTATCAATATATAAGAGGTCTTGACTTGATTTAAAATGAGGAAGTTGCGAGCGTTTTACTGAAATGAATAATTTTTTTACCCACTGAGAGTAAAATGGTCAAATCTTTTTATGAATAAATCATTTTTGGTCATAATTACTTGGGTTAGAAAGTAGATTGGAAAAGCTTTTTAACGGACCAAACCACGCGCAAATTGGATTTTCGGAGTGTCCGGGACAAACGCGCAAAGTTGGACCATTTAAGCAGCCTTTGTGCGCCCAGGCGCATTTAGATGCTCCCCAGGCGCACTCCATTGCGCTTCGGGCACATCCTTCAAACCTTACGACAAGCAAACTTTAGGGTTTCGCACGAACACACCCGAAATCCGATTTGCGCGTGGTTTGAACCGTTGAAAAGCTTTTTAAGTCTAATTTCTAACTGAAGTAGCTTTGATAAAAAAAAAAAAATCATTTGTACATCAAATGAATTAACATTTTACCCTTACTAAGTCGGGAAAAAAATATTTCGGGAAAAACCTTGTATCCCTGATTTTAAAATGGATCAAGACCAATTGTACATTGACAAATATGATTTTCAAAGTACTGAAAGACGATGAAAACCAACAAATTTTTTTTTGAAATTTCATTTATTAAAATTTGCCTGAAAGCGGAACGGTTCAAAAATCATCAATGCGAGTAAGGTCATTTGCGGGGCATCTACACATTCTTAACTTCCATTCGGCAATAACATTCATAGTTCTAGGAGGTTATAGATTTTTACATATGCCACCCATGTAATTTTTTGCGGCCAGGAGTAATTCTCTGCTGCATTACTATTGGCAGCAGAGAATTACTCTTCACCGCGAGAAATTATACTTGGCCGCAAACAATTACTCATGGCCGCTAAGAATTACACTTGGCCACGAAGAATTACTCTTGGCTGCTAAGAATTACACTGGGCCGCAAGTAATAGTTGCAGCCAAGTGTAATTCTTTAGGGCCAAGTATAATTATCAGTGGCCAAGAGTAATTCTTCCCGGCCAAGACTAATTCTGTTACATCCCGTCTTTTCTGATTCCTAATAATTATATTTCTATAATAAAAAAAAGAGGATTTTTATAGTTTGAATCGTAATTGATATTTTTTTTCTTCTCCACATATTATAACTGTTGTCGGGGGTATAAGTCTAAATAGTTTTACTATTTGGTGTTGTATCGTATTAAATACTTTTATTAATTGGTTACCTATTATTGGGGGGAGAACGTGGGTCACTAGTTTGGGACTAGGGTTTTACATTGGAGTACATTGATAGAGAGAGAGAGAGAGAGAGAGAGAGAGAGAGAGAGAGAGAGAGAGAGGCCGAAGCAGTCAAGTTGGAGATTTGCCCAAGTATAAGTGGTTCGTTCCTCTTTATTCTTGTTCTCTTTTCCTTGTTTTCCTTTTCCCTCATTACAGTAGTTACGTTTATGGGTTTAACTAGAAAACAAAACTTGGGTTTATTGGTGGTGTAGATCAATGGAGTTAACAATGGGATGAATGGGTTTTGTTTGAAGTTTTGCACAAGTTCTCTGGCGAGAATTATTTTCGTTTGGACCATGGAGTTTGGAGGTGAATCGGGTTGGATGTTTGTGCGGTGTGTGTGGGTGGTGATCTGTTGTCGTGTAGATTTGGTGGTGTGAAGGTGAATGCACATTTTGGGTTATAGCATATGTAGGAACTAGTTTTATATTATATAGATTGAGGATGGTTGGTTAAGGTGTTTTAGATGTTGACGGGTGGTGTGTACGTGGAAGAATAATTACTTGGACTTGGATAAACAAATTGGGTTTTGTAAGTTTCTGGTGATTGAGATTGGGTCTAGTTATAGGTTTAGTTCATTGCAATTTTTATATTAAACCTAATATGTAATGGTAATCGTTAGTTGATACAGTAATAACCCTATGTGAATTATCTTGTCGTTCAGGTTAACTTGATTTCGAGTTGTTTGATCACATTAGCTTTGGACCCAGGTGAGTGGTTAAGCATATTACGTATTTGCGAACTTTTCCGTATTCCTTAAATTATTGTTTTAGAAAATTAATTATTGAAATTGGGAACATGTATTTATTTTATTTGGTTCTTGAAATTGGCGTGCGGATTGGTGAAACCATTTGTTGATCGAATAATCTTTTGGTGAGAACTTTGTGAATATTGATGGGAACATATTTTGGGAGTCCAGGGAAATTAATCCTCGGTGTGCGGGTGACTCTGGCCATTAGGGAAGAGACCGGATTAGGCCGGTGACCCTAATGCTCAACGGTTGTTATTGACCGGATCGTTCTTTGGGAAAAGTTCCACGGGCTGCCTACTCGTGGTGACCCTAAGATTCGATATTGGATCCAATTTTGAGATATTTATTCACTGGCACTTGGTACTATTGATTTTGGTTGTGGTTCCCCATTGTTGTTGGAGGTTGTATTGTGATCACCATTAAGACTTATCGGATGAATCGATAATTGGAATAATGGATTATTTTGTTGTTCACCGCATATACCAAATTTATGTTGACATGGTAAATTATTTTGATCCCTGTTTTGGAACTGTATTTAATATACATGCTTTGCTACTCACTGAGCTCGTCAGCTGACGGATTTATTCCAACTTCTTTTCAGGCAAGTTGGGGAATTAGGCAACGACTCTGGTAGCATCTCGGGAATTTCTTGTATTGACCTCCTTAGGGTGTCTCATCATATTTTTATTTTATTAATTGCTTCCGCATTTGAAATATTTTGTCAGACATCTGGATTCTTTTATTACTATTGGATCACTGGATTTTATTTGGTTCATGAGATGTTTGTGCCCCATTCTTTTTGTGGAATTTATTGGTTGGGGATGTTCTGAATAAAAAAAAATGGTTGACTGTTTGGTGGATCTTTGCTTGGGAGTTTTTATAAAAATTTTAGGCTGCATGTTCTACGAGCTTTGGTCTTGTGGTTCATGGCCGGTCACTTCTCATTTTGGGGTATGACAAATTCCTCCCGGCCAAGTACAATTCTTAGCATCCAAGAGTAATTTTTTGCGGCCAAAAGTACTAATTCTTTACGGCTCACTCAGCCAAGAGTAATTTCTCGTGGCCAAGAGTATTTCTTCGCGGCCCTAAAGTAATTTTTTTGCGGCCAGAAGAACCGAAGAAAATGAGGGAGAAATCAAACATAAGGCCAACTTCTTGTTGTGCACACTGTGGCACTGCAAAACGTTATATATAGGTCTTAACGGAGAAATTTTTCGGCTATAACTAAAGTTGATGCAAACTTTGCCACGAAGATTACTAATGCTAAAATACGACACAAGATTTAGGTAGTCGATGGCGAGGTCACAATTTCATTTTCTAGCATGCAATCGCACACCATTAACATGCCCCTTAAGGAACTCCTAATACAGTGTATACCTTATGGGCTCGAAAGATTTTTGTAACGGTCTCCTTTCTACTCACTTTTCAGGAACTAAAGCTAAACATTTTTATGTTTGCCTTATAATATCTTGTAGTACTTTGTAAATCCTATTTATCAATATATAATAGGTCGGGACCTGATTTAAAATGACGGAGTTGCGAGGGTTTTACCGAAATGAATTATTTTTTTACCCATGGAGGGCATAATGGTCAAATCTTTTTATGTATAAATCATTTTTGGTCATAATTACTTGGGTTACAAAATAGATTGGACAGGCTTTTTAACAGTCCAAACCACGTGCAAATTGAAATTTTTGAGTGTCCGGGACAAACGCGCAAAGTTGGACCTTTATAAGCAGCTTTTGTGCGCCCAGGCGCATTCTGATGCTCCCCGGGCGCATTCCATTCCACTTCGGGCGCATTCTTGAAATTTTACGACAAGATAACTTTTGCGGGCTTCGCACGGACACACCCGAAATCCGATTTGCGCGTGCTTTGGACCGTTGAAAACCTTTTTTAGTCTACTTTCTAACTGAAGTAGTTTTGATAAAAATAAATATACTTTTGAACGTCAAATTAAATTACCATTTTACCCTTAGTGGGTCGGGGAAAAAAATATTTCGGGAAAAGGCTCGTATACCTCATTTTAAATTGGATCAAGACCAATTGCATATTGACAAATAGGATTTTCAAAGTACTGGAAGACAATGAAAACCAACAACGAAATTAGTGAAATTTCATTTATTAAAATTTGCCTGAAAGTGGACCGGTCCAAAAATCATCAGTGCGAGTAAGGTCATTTGCGGGGCTTCTACACATTCTTAAGTTCCATTCGGCAATAACATTCATAGTTCTTGGAGGTCATAGATTTTTTTATACGCCACCCATGTAATTTTTTGCGGCCACAAGTAATTCTCTCCTACATTACTCTTGGCCGCAGAGAATTACTCTTGGCCGCAAGGAATTATACTTGGCCGCAAGGAATTACACTTGGTCGCAAAGAGTTACTCATGGCCGCTAAGAATTACACTTGGCCGCAAGGAATTACACTTGGTCGCAAAGAGTTACTCATGGCCTCTAAGAATTACACTTCGCCGCAAGGAATTACACTTGGCTGCGAAGGTTTACTCTTGGCCGTTATGAATTACATTTGGCCGTGAAGAATTACTCTTAGACGCTAAGAATTGCACTTGGCCGCTAAGAATTACTCTTGGCCGCAAGTATTAGTTTCGGCCATGAGTAATTATTCGCGGCCAAGTGTAATTATCAGCGGCCAAAAGTAATTTTTTGCGGCCAAGAGTAATTCTTACCGGCCAAGTGTAATTCGTTCCGGCCAGGTATAATTCTTAGTGTCCAAGAGTAATTTTTCGCGGGTAAGAGTTATACTTCACGGCCAAGTGTAATTTCTCGCGGCCAAGAGTAATTTCTCGCAGCCAAGAGTATTTCTTCGCGGCCCTGAGTAATTCTTTTGTGTCCACATAAATACCTGCGAATGATTATATGTGTGGGAGAGGCTGGAGAGTTTAGTCCGGTTCATCGGGACACTCTTCATTGCAAAAAAAGAAGATTATATCTGTAATAACTTCCTCTCCAGTGATCTTGTTTTTGGTGTTCCCTGCAGGAATTCGATGGGATATACGGGCCGGGGTGGCAGTTCATCGTAGGGACAGATTTTGGTTCGTTTGTGACTCACTGTTTCGGATGTTTCATTCACTTCTGCATTGGAAACCTTGCCATTTTGCTCTTTAGGGGCTCAGCAGGCCCAGAGGCTGAGGCTACCCAATATTCTACCTTGGGAGCTGTCAAAGCATGACCTTTGTTTCCATTTCCCTTCTGTTGGTTTTCTGCTCTAGACTTTTGGAAATTAATGAGAAAATTTCTTCATTTGCAAAGTCTCTTAATTGTCTCCCCATATTCATCTGCTTGCGTAAGATTTATTTTCTCTGGTGAACATTTTACTTTTGCCCTGTGAGGTAGGCTGTAAACGAGCCGAGCTTTGTCGAGCTCGAGCTTGGCTCGTTTACTAAACGAGCCGAGTCGAGCTAAGTCATTTATTAAACGAGTCTCTTTAATCAAGCCGAGCCACCCTTAACGAGCCGAGCTTTTGTCAAACGAGCCAAGCCGAGCTCGACTCGTTACTAAACGAGCCGAATACTCAAGCCCGAGCCGAACCGAGCCTTAACGAGTCGAGCCGAGCCAAGCTTGCGTGCTACTCGGTTCATTTACGGCTCTACTTGTGAGTCAGAGAGGAGGACAACCATGCTGACCAAATTGTAACTGAATAACCACCAAATTCATTCCAATCTTCAAATTCACTTCAACTGGGACATGCTTTTACGAACACCCCATTTTCCCCTTTTCTCTTTCCTTTTTTCTTTTATGCCGATAAGTCAAGTGACTGGAGAAACAGAGCAAGAAATATTGGAAATGGAGTTTTAAAATGGTCAATTCATTTTCTGTATAACTAAAATTGGATACATAATACTTGGGTTAGAAAGTAGATTGGATAACGTTTTTAACGGTTCAAACCACGCACGAATCGGAGTTCTAGAGTGTCCGGGACGAACCTGCAAAGTTTGATTTGTTAAGCTGCTATAATGCGCCCCAGGCGCATTTTGATGCTCCCCAGGCGTACTTCATTGCGCCCCGGGCGTGTCCTTAAAATTGTACGACAAGTGAAATTTCGCGGGCTTGACATAGATACACCCGAAATCTGATTTGCACGTGGTTTGGACCGTTGGAAAGTTTGTTCAATCTACTTTCTAACCGAAGTAGTTTGGATCCAAAATCATTCGTACATCAAATGAAATGACTACTTTACCCTTAGTGGGTTGAAAACAAATTATTTCGATAAAAGGCTCGTATCACCTCATTTTAAATCGTATCAAGACCAGCTGTATATTGAAAAATAGAATTTTCAAAGGACTAAAAGACAATGAAAATCAAAAACGAAATTGTTGAAGTTTTGTTTATGAAATTTGGTTGAAAGCAGACTGGTTCAAAGATCATCGGAGCCACTAATGTCATTTGCGGGTCTTCTACACCTTCTAAGTTCCATTCGGCAATCACATGCATAGTTGTAGGAGCTCATAGGGCTGTTTATATACACAACCCATGTGTTAGCACCCTGATTTCCAAGGCTTGCTAAGCTTGGCTAGCGGTGGCACCTTGCACCCTAGCCAACCGGTGGAAACAAAGGCATGAGGCAGGCCTGTCTTTACAAGGTGACCCGACGGTGTCGGCACTGGTCCCTAAGGCAAGTGGCAGTTGTGATGCACATGATGGCCCGATGATATCGAGGCAGGGAAGCTAAACGGGAAGCAGGCTTGTGGGACAAGGCAATCGAGAAAAACGGCTAAGTATTGGGAGCTGGGGTTGGATCACGAAATTGGCCAGGTAGCCTTGAGTTGGCTCAGGCAAAACGGAGGCAGACTTGAGTTGGCTCAGCAAAACGGTTATTGACAGTTAACAGCATTCTGCACATGTTGCTGGGAGCACGGGATAGGTGTCCATGGCAGAAACGGGTTGCTTGTGTTGCTGGCAGCATGGGACAGTGTCCAAGGCAAAAACGGGCAGTTATCGGCAGTTATTTCTAGGCAGTTTCATGTTTCAGTGTGCTGACAGATTTTGGCAGTGCCAGCACAGCCCTAGGGCAGTTGGGGATGTCAACTGCAAGATCATGGGTTGGCCCCATGATCTCATGTACTTAGTGGCCACGTTTTTATGATTGTAAGCCTATTTAGGCAAGCATTTTCGTAGCCTAAAATAGATGGGTGTTCTATCTAGGTTCTTGAGTGTATTCCTTTGTAAGTTGGTGCTTAATAAAGGTTGGGACGGTTCCTGTAACTCTTGAGTGTGTTCCTAGACGTTCAAGCATATCGGGTGTGTGAGTAAACACAAGTTGGCTGAGACCAAGTTGTTGGCAAACTTGATGCCATCACGGGTAGATTTCTAGGCGGAAAACAGCCGTGACACCATGTACCATATGGTCATGATGTCATCAATCAAGCAAAATACACATCCATGTAATCTTTCACGAACACCACCTTTTCACTTTCCTTTTTTCTTTTATCATGATAATTAGCCAAGTGACTAGAGAAAAAGAGTAAGAAATCTGGGAATTGTGGTTCGAAACACACATAAGGCAACTTCTTCTTGTGCACACCGTGGCACTACAAAATCTTATTTATAGGTCTTAACGGAGAAAGGAAGAAGAAACTACTAGGTTTAATGATTTTTCGGCTATAACTAAAGTAGGTGCAAACTTTGCCACGAAGATTACTATTGTTAAAATATGACACAAGATTTAGGTAGTCGTTGGCGAGGTCACAATTTATTTTCTCGCTTGCAATCGCACACCATTAACATGCCTCTTACGGAACTCCTAATACAGTGTATCCTTACAGGCTTAGAAGATTTTTGTAACGGTCTCCTTTCTACCCACTTTTCATGAACTAAAGCTAAACATTTTTTTAGTGGCATTCTCATATCTTGTAGTACTTTCAAAACACTATTTATCAATATATAATACGTCTTGACTTGATTTAAAATGAGGAAGTTGCAAACGTTTTACAGCAATGAATTATTTTTTGACCCACTGCATGTAAAGTGGTCAAATATTTTTATGGATAATTCATCTGTGGTCCAAACTACTTAAGTTAGACAGTAGATTGGACAAGCTTTTTAATGGTCCAAACCACGCGCAAATCGGATTTTCGGAGTGTCCGGGACACACATGCAAAGTTGGACCTTTTATGCAACTTTTGTGTGCCTAGGCGCATTTTGATGCTCCCTAGGCGCACTCTATTGCACCCCGGGTGCATTCTTAAAATTTTATGACAAGCGTAATTTTGCGAACTTGGCACGTACACACCCAAAATCCAATTTGGGTGTGGTTTGAACTGTTGAAAAGCTTGTCCAATCTACTTTCGAATCGAAGTACTTTCGATATTCGTACATCAAATAAAATGACCATTTTACCTTAGTGGGTCACAAAAAATTATTTTGGTAAAAGGCTCGTATCTCCCACATTTTAAATCAGACCAAACACCAATTGTATATTGACAAATAGGATTTCCAAAGTACTAAAATATGATGAAAACGAAAAATGAAAATAGTGAAGTTTTATTTATGAAAATTTTGTTGAAAGCAGACCGGTTCGAAATCTACTATAGCACCGAAGAGGTTATGATCAAAAATCAATTGTACATCAAAAGTAATTACCAAGAAAGTCTGGGATACTCTAAAACATCTAATGTGGATATGGGCACGGGCTAGTGTACGGGGAGAATGGTCCTTCGAAAATTAGTTGAGTTGCACGTAAATTGGTCTAGAACTATGAAAAATACATCTATTTGTGATATGGATTAATTATTTCAAAAAAAAGGAAGACACGAATAATGGTAAATAATTAAGAATGTCTATCATTCAGCAAGTTTAGGGACATTCACCCACCGACTAAACTACACAACGTTGGTGGCACCACGGAGAGTGGTCGATAGGAGTGTACATAACATTGTGTGTTTTTCATTACTTTGGTGTCTGTTTTGTCAGCAAATGTAAGAGCATATCATGGCTCTTACCGAGTACCAACCTCGCTTTGCCCCTCTCCACTTTCTACAATAGCTACAGCAAGCAAAACCAGAAAGGATGATTCCCTGGTATTCCACCGGCCTCACTTGCACCTTGGAATGCTAGGCAAAAAAAAAAAGTTACCAGAAAAGCATCCCGAAAAATGCCATCAATGGTTGACTTTCACTTTGATGATTGGATCCCACACATTAAAGTCAATCTCAACCACTAGTTACTCTTTTCGGAGTACTTTTTGGATAAATTTTCTTTGTCCCTAGCATTAATGTCTAAAAAAAAATACAATAGGTTGTCAACTGGAACGAGCGGCTGCTTCAATAGCTATTCCATTCTTTACTATTTTCACAGGACATCAAAAACTCATGCCTCTCTCTCCAATCGTCTCTCTCAATACCATGAATGCCGATTCTTTACGTCCTATACGATAAAAGGAAGCACAAAATGTGCAACAACGTCTCAGTAACACGTAAGTGCAAGAGAGTGTTAAAAGTCTAGCTAGCAAATAGAGTTGAAAAGTACCACTTTCAAACTATAAATTGTTTGAGAAACCTATTCTAGTGAAGTTGGTTGTCTCACCCTCCCTTCACAATGGAGACAGAGGTTCGAGCTCCACGAGAGGTGAATTTAGGGTTCGATTGTATACCCAAAGAAACGATGCTTCATACTTCATAAAAAAGGACATTTTTATTACAGAATTTGAAACAAAGATGATGTGATTTTCATTAGTCTTTCTAATTTCAAGTAAAAAGCACCATCATAAGTCACGGTAAGTTGGGTTCATTGGCATGATAGAGGTTTCTCATATAAATACCCGTGACTGATTATATGTGTTGCCTGGGAGCGGCTGGAGAGATTAGTCCGGTTTATCAGAACACTCTTCATTGCAAAAATAGAAGATTATATCTGTAATATGTTCTGTAATATATACTGACCCGCTAACTTCCTCTGCATTGATCTGGTTTTTGGAGTTTGTTGCAGGAATTCGATGGGATATACCGGTCGGGATAGCAGTGTATCGTAGGGATAGATTTCGGCTCGTTCGTGACTCACTGTTACGGATGTTTCATTCACTTCTGCATTGGAAACCTTGTTATTTTGCTCTAGGGGCTCAGCAGGCCCAGAGGCTGAGGCTACCCAATTTTCTACCTTGGACGCTGTGAAAGCACACTTGTTCATTTGCTTGTTTCATCTGCTCGGATACGATTTATCTTCTCTAGTGAACATTTTACTTTTGTCCTGTGAGTCAGAGAGGAGGAGAACCATGGTGACCAACTGGGAAATGCTGTCCATAAGAAACTCGGTGATCAATCGAGCCAGTAACCAAGCACATGAGGCAGATTAAGTGGATGGTCAGTGACCCGGATTGGGAAATCTTGCAGGGATGAGACAGGGATTGTAGTGCGACACTTGAGGCGTCGGGATCCCCGGGTCCGAACCCGTTCAGTCACGAACTCAGAGACAACATCCCCATCGCAATTATTAGACAAAACATAGCCGATGACGGTCTTTTTTATGTATGCCACCCATGGAACATATGGTCATCGATCTAGCAAAATACACATCTGGGTAATCTTTCACGAACACCACTTTTTCCCCTTTTCTGTTTCCTTTTTTCTTTTATGCCGATAAGTCAAGTGACTGGAGAAACGGAGCACGAAATCTGGGCACTGGAGTTTTAAAATGGTCAAATCTTTTGATGAATAAAAAATATTGGATCCATGCTTGGGTTAGAAATTAGATTGGACAAGCTTTTTAAAGGTTCAAACCACGCGCGAATCGGAGTTCCAGAGTGTCCGGGACAAACCCGCAAAATTTGACCTGCCAAGCAGCTGTAGTGCGCCCCAGGCGCATTCTTAAAATTTTACGACAAGCGAAATTCACTGGCTTGACACGGACACACCCGAAATCTGATTTGTGCGTGGTTTGGACCATTGAAAAGCTTGTTAAATCTGTTTTCTAATCGAATTAGTTTTGATCCAAAATCATTCGTACATCAAAAGAAAAGACCATTTTACCTTTAGTAGGTCGAAAACAAATTATATTGGTAAAACACTCATATCCCTCTCATGTTATATCGTATCAAGACCAATTGTATATTGACAAATAGGATTTTCAAAGTACTAAAATATAATGAAAACAAACAACGAAACTAGTGAAGTTCTATTTATGAAAAGTTGGTTGAAAGCAGATCGATACAAAAGATTATCGGAGCCACTAAGACTAAATCTCAATTGCGGGTCTTCTACACATTATAAGTTCCATTCGGCAATCAAATGAATAGTTTTAGATCATAGGGCTTTTTATATTCACAACCCATGTAACATATGGTCATCAATCAAGCAAAATACACATCCATGTAATCTTTCACGAACACCACCTTTTCCCCTCTCTTTCACGAACACCACCATTTGATTTGCGCGTGGTTCGGACCATTGAAAAGCTTGTTAAATCTATTTTCTAACCGAATTATTTTTGATCCAAAATCATTCGTACATGAAAGGAAATGGCCATTTTACCTTTAGTGGGTCGAAAATAAATTATTTCGGTAAAAGGTTCGTATTCCCCTCATTTTAAATCGTATCGAGACCAATTCTATATTGATAAATTGGATATCATTTTCATATGTGGTAAATTGGATCAAGACCAATTCTAATATCTTGTAGTACTTTGGAAATCCTATTGATCAATATATAATAGGTCTTGACTAGATTTAAAATGAGGGAGTTGCGAGCGTTTTACGGAAATGCATAATTTTTTTACCCACTGAGAGTAAAATGGTCAAATCTTTTTATGTATAAATCATTTTTGATCATAATTACTTGTGTTAGAAATTAGATTGGAAAGGTTTTTTAACAGTCCAAACCATGTGCAAATTGGATTTTCGGAGTGTCCGGGACAAACCCGCAAAGTTGGACCATTTAAGCAGCCTTTGTGCGCCCAGGCGCATTTAGATGCTCCCCAGGCGCACTCCATTGCACTTCGGGCGCATCCTTCAAACCTTACGACAAGGAAACTTTTGCGGGCGTCGCACAAACACACCGAAATTTGATTTGCGTGTGGTTTGAACCTTTGAAAAGCTTTTTAAGTCTACTTTCTAACGGAAGTAGTTTTGATAAAAAAAAAAAAAATCATTTGTACATCAAATGAAATTAACATTTTACCCTTAGTGAGTCAGGAAAACAATATTTCGGGAAAAACCTCGTATCCATCATTTTAAAATGGATCAAGACCAATTGTACATTGACAAATATGATTTTCAAAGTACTGAAAGACGAGGAAAACCAACAACGAAATTAGTGAAATTTCATTTATTATAATTTGCCTGAAAGCGGACCGGTTCAAAAATCATCAATGCGAGTAAGGTCATTTGTGGGGCATCTACACATTCTTAAGTTCCATTTGGCAATTACATCATAGTTCTAGGAGGTTATAGATTTTTACATACGCCACCCATGTAATTTTTTGCGGCCAGAAGTAATTTTTTGCAGCCAGGAGTAATTCTCTGCTGCATTACTATTGGCAGCAGAGAATTACTCTTCACCGCGAAGATTTACTCTTGGCCGCGAGGAATTACACTTGGCCACAAACAATTACTCATGGCCGCTAAGAATAACACTTGGCCGCGAAAATATATAGTTGGCCGCTAAGAATTACACTTGGCCGCTAAGAATTACACTTGGCCGCAAGTACCAGTTGTAGCCAGGAGTAATTCATCACAGCCAAGTGTAACTACCAGTGGCCAAGAGTAATTCTTCCCATCCAAGACTAATTCCTCCCGGCCAAGTGTAATTTCTCCCGGCCAAGTATAATTCTTAGCATCCAAGAGTACTAATTCTTTACGGCCAAGTGTAATTTCACTCGGCCAAGAGTAATTCCTTGCGGCCAAGAGTATTTCTTCGAGGCCCTAAAAATTTTTTTTGTGGCTAGAAGGATTGGAGAAAATGGGCGAGAAATTAAACATAAGGCCAACTTCTTGTTGTGCACACTGTGGCACTGCAAAATGTTATATATAGGTCTTAACGGAGAAATTTGTCGGCTATAACTAAAGTTGGTGCAAACTTTGCCATGAAGATTACTAATGCTAAAATACGACACAAGATTTAGGTAGTCGATGGCGAGGTCACAATTTCATTTTCTAGCATGCAATCGCACACCATTAACATGCCCCTTAAGGAACTTCTAATACAGTGTATACCTTACGGGCTCGAAAGATTTTTGTAACGGTCTCCTTTCTACTCACTTTTCAGGAACTAAAGCTAAACATTTTTATGTTTGCCTTATAATATCTTGTAGTACTTTGTAAACCCTATTTATCATTATATAATAGGTCGGGACCTGATTTAAAATGACCGAGTTGCGAGCGTTTTACCGAAATGAATTATTTTTTTACCGATTGAGGGTAAAATGGTCAAATCTTTATATGAATAAATCATTTTTGGTCATAATTACTTGGGTTAGAAAATAGATTGGACAAGCTTTTTAACGGTCCAAACCACGCGCAAATTGGAATTTCGGAGTGTCCGGGACAAACGCTCAAAGTTGGACATTTTAAGTTGCTTTTGTGCGCCCAGGCGCATTCTGATGCTCCCCGGGCGCATTCCATTCCACTTCGGGCGCATCCTTCAAATTTTACAACAAGCAAACTTTTGCGGGCATCACACGGACACACCTGAAATCCGATATTCGCGTGGTTTGGACTGTTGAAAACCTTTTTTAGTCTACTTTCCAACTGAAGTAGTTTTGATAAAAAAAAAAAAATCATTTGAATGTCAAATTAAATTACCATTTTTCCCTTGGTGGGTCGGGGAGAAAAATATTTCGGGAAAATGCTCGTATCCCTCATTTTAAATTAGATGAAGACCAATTGCTTATTGAGAAATAGGATTTTCAAAGTACTGAAAGATGATGAAAACCAACAACGAAATTAGAGACATTTCATTTATTAAAATTTGCCTGGAAGTGGACCAGTCCAAAAGTCATCAGTGCAAGTAAGGTCATTTGCGGGGCTTCTACACATTCTTAAGTTCCATTCGGCAATAACATTCACAGTCCTAGGAGGTCATAGATTTTTTTATACGCCACCCATGTAATTTTTTGCGGCCAAGAGTAATTCTCTCCTACATTACTTTTGGCAGCAAGGAATTACACTTGGCCGCAAGGAATTACACTTGGCCGCTAAGAATTACGCTTGGCCGCAAGGAATTACACTTTGCCGTGAAGATTTACTCTTGGCCACTAAGAATAACATTTGGCTGTGAAGAATTACTCTTAGACGCTAAGAATTACACTTGGCCGCTAAGAATTACTCTTGGCCGCAAGTATTAGTTTCAGCCATGAGTAATTATTTGCGGCCAAGTATAATTATCAGCGGCCAAAACTACTTCTTTGCGGCCAAGAGTAATTCTTTCCGGCCAAGTGTAATTCATTCCGGCCAAGTATAATTCTTAGCGTCCAAGAATAATTTTTCGCAGCCTAGAGTTAATCTTCACGGCCAAGTGTAATTTCTCGCGGCCAAGAGTATTTCTTCACGGCCCTGAGTAATTCTTTTGTGTCCACATAAATACCTGCGAATGATTATATGTGTGCAAGAAGCTGGAGAGTTTAGTCCGGTTCATCGGGACACTCTTCATTGCAAAAAAAAAGATTATATCTGTACTAACTTCCTCTGCATTGATCTTGTTTTCGGTGTTCGCTGCAGGAATTCGATGGGATATACGGGCCGGGGTGGCAGTTCATCGTAGGGACAGATTTTGGTTCCTTCGTGACTCACTGTTACGGATGTTTCATTCACTTCTGCATTGGGAACCTTGCTATTTTGCTCTTTAGGGGCTCAGCAGGCCCAGAGGCTGTCAAAGCATGACCTTTGTTTCCATTTCCCTTCTGTTCGTTTTCTGCTCTAGACTTTTGGAAATTAATGAGAAAATTTCTTCATTTGCAAAGTCTCTTAATTGTCTCCCCATATTCATCTGCTTGTATAAGATTTATTTTCTCTGGTGAACATTTTACTTTTGCCCTGTGAGGTAGGCTGTAAACGAGCCGAGCTTTGTCGAGCTCGAGCTTGGCTCGTTTACTAAACGAGCCCAAAATTCTAGCGCTGAGCCTTAACAAGCCGAGCCCTTATCGAGCCAAGCTAAGTCATTTACTAAACGAGTCTCTTTAATCGGGCCAAGCCACCCTTAACGAGCCAAGCTTTTGTCAAACGAGCCGAGCCGAGCTCGACTAGTTACTAAACGAGCCAAATACTCAAGCCCGAGCCGAACCGAGCCTTAACGAGTCGAGCCGAGCCGAGCTCGCGTGCTACTCGGTTTGTTTACGGCCTTACTTGTGAGTCAGAGAGGAGGACAACCATGCTGACCAAATTGTAACTGAATAACCACCAAATTCATTCCAATCTTCAAATTCAATTCAACTGGGAAATGCTGTCCATAAGAAACTCGGCGATCGATCGAGCCGGTAACCAAGCACATGAGGCAGATTCAGTGGACATACTTTTACGAACACCCCATTTTCCCCTTTTCTCTTTCCTTTTTCATTTATTCCGATAAGTCAAGTGACTGGAGAAACAGAGCAAGAAATATTGGAAATGGAGTTTTGAAATGGTCAATTCATTTTCTGTATAACTAATATTGGATCCATAATACTTGGGTTAGAAAGTAGATTGGATAACCTTTTTAACGGTTCAAACCACGCACAAATCGGAGTTCTAGAGTGTCTGGGACGAATCCGCAAAGTTTGACTTGTTAAGTAGCTAAAGTGCGCCCCAGGCGCATTTTGATGCTCCCCAGGCGCACTTCATTGCGCCCCAGGCGTGTCCTTAAAGTTTTACGACAAGCGAAATTTCACGAGCTTGACACAGATACACCCGAAATCTGATTTGCACGTGGTTTGGACCATTGGAAAGCTTGTTCAATCTACTTTCTAACCGAAGTAGTTTTGATCCAAAATCATTCGTACATAAAATGAAATGACTATTTTACCCTTAGTAGGTTGAAAACAAATTATTTCGATAAAAGGCTCGTATCACCCTCATTTTAAATCATATCAAGACCAATTGTATATTGAAAAATAGAATTTTCAAAGTACTAAAAGACAATGAAAACAAAAACGAAATTATTGAAGTTTTGTTTATGAAATTTGGTTGAAAGTAGACTGGTTCAAAAATCATCGGAGCCACTAATGTCATTTGCGGGGCTTCTACACCTTCTAAGTTCCATTCAGCAATCACATGCATAGTTCTAGGAGCTCAAAGGGCTTTTTATATATACAACCCATGTAACATATGGTCATGATGTCATCAATCAAGGAGCTCATAGGGCTTTTTATATATACAACCCATGTAACATATGGTCATGATGTCATATGGTCATGATGTCATCAATCAAGCAAAATACACATCCATGTAATCTTTCACGAACACCACCTTTTCACTTTCCTTTTTTCTTTTATCCTGATAATTAGCCAAGTGACTGGAGAAAAAGAGTAAGAAATCTGGGAATTGTGGTTCGAAACACACATAAGGCCAACTACTTGTTGTGCACAGTGTGGCACTACAAATTCTTATTTATAGGTCTTAACGGAGAAAGGAGGAAGAAACTACTAGGTTTAACGATTTTTCGGCTATAACTAAAGTTGGTGCAAACTTTGCCACGAATATTACTAATGCTAAAATATGACACAAGATTTAGGTAGTCGTTGGCGAGGTCACAATTTAATTTTCTCGCTTGCAATCGCACACCATTAAAATGCCTCTTATGGAACTCCTAATACAGTGTATCCTTATAGGCTCGGAAGATTTTTGTAACGGCCTCTTTTCTACCCACTTTTCATGAACTAAAGCTAAACATTTTTTTAGTGACATTCTCATATCTTGTAGTACTTGGAAACCCCTATTTATCAATATATAATACGTCTTGACTTGATTTAAAATGAGGGAGTTGCAAACGTTTTACCGCAATGAATTATTTTTTGACCCACTGCGTGTAAAATGGTCAAATATTAATTCATCTTCGGTCCAAACTACTTGAGTTAGATAGTAGATTGGACAAGCTTTTTAATGGTCCAAACCACGCGCAAATCGGATTTTCAGAGTGTCCGGGACACACATGCAAAGTTGGACCTTTTATGCAACTGTTATGTCACGCCCTGGATTTTCAACATAATAATAATAGCATTTCCAACAAAAGTCCAACGTTATAATACATCATAATACCCCAAAATATTTTTCATAATTCATGCGAGAGAATAAAATCAAGTTTGAATAGAGTTACAATATTGACACCTTGGCCCAATTTCCAGAATTAGTCAAAAGAGGATAAGTTTAGCGATTACATGATTCCCAAAGTCAAAAGCGTTCAAATGAAGTTACAATTGCATCTTTCAAAAGGGAGTATACAAAGATGCTAGAACAACTCCTGATTGTCGGCTTTCAAAAGATACGATGTAAAAGATGCACTTCATGCACTCCAAAATCAATGCCCTTGAGGTGTACCTGAAAATGATGATAGGTTGAGCTACACTAGCCCAGTAGAGAAATCGGCGCTACGTTTATATGAATTGAGTAAAGTGTAATGAATGAATGAGGACACAATTCACTGAGTCGCCAACAAGAAAGTTTAAACCGAATAAGGAGTTTAATGCCCAATCAATACCATTTCTACCCACGTTCCATCTTTTACCTATGACTTTACGAACTTAACGAAACAACCCAACACGTGGAATCGCTACTCGTCTATTTCTATTTCTATCGAAGTACCACTACATCAGGCATTTTAAATGTATCATACATCTCATTTCCGTATCCTTGCCATACGATTTTAATCTGAGCATTCGGGACCTCGCACTATCCCCTACTGAGCATTTGGGACCTCGCACTATTCCCACTTCATCTTACGCAATCTCATGTTCAGGCCTATAGACCTCACACCATCGGCTTATACCAACAAGTACCAAACATGTAACAAAAGTTCAATAAATGAAACTTGAAGGACTAACTATCCCAAGTCGGCACCCATCTCATTCGTAATTATCACTATTAACCACTCATCATTTATAAACTATTTCACATAATAACCAATACAAGTCCGCTAACGCTATTAATTTAACAGATTGTACAAAAACCAAGTGTTTCGAGTTTCTCAACTCTGATTGCAAGCCCATTTTGGTCCACCAAACCTCAGAATCCGAAAGCAAGTATTCAAACAAAGTTGTAGAGGATCGAATCAGCTGTCCAACGCAATTTGAATCGAATCTAACCGACATCGCATGAAAGAGTTATGCCCAAAATACGAACTGCTGTCAGGGAACAAAAACAACACATCCAGATCTGGAATACAGATTGGAGAATGGACGTTTCTGGGTATAATTTATGAGTATGAATTTCTGTTCATATTTTTCCTAGATAGTAGACTCAAACACGGAACTTTTGGCGCAAGAATCAACCAAAATGGAGCTTTGTAGAGTCCTAGGGAATTTCTGCAAGATCTGCAAAAAAAACTTGAACCAGTCCGGCCAGGAGCAGAAAAGTGACGAAAATAAGGGATTTTCAAGGCCAAATCCCAAACAATCAACAAAAGTAAAATCAATCACAATATCCACACATCACACTAACTCAAAAACACATAAAAGTAGTTAGATTTCCCTACCTCAAAGATCGAAAGCACAAGCTCAAGCTCAATCGAACTCTAGGGCTTCAAATTCGAAATCCACCGAGATACACCCCTTCCAAGCTTAATCAACGCAACTCACACGTCGGGGAAGTTAGAACACGGCATAGAGAGGTTGGGTTTCCATGGGTTTGAGCTATGGATGCAAGACCCAAGAGAGAGAGAGAGGGAGAGGGTGCGTCAGACGGAGAGAGAGAGAGAGAGAGAGATCTGTCGTGTGTGAGAAGAGAGGGTGAGGAAAATGATTGTGTGGCTCTCACACACCCATATATATATACTCATGTACTTTTGCATTACACTAACACCCCTAACTTTCAAGTTCTATCACATTCAACCCATATCACATATTCACATAACATTTCATATTATCCCATAATTCTAACTTTTATTAGAATATTAAAATTGTTGAAATAAATAAATAAAAAAAATACGGGTCTCTACATTCTACCCTCCTTAAAAAAAATTTCGTCCCGAAATTTAAGCAAAGCAACGGAGACACATCATCAAGGAAATTTTAGTCCAAAAGAGTGTCCACTCCACAACAGTCTGTATCCACGAATCCTGTGTCAAAACGCAAGAGAATTCCGTAATGCCACAGTCAACTAGTACAGTTTCTCATCGAAACAATTGTCATGTTCCAATATCAACGCATATCAAACCACAAAGTTATCGTATTCGCAAGAGACACTAATATGTTACCAACCGGCTTTGGCCTTATAAACCGTATCCGTTCTCATTATTTTCAACTGACCAATTCTGGTTCCAAAGACCGTGTCCAATCTCATAGGAAAATTTCATAACACCCTGACTCAACAACCTTGCCAAGCGATACATAATCAACATCTTCTAAGATCAACTTCTCCATCTCAAGATTTACAAATTCTTCACGGACGCTAAAGGAAACAACTTTCATACATTTCTTTTTTTTTTTTTCATCTCGTTTTCTTACTTCTCGACTTATTCTCGTTCCCAAGACTCACACAAGTAAAACTTTAATTGTTCTCAAAGCTTACTAAAGACAAGTTCTCTTAAAAAAAAAAAAAACAAACAAACAAACAAACACTAGCTCACTGTCAAGGTGTCCGACACGATGAAGTCTAAAGTAAATGACGACCATGACTTTCCAGCCTACAGTTTCCAAAGCACGATTGTAATCTCGAATGCCAATAAGCCATTTCAACGATAAATCAGCCATGCAAATATACACACACACACACACATACATACAGTCCAAGTAGTTCAAAGTCTTAAAACTTGTCCTTCCATCATGAAATTTTACAAAATCCTGAAAAGGGATATTCGTTGTGGCAGACATTGTCAATGACCATTCATAAACACCTCATATGTCACCTGAAAATTACAATAATTTAGGAAGTATAGAAATGAATTCAGGATAGGATCCACTCCGCTTTTGTTTTCGACTCCAAGTTTGAACCATTATCATTTCCAAAACGAATTATACAAAGAATCAACTTTCATATCGCATCACTCTTTTTCAGAAAAAAATTTAAGTTCAACTCAATTTTCAAACATATTAATAAGACATTTCCATTAACGAAATACCAGTAATGTTCATACGTAGATACCCAATATACATCCACCAAATTTTACAACCCGAGACCTCCACACTTATTTTAAGAGAAAAAGAGTAAGTAGTCTTCCATTCATTCCCAAAGATGAAGTATGCCAAGGATGAATTTTCGCAAACATTAAATCCTCTTTCTTTTTCTTTTTCTTTTTTTTTTAAAGTCTTTGAGTTCAAAGTAGGTACATTTGAAATAACTCTCGAAACAAAGTGTTGCTATTCCACATTCCTCCATGTACTCATCCGACGCCCCAAGTAAAGAACTCAATTTAGATTTGACATGGATTTGCAACGTCCAAACTAATCCTGCTCTTTCACTATCTTTATGAAGGATCAACTAAGCTAGCAGTAATCTCAATAAGACCATAATATCGAAATTGAAAGGTATGTAAAATAATCATCAAATCATAAGTTGCGATAAAATAAGGAGTTGGGACGAGAGGTTCCAATAATCACATAGCGTCACACATAACTAAGAGATTCGAGTCATCCCAACTCAAACACCTTTTATCAATCATTTATTTGGCACGTAGCGTACATCCACACACATATCATTATCTATCCATCACCATATTCTAAATGCCAATTTCATACACTATGTTTACATAACAGATCAAACATGCAGGTTGAAACTAAATAGCAACATATCTTATGCACCCAATAGCTAAATAAATCAATTGGCCCACGGATTCACCGTGTCAACTAACAGTCCACACATCACCGAATACATCATTGCATCATCGGGCTCACACAGCACCCAGTACAACATAGGGCTCACACAGTACCCTTCACGACATAGGGCCCACACAGTACCCATCGCAACATCGGGTTCACACAGTACCCTTCACGACATAGGGCCCACACAGTACCCATCGCAACATCGGGCTCACATAGTACCCATTGGGCTCACACAAGCACACCAACGAGTTCACACAGTACCCAGTGCAACCACAGGCTCACACAGTGCCCCATACAACCATAGGCTCACACAGTACCCAAGAGACAACGAGCCCACACAGTTTCAAGATACCACAGGCTCACACAGTGCCCAATACTATCACGGGTGCACACAGTACCCTATATAACCACCACGGGCTCACAGAGTGCCCATTACTTCATATCTCATGGCTCTAAGAAGCCCAACAGTAATCAAGTTCATTTCAATCCCTTAAGTCCTTCCACGATTTCTATTCAATTTATTAATTTTGAGTCTTCTCATTTAGCTAATCCAGGTGGCACATCCATTCAAATTTTTTTGCTAGACAAGTTCACATAGATAACTCCGCAATTTTAATCGATACTAGACTAGACCATACGTTTTCACAATGGCAATCATTCGGCAAGTAAGCATTTCAACTATGCATAAGTAATCATAACATCAACTTATGAATTTATGTTACCTCGCAATTCGGTATTTGGTGCATGACCTGACCTCGTGGGTCTCTGCATGTTCCCTCTGCTTGTCGGCTGTGGACAATCTACCGCTAAGTGCCCCGGATGACGACACCGGTAGCAAACCCGAGGTGGCCTCTGACCATGATATTCTCTCTCCTGAGGACAGTCCATCGCACGATGGCCCGACTGACGGCACCGATAACACACAATCGTTGACCCCAACGATACTCCTGACGTCCTAGAAAAGTTAGGTGGTTCTGAACTATGCTGGCCTGAGGTGGATTGAAATTGATCTCTTTGTCTCTTCCTTCCTTGGCTCTCAAACGTTTCTATAGATACATTCTTGCTAATGGCTTGTTGCCTTGATTCCCGCATTTTCAATTCCTTTGGTATCTCCTCTGTATACTCAATACTTCTAGCGCACTCGACAATGTCAGAAAACCTTCCAATTCGTTGACCTACCACAAACTTCTTGATAGACGGATGTAACCCTTTCTCAAAACGCCTACATTTCCTATCCTCGATTGCAACTAACTCTGGTGCAAAACGGGACAAAGTCTGAAACTTAGTAGCATATTCTGAAACGGCCATGTTACCTTGATCTAACCTCTCAAATTGATTCTAAGTTGCTCACGATACGACTCCGGAAAATATTGGTTTTCAAAAAGCTCCTCAAACTTAGCCCAAGTTAGGTTTTCCTCATCCGGCTCATTTTCTTGACTCTCTGCCCTAGCCGCCCTCCGAGCGTCTCTCCTTACTCCTAAAATGGATTCCCACCACTCATTCGCCTCACCGGTAAGTTGACAAGCTACTATACTCACCCGTAGGTCGTCCTCCGTAATCTTGAGAGCATTAAAGATCTTACGCATGTGTGCAAGCCAATGGTCGGCTACAAGAGGATCGTTACTTTCCCCATCGAACTGAGGTGGATTCGTACGGCTAAACTCTCGCATGGCTATTAAGGCCCGATTGTCCGCATTCTCCCTAGGAGGTGGTTGTAAAAGATTAGCTGCCGCAAGTGCTGCTACAATTTCCCTAGCAAGTTGATTCTGTCCTGCCCCCATTTTCAGATTCCCAATCCTACCCTGTCTATTCTCATGTCTTGGAGGCATCTCTCTACAAAGAAACAATAAAGAGATCATCAACAACAGATATACTACGAATCTATAACTCCACCAATCTGGTCTAACAACTCTATGCAAGCCCACAGTAACGTAAATGCAATGCCACATAGTTGAATGAATGTCACTCACACAGGTATGCCCAAGCTTTGTTAAAATGTAATGATTTTGAACCCATGAACCTAAAAGTCTCCCAACGGTCTCGAGGTATTCTAAACCTATGCTCTGATACCAAGTTGTCACGCCCTGGATTTTCAACATAATAATAATAGCATTTCCAACAAAAGTCCAACGTTATAATACATCATAATACCCCAAAATATTTTTCATAATTCATGCGAGAGAATAAAATCAAGTTTGAATAGAGTTACAATATTGACACCTTGGCCCAATTTCCAGAATTAGTCAAAAGAGGATAAGTTTAGCGATTACATGATTCCCAAAGTCAAAAGCGTTCAAATGAAGTTACAATTGCATCTTTCAAAAGGGAGTATACAAAGATGCTAGAACAACTCCTGATTGTCGGCTTTCAAAAGATACGATGTAAAAGATGCACTTCATGCACTCCAAAATCAATGCCCTTGAGGTGTACCTGAAAATGATGATAGGTTGAGCTACACTAGCCCAGTAGAGAAATCGGCGCTACGTTTATATGAATTGAGTAAAGTGTAATGAATGAATGAGGACACAATTCACTGAGTCGCCAACAAGAAAGTTTAAACCGAATAAGGAGTTTAATGCCCAATCAATACCATTTCTACCCACGTTCCATCTTTTACCTATGACTTTACGAACTTAACGAAACAACCCAACACGTGGAATCGCTACTCGTCTATTTCTATTTCTATCGAAGTACCACTACATCAGGCATTTTAAATGTATCATACATCTCATTTCCGTATCCTTGCCATACGATTTTAATCTGAGCATTCGGGACCTCGCACTATCCCCTACTGAGCATTTGGGACCTCGCACTATTCCCACTTCATCTTACGCAATCTCATGTTCAGGCCTATAGACCTCACACCATCGGCTTATACCAACAAGTACCAAACATGTAACAAAAGTTCAATAAATGAAACCTGAAGGACTAACTATCCCAAGTCGGCACCCATCTCATTCGTAATTATCACTATTAACCACTCATCATTTATAAACTATTTCACATAATAACCAATACAAGTCCGCTAACGCTATTAATTTAACAGATTGTACAAAAACCAAGTGTTTCGAGTTTCTCAACTCTGATTGCAAGCCCATTTTGGTCCACCAAACCTCAGAATCCGAAAGCAAGTATTCAAACAAAGTTGTAGAGGATCGAATCAGCTGTCCAACGCAATTTGAATCGAATCTAACCGACATCGCATGAAAGAGTTATGCCCAAAATACGAACTGCTGTCAGGGAACAAAAACAACACATCCAGATCTGGAATACAGATTGGAGAATGGACGTTTCTGGGTATAATTTATGAGTATGAATTTCTGTTCATATTTTTCCTAGATAGTAGACTCAAACACGGAACTTTTGGCGCAAGAATCAACCAAAATGGAGCTTTGTAGAGTCCTAGGGAATTTCTGCAAGATCTGCAAAAAAAACTTGAACCAGTCCGGCCAGGAGCAGAAAAGTGACGAAAATAAGGGATTTTCAAGGCCAAATCCCAAACAATCAACAAAAGTAAAATCAATCACAATATCCACACATCACACTAACTCAAAAACACATAAAAGTAGTTAGATTTCCCTACCTCAAAGATCGAAAGCACAAGCTCAAGCTCAATCGAACTCTAGGGCTTCAAATTCGAAATCCACCGAGATACACCCCTTCCAAGCTTAATCAACGCAACTCACACGTCGGGGAAGTTAGAACACGGCATAGAGAGGTTGGGTTTCCATGGGTTTGAGCTATGGATGCAAGACCCAAGAGAGAGAGAGAGGGAGAGGGTGCGTCGGACGGAGAGAGAGAGAGAGAGAGAGAGATCTGTCGTGTGTGAGAAGAGAGGGTGAGGAAAATGATTGTGCGGCTCTCACACACCCATATATATATACTCATGTACTTTTGCATTACACTAACACCCCTAACTTTCAAGTTCTATCACATTCAACCCATATCACATATTCACATAACATTTCATATTATCCCATAATTCTAACTTTTATTAGAATATTAAAATTGTTGAAATAAATAAATAAAAAAAAAATACGGATCTCTACATGTTATGTGCCTAGGCGCAGTTTGATGCTCCCTAGGCGCACTCTGTTGCACCCCGGGTGCATTCTTAAAATTTTATGACAAGCGTAATTTTGCGAACTTGGCACGGACACACCCGAAATTCGATTTGCGTGTGGTTTGGATTGTTGAAAAACTTGTCCAATTTGCTTTCGAACCGAAGTACTTTCGATATTCGTACATCAAATGAAATGACCGTTTTACCTTAGTGGGTCACAAAAAATTATTTTGGTAAAAGGCTCGTATCTCCCACATTTTAAATCAGACCAACACCAATTGTATATTGATGAATAGAATTTCCAAAGTACTAAAATATGATGAAAACGAACAACGAAATTAGTGAAGTTTTATTTATGAAAATTTTGATGAAAGCAGGCCGGTTCGAAATCTACTACAGCACCGATGAGGTTTTGATCAAAAATGATTTGTACATCAAAAGAAATTACCAAGAAAGTCTGGGATACTCTAAAACATCTAATGTGGATATGGGCACGGGCTAGTGTACGGGGAGAATGGTCCTTCGAAAATTAGTCGAGTTGCATGTAAATTGGTCTAGAACTATGAAAAATACATCTATTTGTGATATGGATTAATTATTTCAAAAAAAAAGGAAGACTCGAATAATGGTAAATAATTAAGAATGTCTATCATTCAGCAAGTTTAGGGACATTCTCCCACCGACTAAACTACACAGCGTTGGTGGCATCACGGAAAGGGGTTGGTAGGAGTGTACGTAACCTTGTGTGTTTTTCATTACTTTTGGAGTCTGTTTTATCATGGCTCTTACCGAGTACCAACCTCGCTTTGCCCCTCTCCAATTTCTACAATAGCTACAGCAAGCAAAACCATAAAAGCACGATTCCCCGGTATTCCACCGGTCTCACTTTCCCCTTGGCATGCTAGGTAAAAAAAAAATTTACCATGAAAGTATCCAGAAAAATGCCATCAATGGTTGACTTTCACTTTGATGATTGGATCCGGCCTACACATCAAAGTCAATCTCAACCACTAGTTACTCTTTTTGGGGTACTTTCCAGATATATTTTCTTTGTTCCTAGCATTAATGTTTAAAAAAAAATACAATAGGTTGTCAATTGGAACGAGCGGCTGCTTCAATAGCTA
The DNA here is from genome assembly GCF_030253575.1 of Rhododendron vialii. Classification (NCBI taxonomy): domain Eukaryota; kingdom Viridiplantae; phylum Streptophyta; class Magnoliopsida; order Ericales; family Ericaceae; genus Rhododendron; species Rhododendron vialii. Next base: position 6,243,084 of record NC_080560.1, read on the forward strand.
TTCCATTCTTTACTATTTTCACACGACATCAAAAACTCATGCCTCTCTCTCCAATCGTCTCTCTCAATACCATGAATGCCGATTCTTTACGTCCGATACGATAAAAGGAAGCACAAAGTGCAACAACGTCTCAGTAACATGTAAGTGCAAGAGAGTGATTTACTCGGATTCATTAAAAGTCTAGCTAGCAAATAGAGTTTAAAAATACCACTTTCAAACTATAAATTGTTTGAGAAACCTATTCTAGTGAAGTTGGTTGTCTCACCCTCCCTTCACAGTGGAGGCAGAGGTTCGAGTTCCACGGGAGGCGAATTTAGGGTTCGATTGTATACCCAAAGAAACGATGCTTCATGCTTCATATAGAACGACATTTTTATTACAGAATTTGATACAAAAATGATGTGATTTTCATTAGAGTCTTTCTAATTTCAAGTAAAAAGCACTATCATAAGTCACGGTAAGTTGGGTTCATTGGCATGATAGAGGTTTCTCATATAAATACCCATGACTGATTATATGTGTTGCCTGGGAGCGGCTGGAGAGATTAGTCCGATTTATCGGAACACTCTTCATTGCAAAAATAGAAGATTATATCTGTAATATGTTCTGTAACATATACTGACTCGCTAACTTCCTCTGCATTGATCTGGTTTTTGGTGTTTGGTGCAGGAATTCGATGGGATATTCGGGCCGGGGTGGCAGTGTATTGTAGGGACAGATTTCGGCTCGTTCGTGACTCACTGTTACGGATGTTTCATTCACTTCTGCATTGGAAACCTTGCTATTTTGCTCTTTAGGGGCTCAGCAGGCCCAGAGGCTGAGGCTACCCAATTTTCTACCTTGGAGGCTGTGAAAGCATGAACTTTGTGTCCATTTTCCTTCTGTTGGTTTTCTGCTCTAGACTTGGAAATTAATGAGAAAATCTCTTCAGTGACAACACCCCGCTTGGTTCACCATTTTGAGAGTAACTTTTACTCTCGACACAGTTTTCAATAAATTTCTTTCTCTATCTCTCTCCACTTATTACCACTCAACTTTCAAAAATAACTTTCTAAAATCTCAACCAAACAAAGTGATTTGTCTGGTTGGTTGGTTCGTGGATTTGCTCCCCACACAATTAATTAAAGTTCGATTCTTGGAGTCAGGCTGCAAAAAAATAATTTCTTTTGATAGCCTGCCTTTGATCAAAGCGGGAATGAGATTAGTAAAGTGCACGTAAAAGGGCCCAGACTAAACTGTTGAACCCAAAAAAACAACGAGAGACCAGGGTTTATTTCGATATATTTCTAGAGGAATGAAAACCACACATGTGGACCAACCGGCCGCGAATCCTAGGGGGAATCGAATTCACAGATGAATTGATTTGCCTTTGGAAGATTTATAGTGATTTACGGTGCAGCGGCGGAGACAAGGGATAATCATCACGGTCATGGTCTCAAATTTTAAATGGGTCCCCATTCCCCAAACCATTTTAAGACCTTGGCTAGACCATTTTGCCCTTTATGAAACAGCGTTCGTTTTACCGCGGATACGAAGAGCAAGTGAAATCTTCTAAGAGTAAGTCGATTAGATACTATTAGGAGCAAGCCCCAAAAGCTAATAATATAGAATTACTTGTTTTCTATCTGAATTATATACAATCACTCACTGAGTGGTTATTTGATTGGATCGAGTGCAAGTCTTATTGTTTAGCCTAACTTCTATTTTTCCTAAGGGCGGGCAAATGGTCCGGAATGGTAATTAAACCCTGTCCATACCATTGACCCGTAATTTTCCATTTTCCTTTCCTTTTCCTGAACTGACTTGGACTTGGAGTCTCGTCAGTGAGTGGGGGATATATCATATAGTATATATATACGCTAGCTCATAGGGAAGGGGAAATTGTTTAATCATCAATCCCTTGAACCTCTTTATCCATGCATCAACCTTCTGTCGTCCTCGTTTTGATTTGCTTCTTGTGATTATCAGATCTAGACTGATGGGGAATTGGGCAGAACTGTTAGAAGATCTACTCGTCGGCATTGCTAAGCAGATACCTGCCTTGGAAGATTTCGTAGCTTTTGGAGGAGTTTGCAGGTCGTGGCGACTGGTTGCGATTAAGCATAACTTCAAAGGGTCTCAACAAACTCCATGGCTCATGCTCTCCGAACAAGAAGGAGAAGAGAACACGAGCGAGCGTCGAATCGTGAGTCTCACAAAGGGTGGCATGGTTCGCAAATTGGCGCTACCAGGAGCAAGGGGAAAACGGTGTTTCGAGTCCCTGGGCTGGTTCATAACCGTGTCTGAACACGGGGAGATGGAGCTACTGCATCCTTTTTCTCAGGCTCAAATTCCTCTTCCCCATATCAATACTTTCAAGTATTACGTCAAAAACGGCAGCATGGAGGATAATTTTATTTTTATCCGGAAAGCAGTCTTATCTTATAGTCCTGATGATGCATTAGGAAACAAAGACCATGTAGTCATGGTTATATACGGAGGTCGTGGATGGTTGGGTTTTTGGAGGCCCGGATATAAGGCTTGGACCACCATTGAAACCCGGTTAGCAGCATTCTATGATATAGTTTATTACAATGGCAGATTTTACGGGGCCGATGCTGCAGGCAGCATTTTTGCTTGTGACGTTGGGGGGCCTAATGAAACCGTGGCACGGTTTGTTGGAAAAATACCTCACAAATTCCTTATTGACAAGCGACCGTACATAGTCGCATCAGAAGCGGGTTTATTGATGGTCGTTCGAGATGGTTGCCTTGCAGGCTATGGCGACGACCCTGACTTTGATTGTGATAATATGGATGAGTCTAGGATTGATTACGGGGCCAAAGAATTTACGTTGTTCGCGGTGGATCTAAACAATGGAGGATGGACGGAGAAAAAGAGCTTAGGTGACAAAGCCTTGTTCTTGGGTGACAATGCATCTATCTCCGTGCAAGCCTCGGAATTCCTGAGAATAAAAGCTAATTGTATCTATTACACCGACGATTGTTGGGAAGCATACAAATCTTTCAAACCAGGCGGAGGCAAGGACATGGGTATTTACAATTTGGAAGATGGAAGCCGGATGCCTTACTATGGAAGGGAGTCTTTTAGTTCTATTTGTCCGCCTATCTGGGTCAACCCGTCTTTCTGATGTGCTAGTGTTCTGCAGGCGGGCTGTTACCTCTTGGTTATCCTGTTTTCGAATATTTGATTTCTAGTGCTTTGTGTACTTTTTGTTAGTTAGAAGGGAAAAAAAATCATCAACATTCATCAACGTTGTCTGCGCTCTATCTTCTTGTTCTCCATCATCAGCCAAAGTTAAACACAGGATTTTTGTTTAGACTTCTTGGATAAAGAACTACTTCTTCGATAAAGACCTTTAATCATAATAAAAAGTTCTACAAACCTTATCTTACCGCCACATGACACACTGACACTATTAGATCTCTTCTTAATAAAAAGGACCATTTTGCTGAAGTAAATTGCTTTTTCCCCCTCCTAACACCCCCGACCCCACCCCCTCCCGAAGATACTCCCGTCAGCCTGCGGCCCGAAATACCCCAACCCCATTTTTTCTCAACCACGTGACACACTGATCCCACTATTAGATCTCTTCTCAATAAAAGGACCATTTTGCTGAAGTAAATTGCTTTTTTCCCCCTCTCCTGACACCCCATCCCTTCCGAAAATACCCCGCCAGCCTGCGCCCCCGAAATACCCCAACCCCATTTTTTCTTATTTCTCCAATATTTATTTAATAATTTGTATATCTTTTTTTTTCTTTTATTTATTTACTATTATTTAAATGCTCCGATTTTCAATCCGGTTGAATTGGTGCAAAGATCTTTCTTTTTTTTTTAATCATTTTATCCTAAATGGGCAAAATGAATTTTTTGCTCCAAGGCGTTTAGGGTGATTGTTGAAAGGCCTTAGAGCCAAAAATTCATTACAACCATTTAAGATGTAATAATAAGAAAAATAAGATCTTCGCACCAGTTCAAACGGATTGAAAATTGGAACACTTATTTTTTTGCACCATTTATATATTAAAAAATATAGTTTAAAAATTAAGTTTTTCAATTTTCAATATATTTGAACTAGTGTAAAGATTTTATTTTTCTGATCATTTTATCTTAAATAGTCATAATGGATTTTTGTCTCTAAGGCCTTTCAATGGGCACCCTAATTAAGAGAGCCCTGAAACTAAATAAAGAGTCTTGGGGTGCTCGTTAAAAAGACTTAGAGCCGAAAATTCATTACGACCATTTATGATAAAATGATAAAAAAATAAGTTCTTCGCACCGGTTCAACGAGACTGAAAATTGGAAAAAAGTACCCAAGCTCGTTCTCCAACATCACATCCAACATTTGTTTTTAACCCAAGCCCATTCTCCATATGCGTATTCGTTTAGTTATTGGAAAAAAGTAGGTACCTTTTTCATATTGTCCCTTAAAGTAGATTCATTTTTATGGAAAGTGAAGGTAAAAGTTAATGTGGAAGATGTAATGATGATGTATCTTTAATAAGTTGAAATTAAGAAACTGGACACTTAAAATTGGACGGAGTGAGTATTATTAAGGAAAATAACCATTATTTGTTTTGAATCATCTCTGCATTGACTCAGGTGAGAGATTTTTTTGCAAACATTTGGACAGATGACTCGTGCATCTAGTCATCGTGTCTTCACTTTCGTATTCAAACGACCGTTTTATTTCACGCTCGTTCATTTTTTGCGTACTGTATTTTCTTCTCCCATAAATCACTTTATCCACCTTCAGATGGTTTGATGAGTATTTGCGCATTCGTGATTTTATTAATTTACTCAATTTGGTATCTATGGATTTTCTCAACAAGCTAATTACATCTGAATCGTCATGTTAATATGCATTCTCATTGTTTCTCTCTTCCATTGGTCAGATGGCCATTCTTCAACCAGTCATGGATTGCATCAGAATTGAGCTTGAAATTAGGTTGAGGACAACGGATTCTTTCCATCTTTGATGCTTATGGATCAGTTTTCCCGCCTTTATTTGTCATTATGTTTTAGGCGAAGTGTCTTTTTATTTGTTCTTGTTTTTAGATGGGGCAGAGTCTTGTTTTAAGTTTAATGACATGTTGGATGCAATTGTCCCATGTCATTTTCCTTGTTTGATGAGGTTACTGGACCTTTTCTGGTTGAGTTTTTGACAGACTTTTTTTTCCCAGGTCCAAAATCATTTTAATTTTTCACTTCAAGTCGTATTTGAATCTTGGATTGTAGGCCAAAAAAGGATAAAGAAGCAAGTTTTTATTTGTTTAGGTTATTTTTTTAAAAAAATTCCCAAAAAACAAAAATCTCCTCGACAACAATTTGTCATTGGGGCATCCTCACCTCACACAAACACATGTAAAGCGCTGCAGGAGGGGCTGAATAAATTAGTTCGGTTAATCAGGACACTCTTCACTAAAAAAAATGGTAAATTTCACTCACATCCTTTTAAGGTTTGCCTTCACAAAAGATACCCCTTCACTAACATCCTTTAAGGCCTTAAGGGAGGACACAATTTTGAAATTTTCCCTAGCTAATAAGTATTCTGAAAAATGAAGGTAAACCTAAAGAAAATACTACTACTATAAACTACAAAGCCCAAATCTCACCTTAATTCATTTAACACCCTTGAGAGAGTAAGATTTTCTTGAGCCGCAAGTGATTTTTTTCTCTTCGTTCAGATACGAAAATCCTCGAGTCGTACAAGGAAGTGTAGTTAGGGTTTGTGTGTTTGGTTTTGCCAGACGGGTTCTTTTTGGGCCTGTTTGTTTTTGTTCGGGTTGATATGTATATTTGGGTTTCGGCCTGTGCTTGCTTGTTTATTTTTAGGGCTCCCGTGTTAGACCTCAGGCGGTTGCCTCGACTCATTTGGTGTTTTTTTCCAACTTTTGGTTAGAATCCCCTTTCTCCTCTCCCTGTTTAAAATAAAAAAAAATAATTGCCTATCAAAAAAAACTTTGGAAAGTATCCATTTGCGGAAGTCTTTCCATATTGTAATAAAACAGGGGACTCCTCTAGGGCTAATGAATCCTTATTGATATCATGATCAATAACTTGAACCCTACTCTGTTTTGATCTTTTTGCACGTTCTATATCCTAGCTAGGGTTCATGCACTGAAAGTAAGTTCTACCCCATCAACTACGAGAAGAAGAAAAAACTCCCAGATCAGTACTCTCTGTCTCTCATGGCAAAGAGGGGAGTGAACAAAAAGAGTCGTTCTGGTCTACCACCACCACCGCGGAAAAGAAGGGCTATTGCTGCCGCCGCAACCACCACCATCTCAGAACTTCCAGATGATGTAATTTTCGACATTCTATTAAGAATCAAGTCCATCATTAGATTCAACCGAGTATGCAGGAGGTGGCGCAGACTGATTCTCCAACCCCGCTTCGCCAAATCGCATAGCTCGAGGTGGTCTCTTCCTCTCAGTCTTATCTTCTACCGTCCCTCTGACGGCCCCACCAACCCTGCTCAATTCAGCATTCTCGAGCTAGAAGACGACGACGACGACCTTGCTCCTTTAGGCCGCCAAAACGCCACCGTGACATTCAGATCTGAGATTTACGTCCCCCTCAATGGCTATAAAGGACGAGTAATGGGAGCATGCAATGGGTTGGTTTGTTTGCGTGTTGATAACGATGTTGTGGTGTGTAACCCAATTGTTCAAGGACGACGACCTTTTGTCCTTCCAAAACCGCCAAAACTGGCAAATAGTTGGTCAAGTTTCGGGTTTGGGTATAGTCCATTGAGTGATGAATACAAGGTCTTGAGATGTAATGAAACGCAAAGAGAATATGTTAATGATATTATTATATCGTTTGAGGTCTGCACCCTTGGGAGGGATGATACATGGCGGAGCATCGGAGGAGGAGGGCACAACGGAATACGATTCCCTCGCAGTTCTATGTCCCCTGGTATTGATTTTGTTTTTGTGAATGGTGCACTTTATTGGCTAGGGCGGGACATGGCTTCAAGATTGTTATGCTATTTTGATGTGGAGAATGAGGAATTGGGAAGTACTCTCTACTTGCCTAGTCAAATCGATGGTATCGTGCATCTTGAAGTTTTGGGGGAATTTTTATACCTTTTCGATGTCCATCGGGAAAGTCATGTAAATGTGTGGGTGATGAGAGAGCACAAACGTACGGGGGCTAGGACATGGAAACAGGTTTGTAAGCTACCATATCCTTGTGGGATAGCTGGACCAATCCAACCGATAAAAGTTTTCAAAGATGGAACCATATTGATGATTCTCAATAAACTTATTGCTGATCAAGAAAAATACGGCAAAGTTCTTGCATCTCAGAATCCTCAAACAGGATTAATTAAGTATCACGAAGCTCTATTTTTGCCCGAATCAATTGCTCATGCACCGAGCTTCCTCTGCCCGCCATGGTTGCTATGAAGGGTAAAAACTTCACGTCAATTGTGAGATCATACTAGCTCTTATTGTACGTATGTATACCAGATCATGTGATTGTTTGGGCCAAGTCTTTTTTTATTTTTTTAAGGTAGTTTCATGGTCTTCTTATGGGATTTCGATTGCTTGCATGTTCGTTTTTACATAGGTGCACTTTAAAAAGGTTAATGATAAAGCCGTGAGTACTTTTTATGATGCGACAAAAACTATTTTGACTTGACATTTTTATCCTCAGCAGACAAAAATAACTATCTTCCCATAGAAATAGAGTTTGAAAATCAATTCCTTTAACGGCTAGGTTATATTTGAATGCTCAGGCTTGGTTTGGAATATACAGAAAATCTATTTTTTATTTTAATTATAATTTTGTTGGGGGTTTGCTTTTGAAATATCTAGGCCTAGTTTGAAATGTTCAACATTTCAGAATTATTATGAGACGTTATGAAGCACCAACACTCCTTACTGCTTGCCCTATTCGCATTGGGCACCTTGTGGAGGCGTGGACACACAATTAATGCGTCGGGTACACGTGGGACAGGCGCTCGCCATGTGGCATATGCATAAAATTATTAATTACGTATTAGTCTCAACAAAGACGTGAATGAAAACATGACAGGGACGATTCATATTATTGTATTGAAATGCTTTCGGGGTATTATGTACCCTAAAAATAGGAGGAAAAAACGAATAAGTTAATTTTGACCAAATAAAATTAACCATATTTGTTTTGGTTGTTTCAGGATGGAATGTTCATATGAATAACAACTACTATATACATATATGCATGTGTACATGCATGCATACATATGTTTTGCCTTGTACTCCCGTGTCCGTTTCATCTTTCATTTTGAATTGCTGTGTTCGTATATGTCCTTCTAAACTGAAAAGTGATCTTTGGTTTATGAGTAGTTCCTTCATTCCTGATTTTTTTTTCTTAATCTGGTGTCCATAACTCCATGTCTTTTCCCAACAAGTACAGCATATTATTACAACTGTTTCTAATTTCTTCAATTGTTCAGATCATGTCTATTCTTCAACAAATCATGGTCGGGTCGCATCAGAATTGAGGTTGAAATTAGGTTGAGGACGAGGGACTACTCTTTCCATCTTCGCTGCTAATTATGGATCAGTTATTGTGCCTACTTTTAATCACTATGATTTAAGCCAAGTGCCATTGTTTATGTTTTTGGTTTATTGTTTTTAGATGGGGAAGTGTTTTTCTTTCTTTAAATTCTCTGTTAACCGCCAAAACCTTCAATTTACTTTCTATAAGCCCTACAATAGCAGTTTGCACTTCTTTTTGAACGGCAATTTTTTATTATTAATCTTTGAGAGGGTACAAAGACCAAGAGGAGCAAGAAGAAGGAAACAAGTGCTCAGTCCAAGACCAATAGCAGTTTGCACTTCTCTCCCTCAATCCTCCAGCCATTAAGAAACTAAAACTATATGCTTAACACATTTATGTTCTTTCCAAAGAGAAGGAAAGTCCCAATCATTGTGCTTTGCGAAGACACCTAGACGAAAACCCATTGATTCCATGTCCAAGTAAATTTGCCACAGGTTGTATTTGCCACAGGTTGTTACATGGGGTTGAACAAAAATAAAAAAATAAACAGCAAATTTACCGGATTCTAACTTGCTAATGTGCTTGAAACAGCCAAATGCAGTCTTGGTTGGTTGAACATTTCAAGAAGTCCCTGCTCCACTATACCCAAAATGCACTCTCTTTCTGACTTATCGTTGAAATGGATCTGTTTATTCGTTCTTCCTCCCAAAAAGTTGCTGAGGCCTCAGGCTCTGCACATCTGTACCATTGGAGTGTAAATATAAAAAAGCACATCTATACCATTGGAATGTAGGTAAACAAGTCAAGACAGATAAATTTGCCTGGCTATTTCTATGTTTTCTTTTTGGCTGCATCACTCGTCAAAAACTAGAAATAGGTCAACGGTTTATAATCAGCCAAAAGTGCCAAAGTGAGTGATGTCTATATCTAGGTCATGCCAGGTGAGCTCTTAATGAATGTTTCCCCAGGTAAAGGAGTGGCTTCTTACATGCACAAAGGTTGGGTTTAAACTACAGCAGCAGGTTTGGAAGGAATTAGGCAAAATTATCTACTAGAACAAAGGGCAAAATACTATATTAACAATGTTTGTGCATGCCGGTGGTGGGTACATACACGTGAACAATTCTGTGTATGATAAGGTACAGACACGAGAGTCCCCATTGGTTTCTTATTCCTTGATCTTTTTGTTGATAAGCCATTGATTTCTCAATTGTCTTACTACTGATCCACTGATCTGTTTCATACTCCGTGACCAGAAAGCATGAGGTCGAGAAGCTTTCTGGCCAAGCATGTAAGAAACCAAGAACCCAAGTGCTTCCTGTGGCAAAAAGAAGTATGAATGCCAATAGACACAGTATAAACCAATAATTTGGCATCATGTAACCTACCAATCAACTTTCCCATATCATCTCATAATGCAATTGTTTCCCATTCCATCTAAAGCTTAAGATCCATCCTAAATTGTTCTTTTACCGACTCATTTGCTTAACTATTTGCATTCGGATCATGAACCATGTCCAGACAATAGCGTGAGTTTGGGAAGAAGTCATTCACTAACATAACTCAACTTTGACTTCACTAACATAACTCAACTAAGAATCATGTTTACCGACTCATTTGCTTAACTATTTGCATTCGGATCATGAACCATGTCCAGACAATAGCGTGAGTTTGGGAAGAAGTCATTCACTAACATAACTCAACTAAGAATCATGTAGTCTCATAGAAGTGTAAAAATGGCCTAAGAAAGAGATGCTTATCATGCATAGCTGATGCATACCGAAAGGAGGAGCATAGAACAACATATCTCTTTGGAAAAATAGAGAAATGAAGATCCCAAACCAAGAAGCTGGAAAGTGTGATGAGCACAATTCATTTCTATCACAAAACCATGCCGAGGTATATTCACCTACCACATAAAGTGTCAAGTCTAGGGCTTATGAGAAGCACCACATCCCTACAGAGAACAGGTCATACTTCAAGTATATAGGGGCAGAGACAATGAAGAAATAAATTATAAGGAAGTAGATGAACCAAACCATTTGTGAAAAACATGAAATCAAGGAAATTAATAAGGCCTAAACTTGCCATGGTGCAAATTGCAGACTGATGAAACACTTACAAAAGCATCATATAACATGATTTAAATTCAAGTAACAAACAGCTATCTTGGTCTGGAAATGTGTACCTTTAGGTTTTCTCCTCTTGCGATATCCCTGAGTGAAACCAAGCTAGGAACATGAGCAGTTCCACGGAACATGGATGCTATCCCATATATGAGAACATCCTCATAGTGTTCCAACACAGGATCATAAACCAAAAGAGAATCCTCATTAACTAACATCAAGATCAATCCACTCTCCAAAACCATAATCGGCTCATAATAGTCGTAGATTTTAGTTTCATTAATCATATAAACAATGTAAAAGTCCTTGCTCCACGACTGCTTCACTCCATAATCCTTCATCAACCATATATCAACATGATCACCGTCTGAAAAATCACATATAGAGAGGCAACCTTGTAGCACTCCAAGGCCCATATATTCCTTCTGACTCTCACAAAACCCCGAAGGTCCAGGAACTGCTCGAAATTGCTCACTTGTAAAGTCAAAACAATTAATTAAGTCTGGATTACGATAGTGGAAAGCAAACCAATGAAGAGATCCACTAACGAATGTATCAAACGAGTAATCAAACCTAGGTTTCACTCCATAAGGGTCGTTTCCTATGTTTCTCCAAAACCCTTCACCCAATGTATATATCTCCACCTCATGATAGTCTCCAATGCGGAAGGACCGAACTACCTTGTATTGATCAGTCACAGGGCTAAAACCAAAAGCACAGCTGGAAACAGTTTTGCCGCTAGAGCATTTTGGAAGGGTAATGTACTCCCCCAAAATTGGATTGCAAACATAAATGGGGTCATCGGTTGCGGGCTCAGACAAACATAGAAACCCATTACAGGAATTTACAATGTTAAAAGCAATTTTGGGGAGGTTGATTTTGGGGACTAGTTTGATCCTATACTCGCCAGGGCGAGCATAGGTCGCGATCCGGAGATCGACCAAGTTGAGTTTCCTTGACTGGTAGCGTTCGGTGATGGGTTTGACCAAGAGGCATACCTGTGATCTAGAGAGATGGAGTTTGGCGAAACGAGGGTCGGAGATGAGAGAGAGCCAGCCCTTACAAACACGGCGGCAATTGAAAAGGGTCTTGATTGGGAGTCGTGAAAGGATGTCGAAGACGACGTGGGTCGGGAGATCTGGTACTGTATCGATCATTTGAGGATCTTCTTCTGTTTCATCTTCTTCTTGGGTTTCGTCTGTATCGTTTTCTTGGTTGATTATCTGGGTCTCGGCTCTCCTTTTTCTGCCACCGGGATACATCGCATTTCTGTGTAGACAAATAGGGTTGAGACTTGCGCGGGCGAGAGAGAGAGAGAGAGAGAGAGAAGTGCAAACCGCTATTGTGGAATTTATCGAAATGAAATTGAAGGTTTTGGCGGTTCTTTTGGAAGGGAAGTGTGCGGAAATTCGTGCCCAAACTCTAGTTTATGTCAAAAAATACAGAAAAATATTTTAAAAATTTAAAAATTAGTATTTTACATGATCCTGTAAAAAATTAGACTCAACTATACGTATAGTTTTCTAAATTAGTTGTTTTGCAGTTTCGTACCTACAAATTTAGATATATATATATATATCCACTAATATTCATTATAGCTGATATTTTACATAGCTCCATAAAATATTATAGTATTAAAATTATGAATATTTATTTGTATTGTATTTTTGTGGGGGCTCGGAATGGGCTCCAATGGGCATACAGTGGCCAAAGGTGTGGTGACTTTATACTTTTTGAAACGAGAGCTGCTATCCACACAAATAAAAGTGTACAGATTGTGCACAAATTTTTTGTAAGGCTTATTACGGGTTTCACACAAATGATTCGAATAGTTCAATAAATGTAAAACACTTTTTTAAGGGTCCCCATGAAAAATAAGCTCAATCCGATACATATATGTTCTCGATCTAATCATTTAACTTTTCATGGAGATTTCAGAATAATGAAAAGTTAAATGAATGGATAGAGCACCTATAAGTATCGGATTGAGTTAATTTTTCACCGGAACCTTTGAAAAAGTATTTTACATTTAATAAATGGCTCGAATCATTTATGTGGGACCCGTGGTGGGCCTCACAAAAAAATCTGTGCGCTTTGTATGTGTGAACAGACTTTCTGCTTTGAAACTCTATTGCCTTTGCCCTTTGCCTTTTCACTCACCGAAGATGCTGGTACCGAAAATGCCAACAGGTTGATAGCAAGAGGGAGGGTTGTGATGCAGAGAGGTGAAGTTGAGCAAATTGAGGGTCTGAAATCAAGTTGCGGAAGTATGAACACACGCACCTGCAGTTGTTGAGCGTCGTCATGGCTAGTTTGCTCAGAATTTCCATTAGAATGTGGTATGGGATGGAGAATAGTTTGTGTTGGAACCGGAGTGGGTCCACACCGTGATCTGTGGGCAGACTTTCTCAGGGAAAAAAGGGGGTTAATTTCACCAGCATCCCGTCAACTATGAATGTGTATCATTTAACCCCCTCAGCTCAAAATACCTGATCAACCAAAACCCAACGAAGTATAGTAGAGATTTACTAGTTACTCCTACTACCTTAGGGTCACCAAACTTGACCCAAATGGGAATTACATTCGACAACAAGTGCTAGTAGCATTGTATTCCGTTGAAAAACATATCATGGCTCTAGTTTTGCGTCCAAATTATAAAAGGACTCATTTTTTTAAGCACTAGTACTAAATATTTTAAAATCTTTTGACAATGTATCTCAAAAACAGAGAGATATACGTAACACAAAACCTTTGCTTCTAGAAATTAAAAAGATGGTTACTCTCCATCCCCTCAATTAACTAGATTGAATAGTTAGGCGTGTGAAACTTATTAAATTAAAAAATTAACAGTCACGATAGAGTTGATTAGATGCCAATGATAACTGTTCCAACTTTTGTGAAATTAATCTTCCCGAAATGCCTCATACAATTACTTTCTCATATAGTAAAAAATTGTATCCATCCTTTCTAGAATCCTTCCATTCTTCCAGAAAAAGCTAAATAGAGTCATAGCACGTGCAGAAAATGCGTCGAATCTCTCCTGGGTGGTGATAAAATATCGAACTTCAAGACATGGAGATGAAAAGGGGAGGTGCAGACCGAAGCAAAATCCGAATGTTTGGACTTCCCTTTCCCAATCGAATTTCGATGATCCGAGCCGCTCAATATGATTAAAACGTGATTTTATGAATATCCGCGGGAAATCAGCCAAAAAAATGATCGGGAAGGGCTTGATTTGAATAGTTTTTTATTGAACTATTCAATAAAAAACTGTTCAGATGAAGCCCTTCCCGGTCTCTCTTTTTTTTTTGCTGATTTTTCGCAAGTATCCTTAAAATCACGTTTTGAACACATTGAGCGGCTCAGATCATCAAAATTCAATCGGAACGCTATTTAACGGAGCTTTTAACTGAATCCATTAGTCATTCGGATGGAAGGGGGCGTTTTGATTAACGGAAGATAAAGTTGGGAGTAAAATTGAAGTTTTTAAAAGATTGTAAGTCTAATTAAATTTTGGTGTAAAAGTTAGGGCGTATTTTGGAATTTACCCAATAATAGTGCCATTCAACATTAATTGTTTCACGTTATCGCCTCCAAATGTTACACAAACGTATGTTCATATTTCCGCAACTTAATTTTAGACCCTCAATTTGCTCAACTCCACCTCTCTAGCTAGGTCACAACCCTCCCTCCTTGAAACGCCTAATTTAGGAAAACCCTAAATTTCCTAGTACATGTGTTTATTAGGGCTGTCCACGGTCGGATTTTTTTCGGATTCGGGTCGGGTTGGACCTGACCCGAATAATGTCGAATTGAGTACTTGCCACCCGAACCCGACCGAGGACAGTGTCGGGCTCCGACCGAACTGTTGTCAGATTGAGTTGGTCGGGTTCGGTCGGATAATCGGATTGAGCCAATTTTGTTGGGCGGCTTGGGCCATTATTTGGGCCAGTTTTATTTTTCTGGGCCATTTTTTTTAAAAATTCTTCGGTTATTTTGGGCTACTTTTCCACCATTTCAGCAGGCCAAATGGCCCAAAGATTAATATAAATATTTTGGGCCATGCTCCATAGCTCAATCCAAGGGTCCAAGCCTTGTTTTTCAGTTTCCACATTTCTCAATCCAAATTCCAAACATAAAAGCACAAAAGCACAACCATAAAACAAAAAATAAAGCCAACATTTTAGCTGGAAATGTTTTCCAGTTTCCAGAGAGCACTAGAGCAGCCAGCTCTCAGCACTCTCCAGTCTCCTCCCCTGTTTTCTCAGCACATTTTCAGTTTCTAGTTTCCACCTCCACCACACAGCAAAAACACACAAAAAAAATTACAGAGACCAGCCAGCTCTCTAGTCTAGTAGTCTCTACTCTCCTGTTTTTTCAGCAACCATACACAAACACAACCAATCAACAAGTCAAAATATTTTCAGTTTTCCACCACCATATTACAAGTTCAAACGACCACCAAAACAACTAAACAAGTCTAAAATGATTAAAAGAAGTCCATAATAATTTAAATTAGCCAATACTCCATAGTGCTGCTGCTCCCAAGTCCCAACCCCATATTTCTCATGTCCGTTCAAAGTTCAAACCTGTTACATAGAAAGAAAAATTAGAAGACAATTAAAAACTTCATAGATTTTTTATTTTTTTTGATAAGTTAAAACTTCAAAGATCATCAAATAACATCTGTTGTTATGTTTTACCAAGGTCCAAAGCCCCATCAATCCCTAAGAAGCATCATCAGTTTGTAAGAGTTCTGAAAAAAAAAACACTTAATTCAATACAATACTAGAAAATGT
Source organism: Rhododendron vialii (assembly GCF_030253575.1). Taxonomy (NCBI): domain Eukaryota; kingdom Viridiplantae; phylum Streptophyta; class Magnoliopsida; order Ericales; family Ericaceae; genus Rhododendron; species Rhododendron vialii. The sequence goes on from NC_080560.1 coordinate 6,258,504, forward strand.
TAACTGAATAGACCAAATCAATTAAATTGTAGACCAAATGGTCCAGATCAATTAAATAAAATTACCTCGTTCAAGATCTTCAACTTTATCCATAGCCTGTCAAAGAGAGATTGGAACCGTGCTTAAAAGCCAATTTTGGGTGCATACAAGAGTCTCGACCATTGACGTTGAGAGTGAACTCCGAAATGGATCAAGTACGCGACCACCCGTTCTAAAAGCCGACTCGGAAGCAACGGTAGACATGGGCATAACTAATACATCACGCGCTATTTTAGACAAGATTGGATACTTGTTGGAATTGTTCTTCCACCACACCACGATATCAAAATTTGGATTGTCCCTACGTTCACACAAATCCCCCAAGTACTTGTCTACCTCCGAGGAACAAACACTAGAATACTCCTCCTCCAAGTAAGTGTCAAATTCCATAGCTAAATTCAAGCGAGAATCACAATCCTCATTCTCCACTCTCGACATTGGACTTGCACTAGACACATGTTGTCTAACTTCACCCTCTTTTGCATAAGAATCATACAATCGGTTCAAAACATCCTTCACTTTTTTCTCCATTTTCTCACCCTCCGCCTTCCCTTTGGATTTTGTATAGCAAAATTTCACTAACCTTAACTTAAACCGGGGATCCATTGCCACTGCCACATAAAGTAGGGGATTCAATTTCTCTTGATCCCCCCAATACCTCTCAAATTTTCTTTTCATTCAATTGCCATTGAAGACATATAAGGATCTCGGTTGGTGATTAATTCATCTATCTTCACTTGAACCTCATACAACTCATGAAAGAACGTATTGGATGTGACAAATAGAGAAGCCGAAAATTTCTTGGTTGCATCATAAAAAAGTTTTAAGAATGTAATAAATAACCCACACTTCTTCCAATCAAGCTTGTTTGGAATAGTTGGTTGTCTTGGAGTTGGGACACTAATCATATGGCTCCCACCTAGGCCCTCCAACTCCAATGACAAATCCTCATCGCCTTCTTTTATGCCAAAATTTTTTATGAAACTACTATCTTCCTCCCCCATTCTTTGGAATGCCTTCTCAAATTTGATGGCTACTTCTAACATTAAGTAAGTGGAATTCCGCCGAGTACACACATCAAGACACACAATTTGTTTCGACTTAATTTTTTCTTCTCCACACACTTATTAAATGTCTCTATTCTTTGTGGAGAAGATCTTACATAGCTCACAACATCACGAACACAGAGAATAAACTCACTAGTATCTTTCAACCCCTCAACAACAATAAGATTCAAAATATGTGCACAACATCGTATATGTATATACTCATGCTCCAAGACAGTCCTTTTTCAATCCATTGTTTTCCGTTTCAAGTATTCAATAGCTGTGGCGTTTGAACTTGCATTATCTACCGTCAAAGTAAAAATACCATCAACATTCTATTCAAGCAACAATGACTCAATTTTCTTGCCTATGGTAACTCTCTTATGATCTTCAATTTGACAAAAGTTTAAGATTCTCTTTTGTAACTTCCAATCATCATCAATGAAGTGTGCAGTGAGACACATGTAGTTAAGATTTTGAATTGATGTCCATGTATCAGTCGTGAGGCAAATCCTACGACCCTTCAATAATTTTTTCAGTTTTCCCCTCTCATTTTTATGAATTGCACCAACCTCTTTAGTTATCGTTTGGCGAGAAACCGATGAGAACTTAGGTTGCATGACCTTACAAATTTTTCTGAACCCAATCCCCTCAACAAACCTAAGAGGTAGTTCATCAATGATGACCATTTCGGCAAGAGCTCTCTTACGATCGTCAAAAGAAAAGACATGCGTCACAATGTCAACATTGCCCCCGTCTGTGGGTCGAAATGAAAGATTTTGTTGTCTATGTTGGTCTCTATTAGGATACAGTGGGCAAGCGGGGATGTGAGCTTTCAAATTACTAACGCTGTGTTTTTTACTTTCAGCCGCGTATCGTTTATTACAATACTTACACTCAGCCCATTTGGTTACCCCCTCCTCTTTAATATATATCATTGAAGTGGTCCCAATAAGGAGATCTATATCTTTTTTCAGGCTCTTTTTTAGGTTTAGGCACTCGTGGTGGAACCTTTCTTTTGAGTCTATTTTCAGTATTTTGTCCAACTTCAACTACTGTATCATCTTGAACATCAATGACATCGGCATTCGTAGACACAGGAGGATTAGAATTACCTCCAAGTTCAACTTCTTCAACATCTACAACATCATCCTCAAGTTCCCTACCAAGCGTGAAATCAAAATTGCTTGAATCCATCACCTACAAACAAGTGTAATCAAGATCAATAAACTGCAATGCTGCCAATGCATATAGATATAATGCTAACCAGTCGAAATAAGAGAAAAAATTAGCTTTACTGTTTTCTTTTGCTTTACCAGTCGAAAATGAAATAGAATCATAAAATTAGTTTTAGTGCTACAGGCCTACAGCCTACACCAGTTGAAAATAGAAGCACATACTGTTTTTTTTTTTTTTTGCTTTACGCCTTTATCAGTCGAAAAATTAGCTAGCTACACAGCCTACACCACTCGAAAAAAATCAGCCAAAAACTCACTAATTTACAGCCAAAAAGAGGGAAAAATTAAGTGCTACACTAGTCGAAAATTGAAATAGAATCAGAAACTGTTTTTTTTTTTTTTTGCTTTACGTTTTTATCAGTCAAAAATTTATCTATACCAGTCAGAAAAAATCAGCTCACTAATGACTGATCTATAGCCGAAAAGGGGGGAAAAAAAAATTAAACAAGGGGGTTTTTCAGTTTGATCTATTCAACTATTCAAGTCCTATCCATCTCAATCAAATACTCTATCAAGTATCAATTCATCAGATCAAAATCACATCAGATCAAAATATTTTCGTAAAGCCTTTCACTGTAAACATCAACCACCAGTCTACCGCCGCCGCCGCTGCCGCGCCGCCACTCACTTCCAGAGAGAGAGAGAGAGAGAGGTACCAGATTTAGGCGACGATCGGCTGCAATCGGCTACGAACGAGAATAAGAGAGTGGTCCACAGAATCTGGAGATCTAGAAATTCAAAACTAAAAGTTAAAAAATTAAATCATAATAAAATCATCAAAACTATGGAGAATCGAAGATCGGAGACTGACGTGAGCAAGAGAGAGAGAGAGAGAGAAACGTACCACGGTAGTGGCAGAGTTAGCCGTCACTACAAGAAAAATTCAATTGGGTGACGAATGAAAATCGTCACAAATTGCATGCTTTTCGTCACATATAATATAGGTGACGAAAAAAAATTTGTCGACTAAAGGTTGTCGAGAATTCCTACCTGGTGACGAAATTTATTTTTCTTCACTTATAGTGCCTTTTGGTGAAAAGTGAATAATTGTTGACGAAATTTTTTTCCTCACTTATTGTGCTTTTTGACGACGAAAAAATTCGTCACCGATGGGTCACATTGGTGACGAAATTTTTTGTCACTAATATAAGAAATCGGTGACGAAATTTTTCGTTGCAAAAGATGTTTTCATATAGGAAAAGAAATCCATCTTTCTTGCTCCTGCTGGGTTTCGAACTCGAGTTCCTAGAGTTTTTCGCACAAGCTCCGACCAACTGCACTACACACACTTTTCAATAAAAATTTGAAATATCTAATATATAACACATATGTTTAACATGAAAATATATTTCGAATGTAATTTTGGACCTTTAAACATTAAAATTAGCAATTTTGATAAACATAAAAGTTGTAGGCAATTGAGTTATTGTTGAAACTCAATTTGAATTATCTCAATCGGAGATTTTAGTAAAGAGTTATGTCCGAAATACATTTAGTGACGAAGCGCAATTCATAAATTTCGTCACGAAAGGTACCCATTTGACAACGAAATATATTTTTTGTCCCTAAAAGCGTTAAAATGGTGACGAAGTTATTTTTCATCACCAAAGTTAAGCATTTGGTGACGAAAAAAATATTTCGTTACTAAATTGCTCACATTTGGCGACGAAATATATTTTTTGTCACCAAATGATTATCTTTGGTGACGAAAAATAATTTTGTCACCTTTTTTAAGCTTTCGGCGACGAAAAATGTATTTTGTAGCCAAATGGGTACCTTTGGTGACGAAAATATTTTTTTCGTCGCTAAACAGGCATAATTGGTGACGAAATTATTTCGTCACGAAAGTTATCAAAATAGTGACGAATTTATTTTTTCGTCGCCAAATGTACTCATTTAGTGACAAAATTAAATTTCGTCGCCACTTTTTCGTCACCAATTTTCATTTTTCTTGTAGTGCGTTGACCGTTGTCGATCGACTCGATCGGCTGTGTCGCTGCGAGATCGAGAGGAGAGCGGATGTGGAGACTGGAGAGCAGGAGAGGTCCAAGCGGAGAAGACTGGCCGGAGATTTGGTCGCCGGTCAGAGAGACTGAGAGAGTGGGGTGGGGGCCGTCCGTGGTGGGGCTGGGTGTGGGTGGGGTGGGGTGGAAATCGGCGGAGAGCGAGAGGAGAGGAGACTGAGACCCTAAAATGAAAGAGATGGATTTTTTTTCTTTTATACTCTATTAAATTCGGTCGGGTCGGGTGACCCGAAACTTCATATATGCAACCCGAAACCCGACCGACAAACTGTCGGGTCTAACTAAGCCAACCCGAACCCGACCGACTGTCTCAGTTTAAACCGTTCGAGGCTGAATTTTCGGGTCGGGTTGGGTCGGGTGGTCGGTCGGGCGGATTTTTTGGACAGCCCTAGTGTTTATGTGACATTTCTTAAAGGTCAGGTGCATCTGTTTGATTTTTGGAGAAAGGTCAGAGATTATTTTGAAATTATCCCTAATAAGTATTCGGGAAAGGCAAATCCTAACAAGTGCCACCGGAGCACAAGTCAATGGGCATTGAATATGAAATATTCTTCAACATTTAATGACATCTTCTAAAAAAATTAGGGGTGTAATCTGCCCTGGCCCTTTTCCCATTTCCATTTCTGAAGCTTTCCAAAAAATCACACCCAGCCCATTCCTAACAAGGTAAATATATGGAATTGAAAAACGAACAAAAATGAAATCACGTCCAGCACATTCTGTGCGCAGATTTGACAAATTTGACAACTTCATTTATTTGTGCATATTTTGGTGGGAAAAAAGTAGAAGATGAAGGAACGATTCCCGCCCGACGAACGTGTAATTTTTTGTCCAATATTTTCAAAGAAAATTCTACTTCCCGCCCCTATGTCGCCCATATATATCAGCCATCACGCCCAGCCCTTTTTTGCCACCCTAATTGTTGTTGCATTTTATTATGTCTTCAATTGATATAGGTTTGAATCCTACATTTTCGTTAAAGTACTAGGCGATGAAAGTTGATTTATTGCAATTTTTTTTTTCACAGAATTATTGCAGTATTTTACAAGTTTTGCTTGTTTGGGAACCGGTTGTGTATCCTCATATTCCCACATATAGGTTTTTGTTTTTTGGCAATAGATTGGACGAAATAGTTTGGTATTTGGTATGAGAATTATGTGGGGCCTCTTCTTATTCACATCATTGTTGACTTTTTTTTTTTACAAACTTACATTAATAGTAATGAAATATTATTGTTGAAAAATATTCCATATTTAATGCCCCTTAACTTGTGTCCCGGGAGCACTTGTTAGCCGGACCGTTCAGAAAAATAAAGGTACATGCCTAAAGAAAATCCTCGAGTCGTACACGAACAATTTTGGAGAGGATCTGTGAATGCCTTTATAAGTTTGAGAAAAAACGTTCTTTACAAGAGGTTTCCGTAAAAATAGGTTTACATCGCTTAATTTCCCGCGTCCAAAAGTGTTTTGAACGATTCGGATTTTAAGGAAAGAGTTAAACTTTTCCTTGGAAGAGTTTTTTTTTTTTTATAATCCGGACCACTCATTGCCAAGATGAGCAGATGAGATCGAACGGCTCCGTAAATAACTTATTCACGGTATGTCTCTAAAAGTTTCCGTATTCTAATAAAACCAGGTCTCCTGTAGGGCTAATGAATCCTTAATTATTTATCATCATCAATAACTTGAACCCCACTCTGTTTTCGATCATTTTGCACGTTCTATATCCTAGCTAGGGTTCTCTTCAATTTTTATCGCGGAATTATCTACTGTTCCGCCTCTCTCTCTCTCTCTAGATCTCATGGCAGCCACCACCATCGCGGACCTTCCAGATGACATAATTTGCAACATTCTAGTAAGAATCCCTGATATCAAATCCATCATTAGATGCAACCATGTATGCAAGACGTGGCGCAAACAGATTCTCCGACCCTACTTCGCCAAATCGCATAGCTCGAGGGGGTCTCCTCCTCTCAGTCTTATGCTCTACCATCCCTCTGACGGGCCCCCCGACCCTGCTCCCTCCGGCATCCTAATCCCCACCAAACCCCGTCACTTCGGCATTCTCGAGGTTGACAACGACAACCTTCCCCGTTTAGGCTGCCCAAATCCCACCGTGGAATTCGAACCTGAGATTTACATCCCCCGCGAGGGCTATGAAAGACGAGTAATAGGAGCATGCAACGGGTTAGTTTGTTTGTGTGTTGACAAGGATATTGTGGTGTGTAACCCAATTCTTCAAGGACGGCAACCTTTTGTCCTTCCAAAACTGCCAGAACAGCCAAAATGGGCATATAGTAGGTCAAGATTGGGGTTTGGGTTTAGTCCATTGAGTGATGAATACAAGGTCTTGAGATGTAATCATGAAACCATGTCATATCGTGAAGGCCATATTATATCGTTCGAGGTTTGTACCCTTGGGAGGGATGATACATGGAGGAGCATCGGGGAAGGAGGTCGCGACGGAAAACCATTCCCTCGCATTTATCATTCCCTTGGTGTTGATTTTGTTTATGTGAATGGTGCACTTTATTGGCTAGGGCGGGACACGGCTTCAAGATTAGTCTTATGCTATTTTGATGTGGAGAATGAGGAATTGGGAAGTACTCCCTCCTTGCCTTGTGAAATCGATGGTATCGTGCAACTTGGAGGTTTGGATGAGTCTTTATATCTTTTCGATATCTATTATAGGCCATGTCATGTTAATGTGTGGGTGATGAGAGATTACATACGTACGGGGGCTTGGACTTTGAAATGGAATTTTCGTCATGGCCTACAAGGACCAATCCAACCGATAAAAATTTTGAAAGACGGAACCGTACTGATGATTCTCTTTAAATATATTCGCGATTATAAAATGTGGTCCCAAGTTCTTCCATATCATAATCCTCAAACAGGATTAGATCGGTATGACGAAGTTCAATTTTGGACCCAATCAATTGCTCTTGTACCAAGCTTCATCTGCCCACCATGGTTGCTATGAAGGGTATAATACTAGGTAAAAACCTCATTGTGAGATCATACTAGATCTTATTGTACATATGTATACTAGATCATGTGATTGTTAGGGCTAAGTTGGTTTTTTTTTTTTTTTAAGGTAGTTTCATGGTCTTCTTATGGCATTTCAATTGCTTGCATGTTGTTCATTTTTTCATTGGTGCATTTTAAAAAGGTTAATGATAAAGTCACGAGTACTTTTTATGATGCGACGATAACTGTTGTGACTTGACATTTTTATCCTCTCTAGACAAAAATAACTATCTTCCCCTTAAAGGCTAGGTTATATTTGAATGCTCAGGCCTGGTTTGGAATATACGGAAAATCTATTTATTTACTTTAATTATATTTTTGCTGGGGGTTTGCTTTTGAAATATTTAGGCCTGGTTTGAAATGTTCAACGTTTCAGAATTATATATTATGAGACGTTATGAAGTGCCGACACTTCTAACTACTTGCCCTATCCGCATTGGGCACCCTGAGGACACACAATTAATGTGTCGGGTACATGTGGCGTATGCAATAAAATTATTTATTGTCAATTAGGGGACAACAAACGTGGATGAAAACATGACAAGGACGATTCATAGTAGAGTAATGAAATGATTTTGGGGTATTATGTACCCTAAATATAGGGGGGAAATACGAATAAGTTAATTTTGACGAAATAATATTAACCATATTTGTTTTGGTTGTTTCGGGATGGAATGTTCATATAAATAACTACTATATGCATATGTATGTGTACACACACACACGCACATGCATACATATGTTTTGCCGTGTACCGCCGTACGTGTCCGTTTCATCTTTTATTTAGAGTAGTTGTGTCCGTTTCATCTTTTATTTAGAGTTGTTGTGTATGTGTATGTCCTTCTAAGCTGAAAAGTGATCTTTGGTTTTATGAAATTAGGTTGAGGACGAGCCGAAGGACTACTCTTTCGATCTTCAGCTCCTTATGGATCAGTTTTTGTGCGTGCCTAGCTACTTTTCACTATGATTTAAGCGAAGTGCACTTTGTTTATATACGATTTTGGTTTTAGATGGGGAAATGTATTTTCTTTCTTTAAATTCTCTGTTAACCTCCAAAACCTTCAATTAATTTACTTCTCTCCCTCAACTCAATCCTCTCTTGTTCTACTTCAACTAATATTGTACAGAAATGCCCATATTCACAACATAATTTAAACCCATGGAAAGGATGAAATAACTTAGTCAATTTGATTCACATGTGCCAAAAGGAGGAGATACCCATAAATAAACAAAATCTCAAAACGATAAAACAAATGGAAAACATGGTGGTCAACTATAGGAACGGATTGCCTCAGGACTCATATGATTATGGTACACATCATTTTTTTCTTGTCTTTTTTTGCGTCATCATTTATTCAGTATTATTGTGTTCATATATGTGCTTCTAAGCTGTAAAGTGATCTTTGATTTTGTCAATAGAAGGTGAAGCTTTGCTGGTTGTAATAATGTTGTGATTGTAGCATTTTACTGCCATGAAGTACAGTTGGTTATAGGCATTTGGTTTACAAGCTTTGCGATGTTCCTTGGTTGTTTTATGGTATGATGTGCGAAACTTGAACGAGTGGTCAATATCCAAAAATTGGAGTTGGACAGTGAAAGGGATAGAAACCGTGTTTTCTAAGTGTTGAAGAGATGGCAAAGGTGCCATTCAAAAAGAAAAAAAAGAGATGGCAAAGGTAGGGTATTTCATATTTGGTTTAAAATCCAATGATTGTTTTACGAGTCAAGGTAAGTAACATTTGTTTGAATCAAGGAATTTTTTTGCAAATGATGCTTGAACAGATGACTTAGGCATCTTGTCATTGTGTTTTGACTTTCGTTCTCCAGCTACCAATTGATTTCACGATCGGTTATTTTGTGGCTTTCATTATGTTCTTCCCCTGTAAATCACAATTTCCGCCTTCAGACGATTTGGCGACTATTTCGTGCATTCGTTTTTGTTTCCTTCATTTGGCATCCATGACTTTTCTCAAGGCGCTGAATATTATTTTTTGATGAAGTGTAGCGTTACGAATCCTTATTGTTTTTTTATTCAATTGTTCAGATGACATTTTTCAACAAATGATGGGTTGCATCAGAATTGAGGCTGAAAATAGGTTTAGGCAAGAGGATTCTTTCCATCGATCTTTGCTACTTATGGATCAGTTTTTCCTGGGCGCCTACTTTGTCATTATGATTTAAGCGAAGTATCTTTGAATTTGTTTTTGTTTTTCGATGAGTCAGTGTTTCATTTTAAACTCTCTCTTTTTGGGTAACTGTTCTAAGCTCTTGAAATATGTCGGATGCAGTTGTACAGTAGCAAACTTCAAGAAAATTAACCAGAAGTCCTGCATTACGATCTGGCAATCAACATGTGGATTTAGGCTATGTTTGGAAGTTTGGAAAAGAAAGAGAAAATAAGAATTTCTCTCTTCGTAAGTTTGGTTTCTAACTTGACTAGAAACTAAAAGAAAATCTTGTAAAGTTACTTCTTTGACGCTTATAAAATTTTCTCTACTCAGCCTTCCCCTCTTCATTTGCTAGTCGGCTTTTTTACTTTCTTTGTTCTTTTTGAAAAAAATCAAACAAGGAAAAGTTCTTTTCCTTCTCATTTCCCATTTATTTTCTTCACAAAGCTAAGCGCATAAAAAGATATTGTTCCAAGGCTTTCCTCCTAATTACCATTCCTCCTCGTTCTCTTTTCCAAGTCCCAAACACAGACTTAACTGGATTTTTATTTTTGTATTAGCCTTTTATTCTTGTTCCATAGTCGATATCGAGTACTGCTTTTATGGAGATTTTACAACCAAAGTAGTTTAGAAACTATTTTCCCAACTCCAACTGATTTTGACGTATTTACCGAGTCCAAGCATATCAAAATATTTTTGAATTGGCAATTTTAAGTTTTTAAGTCGTGCAATCTCCTCCTCTCAAATCCCTATAGAATTGGAGGATGATCTTCCAAAACCATCTAAAATTGTGGACAGTTGCTATATATAAGCTAGTTGAGCTCCCCCACACCATGGAAGAGGGTATGGCAAAGCCATCATCGATGCCGGAGTTTTCGAAATACAATGAGATGCGGGTTAAATGTAAAAGCTTCTTCACAAATACCAGACATCGAGCCTATTTTTATGGCATATATGCTCCGGTGATGAGAAAGGGTACCATTATTTAATGAATAGAATTCTGTAGGAGGCTGCCTAAACGAACAAAAACAGTGGTTTTGCAGACTGAGTAAAGTTTGAGACTTCGGTCTCTCTGTACTTATGCGATGGGAACGTGTCATTTTTGTTGCTGTAATTCTAATGGTTATGAGGTTTGAACACTTATTATGGTTCTTGTGTAGAATTTATTTTTAAATATTTCATGACATTAAAGGGCTGGTTTCTGTTCTTTAAACGTGGATTTAGTTGTTTAAACCACTTTGACTTGGTTTCCTAATATCTATCCTAAAAATTAGAGGAACATCTCTCCCCCTAACAAACTAGGGGTGAGCATGGATCGGATTGGTCTGGTTTTATAGTAATCCAATAACCAAACCACTATTTACGGATTATGAATTTAGAGAACCAAACCAATTCATAAAATTCATAAAACCAAACCAATCCAAACCATTCAAAGGCGGTTTGGTTTCGGTTTTAAACCACGGTTCGTTTAAAATTGAGATATCATTACTATAAACTATTTTAAGTACTTAAAATTGCATAGATAACTTAAACTAAAAGTTATATTGAAATTAATATATTAAAATCATCAAAACTCACTAACATCAATCAACTAAATAAGAATAGAATACATTAGAAAGTAAGTTACTGAGATAAAAAAGTAGGAAATCACTTTACTAAGCCCAAACCATGTATGTTTAGCGTAATGAAATTGTAGGAATAGGAAGTTTAGGAAATTAATATTGAAAGTGAAAGAAAGGAATAGGGTGGTGGAATAGAGTATTAGATAAGGAAATTAAGTTTATTAAGTATATCTAAACAAATTATATACTATATGTGTGTGTGTCTATCATACGGTTCGGATTGGTTTGGAACCAGAACCATTAACGTAAATCCATAAACCAAACCATTTAACACGGTTTTTATTTTTTTTAAACCAAGACCTAACCACATCACTAAAAAACCAAACCAAATTATTCGGTTTGGATTGGTTTGGACTGGATTCACGGTTTCATGGTTATTTTGCTCACCCCTATAACAAACTATTCTAGTATATATTCTTGTCTTCCATACCCACCCGCATCTAATGGTGGCATTTAGGCTTTGATAGTTGATTGTATTTTGGTCAGGTCACTTCTTCCATGAGAATGATTTTGTTCGCCCTCTTCGAAAGAGGATGAATGCTAGCTACCTTCTCTGATTGTCAGAAATAGTGTATGTCTCACACTTCCGTAAAATGGATTCCATTTAGGTTTCATGGTTTCTTTTTGAGTTGAGGGGTTAAGTGACCAACATTCATAGTTGAGGGCTGTTAGTGAAATTAGCCTTCCTTATTTGAAGGGCTTTAAAAAAAGTACTAACAAAACCCTCGCCCATGGAAAAATTATTCAATGCCTTGAGACACCGCCACATAATGTCCCAAGACCTCATTCCATCACACAATTTGGTGTGAGATCAAAATAAGTGTGTATGCCCTATCCAGGAATGGATCCAGAATTTTGTGTAAGTATTTATTTTACAAAATTAAGTGGCAGCATGTGCCCCACAGGACCCCACTTGGGTCCGTCCGCGGCCCCATCTAATATGTGGTTGAAAACGGTGTGGGACACTACGTGGCGGTGCCCAAGGGCATGGAATAATCTCTCCTCGCTCCTGGCATGGGTACCCTTTTTATGAGATACATAGAGATGATATCATGATGTCTCGATGAAAACAAACTAACCCATGTGCTGTTTGCTTCTTCTTGGCAGGTGAGAGAGAATCTCACAATGAAAAGAAACAGAACGATGATATCATGATGTCTCTATCCCAAGGAGTACCATTCTTGTGGATATTCTGAGCAGACTAACCAACTCCACAATCTTCAATTGCAAGTGCGTAAGTTCATATTTCCGCAACTTTAATTTCAGATCCTCAACTTGTTCAACTCCACCTCTTGCTTTCCAACTGTTCTTGGGATTTCTCTCTGTTCACAGTAGATCAGTTGATCAATGCGTTGTGGATAGTGGCATAAGCGGTGATATTTGTATACTCGATACAACCCTTTCGAAATTCAATCCTAAAGAAAAAAAAAAAAACAAACCTACCTAAAAATTGCAATCGATTGCTCTGTTCAATCTAGAAGAACAGAGCAATAGTTGCAAAGCACTGAACCTCAAATGGCTCAAAGACCAAGGACGAATAACACATTCTTGGCGGTGGCTCCAACTGTAATTTCCTAAGATCAAAGCACTTACGAGCGCATTCTGTCAACTTCGTTGATGAATTAAATAGGTCAACGGAACAACCGGTCCCACTAGCTATGTTGTTTGTGCAAGTCCTCTCCCACAAATAGTTATGACTAGCACTAGCAATAATGCCGGTGGGGACATAAAGTACAGGAAGGAATTCTAGAAAATCATGTGTTTATGAAACCAGGATGCAGGATGTTTAAGCCGCCTGGGACGTTTGAACCGGAGTAGAGTAACGAAGGTGGAGGCAAGATAATTCCTACCGCGATGACTTACCCAAGTTCAAGATCTCATGGACCAAGTTAGAAATTCTAATCCTCGTGGCTTTCGTCATATGGGTGATCATTAACTTTACTGTCCTTGAGGCACCTACTCTCTACATTCTTAGAGTAAACCTATGGAGGTGGCACCTATTGGCCACCTTTCTTTTCTGTAGTCGTGTTATTTCTAAATTACTCATAAGCCTAAATATTTTTGTGATAACATAAGTTATATATGCAGCAGGGTGAGAATACATTTTTGGTATGCTATTGAAAAATCACTTTCGAACTTTTTATGGTTTCTAGCCATATGGTTGATGGTTTTGATTTTTGGATTTCTAAGCCTAACTGAAATCGTAAATTATAATGGAATGGTATATAACTAGATCATGACAATTTTGATCGCTATGATGCTTTCCACGGTTTTTTGGATCTTTAAAATTATCAGTATTGAGATGTAGGATCTTCTATATCGAAAAAAGTACTTTGAAAAAATAAAAACTGCGTTGTCAACCCAATATGCTTTGGAATGCCGTTTGAGACGACCACTGCACCAAAGGCCGGTAAATTGAAAATCGTTGGTTTTTATAGCGTTGGTTCGTAGACGAAGATGAATGGAAAGTAAAGTAAAGTTTAATTGGTCGTGTAGAGCTCAGATCACCAATTAAACGTTACTTCCCTTTCGTCTTCGTCTACGAACCAATGCTGCAAGACCAACAATTCTGAGTTTATCGACCTTTGGTTTAGTGGTCGTCTCAAAAGGCATTCCAAAGTGTGTTGGGTTGACAATGTGATTTTTATTTTTTGAAAATACTTTTCTTCAATACAAAAGAACCACAAGCATATCAATATTGATAATTTTAGAGATCCAAAAAACCATGGAAAGCATCGTAGCAAACAAAATCATCATGACATAGTTATATACCATTTCGTTATGCTTTACTATTTCAATTAGGCTTAGGAATCCGAAAATCAAAACCATCAACCATATGGCTAAAAACTATAAAAAGTTCGAAAGTGATTTTTCAATAGCATACCAAAAATGTATTCTCACCTTGCTGCATATATAACTCAGGTTATCACAAAAATATTCAGGCTTATGAATAATTTATAAATAACACGGCTGCAGAAAATAAGGTGGCCAATACGAGCCACCTCCAAAGGTTTACTTTAAGAATATAGAGAGTTGGTGCCTCAGGGACACTAAAATTAATTATCACCAAGATCACGAAAGCCATGAGGATTAGAATTTCGAACTTGGTCCATGAGATCTTGAACTTGGGTAATTCCTCGCAGTAGGAATTATCTTGCCTCCGCCTTTGTTACTCTCCTCTGGTTCAAACGTCCCAGGCGGTTTAAACATCCTGCATTCTGGTTTTGTTATTACATGATTTTTTGAATTCCTTCCGGTACTATTTGTCTCCCCACAGGCATTACTGTTAGTGCCGATGAGAACTGTTTGTGGGAGAGGACTCGCACAAACAAACATTGCTAGTGAGACCTGGTTGTTCTATTGACCTCTTTAGTTCATCAACAAAGTTGACAGAATGAACTCATAAGTGCTTTGAACTTGGGGAAATCACAGTTGGACCCTCCGCCAAAAATGGTTATTCATCCTTGGTCTTTGAGCCATTTGGGGTTCAATGCTCTGCAACTATTGCTTGGTTCTTCTGGATGGAACGTAGCAATAAATTGCAATTTTTAGGTTTGTTTGCTCGGTTCTTCTGGATTGTTTTGGCCGCTATATAAATGAACTAGAAGCGATTTAGGTTCGTGCAATGGTTTAATTTGCTTCGACCCTTTTAGAAGAAATAAAACTGGTTGTTACGATTGCTTATTCTCGTCAATCGTTCTTGTTGAACTGGGGTTGGTGCTGTGCACCACCCGCATGGCATCCGAGTCGTCCGATCGGCAATCCAATAGCTAGATATTTTCAGGGTACTAATAGTTAATGTGACGACTCATGTCATTTATTCCTTCAACTATTTAGAATTAGTGCCATTAATTTAGGCAGTCGCGACGCTGCGTGCAAAGCAATTTTTGTTCGGCTCACGTATTCAGGGAAGTTTTGGGGAGGAAATAAGGGGATAGAGAGCTAGAGAAATATAAGCAATAATTAGTGAAAAAATTTATCGTGGAACGTGTTGAGTGAGAAGGGTGGTTCGGGGGTTTGATTCTATTAGTGCCATTCAACCCTTGTTTCTTCGTCGGAGGTGAAGAGAATAATAGGACATTCACCCTTTGTTTCACGTAATCGCCTCCAAATGTTACACAAACTTTTGTTCATATTTCCGCAACTTAATTTTAGACCCTCAATTTGCTCAACTCCATCTCTCTAGCTAGGTCACAATCCTCCCTCCTTGAAACGCCTAATTGAGGAAAACCCTCAATTTCATAGTACATGTGTTTATGTGACATTTCTTAAAGGTCATGTGCATCTGTTTGATTTTTGGTGAAAGGTCAGAGACTATTTTGAAATTATCCCTAATAAATATTCGAAAAAGGCAAATGCTAACAATTGCTACCGGAGCACAAGTCAAGGGGCATTGAATATGGAATATTCTTCAACATTTAATGTCATCTTCTAAAAAAGTTAAGGGTGTAATCTGCCCTGGCCCTTTTCCCATTTCCATTTCGGAAGCTTTCCAAAAAAATCACACCCAGCCCATTCCTAATTTATATCATGTCCAGCCAATTCCTAACAAGGTAAATATGAGTCCGGCTCCTCTCCAATCCTCCTAAAATTGAAGGATCCTCCAATTCTATTAATAATGAGACACGTGGAGACTATTACATCAAATGGTCAAGAATAAAGGACTCATCTTCATGTGAAAAACACCTAAGAACTTTCCTCCTCTTCTTCCATCTACCACCACAATAACCTACTACTGTCAATCTCGCCCCTTTCTTCCCTCAGCCATCGCCATTAATGGCCACTGCCTTTAACCCGTCTTTAATCCATAGCCACGTCTGTCCCGTTCCCTTAGCCCATCTAATTCTTCCTCCTCCACAGACCTAGACTAATATCAAAAACTCAAACCCACCATTAGACCAATCAAATTTGCTGTGAACATATCTTAAAATTCTGAGATACAAGTGGAGAGGTTTAGTCTTCTTCATCTCCTTCCCCTTCTCTGCCTCGTTTCCTCTCCCAAACATAACTCATCCCTAATCCAACTCTAATTTGCTAAGTGATTGAGTTCACCGGCGGCAGAAGAATTCGGCAACAAATATCCAGTTCGACAGGCCGAACGATTTGGAAAGGAGAGAGGAGGAATGCAATTATGTGTGCTCAATCCTTCAGCTTTTTAATGAGGTGGGTGTAACGTTAAATCCTAACCGTCCAGCACATTCTTTGTGCAGATTTGACAAAATTGACAACTTCATTTCTTTGTGCATATTTTGGAGGGGAAAAAAAGTAGAAAATGAAGCAACGATTCCTGCCCGACGAATGCATAATTTTTTGTCCAATATTTTCAAATAAAATTCTACTTCCCACCCCTACGCCGCCCATTTATATCAGCCTTCAAGCCCAGCCCATACTAGCATGATCGGCGAATCGACAGGGTGAAGAACGAGGAGTGCTGGACTGACATTGAATACTACAAGCAAAACAGAGTGAGAGCCTTTTTTGCCACCCTAATTGTTGTTGCATTTTTTTATGTCTTCAAGTGATATAGGTTTGAATCCTATATTTTCGTTGACGTACTAGGCTATGAAAGTTTATTGCAATATCTTTTTTTTCACAGAATTATTGCAGTATTTTACAAGTTGCTTGTTTGGGAACCAGTTGTGTATCCTCATATTCCCACATATAGGTTTTTGTTTTTTGGCAATAGATTGGACGAACTAGCTAGTTTTGTTTTGGTATGAGAATTATGTGGGGCCTCTTCTTATTCACATCATTATTGATTCTCTTTTTACAAACTTGCATTAATAGTAATGAAATATTATTGTTGAAAAATATTTCATATTTAATGGCCCTTAACTTGTGTCTCGGGGGTATTTGTTAGCCAGACCATTCAGAAAAATAAAGGTACACACCCAAATAAAATCCTCGAGTCGTACAAAGTAATTTTGGAGAGGATCTGTGAATGTCTTTATAAGTTTGAGAAAAAACATTCTTTACGAGAGGTTTCCATAAAAGTAGGTTTACATCGCTTAATTCTGCGCGTCCAAAAGTGTTTTGAACGATCTGGATTTTAAGGTAAGAGTTAAACTCTTCCCTGGAAGAGTTTGTTTTTTTATAATCCAGACCATTGATTACCAACATAGGCAGATGAGATCGTGCAGCTCCGTAAATAACTTATTCAAGGTATGTCACTAGAAGTTTCCGTATCATAATAAAACTGGGACTCCCCTAGGGCTAATGAATCCTTAATTATTTATCATCATCAATAACTTGAACCCCACTCTGTTTTCGATTTTTTTGCACGTTCTATATCCTTGCTAGGGTTCTTCATGCACTGGAAGTTAGTTCTACCCCATCAACTAGGAGGAGAAGAAAAAAACTCCCACACCACAGTTTGTTGTGAGGGTTCTCTCTCTCTCTCTCTCTCTCTCATGGCAGCCACCACCATGGTGGACCTTCCAGATGACATAATTTGCAACATGCTAGTAAGAATCCCTGATATCAAGTCCATCATTAGATGCAACCTTGTATGCAAGACGTGGCGCAAACTGATTCTCCAACCCTACTTCGCCAAATCGCATAGCTCGAGGGAGTCTCCTCCTCTCAGTCTTATGCTCTACCATCCCTCTGATGGCCCCCCCGACCCCGCTTCCTTCGGCATCCCTATCCCCACCAAACCCCCTCACTTCGGCATTCTCGAGCTTGATAACGACGTCCTTGCCCGTTTAGGCCGCCTAAACCTGACATTCAGATCTAACGTTTACATCCCCCGTGAGGGCTATAAAGGACGAGTAATAGGAGCATGCAATGGGTTAGTTTGTTTGCGTGTCGATAAGGGTATTGTGGTGTGTAACCCAATTCTTCAAGGACGGCGACCTTTTGTCCTTCCAAAATTGCCAAAACTGCCAAAATGGGCATATAGTAGGTCAAGATTGGGGTTTGGGTTTAGTCCATTAAGTGATGAATACAAGGTCTTGAGATGTAATCATGAAACCATATCATATCGTGAAGGCCATATTATATCGTTTGAGGTTTGTACCCTTGGGAGGGATGATACATGGAGGAGCATAGGCAGAGGAGGTTGCAACGGAAAACCATTCCCTCGCCGTTATTCGTCCCTTGGTGTTGATTTTGTTTTTGTGAATGGTGCACTTTATTGGCTAGGCCGGGACACGGCTTCGAGATTAGTCTTATGCTATTTCGATGTGGAGAATGAGGAATTGGGAAGTACTCTCTCCTTGCCTTGTCAAATTGATGGTATCGTGCGTCTTGGAGGTTTGGATGAGTCTTTATACCTTTTCGATGTCCATGGGTATAGTCATGTTAATGTGTGGGTGATGAGAGATAACATACGTACAGGGTCTTGGACTTGGAAATGGGATTTTCAGCTATCATATGGGCTACTTGGACCAATCCAACCGATAAAAATTTTGAAAGACGGAACCGTATTGATGATTCTCTTTAAACTCTTTAAATATATTCGCGATTATAAAATGTGGGGCGAAGTTCTTGCATCTCATAATCCTCAAACAGGATTAATTCAGTATGAGGAAGTTCAATTTTGGACCCAATCAATTGCTCAATGTGAGATCATACTAGCTCTTATTGTACGATCATGTGATTGTTTGGGCTAAGGGTTTTTTTGACCAAATAAAATTAACCATATTTGTTTTGGTTGTTTCGGGATTGGATGTTCATATAAATAACAACTACTATATGCATATATATGTGTAGTTGTGTACACACACGCACATGTGCATACATATGTTTTGCCGTGTACCCGCCGTACGTGTCCGTTTCATCTTTTATTTAGAGACTAGAGTAGTTGTGTTTGTGTATGTCCTTCTAAGCTGAAAAGTGATCTTTGGTTTTATGAGTAGTTCGTTCATTCGTGATTTTGTTTTCTTTATTTGGTGTCCGTGATGACTTCTCCCAACAAACTGATCAGTACATCGTTGAATATTGAATGTGCTAATAATATATTACTCCTATTATTGTTTCTAATTTCTTCAATTGTTCAGATCATGTCCATTCTTCAACAAAATCACAGCCGGGTTGCATCGGAATTGAGGTTGAGGACAAGCCGAGGGACTACTCTTTCCATCTTCAGCTGCTTATGGATCAGTTTTCGGGCACGCCGCTACTTTAATTTTCACTATGATTTAAGCGAAGTGTACTTTTGTTTATATACGATTTTGGTTTTAGATGGGGAAGTGTTTTTCTTTCTTTAAATTCTCTGTTAACCGCCAAAAACCTACAATTAATTTACTTCTCTCCCTCAACTCAATCCTCTCTTGTTCTACTGGAGTAATATTGTACAGAAATGCCATATTCACAACATAATATAAACCCATGGAAACGATGAAAAAACTTAGTCAATTTGATCGATTCACATGTGCCAAAAGGAGGAGCTAACCATAAATAAACTTGTACTAATACTAATACAAAATCCCAAAACGAGAAAACAAATGGAAAACATGGTGGTCAACTATTGGAACGGATTACCTCAGCACTCATATGATTACGGATTACCTCAACTCAATCCTCTCTTCTTCTTTTTTTGTCTTTTTTTGTGTAACAAGAAAAATGGATGCGCAAAAAGCATGAATATAAGTTTAGCCTTTCATACATAGTTTTTACCGTGTACCCATTGTGTCCGTGTCATCATTTATTCAGTATTGTTGTGTTCATATATGTGCTTCTAAGCTGTAAAGTGATCTTTGGTTTTGTCAATAGAAGGTGAAGCTTTGCTGGTTGTAATAATGTTGTGTTTGTAGCATTTTACTGCCATGAAGTACAGTTGGTTATAGGTATTTGGTTTACAACAAGCATTGTGATGTTCCTTGGTTGTTTTATGGTATGAGGTGCGAAACTTGAACAAGGTAAAGGTAGGGTATTTCATATTTGGGTTAAAACCCAATGATTCTTTTACGAGTCAAGGTATGTAACATTTGTTTGAATCAAAGAATTTTAGCTCGAACAGATGACTTAGGCATCTTGTCATCGTGTTTTGACTTTCGTTCACCAACTACTAGTTGATTTCACGATCGGTTACTTTGTGGCTTTCATTATGTTCTTTACCCTGTAAATCACATTTTCCGCCTTGAGACGGTTTGGTGACTATTTCGTGCATTCTTGTTTTTGTTTCCTTCATTTATCATCCATGACTTTTCTCAATGAGCTGAATATTATTTTTTGATGAATTGTAGCGTTCAAATCCTTATTGTTTTTTTTATTCAACTGTTCAGATGACATTCTTCAACAAATGATGGGTTGCATCAGAATTGAGGCTGAAAATAGGTTGAGGCAAGAGGATTCTTTCCATCTTTGCTGCTTATGGATCAGTTTTTCCTGTGCGCCTACTTTGTCATTATGATTTAAGCGAAGTATCTTTGAATTTGTTTTTGTTTTTTGATGAGTCAGGTTGTTTCATTTTTAACTTTCTCTTTTTGGGCAACTGTTCTAAGCTCTTGGAATATGTCGGATGCAATTGTACAGTAGCAAACTTCAAGAAAATTAACCAGAAGTCCTGCATTACGATCTGGCGATCAACATGCGGACTTAGGCTATGTTTGGAAGTTTGGAAAAGAAGAGAAAAATAAGAATTTCTCTCTTCGTAAGTTTGGTTTCTATCTTGACAAGAAAAGAAAAGAAAATCTTGTAAAGTTACTTCTTCGACACTTATAAAATTTTCTCTGCTCATTCTTCCACTCTTCATTTGCTAGTTGGCTTTTTTACTTTCTTTGTTCTTTTTGAAAAAAAATCAAACAAGGAAAAGTTCTTTTCCTTCTCTTTTTTTTTTTTTTGCTCGGCTCCTTTTCCCTCTCATTTCCCATTTATTTTCTTCACAAAGCTAAGCGAATAAAAAGATATTGTTCCAAGTCCCAAACACTATTTTCCCAACTCTAACTGATTTTGACGTATTTACCGAGTCCAAGTATATCAAAATATTTTTGAATTGGCAATTTCAAGTTTTAAGTCGTGCAATCGATCTCCTGTCAAATCCCTATAGAATTGGAGGATGATCTTCCAATACCATCTAAAATTGTGGACAGTTGCTATAAGTTGATCTCCCCCACACCATGGAAGAGGGTATGGCAAAGCCATCATCGATGCCGCAGTTTTCGGAAAACAATGAGATGCGGGTCAAATGTAAAAGCTTCTTCACAAATACCAAACATCGATCCTATTTTTATGGCATGCTCCGGTGATGAGAAAGGGTACCATTATGCGGGTCAAATGTACTTCTAATGGTTCTATGGACTATGGTTTATGGAGGTTGAGTACACTTGTGAGGTTTGAACACTTATTATGGTTCTTGTGTAGAATTTATTTTTAAATATTTCATGACATTAAAGGGCTGGTATCTGTTCTTTAAACGTGGATTTAGTTGTTTAAACCACTTTGACTTGGTTTCCTAATATCTCTAGCTCCTATAAACTAGAGGAACATCTCTGCCCCTAACAAACTATTCTAGTATATATTCTTGTCTTCCATACCCACCCGCATCTAATGGTGGCATTTAGGCTTTGATAGTTGATTGTATTTAGGTCAGGTGATCACTTCTTCCATGAGAATTATTTTGTTCGCCGGCCCTCTTCGAAAGAGGATGAATGCTAGCTACCCTCTCTCTGATTGTTGTTGGAAATAGTAGTATGTCTCACACTTCCATAAAATGGATGCCATTTAGGTTTCATGGTTTCTTTCTGAGTTGAGGGATTAAGTGATCCACATTCATAGTTGAGGGCTAGTTGAGGGCTGTCAGTGAAATTAGCCTTCCATATTTGAAGGGCTTTCAAAAAAGTACTAACAAAACCCTCGCTCATGGAAAAATTATTCAATGTCTTGGGGCACCGCCACGTGGTGCCCCAAAGCTTCCTTCCACCACACATTTTAGTGTGGGACCAAAATTAGTGTGTATGCCCTATCCAAAAATGGATCAAGAATTTTGTGTTAGTGGGGGTGCACAAATTAGTAAGCTTACTCCATACGCCCATAATTCCTTAGTTAATACCGTACAATTTATATCGGTATAATAACAAATTGGTAACTATATGTGAAACTGTATCTTACAATTTATAGAAAGGGATGTATTTGCACAAAAAAGATGGTGTGAAAATTCGCATTATAAGAAATAGATCAGTCAAATACCCTCGTAAAAAAAAAAATCAAGAGTAATTTTATTAGAACATTATCACAAATTTATTGGGCATAATTTAAATATTTAAAATATTAATATTTATTTTACAAAATCGAGAAGGAGCACGCGCTCCACAGGACGCCACTTGGGTCCGTCCGTGGCCCCATCTAATGCGTGGTTGAAAAGGGTGTGAAATACCACGTGGCGTTGCCTAGAGCATGGAATAATCTCTCCTCGCTCATGGCATGGGTACCCTTTTTATGAGATAAATAGAGATGATATCATCATATCTCGATGAAAACAAACTAACCCATGTGTTGTTTGCTTCTTCTTGGCAAGTGAAAGAGAATCTCACAATGAAAAGAAACAGAACGATGGCGCCCAGCACCGTATTCTCCATCCCCAAATACCATTCTCGTGGATATTCTGAGCAGACAACCCATCTCCACAATCTTCAATTGCAAGTGCGTAAGTTAATATTTCCGCAACTTTATTTCAGATCCTCAACTTTTTCAACTCCACCTCTCTAGATCGCAACCCTCCCTCTTGCTTTCCAACTGTTCTTGGGATTTCTCTCTGTTCACAGTTGAATCGGTTGATCAATGCATTGTGGATAGTGGCATAAGCGGTGATATTTGTATACCCGATAAAACCCTTCTGAAATTCAATCCTAAAGAAAAAAACAAACAAACTTACCTAAAAATTGCACTTGATTGCTCTGTTCAATCTAAAAGAACAGAGCAATAGTTGCAAAACATTGAACCCCAAATGGCTCAAAGACCAAGGACGAATAACCCATTCTTGGCGGTGGCTCCAACTATAATTTCCCAAGATCAAAGCACTTACGAGCGCATTCTGTCAACTTCGTTGATGAATTAAATAGGTCAACAGAACAACCGGGTCCAACCGGCTATGTTGTTTGTGCAAGTCCTCTCCCACAAATAGTTATGACCGGCACTAGCAATAATGCCGGTGGGGAGATAGATAGTACCAGAAGGAATTCTAGAAAATCATGTGTTTACGAAACCAGGATGCAGGATGTTTAAGCCGCTTGGGACGTTTGAATCGGAGTAGAGTAACACGGGTGGAGGCAAGATAAATCCTACCGTGTGGAATTACCCAAGTTCAAGATCTCATGGACCAAGTTAGAAATTCTATTCCTCGTGGCTTTCGTCATCTGGGTGATCGTTAACTTTACTGTCCTTGAGGCACCTACTTTCTACATTCTTCGTGTAAACCTATGGAGGTGGCACCTAGTGGCCACCTTTCTTTTCTGCAGTCGTGTTATTTCTAAATTACTCACAAGCCTAAATATTTTTGTGATAACATAAGTTATATATGCAGCAGGGTGAGAATACATTTTTGGTATGCTATTGAAAAATCACTTTCGAACTTTTTATGGTTTCTAGCCATATGGTTGATGGTTTTGATTTTTGGATTTCTAAGCCTAACTGAAATTGTAAATTATAATGGAATGGTATATAGCTAGGTCATGACGATTTTGATCGCTATGATGCTTTCCACGGTTTTTTGGATCTTTAAAATTATCAGTATTGAGATGTAGGTTCTTCTATATTGAAAAAACTACTTTGAAAAAATAAAAACCGCCACTACAAGAAAAATTACCTTGGGTGATGAATGAAAATCGTCACAAATTGTATATTTTTCGTCACAAATAATATAGGTGACGAAAAAAATTTGTCGGCTAAAGGTTGTCGGGGATTCCTACTTGGTGACGAAATCTATTTTTCGTCACCTATAGTGTCTTTTGATGACGAAATCTTTCGTCACTAAAAAGTGAATAATTGGTGACGAAATTTTTTCCTCGCTTATTATGCTATTTGACGACGAAAAAATTCGTCACCAATGGGTCACATAGGTGACGAAAATTTTCGTCACCAATATAAGTAATTGGTGACGAATTTTTTCGTTGCAAAAGACGTTTTCATATGGGAAAAAAATCCTTCTTTCATGCTTCTACTGGGTTTTGAACCCGAGTCCCTTGAATTTTTCGCGCAAGCTCCGACCAACTGCACCACATACACTTTTCAATAAATATTTGAAATATCTAATATATAACATATATGTTTAACATGAAAATGTATTTCGAATGTAATTTTGAACCATTAAACAATAAAATTAGCAATTTTGATAAACATGAAAGTTGTAGGCAATTGAGTTATTGTTCAAACCCAATTTAAATTATCTTAATCGGAATTTTTAGTAAAGAGTTATGTCCGAAATACATTTAGTGACAAAGCACAATTCATAAATTTCATCACGAAAGGTACCCATTTGACGACAAAATATATTTTTCGTCGCTGAAAGCGTTAAAATAGAGACGAAATTATTTTTCGTCACCAAAGTTAAGCATTTGGTGACGAAAAAAATATTTCGTTACTAAATTGGTCTAAATTGGCGACGAAATATATTTTTTGTCACCAAATGATTATCTTTGGTGACGAAAAATAATTTCGTCACAATTTTTAAGCTTTCGGCGACGAAAAATGTATTTCGTCGGCAAATGGGTACCTTTGGTGACGAAAATATTTTTTTCGTCGCTAAACAGATATAATTAGTGATGAAATTATTTCGTCACAGAAGTTGTCAAAATAGTGACGAATTTATTTTTTCATCGCCAAATATACTCATTTAGTGACGAAATTAAATTTCGTCGCCACTTTATCGTCACCAATGTTCATTTTTCTTGTAGTGCGCGTTGTCAACCCAACACCCTCTGGAATGCTGTTTGAGATGACCACCGCACCAAAGGCCGGTAAATTCAAAATCGTTGGTTTTACAGCGTTGGTTCGTAGACGAAGACAAAAGGAAAGTAAAGTTTAATTGGTCAAGTAGAGCTCAGATCACCGATTAAACTTTACTTCCCTTTCGTCTTCGTCTACGAACCAATGCTGCAAGACCAACAGTTCTGAGTTTACCGACCTTTGGTTTAGAGGCATTCCAAAGTGTGTTGGGTTGACAATGTGATTTTTATTTTTTGAAAATACTTTCTTCAATACAAAAGAACCACAAGCATATCAATATTGATAATTTTAGAGATCCAAAAAACCATGGAAAGCATCATAGCAAACAAAATCATCATGACATAGTTATATACCATTTCATTATGCTTTACTATTTCAATTAGGCTTAGGAATCCGAAAATCAAAATCATCAACCATATGGCTAAAAACCATAAAAAGTTCGAAAGTGATTTTTCAATAGCATTCCAAAAATGTATTCTCACCCTACTGCATATATAACTCAGGTTATCACAAAAATATTCAGGCTTATGAATAATTTATATATAACACGATTACAGAAAATAAGGTGGCCAATACGAGCCACCTCCAAAGGTTTACTCTAAGAATATAGAGAGTAGGTGCCTCAGGGACACTAAAATTAACAATCACCAATATCACGAAAGCCATGAGGATTAGAATTTCGAACTTGGTCCATGAGATCTTGAACTTGGGTAATTCCTCGCAGTAGGAATTATCTTGCCTCCGCCTTTGTTACTCTCCTCTGGTTCAAACGTCCCAGGCGGTTTAAACATCCTGCATTCTGGTTTTGTTATCACATGATTTTCTGAATTCCTTCTGGTACTATTTGTCTCCCCACAGGCATTACTGTTAGTGCCGATGAGAACTGTTTGTGGGAGAGGACTCGCAAAAACAAACATTGCCAGTGAGACCTGGTTGTTCTATTGACCTCTTTAATTCATCAACAAAGTTGACAGAATGAACTCATAAGTGCTTTGAACTTGGGGAAATCACAGTTGGACCCTCCGCCAAATTAAAAATGGTTATTCGTCCTTGGTCTTTGAGCCATTTGGGGTTCAATGCTCTGCAACTATTGCTCGGTTCTTCTAGATGGAATAGAGTAATAAATTGCAATTTTTTGGTTTGTTTGCTCAGTTCTTTTGGATTGTTTTGGCCGCTATATAAATGAACTAGAAGCGATTTAGGTTCGTGCAATGGTTTAATTTGCTTCTACTGGCCTAAGACTTATAACCCATATGTTATATGCAATCCGGTTATCAATGAGGATGTGATTGTGCCCCAAATAGACAAGGGTTATTTTGATCAATGTAGTTCTGGGTTTGGATTCTGCTCGGGGACTAATCAATACAAGGTGTTGCGTCTTTTATATCCACGTATGGGGTTTGGGTGATAGGGTTAATCAAATTGGAGGCTGAAATCAATACTTTAGGGACTAATTTGTGGAGCAGAGTTGGAGATGCTCCGCGCTGCCTGCATTGGTATCCTGGTGGTTGCTTTTTAAATGGGGCTCTTCATTGGATCGTCTACGACACCGAAAGTTGTTTCAAATCGATGTGTTGTTTCGATTTTGGGAAGGAGATATTCCAACCAATTTCAAGGCCATCTCAACTCTGTGGGGTTTCTGGACAGCTTGGGGTTTCGTTGGAACGGATAAAGATAGGGGTGTTGAAGAATGGTCCGTCAGTATTTCATCGCCCTACTAATTATATGCTTGATATATGGGTGGTGATGGAATATGCGGCGATGGAGTCTTGGACTAAAGATTTTGTCATCAAAATCCCAAGTCCTTACAATAATCTTCTTTGTCAACCACTAATGGTTTTGAACAACAGGGATATCTTGATGTTGTATGCTTTAACCACCCTGCTTTCTTGGAATACGAGGGACAGAAGTATTAGAAAGGTCAGGGTCAATGGAATTTCATCTGTCATTAGAGCGACGACATACATTCCAAGCTTTGTTTCAATAAAGAACGTTGCCGCGGGGAGATACTCTTAAGGTACCGTGCATTCTGTGGAATTTGAATAGTCTTAGCAATTTCTTAATCAGTTCTCATATGATAATGGTACAAAAAAAAAAAAAAAAGATGCGCAAAAAGCTAAAGGTTCTGTATTCCCAAACTTTGGCATGAATATAAGTTTAGCCTTTCATACATATTTTTTGCTATGTACCCGCCGTGTCCATGTCATCATTTATTCAGTATTGTTGTGTTCATATATGTGCTTCTAAGCTGTAAAGTGATGTTTGGTTTTGTCAATACAAGGTGAAGCTTTGCTGGTTGTAATAATGTTGTGTTTGTAGCATTTTACTGCTATGAAGTACGGTTGGTGTTGAAGAGAAAGCAAAGGTGCCATTCAAAAAAATAATAATATATCGTTCTCCCCTCTCGGTTGGCGTTTGCTAGCCACTAGAGCAAGTAAGAGAACCTACAATGAATGAATGGAGATGGCAAAGGTAGGGTATTTCATATTTGGGTTAAAACCCAATGATTCTTTTACGAGTCAAGGTAAGTAACATTTGTTTGAATCAAGGAATTTTCGCAAATGATGCTCGAACAGATGAACTAGGTGTCATTTTTTCCGTGTCAATTTTTTTGAAAATAACATAGATGTGCACAAAGTTGATTAAAAGTCACCAACTATATGAAGAACATGAGGACATTAGAATTTATTACCAGGTACCTAATGGTATATCATGAGTTGAGTAACGAGACTGAGAACACGCGCGCAAAGGAGTATATATATAAGAGTAAAGGTTTATATACTATAATGTATCGGACAAAAAGAGTAAGAGTACGAGTGAGGTTCATTCTATATTCTGGCTGAATATTTGTTTAGGCACCTAAGAATCCGAGAGTGGGAAGAAACACTGGTGGAAATCATACCCTTCTCTCCATTATTTTCAAGTCACAAAAACATGGATCAGAAAATTGCAAAGGAACCTGCGTTGGAGTTGTATTTCACTAGAACACCTGAACTTCCTCTGGTGAAATTGATCGGGGCAGCTTGTTTCATATTCGAATTCAGGGTATGCGCGAGTTATCTCTATGTAAAAGGAATGAATTTTAACCGTAGCGTTAGCCCTTAAGATTGTAATTACCTGCCAGATATAGGATAGTATACAATAAACAAATGGAATTTTTCCTTTTGTCAGATATAACATCCGAAATCTACTTAATTTGTTGATTAGTGTTTGGCTTGGCTATTTCGTATAGACAAGGAAAAATACAACGAAAGATATTGGAGGACCTTGTTAGTTCATTATTCTTTTACTTTTGTTCTAAAAATGTGGGAAGAAATTTATCCTTTGCTCATCTTCTGGTTATTCTTATACACGATGGTAGTTCAACAACTTCTAGACTTCGTATTCCCAAAAGAGTTTGAACACACACTGATGCTGGAAGTGAATAGTCAAATTTAATGGTCTAATTCATGATCCAGTTACCACGAGTGACTGATATATGATTATTGGCATATTTGGGTGCAATATAACTTTCCATATGAAGCGCTCCTAAGAGATATGCCATTTGGTGAAAAGGTGAGTTCATGGATGAGTCTTTTGTGACTCTGAATCTATCGCAATGTTATGAAGAGTTGAACTTCTTATTACCACGCCCAGTGCGACTTTATCCTGACCCTGATTCACATATGAAGACAGTGTTAGGTCTCTATGAAACACACTTCATTCTAGTTGTCGTAGACTCACAGAATCACAGTAGTGTTCGTCACGTGTCAGTCAGACGTGCTGAGTTTCGTATCGCCCTCCTTATGTGGCATAGCACATCTCAGGCCATGTCATATTTGGATGTTTAGGCCTGGTTTGAAATGTTGTCAATTCTAAGAATTAACCTGAAAAATGATCTTTCGTTTCGTCAATTCAAGGTGAAGCTTTACTAGTTGTAACATTCTGTGTTTGTAGCATCTTACTTCTATGAGTAGAGTTGATGATAAGTACTTTTAATTTACAAGCTTTGCGATGTTCCTCGGTCGTTTTGTGTAGCAACATGCGGAACATGAACGAGTGGTCGAAATCCCAAAAATCAGGAGTTGGACAGTGAGAGGAATAGAAAAATGTTTTGTAAATATTGAAGAGATGACAAAGGCAGGGTATTTCGTATTTGGCTTTCGACCCAATGTATCTTTCTTATGAGTGGAGTATTTTTAAGGAAAATAACCATGGTTTGTTTCGAATCATCTCCGCATTGAATCGGGTGAGAGATTTTTTGCAAACAATGTTTGGACAGATAACTCATGCATCTAGTCATCGTGTTTTCACTCTCGTGTTCCAACTACCATCTTATTTTGCGCTCGTTTATTTCTGGCGTCCTGTATTTTCTTCTCTCATAAATCACTTCATCCCCCTTCAGATGGTTTGATGAGTATTTTTGTGCATTCATGATACTCAAATCGGTATCTATGAATTTTCTCAACAAGCTGATTACATTGGTGACTGAATCGTCAAGTTAATATGCATTCCTATTGTTTCTCTCTTCAATTGCTCAGATGGCCGTTCTTCAACCAATCATGGATTGCATCAGAATTGAGCTTGAGATTAGGTCGAGGACGAGGGGTTCTTTCCATTCTTTGATGCTGATGGATCAGTTTTTCCCCCCTATTTTGTCGTTAAGATTTATGCTAAATGTCTTTGTATTTGGTTTTGTTTTTGTTTTTAGATGGGGCGGTGTTTTGTTTTCAGCTTAAATAACATCTTGGATGCACTTGTACAGTTGCAAACTTCAAGAAAATTAAGCAGCAGTCTAACGAATGCAGAACGAAAAACTTTACTTCATGCATTGGCTATCAAAGTACAACACTTTCGATTGTCCAATGTATTTGTGGTTGTAAAATGATTGATCACATATATTCATAAACTATTCACAATCACAATCTGACCAACAGTTCGACATTCATTAGTTTCGCATGAAGAGTGCCCTGCCCACAGGAAGCACCTACTCCTATCAAAATGAAAAGCGAGCTAAACTTCACTAAACAAGAAAGAAAAGCCCTTCATTGAACAACATATCTCTCTAGGAAAATAGAGAAATGAAGATCCCAAACCAAGAAGCCGATAGTGTCATCTGAACGCAATTCATTTCTGTGGATACCCTCCCGGTGGACGCGGGGCCTCTTTTGAGTCGCTGTGGGAGTTGGCATTCTTGCTACAAGATTGTTCAACCAAACGTCGCACCTTGACACCCGTTGGGGCTTGTCGTTGGAATCGAAGAAGTGCCCATTGCGGCACGCTTCAGTTTTGGAGTCACCACTTAGTTTTTTAGAAACACTACGAAAACAAAGAGGGGTCGAGATTTGGGAGCTAAAGTACGAAAAAGGCAGGTGTTAGGCACCCCTTTCCCCCGACCAAACAGTAATACTTCGAATCTTCGATTAACGGGCTTTTAAACTTTCCGTGCATCTAAGTTCTTAAAACAAAAAGACAAGAAAATAACGTTTTGCATTGTCATATGATGGATTGATTAAGAAATTGCCAAGACTACACAAATTCAACAGAACGCACGAGTACCTTAACTTAAGGGTATCTCCCTGTGCCAGCATTCCTTAGTGAAATAAAGCTTGGAATGTATGTCGTTGCTCCAATAATGACAGATGAAATTCTGCTGACCCTGACCTTTCTGATACTTCCGTCCCTCATATTACAAGAAAACAGAATGGAGACAAATACCATGAAGATTTCCCCGTTGTTCAGAACCATTAACGGTTGTTAAAGAAGGCCAGGGTAAAGATCTAAAAATGGGATTTCAATGACAAAATCTTTTGTCCAAGAGTCCTGCACCGCATAATCATCACCCATATTTCAAGCATATCGTTAGCAGGATGATGAGATACTGACAGACCATCCTTCAACACCACCATTTTCATCATTTCCACCTGAAGCTGTCCAGGAAGTCCACGAAATTGAGATGGCCCCGGAAATGGCTGGAATCGCTCCTTCCCAAAGTTGAAACAACACATCGATTCGAAACAATTTTCGGTGTCGTGGACAATCCAATGAAGAGCCCCCATTCAAAAAGCAACCGCCAGAATACAAATGCAGATAAAGCGGAGCATCTCCAACTCCCCTCCACAAATTAGTCCCTACGGTGTTGATTTCAGCCTCCAACTTGATTAGTCCCGGTGACCCAAACCCTACACTCAAAGATAAGAACCGCAACACTTTGTATCAATTAGTCCCTGAGCAGAATCCAAACCCAGAACCGCATATAGAACCCTTTTCTACTTGGGGCACAGTCACATACTCGTCAACAACAGGATTGCATATAACATATGGGTCATAACTCCTAGGCTTGTAGAGGCAAATTATGCCATTGCAAGAACTCAAAACCTCTAATCCCTTAATGGGTAAATCACAATTAGGTTTGAACTTCAAAAGGGCTTTATCGGGTACACGAATATTGCCGTTTATGCCACTATCCACAACGCAGGGATCAATTGATTCTACTAAGCACAGGGAAGATTCCCTCATATTGTAGGAACGAAGCAAGAGGGTGGGCTGTGATCTGGAGAGGTGGAGTTGAGCAAATTGAGGGTCTGAGATCAAGTTGCGGAAATATGAACATACGCACCTGCAATTGCAGATTGTTGTCATGGGCAGTTTGCTCAGAATCTCCATTAGAATGAAGTGTGGGATGGAGAGTATGGAGGGACCCATCGCCGCCGCGTTGGGCGTGCTTGCTCAGCTTCTTTTCATTGTGAGAAAAATTTTCATCACTTCTGAGGTTACAAGAAACGAAAGGTTACTACTAAACCCGTAGACTTTTAGAGAGAAGGGGTTAGGTGGCGTTCCACTTAAAAAAAAGAGGCGTCGCTATTCGCAGCCTCGTATTTTCTTCCATAGCCCATTGCATTTCGGTAAATAGTTATTGAAAATCATACATAACATTTCGGTAAATAGTCGTTAAAAACAAGATTATATTTCGATAACTACATGTCGAAAATATGTTCAATCTTCGGCAAACAACTGCCGAACATACATTTTCGGTAAATAGTTGTTGAAAAAAATATTATATTTCGGTAATTGGATGTTGAAAATGTATCTCAATTTCGGTAACTAACTGTCGAGTATAATTGAAAATTTTTAATGGGTTATGGGAGAAAATACGGGGCTGCGAATAGCAGCTCCCAAAAAAAAAGAAGAAGAAGGTATTGGAAAAAAAATGGTAATTTCAAGGTCAAAAATCATGTGTTGACGTAAAAAAATTTTCTACCAATATGAATATTGTTTGATAGATCTCATTGAAATCTTTTAAAAGGTGCAAAATGTAAAGACCCGTATTTTAGGCCTATATTTTTTTTTATATATCATTGTACGGCTTGTCGAGATAAACCGTGTGGATATATGGAATGACGTATTCGTAGAAGGATATAAAGGTAAATGGATGAGAGGTGCATGTGTGAGTGTGTGATGTGAGGGCATGGGATTATTCCCCCCCACCTCTATTATTTCCAGGGAACACTTTCCCCTTCTCATTCTTTTCCTCTCGGCTGTCTCTCTCTCTAATTCTCTCGTCTCTCTCCGGCTCTCATCTCTCTCTCCCGACCTCTTCATCAAAGCCCACCAAATTGGTGCAAAACCCATACAAACCCACCTCCATTTTGGCTTCTATACGCGACTTCAACCTTGAATCTCGTGGGTCTAGCTCGGAGGAGGAGTATTCAGTTTATTTCGAAGTTTGGAGAGCTAGGGCTTGCTCAAATTGCGTGGGTTTCGCTTCTCGACTTGAGGTTATTGGCCTTTCCGTGTTTTAAAGTTCTACCGGTAGGACTTGTTTGCCTACCGGTAGGTCACGCGCGAATTGCCTACCGGTAGGTCACGCGCGAATTGGAGTGTTGGCCTTTCTGATTTCGAGTTCTACCGGTAGGACTTGCTTGGCTACCGGTAGGTTGCGTTTCCGTTTTAAAGTTCTACCGGTAGGACTTGCCTGCCTACCGGTAGGAGATCAGGAGTTTCAGCTGCTTCTTTGAGCTGCTGCAGTATCTTTCAGCTGCTTCCTTATATCCTTCAACTCGCATGTCGAAGCTTTTCATTGACTCTAATGAGTGTGTTTAAGCATCTTTCTAAGTGTTTTGGTGAGTATTACTCGTGTCTCACTTAGAGTGGCATCAATGGACTAGAGTGAACATGTATAGGAATTCGATGAGTAGTATTAAAATTTGTTCTCTCTCTCGACTCGTAAAATTCTTAGATTCTTTTAGTACATGCTTTTACTGACTCCGAGTATAGAAACTAGATAATCGGGCATCGTAGAGTCTAGTCGTGGATTAATATGTGGCTCGTAAAGGTACGGAAAATGTACTTAGAGGTACGGTGAAGACGTGTGAGATTATGGTGTACTTGAAGGGAAAAGGGTGTGTATTAATTAATTAGTCAGAGTCTTGACATGGATGACAGTTAGGAGCGGTTTGAGATGTAATCAACGTGGTGGATTGGTAGATTGTTTAAAATGCTTGAAGTGAAAATCGATGTGAGAAAGAATTGTTTGAGAGGATAAAATAACTTGTGTCCTCACGACTCGTCAAGTCTTTTAATCCTTTTGACACTCTCTCTATGAGGTTCAAGTGTAGAAACTAATGGATAAAGTATGGTAGGATTATGCGTACGGGTTTGATACGCTATGTCAGGTGCAAATGGGTAAACTAGTAAAAATGCATGAACATGTACATTTGTGGAGTCGCGTAATGATTAATTAAAATTCAGCGGTATAACCGTCAAAGGGATGATGAAATTGATTATGAAATGATGTCGATTGTGAAAGGTGTGAAAGGTGACCCAAGTGGTCGTTATTGAGGGAAAAGACTCGGGGTGACCCTACGCTTGAGGGAACTAGACCCGAGGTGACCCAACTGATTCATATTATTGGAGGAAAAGACTCGGGGTGACCCTACGCTCGAGGGAACTAGACCCGAGGTGACCCCACCTGATTATTATTATTGAGGGAAAAGACTCGGGGTGACCCTGCGCTCGAGGGAACTAGACCCGAGGTGACCCTAGTGATTATTGATGGGAAATACCGGATTAAAGGAAAAGAAAGGTTTTGAAATAAAGGGATTTAATGAAGGTCAATGTGGACACGAGAAAGATTGTACCACCGTGCAAAGAATGATAAGATGTTTTGATTTGATTATAGACAAATGTGGAATGACGTGAGTTCAATAATATGATTAGTTAAAGAAGTAAACGGCTAGTGACATTGATGTGAAGTCTAGGACTCTTAGGCGATAATTTGCAGCTTGTTGGTAGTCACTTGTACTATAGGCGTATCTGTCCATACTCATTCATTCTCGGTGTATGATTCATTCAAACTACATATAGCTTGAGCTTAGAATTCTCTACTGGGCTAGTGTAGCTCAACCAAATCTTTCTTTTCAGGTTCTGATGCCGGGCAATAGATTGCATGCATTGTGTGCTTGACAGTAAAAGATTTTTGGAAGCTGACATCACTGGTTATTTCGTCATCTTTGTGAAGATCTAAATTCGTTAAAGATGGTTTTGTAAATAATTGCTATTGAATTTTCTTTTGACTAAAGTTGTAATTATCTAAACTTAAGGACTTGTTTGTAAATTAAACAGGTGGGAAACTCCTTTGGGTAACGTATATGATATGCGAGGTTTCTCTTTTATTGAAATGTATTACTTAATTATGTTGAAAATCGAGGGCGTGACACAAAAAAAATTAAAAAATTATTTTTCATTTTCGTTATATTTGAGTTTGAAATTATATTCTTTTTGAAAAATAAGATTTTGGGAGAAAGTGGAACGGACGTTAATTCCACCGACACACCTTTAACTATGAATGTGGATCACTCAGCCCCTGAACACAGAAACCCGATCAACCAAATGTCATAGGTTTAGGATTTTAGGTATTTTTATAAAATATCCTAGAATTTAGGAGACGTATGTGAACTTGTGGGCTTACAAAATGTTATGTTGGATGTGGACTTACAAAATGTTGGACAAGACATGAACTTAGGAAATCTCTATAATAAACTTATCACTAAATCTACCTTGAAAGATTTGGTAATAGGTCTACTATATTGGGCCACCGTTTGGCACTGCCAATTTTTTCCTAATTCCCCCAAAATCTCTTTCCCCTTCCTCTTCCCCCCACCCACCCACCCACCCACCCACCCACTCACACACAAACACATTCTCTCTTTCTCTCTCTCCACGTCATCCATTATATCTTTCTCAATTTCAAAAAATGAATTGAATCTGAAAAATTAGGAATGGATGCTTGAAAACTTGAGAGCACACAATACATTTGTTTAGTAAATTGATTGATGATTGATAGCGTTTTGCACGTTCAATGTATGGAACAACAAAAAAAAGTCCACGATATGTTTTTTCAATTTTTATGCATCAAACGTGCATAACACTAATTTTAAATGGAAAAATTTAAAATCAGCCCACTGGGTTGACAATAAAAATTGTGAATGTGTATTAAAAAGTATAAAAAAATATAGAAATATTTGTTTTTCTTATTCTCTTGTGTGTTTATTGTCAATCCATTGAGCTGA
This sequence comes from Rhododendron vialii, assembly GCF_030253575.1. Taxonomy (NCBI): domain Eukaryota; kingdom Viridiplantae; phylum Streptophyta; class Magnoliopsida; order Ericales; family Ericaceae; genus Rhododendron; species Rhododendron vialii. Next base: position 6,294,104 of record NC_080560.1, read on the forward strand.
TAATAGAAAGACTGATTTTAAATAACTTTGAACATGTGCCATGGGACTATGGGAGTATGAATGCGGAAGTCAATCAGCAAGGGAGAGTATATTCATGGACTCGCGAGAGTTTTTTTTGTTTTCGTTTGGCGTTTTCAGTAATTGGCACGTGGGTTTTTTTTATTTTTAAAAAATTAAAACTCTAGAAATTTAGGATTAAAAAATTAGAAGCTTTTGCTGCTCAAATATACTCCCTCCGTCTCATTTTTATTGTCTATTTTCGTTTTTCGTGTCATTCTTTCAACGCTTATATCTCTCAATTTACAACGTTTTTTTATAATTTTGAAAACTTTGTATTATAGATCTAATCGAGAACTATCAAACAAGATCCATATTGCATATTTTTGGAGATACATATTGGAAGATATAAATGTTGAAAAAACGACACGAAAAACGAAAATGGACAATAAAAATGGAACGGAGGGAGTATTTGTATGGGTTATTCATTGATTTGATTAATTGATGGTTGCTATTGATATTAATTGACTGGCCGATGTGTGAGACAATTTGAAAATTCAGTAATTATATTATCACACCTATTTATACATTCATATTCATAATAAGAATGAAACCCGTACTATGTGAATGGATATATAAATAAGTGTGATGATAGGAGGACTCTTAGAAAATTTCATGCATTTGTATAGATTTATGTACCGATATCGATTGATTGGCATGTTCGATGGACATGAGTCAGGACAATAGAAGAAAGTTCACATTGATTGCCGTAATATATACTCCTAAATATAATTAAAAAAAAAAAAAAACTTCATCTCTCTCTCTCTACCCCACGTTCTCTCTCTCCCCCCCCTTTTTCCTCTCCCAAATTTCACAAATTACAAAAATCAAAATTGTAAGAACGTAGAATTGGTGTTTGGAGAATCCCCTTTTGAGTCCAACTACATTTGTATGTAGTATAGATCTTCTTTTCTTTAACATCGTAGTATAGATTGATTAATTGATGATGGGAAACACACCCTAATCCTCGCTGTATCGCTCAACCCAGTTTCTTCCTCGGGAGTGGAAGAGAAATTTTTCACAATGGAAAAAGAAGCAGATCAAGCAAACTGCCCGTGAACGCAGCGACGGGCTCCTCAATATTCTCCATCCCAAGCTGCCTTCTCATGGAGATTCTGAGCAAACTACCCATGTCCACAATCTGCAATTGCAGGTGCGTGTGTTCATATTTCCGCTACTAAATTTCATACCCTCAATTTGCTCAACTCCACCTCTCTACATCACAACCCTCCCTCATGTTTTGGGACCGTCGTTGGGATTGTATTGTGCACTGAATAGAATTGATTCATCCCTGTCTTGTCCCTATCGGCGCAAACAACCGCTACGCGCCTAGGATTTTGAGATTCAAGTCTAAATGTGATGTACCCACTGCAGAATTGGAGGTATTGAGTTCTTGCAATGGTTTAATTTGCTTCTACTGGCCTAGGACTTATAACCCATATGTTATATGCAATCCGGTTATCAATGCGCATGTGATTGTACCCCAAATGGAAAAGGTTTTTTTTGACCAATGCGGTTCTGGGTATGGATTTTGCTCAAGGACTAATCAATACAAAGTGTTGCGTTTGTTATCTCCGAGTATAGGGTTTGGGGTGCCGGGATTAATCAAGTTGGAGGCTGAAATCAACACTGTGGGGACTAGTAATTTGTGGAGGAGAGTTGGAGATGCTCCGAGCTATCTGCATTGCTGTTCTGGTGGTTGCTTTTTAAATGGGTCTCTTCATTGGATTGTCCACGACACTGAAAATTGTTTCGAATCAATGTGTTGTTTTGACTTTGGGAAGGAGAGATTCCAGCCATTTCCGGGGCCATCTCAATTTCGTGGACTTCCTGGACAACTTCGGATGGAAATGATGAAAATGGGAGTGTTGAAGAATGGTCTGTCAGTATTTCATCATCCTAATTGTTATATGCTTGATATATGGGTGATGAAGGATTATGCAGTGCGGGAGTCTTGGACTAAAGATTTTGTCATTAAACTCCCATGGGTAGCAACTTACTTTGGCTATATTTATCAACCGTTAAATGGTTTTGAACAACGGGGTTATCTTGATAGTATATGCTTTATCTGTCCTGCTTTCTTGTAATACGATGGACAAAAACAGTTTCAGAAAGTTCATGGTCAATGGGATTTCATCCTTCACTAGAGCAATGACGTACATTCCAAGCTTTGTTTCAATAATGAATGCTGCCAGAGGGAGATACTCTTACGGTACTCATGAATTCTATTGAATTTGAAAAGTCTTGGCAATTTCTTAGTCAGTAAATCATATGATAATGGTAGACATCATTTTTTCTTGTCTTTTCGTTGCATAACTTAGATGTGCAAAAAGTTAAAGGAACTAAGGGATAATTTTGGCATGAATATAAATTTGGGCACCCAAGAATCAGAGGTTAGGACCTGGTGGAAATCAAACCCTTCTCTCAATTATATTCAATCGCACAATCAAGGACCAGAAAATTGCAAAGGCACTATGCGTAGGAGTGTTTCATCTCATTGGAACACATGGACCCCCTCAGTTGAAATTGTTTGGGGCAGTTTGTTTCATTCTCCACATCAGGGTACGCATGAGTTCCCTCTATGTTATGGAACTTTAACCATGGCCTTATAACATTGCAAATGCTGAATTGGCATAATTTTCGATTGGAAGGGCTTAGGTTGATATGGGGAATACTTTTTAGATTACCTGCTAGGTATAAAACACAGTAAACAAATGACAATTTCCCTTTTTCTCCTCTAATATCCAAAATCTGCTTAATACATTGATTTGTCGCATATGGGATTAGAGTTCGTCTATTGCAAATGGACAAGACAAACACAACAAAAATGGAGGACCTTGTTAGTTCATAATTCCATTACTCTGAACAAAAAATATGACACTTATACTTCGCTCGTCCTTTGATTTAACCATACAGTAGGGAGTATGACTAGTAGCGTTCTGAAGAGTGAACAAACAACAAAGTATATTGCATCCTTACCATTCCTGTTTTAGATGGCCCATTGTGCAGTTTTTTTTTATTTTTTTGTTTCAACGCTTCTTGGTCTTCAATTTCAACTCCTTGTGCAAAGTAGGTCAAGACCCTATGGTTGTTCAACACCTTTCTAGACTCTCTATTTACTGAAGGAGTTTCAACACACTGGTTTTGATACTAAACTTCGAACTCGTCATTTCTTTTGTTATTTTAATGGTCTAATTCATGATCTAGTTACTAAGAGTGACTGACATAATTTTTGAAGCCACTAATTGGCTAATATTCGGGTGCACTGTAACTTTTCTGTAACAACCTGTCTCCACAATAAAATTCTACCCAATTTAACCACCAAAAACTATATACTGTAATGGTTTCATAATTTTCTACCCTTTTCACCTCTCCTTTTTCCCTCTTCCCTTGATCCATTTTCCCAGTCCCTTTTATTCATGGTTTTGCCTCCAAATGAAGGTCCTGCCCCCGTTATTGCCCCTTCTTCCAAGCACCCACCCCTTGATATATACTACTATTACTATAGCTTCACAACAGAACATAAGGAACAAATTCCTTAGACGGCTCCTCTCCCTCTCTCTCTTCCCATCCGTCAGTCCCGCCCATTTTAGATCCTCATCCTCCTCTTTGTAAAGAATCTGTTGAGTCCCCAAAGAAATGTCCAAGAGGTTGGCAGTACTTGTCATTCACCTGTTGCTTTTGTCTCGCCTTGGATCTTGTTTTTTTTTTCCCTCTCTTTCCACTCGAAGCAAACATATCCTAACTCGCACATGCACCCACTCATCAGAACTTCATGTGGAGACAACCCCATGAGTTGCACATGTCTTTCATGCAAATTAAGATATTCCTATATTGAAGTTGTCTTTCCTCTGGACTTCATGCCAAACCACATAGCACTTGGCTCAGATTGTTCAAAAGTCGGGTCTTAAATTTTCAAACTAAGCGCCCCTAAGATTTGTTATATGGAGAGAAAAAGGTGACTTCATCGATAAAATTTGCTCCCGATCCACGGTGCAATGCAATTAGAGATGAGGACTGTATGAAGAATAGTTCTAATTCAAGTGTATTTTGTAACTCTGAATCTATGGCAATGTTATGAAGAGTTGAAGAAGTTCTTACTACCACACCTAGTGCCACTTTATCCTGGCCCTGATTTATATATGAAGACGGTGCAAGTTGTACTCTATAAAACACACTTCTCTCTAGTTGTCATGAACTCACAGTAGAGTTCAACAAGTAGACATGAACTCACAGTAGACATGTCGAGATACATCTTGGCCATCCTATGTGGCATATTTGATTTTTTTTTTCTTCATATTATTATATCTTTTTGATGGACACAGGTAGGTCCAGACATATCTCAGGCTCGGTTATATGAGAACATTTAGGCCCGGTTTGGAATATTTATTTTTTATTTTGATTTTACTTTAGTTATTATTAGTATTTTTTAATTTTTTTTTTGGGGTGGTGTTGCTTTTGAAATATTTAGGCTTGGTGTGAATTGTTCATAGTTATGAAGCACCGATACTCCTTATTGCTTGCCTTATCCCCGCGTTGGACACTCTGGGGAAACACAACGCTCCGGGGAAACAAAGGGGCAGGCGTATGCCACGTGGCATATGCAGTAAATTTAATTATTTTTAACTAGGGGACACTTCAGGGACACCCATGTCTCAACATAGACATGGATGGAAAAATGACATGGATCAATTCGTAGTATTGAAAGCTTATTCGGGGTTATTATGTACCACAAATATGAAGGAAAAAGTGCAAACAAGTTTATTTTTTTTATTGGTAAGTCAAACAACAAACAAACAAGTTAATTTTGACTAAATAAAACCCTATTTGTTTCAGTTGTTTCCGGATGGATTGTTCATATGAATGACAACTGAATACCTACTTTTTGCCATGTACCCTTCGTGTCCGTGTCATCATTTACTTAGATTTCCGTGTCCATATCCGTGCCCTTGTCCGTATTTGTTCTTCTAAGCTGAAAAGTGATCTTTAGTTTTTGTCAATACAAGGTGAAGCTTTACTAGTTGTAATAATATTGTGTTTTGTAGCATTTTACTACTATGGTAGAATTGAAGATGGGCATTTGATTTACAAGCTTTGTGATGTTCCATGGTCGTTTTACGCTGAGTTGTGGAACTTGAATGAGTGGTCAATATCTACAAAAAGGAGTTGGACAGTCACAGGAAAAGAAGCCATGTTTTGTATATGTTGGTTGAGAAGATGGCAAAGGTTGGGCATATTTCATACTCATTTGGGTTGGAAGCCAATGATTCATTCTTACGAGTTGAGGAAAGTAACTATCAGTTGTTTGAGTCATCTCTAAATCGACTCAAGCAAGAGAATTTTTACAAATTATGTTTGGACAGATGATGCCTCAAGCATATTGTCATCGTGTTTTACTTGTATTTGGCTTTCGTTATTTAAATCACCTTATCTGCCTTTAGATGGTTTGATGAGTATTTCATGCATTCCTTGTTTCCTTCATGCATTCCTTGTTTCCTTAATTTGGTATCCATGACGTTTCCTCAACAAACTGAATACAATGTTGAATGATTCATCGTGTTAATATATTCTTATTGTTTCTTTCTTCAATTGTTCAGACTGTCCATTCTTCAACAAATTATGGGTTGCATCAGAATTGAGATTGAAATAATAGGTTGAGGACGAGGGACTCATTCCATCTTCACTTCTTATGGATCAGCCCCGTTTTTTGGGAAAATTCCAAGCTGGTCCTATTTTCAGAGTTTTGTCCCTTGCAAATCCTTTATTATATTTCCCTTCACCATATGCCCTGACTCGCTTGGATAACATATTAAGCATGTGTTTGATGTTGACTTGTGTTGATAGGGATATACTGTATCTTTTTTCAATTTTAAATTTAGAACCAAGATTCGAGTAAAATCCTTGGAATCACACTCCAGCCAATGACTTGGTTGTTTGGCTAAATAATCCACTCTGGATTATTTTTTTATCCTTATTCAAATTTTTTTCGCATTTGTTAGTTTTTCGTTAATTTTTTGAGGATTATTGTTTTGTCATAACGAAAGAAATCTAAAAAGTAAAAATTATGTTCAAAATCGATTTTTTTTTGAATAAAAACGAAAAATTGCTTATTGACTTATTTTTGTCTTTATTCGAAAAAATTGAGTTTCGGTTGTAATTTTTTAATTTTTGGATTCTTTTCGCTATGACGAAGTAATAATCTTCAAAAAATTGACGAAAAACTAACAAATGCGAAATTTTTATGAATAAGAAAAAAAAATCCATAATGAATTATTTAGCTGAACAAGTGTTTAAAATCATATCAAAGTTTTAATCAAGGCCATTTTCTCTCTAAAATTTATAGCTATGCAATTAATGAAGTATATGTTGTGTTTGAATGAGTTTTTGAGAATTTTTTAGTTTGATTTTTGGGATAATGAGTAGAGAGAGAAATTAGGATAATAATTGGAGATAAGAATAATGAGTGATGAGAGATAGAGAGAGAAATAAGAATAATAATTGGAGAAAGAAATGAGAGGAATGATTGGAAGTATAAGTGTTTTTTAGTTGGATTTTTTTATTTTTTTTTTAAAGCAAACAAAGCATTAGGCCTTCCCGATCTTAGGATAGCATAGATTTGGTTTATCAAATGATAAAGAAAAAAAAAACCCGATATACCACCCATATCCGCCCTGATAACTGAACGGGGAGGAAAGTGAGTAACCAAATATGAACCAAACGGATATCGGGTATTTGCCGAACCGAACGAATAACCGAATCTGACAGAATTAATTAAAACAGCAAAACAGAAAAACAACAAAACAAAGACTTGAATCGATTGCCTGTAAAAATCGAGAGATGACTAGATGAGAGACGAGATCGAGAGAGAGAAATCTCACGATCTCTCAATGCCTCAATTGATAGTCACCTGCAAAAACAGAGTTATAGACATGGATGAAAGTGTGCAACAGTCACAGAAAGCCCATATCGCGAGAGAGAGATTCACCTGCCTAATGTGTCTTGAGAGCAAGAGAGGAGTGGAGACTCTATGGGCTGCTGGGAAAATGCAATGAAATGGGAAAACCCTAACACACACACACACATGTATATATATACCGGGTATTTTTGTAAATAATCTGTTTCGATTCGGTTCGGGAAACGGTTCAGTTATCTGCTGAATCGTAACCGAACCGCACTCGTTCGTTTTCTCCCATCCTCCACCATATCCGTACTAACGGAGAATTTTTTGGTTATGGTTCGGAAATAAAAACGGTTACGGTTCAAGTACCTATTCAATTCGGTCGAGATTGTTATCCCTGTACTTTCCAGCAATCATAATTTCTGGCGGGATTTTCAAATTTCGTTTCCAGCCCAAAGTTTTCAATTCGATCAGAGTTCACATCAACTTATTCAGATCTTTTTCTTTCATGTTCTCTCTCTCTCTCTCTCTATCTCTCTCTCTGTGTACCTCCAGTAACAACGATGAACCAGAGCACACCCTCAAAGAAGAAGAGGAAACTCTCCGTCCCAGAACTCCCAGCCCACATCACAGTCGACATCCTCTCCCGCTTCCCAGTCAAAACCCTACTCCATTCCCAGCTCGTTTGCAAACACTGGCTCTCTCTCACCTCACCTCACCAAACCCTCCCTTCGCCCGCCTCCACCTCTCCAAATCCCCAATCGCCCTCCTGATCAGACCCGCCCGCCCCGACTGCCGCCAGCTCCGCTTGATGGCCCTGATCGATCTCCACCTCCAAGCCCTCCCCAACTCCCACCCCAAACACGCTCAGTTGAAGCTCTCCCCTAATCTCCATTTCCCCCTTCTTGGCCATAGAGCAGTCAACTCCTGCAACGGTCTGCTCTGCTTGTATGACCAATCTGACCCTGTTTTCGTGTGTAATCCTGTTTTGGGGGAGTACATTTCCATACCCCTCTCCCAGCATAAGGGCTTGTTCGATCATACCACTAGTGCCTTCGGTTTTAGCCCAAAGACTAAAAAATACAAGGTGTTGCAGTTGTTTCTGAAATTCGTTTCGTACGAAAGAGAGACTTACGAGGCAGAAGCTGAAATATACACGCTCGGCGAAGGGCCGTGGAGAAGCCTAGTGAGGGTTCCTTTCCATCCGTGAGGGTTCCTTTCCATCCGGATAGTCAATCGTTCCATGCTTCCTTGAGTGGAGCTCTTGGTTGGTTCAATCACTCGTTCTATGCTTCCTTGAATGGAGCTTTTCATTGGCTCACTTTCGATCGTGCTAACCCTGACTTCATCCATTGTTTCGATTTCGACAGCGAGCGGTTTCATGTCGTTTGTGAGCCTCCCGAGTTTGGTACCCATCATAAGGAGTTTCCAAATCGTACGAGTCTTGGTGTGCTAAGAGATAGTCTGGCTATTTATGATTTTTCGAGTCCGGTTTGTGTTGAGATATGGATGATGAAGGATTATGGTATGAAGGAGTCTTGGACCAAAGAGTTTGCGATTGGAAATGGAATTTGCAAGAGAGGGCAGTTGGACAAATGCGAGCCAATTATGATCCTCGAGAGCGGGAGATCTTGATGTTAGTTAACAAGAATGGTCTGGTGGAATATAATCCTAAGTTAGGTAGTTTTAAGAATCTCAACATTTATGGGATCAAATCGGAATTCTACGCGGCTGGTCATATTCCCAGCTTTGTTCCCCTCCCTGATGTTGCCAAAGGGGAAAGACTGACTGCATGTATATATTTCCTTTCCCTTTCTTTATTTTATTTTATTTTCCTGTTTGCATGGTGTTAACTTCTTTTTTATGTTAACTTGCAGAAGAATTGTCTTAGGCCAAGAATGTCTGCTTTGACGATGCTTAAGATTGCATTGCAGAAAATTGTGGACAGTTGCTGTGAATCGAGTTTGCACGCTCTTCCTGTCGTTCCCACCATGGAGGAATGTCTGGCAAAGCTGTCATCGATGCCTCAGTTCTTGCAAAGCAATGAGATGCGGGTAAAATTTAGAAGCTTGTTCGCGGATTCCGATCACCGTGCCTTGTTTATGGCATGCCCTGATGACGAGAGGAGGTACTATTTTATTCACCAAGCATGCCCTGTCACAGGTCTGGCCTTGAGATTTTGGAGGCCCTAGGCGAAATATGAAAATGGGGCCTCTCATGGTTTTATATATAAATTAGTTGTTCAATATGAGAAGCAAAATGGCTGTGTAGGTTAGTGGCATGCAGCTTTGATCTTGTTTTAGGTGTCCTGGATCGCAAGTTCGAATGCATCTGCCGTTAGTTTGAACAATTCTTTTGCACAAGTTCAAAAACTGTGCTCATAAAATGAAGCGTCCATGGCTTGAACACTAGACCTTTAGGTTGAAGGGCGTAAATCTTACCACTACGCTACACACTCTCATTCAGAAAAAGTTCGACATGTATAATATTTAACATATTCCTGTATTTTGGGGCCCAATAATTGAGTCCAAAACGGGAGGCCCAAGGTGGTCGCCTGGTGGGCCTATGCCTAGGGCCAGCCCTGCCCTGTCACCATTAAAGAGTGTATGGCAAAGCTATCATCGATTCCCCGAGTTCTCCCGAAACAGTGAGCTGTGGGCAAGAGGTGCAAACCTGTTCAAGCATTCTAAGAATCAAGCCCTTTTTATGGCATGCCCTGATGACGAGAAGAGTTGCTATTTTATTATGCATGGAATCGCCGAGGAGGCTGAACAAAGAAACAACAATAGTGGTTTGCACCCGGGTAAAGTTTGAGACTTCAGTCTCTCTGTACTTACACAATGGGACCATGTTGGTTTGTTGCTTTCTTTTAATGGTTATATGGTTTATGGAGTTTGAGAACACTTTTTAGCATTGAACGGTTATTATGGTTTTGTGGGTAGGGTTTAGTATGAGATAGTTTCATGACATTAGGACTGGTTAACTTATGGCCGTGTCAGTTAGACACTTCGATTGTATTATTGAGGTATGCATTTCATCGTTCTGCATACTCGCTGCTTGAATGGCCAAGTTTGCAAGTTCTTTTCACGGCTATGGTTTCCTGTGTTGCGTTATAATACCAGTAGGACTTCCTTGTGGGCAATACACTTCTAATACCAGTTATGACTTCTTATTTTACTGTGTTTTCATCTTCTGATGGTGGGATTGGGTTCAGTTTCGTGTACTTTAATTAATGGCGAAGCGTAGTGGAACCATTGTATCAGGAGAAAAATGACCGGCTATTGTTTTGTGGCGGGAGAACAGCAAGTAAGTTGCAGTTTCTATTTTTCAAGGTTGTACAGAAGGTAATGGAGACATGATCATTTTGGCTACGCAATCAATTCTTGATTTAGATAGAATATTGCATAGTTGCTATAATGAGTTGGTTTTCTATTTTATGTCTGATAGGGAGCTGGAGAAAATTTGACCTGTTGATCTTTCGGAAAAACTCTGAATAACGTACCCATCAAAAAAAGAAAAGGAACGTAAAAGAAGAAAAAAAGAATTAAGCTGGTTTCCTTCAGATTATGCTTCCATCTGATCTGTATTGAAAATGAAATGGACATGCAGAGGATGAACTGTTGGGAAGAAGCTGAATCTTCTTCATGTGAGGCAGATTGATAAACATATTGCGTGGTGCTATACAGTGATAGTTCCCTTTGGACGTAATTATGCTGCTGCTATTTCAGACAAGGGAAGAAAGAAAGGTTAGCTTCAATGCCTACTTTTGTTATCGCAGCTCGTCACTGATTGCTTTAGCTGCTGTTTGTTTTAGTTTATTTCTGCATTTTGTACTAAAACTACAGTGAAGTTTCTTGCATTGGTTTAGGCCCAGCGTTCAAGACATCGTATGTACGAGTTTTATGATCTGAATTTTCCTTCCATTGTGGTAGGAAGGAACTTAAAAGAAACCAATGGATAGATCGGTTTGGAATCATGGATCTGTGGGGAATTCATGAGTAGAGTAAAAATGATCACTTGATCTGTTCATTGAAAATCACTTGATCACACATCATTCCTATTGTTTGGGATATGTAGAAGGCCATATGTCCAGAATACTGGTAGCAATTTTCTAGGAGTTTTAGTGAGTTTCTGGTATAGGGAAATGAAACATATGGGAAAGGGAATGTGTTGCGATGCTCTCTGATGGGAGCGTCACAACGCATTATTTTCGTTCATGACACTGTTGCGAGTTAGAATCCAACTTGTGAGAATATAATGCGATACCAAGTTTCTGCTTAGAGGTAGATTAGAGCAAGAACAGCTATTTTTGTAACCCCAAGTTTCCACTACCGGGTATCTTTGTGTGACGATATTATGTACTGTTCCGTTAAAATAGTTTTACGGAGGTGAATCGTGCGCGTCCACAAGAGTCTTGGACGGTTCGAATTTTAAAAAAACTTTTCCACAGAAGAGTTTAGGGTGTTCCAGTTTCTAAAAAAAGAAACTTTTAGAAAAAGGAAGGTAATTTCAAGCTAAAAAATCATGTGTGTACGCAAATAATTTTTTTACTAATATGGATCTTGTTTGATAGATCTCATTGAGATATTTTAAACAGTGTAAAAAAATTAAAAAATTATTTTTCATTTTCATTATATTTGAATTTAAAATTAACTTCTTTTTGTTCTTTTTCAAAAAGAAGGTTTAAAAAGAAAGCGGAATGGTGCCAGTCCGGATTTTTGAAAAACTTTTCTTGGGAAGAGTTAAAAGTTTTTAAAAATCTGGACCATTGATTGTCAAGACAAACATGTGAGATTTGCCGCTTCCGTGAACAATTTATTTACGGCTCCTCCGTGAATAAAACTCTTCCCTGGATATTTTTAAAAAAAAATTTGGACCGTTGATTGTCAAAACGGGCGGGTGAGATTTACCGCCTCAATGAACAATTTATTCACGGCATCTCTCGTGAATGAAAGTGTGGACCATATTTTTAAAAAAAGAACAAGGTCTGGTGCCTGCTGTGACTTGGGGGAGTTGTACTCTTCTGATGGGTTTGATCCTGGGCCACTTGTTATGCAGTATATGAATCGTTCACTTTGTTCGGCTTGTCAAGTTTATTGTCCATGTTGAAAATATTTTCATCCACCTTCTATCATTCTTCTAACTTTTTAAATTCATGTTATCAACACAAATTAAAAAAAGAGAATAATTTGTTCATGGAAGAACCGTGAATAAGTTATTCATTGAGGCGTGCAATCTCACCTCTTACCTGTCCGTTTTGGCAGTTAATGGTCCAGATTTTAAAAAAAAACTAACTCTTTTTTGGAAGAGTTTATTTAAAATCCGGTCCAATACACTTTCAGACGCGCGCAATTGGGCTCTGTAAAAACTTATTTACGGAACCTCCGTAAATAAGGTTTTTCTGGTAATAAAATTACTTAGATTGGCAATGAGTTAATAAATATGCAGAAAAACAAAGGTAACCCTATAGAAAAGATTCAAGTCCAAATCTCACCTTAATTCGCCCTTGATTCATTGAACACGCTTGAGGGTTTCTTGAGCCGCAAGAGACTTCCAATTGAAAATTAAGTACAAGTTTGAAAAGGATTTGGATGTCTTAACCTATTGTGAATATACGTGTGGTATGTTCGTGGAAGGGTATAGGCATTATTATGTGAAAGGTGCATGTGTGAGTGTATGGTGCGAGAAGCGGGGGATTGCTCCCCACTTCTATAATTCTCCTGGGGAGAATTATTTCTCCACTCTCTTTCCTCTCTCACTCTGTCGGCAGTCTCTCCTCCTCTCCTCCGAAACTCTCTCCACTCTTCTCTCTTAGATCTCTAACACTTTAGAGCGTGATTTCGGACGAAATCCAAGAATTAAAGTTGCTATACAGAGCACAGGCTTTCCGAATATCCAAGAAAATTAATGATCGGACCTCGTGGAGCTTCGCTTGACTTGGTCAAACGGTTGGGTTTTGCTCAAAACTCATGAGGTAGGGATTTTTTACTCTTGGAATACATTTATATGGTGTTAATGTACCTAGATCGTGCTTTGTTTCGTTGTTTGAAGTTGTTCCTTTCATTTCCGAAATTCTGCAAAACAGGTCACTGTTTTTGGGGTTTTTCGTTGTCTTAAACTTGGAATTGAATTTTGGTCTCTTCATATGAAATAGAGTAGACTTAGAGCCCATTCTAATGCCGCTGGAATCACCCGAAATCGTTGAGAATTGAATTAATGGTGAATTTTAGAATACTGGTCACGAATTTGTCAAGTTGCTGTTAGACAGATTCGTATTGCTTCTGTAAATGCCTGTTTAGCCATTTTTCGAGCAGAAATGCTACACACACATACAATCTGTGCACAAGCACAGATTGTGCACAGATTTTGTTGTGGGGCCCACCACGGGTCCCACACAAATCATCCGAGCCGTTCATTAAATGTAAAATATTTTTTCAAGGGTCCCCGTAAAAAATAATCTCAATCCGATACCTATAGATGCTCGATCCAATCGTATAACTTTTCATTATCCGAAAATCTGAATGAAAAGTTAGCTGGTTGGATGAAGCACCTATAGGTATTGGATTGAGCTTATTTTTTACGGGGACCCTTGAAAAAATGTTTTACATTTAATGAACGGCTTAGATGATTTGTGTGGGACCCGTGGTGGGCCCCACAACGAAATCTGTGCACAATCTGTGCACAAAAATCTGTATCGGTAGTAGGACTCTTTTTCGAGTACGAATTTGACTAGGGTTCCTTCGCATCTTCTAAACTTTGTTCAATCACGCAACTTTTGGGGTTGGAATCGCTCAAAAATATTAAGAACTCGATTTATAGTGATTTCTAGAAGATTTCCTTGTAATCTGAAAATCTGGGCAGCTTACAGAGCAGTATTTTTCATTGTTTCGCTATGGTTAAACGACCCTATTGGTTATGGGTTCTTATGTCTTTTAAAGATTAGTAAGTTGGTGATATTTTGGCATTGGAATCATTGAAAAATATTAAGTATGCGATTTTTAATGAATTTTCGAACACAAACTGCTTTGTTGAAAATCAGGATATGCTCGTGTCAATTTTAAATGATTACGGTACCCGTTCGTTGTCTAGGTATTCGGGTGATTATGTGGGCATTGTGGCATGTTGTGATGAATGTTATGAACTTGTTGTGTGTTGAGTATGATTTATTTGGTAATGTGAGAGGTAAAACATAATTGAGACGATAGAACGAATACGAAGAAAGCCACGGATCCATCGTAAGGTGTGATGCCGGAAATGGGATGCACGGGGTCTCAAATGCCGGAATTGAATGAAAAGATTTTAGTGGACGCACGGAGTCCCAAATGCCCGGAATTGTATTTAAAAGGAAAATGGCTAATATTTGAGAAATACAAGACAAATTGATTATGTTCAAAAAGGAAATTCAGTGATGTGTTCGTATTGTTCTGCTGATAGATATACTCATTGTCATTACCATTTTGGGGTTCGTTGTACATATATATTGTTGCTCACATATTACTGTTGGTGTGGATCATCACATATACGTATAGATCGAGGCAGAATGGAGTAATTGCGTGGCGATGGACGAGTGACAATTGAGGACAAGTTGTGATCTAATTAGAATAATTCGAGTCAGTTTTTGCGTGTAGTTTGACGTGTGAGCTATTAGGAATATCCTTATGAAATCATGATCCCCTGATTGTAGTATGCTCGTCTGTGGTAGAAGACCCATGTTTCTTTGTGGTATCTTGTCGTATTCACTCACTCTAGGTGCATGATTCATCGCATTTTCATATAGCTTATGTATGAAATTTTTTACTGGGCTAGTGTAGCTCACCCTATCATTTTTAGGTACAATTCAAGGAAGTTGGCATGACGTACATATCGTGTTTGTTGATCATGTCTTTCAAAGATATAAAAGAGGCAATTATTTGCATTTGAATCAAAAGAAGAATTTTGGAAAGACATTTGTTACAACTGTAATATTATTTTCTTCGGATATTGACATTTCGATAACTTGGGGCCATTGAGCCAAAAATGTAATATCTAACTCTTATTTGAGAACAGGGGAAAGGAAGATTTTTGAGTATTAATTATATTACTGCGAGGACTTTATTTATCAAAAAGAGTATTCATTATTTATGTTGAAAATTGAGGGCTTGACAAACGACGACTTCAAAGTTAGGGTTTCTCCATCGCTTCTCTCCGCCTCCTCCATTGCCTCTCTCCGCCACCTTGACCGCCTCTCTCCTCCTCCTCTACCAGGTATTTTTATACTCTCTCTAGCTTATTGTTTGTTTCCAGATTGGTTTTTTTTTCCCTACAAAATCCCCTCTTCTAATATTGCAAGATTTCATTTAGGTGCCAAATTGATTTCGAAGAACTCTAAGATGAAGGGAACGAATCCCCTCTAATATTTCAGATGTGTGTTTTTTACCATTTTAATGAGAATTTAAGAAGGGCTTGTATTTGTATTTTTAGGGTGTCTTGATTTCTGTTCATTGGTGGTTATTTGATGTTGTATGTGCATTTTTGTACTCTTTTTATTCTAGTTTGTAAGGTTATCTTGATTTGGATTTGTACTATTATTGGAACTAATTCACAACATTCTAAACAAGGTCTATTCTAGTGAAGGGGATCGGGAGATGGATTGTATTCGAGCCTAAATTCAGCTCGTTTAAATCTAACGAGCAAACTGAGCCGAGCCCGAGCTTTGAAAATTTTTAACGAGCTGAAATCGAACTTCATTGTCCAGGCTCGAATAGAACCTGAGCTGTACTCGAGCTTGGCCTACGCCTTACCGAATTGATCTCGAATATCACAAGATTTGGCTTGATTTGGTTCGTTTACACCCCTAGCTGTTGGAGAGAGAGAGAGAGATGGGTGACACTATTGTTGATTTTTTCCAAGAGACCTTGAAGCAACTTATAACGAGCTCCACGCTCGGTTCAACCATAGACGAGAAACGTCAACTTCAATCACTTCAGGAGGAAATAAAGTATCTGAGAGGATTCCTCAAGGTTACGGAGAAGAAACGCAATGAGCATTCAAAATTGATGGAACTTGTGATGCAAATCAGAGACGTGGTATTCGAGGCAGAAAACATCATAGAACTGTTTGTAGATTGCGATTTCAAGAGGCCATATCAATATCATTTGTTGCAAGTTGATCATCCTAGTCTTGATCTTGAAAGTGTCAAAAAGAAGATCAAGACTCTTATGGCTATGGTGAAGCAAATTTACGACATGAAGATGTATGACATTAATGAAGTAGCAGTAAAAATACCGAAGCACTCTTCTACAGGAAGTGAAGGTATTGGTACAAATTTTCAATAATATTTTATACTTAAAATTAGTTTGTTTTGACAAATCATTATGGTTTTACGTTTTCAGTTTCAGTTATGTTAGGCTCTTATGAGAATAATATCTTATCGTGAATATGATATAAGCAAAGCAAAATTCTTTAGGGCCAAGGTCTGAAATTTCGTTGTGTCCTCTCTTTTTTCATTTTAGAATTTTGTCAAGTGTCCTAATAAAGTTAAGAAACTACTCTTCATATTTATGATCCCCTTATTCATCGTGTATATTGCTATATATGTTTCAAACATGCAATTATCTTCGTCACACACCATTTATTAATTTCAAGGTATTACACAACAAAATTATTCTACACTTTTACACATCTATCTATCTATACTTCTATTCTATATATCTATGTATATTGTATATAAGAATGTAGTTACCTAAAATAAAACGAAACCCTCTCCTTAACTCTCTCCTATATGGAATTTTCTTATTTTTTCATCTTTAATTTATTCATTATTCTACACTTTTTAAAAATTTAATGTAAAAAATACACTTTATTTTGCTTGAAATGGACATTAAGTTTAATCTATAACATAAAAAATACTTCTTGAAATCTATCTCTTTTCTTCATTTCTTTGTTTTTATATTAGTGTGGAATTTTCTTAATTATTTTGCAAGAAAATGCAGTAAATTCCAAGAGTCATATGTGTCGTTCCACTGATGTACATGACAATAGAAAAAAAATTCCTCACTCGTTTTTTTTTTTTTTTTTTTTCCATCCCCGTGCATCAAATGGGCAAGATGCTATTGAAAAGTATGATAAATAATACTCCCTCCGTCCTTTTTTAAGTGTCCTGCTTCGTAACTCCAACTTATTAAAAAGACATCATCATTACACCTTTCACATCAACTTTTTCCTCCACTTTTCCTACTTACCCATCATCATTACACTTTTACTCACTAACTTTTCAAAATAAAATCTACTTTTATGGACAAAATAGACAATACACTAATTTTTACCCACCTAACTTTACAAAATGGACACTTATTAAGGAACAGCCCAAAATGGAATACTGGACACAAAAAAAGGGACGGAGGGAGTAGGAACATTGATTCAAAACACAAATCTGGACACAAGTCTGCCTGAAAACCGTCTATGCACACATTCACATATGCATCAGATAGTTTCAGGCATAGTTGTGTTTGAATTTGTGTTTTAAATTTGAGTTCCTAGACTTTTGGGAAAAATAAGAGAATCAGAATTTAGTATTGTTCACTGTTAATAATAATGAGTAAAATGAACCGTAATAAAATATGCAAGCGAATGCTACAATACACTCTTAATTTAACATTACTTCAATTGATTCGTAATAACAATCACAATTGTTTTCCTTTTTCTCGTAGGCAATTATATCAATTAGAGAATGGCTTAAAAGAGAGTTGAGTGAAATGTATATACAATAAGTTTACGTCTGACTAAAAAAAAGATTTTAAATATACAGCTCCAAGATTGTTCATACTTAAAAGGCTGAGTTCTTTTTAACTTATAGGTCTGAAACTTATTTCGGTATTTTTTAATTTTTGAAACTTCTTATTTAACTTTTTGTCGTAATTTTTTGGATTAGATTGTTCATCTCGACGAGACGAATCAGAAAAATATAAAAATATAGACTGATATCTAAAAAACTTAAATAAGACAGCACTTAAGTAAAATAAGACACTTGTTTGATACTTTTTCCATCTTTAGTAAACTTTTTTTTATTTTTGGTCATAATTTTGTACTTTTTAGACTTACTCTCATTGAAACGAATGATTAATCTAAAAACTATCATGCAAATCTAACAAAAATTCAAAAAAGATGAATAAAACACACAAAACAAAGAAATAAATTAAGTTAAAAAGAATGCAGCCTTAATACTATTTATTGATAACTGGGCAATGAGAAATGGCTCCGTTTCAGAATGCAGATTTAATTTCTTGTTACACTTACTGGGGCCCTTTCATAACTTTTGTCTTCGTCCTTGATCATAACCTTCCTTTCATTTTCCAATAGGCGGTGCAGGTTCATCAGGAGGGAGTAGCACATCCAAATTGGTAAAAGAGAATGTGGTGGTGGGTTTTAAGGAGGAGGTACACAGAGTACTAGAGAAGCTTGACGACAGAGGAGAGGGCAGACCACTGGAGATTATAACAATCACTGGTGCAGGTGGAGGCGGCAAAACCACTTTGGCTAGAGAAGTGTATGATCATCCTTTCACGTTGCATACCTTTGAAATTCGTGCATGGGTTGATGTTTCCCAAGATTATAATGAGACTATGAAGAGGAATTTGTTGATTTGTATTTTGGCATTAGCTTCGCTAGGAAAAGATGCTGATGATTATGAGGAGAGTGATGATTATGAGTTGGGAGAAGAAGTACACAAGTGCTTGAAGGGTAGGAAATATCTCATTGTCATGGATGACATATGGGGCATTGAAGCCTGGAATGATATGCAAAGATCATTTCCTAAAGAATGCAAGGGGAGTAAAGTGTTGTTCACTAGTCGACTAATTGTTCAACCTGGCAACATCAGTCATGTCCCTCATTATTTGGATCCTTTAACAAAAAATTCGAGTTGGGAGTTGTTACAGAAAAAGGTATTCCCCATATCCCAAATTTCTACTTCACTTTTTAGCATGCGTGTACGAAATAACCGTGGGTTTATTTTTTGCTCGACAAAGGAAAATATTTTATTAAACTCGAAAAGGGTATTTACTTATTGAGACCTCGATTAATTGTTTGATTGAGTTCGATTGGGTTTGCATTTGATAAGTATGTGGTTGATATTAAAAAAATATTTGTATGGTTAGTTTAAGTGTCAAATGGGCGAGTGTTTTAACGTGAAGGAGGTGGTGTACATGTATGCATGTGTTTATTGGATATATACTTGGATCCTTGGTGTGAAGCAGGAAATTAAAAGGATAATAAGACAAACAAAATAAAATTGCCTAGTAATGGACATGAGACTAAGGAGGAGATTTGGAGGGCAATCATTCTAACACCACACCCATTTACACATTCATTCACACACCCACACTCACACCACACTCATTTACACACCCAGTGTGTGTAGGCCCCACCCTTGTTGTGAGTGTGGGTGTGTGAATGGGTGTGTAAATGAGTGTGATGTTAGAATTTTCCTTTGGAGGGGTGGTTTGTCATCTGCTTGGGGGACACATGTGAGCAATAAGAGGGGGTTGTGGGGGAAGGCTGGGAATTGTGGGCATGGGAGAGATCTTACATTAGCATCGAAGGTGTTCATGCTAGTGATTAAATTATGCAAAATAATTTTTTGGTTTTGTTCTTATTTATTACTATTTTTTTGTGTTTGTTACTTGTGTAAAAGGCATAATTTTTTACTTTTTCGATTCCTCTCGTCGAGAAGAACCCATATCATATAAAAGTGTGGCGTAAAATTAACAAACGCGAAAAAAAATTTGAACAAAGACAAAATAAAAAAGTTGTTGTGCATAAGTTTATCACTAGTGTGAGCTGGATGCAAGCTTTGAAGGGAAAAAAGAAAAAGAAAGGACGGGGGAGGGGGAGGAGGGGGAGAGAAAAGCTGGCTGATATTGCTGGTCTTTGTTGTTGGAGAAAACGTATGAACGGAGCAGTTGGAAGGTGCTTCCACAGTGGGGGTTGGTTAATTATATGTATGAACGACTTGTGGCTGTTTTGTGGTAAAGATGTGGGTTGTCTCGTTACAAATTTACTCTTGAGATAGAGAAAGCGTGGAAGGGAAGTTGAAGAGAGAAGGGTATGTGTATTGCCATATACGAAAAATTATGTAAATGTTTTTTCTTTTAGTAAATGTGTTTGTTGTTTATAATGAGTTGGTTGAGTAACACCTTATGTTATTTATTGGTCCTGATGCTTGAGGATTCGGGTCGTTACAATGCGTATCATTTGTGAATTATGTACACTTCTTTATCTATAACACTTTTCATGATTTTGAAGTTTTATTTTCACAGAAATAGTTAAGATGTATCAAATAAAATTCATATTGGATGAAGAGAGTATTTGTTTAAAAAGGAAAAGAAAATTCTTGTACGTAATACTATTAAAAGTAGTGATTTAACATATATATGCTTCCTTATATATACTATTGTCACATATTTCCTATTCCTTATTTCCTTTTAAAAATTTCCATTTCGAAGCATTTCTTAGTCTTATCGAATGAACTTTTAAACTCCTACTACTTGGATCGAGTTGATGTAATTGAAATTATAAATATTATCTAATTTTACCATAAATATCAAACAGGTATTCGGGATAAAATGCTGCCCACCGGAGTTGGTGGACATCGGTGAGCAAATCGCACAAAAATGTGATGGACTACCACTCGCGATTGTCACGATAGCTGGCATTCTGAAAATGAAAGACAAGACACTCAACGTGTGGGTGAAAGTTGCCGAACATTTAAGTTCAATCATTGCTAAAAATCAGAAGGGCTGCATGGAGATACTTGAACTGAGTTACAATCACCTACCTCTTCATTTGAAAGCGTGTTTTCTCTATATTGGAGGATTCGATGAAGATCATGAAATCCCCGTACGCGATCTGATATGGTTATGGATCGCGGAGGGGTTTATTCAGCAAAGTGAGGGGAAAAGCTTGGAGGCGATGGCAAAAGATTACTTACTCGACCTCATTGATAGAAGTCTCATAATTGTAGCTCGCAAAAATCCCCTTGGAAGAATTAAAGCATGCCGTATCCATGATCTTCTACGTGAATTATGCTTGAAAAAGGCTGAGGAGGATAATTTCCTTGTGAAAATATACGAGGATGATTCTTTTCGAACTTTTGCTTCAAATAACCATTGTCGCCTCTTCATTGGCGGGAAGTTCAAAGTTGGGGTGCACTCTTTGGGGTTTACCAAGAAAAGCCATCATGCTCAAAAAGTTCGTACTTTTTTGTGCCCAAGGATGCCATACTCATGGGATATACGGTATTTCTTTCTTGAAAACATAAAACATCTCAGGGTGTTTAGTGTTTTCTCCAAAGGAAGCCTTAAAGAAGTAGGAAGACATCTAGTTCATTTGAGATACTTGCAATTGTTTCAATTGGGAAGTTCTTGGCTTGAAGTCCCGTTTTCCCACCACCTAGAAACCATTAACTTCGAAACAAGACACAACATAACAATTCAGTTGCCTTACGATATATTTAAGATGGTAAAGTTGAGGCACCTTTATTCTAAAAGGAGTAAATTTGCATACCATGGTTGCATCTATCGTCGTTATTCTTCTAGAAAGGAAGAAACAGGGAGAACTAATTTTGACCATTCCTCCAAGTTGGATAGCTTGCAGACCTTGCACTCAATATGTGCTTGTAAGGAGTGTCTAAGTTTCCTGGTAAGGACTCCCAATCTTAGGAAGCTAGGAATTAGTGGAAACCTAATTTCGGAGGATGGTGTTTTGATGATCCCCGACCTAGAGTTCTTAAAATTCCTTGAGACACTCACTGTAAAGGGCAACTTCTGTTACGAGGGCAAGAATATCACTCTTCAGAAAGTGCTGAAGCTTCCTCCGACTATTACGCAACTATCTTTGCGGTACACGCACTTCAAGTGGGAGGAGCTCTCAGTCCTCCAAACAGCTCTGCCGAGCCTTGAGGTTCTCAAATTACGCTATTGCCGTGTTGGATCAGTTTGGAAAACAAGTGAAGAGGGGTTCTCTCAACTCAAGTACTTGAAGCTTGAAGATCTGGATATTGAAGAGTGGAATGCTTCTGAAGATCAATTTCCGAGGCTTGAGGTCTTAGTGCTTCACAGGTGCAAACGACTGGCGCAAATCCCAATGGATTTTGCTAATCTAAATGAGCTTCGCGAAATTGAGGTAGCAGAATGCACCAGCTCGACGGAGAAATCGGCCAGGGAGATTCAGGAAGAGCAAAAAAATAACAAAGGAGATGATTGTTGCCTAAATCTCCGTTTGCATGCAAGTACATTTTCAGAGTGAGTTGTGTTTATCTTATTTATTTCTTTTGTATTACTTTTTTCTGGTGCAGGACTATTGATTTTACAATGAAAAGAAAATGGAAGTTTTTTGGGGAGATTCTATTCACTACGAAAATTTTAACGAAGCACCATAAAATTTTTTTTTTTTTACTTGTATAATTTGAGAAGCTGGCACTAGAGTTTTTTTTTTATTTGATAATTTATTTTGTTTTTCTTGTATTTTTATCTCCTTTAAAAAAATTAAAGAAAAAAATGACTTATTTTGCAAGTTGCTATGGAGGGTATGAAAATCAATATGATCGGTTAGTGTCAACTTTATTCAATTATTGGCAACCAACTATGCTAAGATGATTCAATTCCTAAATGCTAAGATGATTCAATTCCTAAATTTTATGGTATAGATGGTGAACAATCATTGGGAAGGCAAATAAAGGCATTAAAGTCATCTAGCCGTGAGAACATTCAACCGAAGGAGAAGTAATCAAGTGCAGCTGGAACATAGCTCCAACACGACTAATTACACTTCAGTCCAGTCCCCGGAAGTTTAATTAATTTCAGATTGGTTCCTGAAATTTGAAATATTGCAGTTCAATCCTCTCCACTGGAAATGCATTTGGCGCCTTCCGTGTACCTATCATATCCAGCACTTCGTCTGGCTTGCTGTCCAGGATCGTGTTCTTTCGGGTAACAATCTTTTTACTCGTCATATCACCTCCTCCCCGGACTGTGGATGGTGCCCTTCTGTGTGTGGGAATGCTTGTCACGTTCTTTGTGACTGTAGTCGAGCTTTGTCTATTTGGACAGCAATTCAGTTTCCCTTGCTTAACTCTCACAACAACTTCTTTGACTGGATCACCACCAATGCAAGGATTTCGGGTACCCACTGTTCGGGCACCCCTTGGAAAGTCGTTTTCCTCTTTGCTATTTGGCATATTTGGGTCGATAGAAATAATCGCATCTTCAAATTTAACTCCAACTCGAATTGGCCGGACCCTGCTGCTATAGCTAAGACTATCATAAACAAATCCTTGGAATGGCATTTCTTGGTCCAGGATAAACCCAAGGGGCAGAGAAATGGCATTGGTGTGGGGTGGGTTGCTCCTTGTGAAATTTTTTTCAAGCTCAACACAAACGGAGCTTTTAATGCGGCACTGGGCACGGCAGGTACGGGAGGTATTCTCGTGATCACTTTGGTAGATGGGTTTGTGGTTTCCACAGAAATTTGCTGGTGAACTCGAGCCTCATGGCTGAAATTTTGGCCTTACGGGATGGCCTGGTTTTGGCAAAGGCAGAAAGTGTGAACAAATTGGAAATTGAAGTTGATGCTTTGGGTGTGGTACAGTTGATATTGGTGATCATCACACAACAAACCACCACTTGGTAACATTTTACTTGGTTGCAAGTCCCTCCTAGAAAAATTTGAAGTGGTGTCCATCAAGCACGTCTACTGAGAAGCAAACTATTGAGCGGAGCATTAGCAAATGACGCACCTATTTTAGTGGGAGATTTTCATATCTACCCTTATATGCCTAATTGTATTGCTAGTTTATTTTATGCGGATTTGATTGGGGTTGTATACCCCGGTACTCTTAATTTATGTTTCATGCATCTTCTATTACAAAATAAATAAATAAATAACCTTTGAGTTGCATATAAATTGGGTTGGTCATTAAAATTTATTAAAAGGTAACTTCTTCAGCCGCAAGTGATTTTTTTCTCTTCACATGCGAAAATCCTCAAGTCGTGCAAGTTTGGAAAGGATCTGTGGATGGAAATAAATCTTTCCAAGTTTCCATATTGTATTAAAACTGGGACTCCTCTAGCTAGGCTAATGAATGAGAAACTTTTTTTTTTGTACCGAGGATACCAACGTCAGATATCAAAGTGTTGGTATCACCTCTGATCTATTTTTAATTTTTCAGTTATTTTTTGATTACAATTGGATGATCGATCGGCTCCGTTCATTTTATAGAATTTGGCGAGAACCTTAATCATACCAAAAATCGTGTTCATCGAATTCTTATAGATAAATGATTGGTACACGAGAAATTGAAGAAAACCAAAACTTGACCCAAAACAACACTGAATCGGATCGAACCCTGGTTTTTTTTTTTTTTTCCAATTTTCACGTCTGCTGATCATGTATCTACTAAAATTCGATGAACACAATTTTTGATATGATTAAAGTTCCTGCCGAACTCTACAAGATGAACGGACCTGATCATCCAAGTGTGATCGGAAAATGACCAAAAAATTGAAAACGGACCGGAAGGGATACCACCATCCTTGAAATCCCCGGTATAAAAAAAATTTCTCTGAATCCTTATTTATTTATCATCATCAATAACTTGAACCCCACTTTGTATCGTAGCTAGGGTTCATGCAGTCGAAGTTCTATCCCATGAGCATCGATCTAGGAGAAGAAGAAAAAACTCCCAGATCAGACCACAGTGTGTGAGGGTTCTTTTTCTATTTTTATTATGGAATCATCTACTTTTCCCTGGCTTCTCTCTCTGTCTCTCATGGCAAAGAGGGGAGTTAAGAGAGAGTCATTCTAGTCCACCACCACCGCGGAACAGAAGGGCTATTGCTGCCGCGGCAGCCACCACCATCTCAGAACTTACAGATGATGTAACTTTCGACATTCTAGTAAGAATGCCTGATATCAAGTCCATCATTAGATGCAAACGAGTGTGCAAGAAGTGGTGCAACCTAATTCTCCAATCCTGCTTCGCCAAATCGCAGAGCTCGAGGGGGTCTCTTCCTCTCAGTCTTATATTCTACAGTTCCCCTGACGTCTTCACCAACCCTGCCCGCTTCGGCATTCTCGAGCTTGACGATGACCTCGATCGTTTCGGCTGCCAAAATGCCACCATCACATTCAGATCTGGGATTTACATCCCCCACAAGCTCTATAAAAGACGATTAATAGGAGCATGCAATGGTTTAGTTTGTGTTTCCCACTTTTCCGCCGGGTAGGCATGAGCAGAAAATCCAATGGCGTGTGTGGTGTGAGCGCAGGCGTGTCAGGACTTGTCGTCGTCCAATGTATGAAAGGCGTGAGCGTCTCGATCTGACTTCGTATGTAGTGCGACTGCGTGTGACCCAAAGGGTGAGGCCACAATGAGATTCGTGGTTTGCTACAATGAAGTAGACTTAAAATTTCCCAACCGTGTGAGAAAAAGAAGAATAAACGTAGAATAACTTTATTATGTCGTAACAATAAAGTTAGGAGTACAAGAGAGACAGAATAACTTTACTATATCGTAATAATAAAGTCGGAGGTACAAGAGAGATAGAAATGAGATAATTGCTTCACTGGGAAGACTTTGATTTTTTAAGTGCTGGGCTTTAATTAGTGTGTGGACCCCTTTTTCTTCTTGTGAACTAGTATTTATAGGCTGAGTTGCTCCATGGCTTTGCATGCGAACGGATTTGTTGACTTCTCTTCGTGACGCCATGTGTCTTTTTTAACTTCCACTTCATGGGATCATGGATAGTTAATATATGCAAAGCATATTTACAACATGTTTTTCTTGTACGTGGGCAGTTGATAGAAGTTAGTGAGCTTCTCCCACTTCCTTTTTTTGTGGGCATCAGGGAATAATGGACCATTTGACAAGTCAAATGGCCATGTGGCAATTATCCACATTTTCTTGTACGAGACTTCATCTGATGCAAAACAAAACACGATAATGGACCTTGCAAACCAATTAATATGTACAAGGCCTTGTTCCCATAATAAATTAATTGGGCCTCATTTCCATCTTTACAAAATATGGTCCAGAAACCATAAACTCAATCCCTCGATCGAAATGGATTAAAATTAATTGGGCTCAGTCAACATTACTTTGGCCCATTAATTTTAATTCAATATAACTTCATTTTGCAGCTCAATTTAATTAAATAATAATTAAATGATTTTCCAACGCTTGCCTAGAACTGGGTGCCAAAAACGGGTGTAAACAGTTTGTTTGCAAGTTAATGAGGATATTATGGTGTGTAACCCAATTTTTCAAGGGCGACGACCTTTGGTCCTTCCAAAACTGCCAAAACAGGCACATAGTAGTAGGTCACCATTCGGTTTTGGGTTTTGTCCATCGAGCGATGAATACAAGGTCTTGAGATGTAATAAAACGAATGGTCATAATATGTCGATTGAGGTTTGTACCCTAGGGAAGGATGATACATGGAGGAGCATCGGAGGAGGGCACAACAGAGAACCATTCTCTTGCTGTCTTACGTCCCCTGATATTGATTTTGTTTTTGTGAATGGTGCACTTTATTGGCCTGGGGAAGACATGGCTTCAAGATTAAGCTTATGCTATTTTGATATGGACAATGAGGAATTGGAAGTACTCTCTCCTTGCCTTGTCATAACGAGGGTCGGTTGCATCTTGGAGTTTTGGATAATTTTTTATTCCTTAGCAGTGCCGGTTGGTTAAGTGATTTTAATGTGTGGATTATGAGAGATTGCATAGCCACGGGGCTTGGACATTGAAATGAGTTGTTAAGCTAGTCGATTTTCCTGGGCTAATTAGACCGGTTCAACCGATAAAAATATTGAAAGACGAAACCGTATTGATGATTTCTTCCAACAACAAAGTTCTTGCATCTCATAATCCTCAAACAGGATTAACAGAGATAATTAAGTATCACAAAGTTGCATTTTGGACCGAAACAATTACTCATACACCAAGCTTCCTTTACCCGCCATGGTTGCTATGAAGGATAATAGGTAAAAATTTCACTTGAGATATCATAGCTCTTATTGTACGTATACTTGATCATGTGATTGTGTAACGCCCCGATTTTCGAAGGAATTTCAGAAGCAATAATATATTATACTTAACATAAATAATATTCTTTTTATTAAAAAACACGGAACAGTATCTTCCTATTACAGCTTAAGGTCGAAATTAATATGCTTTACCCCACATGTACGGAGGCCTTTGGGTGACATGGCGTCACAGAGCAATGACTCAGAGCGACTCTAGTTCTAATATGGATTCCAAGCATAATCTTGCTCAGTCTCTGCCCCTGGTATCTCTCCTAAATAGTGCAGATCCGGCTCGCAAGGCTGATCTTCTATGTCGTCACTACCTGCAGCTTCTGACAAATTGATCGACGAAGCAACTGATTAACTAGGATACGAACGTATCCGTGAGAGATAAATCACTCAGTAGATACCTTTAAACCCATTAACCCATAACATACAAGCAATAATACAATAATGAGCATAAAGAATAAAAGCTACAGCAATCAGGAACATATTATGAATTATCTTGTCTTTAAGTGATTTTTAGATTTCTCTACCATGAGAAATAATCCTCCCAAACATATTATGAGGTTTTTTTTTTTTTCCTCTTCAAAAAAAAAACCTCTGAACTATGGTGACTGTGCCGATTTACCCTCCCCTTGCTTGCCCAGCCTGGGGTCCCAAACAAATAAGACCAAACTACATATCGGGTTGAACTCGGCTGTACCATCACAAGGAGCGAATGATAACAAACCAACCGCGAGAAATGATACCCATACTCCAGTTTCATCCAATAAATCCATCCCCGGAAAATCCCGGAAGATAAATCCAACAGTGCCATGTTCAGGATTCGCAAGATGATAATCCACCGGTCTTAAACCACAAGTGCCGCTACCGACGACCATTCTTTCAGGAAATCCACGGTTCTCGGCCACTCTGGTTATCTCCTGACCGTAACGTCACAACTGTGACTAAAACAGTAATTCCACTTTCCCTAGGAATTTAATGTCTAATCAATTTATTCCAACGTACGAATACCACCCGGGGTACCTATTGTCTAATTTCTACGTTCATGTAGCAACAATATGGCAATAACAACTTATCAAAATTCATGAAATTCGTTTCCATAATATTATTATCTTTAATTTATTAAATCGCCCTTTTATTAGTCTTTTAATACTTTATTCATTATTAGTGATATAACTAGTTTATGACAAATTAGTAATTTTTTTACTATTTTATAAAATAGTCCACATATTACTAAATAGTTTAAAATAAATTTATTTATTTATTATTATTTTTTAAATTATCACAAGAATAGTTATTACCTCTTGTATTATTAAGCTATCATTATAAATACCTTTTATTTACTAATTGCCTTTCCAAAATTACTAAATAAAAGTATTATTAATTTAAATACTTTTTTTTAACTCAAGATATTATATGTAATATGAGCACACATATATTCTAAACTCTTTCTTCTTCTTTTTTACAAGAAAATATTATTAATTATTCACTTAATCTAGCAGATAAATTAATTTGATATAACTGTTACGTTTTATACTAAACTGATATTACACAGTCAGTAAATAATATAAAGTTAGTAGTTTTTTATAATAATAATATCATAAAAATTTTAAAATAAATATGATAAAGGTCATCTTCTCGGTAAATAATATCAAATAGAACGTCGGGACCAGAAATAATATCAAAATGGTGAATCTGGCAGAAAATTTACAGTCAGCTATATTTTCCGTTTGGGCTCATTTCAAGCCCTTATAACTAGTCAAAACTACTATATTTTACTTAGGAAGAGTGGGAGAAGAGGTACATACATTCGGCTTTGATCAAAACAAGCTTTAAACGAGTTTTCAAGTTTTTCGGTTCGTCGGAGAAAACGACCGGAGTACGGCTGTTCGGGCTCGGTTCAAGGCATTTGGTGGCTGTTTTGGGAAGCTTATGGTGGGTATGGATGTTTGGAAGTGGTAATTCGGGTTAAGAGGTGGTGCAAGTGAGAAACCCACTTTTTTTTCTCTTTTCGGTTTCTCTCTCTAAACGGCCATGGCCGGAGCTCGAGCTTTCACTCTCCTATCTATCTACTGATTTCTGAATGGACAGAGGTTAGAGAGAGGTGGAGAGCTGTGGTTCGGATTGGAGGGGGAGGGGTGGTATTTATAGAGGTTTGGAGAGGAGAGGAGAGGAGAGAAGGGAGATGGCCGGAGGTGATGGTGGACGGCTGGAGCATGGCTGGCAGCAGCTGGAGAACGGCTGGAGCTAGCTGTTTCCAGCTGGTTGTGGCAAGAGCAGAGGAGTGAGAGGGAGAGATTACGCGGGGGGGGGGGGGGGTGGGGGGGGGTTTAGAGAGAGAGAGAGACGGCAGAGAGATGAGAGAGGAAAATCTGGTGAAAGATTTAGAGAGGGAAAATAATCCAGTGCGAACGAGTGTAGGAGTTGGTAAGGGTATGCGCAGAAACAAGTCTCGTGGTGATCAATCGTCCGGTTTCCGTTTTCGAAAAATTCTAAGATTTTAATTGTAGTCGCAAAATCATTTCGATGCTAACCGCGGTCTTTCTTAAAGAAAAAGTAATCTCGATTTTCATAGAAAATATTTTTGTGAATTTTCGAAAGCTCGCTTTGATTTTTAAACGGTCTTTAACTAATTAATCGGAATTTGATAAATTAAAACAAAATTTTAAAGAATATCCAATATTACGAAATTTTTATTTTATTAAAAATTACGGAATATTATAGATTGTTTGCCCAGGCGGTCTTTTATATATATATATTTTAAGGTACTTTCATGGTCTTGGTATGGCATTTCGATTGCTTGCATGTTGTTCGGTTTTTCATTGGTGCGTTTTAAAAAGGTTGATGCTAAAGCCGTACGATTACTTTTTATAATGCCACGAAAACTATTGTGACTTGACATTTCAATCCTCACCAAGCAGGATGCTCAAAGTCTTTTTGTCTTCGTATCTTATTCTCTCTGCTCCCCACACTTCCGTGGAATACTATCTTCTCTCCTCACCCAACGCCTTATTTTCTCTTTCATCATCCCTCTCTTCTTCTCCACCGCCATCGGCAATGTAGAGTCCGATCGATCCCAGCCATCAACCAGTTAAAAAAAAGAGTAACTTAATTTCAATCTGTATGGTAGACCCCATTCTTTGTTGTCTTTTCTTTTCATCGATCACTTAGATGCGCTGAAAATTTAAAAGGAACTAAGAGTCTGTTTTTGGCAGCATGAATAAATTTTAGGCGAAATCAAACCCTTCTCTCCATTATGGAGTATTCAATAACACAAAAACGTGGAACAGAAAAATTACAAAGAAACTATGGGTAGGAGTTTACTTTAGGGTACGCATGAGTTCCCTCTGTATGAGAGTAGCCCATTTTCTCGAGCGTGCAAGACCTCTTCTTAATTTATCTAAGCAATGTGGGACAAAATTTGTAGCGAAGATTTGAAAAAGCTTCGAAATAAAAAATTCACATCCCCAACACATGGTCCCTACTATATAATAACACAAACTTTCCACCAAATTAATCCATCAGGTAGCTGGAAATTTTCTCCCCCCTCTTCTCACAAATCAAGCATATATAACATCTTAAAATAGGAGAGAATCGATATCTAGACTACTGCCACTGAGTTTTCAACTTGTTTCTTACTTTTCCGACCTCTTTAGTATGTTCCAACTTTTAGTTTGTACCAACGAAGCTTACGGTGTTCATCTGGAAATAGATCGAGAGGGGCAATTACTTGTGGCTGTATCCTTGAAGATCTTATTGACGAATTAACCAATTCCTCCTCTCCCTATGGTTACAAGGAGTAGGTATTAACGGGAAAAAAATTTGAACACTTGTGTAAGCATTATAATGGGCTGCTCGGAAGAAATCAAAACGCATAGATTGGCCACAATACAGGATTACATAAATCACCAAATACAACTAGTACTACTTCGCCCCGCCATGAATCACCAAATCCTTGTTGGTTTACTATACAGCAAAAAATTCCTTTCAGAATCACTACTAGTGCAATCTAAGCCATTTTCAAGGGAAATATATATAGAACATAACAAATCTCCCAGCTTTCCATATTCTCCAGTCTCGATTGGTATACATACATTTTAAGCTACTTTAGCTATGCAAAACAAGAAAGTCACCCTGCACCAGATTGATCTTATGCTATTTTGATGTGGAGATCGAATATAATGAGGAATTGGGAAATCTCTCATCTCATTGCCTTGTCATGATATCGATGGCCCTATCGTGCATCTTGGAGTTTTGGCTACCTTACCGAACTCCCTTCATCAAGTCATTGTAATATTTGGGTGATGAAAGATTACATTCATACGGGGGCTTGGTCGTTGAAATGGGTTGTTTGGCTACCATATCCCCGTGGGCTAGTTGGGCCGGTTCGTCTGATAAAGATTTTGAAAGACTGAACCGTATTGATGATTTTCCACAGCACAATTCTTATATCTCATAATCCCCAAACAGGAGGGATAAAGAGAATTAAGTAATTAAGTATCACGAAGTTGTATTTTGGACCGAATCAATTACTCATACACCATGCTTCCTCAGCCCACCATGGTTGCTATGAAGGGTAATGGGTAAAAACCTCACGATGTTGTGAGATCATAGATTTTGAAAGACGGAACCGTATTGATGTTGTTTTTTTAAAGGTAGTTTCTTGGTCTTCATATGGCATTTCAACTGCTTGGTTGTTCGTTTTTCCTTTGCCAGCATTTTAAAAATTGGATGACTTGTGATTTTGAGTTGAACTGTTAATAGCCATATTTATTCTCTAAAATACTTCTTTCGTCCCAATTTGTTTGTTCAATATTGGAAATCCAACTTATTTAGGGAGTATAATGATTACACTTAAGTAGTTTAATTCTCAATATTACCCATCACCTTTTTTGAAAAGTTGCTTTATTTCAAATAGGTAAGGGCAAAATGGAAATTTTATCCATTTAAAAGTCAAACGGACAAACAAATTGGAACAATGCAAAGCCAAAAAGTGGACAAACAAATCGGGACGGAGGGAGTACTTTGTTATTGAGGGTGGAGCACTTCTTTGACTACGTTTTGACCACGGTTCGAGATTTTAATTCGTAGTTTGGTCAAATTTGGTAGAAGTAGTAAAAAGTAAAAGTTCACCCTATTCTGCAAAGATACCTATTTTTTAGGGAGAATTTTTGATATGTCCACTATAATATGTTTCTAACCCATCCAGTCCACTTCTAAAGTTCCTAACACATCTAGTCCACTAATAATTTCAATGACAAAAGTAATCTATATAAAATAAACAAGGGCCTTGTTTGGCTAATACAAATTTTTTTTTTTCATTTTTTTCAATCTTATTGCAACCACATAACCACCACTACGTCGCCGCCACGCCCCCACCACCACTCCACCACCATCATCGCCACCAACACCACCACCACCTCCACCACCGCTATGCCCCCACCACCACCTCCACCAACATGCCGCCGCCTCCACCACCACCACCACCACAACGCTGCCACCTCCACCACTAAGCCGCCACCACCACCACCACTCCATCACCACCGCCACTGCCACTACCATCACTCCACCGCCACCACCATCACTCCACCACCAACACAATGCCGCCGCCACCACAATTACCACCACCACCACAACCACCACCTCTCCATCACCATCGCCGCCACCGCCATCACGCCACCACCACCGCCGAAATGACAACCACCATGCCGCCAACACAACCACAACGACTCCACCACCACCACCACGCCGCCACAACCACCACCACCACCATAACATCGCCACCACCAGCACAATGACCACCACCATGCCGCCGCCACCGTCACCAACACCAGCACCACCGCAATGACGACCACCATGCCGCCGCTACCACCACTGCCGCCGCCACCACTACCGCCACTACTCCACCATCACCAACACCACCACTACGCCGCCGCCGCCACCACTTCTTCTTTAGTAATTCACCTTCCTTTTGGGTCACATTTGCTTTTCTGTTGTCTCATTGGCGTTAGCCTTTTAAGAAAATAATTTGCTGTCTAAAAGTGCAAATTTGCAGTCTAAATTCTCATTGGTGTGTGTGTGTTTATTTAATAATTTGCAGTCTAAATTTGTGTGTAGACTGCAAATTTACACTTTTAGACTGCAAAGTTTACGAAAGTGCCTTTATTTGCAGTCTAAAAGTATAAATTTGCAGTCTAAATTTTCTCTGGCATTGGTGTTCAA
Organism: Rhododendron vialii; assembly: GCF_030253575.1. Classification (NCBI taxonomy): domain Eukaryota; kingdom Viridiplantae; phylum Streptophyta; class Magnoliopsida; order Ericales; family Ericaceae; genus Rhododendron; species Rhododendron vialii. The sequence continues at coordinate 6,327,348 of NC_080560.1, forward strand.
TTAACAAATTTGTAGTTTACAGTCTAAATCTCATTGGCGTTAGTGTTCATTTAATAATTTGCAGTCTAAATTTTTGCATAAACTGCAAATTTGTACTTTTAGATTGCAAAGTTTACGAGAGTGCCATTATTTACAGTTTAAATTTTCTCTAGCGTTGGTGTTCATTTAAGAAATTTGCAGTCTAAAAGTGCAAATTTGCAGTCTAAATTCTCATTGGCGTTAGTATTCATTTAATAATTTGCAGTCTAAATTTTTCTACAGACTGCAAATTTATACTTTTAGACTGCAAAGTTTATGAAAGTGCCTTTATTTGTAGTCTAAAACTGTAAATTTGCAGTTTAAATTTTCTCTGGCGTTAGTGTTCAATTAACAAATTTGTTGTCTAAAAGTACAAATTTACAGTCTAAATTCTCATTGGCTTTAGTGTTCATTTAATAATTTGCAGTAATTTGTGCGTAGAATGCAAATTTGCACTTTTAGACTGCAAAGTTTATGAAAGTGCCTTTATTTGCTGTCTAAAAGTGCAAATTTGCAGTCTAAATTTTGTCTGATGTTGGTGTTCATTTAACAATTTGCAATCTAAAAGTGCAAGTTTGCTGTCTAAATTCTCATTGGTGTTAGTATTTATTTAATAATTTGCAGTCTAAATTTGTATGTAGACTGTAAATTTTGCACTTTTAGACTGCAAAGTTTACTAAAGTGCCTTTTTTAACAGTCTAAAAATGCAAATTTGCAGTCTAAATTTTCTCTGGCATTGATATTCAATTAACAAATTTGCATTCTAAAGGTATAAATTTACAGTCTAAATTCTCATTGGCGTTAGTATTCATCTAATAATTTGCAGTCTAAATTTGTGTGTAGACTGCAAAGTTTACGAAAGTACCTTTAGTTGCAATCTAAAAGTGAAAATTTGCAGTTTAAATTTTCTCTTTGCAGTCTAAAATCTCATTGGCGTTAGTATTCATTTAATAATTTGCAGTCTACATTTGTGTGTAGACTGTAAATTTGCACTTTTAGACTGCAAAGTTAGCGAAAGTGCCTTTATTTGCAGTCTAAAAGTGCAAATTTGCAATCTAATTTTTCTCTAGCTTTGGTGTTCAATTAACAAATTTGCAGTCTAAAGTGCAAATTTACAGTCAAAATTCTCATTGGTAACGATGTTAGTGTTTATTTAATAATTTACAGTCTAAATTTATGTGTAGACTGCAAATTTGCACTTTTAAACTGCAAAAATCAAAATTTTCTCTACCGTTGGTGTTCAATTAACAAATTTGTAGTTTAAAAATGCAAATTTGCAGTCTAAATTCTTATTAGCATTAGTGTTCATTTAATAATTTGCAATCTAAATTTGTGTGTAAACTGCAAATTTATAATTTTAGACTGCAAAATTTATGAAAGTGTTTTTATTCGCAGTCTAAAAGTGCAAATTTGCAGTCTAAATTTTCTCTGGCGTTGGTGTTCATTTAACAATTTGCAGTCTAAATTTTCATTGGTGTAGTATTTATTTAATAATTTGCAGTCTAAATTTGTGTGTAGACTGCAAATTTGTACTTTTAGACTAGAAAGTTTACGAAAGTGCCTTTATTTGCAGTAAAAAAAGTGCAAATTTGCAGTCTAAATTTTCTCTAGCGTTGGTGTTCATTTAACAAATTTGCAATCTAAATTGTCATGGGCGTTAGTGTTCATTTAATAATTTGCAGTCTAAAAGTGCAAATTTGCAGTCTAAATATATAACGAAAAGTATGTATAGTGCATTTGGTCATTGTGTTGGTGGCGTGGTGAAGTGGTGGTGGTGGTCATTGTGGTCATGGTGGTGGAGGTGGTGGTCGGGGCGGGGTGGTGGTGGAGGTAGTGGAGGTGGTTGTGGTGGCGGCGGCGTGGTGGTAATGTTGGTGGAGGTTGTGGCATTGTGGTGATGGCGGCGGCGGCATGGTGGTTGAGGTGGTGGTCGGGGCGTGATGGTGATGGAGGTGGTCGGGGTGGGGGCATGGCGGTGGCGGTGGCGGTGGTGGTGGTGGCGGCGTGGTGGTGGTCGAGGTGGTAGGGGTGGTGGTGGCATCGTCATAGGGGTGGTGGTGGGGGTGGGGTTGTGGTGGCAGTGGTGGTGGGGGTGGCGGTGGTGGAGTGGTGGTGGTAATTATGGTGGAGGTTTGCGGCATTGTGGTGGTGGTGGTGGCGTGGTGATTGAGGTTGTGGTGAGGGCGTGGTGGTAGTGGTGGTGGTGGCGGCGGTGGCGTCGGGGTGGTGTGGTGGTGGGGTTGGGGGCGTGGTGGTGGTGGATTGGTGGTGGTTGCAGTGTTGTGGTGGTGGTGGTGGAGCGGTGGTGGTGGTGTAGATGGTTGTGGGGGCGTGTTGGTGGCTGTGGTGGTGGTGGTGGTTCTGGTGGCGTGGAGGTGGTGATGGTGGTGGCAGCCGTGATAACGGTGGTGGTAGAGGTAGTGGTTGTGTAAAATTTAATGAAGGGACAATTTTGTCCTGTTAAAACATGAAGTGGACTTGAGACTTTAAAAAGAGTAATGGGCTGGATTGGAGATGTTTTGAAAATATGAGGTGGATTGGACATATTACAAAATCCTATAATGGACCTTACAACAATTCTTTATATTTTTTAAGTACTTATAATACGTTTTACGAGATATATTATTTTTTCACAATACACCACCTTTAATTCAAAAAATACAATCATATTTTTTAAAAAAATACTTATTTTAGTTAGTGAAACACACCCGAAAGCAATTTTTTTTATATAAAGTAAAGAATTTTACATTGTAGAAAAGATTGCGTTGGAGATATACTCTTAATCAAATTGTGCAGTGGAATTTGTTATGGACAATTAAGTGTTTGATCTCTCTCTCTCTCATGGCAACCACCACGATCTCAGACCTTCCAGATGACATAATTTGCAACATTCTATTAAGGATCCCTGATATCGAGTCCATCATTAGAAGCAAACGAGCATGCAAGAAGTGGCACAACCCAATTCTCCAACCCTACTTCGCCAAATTGCATGTCTTGAGGTGGTCTCTTCCACTCAGTCTTATTTTCTACCATCCCTCCGACAGCCCCACCAATCCCGCTCACTTTAGCATTCTCGATCTTGACAATAACGTTGCCCGCTTTGGCTTCCAAAACACCACCGTGACATTCAGATCTGAGAGTTACATCCCCCAGTAGGGCAATAAAGGACGGGTAATAGGAGCATGCAATGGGTCAGTTTGTTTGCATGTTGATAAGAATATTGTGGTGTGTAACCCAATTCTTCAAGGACGACGACCTTTTGTCCTTCCAAAACTGCCAAAACTGGCTCATAGTACGTAGGTCAAGATTCGGGTTTGAGTTTAGTCAATTGAGTAATGAATACAAGGTCTTGAAATGTAATCATGAAATGCATGAAGGCCGGCCATATTATATCGTTTGAGGTTTGTACCCTTGGGAGGGATGATACATGGAGGAGCATCAGAGGAGGAGGGCACAACAGAAAACGATATCGTTTAGGCATGGTTTATACCAAAAAGTTTGTTGTTTTGTTGGCGAGCTCATTTTATCTTTAAAGGAAGAAAGGCTTTCAAAAGAGTGACTCAGAATGGCTAGGGGATAAGGTCCAACTTCCAGTGGGTTTGCAGCAGTAGCGAACAAGGCACTGGTAAATCTCACGACGTTGTGAGATCATAGCTCTTATTGTATACCACATCAAGTGATTGTTTGGGCTAAGTTGTTTCTTTTTTGTAAATTAAGGTAGTTTCATGCTCTTCATGATATGGCATTTAACACGATTGCTTGGTTGTTTGTTTTTTCATTGTTGCATTTTCAAAATTGGACGAGTTGTGATTTTGAGTTTTTAACTGTAATATTAGCCATCAATACATTGTTATTGTGGGTGGAGCACTTCTTCTAATACTAAGAGCATACATTCCAACGAGATTGACACCTAAGCTTGAGTAAATCATCCGCTGCACTTTCTTTACTTTTCTCTTATAAAAAATTACTTTTCTCTTTCTTCTCTTCCTAAACAAAACTGCATTAAGAATTTAATCACTCCAAAAGTCTCAATTGTATCAATTCCTGTAGAGCCAATTCATAGCTTTAATTAAGGCCCAACTACTTGACATTGAGACTGGTCCTGAAAGACTAATTAAAGTGTGCATTAACTTGTCCAAATACTTTAAGTTAATATTAAGAAAAATGTGTTTGATTTTCATTTTCTTGACCGGCAGTCCTTCATATCAGGTTGCATGGGAGAGGGCCAGAACCAAGTCGGTGATAATCTCAAATTTTGACTTTTCATGGCCGCCGATGAAGGAATGGCTAGGGTTTGGGGGCGTAAGTGAATTGCCTCAAGGTCAATTGCTGGATGGAGTTTTTTCTCTTGAAAATCTTCGACCTCGTTCTTGTATTACTATAATATCAGTATGGTTTGTGCGCTTGTGAATACAAAAAAATTTCACAACAGTCTCTGATCCCACTACAGTCCATAGTTGTGACACGACCCGGTGCCTTGACCTGCTCGCATGGTCACAGGTGGAGCAGCCCAACGGGCCCTCTGTGTCCTTGGCCCTCAAGTTTCCATTACGGGCCCATTCTGAGGAGCCCGATTGAGGACGCGGGCCCTCCGACCCACTACACTTTTTTTTTTTTGATCCTACCCACTACACTCACTAACTTAAAATCTTAAAGCACTGTTTCTTTACAAAAAAATCACTGTTAGTTGACTTTGGTGGAAAAGTGACAGACGACATCATTCACTGCTTTAAAAGTAACGGATTTTTAATCATTTATTCTAAAATGAATATCTTTTACTACTGTGTTTTAAATAAACAAAACAATCTATCAAGCTTAAACTCCAAACACTCAACCCACATCCCTGTCTTCATGCCAGCAGTCAACCTGCAACACAAACTCCCAAGAATATGATACGACGAGAATAGATATGTTCACAGTAAATGAGAACAATCAATTAGCGATACAGAACCATCAACAAGCCACATAATACGACCTCATATCAGGCCCTCCTTTGTATAAGACCAGTGTCCGACGTCACTTGCCACACGCAGCCTATTATCTCGGGCAGCCGGATGCCATCTTTGAATTTTCCATAGCCATCACATAAGAACAAGAACCCATAATTAATTATGCTCCCCACGGCTCTCTCTGAAGCCCCTTTGTTTGTTTTGCTTCTCATTTAATCCTTCTCATATATATGGATTAAGGAGTCAATGACCAGGTGTGCCAACTTATGACTCCTCTCTACCAGAACTTGGCACATTTACATTCTTAACACATGCACGTGTACTACATCCAGTGACGGATGCAGAAATTTCATATAAAGGGGTCACTTCTCAAGCATAAAGTTGCTAAAAATTCTCAACTTTCAATATAACGATAACATGTAGGGAAAAAAAAAAGGGAAAAGCTATGGTACACATCGTATACCGTATGTTTAAATTACGACAATTTGTAATTTTTATTATGCCGATTTTTGATTTTCTAATGCATATTTATGGTGCTAGTTACGACTTGTACTTTAAAATTTACCTGTTGAACAGGTCATTAGCAAGTTATCCTTAATTAAAAAATATTGTTATTATGTAACCATAATTATTCATACCAAAATTCATGATACGTGTATCCCAACCAAATATATGTGTACAATATCAAAAATTAAATAATGCTACCCATAAATGTTATGAAAATACCATAAATTGGCATCATCTTACCACATTGAATCGTACCAAAAATTCTTTGATTCGTATGATATTTCGTAACAAAATCAAAAATTGTCGTACCAAAATCAACAATTGTTATATCCAAGCCAAAAATATTTGTAAAATACCACAAATTTTATAAAATAACCACAATTGTTATGACAACACCTAAAATTTTCATTTTCTTACCACAACGTGTTGTATCAAAAGAAAACAAATGTAAATACCACAAATTACGTAACAAACCACAAATGTTATGACAATACTATAAATTGACGTTTTCTTACCACAATGTGTCATACCAAAGGAAATTGATTAAAATATTCCATAATAAGACATGTTTAAAATACCACAAATTCATTAATATAACCAAATTTGTTATGACAACACCATAAATTGACGTTTTCATACCCACAACGTGTCGTATAAAAAAAATTCAATTAGCTTGTTCAGTTAACGATAGTTATAATCGGTAAAATACCATACCATAATTAAATAATATAACCACAATTGTTATAATAAAATCATAAAGTGGCGATACCTTACCACAACCTGTCGTATATTTTTTTTTGTGATGATATATTCTATAACAAAATAAAAATGTCGTAAAAAATCCACAATAGTCAGACCGAAGCAAAATATATACGTAAATGAAATACCAAATATTGAATAAAATAATCACAAATTGTAACGCCCCGAATTTTGGAAACGTTAAATAGGGAATTTCATTGAAAAACTAAATGGAGTATGGCTCAATATTATAGAATATTCTCAAAAAAGTAATCTTATTCAACAAAAGGAAGGTAGACTAGGGTTCCTATCTACTACTCCGCTTCCTCCTCCAATCTGGCCAGCTTCTCGACTCCAAGGGCCTCCAAGGCATAGAGTTCACCCTGTTCATCTATAAGGTCTGACACATTATACCGGCGTCACCACCAATATAATATGTCAGGGTCACCAAAAGTAACACCGTGAGCTAACAAAAGCTCAATAGAATATCCAAACCCACTAACGCTTACAAACAATAGATCATAAAGTTAACAGAGTACAAGCAGGTTTAACAAAAATGATTAACGATAGCACATCCATATTCACTATTCAAGTATCGTTGGTGTCCATGTTTTTCTGTGTTTCTCCTACGCGACTCATCGTAGATCGTGTCTCCATTTTCACTTTTCATAACCAAATCAACATTTTCAAAATCCATTTTTAACACACCCAACCTCGGTTCCGCCATTCCGGGTTTCCGAGTATCCTCACAATGGTTCCGTCGCACCGGGTTCCCATTGGCACACATTTGCATTGGCTCATCTCCGCGGATAACCAAGCCACACACCCAACCTCGGTTCCGCCGTTCCTGGTTTCCGAGTATCCTCACAATAGTTCCGCCGCACCGGGTTTCCATTGGCACACACTCATACACACATCTCACATAATGCCATCGAAATCGGTCATTATGTAGTTTCAAAAATATTTCCTCTTTCGAAACACATTTTTCTTGTTAATCACACCCTAGGTGTCATGTTTTTATTTTCTCGATTTTCGTGTCTCGTTCTCATGCATAGACTCCGCGGTAGAACTTTTTACAAACATAAATCATTTATTGAAATCTTGAAACTAAACTAGTAAGATCATCCAATTTTATATTAATAATCATGCTCATAAACATCCTAAAGATCAAAATACGAATACTTAAATTCAAGTGTCAAATTCTATCTTTCGAAAATCGTTCTTTCTTTCTTTGAGGGAAGTTCTAAACAGCATATGTTTATTTAAGAAAAAGTCATTTATCTAACATGCTCGTACTTCTATTAGCAAGATAAACTTATTAACAATCATGCATTTTAAACGATAGATAATCTTATCTACTTGAAACTAAACAATAGATAACCTTATCTACTTAAGGAAAACGATAAGGATATTGATACTTTGAATCAAGAACATTCTACTTTCTAACGTGCGATTCTATGCTATACATAGAGTTATTGGACTAGGGTTTCTACTTATACTTAGGGAAGTGAGTAAAGAAAATCTACCTTGATCCGAAACTAGTCGGGGCCGAATAAGCTAGTTGGAAGATTTCTACGGGCAGTGAAACTCACAAATCTGGACCAAACTTTGAATGGCAGTAACTCGGTCAATATTTGGCCGAATATGATCGTTCTTGGGTCGAAATTGAAGCTCTCGAAGTGCTCTACAACTTTTGTGAAGGAAGTTGATCCTAGAAACTACTTTAGGTAGGAGAAAAATGATGATAAAGGTAGAGACAGTATGCTGTCTGGAAATAGAAATCCGAGATTTTTACTGAACTTCGGATGCCAATATCTTTGTCATTTCTTCACCGATTGGGGTGGTTCTTAGGTCTAACTTGAAGGTCTCGAAGTGCTCTACAACTTTTCCGAAGGGAGTTGGTTCCAAAAACTAATTTAAGCAGGAGAAAAATAAAGATTTGTGAAGGGCAGTAAGCTGTCTGAAAAATAGAAATGGTTTCTAGAGAGAAGTGAGTGAAGGTGTGAGTTGAGCTCCTCCTCCCTCCTCTATGGCCGGCCCCCCTCTCTCTCCTTCCTCCCATGGATTTGCTTCATTGAGTGGTCATTTCAAGTCTTAAATCAAATCCTAGCCTTCCTTCACTTGTCATTTCCATCCTAGGCCAAATCTTAGGCCATCATGAAGGGTTTTTGACTTGTCAAGTCTATGGGGAGGTTGCTTGTAAGAACGAACATAATCATGGGCTAGCCTTGTACTTTGGAAGACTAGAATGGGTTGGCATGTAGTAAATAGGCTTAGGGCTATTAAGGTTGCTTGTGTAAGTGTCCAAAACATACCACACACTCCACCTCTCTCCCCCTCTCTCGGCCTCCCTCTCTCTTTCTCTCCCTCTCAGCTTCTCTCTCTCTCTCTTGCACTATGCACAAACATATATATGAATATATATAAGTACATGTATATATTCATCTAGGAAAGTAAAACCTAAGATAGTTAGGCTTAAGGTTAGAACATAGGTGTGCATGCATGCATGGCTAGTCTTGCTTCTTTTGGAAGCAAAATGATGGGATTCTTTGTATGGTTTGTCTTGTCATGCTTATTGGCAAGTCAAAGGTCTATTAACCAAGGGGTAAAAATTCCCCTAACAATTATGGACCACGGGGTAAAGGAATATTGGTAATAATTATGGTTTGAAATGACTAAACATGGGAATAAAAATGATTACTTCTATGGTATGACTAGTCTTGTCAAGTACATCCATTCATTGGCATGCCTAATATCTATTGTCCAATGGATAATATCCTCCCTAACTTTTATTGACCAATGGTCAAAGGGATATTGGGTATGATTAGGGTTCGAAATGACTAAACATGGTTAGGTCCAAATAGGCTTTTAAGGCTAGGGAGAGGTAATGATGAAGATAAGCTTCCAAAAGTAATTCTATGGACCAACGGGCAATAACTACCCTCCAAATTATTAACCAATGGGTAAACGATGATGGTGACGTCAAGATTATTCTAGATAGGACAACACATAGATTTGGGAAAGCATACTGTCCTATAAGTTAGGGAAGGTACACTGGCACATGGGTTGGGATAAGTACAGTGATACATATACTTCTAATTACCTCATGAACTAATGGGTAATAACTTCCCTACTTTCTATTACCCAATGGATAAACAATCATGTCATACTATTCATGACATGACAAGTCAAAGGTATTATGATGTCATAGCTTTAACTAATGGTCACTAACTTTTCTAGGTTTTATTATCCACTGGATACGTAATCATGTCACACTATTCATGACATGACAAGTTTAAAGTACAATGATGGGTAGTCAAGTCATGCTATTATCCAATGGACCATAGTTTCCTAGCTTCTATTACCCAATGGATATATACATGGGTTCAAAAGGTTTAACTAGGTTTCTAGGAAAGTTCATAAGGCCCACCAGGTTTAACTAGAGTTGGGAGGGGTTCATAAGGCTCAAAGATGGTCTAAAAGGCCCATCTAAGGTTAGGGTATTGTAACTAGATTGAAACGGTAATTAGGGTTTTCTAACTAATTGGTTGGAACTAATTCTACTTGTCAAGTAGGATTTCTAGCTAAGAAATATAATTTAAGGACTTTATTTAACTCACTAGAAAAAAATACAAGTGTTTCTACAAGCATACTTGTCTTTAGAAAAATGACTAGATTGTTCGGTGCAAAAAGGTATAATTTTATAAGTCTCAAATCTAATTATGACGGATTATTAAAATTAGAAAGAAATTTTTAGCAGCAAATCCAAGTAATTAAAATAAAACTTAAATATTTAACGAAATTTTTATTTACCAAAAATCAGGGTCGTTACACAAATATTATAACAATACCATAGATTGTCATTACCTTAGCACAATGTGTTGTACGAAATTTAACCTAATTTTTTTCAATTCCCACCACATAATTTTTTCAAAATTTAAAAATTTCCACCATATTATCTTAATTTTCAATTCCCTCCACACTATTTTTTCAAATTTTAATTTTTCCTACACAATACCTCAATAATTTAAACTAAAAATGAAGTTCTCGCACAAAATTTTCATCAAAGAAATTCACCAAAAAATAAGTACTATATCCAAATTTTCGAAAACAACTACAATTTCCTCTCCAAATATTAGACTAAATCAGATTCTTTTTCTACAAAATTTAATTAAAAAAATTAAAATTCCTTTGTGGAAAAATGAGATGTCACTAAAAATAATAATTATCCAACTGTCTCAAATACATTCAATTTCGACCCTAAAATGGAGTACAAAAAAATAAGTGTGAATATCAAAAAATAGAGTGTGAAAATTACTCACCTTTTTGTAATTGGTGAAATTAATTATATTACTACCCAATCTTATCAATATTCAGGGCGGTGCACTTAACAATTGACACTATATATTTGACACGTGGATCGGTGCCAAACCTCCACGCTATGCATACCAATCCAAATTTAATGTTGGTCCCTAGAACTAGGTCATGAAAGTACAATTTAAATAATTTTGTAAATTTATTGTCATTGTACTTTCTTTCAAAAAAATTATTATAGTCGACATGTTGATTTACACCAATGACATAGGTTATAATATGATCTACAAGTGCAAACCCAACACTAAGACGGAGGCATTTGAGACCACTGTTTTCCCAAATTTTCAATTGGAAAATAAGGTCCCCACGAACAAGAAAATATTATATAATTAATAACTTTTAGAATTACAAATTCTCATTTGTATACCATAGTAATAAGGTGTTGGAGTTTGGACATTTATTTAAAGTATCTAGGGTTCAAGTCTTGCACCCTTCATTCCTTTTTTTTTTTTTAAAGAATGTTGTTATTTTTTAAGATAAATTACATAGTTAGTCATTGAAGTTTCATATTTCAACAAATCTCGTCGTTCAATTTCAATACAACATTAAAATCTAATAATGCACTATCTGAGTCCCACGTAAGGTGTTTTCTTTTATAATCAAAATCTTCTATCTTTTACAATTTACATAATATCAATTAGGTCATTCGTACTAAAAATGAAGTTGATGGCTTATAACTAGACACTTAATTAAATGGAAAACACTTAATTAAATGGAAAATATCATTCTATTATTCAATCTGTATGTCGATGATGGAGCTTCCTAAACCTGATCGAGGCAAAAATTTACATAGGTGACTTAATCAACAAACATAAAAAATTCAACGGATTTAATTGTCATTATTGTGTCACGATTGCATGACTACCTTACATTCAATTACAACAGAGGACTAGGTTTCATATCAAATATAAATTGAATGTACAATCTAAATGTCGTTAGTGAGTGTATTTTTAGAATGATCGATCAGGGCTGTTAGGATGTCAAGTTATACGATATTTAATTTGTAATATTTTGGACATGTATCTTACTTGAGTATAATAATTATTGATTGTGCTACGACATATTTTGGTCTTGTATCTAGTATCTTTTGATCGATTTCTTTTGGTACGACACATTGTGGAAAAAAGTGTCAATTTTTTGTGTTGTCATAACAATTGTAGTTATATTATATAATTTGTAGTATTTTACATATGAGGGAGAGGGAGAGAAAGTCAATGAGGAGAGAACAACCTGTTACCTGCTAAGCTTTTTTTTTATTTTATTAATTGATTTAATAAATGGGTGGTATGAATTATTCCCTTTGAAATTCAAGGATTTAAAATTATGGTGCGTACGGTACACCCCCTAATAAGGGGTGTGTACCATAGGACTACCAAAAAAAAAAATACAACAAGAAAAGAAAATATTTAAACATTCTTCACGGAGTACAAAACTTCGAACTTGAACTTAAACATGCTAAAACATTAAGAAAAAATGAACAGTGTAGCGCTTTTGTATTTGTAGTTCATTATTTAATTTTTTATTTGTGCGGTAGGCATAACTGTAAATGTTGGCATTGTGCTATAACTTCTAGATAAACTCTTGGTGGTTGGGCTCAACTCCCATTAGTTACAAATTTTGAACAAGCTTTTTTATTCCAAGCGTTCAACTTTCAAATAAAAAGAAAGAGCAAAAACGCTGCAGCTAGAGTTTTGAGCGAGCTCGTCGTGGATGGAGGCGCTAGCCTTAACCGCTTGTCCAAAATTTTCTACACAGCATATTTCGGGTAGTAGATCCGAATAATTTCAAAAAAATCACGTGGCCCTCTTGTACCTTAAAACAAAAAATATCCATTGAAATCACAAGAAAAATATAACTACTCGTACGGCTTTGTTTGTTTTGCATTTTAACTTTGTTTTAGTTTTGTTTTCTAATCATTACCTATTAACTCTCTCCAATTATAACCCTATTTTTCTAATTATTAATTTCATTTCTCTCTACTCATTACTCATCTCTCCAATCATTATTCTATTTATCTTTTTACCCACTACCAAAACTAAAATACCCAAAACTAGCAAACAAAGAAGGCGACATCATTCTAGTGGCCATTTCCTGTACGAATCATAGTGGATCTATTTATATATATTGTCGGTGGGGTACTGAGCTTGCAGGCTGATGTGGGCTTCATCAAATATGCAATAAACGTAGCATTATTTTTGCTACTCTTTCTGTTCCAAATAAATTGTCCGATTCGGTCTTTAAAGCTATGTTTAAATTATAAATATCTTTCAATTTATAATGTCTTTAAAATTTTAAAAAACGTTGTATAACAGCGAGATCTATCATATAAGATTCTATTGCACATAAAATTCATTATAAATTAAAAGATATTAACAATTTAAAAATTGCATTGGAAACTGAACTGTACCATCAATTTGGAACGGAGGGAGTATAGTATTAAGCCTTTCTAAGTTGGCTTTCTAACATAAAATATATCCTAATTCGACCAGTAAAGACAAAGGTTAGGATAGAACATTGGAGAATATTCAGGGGGCGTTTCGATTTCTTAGAAAAATAATTTTTAAAAAATAAAGGTAATTTCAAGCTTAAAAATCATATGTTTACGTAAATAATTTTCCTACCAATATGGATCTTATTGAGATCTTTTAAACGGTGCAAAAAAAAATTAAAAAATTATTTTTCATTTTCATTA